>NC_047158.1:7481158-8977619 GCF_009819705.1 Hippoglossus hippoglossus | reverse complement strand
CTCCAGTTTAATTTTTTTATGGCTTGCTTTTCCAAAAACCGCCCTCCCATAATGCACCATCCCCAAAATACATCAATCAAGGTTTAAATTGGTTAACCCACTGTGGAATGTGGATCGCTCTCAGATGTCCCCGCTCTGGTTTGAAGGATCCGTGCCAACAGGCGAGAACCTTGAATAATCATTCTATTCACTCTGTGATTTGACAGCTACAACGGGACTGATAATACAAACTGAGATGAATCCGATGTAATCCAGTCTGATCTGTTTTGTTTGAATGGGGGTTTTACGGAAGGATTAACAACAAAGAGTCAAAATGGCGGAGGCATCTAATGCAGTTTGGGGTTAAGACAATTGGAAAGAAAAAGTCACAGGATTTAGGCTGATGTAACACCTGCTCGCCCCGATCAGGGTTCACTGTGTGTGGCACAAGCTGAGTCACCAGTGCAGCTGACATGTGCTTTCAAGGCAAACACTTTGACTGGATTACAGGTAATAATACTCAACCTGCCCCGGATGGTTTTATTTGTAAAAGGAACTAACCTGACTTCGGCCTCTTTGTGGTGCAAAATACACTACGCGGCTCTGCAAAGCAAAAACCCCCGCACTGACTTTTCCTGACATTATCAAACACCTCTGTGTCCTTTCGTCACACTCTCACCAGTTTACACAGAGGACGGGCGTCCATGCTCTGGATCCAGAGGGCCGGAGATTAATCTACAGCGTGTGCTCGTGGTAGATTGACAGCAGAGAAATTTCAAAAACAATTTTGACAATGACTGTAGTTCATAAAATTACTGTAAATCTTTTCCTTTTTTTTCTTTTTTTTTTTTCTTTTGTTTCATTTTTTTCATTTCTTTTTTTTTTTTTTACAATTAACCGATATAAATGAATATGTACGTATGAATAAATATATACCTATATTATTAAGACTTGCCTAGTTTTCTCTGGCGTTGAACTTCTCGTGTTAACCTAGTTGGTGCAGTAGATGGCAGCAATGAGCCAGTTGTAATCACTGAGGTGGAGGTAGAATCAGAGATAGAATCAGATTTTCACTGAATCCATTTGATTTGCTTTAGTTTGTAGAATTGAGTGAAGTGTGCTATTTTCTATAGGAAATAATTCACTGTCCCATAAATAATCAGTCATTGTTATCACCATACCTCCTAAACCAGGGGTTCCCAAACTTTTCATCCTCTGACCCCCACAAATACAAGTGCCCGACCCCCATTATCTCTGCAGTTGGTTGAAGCATATTTATTTGAGCAAATAAAAATCCCCCTCACCACCATTTACTCCCAACAACAATCTTTTTCAACTCTTGTAACAATAATGGCTCAAATCCTCCTTTGTAATTGTAATTGTATTAGGGGGTTTGGGAACCAGGGTACTTAACAACTGAAGTGAATAGGCCCTTGCAGGAGTTGGAAACAGTGTAATTTTGGATATTTCTGTCTAACACTGGAAAAAATAGCTCGGTGATGCTCTTCAGCTGCTGTTTGTCTGAGTAAACAAAGAAAAAAAACAGATTGCTTTAAAATTATGCCCTCATGAACGAGCAGTTCAATTGTTTTATAATTATATGGTTTTTAAATGTTTTCTCAATCACCAGTCTTATCATTTTATCTTTTGTCTTATTGCTTCTGTTTTTTTCTCTTCACAAACACAGCAAAAAAAAAAAGACCGGTGGAAAGAGATTCCTCACAGTCACTTAGAGGAAACTCTCGGGGCTTATTCACAGTGTTCCCAGGTCTCATGTGAAATGCAGTTCTGGATTATGGAAATCTATTTAAGAAGATTCAACATTCACTTTATTGTCATTTTCACCACACAAGACAAGTGCAGAGTAGAACGAAATTACATTTGATCCAGCTCACAAATGTCATTATTAATGCTATGGTTTCCTGAGCATGTATAAAAGAGTTCTAAAATAAAACATAAAAATAGACAGATATGGTGCAAACAGACATTGGGATATTGCACGCAACTGAATGAAGATACAGATATTGAATAGATGGATAAATTAGATGCAAAAAGGAATGAGGCGTGACGTGGTGTGTTGTAAAACAACAGTTTTACATTGTAGAACAATAGTCGGATGTATTTATAGTATAATATGAATATTGGACCAGGTTCTGCTTGCTGTACTCCTCCCTTCTGTTCATATTGGCATATGAAGATCAGTTTCTAATTTCCTTTAAGTAAACAAAGGGGTCCATTGTCCTTGTTCCATGTAGAGAATATATTTCACATAGGCTTCCCTTGAGTTTTACATTTAAAAGAATCTCACACTTTAAGAATTGTTGCCGATATTAGTCTGTGGCTGAAGATGCTATGCTCTCAGGGGCTTTAGTGACCTGATAGGCTCCTGGAGCTCACATGCCGAGTCAAGTTTCTATATTTGTTTGTGCTTACGTACACACGCACGTCTGAGGTGGAAGCACAGGCGAATGGTGTGCATCAATTTATCTCAGTGGAAAGAGCAGCAGCTCTGGTGGCTGCACCATGACGACCGCTGTCACGGCCGGGATCTGTCTTTTCTGCCGCTTGGGACACATTCTGCTCCTCTCATCCTCATTATTGCCCCCCCCTCCTTCTGTCTCCAAATCACTGAGAGATCAATGTGTTTCCAGGCCTGCTTTAATGTTCACTTTTAGCAGCCGTGTTCTGACACCTGGGGTATCACATCGAGGAGGAGAGATGGGTGGCTCAGACGGAGGAATTTGTGTGTGTGTGTGTGTGTGTGTGTGTGTGTGTGTGTGTCTGTGTGTCTGTCTCCCTGCTTCAGCAACTCTCCTGTTCACCGTGTGTTTCTGGAACACGGACAGATCAGATCACAGCTCACTGCACACCGCCCCACCTAGACATTGTGTTTCTGTTTATTTCTGACAGCAAATCCTCCTCCTATACACTAGAAAAACTTTTTTTTGACTTCTTTCGTCCTCTTTTTTTTTTTTTTTTCTCCCCTCCTTTGCACAGTTCTTTCTTTCAGCAGTCACTCACTCTGCTATCTGCTGCAGTGCCTTGGCTCTGAGTGAAGCAATAATTAGTCTGATAACAGACGAGTACACAGAGAGACCGTCTTTTCTTCTGTCTCGTTTCTCTAACACACCCACACCAAAGTCTTTCTGGCGGCTTAGAGCAAACTTTGATGTCAGGCTTACGTGAAATGCTGCAGTTCAGATTCAGAAAAAAAACCCACTTTCATCAACTTGAGGACTATTTCCTCTTTGCGTCAGACTCTGAATGCTGCAGTGAAATCACTTGAAAATACCATTGTTTCATTACCTTTTCCTGTTCTGCACCGTCACCAGCTTGATACAGAAATCAGCGGCTGTGTGCACAACCTTATCACTCCGACTCTCTGCCATCTTTCATGTGCTTCATAAAAGGGTGAATGAATCGAAACCCCGGGAGGATGGAAATGAGATTCCATTTAGAATCAGAGGGACCAATTATCCTCCGGCCTCTTATTGCAGCTGCTTTACACAAATCACAGCAAACTGAGGCTCTGCGGCTCCGCAGGGCATTGTTATGGAAGTTTTCTGGAAGCTGGTGAAAGGAGAACTCCGGCAGCAGCTGATGTCTTATGCAGAAGGTTTTAATGTAGACGTGATGCATCAAGGAGACCAGAATGTGGAACAATATACAAACGCTAACAGAGTAACATGAGCAATTGTCACCCCCAAATCTGGAGATGTCTCCCACAGCATCCCAGTATATCTTCCTCTACTTGCGTCATCCAATCCAACAGCACATCCATGAATGGAAAGAATTGCTGTCACTCTCTATGTTACATGTAGGTGTTCGCATCCTATTGGATAGTTAAGGCTAAAGTATGAGTTAAAGAGTTAAGAGTTAAAGTTGGTGAGCGTTGATATTGGTGTCTCTCTGTCCGGAGCATCTGAGTTAGATATGAAAGTCCCTCAACGTAGACACTACAGTGTACTGTTGGTTGGGCCTTTATCTTTAACCGGACCTTGGGTACTGCTGAGAGAGAGAAGGGAGTATCTGTGGAATTAGACAGGCACTCTTCTCCTGTATAGATATAGTGCAATATACAATTATATATATATATAGTGGCATATACAGGCATCAACTGCAGGGTACAGCAGCAGCGTCAGTGCACGGTGCTTCAGAGGGCACATGTAGAAATGAACACAGCATGACTGATAGCAGAGTAAAAACTGTGGCTATTTTCTCCGAAGCTCAGAGACAAACTGAAAGTCGTCCAGCTCGTCCCATATGGGTCATTTATTTTTTCTACTGAAGGAGGAGATGACTGCTCTGACTCACAGCTTCGTCAACAAAGTTCTGCAATAATGTCCTCCGCCCACTGTCTCTATACGGTGTAGGATCTCAACCAGGGGCCATAAAAGGGCCACAATGTACACGTAGGGGCCAATTATATGTCCAGCATTGATGCACAATTCCTGATTCAGTAAGATGCGCATTTATATGGCTACATCCATCCTACTATTTTTTTTAAACTATCTCTGTCCACGCAAGCATTTTTAGCTCGGTATCAGTTTAAATCCTCGTCCATATACTTACACGCCTAAAAACGCACATCACATGACCACTCACATACACTGGGTGTGCGTCTACCAGAAAGCCATGCATGTCCCAGGAGACATGCATTTGTCGCAGATTGCTTCGACTAATGGCTTGTATCATTGAAAAAATGCTGAATTTAACTGCACAGCAGCTGTTAGCAAAGACAACAAGGTCAGCAATGCTGGCAGCTGATTATCCACGTTCTTGGCCCCAATCTGAAAGCAGTTGTGAGTGTCTACGTCATTGTTTCCAAACATCTCAGTTTCTGCTTGTCCAGACCAAAACCCTGCCCCGGAGTTTTCAAACTAAAACGGGGCCAGCAGCGTCATTTTACTTCTCAGTTTTAGCGGCTTTAAAACTCTGGAGTACCGTGGACGCCAGGCGTGTCGGTAGCAGAGATGATGCACTTTCAGATGAAGACATAGAAGCATGTATGCAGCCATTCCTTGTTAACTGTTAGCTCCATGCCTTTGAGGAAAGCCACACATCATACGAATATACATAAAAAATTATTAAGTTGATCAAGCACACTGTGTACTACAAAAAAGATTAGAAAATAATAATTCTTAACAAATTGTTGTATATTGTTAGTATTTCCAGTAAAGTCTACTGACAGGACAGGGACACTTCAGAGGCTATTCAGTCCCTGGATCTGCCCCTGTTCCTATAACTTTCACATTAATCTGAAATGTATAATAATATCCTCGTGAACTTTTCATCTTGTGGTGTTATTGATATTGATCTGATATGATATTCTTTAGCAATTGGCCTATGTTGTGCTTTATGCATGTGCTGTTTATGGTGGCTTTAAAACCACCCCAATCCCTATACCAGATATAGAATTTATATAGAGTTGCATGGTACAATCGAGTTTATATTGCATGTCTAGTTATATTTTGGCCTGTTAGACCTCAGCACGTAATTTCTATGGTGTAGAGGACGCTCAAAAATAATGCAGACTAATGAAGAGGGAATCTGGCTTTTATTGCAAAACCGTCACCAAGAGAAATTAATCTGTGAACAAATTCCACATCAGTCTTAGAATAAGCCCCCTCCCACGGCCGTGAATCCTGATTCCAGTCCACGAGGATCCTGGCAGAGTTGTAAAAATTGCCCCAATCATGCGCCTCGGACGCACGGGAAGGCGTGCCTCCCATTGCGCTTAAATTCAAGTCTGTGCAGCGGTGAAGGGCACAGTTTGCTCTGGATCTCACACCTCCACAGTCCCTCTCAGAGCGGAAGCCGGTGTAGAAATTGTGGATCTGATCTTATTAAATTGATATTCTCGCATCGTACCTTTTGCAACTGGAGGACGTGATTGTGCCACATTGGAGCTTTTTTCTTTTTTTTTTTGTTGCGACGCGCGTCAAAGGAAGACGCAATAGACCATCCTTACGCGATGGTCCAGCCTCCTCCCGAAGGCTCCTTGTCCTCACAAAGCACCAACGAGATATAAACAGCTTGTCTAAATAAGTGTAAGTGTGTGTTTATGACTCGCTCCATCACAGACTCGCAGTTGGAGCGCGGAGAGCGTGTGGCCGTCGGGCGTCCTCCTGCCCGCAGCGCGCACCGGTCCCTCTGATGTGGATCCGTCTCGCCGTGTCGAGCTGTTGTATGGCTGCAGCCGGAGGATCCGCACCGACAGGACGTGGTCTGCGGAGTTAAAACTTCTCATCGCTTTGTGTCTCGAACCACTCCGTCCCGCGCTACAGCCGCACGATGACCGAGAACAACGAGGTGGAGAGCGAGGTGCAGCTCCAGCGCTGCCCGAGCACCATGTCCATCCAGCCGATGACATCCAAGGCAAGTACCAACACTTCTGAGCTCTGTTTGTGGAAACTAATACAAGTTGACTCTCTTCTATAATGACCTGCCTCATAGTTCGTACCCTGAGACATCCAGATTCAAGCATGAACTTTACAGTTTCCTCCACACACACACACACATGGCACACAGAGATCACACTCTTTCCATTCTTTACCTGCTGTTTGATTCATTTTGTTTTTCACCCACTTGTATTATTCAAACGGTTTTGTGTAATATTCATGACACTACTTCACAAATGCAGTTGTATTCATCATGACTGCGTCACTAGGTGTAACTGCACACGTAAGGTCTGATGTCACTGTCTACCCCTTTATACCCTCTCTCTCTCACTCCCTCCCTCCATCCCTCCCTCTGTCTTTCTCCAAACCCATATTGCAGACAGGATTTATTGCAGACATAAAATAAATGGTCCCGATTTGACACTTTTCATTCATCCTTGTCGCGATTTGCTTTCACTCTCAATTTCATATTCCTGTCACTTTGCTGCTCTCACAAATGCTTCGTTAAACAACTGGTCACATTGAAATGTGCACAAATCGCCACAGTTAATCATATGCACTGTTTAGAACGGGCTGAGTCCTCCTCAGACTGTGGTGCAGAGTGAAGTTAGAAAACTCTGCGTTCATCCCACCTGGTTTATCTGCAGTGGCGATTTTACAGTCAATGTTTTTTCATAAAATGAAACAGAATTTGCTTTATTACTGTTTATGTGTGTGGTTCTTTATATTCGTTTGATTGATTCACTGAGCTGCTGTTATTTATTAATACATCGCATGTCGGCGAGTTCAGAGGTCGAAACAATATTTAGCCCCAAGTTCACAACTTTTCAAAATTAAAGCTCTGTAATTCAACTCAATATAAAGCATTATAGCAACAAACCCAATGTTGGGCTTCTACTTTGAAGACTAATTGCTGAAGAGGAAATTATTTTATGAATGTTGCTGACAAGACGGCAATCAGTACCCGAGACACACAGAGAAAGTCTGTGTCAGTCCGATATGGTAAAATAAGGAAATAATTAACCGGCGTCGATGTCGACCCGAAGTTTGACCCAGTTGCCGACCGCTGCTGTGGTTTATCAGAGGATGAAGAAGAAGACATGAAGGCACACTGCCCCGCCCCCACTGACTGTTAGTCGCCTGTTTATTCAAATTTTCTTCATCATTTAAGGTAAAATCGCTCCAAACTCAACACGGTCCCTCCCTGGACCACAAAGAATACACATGGCAAGCGTGACGCCAATAAGATGAATGGTACATACAGACAGACAGACGTTTGTGGAATTACTATGTTTAACGTGTAGACGGTCTTTCTACTGTGTAAGGCTGCCTGAGCTCCGAGTGTCCTTACAAAGTCTCCTTATGATTCCATTTAATTTGTTGACATGACAGTATAAACAAAGATTTCGAGGGCCGGCCTGCAAGTGCATGAGCTGTGAAAGCTTTCTCAATGCCTGCGTTTTCATTGGAGGGCTTTCAGAGCACTTGATTCATTAAAGCCCAAATCACTTGATGCAACTTCAGCCTTTGTCTTTTGTCTCCATTCGCCTTCCTCCCATTGCTCTCACACACACACACACACACACACACACACACACACACACACACACACACACACACACACACACACACACACACACACACACACAGACACACAGACACACACACAGGCCCATGCCGTTGACATGTTTGAAGCAAAGTGACACTCCCGCACAACACAGTGAGATACTTCACCAGGCTGCTTCATCTAAATATTTGATGTCCTCCGTGAAAAACATGAAAGTCGACTTAGTTGCAAGGCCTATTTTATCACCACTCACCTCACCGTGCATGACCCACTGCAGTTATAGCTCCCCTGTCCCCCCCACCAGCTGCTGCTAAAAGGAAATTTGGTGCAACCCGGTGCCAGGTGGGGTCCATCTGATTGGTATTTTTTCTCCAGCTTCACCACATCACAACCATTTCTCTCACAGACTCATCAGGCTGGACATTCAATCTCCAGCTCGGCTCCTCATCTGCCTCTGCTTTCCCAATCGATCGAGGCAGCGCTGGTAGGATTAAAGAACCCCGTGTGGTATAGATTTCACTTTAACCTTCAGCTCTCCGGCTCCTGCACGGCCTGTAGATATTTGATGTTCAGGTTAGAGGTCAATTGTAACGTCTTTTGAACTTCCTTTAAAATGTGTAGTTCCAATAACAACTGAGGGTTCGGAGTGAATTTGCAACCACGCAGAGTTCTATTAAAGGATTAGTTCACGAAATTCACTCAAGTTTCAGGGGTAAACTTTGTTGCAGCCTCGGGTTCTGCAATTGAAGTCAATGGTGACTTCTTCGTCAGACGTAATAAAACAACAGAAAAAAAACATAACAGGCCTCCATATTGCTCGTGTGGTGTCATCCAAGTGTCCAACTCAAGCATTTCACCCACCCCTCCATCGGCATAGTGGTGAGTAGATAATGAGTGAATTTTCATTTTTCGGTGAACCATCCCTTTAAGCTCGTCTCTGAAACGTATAGTCACAGGAGAGTCACCCGTATGTATCTTAGACATTTAATCGAGACCATTCTCAAACTAAAAGATTCGCCACAGGGTGTAATTTTTTGAAGGAATCTAATCAGACACACAGCCATGTGTCCGTTCTGTTTTGTAATTAGATGAGGATGACGGGGAGAGGGGGGGGGGGGGGGACTCCTTCTGATAACAGATGCTCCCTAAAATCCTCCGGCAGCAAATTTCTCACATATCAGAATTGGAGAACAGAGGGAAACACAGAGCCAGAGGATTAAGGAGAAGGGAAGCATGGACTTTATCTCCCTGACTCCCAACAATGTAGTCTGTGGTCTATTGCCAAGGCTGGCAGGAGTGTGAGCGGTTGGCCAATCTGATGAGATGCCTGAGTAGCAACCATCAGCTTCTATAGTGCAGGTTTTTTATGTTTTTTGTTGAGAGGTTGTTTGATCTGTCAGGGCCGCTGATGCATGGCGTCTCTATGATGGAAGAGCACAGGTAAATCTTTTTGTCTCCGAGATAACCACCTCTGAGCCCGGAGATATAAACACTTAGAATAATGGTTTGCAACATGTTGAGGGGAGATTGGCCCATTTGTCAGCCTGCTCACTTGGTGACGAGACATTACGGTTCACCCGTGTGTCTCCTCAGGTTTCTTCATCCAATCGTAACCAGTGTGAGGACATAAACACCCACACACTGAGTGGGGAAAGGTGTGTGGCATTGCAGACCGGCTGGAAATGAGAACTTGTCCCTGCTCCAAAATAAAAAAAAGAAAAGTCATCTTAAACTCAGACAATTTTTTTATTGTGTGAAAGAAATCTTATACTTTAGTGCTTGAAAACACATTATGTTGAGTGATAGTAGCTTTACTCGGGTTTTGTTTTGTGTGGTTTCCAGTCGTTATGGCATTTTTATCCAAGAGCAGACAGTGTAAGTGGACATGGGGGGGGGGTCCTCTGCTGGAACTCAATCATGGAGGTGATACAAAATAGTACATGAGACAGTAATTTAGTATCATCATTCATCCTCTTTTTTGTGCATCATTTAGTGATGTTACCATGGCATCACTTTCCAAAATGATGGTGTGCGATTTAAAAAAATTGCAGCAAACAAAAAAATAAACAAGAAGTCAAAACATGATGCATGACAATATTGGAAATGTCATTCTTAGTGATAGTCACAATTTCTAATTCATTCATTTCAACCATCAACCAGGCGACACATTAATACACATGATCTCCCCTTGAGGTAATTAATGATTTTTACTTTTCAGGAACAAAGAACTATTGGCCGTGATTCATCAAAGGTCAAATAAAACAAGAGTCTTGCAGTGTAAGAAATAAGCTTTGCTCAAAAAAAAGACGCTGATATTGTCATTTGCTGATATGCATTTTAAAAGTAAAAAACAAAAAAATTCCATATTGAAGGAGGTTGAACTTGCAAAACACCCAACACACATTTAGCTATTTCACTTCACAACCTCATGTTGGCACTAGAAGAAAGATCATTGGGATACATTTTTTTTTCAGACCATAAAAAACGGTGTAAAATGCTATGATAATACACCCAGTAGTTTTGTGATATTTCAGCCTGGGCCAAACTGAGCGAGCGAGCGACCAACAAACTGACGGGAGTGAGTCAGAGAAGGAGCTTGACGTAGGCCAAGGTCTCAATTAATTAATGTAACACCTTCACTGCTGCGATGTTTATTGATGTGACACCACAGAGACGAGGTGTGAGCTGCTGAAGTGCTGCTACAAGTAGCTTCAAAAGGAAAACTGGCTGTATCTGCTGTGCGTTGCTGACGCGAGGGAGAAAACTATCTGTTATGGGAGGTTTGTTTGTCACCGATGATGCTCTCTCTGAGGTAGTTATTCCCTCCCCTCGGTCTGAGACTGACAGCCTTTGTGCTGTGTGCTATGGGATGGCGTGCGTGGACAGCGATTGGATGAATGAAAATGGGTGGATGATGAGTTGCCAGGGCAAAGCTGCACGGCAGGGTTTGCTGAATTTTGTGCTGCAGAGAGGAAAGTGGTTGTTATAAACACCAGAGATTCACACAGAATTTCCCCTCCATTAAACAAGGGGACAGAAGTGTCTGTGGGTGTTCGAGCAGGCACGTGATTGGCTGTGTGTGTGTGTGTGTGTGTGTGCGTGTGCGTGTCTGTGTGACGTATCTGTGTGACGTATCTGTGGACAGATGAATGGAAGCAGCCTGTGATCATGTATCCCGAGTTCTAAGCAGAAACCTGCCAGGCAGACGAAGATGGACGAAGCGTCTCCACACCCTCGCATTGTAAAAAAATTCAGCCAAACTATCCTGGATGCGGTTGCCGCCATCTTGCACTTTTGGTAGCTAGGTAGGTTGTTATCTGGAGCCAGCGTCTGCACTCATTGAGTCACACCATGGTGCCATGTCTCACCGACACGACCAATCAAGAGTCAGTCTCAGCTGTCGATCATGACGTTTCACACCGTTTTTAAAGCGTCAAATCTGACTATTTAAAAGCAAAATTATCCACTAACACGGAGGAGCCAGTATTTATGACCTATACTATACCAGCCACCAGAGGGTGATTTAAATGATTTGGCTTCACTTTTTGTCCATTTTTTGTACGCTCCAGATTAACACCCTGTCCACACTAATGGGTATATTTTGCAAAACAAACTTTTTCCTCTGTGTATGGGCCACTCGTCCACACACAAACGCAGTTATCAGTCACTAATACGTAGATCTTTACAAGCTTTGTGTTTCCCTGTGTATAGAACGATGCCATCATATTGTACTTTGTTCACGCTCATTGTTGCTTTGTGTAATCAGCATGAGCCAGAAACAACAATAACAATGTTGCTATATACCAGTTTCTCTACATCTGGTTAGCACTGCTAGGTTTAATTGCAAATTTGCAATTAAATGTTCCTTTACTGCACCACATTACTGGCATTCACAGCCATCTGTCCCCTAATATTACTTGGACCACCACAGCGTTCTTCTCTGGTATCAGTGGTAGTGTAGACAAAGCATAGAACAGACTTCCTCCGTTCAGTTACAACTGTTTTGTATCTCCAACTATTAGTTTTACATTTTCGGCCCAAACTATTGAAGTCCCACAGTGAAGGTGGCAATAACTATTACCCTATGTGTTACTGTAGGGTGAGAATTTCCTTTTGAAATCACATATTGTGGTGAGCCAGGAAACGTTGTTACCATTATTAAGGCTGAAATATCACATATCATAAGGTCACATGCATGCACTTTGTGAAAGACGAGCATTGACACTGATTCTATGTGCTGCAGGTTGCTTTTTATATTCTGTTGCTGGCAATCCTATGGTGATTGGCACAGTTCAGGGTAAAATAAGAGAAATATGGAGAAAAAGCTAAAGTAATGGTTTGTTTTACACACCTTTACTGAAAGTGATGTGACTGTAATGGTGTTCCGGACCCCATCATCAAATTTCAGACTGCTAAAACATTGCAGAGTATTTATTTGAACCTTTACCACCTCTTAAAGAAGCTGAACAGCTGCAGTTATTGGATTAGCTTTTCTGGTTTGAAACATTCTGCACTGGGTGCAGCAACTGTCCACACCAAAGGATGTAATGGCCACAAGCTGAATTTATCATCACGCTCCCAGGGGGCCATGGCATTGTTGTTCAGTCTTGACCTCTGGACAGACGGGAGCATCCCGCATATATCTCAGTCTGGCCCCTGCCTCCATTAAATGCTGATGGAGCGAGGAAGAGACACATATTTGTTTGAAATAAAAGCTTTATCATTGAATTATGAGCGCTCAACCCCTGCTGTCCCTCCATGGGGCATTGATTTTGGACATTTATGTTGGCAACATGTGAGAAGGGCTAGGGCGTCGGGGGGGCGGATCGAAGACGGTAGAATTATGGGCTTTGACGAGTCCGCTGAGGCATCAAGTCAAAATCTTGTCTGCAGCAGAGACATCCCTGCTGCTTGAGGAGTATTGACTGCAGGTGTGTGTGTATCTCTGGGCAACGTTATGCATTTTGCAAAGCATTATGAGTCACTTTGTGAATCCCATAAATAATTTCTGAGGAGAGAAACACCGTCAAGCGAGGTTTAGCCTAAAATCTTCTTCGGGGAGAGAAGCCTCCTTGGAGCTTTTTGTCTGAAGTGGGATGAGATGAGATTGAGGCACTACCATTTGCACTTGACAGGCGTCTTCATGATATTGGAGGGGAATCAATAACAGCTATGGGAGCGGATCATACATCACAGCCGCTGTATCGTCTGTAGCGAAGCTCGCTCCGCGCTGACTCCGTCGCCATCAGCCTCTCACCTGTCACAAAAAATTCATGCGTGGCTGATGCACACGGATAGATGCCTTGCGCTCTCGTGACCCACATGTAAAATGGCCTCGGGAGTGTACAGCTAATTTTTCGAATGGAAGCATAGGGAATGCTTTTTAGGCCCGCACACTGACACACGATTCGATTAGCTGTAATTGAAACGTGCCGTAGTCGGAGCTGTTATACCAGTGCTCATCTGCTCTGATTGAAAGAGGCAGCTCGAGACTGTGATGCTGCACAGAAAACACGTCGAAGCTTCTTCATATCATTAGTACAGATGATCAAAACAACTTTAAACGGTTTGTAAAAAGGTATTCATTATGTATGGCTCGTAAAAAATGAATAATTCATTCATGCTTTACAATTTGACAACAAAAGCAACATTCGGTTTGCCAAATTGTAAGAATAAATCTGCTTGGCTTTATCCTCCCTTAGAAAATGAGTCATAAAGAGTCATGACGGGATTAGAATCTTATCAATAAATCATAAAGTATTGATAAATGTTGACAAATCAATCTGATCACCACATGCGTTTGTGGCTTTCAGGAGCTTTTCAGATATATCACACAATCCTTCCAAGAGTTTCTACAGCTGACGTGGAACTTAAATCTCTACCTGAGCTGTCTGTGGAAAAGTTGCTTCGTGGGTAATGTAGTCTCCAGGGCTTTACAAGGAAGAGGAATGTGTGGCATAAAAAAAGAGGACGTCTCGTTAATTTAGATTTTGCAGTTTTAAATGTGCTGTGGGTTATAAAACATCTGTAGACGGTCAGGCTGAATATCCACTTTAAATGCAGAAGGAGAGTTTCAGACGTGCTGCAGATCCCCTGCATGGTACAAAGATTTTTGGGCTAACTGGCTATTAACGAATGCTGGTGGTGGTTTAGTCTACACTGAGGAATTATGAGTCTTCTTCCAGAGACTAAAAACTGAAAATAAAAGTCAAGGACATGAGTCAGACAAGCGATAAATTAACTCCAGTCTGGGCTCTCATAGCCCTAACAGCAATGTAATACACTACACTCTTCTCCGCTATAGCTTGTCATCACGTATGTCGTCTGATCAAGAGAAATTTCACAAGAAAACATACAGAATGGGCAAATTTGCCCTCACGCACGTCCATCTCTGTTTGTCTTATTTACCTCCCTGTAAGAACTCTCCATGTACACACACACACACACTCACACACACACACACACACACACACACACACACACACACACACACACACACACACACACACACACACACACACACACACACACACACACACACAAACTCAAATAGACAAACTGTTTTCATACCCTATTCCCAGACTCACAGAGCTGTAAGCAGCATGTCCCTGTAAAGGGATTATGTTTGGTGCTGAGCAGAACGAGCGCAGACAGGCAGACGGACGGAGTGTCTGTGGCCTACTGATTATCAGTCTGCTCGTCTGTCTGCGTTGATCCATTTTCCCCCCCTGCGACATGGCCACACCCTTATGATGCTCTATCGCAACCGCTGCACGTCAGGGTAACAAATGGTCGCCCGTCCCTCTGGGAAAGTAGCATCATCATCTGTCCACGGAGCCGGAGGGAAATGTCAGGAAACATGCATTTATCTAGCCAATCAATGTTAGATGGCTGCAGAGAACAGGTCTTACAGAACGTGATGGCCGCTGAAGTGACGTTTTTGTCGCCTAATTGTTGGGCTTCTGAAATACAGCTGCCATCAATCATTGCAGACCGTTTGGTCAATACAGCTTGTAGAATACAAGCGCGGATGGTAAGTCGATATGTATAAGTGCAGGTACATGCAATTTGGTATGATGGCCACGTGAGTTTGGCCCCCGCGAGGAGGGATCCATTGGCTCTGTGCGCTTTGTGCAAGCCTGTGGAGCAATCAATGGGTCCAATGAGCAGGCTCCATCAGATTAAGAGCGCTGAGGATATGCTGTTCATACATGATAAGGCTGTGTAAACTGTCCTGTTTCATTTCATCACAATTGCCCCTCTGCCACCACCACCAAGGAAATGCCGTTTACATGCAGGGGTCTTCAATGTATGGCAGTGGGTGGGCTCACAAAGGAAAGGCTTATCTTGTTTAACCAAGGGCCGAATGCCCAAGCAGCTCTATTGCAGCCGTGTCAAGGTTGCGCTCCGTCTTCTCGGAACATACACTTTGCTCTTAATGTGCTCTTTCCTTATGAGGTTATATTGCATTTCATGAGTCACACTCTGCAGTTCACAGATCAGACCATAGTGTTGTCTTTATGGATGCTGGGTTATTGCCTGTGCTGTCCTGAGGGCGTAGGGGACACTTGTTATTACTCCCAAATGTGGCGCAGCATTCGTGCTTATATTGTGTTTAATCGTAGCGTACCCTCTTTCTCTTCTCTGTCCCTGTCAATGTGTGTGTGCAGCTCCAAAGGCTAAAGCGCTCGCTGTCTTTCAAGACCATCATGCGCAGTAAGAGCGTGGAGAACTTCTTCCAGAGATCCTACAGCGACGCCCGCCTGCCGCCGGATTTCATCACCGACCCGCCGCCTCCTTCTCCCCCTCTGCTGCCCGGCTCTCCTCTCGTCTGCGAGCGCTCGCCATCCATCTCGCCGTCTCTCAGCCCCAACCCCTCCATCTCCTCACACTCCCCCTCTCTCAGCCTCTCCCCATCGCTGCCCATCAAGCCTCCAAGACCCCAGGTCACCCACTGTTTTCAGGACCACGTCTTTCGCAAGCCCACCAACTGCCAGCACTGCAAGCACATGATAGTGGGTAAGGTTCTCAATACATCCCCCTGTTGTCAAGCCAAGGTTTCGATTTAGCTGCAGGATTCAAGAGATTTATGGCCTCCATTTCTTTTTTTATTTATTTTGCTAAAAACACTTAAAAGTTTATTTAGGCACAATGTCTTGATGCAGGAGTCTAAAGTCCTCAAGGCAAAAGACTGACTCCACTCTCAGCAATAGAGCCGAGCAGTGACCACCCACTTTTGGAATGGCTCTGGTTCATTTTCTCCTTTGACGTTTCAGAAAAACCTTATACAAAGAGTTTTAAGGCCGACAAGCGACAACATGAATTGTGACCATAAATTTGATCCAGAGCACAAAAAACTAAGTTGGAAAACTGAAAAAAAGGCGAAGGTTCAAGAGAAATCATGGTCGCTCTGTGGTAAATGTAATCTAATGCTGAACCATCCGATCATAGCCGACATGATTTTTGCTGTTGTGGTAAACATTTCCATGGAAGCAGCGAGCTCCACCAATCAAAAACGTTGCCATTACACTTGAGGATTATGGGTGGTGTAGTACTTCTCTCTGACACTGTGAATAAAACTACACAGAACCACACTGTTGAGCTCTATATACATCAACTATAGGATTACAGGTTAGCTTAGCTTAGCGCAAAGGCTGTAAACAAGAGGAAAGAGCTTCCCTCTGCTGAACTATCTCTGTAAAGTTAATGTAGCATGAACATCATTGAATCGCTTTGAAACAGACCTCGCTGTCTGAATTTTTCTACTTCATTTATTGAAAATGACATTCACTCGACTGTTTGACTTCAATGCAGCTCTGACAATGTTTATGGTGGAAGAAAACATTACATTATTAAGAGGTGCAGATGTACGAGTGCATTTATTCCTCATTTGCTGCAAGCACAAACTCCTAGCCGCTGCTAGTTCCCCTGCTAAATCTACTTCCTGTCACTATGATTGATTACGGACTCCAACATGCTCCTCTTTATATGCACAGGTGCAGTTTTTTTTTGCATGCTCTGTGGTTTTAGTTATGTAATACATCACTTTGATCTGGCTGCATTCCTCTGCAGTCCCCGAACACAGTCCAGTCCGGCCCCCGTCTCCTCGTTAGGCTGATGAAGTAGAATGTGTGTTTTTTTCGCTCTCCAAAGTGAAAGCAGTGTTTATGTCGCGCCATCCAGTTTAATGCGATTGTTGTTTCCGCTCCGCAACAGATCAGTCGGTGTAATCGCATCTGCAACAAATCCAGAAATCTGTTATCCTTTGTTTGTAGGATAAAAAGGGAACTCAACCCCCTAATCCTTACAAAACATTCAACAATCAACAGAGGATTTCTCATTACGTGACAAATGAGCAAGCATGAGCAACTCTGCGCTCAGGCGCTCAAAAACAGAGATGAAAAGGCAAGATGACTGAATGCCAAATCGATTGGGATTGAAATATCTCCAGGTTCGTTACAAATCTCTCCTGGACGTTTTGAAAGAGGTGCTGTTGGTTATGAAGCCGTTAGTGTCAGCTCTGTGAGCAGCGCCAGCTTGATAAAACTGGGACAGCGCTTGTTTACAGCGTGTACCTGAGCAGAGAGAAACCTGTTCGTGTGATCTGAAGGCCCCTTTGTTTTGCTGGCACTCTCTGTCTGTTGTAGATCTGCAGCCGGCTGGGGTTCTTCTCCTTTTTAATTCCTCCGTGTCTGCTTCCCTTTGCTCTTATTCTATCGTCTTTGTTCCTCTCCACAGGAAACTCCAAACAAGCTCTGCGGTGTAAAACGTGCAAGATGGCCGCTCACCTGTGGTGCACCTCGGAACTGTCGCAGCAGATGTGTCAAGGGAAGGTGCGAATACACACACAGAATCGTACACTCATTTGTAACACTGGTTATATTTTTCATCATAGCCACTGAACGAATGTCTTGGTTTTCTCAACTTTTTATCCGTCATCTGTGAATCGACTGTTTCTATAATTTGGCAACTTCTTTAGTGTGAAGTAATCACTGCTGTGGTGTTTCCGGCTGTGTCCTCTTTTGATTATATATTTATTCATTTTTGCTTTGGTTCTTCTGTCAATTCAAATACAAATGAAAAACAATGAAAAAGGTAATAAACCGGGTACTGCCTAAAACCATTAAAAATATAAGACAACGCCACCTAGGGATATGGAGAGCCCCAGGACTCTTAAAAGTAAAAAGGCTACACAGGTTCTTTTAAAATCAGGGGTGAGCAGAGTTAATACCTCAACTGAAAGTATATTCAAAATGGTTTATTAACGAATAACAATAAATAAAAAGATAAACATGATCACAAAAACTAAAACATCTCTTAATACTTACCGCTAAATGTCCGATATTGTCTCTCAGTGGGTGAAACCTTTTGTCCAACGCAAATGTCGCCTGGATCGTCCTCAGCGTCCCGTTCCTCCTCCCACGCAGGCCGCTCCTTGGTCCTCTCGTTTGCCGTCACACGCTCAAAGGTAGCCACGTGTCCCAATTCAGGGGCCCCATTCTTCGGAGGCTGCATTTAAAAATTGATTGCATCAGTGCGACTGGGCTGTCCCTTTTCAAAGGCTCCTTTAAACGCTGCAGACAAATGTCATGTGAGCAACAAAGAATCAAACGGGTGGATCTTTCTCTGGTGAACCTATCCAAGGATTCATTAAGTTGGTGGCAGAGCATTACTAAATGCAGCCACTCAAAGTCCTTGATGATGCAATAGTAGAAGAAGGACAAGCTGGTGATACAAATAGGAAAATCCTCTGTAGGCCGTTGGATTTCGGCTTGGCCTCAACTCAGGAGGCCACATCTTCATAGAACAAGTAGAATGAGTTCTCTGAAGGATGCAGCCCCTGAATTGGAACCCAGCTCATGTCTACCAATACAGCTCATTAATTAACGCATTATTATTATTATTTTTTCAATCACCACAAAACCCAAAGTGTCAAAACGATATTTAGCCATTTAAGGGGAGCTTACACACTAGAGAATGTTTGGGCTGAGAGCTTTCACTTACTGGAGTGTCCGCTGGTTGCTTGGCAACTGTTCCCACCCAATAAATAGTGGGGGTCTAATGACACTCATAAAATGAACCCCCACCTAATCCTTTTAGAAACATCCCAAGATTTTAAGATTTGTGATGATAGGGAAACGAGAGACAACTTGCAAAAACTCTTAAAAAATTTAAATTCTACTTCAAAAGAGAAAGTGGGATCATTTATACAGCGATCTAGAGAGACTTGTCTTTATGGAGGACATTTGTGTTCAATCTGAACTCCTACTTTCCCGACACAGTTTTAACAGACACATTATAAAACCACCGGCAACATTACGTTTGTCTTACAGTCATCATTTGAATAATCTGAACAGAAACTGTGTTACCATGGTGACAACCTGGATTTGTCGGACTTGAAATTAGATTTTTTACCGGCACTTAGAAATGAATTTGTTACGTTTATGGGCAAAGGCTAATTACGTTGTTGGCGGCGAAAAAAATAAATGAAATTGAAATGAAAGTGTTGAATCAGTCTTGTGTCGTATCACTGAGGCAGTCGTGTACATGATGTACTGTATGTAAAGTTGGACGACATGACAGTTCCCCAAAAGTGAAGCCAAAATCCTGATAGCCTGATCGCCCCCTGGTGGTAGGCTGCAGTAAAGGTCATAAACCCCACCTCCTCCATGTCAGTGGATGGGACATGGACCAAATTTAAAAGTCAAAGTTCAAGTAAAATAAAAGATGTTTTCTGTCATTTTAAGTAGATCTTATCAGTTCTTATTATGGTTTTAATTAGTTATTTGATGCTATAAAAACATCATGATTGACACCTGAGACTGACTCGGGATTGGTCGAGTGCCTGTAGCAGCTCCATCCAACAATGACTACTGTATAGACTAGCCTACACTCTATGGCCAAGCCATGATGCAGCAATCGAAAATAACTGATTACTACACAATAATCTAAGATCACAATACTGATTGCTCAGAGTGAACTGTTTCTAAATAGGCCACAGGTAAACGTGGTCAGGTCTGGTTTTTAATAGCTCGGCCACACTCTGAAAACCCAGTTCAAACTTAGAGGGGGGATTTTCTTTCTTTCTTCTTTTATATCACACAGATCCTTATATCTTAAATCGTTATCACAGTGGATTATAAATCCTTATCTATATTACTTTTAAATGCAGGGTGATGTACTAGATTGGACATTTCATCGTGGCATTTGGTCAAGTGTGCAGTCAGATAATTTGGAGCGATTTCAGTTCGGGGGTTGTGTTTTTATCCCCCAGTGCAGAAACATTAGCATGCAGTAAGTGGCAAGAGCTTCTGAGAGCCACTTGGAAAAAACATTTCTAAAGCACTGTGTAGAAGATGGCTCTGTGCTGTTTGATAGAGGAGCACAAAGAGGGAGAGAGAGGTGGGGGGGAATGATAAGGGAAGGGAAAAGGTAAGAATGTCATCCGCCCAGAATCTGGGCTTCGTTTCAGGGACCGAAAGGGGCCGCTTTCTACCTCTTGGTCCTCAAAGTGTTTGTCTCTTCAGCCTAATGTGATAAAGTGACTGGCTCATTTGCAAGTCAAGTCAACGCAATGGCAAACCGATATCCCAGCCGAAACACTTACTGTGCTTAATTCAGTGTGAAATTGCCATCGTGCGAACACACACACACACACACACACACACACACACACACACACACACACACACACACACACACACACATACACAGATAGACTCACATGCCTGTGTGTAAGCCATGTGCATACAAGTTAGTGCCTGAGTAAATACATTGCTCCTAATTAACAGCAAAGAGAGCTAACACTGTTCCTCCATTTGTGACTCAGTTGCGGCCTGTGTGCGCTCCCAAGTCTGCCTGTGTGTCTACATATGTTTCAATCATTTGTACTTCATTAATGTCTCTAATGAACTACATGGAACCCCCCCCCCCCTTTAACACAGCATATCAAAAGAGAAGCAATGGAAGCTGGCGAATAAAAACCAAAATCATTATTCTTTCTGCTCTCCCCCATTAGCCCGGAGCGTTCAAGCGAAACTTCAGCTCGCCGATGCTTGTCAATGACCAACTGTCAGTCGTCAAGGAAGTTCAGCCGAGCCAAGGTGAGATTACTCTGAGTGTCTGCGCGCGTGTGTACATGTGCACTTGGTTTGTTCGCGCCCGTGTGCTTTCGTTTCGTCTTGTTGCTCTTGTCCCAGCCGTTTTCGGTTTATTTTTAGATTTTTGTTTTGTTTTTTGTGCGTGTGTGTGTGTGTGTGTGTGTGCTTGTGCGTGTGCTGTAATAAAACCAGAACTGTCTCCATCTCACCTGACAACCGAGGAGCGTGAAGTGGAAAAAGAGAGAGAGGAAGAACAAATTCAGCTTCTCTTGGAGGCTGACGGACGCTCGGCACCCTGAAAGTATGTGAATAAATATTTATAAGTTCTAATGTTTATGTTTCTATATCTTTGTTTATGATTTGAACTGTATATGTATCGCTGGACCGACGGAGGGTGGTAATTCATCGTCTGACACTGCGGCTCACACCTTTTAGGCTTTGTAAACATTGAAATGCTGCCTGTTTTCTGAATCAGAGTTATGACCAGCTCTCTGCATCAGGACATCATCTACATTTCAATTTTTATCAAAATATTATAATTTTGAGTAGTACTCTACTTGATGTAATACATATACAGTATAGAAGCAGGACTATTGGGCCAGTATTGTAGCACTAATATTAATGTGTGTGTGTGCGTGTGTGTGTGTGTGTGTGGAGAGAGTTGTGTAGCTGTATATCAATCCGTTTATGTGTATCAGATTTGTAAACGTGTCAAATATCCGCAAACGCCTGCTAGAATCTGTTAATGTGTATTTAGAATCTGTATGTGCATAATCCGATTTTGTGAATGTGCAAAAAATCTGTAAATGTGTATTGAGACTTGTACGAGTGCAGAGACATGTGTGATTATATCTGTGGATATACATGTAGATAAATCTATAAATGTGTACATAGATATTAATGGCTGACATGTTTTACTCCAAGAGCTAGAAAGTCATCAGTTGCGAAAAATGTTTCTTACCCATAGATTGTTCCAAAAGCCTGTCTCACTGACAACAACCACCCTGTCTAGCTTTGTTGAGGCAGTTTCAACATTGCCATTTCTTTATTTTTTATTTTTTAGCAAAATGCATGAGAAAAGTGACGAATAACGGCCGCCACACCCCAGCTCAGGGCAAAAAAAAACACCAGCGGAAACTGGTCGATGTGGACAAATGCCCACATGCATGAAGTGTAGCAAAAAATCATGTGTAAAAACGACGAGTTCCACATTGGAAGCATTGGAGCAAAACACTTCAGCCATCAATATCTATTTACACATTTCAAGATTTATCATCACATTTTCTGATCTGTGCGCACGTTTATAGATTTCTCCACAATTCTCAAGACACTTGCAAATCTTATTGCACATTTACATTTTCTTTACTCATTTAAAAATGTGATTAAGCACATACAGATCGATATACATCCCCCCACATACACACTCAAGTAATATTGCTACAATATTGGCCCCATACACCATCATTCTGATATTTCCTTGTCACTTAATTGTGTCTGGATACTAAAACACTCTGCTGTCAGATCCACTTGCCTTACATGTACCTGAATTTGTTCTTCCTCTGAACTGGAGCTTGTTTTACTTTGCCAAACCTCTGGATCATGAACCGTGTAGGTAGGTGACGCGCTCCTGCATCTCCCACGCCTCATCATATCGTGCTGAATCATGGTTGCCACTTCCAGCTGTGACGTCCTTGTGCTACCCATGAATCAGTGTACGACTAACCCCACACCTCCATCGTCACCCCGAGCTGCGGCGCCACGGTGCTTGGGTCTCCGCCAGGGCACACTGCACCCTGCCAAAACTCACTATCTCACATTGCAAAGTGTCCCAAAACCATGCTGACAAAAGGCTCTGTGAAACGCAGAGCTCTCGTTTGTCACACAGCAAATTTTATGATGAATTTGCCGACTGGCCCTCTCATTTCCCATCAACTGCATTTAGGCAAAAGTGAATTCATGCTCCAAGCTGCAACCCTGCGCTGACAGTTATAAAAATGATTACCTACCAAGTGATATATATATATATATATATCCATATATCCATATATATATGTAGATGCGACAGCAGCTATGAAGCCATATTACAAATAGAATTCTCATTTCTGCACTGAAAACCATGCTGAAGGTCACTGTCTCTGTAGAAGATAATAATTTGTGTAGAGTCTCTGAACACGGCTCTGATTACTCTCTTCCGGTGCAATGAATTGCTCTGTGCCGGAGTAAATCCTCCACTGAAACTGCTACAATCAATGTAAAGTGTAAAGGAGCTTCATCACCAATAAATACCTCTTCTATCGTCACACTTACTGCAGGATTTCTGTTTATCTGTCAGGAGCACGGAGGCGTTGACGTCAATACGAGACGGCGAGTTGTTAGGGCCTCTCCCTCGCAGACACAAACACACTCGCGGAACATCTGGCCGTGCAGTTAAAATCATTTTGCCCTTTCATTCAACGTGTGTTGAAAAAAGGGAGCAGAAAATCTCATTCTTGACTTCAGAGATATTCTCCTCCAGCACTTCCATCTACATGAAATGTACCGATGAAGGCTCCCTGAGGATTTCCATATTTTAAATCACATCTCTCTTTCCCTTTCTACTCAACTACAACTCCAGATATATTGCGGCTATTAAAACGGAGACACATCCCTCGCCATAAATTAATTCATAAGGAAGTCAAAGTGTGCAGATTTATTGGGAGGTCTTGATGTCTCCTTAACTTTTGGCTGCTGTCCTCTCCCAGATCTAAAGTGGGTCACTTTGGTCCAGGACTCACTGTGTTACGACGGTTATATTTAGACCCTCTGGCTCCTCCAGATTGGCACAGGCACAACAATCCTGATGTGCGGTTTAATATTAGTGTGCAGCCATAATTGTAGAGCGTGTGGAGTATGAATCATTTATATGTGCGTTTGTAAATGAAGTGGATATATGCATGTGTGTGTGTTAGTCTTATGAATGTGTGTGTGTGTGGTTTCAGAGGCTGGGCGGACGCGCGTCGACCCCGTGTACGCTGCCTTGCGCTATGGGACGTCTTTGGCACAGATGAGCCGCTCCAGTTTTGGCAGTACAGAGTCTCCGACGCGCAGCCTGGTATGACATCATCCCCCAGTGGGCGGGTGGAGAGGAGAGTTGGACCCTGTGTGATTAAGACACACAAAGTTTTAAAGATGGTCCACTGGTCCAGTTTTAGATTCAGGATTTGATTTCCATCCACATTAGCTGATACCAAGTATCAGCAACACAAAACATAAAGTTTTGTCAAGACACTTAAAACTATACTATTATATTTAAAACAGAAAAGTTTTACCAACTAATTTCTTTCTGGAAACATATTAATCCACTATATTCACATTCCTATAGATTATACTATGTAGATTAAGAATATTGCCATATTTTGATTTATATATATATATACATGAATGTATACACCATAAACTAAAGATGGAACAACGCGTCTCCACTTCCTCCCACTGTCCCAAAATGTCCAGAGTACGAATGCTGCCATGCTGCACATTAGGAGCCAGAGTCTGTGCAGTAGCATTCGGGGGATGGAGCCGCGGTAGCGAGGTTCTGTCGATACACGCACTCAAACAGTCTCACCTGTCAAACTTTGACTTTATAGTTTGATCCATGTCCCCTCCACTAACATGGAGGGGGTGGAGTTTATGACCTATACTGCAGTCAACCACCAGAGGTCGATAGAGATGCTTTTTGGGGAGCAGTCATGTCGTCCGTCTTTACATACAGTCCATGGAATACACATATGCTATACATATACAGCTTACTGTTGAAGTATTGAACATAGACACCATAGAGTTCCACCAAGCATCACTTGGCTGGTTGGGCGTCTAGAATCGTGCTTCTCTGCATCCTGAAGCCTGTTTCCCAACAGTTTGATGAGCACACGTGTGGATTACTGCAACCAGGTGAAAAGTCACCATAACTAGATGTCCAGGGGGTTATAAGTGACTCTTTGAAACTCTGTCTCTGTTTTTGAGGTCACTGTAGTTCCTTGCTGAGATCAACTTCATTTAAATCCTCCCTCCACATATGGTGAAGAGATATAATTGAGCACCAGGGTGTCATCTATAAGGAGCATAATGGATGGCGCTGGTTTTCCGCATTATGTAGTTGAGCCTGTGTGCAAATCTTTTTCGTACATGAATTGAGTCCAGGTTCTCCTCCTGTGTGATGTTGATTATTCAGAGCAGGAGCTTTGACATCCTGTTGCTAACATTTTATTTTATGTTGTTTCTTCTTTGAAAAAGGGGGAGGGAGGTGAGGAGAGGCAGCAGAGACAGTGCAGCATGGAGGAAGAGATAACTCAGGAGACAGGGGGTAAACGCCGCTGTGTGTCCGTGTCTCCATCCATGTGGATGCGCTCTGTGGCGACGCTGCTGTGTGTCCATGCATATGTCGTGTTTACTTGTGCATGTGTGTGTGTGAGGGATTTACTGTGTCCGCTTCTGGAAAAAAAAAAATTACATGCCTGATCGCATATGTGTCAGTGCTAAGAAAATGTCTCACCACCTCCAGACGTAGCAGTGCCAGACCCTGAGTTGGAGAAAGAGGAGGAAGACGAGAGCAGGGCCGAGCCTGAGACTCCTGCGGAAGAGAGCAACGTGACGGTACAGCTCTGTTTGATCCGCCTGTGCACACCGTCACCTGTTCTTGTTTTTTCTTCCTCGAGTGCGTATGTCTGTCTCACTAATTCCCCTCCCTGTGTCCAGGTGCCCAAGCGCATTGAAGTCCACTCCATCCACACCTATGTAGCGCTCTACAAGTTTCTGCCTCAGGAACAGAATGACCTGGAACTACAGTGAGTAAGAGCCAAACAGACTGCCAATGTGCAAGTATTTCCATAGCCCCAGTGTTTTTTTTGCTATTGTGCGTGTGAGTGCATTTGCTTTGTCTGGGTTTTTGCCCTGGCTGTTGTTCCTGCAGGATGAAAATGTCCCCACCATCTGCAGAGGACGGTATCGGGGCGCCCTTAAGGATGACTAATTATAAACTCGGAGCCCATCACTGTCCCCCACGTAGAGCGAGGGACTGAGCCATGTTCCCAGCAGGGGAGAGGATAAAAAGACACAGAATAACTGAGATGAAAGGGCGGACAGGCATAGGAGGAGAGACGGCATAGAAGTAAAGAGAAGATAGAAAGGACAGAGAAGTAAAAATAAGGGCAGCTGTGTGTGTGTGTGTGTGTGTGTGTGTGTGTGTGTGTGTGTGTGTGTGTGTGTGTGTGTGTGTGTGTGTGTGTGTGTGTGTGTGTGTGTGTGTGTGTGTGTGTGTGTGTGTGTGTGTTTGTTTGTGTGAGTGTGTGTGGGTGTGGGTTTGGTGACAGCTTTCACAAAGGTACATCTGTGAGACTGTTAAAAGCCATCTGTGCTGTTAACTGCACATTGTGTAATTGCACAATGTACAGTATATGAACTGAAGTGTAATGTTTCTTTGCTGTCTTCATATCTTGTCAGTTTGACAACTCATACGAATATTTGCACAATCAAGGTCAGACAGAAGTTTGTGTAGAAATGTGTCTGTATTGGAAAAATGAAACATTATAAAGTGTTTTTATTTTGTTGCCGCGTGTAGTTCGACCCAAATTGATCACGTCTACCGCCCCCACTCACCGGAAAGGATAAACAGGATTGTCGCCGGCCAAAACTTCTTCCAGCTGCTCACTTGATTTAGAAATTCATGTTTTACTTTGTCGTGTGTGCCCTCTTTTTTTTTTTTACGCATCATGGAAATTACTCCACCATCTGCACGGACCACGTGTCTTCTGCGGCCATTTTCACTAGTTTAGAAAAAACAATTGGTTGTCCCTCCCCTTCCAGTGCGTGGGCAAGATGGTGGATGCTCAGTGTTCATCATTTTATGCCTACATTTTTGACCATTTTGTTACCATCATCCACGTACATACGTTGCACTGCATGATGCCATTATTGTCAGTGTGGACGCACTTATGCACTCAAAACAGCAAGTGTGAGTGTGGAAGTACACAAACTGAGACACAGCATATGAGTGTGTGTGTACATGGGCCCGAATTTAGAGTTTAGACAGAAATCTGTCACTTTTCCGACTTAAAAGAAACGCAGAACCTTATTTAATCTTTATCCTGCAGTTTTAAGTTGTTGGATAAAGTAGCTCGGCTAATCCCACGGACATTAACCCTCATAATCCACATGGACCTAAAAAGGCACAAAATTTATATAAAATCAGGGTAAGAACTAAACACAAAAACATACACACAAGTTTTAAGCCGTGCTCCTGGGAGGAACCTCAGTGAGCAGAATAATTACACTTCAGATATATGGGTCTCACCCTAATTGGTAAGTGGACTATGTGGAAACTTTGTGTGTGTGTGTGTGTGTGTGTGTGTGTGTGTGTGTGTGTGTGTGTGTGTGTGTGTGTGTGTGTGTGTGTGTGTGTGTGTGTGTGTGTGTGTGTGTGTGTGTGTGTGTGTGTGTGTGTGTGTGTGTGTGTGTGTTTGTGTGTGTGTGTGTGATGATCATATAGTGCAGTTCTGGCATCTGAGGGACACAACATACAGATTTGTAATTGGGACAGCAGTTTCTCCCTGTATATCTAGGACAGTGGGTAAACTGTGCATGCATGTGTGTGTGTGCGTGTCGACGTTTCATCAAAAGCGGGTGGCACCATTAGCATGCAGGCCAGGTTGGCGACAGATCCGGTCCAGCCTTGTCTACTGCAGCGGGGCACCACAGAGCCATATTTCACATGGACCTCATGACTTTGGTATTGGCCGCTCTGTCACCTCCGCTGAGGGACACAGACTCGTCCAGATTCTAACCTCTACGCAGCTTTGTTACCGTGGATACCACCACTTAAGTTTGATAACTATACCTTCTGTCCTCACACTCAAGTCCCTGGATTTCTTTTCCTGCTGACCGCTCTCGCCCTCTCCCGTCTCCATGTACCCTTTTCCTCTCCGCCTCAATCACCTCGCCTTAATGCCTCCTCTTTTTCATCCCCATCTCTCGTCTGATCTCTTTTAGTCCCGGAGATCGGGTGCAGGTCACTGACGACTCCAATGAGGAGTGGTGGAAGGTGGGTAACAAATCATTTGCAAACATACAGTATGTATGTGTATGTGTGGTTCGTACACCTGTTTTCTTGAATCCATATCATGTAGTTAAATGCTCTGAAATGTGTGTGGGTGTGTATTTGTGTGCGCTCATGGATATTTTTTCTTCAGTCCATATTGTGTATTTCAACTTCTTGTGTGTGTGTGTGTGTGTGTGTGTGTGTGTGTGTGTGCGTGTGTGCGTGTGCGTGTGCGCCTTCATGGTGCGCATGTGTTATTTCAGTTCTTTATTAAGCCTTTAATTCTCGACACCTGCTCTATTTGATCCTGTCATAAACATGCAGGCAGCAGCCACAGACGGAAATAGAAACACAATTTCCTCAGAAAATTAGCAGAAGAGTTTAACATAATGAACTCGACTAGTGTTGCAGCCTCAAAGAGCTCGTTAATGGGTCCACAACGAGCTTCACTCCCTCTCAATGGAAATAAATGTGCGTCAATGTGGTTCGTTTGTCCGTGCGTTTCAGTCTCAGACAAAAGAAGACGCACTCCGACTTGACTGAAGAGCACAGTCTGTGGGTCTTCAGTATTTAGGGCTGAAAGTGAAGCAGCAGTCATTTAATTTATAATCAGCGCTCCCCGTTCTTTAAATTTAAATTATGAATAGTTTATGAATCACTTCAGTAAACACTTCAACACCTGAGGAACGAAGGCGATAAATAATGAAATATTGCTGCAGAATGACTTTCGCTCAAACACCATCAGCCTTCACCAGAAAACAGGGCTGTCATTCAGGAGAGTGCATACCTCCGCCAAGACCCAGTCCCCTTATGAAACCACATTTATATTCATTCAAGTCCAGATTTTTATTTGGATCTGCACCACATTGCACACACACACACACACACACATAATAATCAGTGCCCAGAACATGCCTGAATATTCAAGATCCTAACAAACAAACAAACGCAGATGAAAATATAAGGTCTTTGGCAGAGTAGGTGCAAATTTTGATTACAGTCTCTCTTTAAAGGTGCTATGTGTATGTTGTCTCTGCCGTCGGATGATGTTTCTCAACGGAAGTGGGTGTTGACGATTCAGCCATTGTTGTGTTTCCAAGCTTATGGAGCACTCGAACATATGTGTTGCTTTAAAATCGTAAACAACAACCAGTTTCCAGCAGCAGGACACACAATATAACCGTACTTGTGCTAATAATACTGGCAGGTCCATACATAATGACCTGGATTTGCATTAACATGATTTGATTGGCTCGTGCCCGATGCTTAAGTACTTGTTTAAACGAGATCTGATTGGCTGGTGCTTGTGCTGCCGCTTGAAG
The DNA here is from genome assembly GCF_009819705.1 of Hippoglossus hippoglossus. Classification (NCBI taxonomy): domain Eukaryota; kingdom Metazoa; phylum Chordata; class Actinopteri; order Pleuronectiformes; family Pleuronectidae; genus Hippoglossus; species Hippoglossus hippoglossus. The sequence goes on along the minus strand of NC_047158.1, from coordinate 8,948,181 downwards.
AGTTGAAGTCATTTCATCTTGTATCGCACGCGGTGCAAGAGAAGTGATGTACCGGAACCACAATGCAGCTCAGCAATGCGTGACATCGCCACACTCAAAGTGAATGGGCAGCATTTCCTTTGAAAACTCGGATGCATTGTGCAGCGCTACAGTGACTCACTATTCAAAGAAGACTTGAAGTAGAAGGGAAGAGGTGACAGAAATAGAAGCAAAAGAAGAGTTAACTGTGGTGTTGCTTTCCACACCTTTGCAGAATAACGGAATGAAGTTTGATGCTGAAGTTGCAACACATAGGATTGTTAAGTTAGCAGCTGTTTCTGCTAATGTCGGCTAACTAACAACGTACAGCCCCTTTAAATAGGCAAAATCTTACACGTAGCTGAACTAATTTCTTGTCTTCATTTCAAAACAATGATCACTGTAATTTCTGTAACGATGGTGCCTGTTCTACACCTATTTGCGCAGATGGCAATTCAAATGCCTCCTTGGTTTTATTACTGAATAACAACAGTAACTGCTCTAAAATGTGTCATTTAGCCACTTCAGAATCACCTTAGTCAAAACTAACCTAATAATAAATGCTGATGATTACTGTACGCTGCTCCTGTGTTTTCCAGGGAAAGAGTGGCGACAAAGTCGGTTTCTTCCCTGCCAACTTTGTGCAGAGGGTCCGGCCAGGAGAGAGAGTGTGGCGGGTCGTCCAGAGCGTCAACGCCACCCGAGAGAGAGGACACATGGCCGTCAGGGAATCCCAGGTACAAGAATATTATCACGCTGTTTTATTATTTAATTAAGATCTTTTTTTGTGTTCTTTATTTCTTCATAAATGTTACAAACTGTTAAGGCCTTAACTGACAGTTTGGGAACCTTTTAGTCGGCTCGCTCAGTGCGAGATCAGAGGATTCTATTTGTGGTATTATCCTGTGGTCGCAGGAGGCTGCAGCCTGTTCCAGTCCCCACTGGCTGAGAGGCAGGGTACATCCTGCTCAGGCTGCAATCAGAGTGTGATCAAAGCATCGCCTCGAACATCATCTCTGTGTCATATCACTTTATACCAATTTTCACAGACACTTTATGTCCCCCACATGCACAGAACCTGTATTTCTCCAGAGCACAAGTCAGAAAATCTTGAACAAAAATGAGAAAATACACAAATGAGCTGCTAATGAAATCCATTTTTTGATGCAAATGAAAATAACTGCATGTTTGTTGTTTTTGCTGGCAGAGCCCGTTCACATTTACACATTTTAGAGAACGATTAATGCACTTAGTCACACAATTTTCTCCAGATTACACTGACAGCTGCTGAGAGTACGAGTCAGATCGGCCACCTGATCTACGCTTAACTCTGAATGTTAGCAAAACAGTTTGCATGTATTTTACATCAAGAACCAATTATTCAGTTAATCCTGACATCTACCTACAAATTCCACAAATGTGTTTCTGTCTGTATGTGGTAACCTCATGTCTATTGTACATAACAGAACTCTGAAATGGCCGACATACAATTTAAGAAAAATAATACCAGTTGAGCGAATCATTCAAACTGATATATAAGCTACTATAAATGAAGAGTAATAAGGCAAATACAGTTTCATTTGATAAAAAACATTGGTGTCAGACTAAAGTGCAGCTCTGCCTCCTCCCCTTCAGATCTGTGTGGGGAAGCGAGAGGACGGCGAGGTGTTTCTAAAGCTGAGCAGTGGGAAGAAGAGAGGCCTGGTCCCAGCTGACTCCATCGAGGAGATCTGAGCTTCATCCTTCCACTTCTACTTAACCTACTATCACATCTTTAACAACTATCACCAACACCACTTCTTCCACAACCTCGCCTCTGCAAAAAAAAAAAAACAACAGCTGCGGCCTCTTTGGCCAGTCCTGACTGAAACCATCCTGGACAGAACACACACACTTCTGCAACGACCTGGAAACACAGCTCCCGATGGACACACGGTTTCCAGTTGAGGTGGTTTGCTATTAGTCTTTACAAATGAAGTGTACAGTTATGCATTATAGTCCTGCTTTTACAAAAGGGACTGTTTCTCAGCTCTTCTCCTGCTGTCGGTTTATCTTTTAACACACGACAAATAAATCAATGTTTAGTCAGACGCAGCGTGTACAAGTCAAAAATGCTTTGCATCTATTTGCTTGGATGCTGTATCCGATTTAGTTTTTCCTAATCAACAAGGACGTCTACCAAGTGGGAGGAGGTGGCGTTCTGTCATTGGAACATGATGCTACTGTCGGTGTCCTTTTTCTTCTTTCTACCCACTCCGTGTGTCTCATCCCTGTGCGCTCGTGTCAGGATCTGTGGCCCCGGGGTTTGATATCAGCTTCGTGCAAACTGGTACACATGTAACATGAGCCACCGGCCAAGGACGACCACTGCCAGCCAGAGAAAGTTTTTTTTTTCTTTTTTTTTGCCAGGAGGACACACAATGCAAAAAAATCCTCAGTCGTGTCAGCCTGTGTGTGAACAGCACTCGCCAACTTGAGAGTGCAGAAATGAGAAGATTTTCCAAGGAGAATTGGACACTGTGATGATCTTTTCACAAGGAATTCAAAACTTTTTTTTTTTTACCCCCAACTTTTTCAGTATGAAATTACAATGAAAATATGGTGTGAAAAATGCATCGACAGCTTTAAACATAAATCAGTCGGAGGAGCCCGTGTTCCAGAGGGAGAAAATGCAAGAATTTTGCCCTTTTCAACACTTTTTTTCCCTTGTAGATGTACAGTAGCTTTTTCTTTTCGGTTAATGACTCAACCATAGAGGAATAAGCATTGAGTCTAACACAGCAGTGTTTGTCAAAGGGTTTTCATTTTGTTGTCTTGTCTTCAACAAAGCGGATGCAGTAGAAATCAAAAGGAGGGGAGGTGAAACTGCACGGGTGGTCCTCGAGTGTTGCAGTTACATGTGGCAGGAGCTGTTTCCCTGTTTTTCACACAGAAGGAGCTCGGCGGGGCTAAAAAAAAGGGGGGAAGGCCAGCTCCTGCAGAGACCTGCTGAAGACCGGCAGTGAGTGTTGCACAGCATCTTAACATGTTCACTGGAGCTCAAACAGCAGCAAATAAAAGTCTGCCAGAAAGAGAAAAAAACAGAGAGCTTTCCGGCCGTGACAAGGAGGACACGTTTCGCTGACGGCTTGAAGGAGGACACAGGGAAACAGAGACAGGAGGAGACGGGGACCGTCGTGAGTGTGTTATGAGTCAGTGTGTGTGCACGCAGGTAGTGTTGCACCCATGGGTTTCACGAGTCATCATTGATCAAATGTCAGCCCGTCGTCTCCATCTCTCCCGTCCTCCTGATCGTGATGTGACTGATCAGCTCTGACAGAAAGTGGAGGCATTTTTTGTTTTTTCATGCATGTTCGATGTTGGTTTATAGACTTCTTTAGCGATTCATGAATTCATTAGTAAGTGTGATGCATTTCTCTCCAGAGAGAGGAACGGCACGAGATCACAAGCACCGGGTGTAAGAGTAAAACGGTGGCACCGCAAGTTCTGAATAATTGAACTCTTCTTTTCCAGATCAGAGAGATCCAGCTGATATGATCATCCTTTAATTTACCATTCAATATAAGACCCTTAGAGGCTGCTACAAATAAATGTCTCTTCTTGTAATAAGGACAATGGCACTTTATTTTGTGTCATTTCCTTCATAGCAACTTCACTCTTCAGTCGAATGGCAGATGGTTTGATGTTTTACACGGCAGCGAAAAACATTACTGGAAAAAAAAAATTGTGTCCGAGCAGAACTGGATTAACATTTGTTAGCTGTATAATCACTTTGTCATCCTGCATTTTGTTTCGTTTTATGCAACGTCCCATGAGATTTCAACATTTCAAGTATGTGTTAGGATGTTTTTCCCAAGCCCAGAGTCAATAAAAGATCTTTACAAAACTCTCACTGCCCTTCTTATGTCTGTGACACAACATGCAGCTGATCACCTGGGTCTGTACGGCAGGAGGCGTGCAGGTAAACCCAGAGATAGCAGGGAGACAAAATAGAATCAGTGGCATCCATGCACCGTCCTCCATCTACAAACATACACAGCTGTGCACATGGGGGGAGGGCAAAAATGATATGAAATCACAGCCCCGGTATGAATTACACGTAATGGCACCGCTGGAGGGAGAGTAATTCAGGGCTTTTTACGGCTACATATGTATATGTTTTAAAGTGAGTTCAGTGGTAAGTGGTTTTTTCCACCATTATACATTTTCACTGTAAAGCACAATCTCCGTCCAGACAAGCTCTTAGTCTACTGACACCGGCAGATTGTCTTCTCTGCATTTGGTCACTTCACAGAAAACAATTCACATAAAAATGGTCCTCAGTAGAGAACGCACCTCGCCCAAGGCCCAACAGTCCCCTTATGCAACCAGTTAAATTCACTCATCATCCGCATCCTTATTTAGATCTGCACCAAATTGCACACGCTCATAAATATCAGTCGTCTTAAAATGTGCCTGATTTTCCAAGAAATCGATGAAAATGTTGCAAACTGAACTATCACGCAATGTTAAAGAAAGTGGGGGGGGGAACATTCCTGGAGATTTTAGTGTAGATCCGGATCAGGGGGCGGCCCTTAAGAGCTTGATAACTCTGGAGTAGTGTGGATGCCAGGCGTAAACATTGTTATTCTGTCATAATGGATAAAGAATGACAACATTTTCTTTAATTTGTTTACACTTTTTTTTACTTTACATTCGATTTCTGGGTGCGTAATTCGACACCAACGTACCAAAACAATAACCGGCATCTTGATCACCAGCTGACTAACGAAGCGGTGGAGTTTCGGCGTCGACACTCGCCGCTCCGTACCTCTGTTAACACTTGACAGCGCTGCCCATCTGCTGTGACTCAGAGCACGGCCAGTCCTCTCAAGCTGATGAAACTTTGCCAGTGTGTGAGAGCACTGTCGAGCGGTCCCATCTCTCTCTCCCTCCTCTAATCCTCTCATTTCATTTCTCTGGCTCGGGCTGCCTCTCTCCCGCAGCCTCCTTCTGACTCTCACTCTACAGAAGTTGACACAGACCCTGGCGGTCTCTCCTCTGTCTCTCGCCGTCTCTCTTAATCTTCCTGCTCCCCTCCCTTGCCTCTCTCGCTGTGAGTTCCCGTCGTCGCCTTCATGCCGACGTCTCTCCTCCTTGCTTCAGTCTGGCTCTGAGTAGCACTGGTGGGACGCGAGCGAGGGAATGGCTGTCTATTTTCTCTCCTCATTCTCTCCAGCCCCTGTTTTGACATGACTTATAATTAAAGATACGATAAGGAGGCTCTGTTTGCACTCACCTCACCTGATTGGATTTCTAAGAAAAGATGGAAAAGCTGCTGAAAGTGAAATGGCCTATTAGTAACGTCTCATTTCTGCTGGCTGCCTGGAATCCGCTTGGCCGTGATTTCAAATTTCTAAGGTAGTAAAGCAACAGGATGAGGGGGAGCCGGGCACTGACGGCCTGATGGTGTAAATGTGGTTATTTCTGAAATCTGGCCCCGCGTCACATCCACACACCCTGCAGGGCTACGCTTGTATCCTGTATAATAAATGTCCGCCGCCATTATTCAGAACGTCCCCGGCAGTTATTATTGCGTCTCATGACCTTTCGAGGTGCCTCCGAGCAAAGAGTCACAACTAACTGCCCCTGTGCTTTCTGTGCAGGTGAACACAGGGCCGCAGCATCAATGGAGTCAGACAGAGAGAGAGAGAGAGAGAAAGAGAGAGAAAGAAAGAGAGAGATGCAGAGAGAGCATCATCTGCTGCACTGAACATTGTGTTCCTCGTCTTTTATCTCTCAACCAGGCCGTTCTTTCTGTTTAACGTCAAACTGCTTGTGCTGTGTTTGGCAGCAGCTTCCAGTGTGGTCTGGGTACGGACCAGAATCTCTATACGAGAAGCAGGAACAACCTAAACCTAGTTTTCCTTGACAGCTCTGAGAGAGCGGCTCAATATCTCCCTGCTGTGAGCAGCTTGGTTAAAGGTTCAGTCTCTTAATGATTCCTAGTGGAAATCTAATGGTGTCAGGGTAAACGCTGAGTTATTACAAAGGGTGTGATGAGTCACAGACTTTTATTAAGGATATCTGTTGCATTAACTGATTAAAAAAATGTAATTTCCCGAACATCAGTTTTTGCAACGTCTGTGCCAGTGATTCCACAACTGGATGAATAAATGTGATCAAGTTTTGGGCTGGATCAATGACCTTAAATAAAGATGGATGACATGCCGGCTCCCAAAAGTGAAGCCAAAACATCTGGATCACTCCCTAATGGTTGCCTGCAGTATAGATCCTAAACCCTGCCAGCACCATGTTAACAAATGGGACACGCATTGCATTCATTTAGTCTCAGAATTTGCGTGTGCGAAACCATAATTGAGAGGAAGCATTTCTACTGTGCGAGTGCACAGAACAGTATCCGTGAGCGGAGAGGCCCACATGTGAGCAAATCCCTGACTACTTCCCAAACTGAACAGCATGTAACATAGGGTTTCTGTGTCGACAGCAGTGGTTTATATGATCGACGAAGTTTAGAATGGCTCGGGGGAAGGAGGGGGAAGGAGGTTAGAAGATCAGACAGAGGCTATGACCAGTCGAAGAAGGGAAGCATCAGCCACTGTCTCACTCTTGCTTCTCCGCTCACAGATACTGTTCTGTACGCTTGCACAATAAAAATGCTCCTTTGTTTTTGCCCTTGCGCGGATGTGTTTTTTTTACGTGTGGGAATTTTGAGAGTAAATAAATGCCATAGACTTGGGCCAAAAGATGATATCTGTCATTATAGGTAGTTCTTATCCCACTGATGGATGTCCAAGTGTTAATTTTCAGTTTGGTATGCTATAAAACTGACGTGAAACATCACGAGTGGCAGCTGTCACCGTCAGCTATTTGCACCATAAAATGTCCTCCAGGATATTTTGGATTTATTTTTGTTCAGTGAGAGGAAGTGGAGATGCGTCGTCCATATTTATGGGCAGGAGTGGGGGGGGGGGGGGGGGGGGGGACAGAGTGTAGCTCATGCCTGGTCAGCATCCTAAATAAATGATTTATACTATTAGATATTCTTGGAGGAAAATCAGGAACATTCATAGCTAGTGCAATTGTCATGGCTCCCATTCAGTGCCATAACACCCCAGCATTAACTAATTCTGTATTTTCATACTTACTTTTAGTTTTTACAGAAAATCATTCAATTTTACGATAACAAAATGTTTTTTATTACTCCAATACTCTAATAGCTCAATATCTTATCACTCAAATAGCACTTGAGGACAGCTGTAATGATTATTGTTTTTAGAAACAGAACTGGTAAAAGTGATTTGCAAGTAAATTCACAAAAATAGCAGAAAATAAACCACATAAAGTAGGTCACTTTTCCCCTTAACATCCTGAGCAATATGCACTTCATTCAACTCTGCTCACCACCCACCAAAACACACACAAACACAATCTCACACACACACTCAGACACCGAGGCTGTCCGCTCCCTGGTCTTTCTTTTTATAAGTATATGCAATTTTCACACTTTCTGTTTCTAGAGGAGGGAAGCGAGCGATTATCGAAGCAAAGCAAACAATGACAAAAGCAGCTGTCAGGGGGAATCCAAACGCAAAAATAGAGCTGATTAAATGAATAGTCCCTCTAAGAATAGCAGGTAATCACAGGTTGGTAAAACACACAAACACACACACACACACACACACACACACACACACACACACACACAAACACAAACACAAGGGCTTGTCACTGATACCAGCTGACAGAAACATAAAGAATTCAGTGCTGTGAATACAACATACCATTACCTATTTCACCCACACAGGAACAAATGCAACACAGTAATCTGTCACACACGCACACACACACACACACAAACACACACATTAATAAACATACAGTATGGGCAGACAGAGAAATAGAGAAAGCAATTTACAATGCTGTCACATGTATGTGGATTCCAGATGGCACAGAGGCGGGTTTGAAGTTATTATCTCGCTGCTGCTTTACATCCCCACTCGTCCTCTTCTGTTCTCGTCTCCTCTCGCTGTATCGCACATAACAGAGGAGGAAAAACCAAATGTCATCAAGCGGAGACAAATGCCCACAGTGGAAATACTTGTTTAATAAAACAAACACGACGACAACCTCGGGGCCAAGGTGCACCCAGTGCAGAAAATGAACACATTTGGAAAATAAACAAAATCCAGGCCGTCTTAACCAATACTATATATCATGATGTTCTTTTTCTTCCCTCACCACTTTAAAAACAAAGCTTGTAGACGACATGATACTGGATTTCTTGGCAGCTACGTGGCGTGTAAATCGGGGATTAAGGAGTGCTGTGTGACAAAGCACCAGAGAACCATCAGACAGATAAATCTGATGTTTTGGGGGAGGGAGACCGGACCACTGGTCAACTTTGCTTTTAAGAGAGAAAAAGAATAAACACCATCACTCATGTGTCTGGTAGATTGTTTGCTCTGGTGCTCACTGTGCTTACAGTTGAGCAGAAAACATGTTGAGCGACTGCTGTATCAAAACTGAATTTAGCAGCTCAACGGCTAAAGGATAAGAACGTCTTCCACATGTGTTTTTAAAAAATATTTTTGGAGCTCCATGGAGCTGGTTGGCACTTTTGCCTCACAGCAAGAAGGTTCCCGGTTCAAATCCCGATTCTGCCAGGATCTTTCTGTGAGGCGTTTGTATGTTCTCCCCCTTTTTTTGCGTGGGTTTTCTCCAGGTGCTCCGGCTCTCAAGAGATCCTGTAAGTGCTCTGGCAAATGTTCAGTTATGTTATTTCAAATTAAGCCATTTTTAAGTGAAATGCAAACAAGTAGGCAAAAGTCCAACAAAGTTGTTTGTAAAATATGACAATTATTGTAGAAAATGTGTTCATGGAAAATTATGAAAAAAAAGGCAGACAGAATTTGCATGTAAAAATGTAAACTTAAATAAACATCGGATCCAAATTTGTTTATTCTGTAAAAAGGAATGTTTCTATAACAGCAAATATAGACTCTGGAGGGTGTCTGTGATTGTTTCTGACCTTTAGTTTTTTTTAAGTAAATCCCACAGCTAGACAGACAGACAGACAGACAGACGGGTGTTCGGAGAGGTCAGTGAGTCCATGAGCAAACAGGATTCAGAAGTTACTGCTGATATGATGATTGGACGAGACTGACAGGCGGGGGTGGGGGGGGGGGGGAGACTGGCAGGGGGCCCGATAGCTTCACCGTCCCCCTGGCAGAAAAATGATGCCAGGAGATGTTGGTCTGACTGTGATTCAGCACTCAGTCAGTAATGATGACTGATGCTTCGAACTGGCCGCTGACTGACTCATCAGTCTATTCTTTATACCATTAGCGGGGCTCTGCACCCCCGGTGTGCTCTGCCCCTGATCAGCGCAGGTTGGTGATGAACTAATCTGTGTATCAGTGATTGCCCTACATTTGTTTAACACATTCTGGCGCTAATTAAAGTCAACTGTGACCCTGCACCCTCCACCAACACACACACACCCACACTCAGACTGCATGATATGCTCTATTAATGAAACATGAGCTTCACGCACCCTTCTATCTCACGTATGAGCCGGAGCTGCTGCAGTACACACACACACACACACACACACACACACACACACACACACACACACACACACACACACACACACACACACACACACACACACACACACACACACATGAGCTGTTATTGTGAACAACTCACACCATCCTCTCTACACATCTGACCTTTACTTTGGTCATCAGAAGAAATGAAACTGTGAGAGCCTGCTATAGAGAAAGAGACACTCAGAGCCTCAGTGTCGGTCTAATGATTATTTTCCACATACACGCTGCTGAAAGGCCTTTGTATCATTTAGATCAAGAGCATCAGATCCACAGCACAGGTCCCTGATCAGTAATTTCATTTAAATGTCAGAGCGCCGACTGATGTTGTTCTCCACTTCAATAATAATTGGGATAGGTCTCCATTGCCAATTATTAAAAACATTACCAAACCAATTTGCCAAAACATTTTGTTTTCAAGCCAAGGAAGAAGCTCGGGACCAATAAGCCAAAATTACAACAGCAGTGAAGGAAAACTGTGACAGTGGAAAATATGTTTAATTGCTTCCCTAACGCCAGTTTGTGACATGTTGTGTGGCAACAGGGGTGTTTACTGTGCGTAACCAGCAGAGCAATCCTGTGGTGAAATCCAGGTTGTCACAAGTTAGATGAGGAAATCAATTTTCTAAATCTCTCATGTCTGTCCAATAGATATAAAGATGTTGCGTTAGCTAAGATTAGCATTAACAGCAGAGAACAGTTGAAATAGCAAAACCAAAACATAAACTGAATGTAAAGATGGACGATGTGTCTCCACCTTCTCCCACTGTCTTTAATTAAAGCAAAAATATTCCGCATATGGACGCTGCCATCTTGCACCGATTATGTCTGCACAGTAGCAGGGAGTATGCAGCGGTATTGAGGTCCTCGACCAATCGTGAGTTAGTCTTATCATGACCTGTCACCATTTTAGTTTGGTCCATGTCCCATCTGCTAACATGTCGTAGGCGTGGTTTATTGCCTATACTGCAGCTCGCCATCAGGGGGCGATCAAGACACTTTGGCTTCACTTTTGAGGAGCAGCCTAACTGACCTAACCATCTCCTGACTGTAGCTTCATATTTAGCTTCCAACATGAGAGTGGTATAGACTATTTCACAAAATGTTAAAATGTTCTTTTAAATTGTCGAGTTTGACTGTGGATTGATTGATTGAATTTTATTTATGGATTCGCAGACAAAAAAAGTGACAAAACACTTATTTCCGTTATGCCAAGATTTAAAGACAAAAACAACCGTAAAAAAGACGCAAAAACATTAAACAAGAACTAATCTAAACACAAATAAACTTAAATTCCTAATAGGTACCTTTAAATCCTGGAAGAAAGTATGTTCTGACATTGAATGTATAAAGTTGCTATCTGTGCCTCATCAAAAATAAGGACATTTCCCAATTGTGGGACTAATAAATTGCTTCTTATCTTATCTTATGAAACAATGTCATGCCCAGATTGACATGACAGTAAACAATTCTCTTTGCTGCAAATTTGAGAACTAAAAATAAACATATCAGCCACAAAAGTACGACCTAAAACTGAGATGAGGTGTTTTTGCATCCAACTACTTTCCTACAGTTACTATCCTGTGTTTTGTGTTTTTGTGTTTTTGTATTCATGTTCTGTGGCGTCCACTTAATTTCTTCCCTGCTGAATTACCTCCGCTACCACCAATCACTCAATTTCCTCCCATGGGATCAATAGAGTTTTCTTCATGCCAATGAAACAGGCTTCTCTCTGACTGCTGGTTCATGTAACCCCTCCTCTCCCCTCATATTGAGCTGATCTAAACTAATCATTCTGGATTTCATGGCTGTTAATTGAACACTGGCCTACCCGCTGCTCTGTGCATTCTCCTTTACAACGATTAGACAGCACGCTCAAATCAATCGGTGACCCCTTGCACGTGTCACGCAGATGCGAAACGTAGAAACACTCGTATACTCAATCTGCAGCCAATGACAAATTTTAATCCACGATAGAGAAATGCGGGATGCAGAGAGGAGTTTCATCAGGTTCCCGCTAATTGGCAGCTTTGATAAATGATTAGAAAGGACAGAACCTTTGGTCGCTCTTTTGAAGATGTTGTGAAACACGGTAGTTTTAATTACTGCTAGAGCTTGACAGGAGCGCAGGGCACTTATGGGGAGCCGGGCTTTGATTTATGAGGAGGCAAACCCGGTAAATATGAAGAAATATGGACAAGGATTGATGTTGTGAGGTGGATGTCAACAAAAGGAAGTGTAATCAACCCTAAATTGTCTTCTGCAGTAATCAGGTCTCATCTCAGCCAACATAGATCAGCGACAAAAAAAAAAAAAATCCCATCTGATCTAAACAAAATGACTCTGAAAGTCTGCCAGAATAAATCATGTCAGTGTATCATATTGAGAGACTCTCTCTCTGCGTTCATGACTGTATTATGCAAATCCTTGTCACAGCGCGGGAACAATATGGGCTTTCTCAACCTGCAGCATCAATCTATTGTCATCCTGTGGGCATGTGACTCAAAGCCTTAATCTGGTGCTGCGGAGCTATCTGCAGCACACTGCTCCACGGTCTGAACCGAACCAAGACACAGAGAGATTTGTTACGCACGAGAGATAAATAACCACAGTCTGTGCCTGCAACAGAGAAAAATGGTCACCTTGTTGTGCCCTCCTCATGGACTCACGAGGGCAGAATGGGAACCTGCGAGGATTACAAATTGCAAAACGCAGACAAAGGAATTGCCTGAAGATTTACCTGTGAATATCTTTTTGCCATGAAAATGACAAAAAAAATGGCATGGCATGAGAGAAGAAGAAGGGGAGCTTTGATGTATGGTGTGAAGTGATTTAATGATCTGGGAAAGAGAGCTCCCAACATTATGTTGAATGATTTCTTTTTTAAATTTCATCAATCTACACATTTTTGGACGCCTGCTGCACTTTAGTAGGAACCGGGACCGCGTTCTTTCGACAGACAACTTAGTCAACGAAATGAGTTGGTGTGGACAAACAAAATTCATTCTTCCATTCTCTGTGTCTGTCTGGACGTCTTTCTGCTGCCTTTCTTGTGGCAGTGGCCTTACAAGCATCCAGACCCACTCCACTGTAACGCACGAAAACATTGACACACTTTTAAAATTTTGATTTTTTTTTTAAACGCGCCCAACTCGGTGTAACGTAGTCTCAAGAGTTGTTCTAATCTCCTCACACAGAAGAACATTTCCATAAAGCTGCAGTGTCACATGCGGGTGGAAGATCTGAGCGTGTTTACACTCTACCTCATGGTTATTTTGTTAATCCTATCAGTTCAGCAGACATGTAGTTGCAGCTATGAATCACCCTCTTCAAACAGGGCCATGGGAAAAGGGAGAAAAGGGAGGGGAGAGGAGGTTTTGGGTCATCTATTCTGGAGGAGGCAGGCTAAATCAGGGCATGACGACTGTATAGTTAACCTACTTCAATTTATCTCCTTGTTTCAGTTTTTTTTTTTTTTTACTGAAGCAATATTTTTCTCCTTCAGTGACTGTCTGGTTTGTCTCCCCGCGTGTTCCGTGAATGAGACTGCGAAATAGAAATGTGATTAATATTCACATGAGAAAATCGTCAAAGGGAAAAATGTTTTGTTGATAAAGAAGGGTTAAAAAAACAAACAGCAACACTGCAAATTACCTCACATGTTAACCCAGAATAAAGTTTTATCAGCACCTAAAAACCTTCAGTACCATAGTTTTTATTATAGCGCTACTGTGATAAATCATATTTTATCTGCTGTCCTGCAATTAGACTAATGTGCTTTTAGTTTTTATTTGTGTGACGTAATGTGACGCAATATGATTTTTTATAATTTCTTGGACCAGTACAAGGCACCAAACATCTTCACTGTCTCCTGGCAGCTCAGTGTTAAATACCAAGCTCCTGTGTAGCTACTTGTTGTACGAGGTTCAATGTAGTTGAGACACCAGTCCAATCATTTTGTTGCTCTTTGAGCCACTCTGCAGACACTCGCTCCTGTAGGTCACTGCAAATCTTACCCAGACGCTGTCATCACAGAGAAAGGAAATGATTCACACCAGTATTAAAGTGTTTTACTGGTGTATTTTTGCCCTTGAGTGGGCAACACAGTGTCAGGGAGATGTACAGCACCTGTAATTAAACCTACAATGATTTATGTAAATCGTTCTTTTTCCAGATTCGCAAAGTGTGTATGCAGCAGAGAAAAGTAAGTGTCCCGTCACCACAGATTCATCTAAACCGTCAAAATGAATCATCAGGAGATTAAGACAAACCAACCCTGTGTGTATGGTCTGTACCTTGTTGGTTTTATACTATACTATACATTCCTGTTTTATATGGAGTGGACTGCATTTATATAGCGCTTCTCTAGTATTATCAGCCACTCAAAGCACTTTACAGTACAAGGTGCATTTAACCACATCATACAGCGCTTCTTAGTGCATTTTCTATTACACACCATCCGGAACAACCAATCAGGGGCAATTGATGTTCAGTCTCTTGACCAAGGACACTTCAGAATAACACATTAAGCCGGGGATCAAGCCTCTGCCCTTCTGGTTAGTGGACGACCCTCTCTACAGCCACAGTTCAAAATAAAAGGTAAAAAAAACAAGAGAACCATCAGTGGTTAAAACCCTTAATGTTTGGCTTCCCAGCTTTTGATTTGCAACATTAAGATTTAGGCAGACCTGTCTGCCTTTTCAATCTTCCTTGGATTTACAAGGATAGTCTTTATTGTAGATGCCACATAAAACTGTTATAAACTAATGATTAAACTGATTAACAGATGACATGCATTTAAAATGAATTAATGTTAATGTTTTTAACATTTAAAAACTAGAAAGGCTGCAGCAAATCACACAGACCTATAGAAATCTGTCACCTAGATATCCCTGACTTTTTCACAGGACCAAATATTTCTCTAAGAAATCAATGAAACTGGTGAAAGTGATTAAATTTCCTGATTGGGATCTGCACCAAAATGTAATGGCTTCTGTCCTGAACCATACTGCATCTTTCTGCTAAGTTTCTTAGTAATCTGTCTTGTGGTTTTTGTGTAATCCTTCTTACAAACCAATAAACCAACAAACAAACGGACAGGAGTGAAAACATGACCTCATTGTTGTGCAGGAAAATAAAAACTCCCTGCCTAGCAACAGATTTAAGACTCATTTTCATAGGTCAATGAAAACTAAATGCCATTTACAGCAAACGGATTAAGACATTTTAGAATTCATCCATCACCTAATGACTGTTTCCTTAGAGCCGGGACTCATTAATGTAGAGTAAGTGTGTTATTACTGTGGCTTTTCCTTTGTGCCGCTCTGTGATGCACATGATGCAAAAAAAAGAAAAGAAAAAGAAGAAGAACAAGCTCTGCGTGATAGGTGATGCTCACTGTGTAGATAATTGGCATGGCCTTTCCAGGGAGCCAGAGGGTGATGGCGAGGCTGTGATTAAACAGTCTCAGTGTTTTCTTAGTGTGGCTGGTATCAGCCTATGAGCTCGGCCCCAGTGACACCAGGCAGCATCATCACTCCCATGGGACACCGGTGGAATACAAAACAATTATCAACCCTGCAGTCCACACGGAACATCTAATCACTCCCGTACTTTCCACACCTGCTGAACACCTGCAAACCCTGCTGACGAGACGCAAAGCGGGACAAAGGTGTTTACTCCGTCGACCACGTCGCCGTGGAAACCACCCGGCGGAGAAGTGTGTTGACTTTGAAAGCCTCGCTAAATGTCCAAAGCAGTGTCCCAATCTTAAAGGTGGAGTTGGCGATTCTTGGGAACGACTATTTTAAAAACAAACACAACCATCCCTTTTCACTGCTCCTTCAGACGCTCCACCCCCCACATTCAAGGTGCACCACTGAAGTTGGAATTATCCCCCACAGATATTAACATAATCTGCTGACACAATACACCGTCTGTATTCTTACAAACTGTGAGAATGTTCAACGACCAGAATCAGCCGCGACAGTGTGGGTGTGGCTGCCGTTGAGGAAGGTTACCTCTACACCGCTGCCCGTTAGGAGGACGCTGCGTCGCCACAACCTGCAGCTCAGTCCAGAGGCAACTCCGGGTGAAATGGCTCACGATGTTCGTGCAAGTTTTTCGCCTTTTCATTATTTTGTCATCTTCTTTGAGTCAGCTGTATTCTGTTGAGCTTCGGATGAAAATTGTTGTGAAAATTGCTTTTTCAGTGGCTAAAATTGTTGTATTTTCGAGGTCAAAAACCATTTCACCATCGGCAGACTGGTTATATTAACTTTAAAATGATTTAGATGATTGGTTGGTTCGAGGTTTTTATATGTTACCAAAAAAAGCTTGATATCAATGACATCACTAGCAATACGGAGCGTGGTCCATCCTGTTGCTCACACGATTCATCATCCTGATCAACAGCCCTACACAGTGTCGTGACGGTGGGACTGGGAAAGATATTCAGATTTTCAAGTGGACAGTTCATCTGCTCACACATGCATTAAGATGGATTTGTCTCCTGTGACCAGGCGAGGACACTGTAGCAGGTCAGAGGACGTCAGCTGAGTAGGTGGTCTCATGTGACCCAGGATGCATTTATGTTAACACATTTATGTTAATTCAGATCTGTGTCCACATTGTCCACGTGATCAGATCACTCAGACTAGATGTTAATATCAGGTCTGAATGGGGTCGTGAAATGGTTAAGCTCAGAACCCAAACATTGCACTGTAGCTTTATGTCTTCATGAACCTCTGCTTCTTCCTGATTGGTGGCATTTGATCTCTTCCTTGTCCCTCGGCCTGGTCCTCTGGTGCTCCAGGGCAGCTCAGTTCCCTTCTTCTCATGAAGTGGCCTTCTGGAGAAGAGGCAACAGAGAGCTCAGGTGCTGCTGTCTTACTTCCTCATCCTTCATGTACTGATGCACCATGTCCAAGGTGAACTGAGAAAAGCTGTCCTGAACACCCTGTCCACTTTTTCCTGCAGTCTCAAGATGCACTCTTGAGACTGCAGGAAAAAGTGGACTGGCATTCAGAGTCTGACTGTCTTTTCTAATTTGCAAATGACAATTTACAAAGAAATAAGAACAGTAGCAGACACCGTTAGCTGCTGTGTTATGTGTGGAGCCGTGCACAGTCCCTGCAGCTTGACTGAGTGTGCAGGTCAGCTGGTGTAGGACGGGTTAATGTATGGGAACTAAAGAAGCGTGGCCACCAACGGGGGGAGTGAGGAAGCCTGGGGCCACAGAGCCAAGAGAATGACCTTCGGCAGAGCAAAGGAAAACAGTGGAGACCCCATCTGAGCTCAAACTGACAGGCTGTTGGAGAGCTAAGCTGAAGCTTTGAAATGAACTCTGCTTTGCTCCACTGAGCCACAAGAAAATGAATTGTTTAACACAAAAAAGAAACGCTTTAACACTTGAAAGAAAAAGGAACCTTTCAGATTCTGAAACCTTTAAAAGTTTTATATTATAGGGCAGTCGTATTTCTTTTTCAAAAGTGCAATTTGTCACGGCTAGAGCAAGGTCCCAAATATAAAGTTGTCTCATATTCATCCCTAAATTCAAGTTAAGCAAAAAGTGACACATGTAGACAGACTTGATGCTTTAGTTTAACGTTTTAATGCTGGGAACAAACTGAACTGCACAAAGAGAGCTGGAGCTGTTTTAAAGGCAAAGTGGGATCATAGCACATTTTTTCCATTATTTTAGGCTTTAAACTTCATTTCTTCTATGGCCTTCACTTTTCCTTTTGACCCTTTGTCTCCTGTAGGTAGAAGTCAGTGCAACGTATTGATCTTTGGTTGTTCCAGTAAAGCTAGCTTTAACAGCTTTCATTTGTCTAGAAGCTGCAGCGACCAGTTTTATGTACATCACCTGCAAGTATATTTATAGGATTTTGTAAACCATGTTAATGTTTAATGTGAGCCCCATTAAATTATCCCGAGGGAAATTTGTCAGAATAATCTGAAAGTGTGGAGTAATTGATGAAAACAGTTGCAGCTCTATAACTCAACTCTATAAAGCCTGGTAGTAAAAGAATAGTTTAATCACATACACTGCACGTCCCTAAAGGTCCATGAAGGCAAAATCTTATCTCCAACAGCTTAACCTCAGTTGAGCAGATCTGACAGTTGAGTCTCGGCTACTTCATGTTCAAAGTCTCAATCCGCCCCCAAAGCGATGCTTCCTGTGACTCAGCTCTTACTCATGTTGAGCCCTTTGTTCATATTTAATGAGTTCCAACATGGTCTGCAAATGTCAACCAATCTCTGCCACCAAAAAGAGCTCAAGAGTCGCTGGAGGAGAACAGCTGCTCGAGTGCGTCAACAATGAGATGCTTTTAATTGCAATCAAATTGAGACTGAACAAAAATCTTGGCCCCGGAGACGATACCTCTCCAGCAGCTGCTGCTGCTGAAGGACGGACGTCTGGCAGTGGTCATGTAAACACTCGCATTAGAAGATGACAGCATGAAAAAACACTTTGATCGAAAATGTAACTCATTTTATTGGGTCAACAAGCATTTCACTGAAGACCCGTTGTCTTCAAAGAATTCAATCTCAAATTCTCAGACGCTTCACATGCTTATCAATGTTTCAAGTAACAAATACTTTGTTTAAATTAAAATATTAATGTATGTCAGCTACATTAGAAAACTTAAACCAAAGAGACCCAAATTTTCAAATTCTCAAATTAAATTAACAGTCCATGGCTCGCAGAGATTTAACAGTCAAACTGCCGGTGCCTTTTCCTCTTTCAGGGGAGCTTCCTCCGGTTTCTCCTCAAAAGGACGGGACTGTTTGATGCCGAACAGGTTGCGCAGGTTGACCTCCGGGTCAACATAATGAGGGATCTTGCGTTCATTGAAGAGGCCCGAGAGGTTGGTTTCCACTTTGGCACGTCTGGAGATGCGCATGCGCAGGGCGAAGAGGCGATGTAGGTTCTGCTCCACAAGGGGCTGATGGTTTCCGTCCAGACGCTTCTGCCACGATTTCTTGGCCCTTTGACGTTTCTGTTGGGATATTTAGAAAAATATCATATTTTAGAGGGAGGGTTTTGGATAATATTGTTTTTGCCATTGCTCTGGTTGTGTATAGCCACAGATCTGAAATCAATCATCTGACCAGGTTGATTTAGCCCTCATTTGACTTGTGAAATGCTGACGTCAGTCTCACCTTCAGAGTGGTGGCATTTGGGTCATGGTGAAGCAGGTGTCTATTCATACTCTCCTGTGGAAGAAAAGTCATAATATACAACATACTGAAGCTTTGTACAAAAAGAAAAAGCTGTGGAATATTCAGAAATCGTCTCTCATCCATGTTTACACCCAGTTTCATCCGATTCAAATTTGGATTTTTGCGTTTTTCACAGAAATCTGCTGATCAGTGTCTCAGTTGTAATATTACTATAAAAAGGCAGTTCTGCATTATGCTGATCAAAAGATATATATAAAGTGGTTTTGGAATACAAGAACTGATCATATCACCTCACAGGGACCAGCAAACATGTTATGTACCCGCATAGCAAACTTGCGTGGGCAGTCAGGGAAGGAGCACTTGTACTTGAGGAGCTCGAGGTGAACCTTGCGGATGTGGTGCTGCAGGTTAAAGGTGGTGGAGAAGTAGGCCTGGCAGTCCTTCCTGGGACAGACCAGGACAGGCTTGTGGGAAGCATGGGTCCACTTGTGCCGCCGCAGAGTTTCTGCTTTCTTAAACACCTTCTTACACACTGGGCACACGAAGGTGGCTGTTTAAAAAGACCGACATTTTCACCAGATGCTGGATTAAAAACACTAAATCAATTAAGGCTATACTTAAAGAAACATTCGGGATGGAATTTGCTAGATGATCACAACCTGCTCACCTAGGTGTTTGGCCATGTGCTTCTGGAGCTTCCCCCAGGTGTGTTCGAGCACCTTGCAGTTGGCACGAGGGCAGCGGTAACCTGCGGGGCGCATCAGGAAATAAAGACCATCACTAGCTCTCTCCTTCACACACCACGTATATCATTTTTCCTGAGAGAATCATCTTCAACTGAAATGCAGGCCCTCTTTAATGAAGGAATCTGACAGGGGTGGAAGATGAAAGAACCCCTGCCAGGATAGAAATAGACCAACCTGCGTGCTTCTTCTTATGGGAATTGCGGGCGATGTGGGAGACGAACGTAGCGTTGCATCCGTCCTTGGTGCACCTTAACCCAGCAGGGAAATGACAGGTAAAAATAAATGTTATCAATTCAGTGGGGCCACACCCACTAAACCACTCATTTATCTCCTGCTGTAGTCTGCACTGCAGGGAATTAAACAGTTTATTCATTATAAATGGCAGCTGCGTATCTTTGACAGGAGTGATATCAGATATTGTATTAACTCATAGGGCAAAGCCACAGGCGGGGTTTTCTCTGCAGGAAAGAAATAAACAGTGTAGTAGAGACGTACTTGAACTCCGCAGACACATCATGCTCCTTTAAGTGCAGCTTCAGCAGTCTGCGCTTTTTGAAGGTTAAGGAGCAGTTGGGCTGGTCACACTGTGGGAGGAGAAAAAACATCAAGTGGTCAAAATGACACATAAAAAACAAGTTATTCAACATCAAGGGCAGGAGAGCTGGTGGATAAAATCGCGTCGTGTTGGCGCCATCTTGTGGCTCAATTCAGACTAACCGTGAAGAACTTGTTTTTCGCTGCGTGGGCGCAACCCACGTGTCTTTTCAGTTTGCTGGAGGTGAGGAAAGCCTTGGTGCAGGTCGCGAATATGCACCTGAGGGACGTAAAGTTAAAGAGTGAGGCCGTGACAGGAACAGCAAGAGTGACCTTTTTACAAAACTGCATCATCGTGTGACTCACTTGAACTGTTTGTCTCCTTTGTGCTGCAGCATGTGGCGGCTCAGGTGAGATTTCCTCGTGAAACGTCGACCGCAGCCTGCAACTGTGCACTGACACGGCCGCTGGGGACATTTTGAGTCAAGTTAGGACACATTTCAAACTTTCAAATTCAGGAAAACTGCACACTTGTCTTTATCAGATCTGGCAGGCCTATATATTCAAGCAATACTTTTATTTATCTACTTTGTTATTGGACTAAAGTGCATTTTATTTTAACTGCACTTAAGTAGATTTATTTTCTGTACTTTTAACTTTTAATCCACTGCATATAATCGCAAATATTTCTACTTAATTACATTTTTACTATGCATTGTTTTAACACCGTTTTATGTTTAAGGGTAAAGGGGAACTGCTCCACTGATCCAATCAGATTGAGCAGGTGACCTTAGACCCCGCCTCCTCCTGCAGCAGCAAAAAACACCTAAAATGGTTTAATGAAGACTCACATTAATGAATATGACAATACAAGTATTTTCATTAGCATCATCTGCAGTATATTCATATTATTCTTGTATTAAACTGAATACACAGACAATTGCATTATGGAATTGGCTACACTCTGCAAGTACTATTGATACTTTTAAGTACTTTTACTCAAGTAGAAACGGTATACATTTTAACTTGATTGCATTTCTTTCCGTTTCTGACTCTTACCTTTAATAGATTTAAGTTTATTTAAAAGCAAGTGTTACGTTTATTTGACTCAGGTGGGAAAGTTACATTTGAAGCCCACTTTAACTTGAGTACTTCTGTTCATTTGTTCTTTAACTTGAGTAAGACGTTGGAGTACTTCCTGCTGTCTACAGAGTCAGACTTGTCCTTGTACCTCTCCGGTGTGCACCGCCTCGTGCTCCTTGAGTTTCCACTGCCTGGTGAAAGTGGCTCCGCAGTTGCCGTGGCTGCACTTCAGCTGCGGCCTCGGCGGAGAGCTCGCAGGTTTCTCGCTTCGCACAGTCTCCATCTTCATCCGATGTCTCAACACGTCTCTCCTGCGTAATGTGTGTCTCTAATGGAGGAGCGGCCGCTTTAGTCAGCCTCTCTTATAGCCTGTTTCTGACGCGCTTCGTTAGTGTAATTGGCAGCGTCCGGATCGCTGGGTCAACCCGGTGCCGCCGTCAGGAAACCAAGCAGAAAGCAATTAACCTCAATCACTGTGCCGTGCGCAAACAAAGGTGAACAACACAAGTGAAGCGTTTGGACACTCGTTGGTCAATGGTTAAGATCTTATCTGCGTGTCATCTTGTGTTGGTTTCCTTTCGCAATGGTTTTAAAGCGTATTTGCTTCAACTCCAGTTGTTTTTAATGTTTCTATAGGTATATATGGTCTGCAGATATATAGCACTTTTCTACAATGACCATTCAAAGTGATGCACACACACACAGTGCATATGTGCAGCACCTTCTCCACACTATGACTACGTTCACACTTCAAGCCTTAGTGCTCAATTTAGATTTTTTTTCTCGATCTGTGGTTTTTTTATGTAGCTGTTCACATTGTCTTTTAAAATGTGGCCATCAATCCACAAACATTCATCATTGTGTGCTGACTCCTGGATGTTTTATCTTCCTGAATGAGCGATGACCAAGGCCCCACAGTCCCCTTTATGAAACCACATTTAAAATGGAACTGCACCAAATTGCACTGGTCAATATCTGTTCCCTAAACATGTCTGGTTTTTGCTTCATCCATTTTTGCATGTCAAAATGGCTGCTATGAAAAAACTTTCCCATAGTGTAGATCTTCACTGACTTTGGCTGACGTGATGGAAATAATGAAAATAACTCTATTTCTGTGTCGTTGTGATACTCTTGTTTGCACAGTAGAGGGTAGTGTGTGTCTGTCTCCGCAGGCTCAGCCTCTGAGCTTTACACATCACTGACTGCTTTTCACGTTTGTTTTATAATGGATATGATTAAATGATTGATTCCCTTCACTCGGCAGCAAATATAGAAAATATAACATGTTCTTCTTTCAGTCATTCAATGGGTTTTGTTTCTCTACTGTTTATGTGGAGAACTTTGTGGGTTTTAGGGACACAGGTACAGGTTGATGTTTATGTTTGTTTGTCTGTTTGTGTGCTAGTTAGCAGGATTACGCAAAAACTACTGGACAGATTTCCATGAAACTTTGTGGTATGGGTAGAGAGAGAATCCCATTTTGGTGCTGATCTGGATCCCGATTTGTTTTCATTTGTGCTTCGTCAATTCTAGGATTATTTGTATTATTACCACCACCAAGGAGGTTGTGTTTTCATTTTGTTTGTTTGTTTGTTATTTAGCAGGATTACACACAAACCACTAGACCAATGTCAGTGAAACTTGGTGGGAGGATGCAGTGTGGGTCAGGAAAGAACCCATAAAAATGTGGATCACTGGGCGGACCCAGGAATCTTTTTTTACTTTGCGAGATGGGATTTCTCAGAGGATAAATCTTAGATCTTGATGCAAAAAAAACAGACATTGTGCAATTTGGAGCAGATCCAAGTAGAAATCTGGATGTAGTGAATTTAAATGTGGTTTCATAAGGGGACTGTTGGGTAGAAGTGTGTGCTCAGTGCTATTCTAGTTAGATGGGCCATGGTTTATAGAGCTGCTGAATGTGCATTGTTGTGAAACAGAATTTTCTCTTCCCTGGACAAAAGAAATGATGCACGACTTGTTCTTCTATTTGACCTTGGATCATTTTAGTCTCTGTAGAAATCCCATGTGATCCTAATAACTTTTCATTTGAAGCACAGTCAGCGACCTCTCTGCAGCCCTGACTCCTCTCAGCTCTCATTGTAGTTGGTTACTCAGCTGTACCACTGCTGAATACTTAATGTTCTGCCTCCGTCACCACTGTGTGATGACGTGGAGCCATTTCTACGTTTATCAGCTGAAAACCACTGGAGGGAACAGAGGAGACGTTGCCGATGATGTTGTTTGATGTCACACAGGAGAAGGGCTGATCTGATGTCTGTTTTTGAGTTTGAGGCAGTCACTCTTTATATTTCTGGAGGAGGTGCAGGGATATTTGGCCCTAGATGCTGTCTGCTCTTTTCTGCTGCATGCTCCCCACTGTCTCTGTGTAGATGAAATATTCAGATGAGGCTGTCAGTGAACAATGGGCCTCCATTAGAGGGATGTGCTGAATGGATGCTTCAAGACTTAACTCCATCGAGGAAGCAAAGCCTGCAGGTCACAGAGAGCTGAGACAGTAACTCACAGAGCACTGCACGTCTTCACTTTCACTGTTTGACAGTATTTATCAATGAGGAGCCAATGGATTATGTGGTGGGACACTTTTAGAGATACATAATGAAACTCATAACTCAACCTGCCATCATTATCTTTAATCAACTGTTAGCGTATATAGCCCATGTGGATCTATAAGTAATATAATTATATAGATCAGGGGTTCCCAAACTTTCCAGGCTCATGACCCCCAAAATAACCATGCCAGAGACTTGAGACCCCCCCCACCCCCAAGTATTGATTTGAGCCAGTTCACAAGAAATGTACCTATGTCACAATGTTTCCTATGGTGCTGTAAATGAACCTGCTGCAACTGATGCTGAAATGATTCTGTCACAATCACCTCAGGGGTCACATGGAGACAAACAAAATTGGAAGGCTGTTGATTATTTCCATGGTTTTACTCATATTTTTTTCAAAACATTTGTTTTATAACAATAATGGCATATTATAGTTTTTAAATTGTATTTGATTTCTGAAAATCACCTCTCCCTCTTTCTGGGTTTTGGAACCTCTGAAAGGTAGTTTTACAAATTCATAACATTCTTATAGAGATATTAAAAGTATTTTTATAACAAATGCGTGATATTGAAATTACTTTAGTAATTTTGGCTAAATTCAGAAAAATCCTATTAGCAATGTTACTGTAGTATTTCAGAGATTTTGAATTATTTTATCTCAAATGTAGGAAACAAGTATTTTTTACTTGTCCACAAAGTATTGTTCTTCCATTTGTTTTACACCAAGATGATGCACTTTGCAGGAGGCATGAATGAAGATCTTTACATTTCTTCTGAATGGAAACATGTTGATGATTTCCTGAGCTGCACAAAACACCACTAGATGACAGTGTTGACATGCTGAGATCATGAGATCAAAGGTGTCAGTAGCTGATGCTTAGTGACAGTAAAGCATCTATTTGCATTTGTCTCATCTCTGCAGACCTGTAATGCCACAGCACATGTATTCCACCATTCATACCACTACACTGTTAATCTCTATAACATTCTGAATGACTTTTTTTCGGCCCTGCCCCTCACCACCACCACCACCAGCAGCAGCAGCATCCTCCGGGCTGTCGCATCCTCTCCCCTCGCTGCGCTGCCTGGCAACGGGAGGAGGAGGCTGCTCTGGACGAGGGAGGGTACCACGGTCCCACGTGTCCTCCTCACCACAGACCCAACGCGTTTCTCTTCGCCTTGTCCCCCCCCACCCGTTTCCGCATACAGCAGATTCGGATACAGGCTACACGCACAAGCTCATACACGCATACATACGCAACCTGTACGGTGCGCGCTCTCCCGTTTCCTCCCCCTCACTGATCAATCCGCAGGAGGCCTGTATCGATCATCTCCGCCACGAGCCTGTAGACAATACTTCATTTCTCATAAGTCTGATTTGCAAATGCAGATTCTCCGTGGCTGAGAGAGAGAGAGAGAGAGAGAGAGAGAGAGAGAGAGAGAGAGAGAGAGAGAGAGAGAGAGAGAGAGAGAGAGAGAGAGCGAGCGAGCGAGCGAGCGAGAGAGCGATGAGTGGACGCGCATCATCAGGCGTGTAACACATTCACGTTGGATCCTCGCCCTCGCTCCAGCCGCGCGCTCCTCGCTCCGTCTCCTCCCCATCCCTCGGCCGGGTTCGTGCGGCTCTCTCGATGGTGTGATCCGGGGGAATATGTGAAGATCATGCGGGCGGTGTGGTGCTTCATGGTCTTTGCTGCAGTGGGCGAGAGGCTTGCGGTCTCAGGTAAGAGAGAGAGAGAGGCGGGGGGGAGAGAGGGAAGAGGGGGAACACCCTTTTTCATTTCCTTTGCATCCACATTTATTTTCCCCCCCACTTGCACCAGCACTTTTCTAAACTGGGGTTTTATTGTGGCGGGGTGTCGGTGCCAATTCCAGCCTCCTGCCCGAGACCATCCCTCTCCCAGGCGTTGATTTGCTGCATCAACACATTTCCTCTGCAGCCCCATTGCCTAAATACAACACACCCATAACCATTTACAACTGGGTTTTATCTAAAAGCTCTGTGATGTCCACTAGACAATGTTGTGCAGCCTGATTGATGATTTCTGTTGTTTTATAGGCCCTCTGTATATGTCTGAATGGGCGTCTTTCTTCTATATAGCCCATATGACAAGTGAGTGGATGTATTATTTTTCATGAAAACTAAAAATATCTTCACCTAATTTCTTAAAATACAGCAGCAAATTGCAAAAATCTTTTTCCGGTATGATATTTAGGTCACCATGCCATCATCTTAAAGAAAAGTAATACACTGATATGTCTCTTCCTGCCAATTTCGGTCATTTGCTTTCCTCACAAAAACCCCACCAGGTCAACTTCAGGCGGGCTCAGGTGTGTCCCTGCCTCACCAAGCCCACTGCCGCACCACAAGCCTGCATGTGTTGACTGTCCCTGTTGTTGCACTGTACAAACAGGTGTGGACAGGAGCCCGGCGCAGGATGGAGGCATGTGGGGCTGGTTTACCCCGGCAGGACGGCCGGACAGCGGGGACACGGCGGCCGAGATCACCCACCCGAAGTGGCTGGTGCAGCAGACTGAGTCGGAGGAGGAAGTGGCTCAAGACTACTTCGATACCAGGGTGAAGAACCGCACCGGAGACACACTGGTAAGTTGTGAGTCTGGGTAATAAACCAGTTTGACTCAAAATGTGTTTACATTCACACTGAACCACTGTGAACCCAGTGACCCTGATTTAGATGCCAGGGAAGCCCAGGGGTCCCTTATAAGGATGAATCATTATAATTTGATAAAGATGGAAGTCTCCTAGTTGGACAGTGTGTGAGAATACTTTCATATATCAGGAATTACCTCATATATTGCAGATAAATAAGTGTAGATGCATATTTTCATGGACCTAAATCATATAAAATCTTAATAATTCAGGAATATTCGACCAAATGAAATCAACCCCAGTGAAAATCTTGAAAGTCCAGTGCTCAGCATGCATCCACAGGCTACTGAAGAAGATTGTCTGTGTTTGGGACTGAAAGCAAGTCCGTGTGGACATAAAGGGGTGTGTCCGTTCTAAGATAGACTGTCATCCTGCTGAAGGAAACCTCATTTTTCCAGTGTCTGTAATAACAGCTCGGCGCTCAGCTCTCCGCTGCTCATGCAGGGATGACGGTGCAGGGTGGTGTCTTGCAGCAGTGTTCGCTCCCTGTAATTTTGACCTACTTTTAGTCCCTGAGAGTCCCTCTAAAGTCATCTGGATGAAACCAAGTTGAGGTTTAACGTTGATTCAAAGTTAAACTCTGATAATTCTATGAGAAACATCTGGCCAGCACTGGTAGTAAATGCACAGTCAATCAACGGGCGGAGTAAATGTCTGTGTGGCGTCACGTCCGATCATCCTGCTGCCGTGCCGAGCCCCCGAGGACTTCATTATTCAGTGGTGTGTTGAAGTAGTGGTGTGTCGAAGAATAATAATGTCCCCATTAATCATGAAACAAGCCTGTGTGAGAAGTGCTACATGGTCCAAGAGGCTTGAACACCCCCCCCCCCATCCCATCATCTCTCTCTCTCTGTCATGCTGATCTGATCTAGTACATATAACTGTTATGATGGAATACATTAGACTCCTTACACACACTAGAGTCACGTGTGTCAGGACTTACAGTTGAGATGAATGTTGTTTTCCCCTGCACGAGAAGCTGTCAAGAGGAATTCTATATCACAAAACAACAGTATAATGTAAAAAAGTAAATGATAACAATAAATCAGATAATTTCCCTTCTCAGGTGTAGAATGTCTCAGGAGTCTTTTTTTCAGCTGCCATACTCGTCGCAACCTGCTGCATTTTGCATTTTTTTAAATATTAAACATGCTTGAAATGACGAGATAAATTTAGAAGCAGCAGGAGATGAGTCACATCATTTTGCGTTTAAAATAGATGAGGCAGCATTTACATTTTTCATCACCTGTTGTGTTTACTTTGGATTCCATACAAGTTGACAGTGATATTTTTGCACAAAGAGAAGTTTTCATTTAATTGAGGACATTTGTCCTCAAGCTGAGGTGAAGATTTCCACGTATTTTTTTCAATAGTTGGTAGGTGAAAATATATCTACTGTTTGATGTTGATGATACTAGTTAACATAACTGAGAGTTTAGTGAGTAGTGGAGATACTGGGATAAATCAATAAAGAAGAGAAGTTAGACCAGTTCCCACTCAAATCGGCAGTTCAATCTGCTTCACATTACACTTTTTTTGAAAATGTATTATTATTATTATTATTTTTAGATAGATAGATAGATAGATAGATAGATAGATAGATAGATAGATAGATAGATAGATAGATAGATAGATAGATAAAAAGAAGCAAGAATGTAAAAATTAGTAAAGAGCACAGTGAGATAAATATACAAGCATTTAATATATATATAGAGTTAAAAATGTATAAAAGCAAACTGTACAGCAGCAGGATGAAGGTGAAAGTTCAATCACTTTGCCCTTGTTAAGAGGCGAGAAGTACCTAGAGATGCTCTGATACCATTTTTCCCTTCAAGGTCCCGACACTTGGACTTTGCAAATCGGCCGATACAGAGTACTGATCCGATACCGGGGCATTTCAAATATATCAACATATTTTAACAGCTATATGCTGCTAACTCTGTGCGATTGCTGTAATTGTTGTTTGGCCCCCTTCGATACTCTTGCATACGATACACGTTTTACTTGTGGGACTTTCTGAATCGCTGACATAACCCTACATTACCATAAATCACTTATTCTTTGCCGCTCTAAAAACAGTACCTGCCAGTGGCAGCACAGCACAACTGCTGTTTTGGAGCATGCAAATAAAATTGCAGTTTTACCTGGGTGGTACTAAAGAGGTGGTTCTGGATCAGGAACATAGATTTGTGTACTTGCCGATGCCAACTCTGCATTTTCTGCAGAATCTGAGGCATTTTCCGATGCTGGTATTGATATTGGAGCATCTCTGATATCAACAGGGCAAATTCATCTACTGAGGAAGATTGTGCAACCCTAAAAATTGTCATCACTTGTGGACGCCTCGCCAAGACAGTAGTAAGAAATCTGTTGTCCTTACTCAACGAAGGGAATAATTCCTGGATAGTGATGCGTTTTATTGTAAAAGCCCAGTGATTCACTGCAGCCTGGTTCCTCCAGACTGAGATCAATCCTCGCTGGCACAGTCAGAGCTGCCGAAGAGACACACTGTTTAGTCTGCAGTAAATCTCTCTCTCTCCTGGCCCTGCTGTCTCCTCACCTCCTCAGCTCTGGCAGCCGTCCATAAGGGACGTTGGCACAGCTCGGCCTAATATAGACCCTACCACGAAAGTTTTCCTCCTCCTCCTCCTCCCCTCCTTCTGTCAACCCCTCTCCATCCATCTCCATCGCAAAAAAACTCCAGCTTTAGCTCTTAAATAGCCACCGCTCACGCCCGCCTGAACGCTGGCAGCCAATATCGATCAATGAGGACTTTATCAATCACGGGGTTACGGCAGCTGAGATCTGAGTGTACACACTATTGATTCCGTTGAATTATTCATGATACTTTTTTCAAGATCACTCTGCGGTTTTGACAGAGCAACACACTTAACCACAATTGTTTTGTTACACTTTAATACATCAACTGTCCAACATGTCTCTGCTTTTTTATTTTTTTATTTACAGCCACTTCACTTGGCCCAGACCTGTTTCCGAGTGGAAGCCTTTGGACACACCTTCACTCTGGACCTGGAGCTAAACCAGTTCGTATTTCTCCTTCCAAAAACACTGAGATGTGCCTTTTTTCTGCACACTTTGTATCAGCGGGTGCTCTCCATTTATTTCAACCGCTCTCATTAGCGTTCCCACACACTTAAGCAAATGAACGTAGCACCTCCATTGTGTTATGTGACAAGATGGGGGAATACCAACACTCAGACGCACACAGCTGGAGGTTCATGGGTTTTCCACTGATTTTCATTAACGCCACATGTTAATTTGTTTTGCCTGTTCTTTGTGAAATGCATTTAAGCTGAGAGCAAGTGTTAGAAATGATCCTTTTGACTGAACGGTGATAGAAAAGACGCTGTCAGAAGTATCACACTGTCTCTCCTCCATTTGCAGTCACCTCCTGTCTTCAGAATACGTGGAACGGCACTTTAACCAGGATGGCAGACCCTCGGAGTCTGTGGTAAGATTCTTTTTTTTTTTTTGCGTGTGATGGGGATTTTAGTGCGAAGTTGTCTTATGGCTCCTACAAAGTATAATGGAGGTTTTCTGGAAGCTGGTGAAAGGAGAACTCCGGCAGCAGCTGGTGTCTTATGCAGAAGATTTTAATGTAGACTTGATGCATCAATGAGACCAGAAGGTGGAACAATATACAAACGCTAACAGAGTAACATGAGCAACTGCAACTGAGAATTTTTGCAGATGGTACGAATAACAGCTCGTCGCCAATGCATGTAAGCAGTTGTATTATTATAAAATGCAGATCTTAGCTGTTGGCAGAGACAACAGGGTCAGCAACTCTTGTAATTGATTATCCATGTTGCGTTCAACACCGGTGGCTGAGGCTAATGCTAGCCATTTCAGGAAAGGGGTCGTATGATAGCAGCCTGACATATCAGCGAAGGCTACGTCGTGATCGAACAGACCAAATCATCAAGCTGTTGTCAGTGTCTATGTCATAGTTTCCAAACATCTCTGTTTCTGACCGTCCAGACAAAAACACTGCGCTACAGTTTTCTAACTGAGAAAGCAGCATTTCCAAACCTCTCTGTTTTAGCAGCTCTAAAACTCCGGAGTATTGTGGACGTCACGTGTGTCTGTAGCAACGTTGATGCATTATTAAAGGAAAACATAGTAGCGTGGATGCAGCCTTAGAATTTAAAGTTTTGCTCTGTCTGATGCCGTCCCTCACATGGTTTATAGCTCATTATGTAACATAATGCTTCTGTCCCATGTATATTTTAAGGCACGTAATCTCATCGTAGAGACAAACGACATGCTTTTGTTTAGTTTTCATCTTTTTAACGGCACATTCCTTTATGTAATTGTGATACTGAATACTTTATACTGTTTGATGCATTTATCTATTTATGGAAACCGCGTTGTGTGCTCTCTGCTACGAAACTAGGCTGCCGTGTAACCGTTCACATTATGTATGTTACCCTCCTGCACATGTGTGGGTTTGCCTGTCAGCGGCGTGTGTGTGCGTGCCTCTCCCCGCCGTGGCCTTTATCAGACGAGCCAAGAGAAAAAAGCAGTGGATGCCTGTGGTGTAAAACCACGAGGTCGGAGAGAGAGAGCCGTGGAGAGATAATGTGGAAATGGATGAAAGCCTTGACATCTAATGTGACATGAGCTCATCGGCACCAACCTGGAGGAATGTCGCTGCATTCTGCTCGCCAGGAGTGATGGCTAATGTTTTTTATTTTCTTTGTTTTGTTTTCTGAACAAATGTGCCACTCACTGACCCGCTCCCCTACACCCACCCGCCCACACACCCCTCACTTCATGTCCCCCCACACACGATCCTTCCAAACTCTCCCTCGGTCCTCCTGACCAATCGTGTGCCTGTTTCCATAGCAACCAGTTATCTCAGCAGTGTCATTAAGTTCTTGGCAGCGAAGAGAATGAAAGAAGACCAAGAGGGAGGGAAGAGCAGTGAGAGAGGAGAAGGAGGAGGAGGAGGAGGAGGAGGAGGAGGAGGAGGAGGATGACAGTTAACACAAAAGGCCTTGGAACCAGGGAGGAGTAATTTTGCGGATGTGTGTGTGCTCATAGAGGACGCTGGCTCCCAGAGCGGTTGGCGAGGGAGAGAGGAGGGGATGGAGACCCTGCAGTCAGGCCAGATTGTGGCTCAGCTTGATGGAGGCCTCACACAATGCCTCTGGACATAGGGCAGGCGTGATGCATTCAGGGCAGCGCGTCACCAGTCTCGTCTCTGTCCTCAACACACTTCTATTTTCACTCGAGGTGTTGTGTGCCTGAGGTGTTATTGCGAGTGAGACTCCCAGCCGAACCTGATTTGATCCAGGTGAACCGGTGTGTCTCACTTGTCTCACCTTTCCTGGAGGTTCATCTTCACCGCTGTGATCTCCGTGTGTCCTCTTTTGGGGGGGGGGAATGCTGGCAGGGGCTCTGCTGTGGTAATCAAGGTTGTTAAAAGGACAAAAAAAGGGAGCAGAGCAGAAATGCTTTTTTCGCTTTCATCTTGTGCCTTTCAGCTGCACAGTTAGGCCCCTGCCCCATGTTAAATCCTCAGATCTTACTGCGTGGGTGACACGAGTGTTGATTTATTAAAGAGATCCCTGCGCTGGGTCCACCTCCACCTCTGTTGTCAGTGGAGCAGAGCAGAGCGGAGTGGAGCCCAGTGCACAAGTAGGTCATACACTGGTCCATAAACGCCACAGTGGGGGTGAGAGGGGAGTCACATATGCAGAGGTTATGTGAGAGGTTTTCTCCTCAGAGTTGACCTATCACGATGTCCGGTGAAGGTATATAAGAGCATCACTAGTGGCTGTTTGATGAAAGAGCGCTGCGTTGTGTCCACAGGGAGGGGAGCACTGCTACTACCAGGGAAGGTTAAGAGGTTTACCAGAGTCCTGGGCTGCTGTCTCCACCTGCCACGGCCTGTGGTGAGCCTGATTATTCACCTTTATTTGTAACATCAAATATTAGTTACCTGTGCATGCTAATCGGGTGATGTAAAGTTGTGCTGCTTATCTTTTTTTATACATACATAACTAGAATGGCTCTCAGTAGAATGCATCCCTACAAATTTCACACACTCATAGATTCAGTCCCTTAAATTTGGCTGATTCTTTTCATCAAGAGCCATGAATTATTCTCTGGGTAATCAGTGAAAATGTTGAAAATTGCCCTTAAAGAAATTGATTAAAAAAAATCCTAGATCCGCTCCCTGATCTAGATCTGCAACAAAACATTTTTTAATATTCTTTCTTGACCCATACCACATCTATCAGCCAAGTTTCGTGGAAATCTGTGTTGTAGATTTTGTGTAATCATGTTTACAAACAAACAAACAAACAAACAAACAGGGGACATAACCCCCTTGGCGGTCTTTAATTTCTCATCATAGCTCTGTTTTCTTTTTTAAATAATTCTGCCCATTCTGCTCTGCATCTCGTCTGATTGGTTTTTCAGTGGCATGTTCTCTGACGGCTTCTTCTCTTACGGGATCGAGCCCATTAACAATGGGACCAGTCAGGTGACCAGTCCTTCTATTAAACTGTAGTGATTTATTTGGACCAGCATGAATTTAATTCAGTCTGGAAGCTGATTTTGTGTCGAATGTAATCTGGATGTTTTCTGTTATTAGGATGGTGGAGCTCACTTAATCCGCAGGATGCCTGATATCAGACTTTCCCCCCACTGCACAGGTACGTACGTCCCTAGTAACTACTAGTTATGATTGACACTCACATCACATCAGAATAAAATTACTTTCAAGTCTCTTTTTACCTTGATCAAATTTAAACGTATCTTACTGTCCAATAAACCTCCAGTACAGGCAGCTGCACTCTCTCTCATGCTCAGAATGGAGAATAAAAACATTTTACAATAGAATCCAAAAGACAGAAATTGAGAAGGGACAGTTCGGACAAAACAAACGTGATTATTAAAGGGGATGTCGTTTTTAGTCAGTTCAAACAGGGTTAATTACAGGCGCAGCTTTTATTGACTGGAGACTCTAACCTTTCGACTGAAAATGAGACAGTAATGTGCTGTAAATCGCTTGTTGAAATAAGTCAAGTCGCCCTCCCTGCCTCTCTGTGTGTCCAGACTGTACAGAGGACAGTGAGTGGGATCGCAGAGGAGGTGACGGTGGTGACGACAGACCGGACAAAGTGAGGGAGCAGCAGGTGTCCGGGGGCCTGAGGCGAGCCAAGAGATTTGTTCGCAAGCCCTCTGTCCAGACCGAGACCAAATACATTGAGTTGATGGTGATCAACGACAATGAAATGGTGAGTTAAAAATATATATGTGTGGTTAAATATATACTGGCATGCATGACTTTATATAGTTGTTTTCACACATACTTCTCTCTAACGTACGTAGACATGTTTGGACTACATATGGCTCACAGCAGGACGGTTCCTGGTTCGGATTCGGGTGGTGTTTGCATGTTCTCCCCATGTCTGCGTGGGTTTCCTCTGGGTACTGCAGCTTCCACCCACAGTCCAAAGACAAATACAGATTGGGGTTAGGTTAGGTTATGGTTGATTGTGTCTGTATGTCGGTCCAGGTAGAACCAGTTTGGACTTATGGAAGCCGATACCAAGTAAAACATTTTTAATTTCAGAAAATGAAAACACTAATACAACCAAATATATAGAATTTGATTGAGAAAATAAACATGTTTTTATTTTTATTTTAACATAAATGCACATCTTTGATGCATTTTTTATTTAGTAAAATAAAAGTTTTCATTTTTGCAAATACAATATGTCAGCTGCAGTGTGCACGCTGCACAGTTAGGCCCCTGCCCCCAACTGATAAATCGACATGGCTTTCGTCATGGAAACTGTTCTAAGATCAGAGTAAGGAGGAGTACAAGTCAGAGATAAGGCAAACAGAGTTGCATAACAGAGTTGCTCCTGGGTGAAATTCAAAAAGCTTTAGAGGCAAATAAATTTGCAGTCAGGAAAATTATGGATTTTCACCCTTAAAAAGAAATGAAAATATTCTCTATAAAAATAAATATAAAATAAACTCCACTGCTGCCTTTTAAGACTGGATGCTGAGTGAATAAGGATTTCAATGATCAAGAGCTCTGAAGAACCATTAAGAACAAGTCTGTAAATGTGTGGTTGAACTAAACAAGTTTTTTGTTGTGTCATCGTGTTGAAACAGTTTCCCGACCTTGCAGACTTTTGTAGAGTTGAAAACTTTTAGGATCAATAACTTTATTTCATTGTGGTTCGACTAGTTTTACTTTGTACGAGAGGTAGGAGATGTGTGATTTATCAGAAATGTAGTCAGCACAGATTCGTGCATAGATTCCTGTAATGGAACTCTGGCCATCACTGTTGGCTGCTGCTGATACGACGTGTAAATACAAAATTCTGGTTTATATTGATGAGGGTCCTTACAAGTATTGAAGTACAAATCTGTGTGTACGTGTTCGTGTGTGTGTTTGACAATGTGATCCATCTCTTGAGCCATCTGTGTATCTTTGTCTCTCCACAGTTTGTACAGCTGCGTAACTCAAGCAGCCAAACCAAGAACTTTGCCAAAGCAGTGGTCAACATGGCCGACGCGGTAAGAGCTTTGTTTGTCGGATCATAATCCTCAGCAACTCTGCACACACACACACACACACACACACACACACACACACACACACACACACACACACACACACACACACACACACACACACACACACACACACACACTTTTCTGACAGGTGGCTGTGTGCTCATTTCCACATTTGGAAATAATTGATCCCAGATAGAAATCAGTTCTCCATATACAGTCCAGGTGACTGATAGGCATTTTTTTTGGTCCCCAGCTCTACAAGGAACAGCTGAACACAAGGATCGTTCTGGTTGCCATGGAAACCTGGACCTCTAATAATAAGATGCCGGTCGTTGAGGACCCATTGATAACGCTGCAGAACTTCATGAAGTACAGGAAGGACACCGTCAAGGAGCAGAGCGACGCTGTCCATCTTTTCTCGTGAGAGGAAATCAAATTTCCGCAGAGTTGTTGTTTGATGTTTTGGATGCTGATTTTAATTTCAATCATACTTTTTTCCCGTGCACCTCAGAGGGCGCACATTTCACAGCAGCCGCAGTGGGATGGCCTACACAGGAGGAGTGTGCTCTCAGACGAGAGGCGGAGGAATCAACGAGGTGAGGACAATCTGAAATGGTTACATTTGCTGTTGCATCATCAGAGATGAATTTAAACAAAAACGTAATCATGGTTTAGCTGAACATGCTTTAATGTGAATAAAAACTAAATTTTAACTCTAATCAAGTTTAATGTCTTAAAGCAAAGATGAATATCTTGTCATTTTAAAGTTAAGACTAGAGGTAAAGTTGCATTTTTAAAAGTCTTGGGTAACAGAGACAATTGTATCTATTTTTCGAGAGGACTCATAGATTGTTTGAATTATTAACTCTTTCAAATATTAAATTCACATTTTCTTGCAATAGAATTGAGTATTAAGTATTAAGTATTAAGTATTAAGTATGAAGCTGGAGCTTAGCTTTGAATACAGGCTGGAATCACGGGGAAGCAGCTCTCCTGGATCTGTCCAAATATTAAAATCCACCTAAAATCTGTTTACTGCACATAAACCTCAGTTAAAATGAAAGTTGACATATTTAAACGTTTTGTTTGTGTTCAGATTAAACAAATGACGTGTCTGTTATTCAGATCTAGTTGTTTGTTTGGATGGAGTCTGGTTTGCTGTTTCCCCTCGATATCTGGCAGATGTTTTACAGTATTTCCATATTCAGTATAAGGCTCTCATGTGTGGATTCTATCTGTATTTGTTCCAGTATGGGAATGTCGGTGCAATGGCCATTACTTTGTGCCAGAGTCTTGGCCAGAACATCGGGATGAAGTGGAACAACGCCCGCAACTCTGCAGGTAGCTGAGAGCTTTCTGATGTAGATTAGAGGGACACAGAGATCTATAAAACCAGATGAATAAATCAACGCAGCAGGGAGAGGCAGATCTGAAAGATCGAAGCGGAGCACAATAGCAAGGGGAGGGGTTTGATAGCTGGGTGTGGGGCGGGGGTTTAGGGGGACAGCGTTGGTGGTGCGTCGGTTTCCCCGTCCAGCGGTCGTCTTCTGTAATTAGATTTCTCCATTAGGTGATTAGTCACCTGGGCTCCAGAAGGAGGTGGCGGTGGTTAGAGCATCGCTGCCACTGAACAATGGGTTGTGTGATTAATGTTTGAGAGCCATCAGGTCCATTACTCAACGACAGGACAGGAGCTCAGTGCGCAGGCTGTGAGTCCCACACCGCTGTCCAACAGAAAGTTAACAGATCTAAGGGAAAGCTTTCTTCTTTGCAATGTCTCTTCAGGCGTTAAGTTTTCTGACTGTCCGTCCCATTTTTGTGAACACGATATCTCAACAGAGCATTGAGAGAATATCTTCACATTTGGTAAAAACATTCAGTTGGACTCCAAACCAATTAGATTTTAGTAGTCAGAGGTCAAAACATATTTTCTGCCTTGTGAACGCGATATCTCAGGAACACCTCCAGGGAATTTGGAACAAATGTTCACTTAAGCTGCTTTCAGACGTTCTCTGAGCTCCGGATAATCTCCTGAGGAGCTGTAGGTGAGAACCTAAATGTCTGAGTAAAGGTTCCAAAACTGAAAAATACAAAAATAGTAGAAATATAACAGGATGAAAAAGCGGAGCCACACACATCAAAGACGTAGACGAAGACCGCAAGAGAGTGTTTGATGATAAGGGCTGACAGAGCGCTGTCGATGTGCTATAAACAACAACATTCCATCTCAGCAGCACAATTTATATGTTAAATCATGCCTCTGCTTGCTGTACCCCCCCCCCCCCCCCCCTGAACGCCCACAGATTTCTGCGTTCTTTGTATGTGACAGGCAAACTCTGGAGAAAGTCCAGAGCCAATTTTGTGGACATTCATGTTGCTGATTAGAATTTGATGATGAGGGGTCAAAGGTCAAGGTTTACATATTACAGGTTTACGATGCAACTCAGCTCACATTATGCTTTCTTCTTATTTCTTTTCCCTCCTCTCATCGATGTTCCCTCTGCTCTTCTTCACAGGAGACTGCAGGTGTCCGGATGCCTGGCTGGGCTGCATCATGGAAGACACGGGGTACAGATCCACCTCACACAAAACAAAACTCAAATGTAAAAACGTTTCTCCTCTCTCTTTAATGACACGACAGCGGGGTTGTTTTCTTGCCGCGCTCCCGGCAAGCTGTGATTTGTTCCATTCATTTCACTCAAGCTGACGATTAAACACCTGTAACAGAAGGAGGCTTTGACTTTACACATCACAGCTTATATTAAACATCTGATATCAGTGTGTAGATCTATATGAAATGATCACAAATGGTCAATTTTCTAGCTGTCCGTACCAGATGGAACAATAAAGATTTCAATTATTCATTTGACTAATATCTTACTACAGATGGTAACATTTCTGTCTGGTTGCAAAGTGATGGCACAGACACCCACAGTAGATCTGGCAATGCTCACTGGCTGAAACGCACTCTGCTGCTTTTTTAATTTCATTTTTCTTTGTCATGTCCTGCTCTCAATCGTGTGTGTGTGTGTGTGTGTGTGTGTGTGTGTGTGTGTGTGTGTGTGTGTGTGTGTGTGTGTGTGTGTGTGTGTGTGTGTGTGTGAACACAGATACTATCTGCCCAGAAAGTTTTCTCGCTGCAGTGTTGATGAGTACATCCAGTTCTTGCTCCAGGGGGGCGGGAGCTGTCTCTTCAACAAGCCCAGCAAGGTGAGGGCCATGTGGGGGTGTGGGGAGTGGTGATGGGAGCCTCCTCTGATAATTATTTGTATTTATTGACTGTTGTCAGTCGATAAATAAAATACTTACTTATAGACCGAAGTATTTATTTTTTTGGTTCATAAACATTTTTGCATTTAGTTCAAATGTATTTATTTTTTTAACTACAAGTCATAATATCAGATGCAAAACAAAGCTCACAGCATGTCTGTGTAGAATGGGGTGGAACTCTTCTTGGTCATGGTGTAGTGCAGATTTGAATGACACCATGTTTTACTGTTGGTTTGACACACTGACATTGGATTCATCAGTAAACAGGAAGTTTTTCAAAGTCGGGCGTTTGGCCTCGTTTTGCCTCGTTAGAGGTGGTTTTAGAAACTGCCACTCATCCTCTGAGATCACTGCAACAAAGCTCTGTGATGACAGCGTTTTTTTTTATGTCTCAGGGAATTTGGCTTGAAGTATTGATCTTTTAACAGTGCAGTCACTCTTGGTCTGCTTGATCGTGCTTTTGCATTTGTCGAGTTTCATGCACTATGCCTCCGTATGGAAACTTTTTGCTTAAATTGAAATGCAACCTGGAAATAATGTTGAATCATAACTTTCTAACTTCTTAGACTTTCTGATTATTTTCATGTTTGCATTAAAATATGTAATTTTTCAGTGTGGTGTCCCACAGTTCATGCTCATATCTGTTCCCCTCTGTGTCTTGCAGCTGTTGGATCCTCCAGACTGTGGGAACGGCTTCGTGGAGCCAGGGGAGGAGTGTGACTGTGGATCCCAGATTGTGAGTAAAATCCAGCTCTTTAACCTGCTGCAGATGAGCGTCACCTCAGCCTTGTGTCTCTGTATGAGCACCGGAGGGTGTGGTGTTGTCTGAAAACACAAGTTCATGGCTTGCTTTCTCGACTGTGGCTGCAGGAGTGTGCCCGGAGCGGAGGAGCCTGCTGTAAAAAGTGCACGCTCACCCATGATGCCATGTGTAGTAATGGACTCTGCTGCAGTGGCTGCAAGGTGAGTCAAAATCACACTCACGCTTTTTGTCTGCAATGGGATTAGATTCAATCAGCATTCACTCCCAGGTCAAACGACACTGCAGTAGACACAGGTTTTAATCGGCTCTGATCGGCAGTGATGGAAATATGCTAATTTGGCAAGACAGCGAGATGAGAGAGCATTAAACATTGAGCACCAAGGGGAAAAAACACAGGAAGGCAAATTTTCTATTGGCAATGGGAAAGAAGTTAAAAAAAAATGTGTATACTCATAAAAGAGGTATAACTTTGTTACAGCAAGTCAATATGAGTTTCAGTAAAAGACTGCTGAGCTAAAACACCTGTTCCATTGTGAATCCCAAAATTGTATTAGTATCATGATTATCATTACTAATGTTATTATATTTGAACATTGTTTTTGGGTGTAAATTAACACATTTGGCATCAGCCCAAGAATGAAATTGCAGGAAGCTCATGCTTTTATTTTCTAGCCTGAATGCTGCACCGTCATGCTTTAGTAAACACCTGCATGATTAGCTGCTAAAGCACTGGACTTTTTAACCTGATTTAACCTGACGCCGTTTGACGCTGTGCCTCAGTACGAGCAGAGGGGCGTGGTGTGTCGAGACACTGTGAACGACTGTGATATCCCAGAGACCTGCACCGGCGACTCCAGCCAGGTAGAGTTGACTGTGTGTCCAAAAAGAACTGTAAGATCAACAAAGAGCATCAGGTGCATTATGTACTTTTCTTCTTTTGCAGTGTCCTCATAATGTCAACAAGCTGGACGGCTACATGTGCGATAACAGTCAGGTAAGAGCTGGTTGGAGACATTTTTCTCTGCAGGTCACTCTGACTCTGACACCTGATTATTGTTGTCTCATGTCCTCAGGGCCGCTGTTACGGTGGACGATGCAGGACTCGTGATGGACAGTGTAAAGGACTGTGGGGTTATAGTAAGTATACACCACATGTACAGCACAGCCATGTCTTTCTCCAGGAAAATGCATTCTGTGTAGTCTTATTTTGGAACTTTTATTATGTCGTCACCTTCTTCGTTCTACGTTTTCCCTCCCAGATTCAGCCGACAGGTTTTGTTACGAGAAGCTGAACGCTGAGGGGACAGAAAAAGGCAACTGTGGTCCAGGTCCTGAAGGACAGGGCTGGCTGCAGTGCAACAAGCCGTGAGTAATGCGTCCCTGACTCCTTTTACTGGGGCTCTCTTTATTGGGCTTTATTTGTGCAAAGTAAATGTCCGTCAGCTTATTTTTAGTCACACTGCTTAGTGTCCTAGTGTCCTGGAAGGATACGACTGGCTTTACCTAATCATTTTATCTAAATCCAATAAAATTCTATTTTTATTGATTTGAATTCACTCACTAAAAAGTACCACTCATCTGGGCAGTCAAAGCATCAACCATCATAATAATTAAACACACACAAAAAAGACTACATGTCAGTAATGTTGCAGTAATCTGAAAGCATTATTATATTTAGACGACAAAAAAATGGCTCATGTATTCGTTGTTTCAAAAGTTGAAAAACTTCCTTAGTTTCATGTGACTCTGTCATTCACTTCATTTTGTTTTTTTTCAGGGACGTTTTATGCGGCTTCTTGTTCTGTGCCAACATGACGATGAAGCCAAAGTTCGGAGACCTGCAGGGGGAGGTGACCAGCTTCACCCTCTACCATCAGAACAAGTACCTGGACTGCAGGTAAATGTCTCGCAGCCATTTTAGTCTGCTACGAGGAAATAAAGCACCTCCTCTAGCACCTGTCTGACATATTTGGATGTATCACTCAGAGGCGGCCATGCTCTGCTGGAGGACGGCTCTGATCTGGGCTATGTGGAGGATGGCACTCCCTGTGGTCCCAACATGATGTGTTTGGAGCGGCGCTGCCTCCCTGTGGCAGCGTTCAACCACAGCACCTGTGCGCGATCCAACTTTGGCCGCATCTGTTCTGACCACGGGGTAAAAAGAAAATAATATTTGAACCTGTACCTTCCCAGCACAGAAGAATGATCCTAGTCATTGAATGATCCTAGTTGTTGAAATATAGCCACTGTTTTTTATTCTTTCTTATTATCTGCCCAAGCACTTTCTAGGCAAAGGAAATCTAGGTTACATATAACTGTAGTTTGAATAGCATTTAGGTGACTATATATCCACTGTGAATGGCACTCAGTGTAAAGTGCAGACCCAATAATAATTTTAAACTTCT
Source organism: Hippoglossus hippoglossus (assembly GCF_009819705.1). Classification (NCBI taxonomy): domain Eukaryota; kingdom Metazoa; phylum Chordata; class Actinopteri; order Pleuronectiformes; family Pleuronectidae; genus Hippoglossus; species Hippoglossus hippoglossus. The sequence continues at coordinate 8,906,744 of NC_047158.1, read as the reverse complement.
TGTAGCTAAGACCACAATATGTTATCTTGTTGGAAGTTTCAGTCTTTTTTGTTACCATACAGTGGCAGAAAAAGCCTAACCCCTGATGAAACCTTTTACCATACACTCATAAATTTCAGTAACCTAAACATGTCGGATTTTTTTCATCAAAATCAATGAATTATTCCCTGGGATATTGGAGAAAATGCTGTATCTCACAATATTCCATTCCTGGATTCGCCCCTTTGTATGGATCTGTACCAAAATGTATTGGGTTTTTTTCAGTAGTTTTTGTGTAATCCTGTTGAGAAACAAACAAACTAGAATAGCACTCTGTAGAGCCCCTTAAATTCAATCAAGCTGCACTAAATTTCACACACTTATAGATATTAATTCCCTTAACATGCCTTTTTTTTGTTTTGTTTTTTATCAAGATCTGTGAATTATTTCCTGTGAAAACGAGGGAAATATCTTTAAAAAAACTATCCTGGATCCACACCAAAATGTAATGGGTTCTTCCATGACCCGTACCACATCCTTCAGTTTTGTGGTAATCTGTCAAGTTCTTTTTGTGTAGTCTTGTTTACAAACAAACCAACCAAGAAACAAACAAACAGGTGAAGACATGTCCTCCTTCTCGGAGGAAACAAGCTGTCGTTGAATTGACATTGAAAGGCTGTTGAAACAATGGTTACAGGTCACCTAGATGTCTAAAAACCATTTTGCCTCTGCCTCAGGTGTTTGTTTGTTTTACCTCCCTGTAAACTGGCTATACAGCAGGTTTGAACTTTCTGTGCTCGACTTGTCTTCTGTCTGTAATCAGGCGTTGTGCTTGATTTCCGTCTCTGCTGCTTTTCCTCACAGACCTGCAGCAACGAGGTGAAGTGCATCTGTGACCGGGACTACACGGGGAAGGACTGCAGCGTCTTTGACCCCATCCCCGAGCCGACGGTCCCAACTGGCCCGGAGAAGAAAGGTCCATATGGCAGCTCCTCAAACTGCCTGTGTCTCTCTTTTCTGTCTGCCCCTCATATCCCCCCCTCATAGTCTCTACCCATCATCACCGTAGATTCTTTATGTACCGGAGCAGAGCACAGGCACGGAGAGTAGTCCACCTTTTGTGAGAAAGTAAACCTCGATATCTCACAGTGTTTCTCTTCCTGCTGCGTGTTGGTTTAAATGTTGGGAGAGTGGGTGTGTGTTGAGACACGTTCATTCATAAGAGCATATGTGCATGTACAGTACGTTAGTGTTTGTGTGTGTGTGTGTGTGTGTGTGTGTGTGTGTGTGTGTGTGTGTGTGTGTGTGTGTGTGTGTGTGTGTGTGTGTGTGTGTGTGTGTGTGTGTGTTGGCGATGTATGTCTTGCAGACGCTGCCATCTTCAAGTGTCTCCCTTACTTTCTTGCAGTCCGCCCATGACACAGAGATAAAGAGCAGCTGCTCTCATAGGTACAAAAAAAAGCCAAAGCCACCCTGAGCACGAGGGTGTCCAGCGAGAGAGCAGGGGAATGAGAACAAAGTAATAAAACTCTCTCTCCTTCACTTTTTTGTTTTTCTGTTACCGTTGTCTCCCTGACCTCCCTCGCTCACCCGCCTGTTCTCCCACCTCCACCCCAACCACGTGCTGGTCTCCTCCTCTTTCTCCTCATCTCTCTTTTTTCCATCTGCAGGTATCCTCCCATCTTCCCTCTCTCTCTCGATCACTCTCTCTCTCTCTCTCTCTCTCTCTCCAGTTGATGTCGTTGATGTAACGTGTTGATGCTGTCCTCTGACGTGTGTTTTTTTTGAGTGGTGTTGTTTTGTTTCTGCCCCCCCCCCCCCCCCCCCCCCCCCCTCCTCCTCCTCCTCCGCACCCCTCCTCCTCCCCCTCCTTCCTCTGCGCAGGTCCCAGTGGCACCAATATCATAATAGGGTCCATCGCAGGTGCTATTCTCCTGGCAGCTATAGTCCTAGGGGGAACAGGATGGGGATTTAAGTAAGAGTTCTGGCATGCCTTTGTGTACCTGTCTGCTTCTACCCAAAGGACCCCCCCACACACACACACACTGCCCCTCCCACTCTCACCCCCTCTGAAGTAGACACCCGAACCTGCGGGGAGGGGGAAATGGGCCGTCAAGTCTGAGACGTGCTAATGCTTGAACTGCTGTTGGCGTTTTTCCGCTCCATATGAAACGTTGCACTTTGATCGATTCTGTAATAAACTCCGAGCTCCATCCTGCACCTTCTTCCCCCCCTCACTAGCGCGACCTTTTTGTAGTAGTGACAGGGCACGTCCGAGATGTTTGTTTGGTTTCTTTCCTGCCAGGAACCATTGCAAAACTTTTCTTAGACCGCTAGACCTGATGTGACTACTACTTCTCCGCTGGTGCCACATCTGGAAGTTTCACCCCTACCCGAGTCTATGCGTAGAATTGAAGGGGCGTCATGGTTACCGTGGATAAACTTGGGCTTTTTGAAATGTTTTACCTATGGTGCTATTTTTGCCTGCCTTATCCTGTTTTTCCCCTGTAGGCAGCGTCCCCACATGCCCTCGCTGCTTTGCATCTTCTGCACGGCTCCTCCTGTGCATGCTGGCTGTTGTTCACTCCTTAAACTCTGACCTAAAAGGACTGCCCCCAAGTGGTCACAGGAGACACATTCAGGATGCACTCTAACACCCGGTGTGAACAGACGGGGTTAACACTGACCACTTGTGATTGGCTCGCTCATGAGCGATGTTAATACCAGGTCTTGACGGGGCCTTGAAGTTAATAAGAAAGCTGTGTTTAACTAAATACGCTTAATTACGCTTAAAAAACTAAATATGCAGTCAGTCCTTTTAAGATCAGAGGTAAGTGTCTGTGTATCAGCTGTAAGACGGAAGGTTTCTCTTCCTGTAGTCAGACCTCTGGTGTAGAGGGAGGATGTACTAGCTTCTGGTGCAGCGCCCTGTCAGACCCAATGGGGCTGAGAGGTTCGGTGCTATAGCTACTGCTGATCTGCTGCATGTGACGTCAACACTTAAACCCTGCAAGAAAAAGTTTTGGATATGAAATACTGACAGATTGAATTTGCTCTAAAAGCTAAAGCCAGAAAATAATGATACACCACTGATTGTTTTATGTCCACATTTAATATTAAATCTGTAGAATTATCCTTTTCTTGTGCAGCTGTAGTGTTGATGTGTTATAAATATTATCCAAACTCAAATATAAAATTATTAAATTGCCTCTAAATGATTGGAATGCAAAAATATTTCCTGTATTAACATTTTGTCTTTTCTCTCTCACCATGTGCTCCTGGGATGCAGAAACATTCGAAGAGGAAGGTATAACCTTGTAGGACCCTGACTGTGTGGTGTCCTGTCCATGGAGTGAAACATCCCATCCCACCCCTCCTTTCCTCGGCTTGGCTACTCGTTCATCCACCATCTGATCATCCCTTGCTTAATCCCAACAACTGCTTCTCAGCCTCATCCTACATGAAATCTTGCTTTTAAATAATCCCTATCCTCGTCCCTAATCCCATCAAATTCACTTCATCATTGCAAAGCAGAACGACTTCTTCCATTTTCCCTGTATCTTCATCTTCTGTCACTCATGCAACCATCTGCTGTGTTTCCTCCCCCTAATAACTTCCCTGTTTTTCCACTTCTTTCAGATCTGGTGGCGGATAAGACGTCTGTCTCTGTGTCCGTCTCTATTGTCCTGTCTACTCCTGTCTTCCTCCTCGCACTGTGTCATTTCCACATTGGAGAAGAGGGGAACAAAAAAAAAGAAAAAGTCTTCCACTCCTGCCCCAGAATCTCTCCAAACCTCTTCCGATTATCGTTTCCTCCACACTCCCCCCCCCCCTGTCTGCTCCTGTTGTCTATCCTCCCCAGCCGGGCCCCGTGAGGCTCCTCTCACCTCTCACCAGCCAAATCTCACCAGTGTGGCCGCGGCCAGCGGACCACTGAGGGTGGCGTCCAGGCCTCGGCTTGAGACGAGCAGGTGGCTCTCTCTGCAGGAGAGTCTTCCTCCAGTGTGAGGGCTCTAAGAATGTGCGACAGTGTCTGTGTCCCTCCTCTTCACATCTCGGACAGTCTGATGAAGAACGAATCAACGTTGGACTTGACTGTCCAATGCCTGCCTACACACACTCTTTGGTCCGGGTTAAGCACTGGACCAGCACACAGACTGGCCGTCCAACAGATGGAATTCATGTAAAAGGAGGTGAACAGTTTCCTTTTTTCTTAAAGGACCTGAGGCTCAGTTCCTTCAAGGCCTCGACTTCTCGACTTCGTGTCGCCGTGGACGATGTTCTGTTTGAATCTGAAAGGTTTCTGGTAACATGGACACGACTGAGAAGAAATCCCACACTTGACTGTTGTTCGCATGTTTTCCAAAGAGAGACTGAGGAAGTACAGTGGAGTTCATGTTTCATTGTTATCTGTGCTTTAAGTTGAGGCATCCCTCCCCTCTCCTCCCTCCACAAGTTTTCAGGTACAAAAAAAAAAAAAAAGGAAGTTAGGTGTGTTATGGTTTTGGGATCATTTTCAATCACTGAACTTTGAAGCAGCAGAGACCGCAACTTAGTGTTTTCCTATATCACAGACAAACCGACATACATTCCACGATGATCTCGTCTGTGTGCGTGCGCTCACCGGTTTCCGGCCCGCACTTTGTACGCTTACGGAGGTGTTACTGTGTGTGTTTGTTGCACGAGCGAATGTGCAGGTGCGAGTTATTTTTAAAGAACAAGGAAGAATGTACGTGTGTTTACATTAGTGTTAGGGGCAGTTGTGTGTCCATGTACATCTTTAACACCCCCGTCACAGGTAGAGAGGCAGGTTTTTACCTCTATAAGAGCATTCGTTTCTACCAACTGTTGTGCGCTGCGGCCATCGCAACACAAAGGCAGCACGTGAATAAGGAATTCAACCGTTTTTAATGTCATGTATCTACAGAAAATGAGCACTAGCCAACTGTATGCACACCACTTTGTAAATATGTGCAAGATTTACTGAATGTTACTGCACTGTATGAAGATTTATTTAAAGCTATGTTTAAATTTAGTTTCAGCAAGCGTATAGCTATCGGCCTCGAGACGCGACCCGCATCTGCCAGATCTTTCCTTTAGTCAGGCGCTGTCTATTTATTTGTAACGGCGGCGTTTACAGCCGAGGCCGCCGTCTCACCCTCTCTCTCGTATCATTCCAGCTCTCACTGAAATGTCGTGAATCTTTTGTACATTTGTTGATAGCCCCCCGGAGCCCCACGGGCGAACGCCACACGCCCGGAGACTTTGTAACGATTCCCACCGCTGTAAATGAGATTAATATAAGAGATCTAGACCGGGGTCCAGGAGGCAGCTTTGTCTGACACGTGTGCGTGTTATGAGCTCAGTTTGGTTTGTTTGAGCTTTGCACTATGGCAGATGCACTATTGTTGTATTACAATATGTACAGAGGTGGTATCAAATACAATCTGTGTTTTGATCCATTTGAAAAAAAAGAAAAAAAGGGGGAAATGAGATGCATCTCACCCCGTATTTTTAGACAATATCTTTTTGAATTGAGACGAGAATAACGAAGAGAACTAAGGAATGTAGATGGATGGAAATCAAGGGGAAATAAAATACTAAAACATTGAACCACAACTCCTATTCTCACATGTCCCTGTCTTTCCATGTTTACTTTTTATGCTGTTAGCTTGGGGTTTTATTTGATTTTCTGCTTTAAAAAAACATTTATATATATATTTATCTTAACTTTGAATTAAAGTAGGTTGGACCCCCAAAAAATGAAAGACCCAATTTTGTAAAACTATACATACAATATTTTTGCCTGGAATTAATTACTACCAGAGCCATCACATTCTAAGGCCGTAACTGGCTTTTTTTTTTCAATTCATGTATGTTATTTTTGTTTAACTAGTCCAAATACCAGGAAAAATCCATTTCCCAGCCCCTAAATTCACGGTTCAAATTCATTGTTTTGTCTCACCATCAGTCTAAAACTCTGGTTTTTATATTTTAACATTGATCAACTAGTGATTTTTCATCGTACTGACATTAACTGACAAAAACACAATAGGTATATTAAAATATTATTTTAATTTCAAATTACTATTATATCAACGCCCCAGTTGGTTGCTGAAAAACCTTTTGGCATAAGAAAAACTACACATCAGATTCCTTATACCAGAACACTGAGGCATTCAGCTTTCATTAAATAAAAACTGTAGAAACGTCACTGACACACAGGGCAGTGACTCATTGTGAAAAATAACAGTCTTTAAAAAAAGGCTGATGACAGCCAAGACAGAATATGTCAATCTCTGAACTTGATCAACATTATGGATAAATCTGTCCTCAGAGAGAACAGCGTGAACAGTGTGTGTGTGTGTGTGTGTGAGAGAGAGAGAGAGAGAGAGAGAGAGAGAGAGAGAGAGAGAGAGAGAGAGAGAGAGAGAGAGAGAGAGAGAGAGAGAGAGTTGAGCTTTTTCTGCTAAAACACTGACGGGAGTGTTGACCCGTCTGCGGGGGGAGGTCGACGTTCTTTGGTATGTTGTCATGACAGTTGGGACAGAGCTGGACGAGGGAGCCGCTCGTCTCACGGACGAGGTCAGATGTCAGTCCACGACCACTCCCGCGTCCGACTTTGTTTTGGGTTCCTGCCACCATTCGGCCAGGAAGGACTCCTCGTAGTCTCCCATCCCCTCAAACTCAGCATCGGGGTTCTCCGAGTGAGAGGCGCCCATTTCTTCTGGACTCACCACGTCCTGGAGGTTAAACACAACACTCGGTCAAGCAAGCATTACATTCTCTAACCTCCACTCCAACTGGCCAAAGTAATAGTTTTTCCTTCCTGTGCCTATAAATCTCTCACTTGTGCAGCCGCCTTATTCAGCCTACACAGTCTCAGAGTCCTCCCCCCTCTCTGGTCCAGGCCGTGTGCGGAGCTGGGAGGAGCTGACCTGAGTTAAATAGATGTGGCAAAGCCTCAGTGGCCGACACCTCCCAACCACATACCACACGCTGCTGGCGGAAAACACAGCCCCCCTCCTGCTTTCTCTTCCTTTCCCACTCTGTCTCCCCCTTTCATCCTTAGAGACTTTTTTCCTTTTCATTTCTGCGTCGCATAACCTGAAACAGCAGATCTCATTTAGTCTGCTCCTTCAAAGTTAAAGTCTACAGTAAATCCCCCCTTTTTTAAACTTATATCTTCAGTTTAGTCAGCCAGTTTAGTCGTTAAAGTGTCGCATCACAAAAACACTTCTCATATTTATGTACCTTTGGGGTCGTCTAGTCATGCAGACGGTTTGGATTTTATCTCCTGAGGTTTTGAGACGTGTGTCTCTGAACATCTGCTGCAACTGCAGCACAATGGAGGTTGTTTGTGCAGTTAAAAGAAAAAACTCAGGGATGGAAATCTGGAAACCTCATCAGATGAATTTAGAACAGCGAGATACCACATGGAAGAAGTAAAAAAGATATGATACACCTCAGTCCATCTAGAATGTGTCATTTTTACCTACACCAATGAGATTATATTTTCTCCACTGACTGACTAGTTCTAACCAGTAATTTATAGCAATAATAAAAGTATAATCTTTTTAAATCAAGAGTATATAACTTTTGTAAAAAAGTATAAATAACACATTCTTCCTTAAAGGTTCAGTGTGTAAGATTTAGGTGAAAGGGATCTATTGGCAGAAATTGAATATAAATAATCCTTGTGATGTTTTCACAAGTGTGTTATATATTAAAATACTTTATCTTTACATCGGGAGCGGGTCCTCTCTACGGAGGCCGCCATGTTTGTTACAGTCGTCCAAACTGGACAAACTAAACACCTTTTGAGTTTTTATGACAACTGAAGGCTACCACAGATGCTCTCGTGTTTGGAAGGGGAGGGTGAGGTGAGGGGTAATCAGCTGCAACATGCAACTTCACCACTAGATGTCACTATATTCTACACAATGAACCTAACATAAATAAAGTTGAATTAACAAGGTGATTTTGGTTGTGACCCGTAGCTAATGACGGGCAACTTTAGCAGACTTTAAATACATTGTTCTATCTCTATGTTTTAATGTTATTACATAACCACACTGAGACACAAAAATATAATGGATTCTTTCCTAAACCATACCCCATCTTCAGAACCCGGTCACACAAACCCGATCTGAAGCAAGTATTGTGGGTCAAAGTTCACCAAAGTTGAACTCCCTGCAAAGCCATGCTGTGTTTTGCCTCGCCATAGGACGAAAGTTCACCACTGATGTTTTTTGCAAAACGTGTGACCAGGCCCTAACACCAAGTTTGCATAATACTGACAATAATCAAACAAATGCAGATGAGAACATAACTTCCATGGAAACCAAACAGAAGTTGTGTCAGGATTGCGACTCCTATTTTTGCATTAATTTGCAAGAAAACCGTTACTCCTCCCCCACCACAGACACTTCCCTTTAATTGTCAAAAATAACTATTTGACATTGTGTCTCAATACAAAATAAACTGGATTTCAGCTTCATGGTTGCAACACTCGTTTGCATGTGCAGCAGTAGAAACGCACCTCATCGTCTGTTTGTAGGTAGTTCAGTGCAAACTCCAGCATCTCCTTCTGTTTGGTCGTCTGGTTAAAATACCTCTGGGCCTCCTGAAAAACAAACGTCTCATCAGCTCTCGTGTTGTGACCTGAGCAGCGGCAGCAGCTTGTCGCAGTTTAATGACACCGACTGCACTGAGCAACAACAACAACAACAGTTTGGCCTGTTTCCGTTCCTGTGTCTGGAGGGTTTAAAGTCCCTCTCACCGTGAGAACAAATTTATTTGAAATTGGAGCGGCTTCAGTGGGTAAAGACATTTATGAGTCAGTTTAGCTACAAAGCTGTTGCACTGCAGCTGCTGCCCACTCTCCACAAAGCAATAAGAGATGGTAAAACCAGTCTGTCTTTATGCGAGTATATGAGTTTCTAATTAGTACCCTGAGGTTGTGTTTATATTCACGCCAAAACCACTTTATGCTATAGCTGCTCTGCTCTGGTTTAGCGTAGCCTGCGTGAGCCCTCTGTTGCCTCTAAACAATCCTGATTACGTCAGTCGGGCCTGGTTTAACCACCGAGGACAGAGATGTGCAAAATGGATAAACAGTAAAGATATGGGGCCAATATTGTAGCAAGCATTTGCAGATTGTACACAGCAGAGGTGCAGTAAAATCAGGTGTAAAATGATAAGTTAATTGCAAAGCCTGTCCAGCAAAACAGCCTTTTCATCAATTAATAACTTATCAAGTACACGTTTACAGATTTATACTTTTACACATTTACAAATCCGATTAAGCAAACGGGTTGAGCTACAGTTACACAACTCTCCACACACACACAAATAATATCGCCCCCCATATATAGAGGTCCTGACTCACAGGCCGGGGCTGAAAGTCCTGATCCTTGAGGCCCCACTGCTCCTGGTAGAAATGATAATACTCCACATTCTGCTGCATCACCTGGTCGTTGGGGTCAAACAGAATGTAACTGGCTGCACACGGAGCAGCGTTCTTCGCATCGTTCACTGTGGAGGAACACAAAATGATCCAGGTCACATAAACGTATCACACTGACAGCACGCTCTCAAAAGCCTGAATCGGAGTCTTGGTCCTTACATTTATAATAAGAAAACTGGAGGTAGTGATACATTGTGGCCACAAACTTCTCCACAAAGAATCCTCCGACGTTGGGCGTCAGGTGCGCCACACATTTCACCTTACATTTCAGCACATCAGTGTAGAGATCTGAGGCATGGAGGAGAAAGTAAGAAGAACTGGATTATTTTCTTATATAAAAGATGCCGAACTGCAGCTAATCATTTGAACTGCTGCTCTACTCACCTGCCAGTGTTGGGTAGAAGTCCTTGAACTCCAAGATCTCATACGAGCCCTCGCAGCCCGCTAAGCAGAGGCTGTATACTTCAAAGTAATGCGTGATGGCCAGCTCCATGTTTCGGGCGCTGTTGCTGAAGTCTCCGCTGTTGTAGAGCGTCACGCCCTTCAGGAAAACACTCTGGAAAACACACAGATGCGATTAAAAACAAAAGTGACAATGGGATGTCTTTAAGAGGCAAACCGGAGAAGGAGAAGGAGCGGCTGCCTCGAGCTACCAACCTCGTACGGCTGCTCCTCGTGGTCGATGAGATATTCCTCCACGTCCAACAGAGTTTTGTAGTAGTTAATGTTCTTGACAAGGTAGGGGTCATTCGGGTTCTTCTTCAGGAAGGTGTGGGCGGCCGCCACAGCCTTCTGCACGTTATTGAGCTGTGTAGGAGGAGATAGTGTTAAAATGGATATGGCAGTATTTTAAGGAGGGTTCATAGAAATAGGGAACACAGTCTCTCTCAATGGCTCCTGTTATTTTCACTGCTCACAGGATAACATGACCTCTGACCCCCAAACTCCCACAATTACTAACGTGCAGATGTCAGGGTTTTTACACACTGACAGACTTTCACATTCAAATACGAGGTGAAGGAATTAAACGTGGCAGCCTTGGCCAAAAGGATGAACTTAGTCAAATACAGCCAATAATAATACAGATACAAGTCATTTCATTCCTGTGCGGCTGCTTCAAATCGTATCATACTATAGGGAGCAGCAGCTGCAGAGCTTTGATTCACCTTTTAATTTACCAGATTGTATAAACAAGACAAAAATATACAGACATCTCTAATTTAAAGGTTTCAGACAACAAATTTTGTGATGAGAGTCTGTAACACACCCACATTTTAAAGGATCACTACAGTCAGAGTTAAGGGGTTTCTCAAGTGGGCTGTTCCCTTTTAATACATCAATAGGATATAACCTGGAGTTTGTACCTCCCTTTACCGGGTTTGGTCCAAACCCTACTTTACGACCAAACAAAATCTGCGCATTTGCCTCGTAAGCACAGCTGGTCCTCGTCCCTGTGCGTCTGATGGAGAAGAATAAGGGGATTGTTTCAGGGGAACACTGAAAGAGACGTGGCACATACTCAACTACCGCTCGGTCAGCAGGGGGGGCGCAACAAAGCGGCCGTGGATTTAGACTCCACAGGTCGCCCACTGGAAATTTTCCTCTCGGTGGTTCAGACAAAGTGGATGTTCATGGATGGAACAGCTGCGGACACTTTAGCTGGGAGATTGTGCCCTTTACGCACAGATGCAGTGACGCTAAATGCGTATTAACACTTTGTTCCACACTCAAATTAGTTTATAACTGGAAACTTCCACTTGTATGTACAACAATAACTTTATTCTAGTACATAAACTATACCTGTGAGTGATTTCGGTGCCTGGGCCTACGTTTACTTGGCGCTCCAGTTTTGGGCACAACCCTCCACACATTGGGATCTCACCTGGTAGTACGCGTACTGTATGTACCGATACGGCACCCTCTGGTCGAAAGTTTCCAATAAATCCCTTCGTGGATACGCGAGGTTAAACACAGGAAACCCCGCCTTGCACTTCTTCAGGCACGCAGCCCTCAGGAGGATGTGGCGCACGACGCGCAGGCTGTTGTCGGCGAACAGAGTGTCGTTGTCCCGGCTCACCGAGCTGCAGTTGCGGCTGCAGAACGCCTCGCTGTCCCGCAGCAGCCGGTGGAGCCGCAGGCTGAGCTCCAGGAACTTGATGCTCTCTCCCCATTTCTGCACCCCGTACTGCTCCAGCGCGTATCCGTACGCGGAGTCCAGCGGCATGATGTCCTTCGGGGGGAAACCTCTGAAGCTGTACTTCTCATACTGAGCCTCCGCCAGCGCCGGGAGGAGAAGGGCCAGGCACAAGCTTCTCAGGAGCATCGTCACCTCCGCCGGCTCCGGCACACAGGAGACTGGGAGTTGTTTTGAATGGATCAGGACGCTTCCTCTGTCTTCACCAGGCTCTGCTCATGTCTGCCTGCACGTAGGCTGTGAGAGCTGCGGTGAGCTGGACGCACAGAACAGCAGCTTCTGGGCACGACTGTCAAAATAAAAGACACGGTCGTTTACGCATTAGATTGCTTTCATCTTGTCAAAATACGAGTTCATTGTCTTACTAGTCTTGTGTCATTTATGTTGCATATTATTTTGTGTTTGCATCTTGTACTTTAATTATTTTACATTATTATACATTTTGTGTTTTTTTATTATATGTTGTAAGGTGTCTGAACTGAAATGTATTATTATTTATTATTATTATTTATAAATGTAATTAATCACAGGGAACATCATGTCACGCGAACATTTCTTTTTCTCACATCAGTGAAATGCATTTCCAGGGATCTGTTTGACCAAAATAAATGCTTACATTTGGGCTAAATACTAATTGTGAACCAATCATTTTTACATATTTACAACCCTAGAATTTTCACATTCTAGGGTTAAAGATCGTGTTGCTTTTCTTGTTTATCATGATTATACATTGCATTTTGTTGTTCCTGTATAGATAAAACGAACAAAACTATAATGCATCTTTAAGCATTTCATTTTAAATGGTGCAACTGTGCAAGTTAACTGGTCCTGCAGCTCTGCAGCTGTCAAATTCCACACCGTCTGACTATTACTTTGAAGTCACAAGTCTGTACTTCTGGTATAAATGGTGTTCACTCCGGTCAACTTGACAGAGACGTCACAGTGAGTCCAGTTTCTCCTCAGTGTTTTCCATCGTCATTAATATGGATCTCATCTCATTGCTTTCATTATTTTTATTCATGATTGTTTGACTCAAGCTCTCAGACTGGAGATTAAACATTCATACAATTCACTGGATGTGTGAAGAGCTCCTGTATTTTCCACCTGGTTAGAATCTGCACCGACATTCCAAGAACATCTGACAAGCTGAGACTTGGGTTTTTCATGCTGCAGAGGTCACATCACCTCTGGGCAGAACTAATATCTAATCCCTGAGTCTGCATGTTTCATACCCATGTTGCATGACTGATGGAGGCCTCTTCTTATGATATGTTTTATAGGCTTTCACAGCTTCACATGAGGAATATAAAACAAGGATTCCAGTATGAGAGTGTCAGGACCTGTTTATATACAGTCTATGGTCAGGACACCAAAATGATAACTTCAGATGAGGGTGAGACACATTATGATTCTTATACGTGAGTGAAATCATGGGTCCAGGCCTTTGGGCCAGGCTTTACACGTTTGCAGAATTCCATTAGAAAGTGGGTGGGGGCCCAGGGGCCACTCCTCCCCATCATCATCTTCCTCCTGCTCCTCCTCCTCCTCCTCATGCTCCCGCTGCAGCTCTGTGGGCTACATGATCCAAGAGAGGCGGAACAAAGCCGGAAGTTCAGTCCTTCTTGTTCAAAATAAAAGCACTATCTGTCAACAAATCAAGTTTCAAGTTGTAGGTTAACACAGGCTCAATAAAAAGTGTTGGACGAGAGGAGAAGGCCAGCCAAACTTTGCAATAAGAGCAAAGTCACAGAGAAAACAAAGTAAAAAATATAACATTTCAATAAAGTTCAATCTAGAAAAATTGTGTAAACTGTTTGGTTTCTCTATATTTGAACTGAATTGAATACCATTTTTATTTGTTCATTTTTTTGTCATGGATTTTGTGAAGCACTTTGTTACTTATTTAGATAAGTGCGATTCAAATAAAGTTATTATCTTTATTCTAATTTTTATTTTATTATAATTAGTAGTAAAAAACTAATACAATAGAGGATACAAGTGTCAATCCAAAGTGGGATGTGTATTCTCTATAAGTGTATGTATATATAAGTCCTTGTACATTTTTCAAAGGCATGTAAACAAACCCTTTATTACAACTTTTGTGTTATCAATAATTTATTGCAACTTCCATGTATTCTTGCTTTATTTTTTATTGTTGATGCATTAAATTCCTTATGTTATACTCAGTTTTTTTATTTTAGTTTATGCTTAAATTCTATATAACAGACATAGTATTTGGTAGATAGTTAAATTTCCCTGCATGAGATCAAAAGACTTTATCTTATCCTGAAGGTTATGGTTCAGAAACTTTGCTTTAGGCTCCTGGCCCTTATAGAAATGTTTGCATCACATTCATTATCTGAAACTTTAACAACCGTCGCAGCTATTTTTAGTAGGGATCACAGAACAAAACATTATTTCAACAATATTTTTTTCCTTAAGCTGTTTTGACGGCTTTTATTTTGTAACCGGTAACCAGAAGTACTTCATCTTTTTTCCAGCACACTTTACTTAAGTCGATCGTCCCAAAAACTTGCTGCGGTTCCTCTCTCTGCACTTCAGCCGCATCCCCCTCGCTGGCAGACCGTCCCTGAGCCGTGCGAGCTTCCGCAGTCACCGTCACATTTTCCGGATGGATCTGGTCAGACCCTCGGTGCTGTTCCTCCTCCACGTCCTCTCCGTGAAATGCAGCCACGAGCCGTTAGTGGACGTTGAAGTGGATCGGTACCACATCCCCAAGGTTTGTTCTCGGGAGGTTCAGACAGAGGATTTCGTCCGTTATCACTTTAACGGTACTTTATTTGCGGACGGGAAGAAGTTTGACTCCAGGTGAGAATGCGACATTTAATACAACTCAGTCCAGACCGCTTTCATAAATACTGCAAAACTTACTCTGCGTGCTTTTTTTTTTTTTTTAACGAAGAATGTTTAAACTCAGGAAGGAGCAGTAACTGTAACGCTTCAAAGGAACATCAAAGCAACAAAATAACGCGAAAGTACTGCTTCAGTTGTGTGTATTGATATGAACTGTCCCTCTTACAGAAATGGTTAAGTTTTCAGTGCATATTAAAATGCACAGTATAGCGTCATGGATGCACAAGCTGCGGTACACACAGGCATGCTCAACCTTACGAATGGGATGGATGTAAATTCAGACACGATTCACTGCAGCTGAGATAACAGCTGCAGACGTGTCAGCAACATGGATTCATTTATCTGTGAAGGTGCAATCATCCATAGATCAGTCCAGCCCGGTGTCCCCTCAGATTAACATCAAAATGCTGGACTTTGGTTTTATTCACAAATGAATTGTGGGTAGTTTTGTTAAGCTCGCAGAAATGTGTCACCTCGCGACAAACAAGCCTGTACATGTGGAGTTTTTGGCTGATGCTCATGTCGTGGGGGGGTCAAAATTCCAATGCCGGTATATCCACTGACGATAAAAGAATTGCAGTTATTACTAAAATGTAGTTATCAAACCCTTGTGACAAAGAAATGTAAGTGATGGTTGATATTTTACAGTTTAACGATACATTTTTAGCATAAAGAAAAAACTGATACAGCCAAATAAACAGAAATCTAATTTCTTTAAGCAAAATGTAACCACAATTTTTTTTCTTTTTTGCAATGTTTATTCTGTAAAATAAAAGTTTTCTTGTCTTTGAAAGACTCATGTCGGCTCTCATATAAATAGTGAATCATAATAAAGCCATGGACGGATGGTTTTATCTTTATCACTCCTAACCCTAACCCTATTGTTGTTAGGGTTACATTACAGAAAATAAATAATACAGGACAAAAATACGTTGGAATACTTTGAAATCGCAAAGAAATATAAATGGTAAGTATTTATATAGAGCTTTTCTAGTCCTGATGACTTCTCAAAGCACTTTCCAGTTTTACATTCACCCATTCACACAGTCATTCATACAGTGCATCTTGGGGTTCTGTGTTTTGCCCAAGCTCACTTTGTCATGCAGGAAGGGGCAGACTGGCATCGAACCGCCGACCTTCCTGTTAGAGGACGACCGCTCTAAGCGCTGAGTCACAGTCGCCCCTAAAAACAATTCAAGTTTCTTTGTCCTCTAATATCCAGTTGACCCAGGGCTTGTTTAAAAACTCACCAGTTGATGGGACCAAGGATCTGAAGTATCTGTTAGATTTGTTCCTCCTGAGGAAAGTGTACGTCCTCCCTGATGACAGGACACACAACTCTAGGTTAAGAGCGTGTTCAGTGGCCTTTGCCGTCTGAGTGACACAAACTGCATAAACATGGCCGAGGTTATTCAAGTCCATTTTCAGGAGTGATCTGTAGACATTAAATCCCCTCAAGTTAAGAGATGCGGTTGGTGCGGATGGAACATTGGATGCTGATATTCTGGTTATATAAAAAGTTCTTGGCATCACGTATTGAGCCTGAAGAACAACACTTGAAGTCTTTTTTTCCCAGGATTCATACTGTTCTGATAGTTCTACCTCACATTGTTTCTCACTGACCTCTCCCTTTACCATCTACAGTCATGACCGAGGCAAAGCCTTCATCAGCCAGGTGGGCCTGGGCAGACTCATCACAGGGATGGACCGTGGTCTTCAGGGCATGTGCGTCAACGAACGCAGGAAGATCACGATCCCCCCGCACTTGGCCTTCGGGAGCATAGGAACTGGTGGGACAAAGACGGCCGCAGATGCCGTCACTGCACTTTCCTGTTGACCTTTACCTGTGCTAATGAGGATCTGCGCTTGTCTTGACAGGTGGTGTAATCCCTGCTGATGCCGTGTTGGTGTATGACGTTCTTCTGCTGGACATCTGGAACACCGAGGACAAGGTCCTGATCCGCACCCTCCACAAACCCGCGAGCTGCAACCGCTCCACTGTGGCATCAGACTTTGTCCGTTACCACTATAACGGCACCCTGCTGTCCGGTGAGGCCTTTGACTCCAGGTGAGACCAAACACGTCCTGCACTTACAATTACGTCCTGTCGGAGTCTGTGCTTCTCTCAACAACTTTGACCTGTGTTTGATTCAGTTACTCGAGGAATACAACCTATGACACCTACTTGGGACAGGGCGACCTCATCAAAGGTATGGACGAGGGTCTCCTGGGCATGTGTGTTGCTGAGAGACGGATCGTCATCGTCCCACCCTTCCTGGCGTATGGAGAGAATGGCTCTGGTACTAAATCATTTTATTAATATGGCTGTGGCTTGTGTCTGAACATTTTTATTTGACCTAACAATAATTTCAGAGGCCATACTAACCTGTTATAATGTTGCTTTTGTTTTTAGACGTTTAATTGTAATTTTTCTTACATACAGTAACTACAATTTTGAATGAATTCATGTTTAAACAGTCTTTGACAAGGATTTAGCTTTTGCATTTGTTGGGTGTTAATTGTGGTTTCAGAGCCTTGTTGAAGCACTATGCAACTTTTTTTAAAGCAGCAACTCTTCTGGTTCAAGTTGTCGGGGATCATAAGGAATATCCTCCGTCAGCTCAGGGAGTGGAACCACGTAGTCAGAGTTAATCAATCCGACATGGAGCTCTACAGAATTAATCACCATGTGTGGCTGTAGAGGGCGCTGTTACACAGTAAAAATTGCACAGTGTTGCTTTAATCATAAGTAATATAAAACAATTCTTCATTAAAATATGCCGAAACAACTAGATCTATGTTATACAGTATATTTTGTTGAATTGTGTACTTTCATCATCCAAAATATTCCCAACAAACCCAGATAGAGGGACGTTTCATTTTGGCCCCTTTTAATCGTGTCATATCTGCTTTACTCGTGGCTCTACTGCCTCTGCTATAACCTCCAGGGCAAAAAAACATATAATGAAGGAAAACACACAGTTAGCCATTTTGCCAGTTAGGCAGTCAGCTGTTTTTTCCACTGATTGTATTGGTTACTCATAATGCATCACGATTACTGATTGACATTTGGTGTGAATAGAACTTTAACACATAAACTCCTCCCTGAACAAACTTTGTGCCTAA
Source organism: Hippoglossus hippoglossus (assembly GCF_009819705.1). Taxonomy (NCBI): domain Eukaryota; kingdom Metazoa; phylum Chordata; class Actinopteri; order Pleuronectiformes; family Pleuronectidae; genus Hippoglossus; species Hippoglossus hippoglossus. The sequence continues at coordinate 8,889,102 of NC_047158.1, read as the reverse complement.
GTTTGCGTCAGGTAGATTTTCATCGGCAATTGCGGTGAACACAACTCCCATGATCCCACACTGCTTCACTACATCATCAGACTAGGTCTTCTGTTTTCATTGAAAGACCCCTACCTACTTTTAAAGAAGGCAGCCACTGGTTTCACTTCACCTCTGTAAAGCTATATTAAGCATATTTGACTAGAACAGACCTGCAGCTCTTTGCTTTTTTTTTTGCATAAACAGGAACTACGGTGCCTCCTCAGGCCACACTGGTGTTCGAGGTGCTGCTGGTTGACTTGTTCAACCCCAAGGACGACCTGATAGTGGAGGTGAAGGAGGCGCCCAAGGGCTGCACCCGCAGGACCGTGACGGGCGATTACATCCGCTACCACTACAACGGCACCTTCCAGGACGGCACGGCCTTCGACTCCAGGTAAACCCGGGATTTCTCCGCTGTCAGAAAGCGATGTAAGTAAAAATGAAAGCTGACTGTCACTCTTCTCTCGGCAGCTACCAGCGTAACAGCACTTACAACACGTACGTTGGGAAGGGATATGTGATCCAAGGGATGGACAAGGCACTGCAGGGGCTGTGCATGGGAGAGAAGAGGAGGATTACTGTTCCTCCTCACATGGCGTACGGCGAAGACGGAGTTGGTGAGTTTGATTGACTTTCGGACTGGCACAACAAACCACTAAGCCTTATTTAGGTTTGTAACACTGCCCTGTTTATGTATTTATTCGTCTGCCTGTAGGAGACATCATCCCTGGCTCTGCCGTTCTCGTCTTTGAAATTCACGTCATCGATTTCCACAACCCCAAAGACACGGTTAAGATTAAAGTTACCCACAAGCCTCAGGACTGCAATTTGATGAGTGAGGCTGACGACCTGATTCAGTATCGTTACAACTGCTCCCTGATGGACGGCACCCTGCTGTACTCCTCGTGAGACCCCTCTGCTGTTCACTCTGCTACACTGCATCCTCCTCCTCCCAGTTCATGCATGTAATCATCACTGGCTCCCTTGTCTGACAGATTTCAGTGGCCCTAGAACTGCAAATATCATGCGTGTCCATGGCAACAGCATGTAGGGTTGCATGGCTCAAGGTTTTGATATACGTGGGAACGTTTTTTAATTTAGTTTTGGTTTTAATGTGGAAATGAGTGGTAACATGTCACACGTCACTTTACAGGGACCATTACGAATCACCTTCCATCACGACTCTCGGAGCAAACAAGGTGATTCATGGTCTGGAGGAAGGCTTGCGTGGCATGTGCGTGGGTGAAAGGAGGAAGGTGGTCGTTCCTCCCCACTGGGGACACGGTGAAGATGGAGGTCAGTCATTGGATCTGTGTAGATTACATCCTGCACACACTTTTTTTCTTTTCACCCTGAGTCACAGTTTCTCCCCTCTGTCTCGTGGTTCTCTCCAGCCGGAGGAGTCCCCAAGAGCGCTGTGCTCTTCTTTGAGCTGGAGCTGGTGGAGCTGCAGAAGGGAGTGCCCGAGGGCTACATGTTCGTGTGGCTGGGAAACGGGCCCGACCCCCTCTTTCCTGCTATGGACCTCAACGGTGACAAAGAGGTCCCTCTAGAGGAGGTACGCAGACGAGCAGGGTTCAGTCTAACAATTGCACTGCTGAATTTACGCTCAATGGGTATCAGCAGACAACCAAAGTTGTTTTAACAAACAGCAAAATAATTCTAACTTTTATTTTCTCCAGTTCTCCTCCTTCATTATGATACAAGTGAAAGAAGGCAAAGGCCGACTCCGGCCAGGGGTCGACACAGACAGCATCATTAAGGACATATTCAACAACCAGGACCGAAATGCAGATGGGAAGATCGTAGAAGACGAGCTGAAAGAGCAGGCGGAGGAACCAGTGACACGAGATGAGCTTTAAAAGGGAACGTTCAGTATTTTGAGTGGTGGCCTGGGGTCACACTGTTGTCTTAGCAACTGTTGTGCAGTCATTTTTAAGGATGTTTCGGATAATGAAACACTTTTTGTCCTTAAGGCATCAAAGTTTGCTTTTCTAGATGCTATTAAAACATCTGAATGACATCCCACAGCTGCTGCAGCAGATCCACATTTACAACACGAGAAAATATTAGAATTCACAGGGTCGGTATGTCACGTACATGAAAGGTGTAATTGAAAATGTGAAAGAGAGAAATATCTGTAATGGAAATATGTTCAACTCCAAGAGGCCCATTTTACTTTCAAAACTACCCAACAAACATTTGGGCGTGGCTGATCTTCCAGAAGACACCATGTTATATAAATTTGTAGCCAATATTGAGCCTGACATTCACTTGATATAAAAATGATTAAAACCACTGGTTGTACAGGTAGTTGTTGTTGAAAACTTGTTGCTAGTTTGTATAGTAATAGAAATTGTATAATAAACATTTATATTACAGAATACCTTGTGCGACATAAAATAAACGGTTTTATAAAAAAAAAAAAAAAGAGACATCTTCCTTTTGTCTAGTCACTCTGTTCATGCACCTGTGAATCAGTTCAATCTAGTGGTCTCCTTTTAAAATAAAAACATGAAACCGAAACAGATGAAATAACATTTTATTTCAAACAAGTTGCAACATCTGCCAGGGAAATGAGTTTGGACAAAACAACCCAAGACTCACGGCACAAATGACGGAAAACAAAGTCTGTCTTTGTTGACTTCTCAACTCTAAAATGTTTAACGGTTTTAAGAAACTTTTTGTTGGAGTGCTTTAAACTGTTTTACAGTTTAAAGGTGAAATCACGTGAAACCCAAAAAATGTTTCACGCTTTTCTGGAGGTAGCAGTCAGTTCTCACAAATAATTACTGAACTCAGATATTAAATATTATAAAGTCTGGATATTTCTGGTCACCTAGAATAAAATTTGTCATCGTGCACCATGTGGTGCACATCGTGCACCACACTGTGGTGTTATACAGTACTAAAGAAACAAGGATTTATTGAAAATTACAACCTGTATTGTACGTTTGACTATATAACCAGAACCTAGAAGACGTGGCAGAGACAACACATGGAATATCTCATATAAAAAGCATCAAGTTTCAGGTTAAAATTAGCTGAAAATAGTTTTATTGCAGGAGGCTGGAAACTGATTTCAAGCCAGATGTTTAACACTGTTGTGTTTGTTTTTCTTTCCCTTATATTTCCTATATGAAAACCAGAACAGTCTGACAACCAATCGTCCCTAAAACAAGTAGAAAACAGCACCCATCACCGAAAACACACACTGAACATGCTGCACTGGGCGTAGACAGTGCATTTCTGGCTTCCACCATAAACAAACATTATGGTCGAAAAGGAGCACAACTATAAACACGAGGGGAAGGACAAGAATATAAAGGGTGACGTGGTGTTTGTGAGCTGTGGAAGTCAACTGGACCTTGTACAGCGATATGTGGTATCCCAGACTCGTTCACAAAAGTGTGTAACTTTTAGTAAAGTAAAAACCAGTATAACCATTCTTAGTTGGCTTGTCGATAACATCTGGAGATGGGCTTCTTCGTCTTATGGCACCAGAGAGCCCCCCGCTGGCCAGAGGACAACAAACGCTCAGTTCTCAGTTCACTTGTTGCCAGTGAGGTAGAGCAGTACAGCATTAGGAACTTCCAGGGTTTCATCTTTTATCAGCACAATGTCATATGAGTCCAAGTATGACTGCTTCCTCTCCTCCACCTGGAAAACAAACAAACAAGTGTGTATCAAAATGACCTTTTTCCACTGGTCAAATCCTCTAAAACCCACTAACATCTGGCCTTTGTCTTCGATGGGAATGGATACAATCACCATTCACTCACGGGTCAAATGACTCTACAGTAGACATGGGTTTTTAAATCAGCAATGATGGAAGGACAACACTTGAGTGAGCGCGCTTATTTGTAAAGCCAGTGAGGTGAGAGAGAACCTCAGTGCATTCATGACGTCGAACATAATTTCGGTGTAAAAGAGGTATATAGCTTTACCATGGTAAAATGTTTGTGTCAGCTATGTGAGGGTAGATGTGAACATATTCATATGCGCTTCATCTCAGGCTGACAGATACAAAATATTGTTTTCCAGTCAATTTGATGAACAGGAGTGTTTGTGTGTTTTTTTTATTTACCTTGTCGTTGAGGAACCCGATCTTGAGGAGGTTCTCCATGTCCTGCACCCCGTCAGCCATGGTCAGATCTCCCAGAGAGTCCCCCATCAGCACCACATTAGGTCGCGTCCGCAGCTCCTGGAAGTGGCCGGTGTTGAGCAGAGCGCCTTCCCTTTTATTGTAGATGTGGATCAGCACTCCCTTGAAGGCTTTCAATACTCCCTGTGGAAGCACACAAAGACAAAGTCTCCATCATCTTAAACCTCATCGCTGCCGCGTGGGGGTTAGATTGTTTGTATGTGGTGTCGCTACTCACGGATTCATCGAAGTCCATGTAGTTGGAGAAGACTTTGACGTTGGGGTGGAAGACCCCGGCCTGGCGAATCACCTCCTCCAGGACATCTCCTATTCCAGCAGAGAAGATGAGCAGAGGGATGCTGTGCTCATGCAGGTGATCAAAGAAGAGCTGGTAGCCCTCCCTGTGAAAACATCAAGTTACTATTACAGTTCAAAAGGTCTTAGTATATTTTTTACCTAAAAACTACAAAATGGACTAAGAGGAGGCAGGTTCACTGACCTCAGCATGGCCTCAGACTTCCGCACCACAATGGCCAACTTGTCTTTCCTGATCTCCTGCTGTACCAGGAGTTCATGGGCTTTGGTCCACCTGTCAGAGACAAAAGCAGAACAGTTTTATGAAGGCATGAAATTGCAGAAGATTTTGCTTTTACATTAAAAGGTGTTTTGAGATACTCACCACTCCACCATGAGGGGCAACTTCTCCGCTATTGACCGTGTAGAATCTATCTCTATGGGGTAGTATTTGTTGAGCAGGTCCTTCAGCTACAGGAGACGGGTAAATATTCAGGAACAAACATTCAGACAGGATGGAAAGATTTCACTCAAAAAGAGAAATAATCTTCAGTTGATGATTTCTTGTCATATTGTATCACATATTCCGACAGAAACACACGAACCCTGTTCCAGACAATATTTTTTTTAATTTATACCATTTTAATGCTTAAAAGATTTCTGGGCTTACTGAAATATATGCCACATTGCAGTGACAAAATAATGAGGAAGAAAGATTCAAGAGCATGAAGACTATTATAAGGGGGGCACAGGTTGCCATTCCATGTATCATCCCCTAGAGGGCAGTATTTGAGAGATATTTTAATAATCTGTATCAGTGATGTACTGCTTAATGTCTAGAAATGCAAATGAATTATACATAGTTGAACACATGCATCATTATTGATAACTTATATTTAATGATCCAGTATGTAAGATTTAGGTTAAAGGGATCTATTGGCAGAAATTGAATACAAAATAATCCTAGTGATGTTTTCACCAGTGTGTGATCATCAAAATTTTACAAATTGTTGTTTACTTTACTCTAGAATGGGCCCTTCATATTTAAATACTTTATTTTAAATGTTAAACTATTGCAGTTTTTATAGAATTAAGCAGTACGTCACTGATACAAATCATTAAAATATCTCACTTACACTTTTGTGTGACAATCAATTTGTTAATTCATATTCAAATATATTTACATCTACAGAGGCTGTCGTGTTTTTTACAGTAACCCAGACAGGACAAACTATACATTTTTTATGACAACTGAAGGCTACCATGAGGTGAGGGGTATTCAGCTGCAATATGCAACTTCACCATTAGATGTCACTAAATTCTACACACTGAACCTTTAAGCATTAGTTTCGAGGAAATTTCCAAAACATAATAGTTTAGCAAAAGTCCTGGAGTGTTTCAACTCCATGCCATTACACAATGAAGCATGATCTGTTCCAGTTTTAAATAGGAAAATAACTATATTCTTAAATGGCCTGTTCTACAGGGTGTGTACTTTATGTAGTAAATTGTTATAGCAACATTATCTTCTGTAAAAAATTGCTCAGTATTGCAACACAAGCATGGATCATTACACGTTTAAACATAAACTACATGTTTCGTGCAAGTTTAGTCAAATGCACCGTCCCAACCAATAGTAATCCTGCTTCCATCTCACCTTTACTTTGCAGTCATCTGTGATAAGCATGCTGTTGTCAAGAATATCTGCAAACAAATGAAACAACGTTCAGTCACAAACCAACTTATGTAAGCAAGACAACCGCCACACCCAAAAACCCCACAGCTGGACTTACTGTGACACGTTGGGCACCTTTTGCCGTTGTGTGCAAACCGTGTTAGGGTCATGTCAAAATCTGAGATCACCTGTGTTTGTTAGAGGAAAGAGTGTATTATAAAAAAATGCGTTAGTGTTTTATCTAATGAACAGATTCTGTTGCAGAGAACAGGGTGTGTGTACCTGCACGGTGTTGGAGCCAGCCTTCACCATGGACTCTAGGATTTCCTGCACCCTCTCTGGGTCCTTCATGCACACCGACGGGTTGGACAGCTCCGGGATCTTAGTGAGGGGAAGTGAGTCCAGGAGAAAGAGGGACACTGTCATTACAAAAAAATGTGTCACGTTGGAATTGTTTATTTTTGCGTCAAGCTAGCCGACCGGTCAGGCGCTAGCATCAGATTGAATAGCGCACTATTTTAGCTAGCGTACTTCCTGCGTACAATACACTTCCAAAACACACACGAGTCACAGAACTAATAATGTCATAAATATTTCAGCGTGTTATAATGAGCTCGCATACAGCTAGCAAACAAAGAGAAGCCAGCTAGCTGACCTCATTACAGTGAGTAAACCCAGCTCAGCTAGCTGGTAAACATGCACGTGAAGTAGCGTGTCTTCTTCCCGGTGTGAGGGATTCACGGTGACACAGAAACTTTACTGGAGCTTTTTACCATTTTTCTTGAGTCGTGTTATCGGCTTGTTAAAGGTTAGTTTGACTGAACGCTTGTCATCGGTGGTCAGTCCTCGTTGATGTGGAACCTGGGCACCATCTGAGTGTTAGCCTCAACGGGTCCTGCTGCCTTCCGGTACACTCGGGAGAGCGCACAACTCATTGGCAAAACAAATCAGAAAACAGTCTTCAAAATGACTTTACCAAAGATCATTTATAAGTTATGACAAAAAACAAATATGACGGTGTCACTTGTTCCAGCATGGATAAAAACACTTCAAGTATTGATTTCGTTTTGTGTTGTTTGTTAGATTTCCGAGGCAAAGAGGAGCACTTGAAGGCAGCACTACTACTTGTATAACTTGAGGGTGGGACGGTGTGAACTCTTCCCCCTGAGGCAAAGCCACGGATACAAGGTTCCTACTTGCTCCTTTCTCTGCGGGACCATGAACTAACACTGGTAAGGGAACCAAAACAGGCTCTAGTTCATGTATAAAGTATAAATAGATCAACCATTAAAAAATACCACATAATGGTGGGTAGCTTCTATTATAACAGCTAACACTGTGGGACTTAGATCATTTAACTGTGTTTCAGCAGGTATAATTCACAAGAAGTATTACTAAGAATGCAAGAATACACTATATGCGCAGCAATCTGTCTTACAAAACAACTTTTATTGCAAGTGATGACATTAGCATTTCTTACATCCAATATTAATTACACAATGTCAGACTTATCACATGCAAAGTAAATTAAACAGCCTATACCACTCAATAGTTGCAGTGCTATTTGTGTTGGTCATGATGTGGAAATGAATATCATTTCTGCACTCTGTAACCTCATGGACACGGACAGTGGAAACTTCTGAATGTCAGTCACAACACATTTCTATAGCAACCCCCTTTTTTTTACGCCTGTAATTTTTGTTTTAAAGTCTCTTTTCTTTGGCGGGTAAAGGGAGACCACAGGACAGAACAGAACAGAACAGAGTGGATCTCTGATATACACTCAGCTGGTATTGAAGTACAAGAACACAAGGTTGTGCAAGACATTTAATGTAGGGAAAGAAATCAGCAAATCATAAACATGTTCTTTTTCTTCTTTCAAAAACAAAATCAAACCTTACTGGCTGAAAGCTGGCTAAGACATTTCCAGAATACAATCACCTTGTCTGATATGAAACAAATAAAACAAGCAAATTCAAAGTGCAGTGGCAACTTAAATCCCTACGCTTCTGTAAGACTTTAACAATTACATGTCGAAAAGTGCAGTTCGAGAGAAGCTTTTTGCCGTTCTCTGCAGGGCGACAACGCAAAACCCCACATATCATACACAATACACACCCCCTGCACTCACACACATACACGTTTTCCATGGACCTTTCTTGAACGAATGAGAACACACCAATTATCAAACTTACAAAGTGCAAACAAAAGGAATGATTAAGCCATTTCTAATAACTGGTGCTTAATGCAGAGGCCAAATATTAGGTTTCAGTTTTGCAGTAACTCAAAGGAATGATTTCATCACATCTTTTCATGACAGTTCTCTCATCATTTCACCGCCTTCGAAACCCGGAGAGACATTTGTAGTGTTCGAGTGCTAGAAGAGCAACAGAAATGACAGAAATATACACTGTACAACAGTTGAAGAGAAACTGCAATCTAACGGCAAACTAGTCTACAGGACTTAAAGATCAACAGCCTCTGGGAATCATATTTTGTTAAGTTGTCCAGGCTGCACAGCAACAAGCGGAGCCATTCTAGTAGAGCAACTATGATAAAAGTAAGACTGATGAGGAGATTGTCACAGTGTTACAGTGGAATGAGACTTCATTAAGCGACTTAGGACTGAATGCAGAGGAACGCAGTAATTTGTTATGTCACATAGCCTTCCAAGGACAGGAATGTAAAATATCCATATAAATGTTTACATATACAGCTTTATACTATTAAACAGCATCTATACCAACATACTTGACAAAAGGATATTTAGTTGTTGGCTGTTAAATAACACTCTTATTCACATGTTTACATCCGCCGTGTCCCCCCTCACAGACCACCAGCTGGTCAGCACATGCCTGCCCACCTATTCCATGGCTTTCTATAAATCAGCCATTTACACAACACAGTATGAGAGCAGATGGACAGAGTTTAGAATGAGGAAATGCAGTATGAGAGCGACACAAGACCCACTGTGGCGTGTTATGTACAAATAGAGGGTCGATGGTGATGGTTGCGAGAGCATGGTTCGGTGGTTGGTTTGCAGGAAATCTTCAGACAGAACCGTGAGGTTCTTGAATGGAGCAGCAGACGTGGACCCGCTCAACATTCAATCTGTGACTGGAGCTGCCGGCGCAGGGTGAGGGTGCGCCGGTGAAGCTGCTGCATCTGCTGCATACGATCTCGCTGGCGGGCCAAGTTCTGGGGCATGGGGTAGCGCTGGCAGCCGTACAGGAAACGGTAGGGGATGCGGACATGGCATGCGGTGGCTCGGCAGCGAGGCTGAGGCATGGGCGGCAGCAGCATCCAGCGCTTTCTCTCGGCACAGTAGCGGTAAGCCTCTTTGCGGTACTGCTTGTCCACGTCGTCGCTGTTCTTCCAGCCTCCGATGATGAAGACGTCCTCATCGAAGTGGCAGATGGCTGCCCCCTCGATGCTGGTAACCTCTGGTGGCAGGCTCTCCAGGATCTCATCAGAGATGCGCAAGCTGATCTTCTGCTTGGCAACCTCATCCCGCACCGTGTAGCTCTTGGGGCAGCAGGAGGCCGTGTGGTAGAAGTTAGTGGGGGCCACGGCCATCTGGAAGATGCAGTAGTTGTCAATAAGAGGCAGGGAGTCGACATCCTGCCACTGGCGGCTCTCCGTGTCGTAACGTGTGGTCACCGTCTTCAGTCCATCGTCATTATCTGTATCGACAGGTGTGCGTGCCGTGATATACACATAGCGGTCCTCCACACTCACCGCCTTCACATCCCGTAGGATTTTGGGGGCAGCTTCCAGATTGTGCCACTTGTCTTGCTCGGGCTCGTACACACTGACATCTTTAAAACCTGGACTGAAGTTGCCATGGCCACCGATGCTGTACAGGATATCCTTGATGCAGGTGAGGCCAAAGGAATGCTTGCGTGTGGTCAAGTTGCTCACCTGCTCCCAGGTGTTACGATTGGGATTGTACCGCTCCACCGTCTTGGCAAAGCCCGGCTCCATAGAACCGGCTACGTAGACGTGGGACTCTGTGGCAGCGATAGCGTGACCGTCCAGGTGGTTGTGGATGTGCGGCAGGTTGACCCAACGGTCCTCGTAAATGAAGTAGCCGACACACTCGCTCAGGTAGTCCCCCCCTTCTGACACGCCGCCTACAACCATGATAACGTCCATGTTCTGGCCAAAGCGAGGCTGAAAGGAGGCCATGTGGGAGGACCAGAGCTCCATATCAGCTGACTTGAGGTTTTCAAAACGAATAGCGTGGCCCTCCACTGCCTCGGACACCAGCCGGAGACAGGCCTCGTTGGCGGCCACCAGGCGCTCATTCTTCACCACCCTGGTCAGGTAGGTGGGCTTGATTTGGGGCAGCCTCAGGAGGCGGAACAGCTCCTCAAAGTAGCGGCTCCGATCATCTGCGTTCTTCTGCACCCACTTCACCACCGCCTCAAACAGCACCTCCTCGGAGTCCACCGTGATCTCCGCGTCAGACAGCCAGTCGCGGACCAGGTGAAACGGCAGCGTGTAGAACTCCTCATCCTGGATCACCTTGTGGAAGTTGCGACGGATCATGTCCGCAGCCCGCAGAGCCAGCTGGTCCAGGGTGTACATGTGGGCCAGACTGTGCACGGCCACACAGTTGGTCAAGCTCAGCTTCTTCTTCAGGAACTCACCGCAGAAATCCTTCAGTTGCAGCAGCAGGAACCTAACATGGAACCAACAGAGAGAAATACAGTAGAGACCATGAACAGACCCTGATGAGTAGATACAATCATTCTGATTTGCCTGGTTAGGGGGCACACACAAACACAATTACACACACAACCCACACACACACACACACACACACACACACACACACACACACACACACACACACACACACAGTAAACAGCTAATACCTGTCAGCTAGCTCCAACACTTCATGTACATTACAGGTGCTCACGCGTATTTCCCCGGTGTACATGTACTGGATGACACTCTCCACAGTCTCCGCGTCCGGCCCCAGCTCGGAGCTCCACTCCTTCATCTCCACCCGCCCGGTCACAGACTCGGAGAACTGCCCTCCCAGCAGGGGGGTGAAGTAGTCGGTGGCCGCGGCCAGGACGGACCTGTGGGCAGAGAACTCGCAGCTCTGGACGCTCCCGCTGGCCGCCCCGCTGCTGAAGGCCAGCGTCACGTCGCAGAACAAGCCCTGCTTCCTCTGCTCGTTCTGCCGCCGCGACAGCTCCGAGCAGTGCGAGGAGGAGCTGAAGTCCTCGGCCTCTTCCGCGTCCCCGTCTCCTGCGAGGGCGCTGGGTGTGCCGCTGCCGCTGCTGCTGCTGCTGCTGCCGCTGCCGCTGCCGCCGCCGGCGCCGCCGCTGCTTCTGGTGGAGTCCTCCGGGTTGGGGGCCGCCGCTGCCATTGCGCTGCCGGCGCTGGAGGAGAGCAGTGCTGGGGAGAGAAGTGGACTAGAGGCGGAGAGGAGGCGACATACGCAGCCACACATACATGGAGTCAAAACAGACACGGACCCGGAAGCGCGTTTCTTCTTCGGCGTTTCACGTCGAGCGACTTAAAGGGGAACATACATGATGTCTGATTTACAACACATTCATCGGCACATTAATACCTGCGCGTTTATTATAATAACTCAATAATTATGAAAAATGGGCTCATTTTGTATTTATAATCAGGCAACAATTCGTACACACTACAAATGGCCGTGAGGGAGTCAGTAACGGAAGCTTCAGGAATCAACGAATAAGAACCTAACTTCCACTCGGTAAACAGACAGATTAAGTGACATGCGCAGTGGCTGAGAGGAGATGTTGACGTCTGCAGATGCAGAGCTGCTCTTTGCTCATGAGAGGAACTCACGGCTTCATGTGGTGGGTGAGGAGCTGGTGAGGAGGCCCAGAGGTCAGGCCCGCAGGCCCTGCACAGCCCGTACACTTAGATATATGTAGGCTGTGTTTATTTACAGTGGGGGGTATTTTAAATCCTTGTGATCCTGAGTAAAAAAACATTAAACCTTAAATGGTGCTTGGGTTTAATCGACCTCTTTCAAATTCTTACAAAAAATAAATATAAATATAATTGATTTAATTGATCTGAAACATCATGACCTTGGTTTATTTTGTGTTAAAATGAAATAAAAAAAAGAATAATGGAGTACACATGCTACACACTTATGTACGGAGCCCCTGAGATCCCAAAAGATTGTTTATTTTTTTATCTTGGGCGCACAAGTTATTATCTTGTGGGAACAAGTTACTATCTTGCCCACACAAAATAAATATCTTAATATTATTATATTATTAATTATTTTAAGATGTTATTATTTTAATCACTCAGATGCACACAACCACCAGATTTGTACCATAGCATGGTGAAAAGTCAGCTATTGAAGTTTTATTTTTCCCCTGAAAATGTGTCGCCTAGACAAAATGCACAATAGCTTATTCTTGTCATGCACACACCTTTAACTATCACGGTATTAGTTACACCCATGATTCAGTATACAGATTTCAAACTAACGTGCAAAAGAATGTAATAAAATCATTCCGATTTGCTCATGCACTCTAATTCAGTTTTCAAAAGTACTGTTCCAAATTGCATCTATAAAAAAAAAAAAAAGGTTAACAAAAGACAACACTGTACAGACACAACACGAGAATGAAATTATACTGTTTTATTACATTACATCAGTTACATTTTATTTTACTCAATTACACAGTTGTCAACATACGACAGATAAGTACCGAGGCACACCGAGTTCACAATGAAACAGTTGGAAACTAAAAAACACTGACAACACAGCTGAGGTTCCTGGTTGTCCGCAGAACCTTTCTACAATTTTGTAACATTCACATAAAAGATGACACTGGTGATGGCTGCCACATATTTTCTTTTGAGCTTTAGAAAACACGGCGGAAATGTAGAATATTCTTTCATTTCAAAGGTGACTGCAGGAGAGAGTTCTGTCCTGCACGTTTAGTCTGATGATTATTAGCAGATTGTAAAAAAAAACTGGAAACAGACAGTGATGTGGAAAGTGAGACAAATTCTCATAAATGGACACTTGTACCGTCTGTCTGTGTCATATTAACTGGTTTCAAGTCAAGATAATAGATTGGGCAATACTTAAGACTGGGCAATACTTAAGACTGGGCATGAAATGACCTTAAAATCTTTCTCTATCACAAAAACTAAACAACAGGATGGATTAATTGAATTAATTGAAAGAACATCTACTGAATGAATCGTGAAAATATAAAATATATATTTTTATTTAACTAGAATTAACTGCTGTCGAATAGTGCTGGCACAAATATATAATATTGACATTAACTTTGTAATGAAACAAGTACATTATTAACACAGAGCAAATCTAAAAAATAAAAAACAAAAATAACCTGAATAAAGGGATCATTACCAGATTGTGGGATCTTGCAAGATGCCCTAACTATTAAACTCGCTGTGAAAATTAAAAACAAATAAATTACATATTTATTTTTTCGCTCTTATGATTAACACCTCTTGACTTCCATTAAGACCTTGTAGAAAATACTCCAACATTTCGCACCAGCTGAGATACAGACTATATTTCCTGGGGGCAGCAGCGGCCAGACTCCTAAAATTGTCCCGTTCGCCACAATAAGCAGACTGCTCATTAAAAAAGATAATCAAAACTGAAACATTCCTGTACCTGTTAGATATGGATAAATCTATATATAAATAAAGCTCTGATCTACAGTGTGTTCTCATATTTAAAAGGCATTATTGCACTACATGTTCATCCTCTTTAGCGAGCTCGTGGTTTTTAAATGGCACAATCAATAGAGCTGCACAGAGATAGAGACACACATGCTGGGTTAATACAACAATATAATATTCGGGGGGTAAAACATCAGTACTTTAGTGTTGTAGCCATGAGAGCAAGTGGTGGTGGTGGTCAACACTTAAATAATCCACTGTAACTCTCTGACCTGATTCATCATCAATTCTCCCAAACACAAAGTCAGAGACCCCGACTCTGTTTCACTGGAGCTTCACAGTTCAGCGGCTTTTTACGGTTGTTCACAGAACTGCAGCACAAACTGGTTTACAAATCTAAAAACATAAAATTCTTATTTTCAGTACTTGTTTTTATACAACTACATTAATAGGAATGTGTTCCCTATGTTACGCCACTGATGATGGATCACAGTATGGGTAGAAGGATTAATAAGATGGGGTTAGGGGACACCGCGGACAGGGGGCTGGATTTGTCCCTCCAGTTACATGGACATGTGTTCAGGGAGCACATAGGAGATGTCGTCCCAGGGGTGGCGGTAGAGACCCTGCTTCAGCCTCTTCTGGTCCAGGTAGTGTCCTGAGGAGATAGAAGACAGAAGCATTGTTTGACAAATAGAAAGTAAAAATCTGCAGAATAGTAGGTCTGTGCAGAGGAATGACTCACCAATGAATCCCATGCTGCGTCCCAGGACAAAGATGCCGTTCAGGGCGCCAATTTCCACAAACTCATCAGCTTCATCTCTGTGGAGGCAGAAAGGACAACAAGAAAAGGGGTTTAATTTAAACTTACAATACGTAACTTCCGCCATTAGGGGTCTCTCAATCAAATACCAACAGAATAATCCTGATCCATTACAAGTGATCAATACAAACAAAAATGAAACATCCTGTTACATTGAATGAAATTGGTGGTTTCCTCTGGGTTAAAACATTGTTGGAAACATTTTGGATAATGTAAGTACACAAGTCAACAGATTATAAATAGGTCTAGTTGTTTGTAGAAATTGTGATGGAAGAATTGTTACATATTATATCTTTACAAGACGACTGCATAACTCTAGTTATTTTATCCATATTGGTGAAGTGATTCCGAATCAAATGGTTCGATGACCGACTGATTATTTCCGTCCAATGACTCCTATTAGTCTGAGAATTCCTTCTAAACCGTTAATTCTGCAATTGTACAAATACTCCTTACACTTGTAGGCCGTCCAGTGTATCAGTATATATATTAGCTCACCTTGTGAAACCACCACATGTCCTGAGCAGGTCCACAAAGGCCACACCGATGAAGCCGTCCACATTCAAGATCAGGTTGGGTTTCTAATTGCACAAAGCAGACAAAAGAGCATCATGTAATTTAAAAGACGGTGTATAAATAATTATTCTAGCGAGATGATGAAATAATTCATCTTACCTTGGATGTGGTGATCTTCTCTACATCTAGAGCGTAGTCCAGCATCTGGGTGGAGGGGAAGTGCTGCTTCACATAGTCCTTCAAGATCTGGACTCTCATGTCTGGATTGTTAATCTGAGGAGACGCACAATCCCTTTTGATTGTTAGGAAATAAAACCTACATTTTTAAATAACACTTAAATTACTTGATTTCTCTAGTTCTCATGCTTTACTTGGTTCTGGCCTCAAAGCTTCTTGATTGATAGAGAATTTATGAGAAATTCCTAAAGTTAATATATAATTCTGCTGCTGTCCACAAAGGATGTGCACATTCTTAGGAGCTGTGACACTCACCGACTTGACTCTGTGTCCAATGCCCATGATCAGCTTTCCATCCTTTTTCATCTTGTTTACGAACTCCATCGGCAGCATGCCGCTGTCGAAAGCCTTGCTGAACTGCTTTGCTGCAGCGTCCAGGGCGCCTCCGAAGCGGTCACCCTGAAGGGACAACAAGGGATAAAATAAATGTATATTCACTTTTGATTTTTTGCAGTAAATGCATCACCGGGAGCAGGATCTTACAATGGTGAGGAGCCCGGAGGTGAGGCTGGAGATCAGATCTTTGCCAGCTCGCGCGCAGACAATAGTGTTGTGGGCACCAGAGACAGCGGGGCCGTGATCTGCAGTCACCATCAGGCACATCTCAATGAACTGGCAGGCGTACCTCGGCAACCTGCCAACAAAGGGAAGGAAACAACACATGATCTTGTGGTTCAAGAATTTTTAAAGCGTTTGTTTACAGCAAGGTTAAGAGGCCGACCTCCTCTGGAACCACAGCAGACCCAGAGTTCCTCCCAGGCCTATTTCTGACTTGAAGACCTCAGTGATGGGCATGCCCGCGTAGATGAGCTCCTGACCTCTCTCGTCACAGATGCTGGTCATGAAGGAGGCGGGCTTACGGATCAGACCGAGCTCCTGCAAGGCAAAAAGACACGAAGAGGAAAAGAAAAACGTCACTTCATACAGTCATAGTTTATGCTGTGTTGCAATAAAAAAAATAAAAAAAAGATTTGGTCAAAGGTTTTGCATTTTAACGACTAGTGCAGTGGCCATTGTAAACCTGCCGGGTGGGTGATGCTGGTTACAGCTTTTCTTGCTGAACCCGTAAAAGTGACCTGTAGTAATTGAGCTGGTGAGAGTAAAGACCTGCTGCTGGACTCAGTCCACAGAACCAAGAGGCCCTGCAAACCTCTGCTGCACACAGAGCTGTTCACCTGTTTATTTAAAGTTTAGTGAAGCTCAACTCAGGACGCAGAACCCTGAATTGGAGAATCAGTTGTTATTGTCGTGAATGAGCTGTTGTCATGATTAACAAGTCGCTGCTTCTAGAGAGCTCAGGTTGATTCAAAGTTTATTAATATTGAACATATCACATGTGTCCAAATTGTTCAAAATTTGACACCTCCTTGGGCCCTTAACAAAACGTAATTCTTAATATAGTAAGATATGATTTGGTCAAGTGTTTCTGCATTTCAAGTATGTTGACAATAAAAAAAGTCAGCTAGTAAGCCAAAAAACAAACAGACCTTATTAAAAAACATGTACTACTTGATATACTCACTCGTGCCCAGGAGTAATCCATTGGCACAGTGGGAGGAGGCATCTCTTCGGCTGGCTGGATAACTCCTTTGGCAACAAGGTCGTCATAAACAGATCTGCATGGATGAAAGAATTTATTTTTTAACAATCTGAAAATTATGTCCTGGGGTATTATAATCTTAGCACGATGAACTCAAGTAATCAACATGACTGTGCACGGACTTGATTATCTCGCCCAGCTCATCAAAGCTCTTTGGGACGAAGGCACCAGCTTCTTTCAGAGCGTTGTTCTTAGCCACTGCCGTCTCAGAGGCCTGGTTTGCGCAGGCTCCTGCATGGCCGAACTGAACCTGTGGGGGAGCGAAAGGTGCAGCATGGGTCAGATATGTCATTAAACAACACGTATTCCTTAAAATGTCTCATTATGTCCTCTCACCTCTGAGGTGAACATGGTGGCACAGGTGCCAATACACCAGCAGACCACTGGCTTTGTGATCCTGCCCTGTTTAATAGCCTGGCAGATCTTGTACTCCTCTGTGCCTCCGATCTGTGGAAGGAAGCAACAGATACTTGAGGTAGCAAAAATGAAAAATCAATAACTGTCTAAAGCGTTGGCCAGCAGCGTTTGTAGATTCTTTCCTCACCTCCCCCAGGACAACAATCATTTTTACTCCAGGAGTGTCTTGGTAGCGAAGCACATGGTCAGTAAACACAGATCCTGGGTATCTGCGGAGGAGTCCAGAGTTACACACCGATTCAAATACACAGGCTCCTACCTGCTGGAGGTAAAAGTCACGTACCTGTCCCCGCCGATCGCCACGCCTTCAAAAACGCCATCAGTGGTACGGGAGATGATGTTGTTGAGTTCGTTGGACATGCCGCCCGAGCGGGACACATAGGCCACGCTGCCTGGACGATAGAGTTTGGAGGCAAGGATGTTATCCAGCATGCCCCCTGTGTTCCCGATTTTGAAACAGCCAGGCTTGATTCCCCCAACCTGAAAAAATAAGAAAATAAACAGGGATTTGCTGAGAGGAGAGAAAACAGTGGAGAAATCTTGAGCACTCTTGTGAAAACTGATGCAAGACTTACGGTTGCTGGTCCGATGATCGTGACGCCCTTCTCATCTGCTGCCTTGATGATCTTCCTGGTATGGGCTTCGGGGATGCCCTCAGCGATGATGGCAATGGTTTGAATCTGGAAGTAATTGGAAAGAAATGGTATAATGTTTGAAGCCCGTGTGAATATTTTTATCTTCCAGATGGTAAAGAATTGTATTTACCTGTGGGTACTGCAGGGTCTCCATGGTGCTGTCAAAGGCAGAACGCAGAGACGCAAAGCTGATGAGCACGTCCACATCTGGGTGCTTCTTCATGGCGTCACTCATGTTCTTGTACACAGGGATGAGGATCTCTTTATGGCCCCAATAGAACTTCTGCTTGTGGTCTCCACTGGAAGAACAGCCAGGTAGAAAGTGATTAGTCACAGAGTGAAGGTACAATCAGGAGCCATTACATCGCCAGCGCACTACAGTTAAGGTAACAGACAAAAGATGCTTACGTGAACGGGTAGACCATAGCGGCGACAGATGGCTCACTTCTGGAGCAGACGTAGTCAAAGTCCAGCATGCCTTGCACTGCCCGGGTCTGCATACCCCACACTATGGACTTGGTTTGTTTGCTGAAGAGGGCCGCTGCCTTGACTACAGGGAAAGGAAAGTTGTTACAGACAGATACTGACGACAAGAGGAAGACAGGAATTGTCATCACCACAAAGCTCAGGACTCTTTATGGGTCGAGTATAATAAATAATAATAAATAATACTGCTTCTACCTGGTTTTATACTGCTTCTATGAATTACTACAACAACATAATAGGAAAACGTGTTATCTTTTAGAAGATGTATGAGATTAGATGTGTATGTGTGGGATTGCTGTCAAAAACTGTCAATTTCAGAATTATTAAATATGGATTGCAGTGTCCTCCTACTGTCCAGAGAGGGAGCTATAATACCTCAATTCAACCAAGCATGATCACAGGGCTTCTACCAATTGTACTGCCCATGTCAGAAAACAAAGTCTCAGGGTATTGTGCAAATATTTCCTAATGCAGTAATGTGTGTGTTTGTGTGTGTCTATGTGTGTGTGTGTGTGTGCTAACCAATAGGAGTTCCGCTTTTGGCCTTCTTGGCCGGCGAGCTCTGTACCCCGTTTCTGTTGTCTGAGAAAGATGCAGTTCTGCTGGATGCTGGAGTCTGGACATGAAAAGAAAAGAACAAAAACAATGACTATCACTTTTATTTTGTGATACTGTGCAATCATCTGTATTATACATGTACGATATTCCATCTCCTCGTCTTCTATACATCTAATTCTGCGTTTGAAGCCAATGGTGTGCACACATGGGAGGGCGCACGCACTCCTTGCTGAAAGCCCACGCATGGGACTTTCTTAATGGATGCCTCGAGGCAGTCGCAGTGTGTAACTGTGTCTCACCACTAAAGCACTGCAATGCTCTTGCACAAAAGGAGCCATTGGGCTTCTGATAATCTGGTTCAGTAAAAGGACAGTGATGACTGAAAGAGAGACATGCAAGTCTTCTGCTCACTGCCTCCACAATGCTCCACACTATCCCTGCACAGTGAGCCTACAGGACAACACGAAGGCCTGCTTGTGTCCGCGGAGCCAGTGTGTGCCATACCGATGTGCTGCCGCTGGAGTTGAGCAGGAAGTTGGCGGTGTGGGCCGCAACAGGAGGCTGGTTGGGGATTGGCCTGTGGCCCAGTGCCATGCCAACAATGGCTGTCATGTGGGTTTCTGTGCCAAAGACATGAATGGGGATTCCAGTGGTCTTGCCTGAGGAGAGGGGGCAGAAGAAAATTTGGTTTAAAACTCTTTAAGACACACTGGCTTGAGATTTAGAAGACTCTAGTGCGTAACATACCAACTTCTCCCATCACTCTGAGACCTTCCTGGTAGTTGGGGCCTCCACGACGGACAAAAATGGTGACCTCATGCTCCTTTAGAGGCACCTGATAGTCCCTCATGGCTCTAACAATCCCCTGGCAAAGTCAAGTATACACACTGTAATTAACTTGACAGTGGACACAGTAAAATAAAGCAACAAAAATCAACAAAATCATACGATACTGTACCTTAAATGTAGCTGCAACATTTGTGAAGTTTGCAATGCTTCCTCCAATGATTAAAACCTTTCCTGGAAAATATCAATACATTGAGACGTTATTATAAGGGTGGAGAGAACATCTACTTTCATTATACAGAATAAAATCTGACACAGCAGTTTCCCCACCATCAGGGTGCTTCTCTCTGGTCATCAGCGACAGGATGGTTTTGGCGTAGTCGTAGGTCTGCTGTTCGCTGGGTGCTCCTGAATACTCGCCGTAATTGGCCAGCTCGTCGACGCCACCCAGGTCACAGATTGTGTCACTGCAGAGAAGTTTACATTGGTCACACAGAGGAATAAGCAAAAACAGCTATTCTATCTGCTCGGCTGGGTAATTCTTTGCAGCACCAACAATAAACCGAAAAAATATCAAACTTAGAGTGCACTTAGGGAATCTTTCCATTTATTTTGATTTATAACTGCACTGTAAACTGACACAACAACTTGGATTGCACAGAGGGAATAATTAGTCATGGCTGATGTGTCTGCATGTCACGCTTTACACACACAACAGACGGCTGAGCTCAACCCTCCAGACTCTCAGCAGCATCTCAGAATCCATTTGAGCTTTCAGCTGAACGGGCAGAGTCTGAGCTGTCTCACAACAGCACTGCTGGTATCGTCCCCTAATGCAAAACCCAATTATGCGTAGTGTAATCAATATAATGAGGATAAAGTCAGGGGACGACTTAAGCAACAAAAACAACATTGAATTATTACTTATACATGGTTACCGGTGTCTTATTTATTCAGGATAGATGGGAGCAGTAGGCATGCGCCACTTTCGTGTTGCCAGAAGGACCACGCCCCCTTTTGGGTGAAAACAAACACTCTGAAAGTGGCGGCGACCAACTGGAAACACTAATGGCACTATGTCTAAAAGATGCTGGGTCACATTTTGTGTATCAAAAAATAAGAAAAAAGTGCAGTTTAGGTTTTTCCAAGACAAAAGGAAACAGAGATGTGTGGCTTTAGGTCATGTGCTCAGGTGTATGTCTGTGGCAAACACTTCATCACAGGTTAGTTAATGATGTTAAAGTTGACAGTTATAAACTTGAAAGTCAATTATTGATTGATTATTTAGATGAAGGCTGACTAAAGGGACACTCGGCAACCCTTATCATTTGTCTATGCAACGACACCAATCGTTAACACGCAACAACATAATTTTAATATTTGCCTAACTATTCATAGGACTTTGGCCTAAAAATAAATACAGATTCCTTATTTTATGCTGTTAAACTAGCAAACACGTCGGAATTTGTATTTGCAGCAGGTGCAAAAACCTCAAAACGGGCAAAGTACCCGGATTGGCGGCTCTCATCTGTTGGATTAACATAGTTGGGTCTTGCTCTGGCTCTGTAAAGCCCCTTTCCCACTGGTCAAAAAGCCTTACATCTGGTTTTTGTCTGCAATTAATCTGCATTCACTCCCAGGTCAAATAACTCTATACGCAGGGTTTTATCGGATCTGATCGGCAGTGATGGAAACCTAACAACTAGATGAATGTGCTATTGGCAAATGAAAGGGTCCCTCAGCTTTTAGCACATTCATGGCAATAAATATGATGCACTGGGGACAGAATCTGGGGAAATGGGAAAGGGGTACCTGTACACCACTGAGGCACCTCCTCCTGCCACCATGGTCCAGATCCTGCCTCGGGGGTTGAGCAGGGTGAGTTTGAGGCTGGCACCGCTCTTAGCATCCAGGTCGGCGATGTAGGCCTCCTGCAAAAGTCAAGAGAAAAGGTCAGTGAAGAGGAGAGAGAAGGGTTACATGACATCTGAAGAGCTGGGAGGTCAATCAGAGCAGGGCCTTCTTAAGCACTACTTCAATTCATTGCCTGGGCTCGTGCCAATGTTAAAGAGCCAAACAGTGGAAATACTGAATAGATATTAACAGCGATGGAGGATGTGTTGTACATCAGTGGATGCTTGTGACAGCCAGGGCCACAGCTGGTGGCTGATGGTAAAAAAAAGCTCCCAATCAAAGACACTCGCAGTTCCCCATCTCCACTGCCGACTCACAGCGAACCAATTAGAGCAGCCTGTCTGCTACACAGACAGACCGTCTCTCAAACAAGCTCCTACACGTCAGCCAGAAATAGAAAAGGGTTTCCTGTATACACAACATTTTACACACTTCTTTATTTGCATCCACATTATTGACCGTTATTGTGATGCAGGTGATTCAACACTAACTAGCAGGGGCTTTCAATTTAATTTACTCTTAAGTTACTCTCGTTTCAAAATAACCACAGAACTGTAACAATATAAGAGGCAGCATTAATATGTACAGGTCTCTAACACACGTCGCTCGACTATGAGTCATAACAGCACCTGTGTTTTCATACAGCCTTTCCTCACTAAGTCAACATGTGGCAGCGAGGACAGTGCAGGCTGCTACAGAGCAGGAGTGGACGGGAATTTTTATGAAATCCACTTTACAGAATGAAACATGCATAATCTCAGGTGAACCTACATAGAGTCTGGGTCATAGCTTACCTCCTTTATTTAACGGTAAAATAATTAAATCCACATTATTTTACTGTATATCTCATAAGAATCAAATTCTAAATGATAAAAATAATGTTAAGTCACTTCTAATATTGGTCATTTTACATCCACACCAGAGCGTGTTTTTCCCCAGTGGACGCCCACACCAGCTCCTTGACGCTGACAGATTGAAATCTGATGCTCTGCTGGAGGTTTGTCTCCAGTCGTCCCTCACCTCAGGATAGGCCTCCCTGCCGAAAGGTGGAGGGAACTCCACATCGCCCCACTTGGCCTTGCAGATGTAGTCGGCTGTGGCATCAATCTTGGCCGCCATGTCCAGCACGTACACACCATCTTTTGTGACCACTGAGGAGGAGAAGACATGTTAGCGTCTATAGCTGCGCAAAGTAAAAAATAAAAAAACACCCTCATAATGAGATTCACTTTTCAGACACGAACTCAGGATAAGTGGGTCCCGGTATTACCCAGACTTTGCCTTTCACATATGAAGAATACAGCAGGAGATTGTCCAAGTCCCATGAGTTAACTACAACAGGGAAATCTCTGGAGCGTTCTGGTGAGGAGTGGCGTCTGGGTAGTTCATGCAGGAGGCAGAACATGAAGTATAAATTCTTCTGCATTTTTGTTTGTAGCTTATCAACACCGGTGTCGGCTCGTATCGCCAAAAGCTCTTAAATTTGGTCTCCCCAAGTTGACATCTTCTTCAGTGTCTTCTAGATGTATGGCACATTTTTTCAACCTGATTTATGTTGTTTTCTTTTCTTTTTTTCAGTTTTGTGTCTGTTACAAGTGTCAATGCCCCCCCTCGCTTGTGGGGAATTCTCC
Source organism: Hippoglossus hippoglossus (assembly GCF_009819705.1). NCBI lineage: Eukaryota > Metazoa > Chordata > Actinopteri > Pleuronectiformes > Pleuronectidae > Hippoglossus > Hippoglossus hippoglossus. Next base: position 8,865,688 of record NC_047158.1, on the reverse strand, counting down.
AGGCAATATCCTGTTGTTTTCCCATATGGGCTCACTTGGACTTTCTCTGAGTGTTTACCAGGGGGCTTGCAGGAAAAACTCTGACTCTGACGTTTGCATTCTCATATACAGCCTCTCTGGATCATTTCAGGAGAATATCCAGAGTTCAGTGCGTGTCTGAAAAGCAGCTGATGTTAGCACAGGGTCTGAGCTTTAAATAGGACAAGGCAAAACTGGAGAGGACTGTGATCTGGCACAAGTGACCCACAACCTTCCTGCTGTCTGTGCAGGAGGTGGAAAGGAAGTGGAGTTGGGGCGGAGGTGGTGAGACATCAAAGCATGGCGAGCTAGTCTCAGCATCCCCAAACACATCCTCAGCACCAGCTGCCAGGGGGCATGTACTGGTGCCCAATTACTCCATTATAAACATACGCTGCCTTCATCAAACAGCAAGTGCATGAATTATTCACTCATTTCCTCCCTCAGTGTTCAAATGTTGCAGAATCAACATCAAGATGACGTTTTTTTATAGTGCATTGATGTTTTCTTATTATGATCCGTTTCCAATTCCATAATCGGATGAGACATTTATGAATCTGTGTTGGAATAAATCCAAATTGCTTCTGAAGACATAGCTTGTCATGTTACTGGGGATTTTTAGTAAAAATAAGAAGCACTTACCCAATGGGTTGATCTCCAGGTACGTGAAGAACAGGTCTTCATACAGGTTGAAGAGTCCAACGATGAAACTGGCCAGAACCCTGCAGTGGTGAAACGTGATTTTTAGGATCTTCTGCTGCAGCATTAGTGTTTTTTGAGGATGTCTGGTTTCTTGTATTGAATTATCAAATGTTATAATCACATTTGCGCAACAAAAATGAGTCAATCAACAGAAAAAGAAACTTAAACATTGATAATCGTCAAATGAGTAACTTCTCAAACAAAACAGAAGCATGAACTTGTACAACCGTCTTAAATGTGAGTATCTTCTGCATCTTTCTCTTTTCATATGATTGTAGTTTAAAAAAAAACATTGATTAATTTGGGTTAAATTATTGAAGATTATTTAAATGAAAATAGTTTCAGCCCTAAGTCGTGTATCTATGTAGAAAAAGTCAAACTTTAAGAGCGTAGAAAAAGAAAACTGAATTAACAATAACCCATTTAATTATCTTCAGACTTACTAAACGTTTACAACACTCTTTTTGATATATGCACCGTTTTTAATGTTTGGTTTGGACTTAATTATAATTTTTTTTAAATTGATATATATTTCAACATTTGAAATTCATGCTGTATATGTTTAACTTATATTTAAACTAAAAACAAAGTTCAAGTCATAGGTATTTAAATGTCACACTATTTTAAATATATATGTATTAAATATTATATATATATATATATATATATATATATATTTTTCTAATTCATATTTGTATATTTCAGATCTGCAAACCAAATTTTGAAAGAAATACAGTTAAAGTCATGAGTATTTAGTTCATGAAGTGTCACAGGATTTCTATTACGTGACAGAACATGTCAGATGTGCGGTTTTATAAATGGCTTATGCAATAGAATGTCCCTGTGCTGCTGAGCGGGCAGCTGTACATTGTGGCCATTATATTTTCCACATAATTCAAACCATGTCAAATAACAGGCAATATCATTGAGGGATTGTTGAGGCTGGGCTGGACAGGAAACAGTGTACCTGTAAATTAGCTGCAGAGACACTGATGTAAGAGGAGGGGAAATCTAATTTGTTTCCTCCTTCAACTGTCAAAACAGAGCCGTGAGGAGTGTCGGGGGGGGGTAACTGCAAGAGGAGGGGGAGGTGGTGGTAGAGGTGGAGGAGGGCGGCAGTATTTTTGCTCTCCTCTGTCAATTATTGAGGCAGCCGGGAGCCTTTTGTAAGCACGTCGGCCTGTTGTCAGGACTCAGACTGGCCCCTGGGAGAAAACTGTGACCCAGACCCAGAGTGACTCAGCTTCCCCTGTCTGATTGTGACGGGACAGCAGGGGAAAAAACGGCAGAGTGCTGCTCTTGTTTTCCGTCTGAGGGGAGGATGAGGAGACAGAGTGTAAGGGGGTGAGGTGAGGGGGTGAGATGGTGGTTGGCAGAGCGAGTCCTGGGGCGGCTTCTTCAATGTCAGCCAAGACAGCGAGTCCGGCCAGAGTCGGCCGTCACAGGAGCGCCAGCTGAGAGATTGATAGGAGTGGGGTTGGAGGGGCGGAGGGGGGGAGCCACTGAAAGCAGCTGTAGTGGAAAAAAGGGATGGGGGTGGAGGCTGATCGAAGAAAGGCGACGCAGAGGAGGAAATTTGTCATTTGTGTAATGGAAACCCCTCCACCCATCTCTTACTGCTCCCCCCACGTTTACTGCCAATATCAAAGTGCTCTCTCCCTTACGTCAGTTGAGTCACGCCTTAGTTTTCTATCTTTGGTCAAGAGTTTAACAACGTAATGGATCATGCAGACTTTTTTTTTAGCCTTTTTTAGTAGGTTATTATTGCTGAGCAATAGGTTGCGAGCAAATATATTTTTAGTTTAGATTTATACCCACATCTGTGCTGGAAATTGCTTCTTTTTTTTTTTAAAGCATAAATTGTTTAACTGTTACTCAGTTACTCCTTCAAAATAAGATACATTTCTTATGTCATTTGAAAATCAGTTTGAAGCAAATCATGTATTCTCATCTAATTTGAAAATAAAAGGATGATTTTGGGAGTATAAGACAAATATATATTGTTGTATATCAGCTGGGCAGGTTATCACATAGCTCTTGGTTGGTATTAGGCTTTTTATATGAACTATCCCTACAACACCACATCACGCACGCAACACAAATTGCCAGTGGAGAATAAACAAATCTCAGACAGAATCATATATTTCAATCGTTTCCATAATTGACAGAAGTCCCCATTCAATTCCTTCCAGTATCCAACTTACTTTCTCTTGTCATTGGGTACGTGTGTCAGCAGCCCCTTCATCACAGAGTCTTCGCTGATCTTTTCATCCACACCAATTAGCAGCTTCCTTGCCTTGGCGTCAACGTCTCCTACGTCCACCCCTCCCTCGTGGTGAAACAGCACGTAGTCGCCCTCTCGGGTGGCGTAGATGCACACGTAGAACTCTTCCTCCTGAACAATGGACATTTACAAAGATTGTCAATTAATAAATGCCATTTCATTAATCACAACTACTCGTATTTATTAGTTGGACGAATGAATCACACATTAAATATAACACGTTTAATGAATGCTTTACCTGCTTGTGGGCGACAAATGGCTCGATGAGGAAGTTCTTGAGAATTCCTTTGGCTTTTCCAACCTGAGGATCATAAGCAAAATAATTTCTTTAAAAAAGGGAAAAAGGGCATTTTAAAACACTATTGAGAATTAGGACACTCTGTGGTCAGTAGATAGAGGACGATTCCATATTTACACATTCATTCCTTATTTTCAGACATAATTCTGTTGCTGGACTGTTACCAAACACAGCCACCACATGGCACCAGTGAATACATTACAAACACGTTAGAATGGAAAAGAAAAGAAAATGGGGTTACGCATGAATCAAAGTCTCACTAACAGAGGCACAGCTCATTTGGCAAAGCTGTCACTGATCCTTTGTTAAAAGGCCAAAAAGCAAACAGTAACCAGGGACTGGCTGAGTGCGGCCAGCCGGGGAAAACAGAAACATAATTATAATAGGGGGCGAGAAGGAGTTGCCATTTTGAAGAGTGGAAATAGAAAGCAGGTTGATGATGGATGGAAACAATAGAAAGGCTATCTGATTGAAAAGGGCACAGGGGACTCTCAGACCTACTTGCATAAATGAACAGGCAGCTCTGTTACTGCCTCTCAGAGAAACAAAATCGTGAATACAATTTGTGTGCATGAGATTCAGTTTAACCACGTGGTAACATGATTACACAAATTAGGAAGTGAAGCAATATTGTTTTATAGCAGTTTTAGGGCACGGACAATTTTGTACACGTAGGAGCCGGAAGGAATTTTTTTTTTTATGCAGCCCTAAGGGTTAGGGAAACAGATTTAGGAGCCATGCTAGCAACCCTGTAAGGCTGCACTTCGAGCTAAATCCAAATACTAACGCCGTGCTACTGTGCTCAAGTATAACAATCTACATGTTGATGTTCAGTAGGTATAACATTTACCATTTTTAACATCTTAGCTTAGCATGTTAGCATACTAACATTTGCTAATTAGCTGTCATCGCAAAGAAGACAGATAGAAATGTATTAATAATATATATCAAAATGTTTGACAAAGATTTGAACTGACTATGCTGGTTGATAAAAGGTTATAATTGATCAGGTGGAGCATATCAATGTGTAAAACTGTCTTTCAATTTTAATGATAATTTACCTGTGTAGATTCTTCAACTCTACTAAATGACTTTTATTCTCTGGAGGACAACGAAGATAACATGACCAGTTGAGCTGAGACACCGTCTGCAACACAGCTCTGACTTCATTTATTCTTATTTACTGCCACCAGCAACTGCTGACAGTTTCATCTGCGAAGAGATACATCCATGCAATCTCAGTGGTGCAACACACACACACACACACACACACACACACACACACACACACACACACACACACACACACACACACACACACACACACACACACACACACACACACACACACACACACACACACACACACACACACACACACACACCTCTTCTTCAAGACTTTATGAACCGTCCTCGTTTCTCCAGAACTGATGTCTTGGTTTATGAGGCGAGGCGGCGTCTCTGTGGCTCAGTGATGAATCTTTTGTGTGGTGGTCATGCTGACTGGAGAGACGGAGCGACTGTTTATTCACTTGCAGCACTTGCTTCAGCTGACTGGACTGATTTACAACCAGCAGACTAACACTAAACCCTTAAGCAATCTAGGTATGGGGCAAAACAAAACACACACAGAAACGCAGCAATGTAAAATGTGAGAGGGAGGGTGAAGGAGAGGGCAACGGGAGGAGGGTCTGAATAAAGGACTGGATAATATTGATCGGAGGACTGCTCAGCAAAGTGCACACCCGCGAATAGAGGGGTCGGTGGGGGTAATAGGCTGAGAAACAGCAGAGAGGGAGAAGGTGGGTGACGTACGGTTGTCTCCCTCATTAGGCGGGACTTCAGCCACTCTCTGACGCCATTCAGGTCCAGGTTGACGCCGACCAGGCCCAGCTTTCCTCGTCTCTTGATCAGCTGGTCCGGCTTCACCACCAACCTCTGGTGGAAAAAAAGACAAAAACACATGCTGCATGTAAACAATACAAACAGATGTCACCAGTTATGCCTAAAAGCGTCAGAAGGATTTGTTGACTGATTGAAATAAATATATCAAATAGACAGGCTTTAGCAGATGATTTCTGAAGCTTCTCTGCGAAATTTACATCATGACAGAATATTAATTTGATGAAAGCAATAATAATGGCTTAGCACATGGCATTCAAACTCAATTCATTAAAATGTCACCGTCTGTTTGAGTTAGTTTTTTGGGGGGGTTATATCTACCCACTAATTTGTCTACAATGTAGAAGCACAACATTTGTTTTGTTGCAGCAATGATCTGAGCTGATTTGAAGAAGTTGTGTGTCTGAAGATTGTGTCGGTTGCTTAACAGACCTCTCACTAACGACGAGGAATAATTCTGAAGACATTTCAAATAGACCATCCATTGCTCTTAGTTAGTTGCCTCTAGATTTAACTAGAGCTGGAAAGATGCTTTTTTGAAAACAATCTATGCTAATTTCAGGGTTTTGCTCAGCAATTAATCTAGAAAATAACTGGCAGATTAAACGTTAATTTAAAAGGCATCAGTTGCAGCCCTCGATTGAATAAACATGAATTAATGGATTTTAGATTAAGGCAAATGTTTCAAAGTCAGTCACTGATCAGGAATTATTCATGTGTCCCATTAACTGCACTTGAAAAATTGCACTGAAACATAAAGCTTGCGTGTCGATGCTTGTTCATTCTTGTCATCTTGATTCACTGCATGGGACTACAGATATTTGCCCATTTAGTCATGTTATCACTCAAATATCTGGTCTCATCATAAAAATCCCAGGCTGCCAAATAATATCCATCACCTGAAAGCTGAGCTGCGCATTATTTACGAAGGAATCTCTCACACACGTCATTCCTCCATCTGACACGAATGCTAAATTTACTCATCCAACCACCACCAGCGAAGCCCTGCATCCTCTCACTTGCAAGCCAGATAAACAGAATGACTTATGACAGCAGAGCCATTAGTATCTGGGTGCTCGCCAGTGAGCGATGGAACAGAGGGCCGAGGGTGAAAGTTAATGCAATTTCCCAATCAATTCAATGGGAGCACATATCTCCGTGTATCTGCCCGCCGCATCCTCCCGGACCTTCCAGATATAAAAAAAAAAACCTTCAGCCGCAATCTAGAGACGGAGGGGGAAATAACATTGTACCTTGAAAGATGAGTCACAGAGTGATTCAATTAGCTTCTATTACAACCCCGCCTATCTGCTACAACTTCGCTATGAAGACCAGCAAGAGCAGCACAAGGTAGAGACCAAGAAGCAGGACACCACCCTATGCCTCTAGTGTTTGCATTAAAATCCCCACCTCTGCTGATTTCCATGAGTGAAAAGTGAGAACTTCTCCACATTTTCCTCTTTAGTTCTTTTGCAAGTTATTGCTGCTGGATGACATTGCCATCTGTGACGTCAGCTAACAAGCATCGAGAGACCACTCCGCCGCCAGCCTAAGTAAATGTCTCTATGAGAGGAGATCATTATCCACAAGGAGACTGTGCTTTAATGGCATTAGTGGGCTGTAATTTTGTTACAGCCCACTAACTGTCCGTGCAGGTAAAGAACATTTTATTTAGTCGTGAACACACTTTTCCACCATCACGACTGATTCTATGCTCTTACCTCTGTGAGCAGCCATGGGTGGTCTTTCACCAGTTGGTCAAAGTCGGTCTCGGGCGTCACTTGGGCGTAGCGGAATCTGTTCTGGACAGTCGCCGATGTGCAGATGTGCTTGTACAGGAACTCTTTCCCTGTCTGCTCGGAGATGGCTTTGGCTGACATGACTAAATTCGTCTAGACTGGTCTGAGAGGAAAGAGAGGCAGACAGAGAGATGAGATGGATTAATATAGAGATGTGTGTGGATGGATGGGCCATAAGCACAAGAGTTTAAAACGACAGGCATTCATTTCACACATTCATAGACATCACTCCCCTAAATATAATCAGATTTTTTCACCAAGATCCGTTAATTATTCCCTGGGAAATTGATGAAAGTGCCCAGAAGACACACTCTCTCTCTCTCTCAATGATAACAAAGCTGAAAAATGTCTCTGGAATGCACGCCAACATTTTATAGGCTCTTTCTTGGCCCATTCCCCATCCTTCCAATAAGTGTGTGTGGAAATCCATTCAGTAGTTTGTGCGCAATCCTGCTGATAAACAAACAATCCAAAACACAGACAGGGGCAAAAACATGACTTCTGTCAGAAATGTCAAGAAATGGTCGGGTAACTACGTGTTTGAGAGACAGCTCTGCAATTTGTATTCCCATGAGATATACAAAAACAAACTGAAGAAAAGAAACGTTAACATAATGAAATGTTACTGCACAGAATTGAGAGAGATAGAGGCTAGAAAACCAGACTACATACAAACTGCATATTCAGGCTTCTGTCACATCTGCAGTGACAGACAAGAAAGCCCGTGAAGCTAAATCCAACATAACTGGCCTCAGGTTTTTTTATTTTTTTTATGTGGTATTGGGCACTTGTTGCACCCTGAAACAATCACACTCTTGCTGGAGCTGCATCACAGTCTGTGCACAGCTGGACTTCAGCCTCAGCTTTAACTGACGTAACCCGCTATCGTTATCATCAGAGCTGGAAATCAGCCCAGGCCATAGACTGGATCTAGACACATCAAGTGATAAGGAAATTGTTTTTTTTTTGGTGCATGGATTTCTTTTATTTGAGTGGCAGAACGTGAGAGAAAGCAATAAACTCAATAACCTGTAATGGCATCTGTATATTTTACTGCTACAGGGCGGAGTTATGACCTTTATCCTTTGGATTTACACAGTGATGTCATGTTCGACACACACGGATCCACACAGGACACGCAGGAGTTTTCACAGCATCATTTGGGATAATCACTCATCTCCCAGCAATAACGTCATACTTTTTCTTACAGGCTTTTTCTTACAGGCTATTTTCTTACTTCTTCTCTCTTTTTCTGTGCAGACGACACACATGGAACAACATGGAATCGTTTCTGTTCAATGGCGAAACCAAGATCAGAAAAAGAACTGAAGAGGTTAAACAAGCACTTGCAAAAATATGGTGGAGCCGGTGTCCAGATCACAGACCTGTCACTGGTGTGTGTGCCGTCACATCAGGTCTCGCCATTTTCAATCTTATTTAAAGTGCGACCTTTTTAATCTTTCTTTAACTTCATCTTGAGTCTGTCTAATGATTCTGTTAATGTCCATCATTATTTTTACTTTGTCTGTCGTTGCCTTTTACTGTGTTTTTGTTATCTACAAATGTTATTTCTAACATTGTCTCATCTTTTATACGTGCTCAAGTTGCCTTCCTTTGCCATGATTGGTAAACACTTTGGCTCAACCCCTGTTTTTTAACGTGCTAAATAAATAAAGGTTTTTGGGATAATAAAGCAATTAAAGCACATCTGGGCATTTCTCAAGACATTTTATAGCTGAAAATATGAACGATTTAATGCAGCACTCACTGTTGCACACACTCGACCAAGCACATAGAATAAACGGAGAAACTGGAGGACAGGATGCCCAAACAGTATGTTGGTTAATACTTCTCAAACATGTCGTCCCTATGTTACCATCTCTAATCAAATGGAGACCAGTAGAGAAACATGGCCCATTAAGGCTTTTATACACCAAGGCCTTCCCTAATTACCACCTCTCAAAGCCTGACAACCACGGAGCACTGTGTAACCTTGCAGGGATGAAGCACCTGCTCTGACTGTTCCTTTCATTAGGCTGAGAGCCCTGATGTCGCCTCAAACTGTAATCCCCTCCCTCTTCTCTACGCTGCACCCCTGGCAGCCACTGCTTAAATGGATTAATGGGACTGTCATGGACCTTTCTCACTATTGATCATCGTTGTCCCTGAGTCATCACGGCGCTAGTTCCAGACCAGGCCTACGTGGTTCATCCAGAGCCCATCCTCGGTCCATGTATCAACCACTTGCTCCGCACAATCTTAGCTGTCAGGTTTTAAATATCCACAAACAGCGATAAACACACCGGTTCAGATGATGCACAGTCACATAAAAAAAAAACACATACAACAGGAGATGACGGCGAGATTATGGATGTTCCAATACATCATCGGAAAAATACCTCAGATACTGCAGAAAATACTAGGTCTGGCCCCGGCATCTCGTTAAGCATTTAAAGATCCATGACACAGTTATAAACATTTTTATTTTATTTTTATGAATTGTTATTTATTCCTAGATTTATTTAGTCTTGAAGTTGCTGCTGCACTGTTTCATACTATTACTGTGTTGTTTATAACTTGAAAGGTCTGCACTCTAACAGCTATTTAAAAGAAAGTAGATGTTGTGTATCCCGAAATGCATTTGTTTTTGTTCCTTTCGGTTATGACTGTCAAATTGGATAATAGTTCTATGGCGTTCAACCTTTGTACACATTTATTTTTCAAAGGGTTTAATCTGACAATGACAGCAATCATCACGTCCATACAGGGTAAGTAGCACATAGGTGTCGAAATACTAGGAGCGGGACAAAATATAGACACGGCAATGTATCGTTGTCCTGACTCATGAGATGCGATTATGGATATGCTGCCACCAAATAACCATGTTTACTTTGATTTTATAAACACACACATATATATAGTTTGGATTTTTACCAGTTTACGGTTATTTTACATTGGAATGATGTTTGTGTCTGTGAAACCAAACCAACACCAAATTGCAGTGATTAAATGCAGAGTCTGTACTTTACCTCTTTAGGGGCATTAAGTGTTTTTCTTCAGTTAGATATCGTGATGTATCGTTATATGAGGGTCTAACAATATGTCGATTATCGCACAATCGCTGCATCGTGCAGTCGCGAGCCATGTATCGCGAGTTACCCTATGATTCCCAGCCCTTTGAATACCATATATCAGTTATGAATATTTTTATTTTAAATGCACAGGTATCAGATCGATACTCTGCCATCACGCAAAGTCCAGATATCGTCAAAGGAAAAATTATCGGTCCATCTCTGGAAAAACAAAAAGATTACATTTGTAGCTTCATGTTCACTTTCTTCAACTAACTATATAAAAAAAAGATTTAGATTTATTTATTTAAACAACAAAACCTGCTGCAGTCTGCAGATCAGGACTCAGTCTGTACTTTTTCATTCATTCATTTACAAACTGGTCAGACAGCAGTGCTCCTGTCTCAGTGTGAGATAATCACCACTCAATGACAACTCGTATTCACACCTCCTGGTAACTATGAGGTAACAAGAGTTCAGGTTCAACGTGGGCTGAGCTGCTCAACTTGTTTTGTATCACCTGATCGTTCAGAGTCAGAGGAAAGACAGAGTTACAGGAAGTCAAATACAAATTAGACACTTCATTCAGAAGCAGTGATTTGTTTACCTTGCTTTAGATTCTCTTCTGACAGCGGTAGAGGTGTGTTTCTGAGGCCGGATGAGGGATTTCTCTCCGCGGTGCAGCTGCTTCTCTGTGGCCGCCTGACTGTGGAGGAGACCGGTGCTGCGGGAGGCTGCAGCTTCCTGGGAGTTTTGTCTCCATCGCCCATCTGACGATAGGTTGGCTGATGTTTCCTGGCCTCCGATTGGCTCGTTCCACACCATGCTGTATTGCTGCCTTTACGGACTGTTGGAAAATAATACATCTTGTGAGCAGCAAACCATTTGTTTGTCTTTTGGTTTTTATTACTTACATCAAATTCAAATGATTTTAGAAGACTATCAATGTGTGGATATATTTTTTTATTTATTCGCATCATGCCCGCATAGCAAAATAGTTTGGGCCCAGATTTGGCTCACACTGTCATCCGGCCCACATGCCCACACGTGGGATGATGGCATTTGGGCGGTCTGCTCCTGTTTGCCAGATATCTGGGCAATGAGTAAGCCATAGCAATACTGCATATCAGCCAAAGGGCCCAATGTGGGACCATATTCACCATTTACCACATGGGCCACTTTAGGTCCACATCCGGATAACACTTTGCCAAGAGCACCACCTCTTTGGCAAAACATAAAGGGCTCACATTTCTTTTGGGATATTTTGGCCACATTTGCTATTTTACAAGTGGACCACTTCAGGCTCACTTTCATTTTGGCAAAGCCTTCTTGGGGCCCACATGCATACGCTGTCTAGGTAGGACATTTGAAGATTGAATTCGATTTTTTGCTTTTGTTGTGGTGTTGCTATTTTACATAATTACATAATGTGAATACTGAAACAGAATATGTCCGAATTTTATTCTTTTCCCCCACCCCCGATTGAAATCACTTTAATTTCCCAACAATTCCATGTCAGAGAAGTGGTCCAAATCGAAAAAAAAAAACGTTTCCTGGAAGCGCCTGAAGGCACCACAGGTTTCTTCACCAGCTCCCTCACACACACCACTGAGGGAGACAACAGGGCATTTACCCGCCGATGCTGATTGGCTGACGTTATTCTTTATCTCCTCGGCAGCCAATGGTAGAATGAGTTGATCTTGCACACTCACCAGTGCGGTGAGGTGGACTATGTGACATGTAGGGTCCATGGTTCCCTCACCTGATCTTGGCCTATTTTTGGCTCTGAGAGTTCAGTGCAGAATGAAAGCACTTGACTGTGTTATTATTTTATTGTTGGAAATAGAAATTCCCTAAAGAATTAAAGTTTAAGAAGCAGAACTTTGTGCTTCTTTTCAGAAACTCAGAAGATTACTTGTTGCAGATTGTGGTTGTGTCTGCCTAACGAGACGCTTACTTTTTATGGGACCTGTCTCAAAATACAAATATTTTTGCGCAAGCGTTTTCAGAATCATGAAATGCAGAGGACTGATAACGTGTTGTCAGAATAGGATGGTTGGTGCCTTGACCTGTTGGGTGGGGGGGTGGGGGGGGACAAGGGACCGAGGGGAGGTGGGTGGACAAGAGGGGAGAGAGAGAGAGAGAGAGAGAGAGAGAGAGAGAGACCAGAAACAGTTGTGTAACCATCATACTTAAGGTTTTACAGACTGGTTGTCTCCATTTACAACGTCTCGTATGTCTGTTGCACGCAATTGTGAATTATACCAAGGAGCTCATCTCCTCTTATTTATTACCTTGTCTTTCAGAGGGGCGACAGTGTCAGAGGTGGTGCGCTATGAGGCTGTTGTACAATTAATAATCATCAAACCTAGTTGGAGAGAAGTTGTGATGACTTTCCTGTATTGTACTGACACACGGCTGTGGAGTAAATATCAAAGTAAAATTTCCTTCCCTTTGTTTGGTTTATTATCTGATTAACACTGACTATAATAGAATTTTGGGGCAAAATCAGTGTAGTTGATCATTGTAAATTCAATTGGTCAGACAAAAGAGGTTTTGGGGAAATATAACATTTTCAATTTCTATTCCATATGTCAGAACAAAATCAAGAGTGTCATCAAAACAGTGGTTGGTTTGAATGTTGAAAAAAACACAGCTGTCATTAGCAGCGTCTACGTGACTGTTAAAATCCCCTACTATAATATTTTATGATTACGAAGAACTAATTCAGATACAAATTCTAAGTAAGAGGCAGGTGGACAAGATAAGAACTATTTTTCCTGATTTCCTGCTTATGATACTGAGCCTTTCAAATGAGCTATAACTTCCTTTAGGTCAGGGGTTGATTAATAAGTCAGATTTGAAGATTGCTGGGACCTCTGCTTTGAGGAATAATATTAATATGGGTAGTGTACATTTCATAATGTTCGATGCAAAGTATTTAGTAAGATGCTAACCTAACAACATTTATAAGCATGATAAAATAAGAAAAACAGATTCCGGGTCAAGAGCAAGTTAAAATGTGTAAATGTAAAAGGGTTGACCGAAGAGATGTTAGCTGAACACTGGCTCACAGGCAGCTCTCTGGGTAGTTGTCATTTATACTGTACCAGACTCTTGCGCAAAGCTAAAGGGAAACAGTCAAATGATGCAATCCAGTCTGAGGTTCAATGTAAAAATACAGTATCTGGTGTGGTGTGTGCCATACTTCACCACAAAGCCCAACAGCAAACAGTGCATGTGGTGAGCGCCCTCTGGTGGTTTATAGTCAAATGCCACATCTACAGGCCATGAGAAAACTGCCATGTGCAGATAAACCGTCCCAGACATCAGCCTGCACGCTGCATGTCATAAACGTGCACTAACAGAACTGAACACAGTGAAACTGATCGGAGCAAAGCAAGTTCTTTTTTTATTAAGTTTACAAAACAAGTGCAAAAATAGTGATTCATAAGAGCTACAGAGTAGGCTTGCCCTTCAAAAATTACCTTCACAGGGGGAGACAAGTTGAAATGCAATACACGATGCTGTTCAAAGAGGATAAACGGGATCAATGGTACAGTCTTGCGCAGTAGAAAAGATTGCAAAACATGGATTTGATTTCACAGCATTTGATAAGTGCTAAGAACAAGCTGCTGAGACAGATGCCAAACTCATCAACATACTCCCTTTTAAACTATAGACAGTGCAAAGATTTTACATGGAAGATCCTCTATAAGTTACATTCAATCTAATGCATAACAATTACTTCCTAGGCTGCGCACACATGCACACTTGCTTTAAATTATAAACTGCTTATTTGAAAACCTTCAACTAAGCCAAAGGAAACACCAGACAATTCTGTTGGAGAGGCAGAGCTACTTCTTTTGAAATGTGTTAATATGTTGCTACGGTTACCGGGATGCATGCAAAGTACCTAATAAACTTTCACATCTGAATACTGAGAAACACCAACATGTATAGAAGAGGAAATCTAAAGTTTCAGGTTACTGTGGATCTGAGTGAGGAGGCTATACTAGCTAAAACTGCAGCTAATGACATCTCAGCAAAATCGCCAGGTACTGCAACTCTGGCACCGATGTGTGAGACAAGACACTGATCACTGACAACAACAAGCCTAACCAAACTGAAGGCATCTCGGGTTGTGGTGCAAATCAACAGTAAAGGCACACAGCTCGTGGTTTTTAGGGTGGCTATACTGAATCCCTATACCCTGCACAAACACACAAAGCTCGCACAGAGTACGCCTAAGTTTTAATTCACCAGTCATCCCAGCCACACATGCTTGTGTTTTGCCATTTACAGTATAGTGCACTTCATCTTCTTTTTCTTCTCTGGTTCTTTTTTGGTGGACTCCAGCTCCTTGCGCTTGTAGGAGCTGGAGAAGCAGGCCAGGGCGCAGATGGGCTCCCTGAGGAGGAGCAGCCACCTTCCCTCACCGTAATAGGTCAGCGAGCCAAGCTCCATCTCCACGACCAGCTCCGACTTCTGGCCCTCCTGCTGTAGGGCCAGGATGTCTAGCAGATCCAGGCCCGTTTGAACCGCCTCAACGCCCTCGGCGCACCCTAGAGTGATATGGGCGCGGCTTCCCAAAGGCAGGGCGGCAGCTGCGGGGACAGAAGACTCTGCCTCCTTTTCGGCATCGTCTGGCCACAGCAGGAGCTGCTCCTCGGTGAGGGACACTCTAGCACCGACGGTGCGAGGCGTGACAAAGAGAGCGCTCAGTGCCAGCTCGAATGTGGAACCATACAAATCTTTAACAGCCTAGAGAGCAGGAGAAAAGGGAATTATCACAAGATTAACTAGATTCAATCATAAACATTAATCACACTGCTACATTGTTACTGAGAAATGTTTACATAACAGTGCAGAATGAAAATTGCCAACTAATAATTTTAATATGTGGCTTTCAGTTTTCATAAACAAACAATTTATTGACAGGTCTTACCGGCTTCTGTGCATACTCTTTGGCACCCTCAGCTTTCCCATAGTTGGAGTACTTGGTAGTGCAGTGGAGGTATCCTGTGGCTTTAAAGTACTGCTCCAGATCCACCTCTTTATCAGGTTTACCAGTGACTGTAAACACAAACACAAGTTCAGCGTCAACTTGGTTATGCAAAGATGAGAGATTTATCGGCTTGGATACAGTATTTTTCAATGATGCATTTGACTTTGTAATAAGTGGAACGACTTTAAAAAACACTCACAGTCTGTCATGTGCGTCTTGAAGGGCTCCAAGGTGTCCAGTGTTTTAAGGAAGTCCATGGATGTGCACCGAATTTTGTCCTGGATGGACGAGAGAAGAAAGAAGCCAAAGAAAAGAGGGATGGACATTTCCTCAAGTGGACCCTTCATGGCATCCAGCTGGGCCTCCTCCAGTCCTCGGCTGCTCTTCGTCATCAGCTGTGCTAGATCGGAGCTCCATGCCGTTTGCGGTTCCAAGAAGATGGCCACAAGATGATGTTCCTCGGCAATCTCCCCCATGCGGGCCAGCCGGTCCTGGCTGTGGTTGGTGTCGTCCACCACTACGAGCACAGAGGAACTTGTTCCTGCACTGCAACAGCTCACCACGGCCTCGTCCAGAGCCTTGTATCCACCTGCAGACGATTCTGGATTCTCTGGCTTTACACCGTGGTCGTCAGCACAGATGACGGAGCAGTGGCCTTTGTAGGCATCAGCTATGGCACGTGCCAAGAAGCTTTTCCCACTCCCTGGCAGTCCCCGGAGGACAATTAAGGTGCGAGAGGTGCGGAGGGCGTCTTTGGTCTGCCCTTGTTCCAGGAGGGCAAAGGACAGGGAGCCAGATGCAGGGACAGTATCTTCTTCCTTTACAAGCTCAGCATTATTCAGCTCAGACTCAACAACTTCTGCTACTAATGCTGCTGCTACTTCCTTCAGAGTATCAGACTCTGATTTTTCAGGTTCAGCTTCCTTCTTGTCCTCTGCAGATTTTTCAGCTTCAGCTTCCTTCTTGTCCTCTGCAGATTTTTCATTTCCAACTACAGCTGAATCTTCCTCCTTCAACGTTGGCTTTTCTGAGGCAACTTCTGTCACGGAAACCATCTCTACTGCCTTTTCTGTGACTGCTGGTTTGTCTTCTTGCACCTCATTTAGAGGCTCAGCCACAGCATTGTTTTCTGCTTTCCCCTCTTTGGCCATTTGTGCCCCTGCGTCCATTGCCTGCAGTTCTGCTTTGGTCTCAACTTGTTCCGGCAGGTTCTGTTCTTCAGCAGCTGGTGGTGGTGGTGCGTCTACTGGCTCCTGCAGCGCGACTGGTTCAGGTAATGTTTGCTCTTCTAGCTCAGCTTCTGGTTCAGATTTTGTCACTGGCTCTGGCACGGGGACACTCTCTGCCAGAGTTGCTTGCACAGGCACAGGCTCTGGGTCGTTCTCTGGCACAGGCTCTACGTTTTCTGGTTCTGCGTCTAAAGCTGCAACTGGGTCAGAGATCTTTCCAGATGACTCATCTGGTTCTGGTGAAGCCTCTACAACGGGCGCTGACTCCGGGTCACGTGCATCTTTGGGTGAGCTGTCACCATCTGCTTTCTGCTCGGACAGCGTCACAGGTTCTGTCACAATCAGCTCCTCTGTTGGTTTTAGGTTTACGACTTCTGTACCGTGACCATTTACTGCCAGCTGCTCTATCTCTTCGGCAGCAGCTGGTGACTTCTCAGGCTCTGTGGATTCTTCTGGTGCCTCTAGTTTTGACACAGCCTCTTTTTCCATGACAACCTCCTCTTGCTGTGGAGATGCATCCAAAACCTCACAGCTCCTTTCAGTATCCATGTCAAGTTCAGTTTCCTTTTCTACACCAACATGTACCTTAAATGAAAGAGAAACAGTTTAACCAACCCAGTGATGACAGAAGCATAACATCTTCCCAGCGACTACACTTTAAATAGCACATTATGTTTACCACCGAGTTCCGGCAATGCTCAACAAGTTAAGGCCTGAAGATTGTACGACTTCTGTGGCCATGACTTGAGGAAAGCATGACATACCTTTTATTTGGGATCCATCTAAATCCATTTCAGATATATCTCTGAAATAGATTTAGATGGATACAGTTACATTGTGGGTTTGGCAGATTGTCCCATTATTGATGATAAATGATCAGAAAACTTGACAATAGTTTCTCAGCCTGCACAATATTTAAATTTATGCCAGAAAACTAAAGAAGTGAAATCAATAAAAAAGTGTCATATTTTCCATTTAAAAAAAAAAAAAACCACAACAGCAAAACACTCCCACTTCTGACTGCATTTTGCTTTTGGATCCAGGCCCTTTCAGAGGCTCGGGCGGTAGAGTGGGTTGTCCACTGATCAGAAGGCTGGTGGTTGGATTCCCAGCTCGCACAGTCAGCATGTCAAAGTGTGCTTGGTTAGACGCTGAACCACAAATTGCCCCTGACGGCTGCGCTTTTTAAATGCAGTCCATTTACCATAATGTCTCATACACTCAACATCCACGATTTACATATATTTACAATACGAGTGGTATAGTAGGGAGGGGGGGGGTAATCTTTTTTACATAGGATATGCATGATAACTTCATAGGCCGACAACACTGTAATGTTTTGTTCAGTGGTGGTGTTGTGTCATGATGCACGTACGGTGGGTGGGGACGAAATGCTGGTGCAATCAAATTAAATATTAATTTAAATTTTGGTTTGAAGAATATGTATCCAATAGTCCAATTAGAGAGAGAGAGAGACGCATGCAAAGATGTATTGAAAGCTCGCATGGTAAAAAATGAACAGAGCCTCATCCTCCCTGCAAACACAGACAAAGGGTAGTTAGGAAAAAATGGGGCAGCGCAGAAAAGTGGGGTTAGAGCAGACTACAGCGACCTCCTCTTCCTCCTCCTCCTCCTCCGTGGGGCATGATCTCATTTTTTTTTTTTTAACCAGATCTCATTTCTATTTGTGAACAAACGGGGGATGATAGCAGATGTGTGCAATTTCATCCTGTCCCGAGCCCAAAAAGGGGAAGCAACTCAATGCAGTGACACACTCAAATGAGCACAACGTGACCGCAACACAAACCCTGCAGAGTTAAAAGGCGATGCCAACACGTCTGATCAAACTTCATCCTGTTGAAGTTTTGACTCACCATACCGGACGTGAACAACATAAAGAATAAAAGTCGCACGTGAAGCTGAAACGTGGCGAGTTCGAACGCAACAATTCCCAAAACAGCACAATGTGGCGAGGCGCGGGGGGTGGGGGGGTGACGCGCCGCACGAAAACAAGCCTGTGCAATGACAATGTGGATTAAACGAGAGCAGCCGCCATGTCCCCACCACGTTAACGGGTGACAAACGAGTCCCTTCGCACGCAACTGGAGCAACTTACTCAGACAGCTCGAGGGAAGACCGAGACAGAAACAACAATGGAGGGGTCGCAGCGGCGAGAGTGACGGTGTTTTGTTGGCGGAGGTGCCATCTTACCGGGGCTGTGGGTGTCTGTGGCGCCGCTGACCACGCGTCTCTCTCCGGGTACAATGACAAGGCAAGTCCTGGGTGCACACACGCACGCGCTCCGCTCTTTCAAGAGGACGAGACACAAGAAAAAAGAAAAAAAACCCTGCAAATCCCGGGAACGCGCAACTGGGCGTGGTCAAGGACACACCCCTGAGGAGCGGAAGGAAAGAACTGGAGAAATATTATTTTTAAAATATTTGTATTAAAGAGATAAAAATCAGTTTTTTACTGTGTTATACCGCCGCAAAGTTTTTCCAAGTTTAAAATGTATTTTTTAAAAACATTTTAAAACTTTATTTGTACAGATTTTTGAAACAGGAAATGATATGGAGATTACACATAAAAAAAGTAGTGTGCGTTCACTCATATTAAGGATGATGTCATTATTCACCTTACACTGTCTATTATCATAAAATACAATAATTCAATAATGTGCTTCATTTGTTTGATCATTTTCTTGATATTGTGTTCTGTTTGAATTCATTTTCTGTATTGATTTTCTATATATTTATTTATTCTTTTGACTTAAAACGACATTCAATCTTTTTTTTTTCTGTTACACCACTGCAAAATTTCTCCAACTTTAAAATGTTTTTGTATATGTATAAACTTTATTTGTACTGATATTTGAAACCGGACATGATAATATTGTAATATTTTTCCTTTAAATATTATATAAATGCTACAGTGTCTATTACTATATAATACAATACTAATTTTTTATTTTACATTATTTATATTTATATTTATATTTATATTTATATTTTTAGTAAACTCCTGTGGACCAAGGCAACTCCTACAGAGCGGTCAAAATTGGTAGTTCTGGAAGTCCGGCGTCAGGAAAAGGCAGCAAGATCTGCTAAGGCTGTCACTCAAGCAAGACAGGTTAAGTGGATCAATTGGGAGAACATGGAGAAAAGGAAAATCAGCTGGAAGGACCTGTGGGGAATGGAAGCAAGCAGGATAAGCTTCCTGTCCTTACCTCACCCAAAAACCTACAGCAGTGGTTGAACAAATATTCATCCACGGACAAACCCTGCGCCAGATCATAAAACAAACATCACACACTACAGAATGCTGCAGCTCTGGATCTGGAGGAAAGATTCCAAATGGGCCCCCAAGATTATAGGGACATGCACCCAGGTCTGATCAACCTGTTTAGGTCCAGCCTTAGAAGAGGGTGTCTTCAGATTAAAAGGCAGAAACACCTGATGACGCTAAGGTACTCAACTGAAGTTATATCCCTAACATCTGCTAACGTCAACTGGTAGTTGGTAACTTAAATTGTGCCCAAGACCCTCAAACGTACAAGGGATATTCACCATCTTGTCCTATATATGAAAAAAAAAGTTTTTGTCTGTACACATTTTCCTTAATTATTTTATTTGTTTGGTTGCATAAGATGTAGTTGGCTAGATAGATAGATAGATGGATAGATGGATAGATGGATAGATAGATGTATTAGATTACAATGAAATTAGAAGCAAACAAAAGGTGCACTCATATATAGCAGACAATAATTAAGAGTGCAAACTGATGTATGTGTACGCGAAAACACTCGTCCTCTTCGGACTTTTTTCTTCCACTCAGTGGTAACTGGTTACATCCTCATTGTGATAGTTGTTGTTTTGCTTCATCAAGAGCCTGGAAAGTTGAATGAGAACGGACACCGTAGTCTCTGGATTCTTTCTGGAGACCGAACTCAATCTCGTGAAATAACCAGGTCTTCTCTACACCACCGCGGAGCAGGGGCATCTTCCTTTCCCAGCTGAATTATAAACACACAGAGAAGAAATTTAGGTCAACGGTAAACAAATGTGCTATTGGCACCATTCCTCATTGCAAAGCAATGCATGTGAAAGACAGGTGTGACTATAGGTTGCATGTATATTTTTGCATATATATATTTCTCTCCACTGTATAGCCAACTCCAAGTCTTTTTGTGTACAAGTTAGTGATTCAGAAACATAATATTGTGCTTCAGAAGGGAAGTCAGCTTGAAAATTACATATAGAAAACAGTTAAGTCTGTGCAAACCCAGGACTTAGAGAAGTGATCCTGGGTGAGACACAGTATAATTACTTGGTGGCTGTATGAGTGCATGCTTCTTAAACAGTGGGTTACTGGAGGCGAAAGCATCTATTAGACTCATCTCCTGATCTTTTGGAAGAAATTATACGTCTTCATTCATTTTCAGTTTTCTGGTGTGTGAGACGGCAAGAACGAATGACTTAGATTTCAAGCATGAGTTGTGAAGAGGATATTCATATGCTGCCATGACAACTTAACTCATGCAAAGTGTGTTAAATTACTTACTGTTAATAGAGTTAACTATGTCGTCATGTGCTTTTTGGATACCCAGTCTGAACTCCTGCATCTGTGGACGCAGCTTTTGTCCTCGGTGGTAAAACACCAGCGCAAATTCAAGTTCTCCCATGTGGTACAAAGCCTCTGCCTTCTGGTACAGTCCCTAAAAAATATGATAAAGTAAATGCCAAGGCTCCTCTCATACATGAAGGGGTTTTTTTCTAGACCTGCTGTTTACCTCGCAAAATGTCTTGTCGCCTTTGAGAGAAGCTTCTGCATCTCTTAGAGCATTTTCAAATTGCCCCATGAGCAGGTAACATCTGGACCGACAAACAAGGCCGTTCTTCTCATTAGGCTTTAGAAACAGCGCCTGAACGAAGACCAAAAACAAAGTTTAATACACATTTCAAAGTTGCACTGAAATTTTCATGCAGAATATACTTGGAAAGCAGATCTATTTGAAATGCAAGTCAATTTATCTAGGTGATCAACCACAAAGAATAACAGGAAATGACAGATAGGTTGTGAACAACCTGTAGCAGCAAAAAACATCACTTGTATGGAGGCCTATTTCCACCAGTGAAAGTAAAAAGAATGATAAATCCCAAAAATTAGATTAAAAATGTTGAAATTACGAGATAGTAAATCATAATTGTGTGATGGTAACTCATTACTCATTCACAGACATTCAATCATTATTTTAAGATATTAGAGCAATATTTGAGAAAGTATGCCATTGTTTTGAGTTAGTAATTCATTATTTTGAGATGGTACGTCCTTACTTGGAGATAATAACATGAGTTGGTATGTCATTGTTCTTAGACAATTCCCCATTTTAATGTTTTACAGGATTTTTTTAACAAAGTGATGGGAATGGGCTTCCATACACACCAACCCACCTATAATGATATAAAGAAAAACCTTCCTGCAGTTATCACCATAAATTGATGGGTTTCCGCTAGGACAAAGTGTCGTGGCTGACGATAGATTAGCAGTATCTTACCGCTGTGAAGGTCTCTGCAGCCTTTTCAACCTCTCCTTTACGGTACAGCTGATTCCCTGTGGCCAATAAATCACCAAACCTTTGGCCTTCCTCAGCAGCCATCGTGTTTTCACTAATTGTTATAACAGCCGATATGTGTTGGCGCAGTGCTCCTGGAGGTACTGCAATGATTTATGTCTTTTTAGTCTTTATTGCGTTTATTCTTTGAACTGCTCTTACATTATTAGTGCCTGTCTTTGATCTTTGTGTTTTATCCATAGGGTTTTATCTGATAGCTTTGATCAGTGTAGGATGAAGCAGATCCAGTAGATGTAAACTACAGACCTGTCTCTCTTCTTCCCTTTCTTTCCAAAGCACTCAAGCAGGCTATCTTTAATCAACTCTCTTCCTATCTTCATCCGTCACTCATCAAGGTTTCACTGGGGAAAAAAGAGAATTAGTTAAGTGCCATCTACATAGCTTCAGTAGGAAAAGCCATGTGAGTAAATAACGGAGCTGTGAGTTGGTGTTCAGAGAGAAAAGGAAGGGACCCAGGACGGAACCTTGAGGAACCCCAGTAGTGAGAGATCCTCTCCAAGTTACCCAGTAAGTGTGGTCTTTGAGGTTGGATGAGAGAGTAGGAGAGTGCAGAGCCTGAGACACCCAGATCGTGAAGGGAGGAAATAAGGATCTGGTGGTTCACCGTGTCAAATGCAGCGGAAAGGTGTAGAAGGGTGACTACGGAGGAGAGAGAGGCTGCTCTAGCAGTTTGAAGTTGCTCAGTGACAGCAAGGAGGGCAGTCTCAGTTGAGAAGCCTGCCTTGAAAACAGACTGGTGAGGATCAAGAAGGTTGTTCTGGTGAAGATAGGAAGAGAGTTGATTAAAGATAGCATGCTCGAGTGCTTTGGAGAGAAAAGGAAGAAGAGAGAACGGTCTGTAGTTGTTTACTTCAGACGAGTTGAAGGTGGGTTTCTTGAGGAGTGGGTTCACTCTTGCCTCTTTAAGCAGACTGAAAGTCTGATAGTCCTTCCATGAGTATCAAACAGTAGTCATGTAGGCTACAGTATCTTTTTGACTCAGCACCTGGAAAGATAGTTGTGCTCTTATACTGCCTATCAAACAATGAAAGAAATATTAAGCATTATCATGTATAAGCATCTGACCCAACAGGTCATATGATAGCGGACATTCTATTTCTTTACAAATTGTTCTTGAAGACTCAAGAACAATTTATAAACGACAATTTATATTTAAAATACAGCTTAATAAATATGAATTAGATACAAACATAAATAAACTTTCAATATAATAATTAAAATAACAATTTTTAAATATTGGAAAACAAATCTTAAAATCAAACAAACAAAAATCGAATCCTAACAGGACCAAAGCCCCTAACAAAGATCTGCTCAACTTAATGAACATGTGACCATCCTTCCAGCTGTCCAGGAACAGCATCAGCAAAAAGCCCATGGATGAAGCCATGAAGTTGAGGTGCTGGTCACACTCTACTGGCTGGTCTGTCGAGCCTGCAACTGCGTAACAGCAGACATCTTTTCCATGCCACTGGCAGGAGGTCCGGCCAGGTCAGAAGGTGATTGGTGCCTTCTGTATTCTCCACAACATCTTTGTGGCAGCAGGTGACATCCTGGAAGAAGAGGAGGAGGAAGGTCCAGGGCCCAGATGACAGCCGCTGTGCAAAAGTTAATAAAACCCCCAATCTCCGAAATATCATAACTGAGGATCAAAGGGTGTGTGTGAGTGCACTGTGTTGTTTTTTGTTTTGAGTTTTGTGGAATGTGATGGCCAGCCATCAGTCATGTTGGCCAACAGTACTGCTGCTGATCCCCTGCTGTTAATGATCTGTGGAACATAATTACAGACATAGATAACTGAAGCAATTGCCAATTGCTGTTGCCTGTTAATGTAATTTGCTGGGGAAGTGTCAAATTTGGGGCGAACAAAAGTGCTCTGGCCTCTGCTGTAAAGAAGTCCACCTCCCGGTACATAATAACTTTATTATAACTTTTTTCCTTTAGTCGATTCACTTGGTACATATGGGACATCACGCCCTTATATGGTCCGACTGAAGACACGTTTGAAGACTGAAGACTCGTTGTTTACATTGTCTTTATTAATTCTATATATCTTTCATTCGATTTTTTGCATATGTGCTGAGGGTGTATTTTTGTATATACAGATATATACTACACATATCGATAGGTAGATAGACTAGAGTACAATGACACATCTCCGACTGTCCTCTTCTGACTTTTTTTGTCCACTGGAACCTGGATACATCTTCACCGTGATAGTTGTGTTTTTGCTTCATCAAGAGCCTACAAAGTAGAATGACAAATGTTATGTAACAAAATTTTACTTAAAGTGTGACCCTTGGGAAAGGGAAGCAGACAACAACAGAGGGGGTACCTTCTGAATAGCATTTGCGAGGAAGTCGTCTTCTTGCAGTTTGGCATGGGTCAAGGCTCTCTCGAAGCGGACGACACAGGATTCAATATTTCCGAGTTTCACTGATGTTAAAAAGTGGAGAAATAACCATTAGAGATCAGAACAATAGGTTGTTCAGTGACAACAGCTTCCAAAAGCATATAATATGACTGTTTATCACATGAAGTATTAAATCCAGATTAAGAATTACTCTCTGATTGCGCCACCAACACATTGGCATTAATGTGCCATTTGTCATCAGCGATTTCATCGGCCGCAGCAAGAGAACGGACGCCGTAGTCTCTGGCTTCTTTGTGGAGACCAAGCTCCAGGTAACACCGACCAATCTCGTGAAATAACCAGGTCTTCTCTTCACCACGGCGGAGCAGGGGGATCTTCTTTTCCCAGCTGAATAATGAACACACAGAGAAGAAAATTAAGTGAATATAAATGTCACTGATAAACAAATCTTCTATTTTCTTGTGAAAGAAAGGTGTGACTGTATTTGCACATATATTTTAAAAGAGTGGGAGAATTTTTTTATCATTTACTTACAACTCAATGGCTTTTGTGAAGTCTCCAATTTGGGCATAGACTCTGCCAATGTTGTCCAGTGCTCGGGACATTGCCTCTGGGTGGTTGCTGTGGAAGAGAATAAATAACTGAGCATTTTTTTGTTCTATACCTTCACTCATCTTGTGTCTTGTGTTTCTCCTGATTCTTACCACTTCATAGCCAACTCCAAGTCCTTTTGATGATGTTCTAAGGCGTTGTCCATATCTCCGAGCTCGATCAAGGCATTCCCAATGCAACTGTGCAGGCTGCCCAAAACCTCTTTCTTGTCGGGTACCACTTTCTCAGACCATCTCTGCACCTCCCCCATGACTTCTTTTGCCTTCTTGAGACTACCCTCCGCATTTCCAGAGGTCAACTCTGAGACAACAAACATACATTTAACATTTTCATGCCGAGGAAAAAGCCCAGCCAGAAGCCCGATTTACCTGCATCAATGTCATCCAGGCTCTTCAGCAGAAAGCGAGCAGGTTCACGGGGAGCTCCAGGACGCTGCTTGCTACATTTACTCTGCTTTTCCCGTTTCCCAGGTTTCTTCTGGTTAAAGGCTTCAGTGCAGGTGTCAAGATATTTCAGGTAGGTCCGAATGACGTCCTGCAGGTTTTCCCCACCCTTCGTCTTGCTCTTTACCAAGCCTGATTCGAACACACAGTGACAGCAAATGTAATCTTTATTTCATCTGATAGTTTCAAATTTAAGATGTAGAGACAAAACAATTATCATATTATTAGGCAATATGAATCACACACCGTCATCTTTCAGCAGGTTTTCCAGATATTTCTTGTCACTGTAAAACTCTCCGAACAGCTGCCTGGTCACCTTCTCACTCACAGGAGTCTTCTGGGTCTGGTCTTTATTCTCCTCGGTCAGGGGCTGAATAGAAGTGCTTGGCTGTGCCTTCTGAACAGGTTGGTCATTCAGAAACATAATATTGTGCTTCAGAAGGGAGGTTGTGTTGAACATTACATATAGAAAACTGTTAAAGGTCCAGTGTGTAAGATTTAGGTGAAAGGAATCTATTGGCAGAAACTGAATATAGAATAATCCTAGTGATATTTTCACTAGTGTGTTTCATCTGAATTGTACAAATTGTTGTTTTATTTATCCTAGAATGGGCTCTTTATATTTAAATACTTTAAATTAACATCTGGAGTGGGTCCTCTCTACGGAGGCAGCCATGTTTTTTACAGTAGCCCAGACTGAACAAACTAAAACACCTTTTGAGTTTTTATGACATCTGAAGGCTAGCACAGATTCTCTCACGTTTGGAAGGGTGAGGGTGAGGTGAGGGGTATTCAGCTGCAACATGCAACTTCACCACTAGATGTCACTAAATTCTACACACTGAACATTTTAAGTCTGTGCAAACCCAGGAGTTAGAGAAGTGATCCTGGGTGAGACACAGTAGAATTACTTGGTGGCTGTGTGCGTGCATGCTTCTTAGACAGTGGGTTACTGAAGATGGAAGCGACTGTAAAACACACCTCCTCATCTTTTTGAAGAAATGATGCGTCTTCATTCATTTTCAGTTTTACGGAGGTGTTGTCTGTGAGACGGCAGAGAAGACAGAAAGATTTAAATTTAAAGCATGAGTTGTGAAGAGGATATTCATATGCTGCCTTTACAACTTAACTCATACTTACTGTTAATACAGTTAACTATGTCGTCCTGTGCTTTTTGGATACCCAGTCTGAACTCCTGCATCTGTGGACGCAGCTTTTGTCCTCGGTGGTAAAACACCAGCGCAAATTCAAGTTCTCCCATGTGGTACAAAGCCTCTGCCTTCTGGTACAGTCCCTAGAATAAAGGATAAAATAAATACCAAGGCTTCTCTCATACATTAAGTTATTTTTTTCTAGACCTGCTGTTTACCTCACAAAATGTCTTGTCGTCTTTGAGAGAAGCTTCTGCATCTCTTAGAGCGTTTTCAAACTGCCCCATGTGCAGGTAACATCTGGACCGACAAACAAGGCCGTTCTTCTCATCAGGCTTTAGAGTCAGCGCCTGAACGAAGACACATATTTTCAATGCAGCATATTCTTGGAAAGCAGATCCATTTGAAAAGCAAGTCACTTTATCCGGGTGATCAACCACAAAGAATAACAGGATGTGACATATACCTCGTGAAATACTTTTGAGATTAAAAAAGTCTAAATCATGAGATAGTAAGTCATAATTGTAAGATGGTAAGTGATCACTTTTAGATATTAACAACTATTAATGGTATTTTGATATAATGTGTGTCATTATTTGTAGGTTATTATTTTGAGTTGGTAAGAAATTATTTTGAATTGGTATGTTATTATTTTCAGACAATTCCAAGAGTACCCATTTTGATGACTAATGGGATTTTAGTGGGCGGAAAATGGAATTCCATACTACCTTACCCACCTATAATAGTTGACTTCATCAAAAACATTCATGAGATGGAAAGACTCTTGCATTGCAATATAGACAAAATGTATAGTATTTGTCAGAGTGATAAGGTTGACACTGTTAAAGGTAAGTGACCTTCCTTTTCCGATAATTCCCCACATTTTGTGTAGAGCTGGTTACAAATTGAGCATTGCTGTATAGACATAACCAGATCCACAGTGTATTTGTCACTCAGATGGAGGTTTGTGGATGACATTTTGCTTGGTATTTGCTTTTGCACTGTACTGGTATTTTCTTTTTCTTTTTTGATCAAAAAACTAAAATGATTCAATAAAATACAAGAGTTAAAAAGGTTCAATTGAAAAGCGCTCTGCAGTTATAACCATAACATGGTGGTTTTCATTATGTAAACAGTTACTCACCGTTGTGAAGCTCTCTCCAGCCTTTTCCCAGTCTCCTCTGCGGCACAGCACATTCCCTAAGTCCATTAAATCACAAAACACACCCCTGGATTTTGGGCCTTTGGAGTCTCCATCCGTGTCTGACATTTTCAGTCACTTCAAACTTCAAAGTTTCAGAGCAGCACTAACACACAGTTTAACTTTAGGAGGTATGTAAAGACTTCAACCTCTCCGGTATCCTAGCAACCACCAACAAACCAGAAGCAGGGGAAACAGCGTCCTCTGCTGCCCGTTTAATGCATCACTCTATGAAACAACTTTTAAATTCTGCACCAACATTCACACACTTAAAAATATCAGTCGATTAAATATGCGTGATTTTTTTCATCAAGATCCATTCATTATTGTGTGAAATCAATGAAAATATTTCATTTTTCAATGTTATACAAAGTGAAAAAAAAAGCTTGGATCAGTACCAACATTTAGCGGGTTCTTCCCTGACCCATACCACATCCTCCCACCAAGTTTAATGGTAATGTGTCCAGTAAGTGTCACGTAATCCTGCTAATCAACACACAGATAATGGCAGATGAAAACATAACCTCTGAGATAATGATATGTACTGATACGACTCAACCAAAACATAAGGACACAGTTGTTTTGGGTAAATCCAGAGGCCAACTTTATTGAAATGGCTGTAACTTTTTAAGGGTAAAGAGAGGATGGTTTCACCATAAGGGCAAAAACAATGAGAGCAAAAGATGAGGCTTTTCTTTTCTTCAGTAAGTGCAGTAAGAGAACAACACAGCCATCAGGAAGCAACTGAACATCCCTAGCTTTCATCATCATACCGTGCCCGACTTTCTGCATATCACGCCATTATTCTATTTCTATGCTTATGTGCTGCATTGAGTAATATTAATATATAGTACTATAAAAACAGCTGAACAGCTTGGATTGCTGTCAAGGAACACAAAGAGCATAATGTTTTTCTGTGCATTTCATGCAGACCATCTTCCTGAACTTGCGTCGAAGTGATGCTCGCGATAGGTGCCAACTTTTACGTAACAGAAATAGGGGCCTCATCTTTCAATGGTTCAATCAGACAGCAAATTTACAATAAATATACACAACAAAATTTTAAAAAAGGGAAACAAAATAATCAAATATCATCACAAATCAACACTTTACATTCCAGTAAAATGTACAATGCAGCAATCTGTGAATGGCAACATCAAACACAAAACCTTTGACAACAAGAGGGAGGGACTTTGCTGGCAACAAAGCCGGCGCAGCTGTCTCCACTGCCATCTTTCTTAAGTGTGCTTCGTCTGTACTCTGCGTGTGGGTCTAGGATCCAGCTGCTGTGTATTATTAAAAAATGCTCAAGTGATGGTTTTGGCTAATGAAAACGAGGCAGTTTTCAGTGTGGACTGTCTGACTGACATTCTTCAAAAGTGGGGAGGTGCTGCTTGCCCAGCAATTAAATTTCATGCAGAGAAAAGCCCCTCAGCATTTAGTTCAGATGAGCTGGATAATAGCTTGTTCAATGCTCTGTTGAATCTCAGGAGTTTCCCCAGGATGTCACATCCTGCATGGATCCCTAAAAGCACTGATACAATAACTGCACAATCCAAAACATTGTGAAATAATTTGCACCGGTGTTATTAGCCATTACTGACTTTCAAGTTTGTTTCTTTCTGCAAGGAAGAAAACCAAATCCAAAACCAGTAACACTATCCACTCAGTCTGAGCCATCATGGCGTCCTTGCTATACAGGCATTAAATCATTCGCTGCATGTGGTCATTGGGTTGCATTCTTTCAGTCAGTGGCATAGAAAAGAATCTGCCTTGCAATCAGTCATTAAATACGGATGGTGGGTCTGGGGGTTGACATTGTCGAAAAGTCATGTTGTAGTCTTTGTTCAGGTGGACGAATTCTCCAATTAACCAAACTGGAAGAAGAAATTTCCTGGTCCAGATGCTGAAAAGAGAAACATATATTTCAATAACTGAAAAAAATTCACTGTATTCGTAAAAATTGACACTTCTCACAGGGTTTTCTATACAAATAGTAAGATAAATACCTTCAAAACTAAAACCGCCGGGACCTCCAAAAAAAGCCTTGAAAATGTTGTTGGCATCAAAATCTGAGAGAGAAAAAATACACGTGAGAATCCTCATCGACACAGAACTTTTCCACGTAAGATTTTCTAATTATAAAACAAACATTTGCTTTAAAATAAGAAGGTGGATTACTGGCTCAAGCACGACTTGTATTTCAATGTGTTCACCCTTGAGACCTCCCGCCCCAAGGCTTTCCCGGGTTCTGACCTCCCATGTTCATGCCGTCGTCCTCCAGATCCTGACCGCTGTCGTAGCGAGATTTCTTCTTTGGGTCAGAAAGCACGCTGAAAGCCTCGCCCACCTCCTTGAACTTCTTTTCCTCTTCTTTCTGCACCTCAGGACTTGCGCTGCTATGGCGGTCTAGGGAAAAGGTAAAAAAACAAACACGTGAAGGACACATTAGATGTTTTTTTTCCCTGTATAAAATCACAGTGGTTAAGGGGATAACGCACCTGGGTGATGTAGAAGGGCCCGTTTGCGGTAAGCTTTCTTGATCTCTTCTTCCGTGGCGTTCTTATCCACCCCGAGCACTTTGTAGTAATCTTTTCGCTTGCTTTTCTTCAACTCCAGCTGCGCATTTTTCAGGAGGTGCTTATGTTCTGTGGAATAAAGAAAAGAAGAACAAACAGGTCAATAAACAAAGGTAGGAGCAATATTATTTGAATGGCAGAAGGAAGCAAAGGAAGCCAGTGAATAATGTTTAAGTTCCATGAGTTAAGAAAAAGAAGAGAAAATACAGTATCTGTGGTGAATGCATGAGTCGGATTCTTACCTTTTGTCTTCTCTGTCTGGTAAACTTTCTCATAGTCTCGCACTGCCTCTTCATACTGCTCTGTGTCCATGTAGCTGCAACAAAGTCAGTTATTGAATCGATAACGATAAAGTGAAACCGTCTTCGGTTTGTGCAGGTCTTTAAAACAAATCAAATATAACTTGTGATCTCTATTAACTACAGAGTGAGGCATCTTCGACATACCACTGTGCTCGCCGTAAATAGGCCTTGATGTAGGTCTCATCCAGTTTAATGGCCTTTGTGCAGTCTTCGATGGCCTGATCTAGTTTCTTCAGCTTTCAAAGAGAAAGAAAAAAAAAATCATGAGAAGCAGAGTTAAAGATACAAAACCAGAACCCAGTTCTCTTAATTTGAAATTAGAAAGTAGCAGAGATATCAAAAAACTTTATTTTAAAGTCTATACTTTTATTAAAGTCTGTGTTTCTGCTAACCTTTGAATTTGACTGACTGAAAGAGTGTGTGTGTTGCTCTATTACATGTATTTACATCACTGCAAGTCTGTAACAAACCCACATCTCACTCTGTCCTTATTGGCTACTTGTTTTGTTTTGTTAGAGCTGTTCATGTGTTCACGCTGATCCAACCAGCGGTATCTCTTCTCCTGTGCGTGTTCCTCACCTTAGATCCAACAGTGGCCCTATTACAGAACAACTTGGCATTAGTCTTGATGTTGTTGGGGTCTATCGTTAGTGCCGCAGAGTACAGCTCATAGGCCGCCTCAAAGCTCCCCTCCTTGAACGCCTTGTTCCCTTCCTCCTTCTTGGCTTTTAATGCTTTGGCATTCTGGGTAAACAACACATAAGAGAGTAGAAGTGAATCAGACTTAAAATGGATCAAAGAAAACCACAACGTCACATCTTCTTCAGCTGTTTTCCTCTGTTCAAAGCCTTTTTTGGGCTATATTTATAAGAAGTGGTTTAACTGGTTAATAGAACCCTCATGTACTGAATCACTCACTCTGCATGCGAGCCGGGCCTTATCGTGGTCAGGAGCCATACGCAGAGCCTGTACGAAGAACTGGACGGCCTTGTCAATGCAGTCTTCGTAGTAGAGACAAAGACCACGCACGTACAGGGCATCCGCATTAGTGGAGTCCATCCGCAGAATGTCACTAAACGTAGACAAATAATCAATATTAATGTTTTTTTTTAATTATAATTAACTTTCATCACACAGACCAAAACAAAACATCAACACCCTTACAAAACATACAATACAAACAAAAAGCATAAAAGACAATAATCACAGAAGACAAAAAAGAAAAAGAAAAAGCCAGATCGTAAACTACAGCGTTACAGCATATACTAATCAATCATTCTGTGAAAATAAAGCATATGGCAAGGAATAGCCAGAGTGGGTATCACGCAAAATTTGGGGGGGGCATTCGGGAAAGTTAAGCTGCCTATTAATTTGGCCCCAGTTGCTCTCAACTTTTTTCATGAAAACCTTGCGTGTCAATATTAATGTTTAAAAACATATTTAGGAGACATCTCACCAAGAACATAGCCTTTTATGTTATAATACTTAATATAGTTCTAATCAAACTACGATTCACTGTGGAATGTCTTCATCCAAGCAGTGATGAGGCCGTGTTAAAGGATGCAGCAGTGTAGAAACTGAAATGTGAATGTGGTAACAGACATGCCCTTAATTGAAGAGGGCACGGGCAGCAGTTGCTTTATACTGTGAGAATGGCTTCCCCACAGTTCCTGGAGGTGATCCCCAGAGAATCGTAAGCTGCTATCAGACATTTCTGATTCAATTTCTGTCTTATTTTCTGAAACTTTTCCAGTTAGGCCCCTAGAAAAAGCGTCTGGAAAATGTCAGAGGGAGCCCATGTAAGATTACAGTAGGACAGAAAATACAGTGCAGAAAATTCCCAGCGAGGGCGTGTGTGCATTGGTGACGTTTCTAACACAAGACGGGCGCGAAACTGGAAGAATACAAATATCTCAGGATGAAAAAGAGGTGTAGTACACATAGAAGACGCAGACCAAGATGTCAATTTGGAAAGATGAGATTCGAGAGCTTTTGGCGATAGGGACCAACACCTGTGTCGAAATGCTGTAAACAAAAACACTAACCACAGTGGAATTTAAACGTCATGTCCTGCCTCCTGCATGCTCTACCTGGACGCTACCCCTTCTTCTCAATGTTCTGGAAAAGTTCCTGTCGTTTGGAACACGTCTGACCCGGACAATCTCCTGCTGCATTCTTCGTATGTGAAAGGCAAACTCCGGAAAATGTCCAGACACAATTTTCTGATATTTTCCGGAGTTCAGCTTTAGAGAATCTTTTCAAAGCAAATTAAGGCAGTATGTATGACATGGTCAGTCTTATTTTACTTTCACTCGGTGACAAATTCCAATAATAATGAATAAATAAGTGAATTGCCAAGTGTCAAAGAGGAACTCTTACCTGGCTACAGACTGAGCCTCTGGGTAGCGTCCCAGCAGGGTTAAGCACTCTGCCTTCAGTATCTTGAACCTGTGACAGGCTGAGGCAGACTCCAAGGCACGGTCCATGCAAAAGACAACCTAAAAACAATCAAGGCATATTTGCAGTCTGTGTTGCTTGACGGAAAAGTTACTAGGGACATTCATATGAGAAAATTAAGTAACTCTGTAACCGCCGAGGAGCTCACCATCCTGAAGTCCCGCTTGTCAAATCCAATCTCTGCCATTCTCTCATATTCAAGGATGGATTCTGCAACCTTCACCTGCCAAAGGAATTTGTGGTATTCAGTGACAATGAAAAAGACCTCAGTTGACTTCAATGCTCTGCAGCTATTGCTAATCACTAAATAATCTTCAGGTCAACGTAAGTAGCAGTAGTTGTATGAATAACCTCAAACTTGCCTTGATGGTAACTCTGGCTGATGTCCTCTTAAACTGCTCAGTTTTGCACTGTACTTACACTGGCTTGGCGAAAGCTTATCTGTTAGTGGATATGCATGTCCAAAGTTGTCAAATCATGCTCTCTGACACAGAGGCCAACTCACCTCCTGCTGGGCCTGGCCGTTGTCTGGCTCCATCTCCAGAACCATCTGGAAACAGCGGCTGGCAGCCATAGCATTGCCAAGAGACAGGTGGCACTTGCCCTCTCGCAGGTGGCCCTGTGGGCAAAGGACTTAAAGTTCACACAACGTTCATCAATTCCCACCCTTCTTAAAACTAGCTGGACATTGTGTTACTGAAACATTGTGTTACTGAAACTAAACCATTGCTCTCTTTCACTTATTTCTTTTTTAAGTGACACAAATGTTACACACAGATAGAAATTAAGTTTGATTGACTGACTGTTATTAAAGGGATGTGCTATAGCTTATGTATTGAAGAGCCACATATTGATATTATAGGCAAAATTCCTATAAGTTACGAAACCTTAATTTATGCTGTAGAAATAAATGACAGTTGACCTCATTTGCATTGATATCAAATTAAATTACAGATAAAGAAAGAGAGGAGAAAAAAGCAACACCAACATAGGGGCAAAGATACTAATAAACAAATCCACAATTAACCTGAATAAAAGCCATTAAAAAACATTGGATAGGAACAATTAGAGGAATCAAGATGATCAAAATGTTAAGTAAAATCCTCTGCAACTGTAAAATGTCAAAGAAATTACAGTTATGTGAGACATTACAGTTAAAATGACTAGGCCCAAAAATGTTAAATAAAATTAAGTTATATAAAACAGTTGAAACTGGAAGTTGGAAGGTTTAGGATCAAAGTTCTAAAATGTCCAAAGGGTAGAAATGCACTTAATATAAGAATGTGCTGCATTTGTCCCACGAGTCTGGTGCACTAACAGAAAAGGCATAGTTTCCAGGTTCAGACCGAACTTGTGGGACATGAAGTAAAAGTCAGTGGGTTGAGCCGTTGTGATACAGTCCATCTGATATTTGCAGTAATACTGATAGACAGACTGGTAATTTTCCAGTCAGAGCTTTATAAATAAAGAAATACCAGTGAGAATCACGGCTCCATATTGAGAGCAATGATGAGTTCCATTAGCATCACCAGTGATCAATCTTAAGGCGGAGTAATAAACAGACTCTGATGCATTCCTATGAATCACAGCACAGAAGTCCATGACTGACATTAAACTGCCTCTATAACCCTTTTCTCACAAAACATGGGAAAGATGATCTTTTGCCTCAGTCGGCACACAAGATTATCAAATTGAACAAGTGCATACTAGAGCTCTGCAACGTTGTGAATAGCTACATTATAATTTGTTTAAAACATGTCCAAGGCTCAAGTTATAAGTTCCCATGAAGATGCTGTTGTAAAGCTATCGCTAGCTGAATATATTTAAGACAAAGCAAGAGTAGATTTCCAATTTAGCAGAATTTAGCATCTTCTTCTCCACCAAGTACCTTCATGAAGGAGTTATCTAGTCGCACTGCTTGCTGGGAGTCCTCTAAAGCCTCTCTATACCGGCACAACATCATTAATGTGGCAGCCCGGTTTCCGTAGTAACTCGCATTCTTTGGACACATGTCTGGATAAAACAAAAGGGAAGGCAGTTTTACTCGTAAAGCACATTTCATACACAGAGGAAGATTCAAGGTGCTGTACAGGGGCATTCAAAACAACACGGAGACAAAACGAAAAGAAATAAATTTGAAATCATAAAGCACAGTGTAAAACGGTTTTCAAGCAGAATAATAAAAAAACAATAAACAAGGTTAAAAGAGATGAAAGAAATAGAAAGTATGAATCCGGCACAGGTTATTTCACACTGAGCATCTGACAGAATTCAAACTATTGCTGCCTCTCCAGTAAAAGACGTCAACATTATATCCAAACAAAAGGACGATTACTCAGTATTATTTAGGGGATAATTACCTATTGCCTTGGTGTAATAATTGTAGGCTTCTGCATAATCCTTTTTGATGTAGAAGGCATTGCCCTGCTCCTTGAAGCCCTCGGCCTCCCTGTGTCAAAGTGGGCAGAGGACAGAAAGGGGGACACTGAAAACAGAGCACAAGTACTTTGGGGAGTTTGCTTCACACTTCATTCTTTACATTGCGAGACCCTCGAGCGTGACACTCACTTTCACGATCAGCTGTTAACGGGAGCATGCACAGGATATTGCGAATGACTCCGCTGGCCCGAGTTGGCTAAACATAGAAAGAGCCAAAGCAGCAGGGCGCAAGTGTCAGCACCCATCAAACCCGCAGTTATTCAGCGAGGCAGCGGGCAGGGCCAGGAACATATGACACCACGCCGAGGGACCGTTACTTTTTTTGGATCACGACCGCACAGTGAGTGAAGGCTGTCATTAACTCGTCAGCCGGCCACTGGCATTCAGCGAATAACACACAGTACCGTGGACGCAGAACGCACAAACACATCAACTTTTACAAATGACGGGTAACAGCAGATTTTTTTTTAGATATGTTACAGCCCAGAAACCCCAGCGCAGCAGCTCCCGGCCAGTGTTACCGTTACCCAGGGCCACATTTAGCTGTGCGGCGGCGCGGCAGTTAGCGACGGGGGAAAAACGGACACGACGGGGACGTGTCACCGCGCATATCAACCACACGCGTGTTGCAGACGTGTCCCCGCCGCTGACAACACGGTCCTGGCGGCTCGCACCTCTCTAGTTCCTCGTCGCTGAGCAGGTCCATGTCGGGGTCCATGTTCACAGCATCACAGGTCTCCGTCGCCATTTTGCCGTGGACGGAGAGGGGGCGGGGCCACATCACTGCAGTCGCTTACGTAAAACTGTAAACAGGAAGCTGTGCGCGAGGTAAGAGCCAGCTAGCTGAAGAATTAGCCTCAGAAACTGCTGCGAATGTCCCCACAGCTCGAGAATAACAATGTTTGTGTTTGATTATACGAGTCAGTGGGGGGACTGTGTTGTGGAGTCAGCGAGGTTCACGCCAGGACCGTGTGTGTTAGGTCGTGCGCCCCCCCCCCCCCCCCCCCCCCCCCCCCCCCCCCCCCCCCCCCCCCCCCCCCCCCCCCCCCCCCCCCCCCCCCCGAAAGCTAATGCTAAGCTATTTGTTAGTGTCATATACGTTAAACTGTCACGACTTTAGCATACCTCGTCAGCTGACGTTTCACACTCCATTATCACACTTACTGTATATGTCTGCTAGCAAGCTATTCATTGCCTCTATGATCATTTAATGTGTCTAACATAATGCACTGTAGCATCGTAGCTTCGTTAATACAATGCTATTTAAAGTCTTAATCAAAGTTTTCTATCTCTTCAGATTTCCTGACCTGAGAAAGAGTTATGGGCAAAAGCTGCAAGGTGGTTGTTTGTGGCCAGGGTGCAGTGGGGAAAACGGCTGTTTTGGAGCAACTGCTGTACGCCAACCATGTTGCAGGTATGCTATTTTAACATTACTGTGTTATATGTTGTCCACTCTTCTGCAATGCCAAGAGATCAGTCGTTTTCTACATGGCATGCAGACTGCTGAGCAAGCATAACCGTGTTGTATGTCTTGCTATTACAAATTGTCAAGAGTTGGTGTGTAATTAGTAGCATTACATATTTAGATCTACAGAGTGATTGCCATGAACTATTCCTGATAGAATGGAATATCACAATAACTGTTCAATAATTGAAATCCCAGTAATTCATCCGCAGAAGCAATCGAACATGCAAACTACATAATCAACCTGCTAATGAAGGTGAAAACCAGAGAGCTGTAAACACGTGAACATTTTTTATTTGGTTTGGTTTTTATTCAACTGAGTGATCATTGAGCTTCAGAAACACAACAAAAAAACAACAGCCAGTCGAAATGCTGTATTTTTTGGACCTTGCACTGTACATCACACCACATGACCCACTCCTTTTATTTATTCATTGTCAGGCTCCGAGCCCATGGAGACTCTGGAGGATATCTACATCGGCTCCGTAGAGACGGACCGTGGTACACGAGAGCAGGTGCGCTTCTATGACACCCGCGGACTCCGGGAGGGGATGGAGTTCCCTCGACATTACTACAGTTTCGCAGATGGTTTCGTACTTGTGTACAGCATCGACAGTAAAGAGTCCTTTAAGCGAATGGAGGCTCTCAAAAAGGACATAGACCGTCATAGAGACAAGAAAGAGGTGAGGACTGAACAAATGTATTATGCTCTATAAGCTTCGTGTTGGTACTGGTTTCCTAAAAAAGCTGGATGAATTTAGAAGAGACCAATTCAGAGACCCCAAAGCATTTGGAAGGTTGTTTGTCCTTGTATTTACAATTTGCTTCACCAAATTATGTTAATCCAACAGCAGTAATCAGCTTGTCAGCCACTGCTGTTATCCTGCTTTTGAGTTTGGGTGACAATAGTGTGTGGTCCAAGAGGGACACTTAGATTTTATAAATTTGTGACTCTACAAATGTTGAGGATTTCTGGCATTTAAAGGCTACATATTATGTTAGAAATTGATTGATATGCTGTGGAATGATATCTATAAATGATGAACTTGAAATATTTTTCCGACCATAGCTACAACTAGAAATACAGCAGATGGAGTGAGGTGCTTTGATGTTGGCAGTGCCACACATTACACTTAACCTGATACTGATCCGCAGGTAACCATTGTTGTGCTGGGTAACAAGCTGGACAAGCTGGAGGAAAGAAGAGTCGACTCCAACATGGCCCAGAACTGGGCAAAGAATGAGAAGGTCCGTCTGTGGGAGGTGTCGGTGGTGGACAGACGCACGCTTATCGAGCCCTTCGTCTACCTGGCCAGCAAAATGACCCAGCCCCAGAGCAAGTCCACCTTCCCTCTCAGTCGCAACAAGAACAAGGGAAGTGGTTCTACAGATAGTTAAATGACCAAACTCTGTTTTCATGTTTCAGAGGGAGGAATATCAATGGTCTTTATTTATAGAGCACTTTCAAAATTCAGATTGTAAACTCCTTCTCAAGGCAACAATTTAAACAACAGTTTAAAGACATGTTTAATTCAAATAGAAGAAGGAAAGGTCAATGATACAAGTATGGACTTAAAAGAATCACCTGAGTTAACCGACCAGATTTCCTCTGACAGATCATTCCAGAGCCCCGGGGCCATGACTGCAAAGGTTTAGTATAGTTAACTCAAATCTTAGGATCAATTCTAAAACATACAGGGAGCCTGTGCAAAGAGGCATAAAGAGGAGTGGTGTGATCACGTCTCTTGGTTCCCGTTAGAAGCCTGGCAGCTGAGTTTTGTAAAAGGTAGAAAAGGTGTTTTAAACAGAGCCATGTTTTACTAGAGGACCAGCTTTGATGTCATGAAGGAATGAGGTTGTAGAAGTTTGAGAATGACGAGAAGTTACCAGAGGAAAGGCAGAATGAATGTATGGATATTTATATACAGTGAGCTCTGTAGGTATTACTATAGGATCCATATTAGATTTTTGGGTGAAATACTAATTTAATCATGAATGAGTGAAAATGGTGATCTCTTTATTTTATTGTGCCATATCAGCAAACAAAATATCAATGAATATAATGTGTTTTTATTTGTCACTTTCTATTTTATCGTGCTGGATTATGATCACACTGTTCATCCACAGTCTTGTTACCACTATAGCTGTTGAAATAATGTGCTACTTGAAGTACTTTTAATCAGCATTTGATCTGAGTTGTCACTCTTAACCTGGCACACATGTACACTGGCTATTATTTTATGTACGTGTACACACAGACTGAATCTTAACCCGCATCACTTTTAAATGTTACTTTATTATTCCTTCACACAAATTATGTATCTCACGTGTTATAGCAGTTATAACAAGTGAAAAGATTCATTGAGGCATTATTGATGATGAACAGGGTGCTGTTTCCTTTGCTCTGGAGATTTGTTACACTATATACAGTATATACTGTAAATGTATGCAGAGATTCAGTGTTGGATGATGTAATGATTGACATTCCTTACCACATATGGCCTTGTGTACAGGCGTTAGAAGTTTGAATATAAGTTAAAAGATGTTCAGATGAAGGGCAGTTTCTGCAGGCTCAGGGGCAACTTTTCCTTCTTGACCACACATTTAAAACATGGGCCACAAATATATAGTATAGTATGTATTGTAAAACGTCATCTTTCACAATGTGACTCATTATCAGTTACAGTCAGTGCTGAAGTTAAAGCTGGTGTGTTTGTACTGAGCGGTAGAATAAAACCCATTAGAACACATTTACTGACCTGTTCATTCAGGATGCAACACAAGGTCAAATATGTGCAGCTTTTATTGTTTGTTTTATTGAAAAGGGCAAATCTGCTGCTGCTGTCTTTAATATTCATGTACCAGATACTGTCAACCCAATGTGTCGTTTTTTGTGAACATTGAACATTCGAGTTGAGTGGTCACCGTGATATTTGTTTGCATGCAAACAAATTAAAATAATTTTTTCCTGGGCCCAATCACAACTGTTGTATGTGTGTTTTAATGTTACGTGTAGGTCGTTTCATGGCCAGTAGATGTCTCTAATCTTCCAGTGAAACTTGTAAATGTATTTTCTGACAGTGGATCAAATTCAGTATTGTTGGGTTCACTGCATTAGACCATAACTAATCCTTGGTAAAGAAGTGTATTCATTTGATGATTAAGTTGCATCTAAAATCAGTAGTAAATATGTCTGTTGTCACAGCACTGGATAACATTTTGGTATAGCCAGAGTTTTTTGAAAGAACTTTAAAATATGTTAAAAATAAAAAAAATATCAGAGTATTAGTAGTATTAGTAAAACTGTTGCAATAAGAAGCTGTACATCAACCACACTAACAAGTACATAGATTTGTACTGGTAAACTTTGTAGTGATAACACAAATAATGAGCTAAATATATTGATTATCAGAAACATGATATTGTAGTTGAGTTTCAAACTGTCCCTATTTCAAATCATGAGCTTTCACTCCCCTCCAGTGGTCACAGAGAGTAACAACGGTTGATGACATTCACCACTTGATCCATTGGAGGTTAAATTCACTTGGTGCAAGCTTACTCAAAAACAACAGAACAGAGTTCTACAAAAATTGGTGTAAGGAGGCTGTATGGTTCAAGGAGAAACCCATTGAATTTAGGTAAAGATCCGGTTAAGGGGAAGAATCAAGGAATCTATCTTTTCACTTTCTTTAAAATTGCATTTTTTGACATTTTCACTGTTTTGCTAGTAATTCATAGACATTAATGGTAAAAAATCAGCCATGTTTAGGGGACTAATGTCTATGAGTGTGTGTAATTTGGTACAGTCGGGATGGAGGGATGTGTTCTACTGTTCCATTTTGGCTCAAAACTATTCCTTAATCCACTTTAAAAAACATTAACTACTAAATTCGAATTGATTCCCACTAGTTTTAAACAAATAGAACAAACATGTGGAAGCAGACCAAATTGTCAAGTGTCATGCAATGAACCTCCTTCAGTGAAGGTGATGATCTTTTACGCAATCAAAATGCAAATTATGAAATATACTTGACAAATATGTTCAGGAGAATTGATCACCCGCTGTGCCACTGATTCTGCAATTAATGGTAAGTCTGGGATGTGGTTTGTGATGACTACTAATTCCTACTCACACACAAATTCAACCGTCAGGTATCCATGGTAATCTGGGTACTGCTACTCTACAGAGTGTGCCGTGTATGACTTCTGCAAATCCAGAAAATTGGTTGTAAATTCAAGTTCCTGGAAAATTAATAAGCTCGGCATTTTATTTCTGTTGAAAAGTCACATGAAGAAATTGTTTCGCAGGAGTCGGTAAAAAAAACCCCCAACCAGTCAGATGAGGTCAGAGATGTTGCAGCGGAGGAACTGATATGATGGTTCCACACGGGCGTGCCGACTGGAGAGGTTAATGCAAGATAATGAGAAAACCTCAAGTGGAACGTTTATGAAATGATATTATTTGCTCACCTTAGTTTTCCCAGAGGGCGCCATCATGTACAATCTCATTTCAATCATGTTCTTTTTAATGACTAGAATTGACCAAATGCACTGATGTTACATTTTCGACGAAGGCAGTACACAGGGGTGTTAATTTTATGTCCCCATCATGAAACGGGGACAAAGAGACTCCTGTTAGTCGTCAATACTTTCCCATGTCGGAGCCTTTCTGTGTAATAGGCCCGTGTCTGTATTGACCTACAGGAAAAAAAAACTGAAAAAGGGGATCCACAATACAAAATGTGAAACACGAGTGCACGATCGATTTGTCACTTCCCTGTGTGATTTATGAATCTTAGTTCAGTTAAACTGTACTGACCGCAAAAGAAAACTCTCCACTTGTCACAGTCACAGGGCAACAAGGCAATGTCCTTGTGCTGCAACCAGTAATACTATTTTACTGTTGCATGACAGTGTGTCTCATGAGCGTTCAGCTCCCCCAGAGGGCCCATAAAATAGATAACGTTTTATTCCCCCTTGTTTTTTCCTCTTCTTCTTCTTTTTTTTTCACCGTGAAGAGAAAATAGACTTCGACCCTAGAAGCTGCGGCTCTGACCCTCTTTTCACAGTTCCCATCATGACGCGGGCGGAATATCAAAAACAATTCCACACAGCTGTGAGCACACAGTGTTAATGGCAGCGTCACCTTTATACTCGGTGCTATCAGGCCTTCTTTCCTCCCGTGCGATGGAAATATCAGCTGCCCTTAAGCCGTCAGTTATGTCAAATGTTATTTGTTATGCTGGTTGCCCATGAGCATCTGAGACAGATCATTTGCACTGGGTGATTTCATCCGGGATAAGTCAGGCTTAAGGCACCCTGAACCATGCAAAGCCAGGACCCTATAGTTAATGCTTATGGTTTGTTGCTGAAGCACTGTGCGTGTGTGTGTGTGTGTGTGTGTGTGTGTGTGTGTGTGTGTGTGGTTGTGTATGTATTCAGGGGTTATGATGATAGAGTTTGACATCTTTGACATTATCCAGCGGGACATGTTGACACGTTGTCTCCCACCAGTCAACAGGAAGACAATTAAAGACAGTGGAAGTGTTTCCCTGATACAACCCTCTGTCTCCTGACTTTAATTTTTTAGTAATAAAGTAACTCTTTATTTTACAATAGGCCTAGTTACCCAGCATTGTATTTTTGATGAACATAATGTTATTGGTAATAAGTAGCTGTTACCAAGTTTTTGCTTGATAATTCTGCCTTAATACAAAAGATAAATACCTGTGGTAGGTAACAAAAAGAATGAAGAAAATGTGATAACCTATCACATTTTATAATGAATATAATTACACAGACTACACAGTTTTTGCATTTACAATAAATTATTATCAGAAATAAATACGCAACATATTATTTATATTGTGTATGATTAATGATTTTTTATTCAAATTGATTCTACATTTGAATTAAATGGGTTTATAATTACTGTGTATTTATTAGACAAGACTACAAATAAATTAACTACTGTTTGTAATAAAAAGAGAGTACACGAAAAAGACTTATGTATGAAAAAGTGGTATATATTTGGTATATACTGAAAATGCTTGTGCTAATGACGGTATATTTATCAAATATTATTATATTATTTTGTTTACTTTGTAGCCACTACAGTATGTTAGATTATTAGTCTTGACAATTAACATGCAGGTAAATAACAAAACTGGCCATGTCAGTTCCTGTAGGGTTGTTTGACTCTACATCATATAAATCACAGGGTCTCTTAGTGTTGAGGATGCGTCTCATACACCATGTTTCCAAAGTCCTCTCACATCTTTGTTGCTGTACCTTTGAATAATAATGATAAAAAAAAAGCTTTAAATCCTACAAATCAATTATAGTCACCCACTTGCTTTCAATTCATTAGAATCATTGTACACACACACACACACACACACACACACACACACACACACACACACACACACACACACACACACACACACACACACAGAATCTATGTTTTTAGGGGGTGACTCTTGAGTGAATGAGTTGGGGGGCTGACCTCTGCAGCAGGAGATAAGGGTGTCACCTTCTCCATGGAGAGTGATCAGATAAGATAATGGAGCAGTACAGAGGATACACACTGGTGTCACCGCTCAGCAAGGTCATCACGTCCTTCTGTTGTATCACTGGCTTTCATAAGTGCT
Source organism: Hippoglossus hippoglossus (assembly GCF_009819705.1). NCBI lineage: Eukaryota > Metazoa > Chordata > Actinopteri > Pleuronectiformes > Pleuronectidae > Hippoglossus > Hippoglossus hippoglossus. The sequence goes on along the minus strand of NC_047158.1, from coordinate 8,822,072 downwards.
GGGGATCCGACTGCTCTCCTTTGACTGGCACCACGGGAGTTGCTGGACTCGGTGCTGTGCTTATCTCCCGTTTCCACAATGGACGAGCTGACGCAGTGGCCTGAGGAGCTGAGGAAAAACACCCAAGGGCTCGACTTCAAATGAAAATTAAATCGCATTTGTATACACAGCAAACCGAACTCTGAGTACATGCTCACCTGGTGTGATAGATAAAAGCACCGAGGCTCCACTGGACTGGAGTCGTCTCAGGGGGATGATGCGGGACGACACAAAACACTGCATCATGTCAGAAAACACATTGTTGATGGAGGAGTGAGCTCCACAATCCAGGAGGATTCATTGTTTAGAAATTTAATCCACAGGCAATAAAATGTACTGTTGAGTACATTTTTGGCGAATTCTCTAAATTAAGGAGATGGGTCTCTGAATTATCTGACCACTGGTGATATTATTGCTATTACCTGATGTCACATTAAAAACATTATTACATCTGCAAGTATCACTACTATTATTTTCATTATAACAACCAATCTGAGAAAGTCTGACTGAACTCAACTGTCTTTAACGTCTCTCTCCTCCCTCCTTTCTTCTTTCCCCTCTTTTCCACCCACCTTTCCTCTCCCCATCACTACCGGTGATGGTTTTAATTAACCATTAAATTATATTTGTATTCCTTTAATGTGTTTAACTATTATTGTATGCATAGTTATAATCTTTTTTTGGTTTTATGTAATATGTTTTATTTTATTGGCCTAATTATTCTTTGATTTAATCAAATTTATTCCAAATTTTGTATGTGTTTGTTTTAATCTGTGTACTGGTTTTGTACCTTTGCTGTATTTTTACAGTTAAATACCACAAAATACACAGTAAAACATTTTTGACATTTTGGCAATTTGCAGGGCATTGTGGGTAAAGTGCATGACTGTATTTTGGGAAATTAACATACTAGTAAAGACATTTGCGACAGTGCTTATGTTTGTCTTTCCACTTTCCACATAGTTTTACAGATTCCATGGTAGCTTGTGCACATTCTGCTCCCACCTGGATTGAAAGGTGTCTTTTTGCTTTGCTTGTTCGGAAACAGGCAGCATGTTGACACAGGAGCAGAAGCTGTGAAGGTGTGGAGGTGAAACCTGCACATGCAAACTCAGGATCGAATATAAAATATTTGTGTGTGTGTGTGTGTGTGTGTAAGCTGGACATATCCTGGCTCAGAGCACAGCTTCAATTAACTATTGACTAGTGCATAAAAATAATGATTGTTTTTTTTTATATAATCTGGTTTGATGAACCAAACATAATTCTTACAAAAGCAATTTCGAGCATCTCTGTGAATCCCTCATGTTGTCCCTGTTTATTCATTAGCAGGGTTTTCTGTTGGTTCTTTTCTCCTCACACACCCACACTTATTATTACTAAAACATCCGTCTGAATCAACGTATTACCTTCAAGGCTGCTGCTGTTTTCCTATTCATGAAGCACACACACACACACACAGACACACAAATTAAAACCGTTTTTACAAGTTCTAAAAGCTTTATTTTCCAAAATCCACCCCTTGTCCTCTCATGTACAGCACTGTAAGTTTTGAAGTTTATTCTATTTTTTAAATCAATCCATCCATGTGTACAGTGTTTCCTGCTCTCTTGAGCTATGGAGGGATACCCTGAATGGATGGTCTTTTTAGCATTTGCTCAACCTGTCACCCCTGAGAAGGCCTGGCTAACGTGACTTTAGGATATTGTCTAAAAAGGCCTTGAATAACTTTATCAACTCAGACGCCGCCAACAAGGAGGAGAAAAGAAAAAAAAAAGCTCACTCAAAATGTTTTTGTTTGAAATATTTTTCTCTTGTACTTTAAAAAAACATATTGGTAAAATCATGTAAATAAACAAACAAACAAAAAGAAAGCAAAGCATTTTCCCTTTCCCTGTATGCCGTACAGAGCCTACAATAACATAATCTTCTCTCTTCTATGATAGCAGTTCATTGTGATACATATAACAATAACAACTCTGATAAAATTTCTATAGTTACTCTATGATACTCTACATATAATTTGCCTCCTCTAGATTCTTTTACGTTAAGAAAAGTCTCCGTTCTTCAGGTCAGCGTTTCCCAATGAGCGATAGAGACAAACAAAGAAACAGTGAAGATTAAAGGCTGGCTGGTTCACTGAGTAGTGCGACTGGGGAGAATCACATCGGTATGGCACAGAGACCTGGAGGCTTTGCTTGCCCAGAAAGACTTGGGGGGGTTCCTTGAACAGAAATACACATGGGTTTCCGAGGTCTCGTAGAAGCACTAGTACTGGATTGCAATTACGGGGTTTTCACGACAGATGGCACTGCTGCATCACAGACAACTATACATATTGCACAATGAGAAATGCATAGGATTTGCTCCATTACTGTAATTTTTACGAGAACATGATTTGGTATACACGTCGCAGGGGAAGGATGACATGTGCGCTCCCGAGTCCTTAGGAGGCCTTTGCCAACAGTCCATTTTGGCAAAAAAAAAAAAGAGTTGAGTGTTCAGTGTTTTGTCGACAGCCTGGGTGGGAGGGGTGGAGGATGAGGACAGCACACGAGCATGAACAGCAATATTGTTGCACAGTTGATGTTGCACTTGTGACACTCATCCCAAACACTTCTGACGTACCGTTGTTTTGCTCAGTGGAAGTCATTGCTGAAGTTCTCCTGCTTCGCTGAAAAGTAAAACAGCAATGTCATGTGGCGCGGAAGCACCCCCCCCCCCCCCCCCCTCTACGAGGCTCGAGAGCAGCTATAAATGGAACGGCTCAGCCCCAGAGTCAAAACATGTGAAGGGTGACCATGAGCATCGAGCGCCAAGGGCAGCATCGCCAGGACCAGCCATCGTTTCCAATGACTCGTCGCTGACAATCAAGAGTTGGCCCTTGGCTGCGTCGGAGTACATAATACATTATTACAGGTGTGTACTGTATAATATAGATAAAGCCACTGACACACTGAAAACACATCATAAACATAAACATACCAAATGTATTGCTTTAAAATGTGAGACTTGTCTTCGTCACGGATGAACCACAAAGTGATCATTCTCACCTGATTGTTTTTTTTTTTTTCTTTTCCAAAGCAAAATTCTCACTGAAATTGACATGGGATTGTAAAAACACACACACGAAGATTAAAAGAGCTGAATATCAACACAAATTTCATTGCTTTTGTAAGGAAATCAGTTTTAAGGTGCTTTTAATGTGGTTGCCATGGCACTGTTCTTTTCCCCACCCACGCCACATTCAGACACTGCAGCAGGATGTCAATCAAGCAGCCTGCTGTCGGAGCAGCCTCCCCACCCACTGTCATCCAAACTTTTCGCCGAGCTCTGAAATAATCCCATCAACTCTTCAAGTTATCCGCTGTGTTTTCATGATGTGTGTGTGTGTGTGTGTGTGTGTGTGTGTGAGGGGGTGCTGCTAATCATCTCATGCTGAGATAATGTCAGAGAAAATCAAGGGCAGCGGAGAGGTGACGACAGCGGGGTTGAAGGAGGAAGGCAAAGATAAAGAGCGGTCATGAGGGGGAAAGAAATGATGGCGTTCTGCGATGTCAGACGTCCACAGCCGCGGAAAAAATGTTTTCATGCTGCTATAGCTTGGCGAGAACATAAAGTTCACGCTGCATCGCGTGGATGATGCACTGGACCAAAGAAGAAAAATATGGAATCATTTTGAGGACAGATTTGCAAAGTGAAACAAAGTCAAGTTGACAAGCTGACCTTTTCTGGAACTTAATGAGAGCTTATCCTGCGGATACAGGGGAGGAAAACAAATCTGGAGGGTACTGACTATACGACTGTGACTCAGATAGAATGAGGGGATGAAATGTTTTGAAGGGCTCAGGGAAACTGTTGGGGAGTGGAGGTACACAATGGTGCTAACAGGGCTTTAGCATATGGCTATACAGTATGTAGTTATAGATCCACATACGTCCACATAGAGGACTCGTATTTGTTCTTTTTAGAAGTGGAACTTTGACAGGGAGCACTTGTTCCGACAGTTGTTTGGTAATGGCCATATCCAGGATGCAATGTGACCGTACAGTATAGAGATCAATGAGACTGGCTCCAGTCATACACCAGTTACAGCTTTTCATAAAACCCCCAAAACCAATAAGTTAAAAACAGTTTAAAAGAGCATCAAGTAAAGGGACCGTATTTTGTGGCAACCACACTAAACATACATCTAGAGTTGTCTATATTTATTCTCTAATAAATTACACAATTATATCCAGATTCCAAACCATGTTGACCCATGAAATGGCTATAAAAGCGGCCTCTGTGTACCAGTCACTGTCTGGAGGCCTGTCCTGCTCCGTAGGTCAAGATAAGAGGAGCAGAAAGAAGGCATGATAGGGGATCTTGGCCTTTACGATAGGAACAGCTCTCAGGCCTTGAGGCCTACCGAGTTTCAGGACTTGTGCACTGTTTCCATCTTAAGTCAGGCTTGCTGCATAGTTTGCATGTGACGTTTTGTCATGTGGGTCACACTGAAGTTGGGCCTGGGGTTTGGTACAGGGGACAAGGGAGGAGCTCACGTGGGAGGGTGGGTTACGTCTTTAGTAGGGGGAGAAGATGATTGGCGTGTGTGTGGCCCGCAGCGGACCCGGGGCAGGCCGAAACAGTGCAGGGCCCAGGAAGGGGGTCTGGATGAAGGTAGTGGTGCCCACAGGGTGGCGCAGAGCCAGTGGGTTAGTTGCCATTGTGCACAGAGTTGGTTGGGTGAGGGGGTTGGGCAGGAAGCCAGTTGTCAAGCTCTTGGTCAGCTGCTTCTGCAAGGCCAGTTTGGTCTGGAGAAGACAGGAGGGGGGACGGTGAGAAGTGAGAGAAGAACACAGTGAGGGTTCAGCATGTTTAGTGGGCAAGCATGTTTCCCAAACAATTGTTTGCAAGCGTAGACTGTATGTAAAGATAAACAACACCTCCTTCCATTATATAGGAGTGAAGACAGAATATAATGGACATGGGTGCTGCTAACTTGTGCTTCTGACATCATTTGGAGCTATTGAAAGTCCTGCCTATACATGCAGTCGACCACAGCATCATATAACTAATTACTTGGATAAACATCAGTGTGATAAGAACTACCTACCATCTTTGGGAAAAATTAATTAAATGTGTACTTTGACTTTAAGGTTTGGCCCACGTCCTATCTGCTGACATGGAGGAGGTGGAGTTTATGACCTATACTTTAGCCAGCCACCAGGGGGTGATCAAGATAATTTGTCCCCCCCTCGAGGGAAGCAAACTGAAAGACACAATCTTTAGGAAAAATGTATATATAACGTGTATTTTGACTTTTTAGTCTGTTCCACTTCCCATCTGCTAACATGGAGGAGGTGGGGTTAATGGCCTATACTGCAGGCAGCCTCTGGGGGTTCATCAAGAAAATTTGAAGGAAGTGATCATGTTATCCATCCACCTAAGATGAGAGAAACCATCTTTGGGAAAAAAATGTATATACTTTTCAGTTTGGTCCATGTCCATCTGTTGACACGGAGGAGGTGGGGTTTTATGATCTATGCTTCAGGCAGCCACCAGGGGGTGAGCAAAAGGAGTTGGCTTCACTTGAGGTGAAGCTATTATGTCATCCATCTTTATATACAGACATGGTTTGCACACAGAGCTGCAGTAGAGGAACACATGTTCACACTAAATACCAGACAGAGCTGGATTCCTGATGTTTAAAAATCCACTCCTCAAACATATGTAATAGGCTAGTACTGACACAGTTTAGCCTATTTCAACCAGGACAAGGGTTAAAAGACATTTATTCCAAAGCTGTGCGATGTTAAAAGGATAGTTTGGATTTGATCTGATTTTAAGATGAAATGCTTTGCTCACTGGTTCACAGATCATGCACATGCACAGCTCAGATGAGATTTGCTAAGATCCTGCAGATGGAGGTATCCCACTGAGCTACAAAAAGAAATTTCAAACCATATCGTGGCTCTCATGTTTTTGAAATCAAATACTCACCACCTGAAGCCTCAAAAGCTGCTTTAATGTTGGACGATGGAAAAAGTGTCTCAACAGCATTGGCAAATACAGCACTCTATATAGTCATAGCTTCCTTGTAGCATATCTAGCAATTTATTGGTGAAGCAATACTGTAATTATTAGGAGCATATTCTGAGCATACATATAAAGGGTGAAGATTTTACTTTTTGATATAACTATATTCTTGCTTTTTTAATCCAATGTAAGATCGGCCTACAGCTGCTGCAGAGTTAAGTATGTGACTCAGTAAAGATGAGACCATTCTCCATAAGACCAATTAAAAAACAAGATAGTTTCGTGTAGAAGTCTGAAAGTCTCAGAAATTCATTTCACATGTTTGAGATTTTCTCATGGACAGTGTCTATTTTTGTACATTTTCCACAAGACCACCACTGAGCCAATGTTCGTCCTTAAAGTTGCTAAGTGGGAAGATAAAGTGTTTTTACCTGTTCTATATTTCCATATCGGAAATGTCTTTGACGAGTATTCGAAATATAGCTAAATACAGAAATACTAGAGATTTCAGAATAACTTAACGATTGTGAATTTGTGTCACCATTGCTAGTTTGAATTACTTGGAGTCTTGAATCTACCATCAATAAAAACAAAAAAAGAGGGTAAAAGGGGTAGCACCTCTTGTAAAAAAAAATCTGAACTATCCCTGCATTAAAAACATGGTTTCTTCATCATCTCTCAGCCCCCTGACCCTGGCCAGGCCTAAAGTCCAGCCAGCTGAAGCACTTGCCCTCAAATCCAACCCCAGATTCGGTCTCTCCTGCCACTAACCTGTGAGGAGAGGGCGGAGAGGGAGGTGAGGTTGTACTGGCTGAACGCTTTCTTCATGGCAGACACAGCCAGGCCTGCATAGCCACTCCATCTCATGTTCTGTAGGAAGGAGGAGGAAGAGAAGGAGGAGGAGGAGAAAAGATGTGAGATATAGGAGGTGTGTATATGACAGGAGCAGACAAGTGATTAATCTGGAGTGCTGATTCAGGCTGCTTTTGTCAGAGCTGGTAAGTGGGGGGGAGACCGGGACTATTTTAGACCTGTCTCAGGGGTAGGGGACCGACCGAGTACAACTGTGTGCTTAACCTCTCAGACAGTACGGGCACACAAGCACGCTGCCTCGCCGGGACAAAGAAGCCCCGAAGCACAATGTAATGAGATCTGTGTGTGTGTGTGTGTGTGTGTGTGTGTGTGTGTGTGTGTGTGTGTGTGTGTGTGTGTGTGTGTGTGAGAGTGTTTCAACTGTGCGTCTCTCGGGGCAGGAGTCAAATCAGTTAACTGCATCGAAAATAAATTAAAAGCATTGTTTAAAAATGCATTAGTTTACAAGCTAGGCTGACTGTATTCCAGTTTTGGCACATTTCTACAGCATGTTCAAGCATATCTGAGCTAAGAGAAAGGCAATTATGTTGCGTGTGTGTGTGTGTGTGTGTGTGTGTGTGTGTGTGTGTGTGTGTGTGTGTGTGTACATAGCAGTGTGGCAGTGTTTTGTTTGTCAGTGTCTTTATGCTGAGACTTACCGCTAAGCTGGAGCTTGGCTGGGTCTTGGTGTGGGGGGTAAATTTGGGTTTGGGTGGTTTTCCGGCCAGCCGATCCTTGTGCCGTCTGCTGTTCATGTGCTGCCGAGACCAGAAAGAAAACAGCATTAGTGAGCTAACAAGCATCTGCTGTACCGCAGCGGAACAACTTCAAATTTCATCTGCTGAATTAACAATGGATACACATCGATTATGACTGAAGTGCACAGGAATTACACCACATTATTCTCTAGCACTGCCACAGTATCTCCTTCTCCATTCCCTGCTGGTTCAATCCATCCAATGAAAATTCATCTTCAATTTTCGAGGAGCTTTGAAGATAAATGGTATCAACATTAGGGAAATTAAAAACGATAAACACAGACCCAATTTATTTCCCGAAATGAGTAAAGAAAACATTTTGGATGGTGTTGTTTGGCAGAGGCCATGGCTCTTACCACACATTAATATTAATATAAAAAAACACATATCAAACTTTACCCAACATATATTTAAACAAATTATACTCGTAACTGTACTAGTAGTTTTTGTAACATGGAACCTAAATCTCTTGTATATTTATTTATAATTGTAAATATTAAAACTTCTTTAAAATATATATATTGAACTGCAAGAATGTAATGACACATTTTAATTTCAACAACAATTACTTTGATTTTGTTCTTAAGTTGTTCATGCTGCATAATAAATTTCATTCCACTAATTAAGGAAAATGTACATATATATGTAAAAAGTACATGTCTGCTATTATGTAAATTAGTATTCTTCAGATTCAGATTGCTTTATTGATCCCGAGGAAGGCAATTCTTTTCAATGAAATGAAAACACGTATCTCCTTCTCTGGCAGTATTACTTCCAGGCTCATGTCCTCCATGGGATGTTTGAATAAAACCAGTGGAACGTATTTAAGGCATGGAGGTGCTGAAGCAGCCTGGGTGCTGTATCTTTTTCAAATTCCACTCGAGCCTCGCTGAAAGTTTCCCTGACAATCCCTTCGCTTAGACATGGTGTTTAATGAACATCAAAAGGAGAGAAATTACTTCCCGGAACCTCGTTTGATGTCAGTTTAACTAGAAAATTAAATACAGGAGGCATTAGTAGCTCGCAATAATGAGTGGCAAATAAATCCCTGCTCAGTGAAGAGCTTTGCAGTCAGTTATAGCATCAGATGATATCTGTCTAATGTGGAAAAATAGCTGCTGCTCGAACGTAGCCTGCACTCACAACCTGCTTTTCAATGGCTCCATTCATGTGGCTGTAAATGAAAGTGCCGCTTTGATTCAAGCCCACACACACAGGTCCTCAATCAAGGTGATGTTAAAATGGTCTTTAAAGGACCATCATTCATATTAAGCATTTTAACTCACATCATTCCTGCCAGTTTTTTTTAATAATAGAGATATTACAGGTCAGTTTGGTCTAAGTTCACTGTGTAATATCAGACTCATGATGGGTGAGGTAATAACTAAGTATGCACAGGCAGTTCCGCTCGCTGATTAATTCTGTGGCCACGTCGTCTGTCTGTGGAGGTGAGGGAATTATAAGCATCCTTTTCTCCACTGTCTGGCATGATTTGGCCGGAGAACTTTCCCCCACAGATCCAACACTATGTCTGTGGCCTTTTGAACAAAAATCCTATCAGGTTAGCAACACTCTCACTGAGTATGCTTTAACAAATCGGCAGGACTCCTCCAAGCCGCTGCTGCTTCCCTCCTCATCTTTCATTTCGCACAGCACATGACGGATAGCGAAGTCCCAGAGTGATAACTCCTGCAGTTTTCCCTCCTACTCTGCTACTTTACAGCCAAGAACTTCTCAGGGTCTCTTGCGGTGAAAAAGTTTAATAAACGATCCATTAGTTTGACATGTTGTCACACACGCATTTCTGTCCATCCTTTTATCCGCTCAGTCAGATTAAACCATGCAGCTATTATATGTGTGTAATTCCTCCACATCTATTAATTTCTCCAAACTCTCAAAATTGGCCAGTTTCTCTCACACAATGGAAAAAGGCATAATTCACAATATAAATGATTGATGATTCTGCTGTGCATCCATCCAACCATCCATTATCTATACGGCTCATCCTTTGAGGGTCGCTGGAGCCGATCCCAGCTGACAGGGAGGCAGGGGGGGAGGGAGGGTACAGGGTGTATGTCAGGGCCAACAGACAGAGACAGATGGCCGTTCACATTCGCACCTACGGTCAATTTAGAGTCTTCTACGATACAATGATGTGCAATTACAACCTCAGCCATGAATCTTACCTGGCTCAGCTGGGTCTCGGAGTTCACAAAGATCTCACACACTTCACACTGGTAGTTCTTGCTGGGCACCCCGACGCTGCCTTTGCTGCCCAGCCGCTTGGTTTTGCACCCGGCGCGAGCTGCGACCACTTTCCCCCGGCGTCGGGGCAGAACACTCTGACCTTCCAGCATTAGTTTGTGCTTTGTACCTAGTGGAGAGAGCACAGAGTTGACTGTGGTCTGTTGTGCTGCAAAATAAATAATTTTATCAGGCATTCATATGACGCTCAGAATACCAAAATGTTCAGAAAAGCCTTTTACCGCTGTTATGTGCTTCCAGTTGGGAGATGGAGTTGACTGTGACTTTACAAACAGGACAATGGAGGTGAGCCTTGCTTTTCTTTGGCTCCTTGTCCTCATCTGTATGGGGCTCCCCATTTGTGCTAGACGTGTCGGCATGGCTGCATGTCTCAGCAGTCAGGCCACTGGCCTCTGCGGCCTCTGCGGCTTCGGGGGCCTCGGGGGCCTCTGTGGCCTCTGTGGCCTCGGGGGCCTCCGTGGCCTCTGTGGCGCTGATGTCTGAGGCAGTTTCAGAGAGCTGTGAGGAAGGTGAAATCTGAGGAGGGGAAAGGGAGACCAACTCAACAGAGGAAACCTCCGATACTGGCGTCAGCATCACTGAGCTCCGGGGACTCTCCTCGGGCTTCACCTCCAGGTTGGCTGGTTCTAGATCAGTTTGAAGACCTGCGTAAAAAGGTAGAAATAGAGGAAAACATCAGCAAACTATTTACCACCAGATCATCAGTTTATCAAAGAGAGATGACATGAGGTTTGTTTGTTATATTGGTGCAGGGGCTAGACACCCACCTACCCAGGTAACCTATGTGTTCCTGGCAGGCTCGCTAATGCTAGAGACACATACTGTAAGCCTATATTTAAAAATCATCTTATTTTCCTTTGAGTTGGAGGGTGTGTGAAGACTTTAGAGCATAATGCACATCTAGCAACTGACGCCCCTTTACAAACTGAAACTAAAGGCAGAGGCCGACATTACTTACATGTACTGGAAGCAAATAACCACTCACAACACAAATGTGTGGCCCAGCTGGCCAATTGGGTCAGAGTGGGCTTTATTGGACAGTGGCCTAAAATAGAGAGTGGAGGGGAGTTCAAACCAAGTGCTTTGAACTGAAGTTGAAAAGAGGAGCTGCAGCAATGGACAGTATGAGGACAGTGATGTGTTTCCTGAACATTAGAGCATGAAAACCTTTTCAGGTAATGACACAAATTCAAACTATGAACCTGAATATGAGCAGAATGTCTCCTGTGAACCTCACTGTGAGCTAATTGGCATTTACAACATTCCGTCACACGAGTCTCTTCACTCATCTCAAAATATTTAATCGCGAGCAACTGAATCATCTCTCGCGTTGCACCATTCGTGGCAGTTGTGTTGCCCGGCCCCTGTGACACGAAATTTGCATCTTTGCAGTGAATGTAGAATCCGAGTTGATGAAAGGAACCTTTGATAGTTTTGTGCTCATGTAACTACGGTAATATACCAACATTTTTGTTTAATACTTAGTAAATAATCACTTTTTCTGTATTTTTCTTACATTGTTCAACATGGATTATAAGATTTTCCCATCACTGATTAAATAACCTCAACAAAGGAAGAAAAAATGAAACAAACAATAAGCCTGAATAAATTGGCTCGAACAGAAAAATCCTTTTCGGACTGAATTGTTTGGGGTGAAAAATATAAAGTTTGCCTAATTAATCTCCTCTATCAGTTACAGTATTGGAGGCAAATTTAAGATTTTTTTTTTTGAAGTGCTAGCTCCTACTATTCAAATATCAAGTGGACCCGGAGTCTCAGTCAATATAAACAAACCCATCGACAGCCGTGCCACAACAATAAGTCACTGGAGTTCTATTACACGTCTCCCCTTCACCCGTGGCCCACCCGAGGGAGACACACACTTCACCCCAGAGAACTGTGCGTTACGCTCACTGGATATCTCCATTTCATTTAGTGCACTTTCTCCCCGCACACACAGGCACACACACTCGCAGCTCTCCTCAAAGCAACTGTGCTCCATTGATTTTCCCTTTTACGTCCAAGAGTAAATTCATTATTGGAGATAACGGTCTTCCTCTCTCGTTCCCGTAAAAGAAAAAGAGCCTATATCGGAGCAAGATTAGATCGTCCCCTCGCTGTAATGAGAGTGACCCCTGAGGAATTTGCGCTCCTGTGTCGGCGGGGCGGGGGCAGGTATGATCCTGAGCTTATGTGAAGGATAGGGCCACCTGAGAAGTCTCAAGAGGGGAGCGATACTGATCAATGGATTTAGCAGGAACCTTTACAGAGGAAGACGTGGAGGCTGGTGGAAACCAAAGCCGTCTAAAAAAACCAAAAGCTCAGAACGCGAATGACCTCATTCAGCAGAGAATCATTTCAGATATCTCTGCCTGGTTTCATGTATCCTTATTATTTTTACAAAGCTACAATTTTAACTGCTTCTACTAGTGTGGAGAAAGTGGAGCTGAATCAGACGTTAATCACCAGTGAATGTTCTGTCTTTTATAAACCTGTGATGTTGGTCTTTGCACTTTACTTCTTATTAAAGCACATTCTATCTATATTTGTGTGTGTTTCCTGTCTGGTTTCTCTTTTTTTAATTACTGTTAATAAATCTAATCTTTTAGGGTTCTGATTTAAAAACTGAATAGGTTGTGAAAGATAACACAGAGATGATTCAAAAATAGAAATCATCGTTAATTGCAGCCCCGATGAGAAGCTGTTAAAAGAGCTGGGTTGTTGTTTTTTTTTTGCAGCAGACATGGGGTCAAAAAGTCCTGTTAAACTGATGAAAACATTTATAATAAACACAAAGACTCTCCTGCCTTCTTTCCGAAGAAAACGCCTGTGTGCCCATTTGTGGTTTGCCCCGTTCGCCCTCTTACAATCTACAAGATAACAGAGACTTCGACCAACATTGGCAACCTGTCAGACCAAAGGCCGGCGTATTGGCAGTGCCAGCAGGGCCTCTGTGAAGTGGAGTTACAAAGCAGAAAATGATGGATATTTGGGTCAATGTTATGCAGACAATCATCAGTTTAATCCATGTTTTAACTGTCCAATTAAATCGGACAGGCCTTTAGAGTGTAAACACATCTGATGAGATCTTTATTCTGCACAATGATCCGCTGAGAACTTTACCCCCGGCCAAACAAGTCAATGAATGTGAATATTAAACTCATTGACCACATGCCCACATACAAACGCATGCATGCACTGAGCGCTTGGTTTAGTAAAGCGAGCGCTGATCTGAGGCAGCCTCAGAACGTAAACAACTTCCCCCGGGGAAAATGCTTGCTTTAAATTCTCATTACTGTGAAGACGTACACGAGTCCCTGCGAAGACGGTTGCAACAGCCGAGTCAATCAAAGCCGGGGGTGATTGATGCTGCTCTCTCACTTGCTCACTCGCCGTCTACCCACTGGTCTGCTGGTCTGGGACATGTTTTATAAGCCTCATTCCATTCATCACACAAGATGTTTCCTTGTCTCCCTCCTGTATGCATGAATACGTTCATACTAGGGTGCTTTAAATCAGTGATTCCCAGCCTTTTCGAGTGGCAGCCCAACAGTATGATCAGACTGGTGCACAGGAAATTATTTTCAAATTAAATGAAATTATATTAGGACCCCCACATGGGTGTTGGGACCCCGAGGTTTAGAAGCACTGGCTTCAACAGAAAGTAAAAGATGCTGGAAAGCCTTGAATTTGAAACTAGATCAGTGCCCGTTCTAAACCTGCCTGTTTAGAAAGGGCTGTTTACTTTGCCCGTGATAATGCTCCAGAGCCACTTCACAATTTCACCTTGACATTAGTGAGTCCCCCTCAAACAATATACGGTCATTGTTTATTGTTTGTGTGGAGGACGTTGTGTGCAGACCTTTTTAGAATGTTTCAGTCCAATGGCTTGCAAAACCATAAAAAATATCGACCAGATTTGAAACCGAAAATGTTTTGTGATCTTTCAGTCCAAAAAAGATGGTTGAGGTCAGGGACACATCATGGTTTGGGCTTAAGTTTCTACATTTTCATTACGGTTATAATAATAACAACTTGAATAAGGAAATCCACCCATTCTTGTCAATATCGCTTATCCCCTGACAGTCAGGCAGGTTACCATGGTATGACAGGGCTGACATATAGAGACAATCAACCATTCACTCATATTAATGTCATATTCATGCCTTCAGGCAATTTAGGGTCTTCGGATAACCTGCATGTCTGTGGAGAGTGGGAGGAAGTTGGAGAGAAAACCCTTGCAGACACAGAAAGGGTCCAGCCGGCCCTCAGGTGGTGGCTAAAACCAAACAACATCGACTGTCAGTAGCAAGCAAACATTGTATTAAAGTCCTCCTATCTGCAAACTTCTGTAAGAACATCTCTCTATTTCCTGTTTTGCTGCCAATGGACAAAAGATGTAATTCCTTTGTAATTCCTCCTTCACGGCTGAGTAGTTTTGGGGTATTTACTAAAATGACTGATTATGTTTTCTTGGGAGGACATTCTCAATAACTAACCATATACATATGTATGATGCCCTCACCGGAGTCGAGGTTGTGCTGACACTTTAAGGTCCCGAGTGTGTAAAACCGCTTCACATTGCTTTTCCATTTATGAGTGTTTTGCAATAACTCATAATTATGTGGCGACAAGGCCTACATTTTAATTACCTGGTTCATTCCACTGTGGCACTTGACCAAATATATTTGTAAAGAAATTCGAGGACTCATCATTTGCTGTATGTAGAGAAAACGCACCGTGAACATCACCCGGCACCTCCTAAGGTGAGACGTGAATGGCTTCCTGCGTCTAAGTGTGCATTAGTGGTTATTCTAATGAAGCTGAAGAGGCTGACCTTGTGGCTCTGGAGGAATGTCTGTTTGTTCTGAGCCACACACTCACTGACTGGCGGAACAACCGACAGGTGTGTTATTGGTTACTGGCGGCCGACAATGTGAGCGTCACCCTCGCAGAGAGCTCCCCGCCAGCTTTGACTTTCATGGCAGACATAACTCATTTCATAGAGTGTTAATTTGGAGCGTTATTCCATTACAGGTTGGCATTGTAGTGTGTGCCACCACTGGCTCGCACTGCTGCATTTCAATTTCACATTAGGACAATCACACAATTGGGCTTATTAAAGAGTGTTCCTCCTCACAAAATTGCTTTGGAACTGTAAAATTATTCTCAGCATTAAAACTAGCTGTGACTTATGTACTTTCTCTCTCCACTGACCCCCTCCCCCTTCTCCACGCGCTCTCTCTCTCCGTCTCCTTCATTCATTTCATCTTATCTTTCATTTTCAGCTCATCATCTCATTTAGTCTCCGCCGCCACTTCCCTCTTTCAGAGCTCTCCTTTGCAACAGCGGAATATTAAAATGAGATTTGATGAGAGCGTTATCAGGCTCCAGGTCTTTTGTCCACTTTCTCCTTTCTGAAGGAGACTTCTTGTGCTCAAGGCGAAAAAAAAATGAAACGTGTGCGTGAGCCCATGTCTGCATGAGTTTGTCTAGAGGGGAGATGAAGTAAAACCTGTCTCCCTTCTCTCCCCCAAACCGTCACATCTCCTCTCTGATAGTTCAACTAGCATCCAGGAGCATTTTGAAATTCTGCTCAGATAGCGATCTTCTCCAGGGCAGGGGGGGGAAGTGGAGGGGGAGGATGAAGTGAGAGGAAAAACTGTTCTGACGCTCCTGCACTCTGTTGGAAGGATAAATGAAAAGTGTGCGCCCAGGTGAGGGCAACATGAGAAGCTAAACGCAGTCGAAATGCCATCGGAGCTATTCATGCTTGCCGAGCTAATGTTGCAGCCACGTCTCGCAGAAAAGCATGCTGAAAGAAAACCAAGGCACTCCTTTTGTATGAAAAGATTTAAATGTCTGTATTTACAGCAAAAACGTAAAATCATTTGAACTTTTTGTAAAGGAAGATGAGTGCTTTTGATTTCTTTCCACTTGACATCCCCTTACACGAGTACCCACACCTCTATCTTGCTCCCCCTCTACTCACCCTGCACTGTGCGTCACTCATTTCATCCTCCACAAATACACAGACTCTGTCTCTGCAACCACCTCCTCTATCTAACCCAGATGGATGGGAGAGAGCAGGAGGGAGCACAGAGGAGAAGTAGCGATGGAAATTAAGAGGCAAAGGGGGTGAAAATGACCCCAGCGAGGCTCGGATCGATCTCAGCCAGCCCCTTTATTTACACAGCATCTCTTGCTCCGAGACATCCCACAATCCCACAGCTTTGGAGCCTTCCATCCATCACAAAGCACAGGGACATAGAGCCAGGTCAGACAGGGTTTTGAGGGAGGAAACTGCTGAGGTTTGAATGCACAGAAAGACAGAAGGGACAGGAGGGAGGGATGGTGACGGATAAGGTGTACAGAAGATGTAATCCCAAAGTGTAGCACGAGGAAGCAGAGGGAAAGAGATATGTGAAGCTAAGGCGTGGAGGAGGAGGAGGAGGAGGCAGTCAGAGTTGTGAGAGCAGGACTGGTGAAGGGGGTTTGGAGAGATGAAATGGAGTAGAAGAGGGAATTAGAGGAACCAAAGCGTGATAAAGTGATCATCAAGAAGACGGAGACAGGCGGAGAAGGATCTGTTACAAATAGCCCGCTCTTGCTGTTGCTGTCTTCCCATCTCTCCATCTGTTCACGTACCTGTTCCTTCCACTAAGCTCGTCTCCATGAGCGCAGGCAAAACTGCCTCGGACGTCGTTGTCTTGCTCCTGTCTCGCTCTCGCTCCCGGTCTCTGTCTCGGTCTCTCTCCCTCCCCGCGGACGAGGCCTCCCCGGATCGCCGCTGCCTGTTCTTCTGGGCCTCCATGGCTTTGAGTTTGCGGGCATGCTTGTGGCCCTTATAGTGGGCCTCCGCTTGGTTCTGCAGAGAAATGAGAGAAAGGACAAGCCGAGGGGACTCGTTGCATTATCTGCTGGAGAGACTGGAGCCCACGTGCAATAAATGTTAAAATGCACGCCTGAATATTCGCTCTCTTGCAGGCATGCACGGGCTGCAAGAAGGGAAGTCTGTTTCCACCTGATAACAGCGCTGGCACATTGGGAGGCCAGAGGTATAATTGCATGTGTAATATGTAACAAGAGAGAGTATCCCATCTCCACAACTACCCTATTAATGTGCATATATATATACATACCAGCGTCACACACATTCGAGGACTCTACCAAAACTCGCAAACACAAATCCAAACGCAGATCATATTGGTACTGACTGTGACTCAGCAATAGGCGAGTCAATTTCCCACCGGGTGGATCACGATTTACCTTCACATTTTGCACTATTCTCACGGCCCGGCTCAATCTGAGAACAAAGCTCCCGTTGTAGGAGCAAGCGTGGATACATAGGGATAGTAGAGAAATCAATACAGAGATTACTCATTAAAAGTTAAAACAATCTCTGAGGGATGAGCTCTCAGCAGCTCCAGGCCTGAATATACAGGGTTATAGAGGGTAGGAGCAAGAACACATACTCATTATAGAGTAAAATTTTAACTACATTCAATATATAAAGTACAACTGTTAGTAAATTAAAAGTTCTTTTCAAATTATAGGTATGTAAAACATAAATGTCCCCAAAATGGATTAAGTCTAAAATTGCCTTTTTCTCCCTCTGTGCTTTGACAAGTGGATCAAGGTAAGGTGTAGTGCTCCAAGAGCTCTCATCCAGGTTTACTTCCTCCAGAAATTAATCATGTAAATCCTCAGACACTGAAGAACGTCAGTAAAGAGGCTGGGCTTTACTTTGAAGGACTCGAATAAACACACGCACAAGTGACTGCAAACCCTGAAAGCCTTTTGCATCGGGAGTGAGATGTGGACTTCTCTGACTGCACGAGCGTCAACAAAACATTACGTCCAATAAGCAATTAAAAAAAAAGATCATTGTGCTGTATTAGTGCAAAAATACAAGGTTATAGGCAAATACACACACACACAACCACCATCCCCAGTCTCATGTGGTAGCGCTATGTAAACACCGGCAGTCTGGGTATGGATTTGAACATGTACAGCGATCATGAAGGTGTGATATACTGCAGCAGTGGCCTATAAATGGTGTGGCTGTCAAAGCATCTGTAAAAATACCTTGAATACTTTGTGACTGATCTGCCATGACAAGGCTTCAGAGATTAGTGCGATGAGACGAATTCAGCCAGCGACACAGCCCCCCCCCCCCCCCCACACTACTCTCTCCATTCAATTGAGTCTCGACGGAGGCAGAGGAACAAGGTGTGAAACGAGCTTTGGTTTTTCACATCGCCGCCCCAGCCAGCAGGACTACAGGGAGCCACAGTGTTCTTGCAGGGGGAGTCCTGATTGCCTTCGCGATTGAGCAAATCCCCGGGCTAAAAGTAAACACTGGACTATATCTGGTGCAGAGACACATGTTCAGTGGCTGTGGATCGTGTTCCCCCATAGCTTTGACTTCCTGCTGAATCCTAAATAATGCTTTGCTTGTAGCAAAACTAATAACAGACGTAAAAACTGCAGTGATTTTTAGAGGCTGATGAATAGAACCGTAGCTTCCCCTCACGTCAATAGTCAGCTTTTTATCAAGACTGCAAGTCACAGTTGTGTAAACCGGAGCAAAGGCATAAAATGATGCGCTTTTTCCAATACTTGCAGAAGCTGTAGTCAATATTTTCATGATTTCAACAACTAGATTAAAAGATGCTAATAAAAGAAAATACTAATGCAATTTTATTAGTGAATGCTTCATTTTAGAGTCAGTTTACAAAAATAAACCTAATATTATGTGGTCCCCTGAATCTGCACCAATTTACATACATATTTATCAGTCCCCAAAACCGTGTTAGATTATTTTCATCAAGATCCATGAATTATTATTTAAAAAAAACTCTAAAATGTCGAAGAAAGTACATTTTTTAAATCTTGGATCCGCCCCCTGAACTGAATCCGCACCAAAATGTAATCGGTTCCTACCCGACCCATTGTTGAGCTTTTGCGTATTCTCACTAAACTATGAACAAACAAACGCAGATGAAAACATAACCTTGGTGGAGGTGATAAGAAATATAACAGAAGCATACACCAGCGTGGAAAAATGCTATAACAGTAGCACTGCGTCCAATCGTGCCATTTGGAATATCTGCTTTTTTGGGACAAGTAGGCTGATCTGAGCACAGACAGATTACCTGAACAGAACACAGTGTCCCCTATGTGTGGCCTTTCCTTTTGGGAAATATGTTTATTTGCTTTCTTTCTAATTATCAAATGAGAAAATCCATACCAAGCTCATGTCTGCATTCGCATTCATCCAGCAGCCAGTTAGCACAGCTGGAAACAAAAGGAATCAGCTAATCTGGCAAGGGATGTCACACTGCACATCCTGACATGCACCTCTGCATCACCGCAGCCAGGTGAGAAGTTAAACAGGATGGAGGAGGGTCACCAAAACCATGAAATAAAAGTTGCTCTTTATTGAGCTGCAGATGAGGCTTACATATTTCTCCCTTTAAGCATTATGCCGAAAGATAAGTTGGTATAACATGTGAGCAAACTCTAAGGAGGGTGCATGGGAGTGTTAGGAGAGTACTGATGCTGTAAGAGAGACAGATAAAGCTACAGTCAGACCTGGCACTCCTGTTTAAGACGGTGTGTTAAGGCAGGGAATGGGATTTGCTCCAGTGTGTGAAGAGCACGTCTGCATCCCCTCTCCCCCCTCTGCTCCCCGTCTCCTGTGCCTCAACCCTTCTTTGAAAATGAAGGCGAAAAAAAAACGTGTGCCAGTGTGTGTGTTTGTGTGTGTTTGTGTGTGTGTGTGTGTGTGTGTGTGTGTGTGTGTGTGTGTGTGTGTGTGTGTGTGTGTGTGTTTTCCTGGGCCCAGACCTGAGATGTCTTAAGGCTTTCTGGATTCATATTTATTTGTTTTCGTGAATATGCATAAAATGTCACGGGGATGTTTGTGTGTTTGTACTCCGCGTCCTCTCGTGTGAATGTTTGCACGTGTACAGAATGTGTGTATTTGTTTGCGTGGGTATGCGTGCACGCGTGCAGGATGGCGAGGATGGGAGAAATGAATGAGGAGCCGAGAACGCCGCTTCCTGCTGGGGCTGCTGATTGTTTCTGCTCTTCGCTGATAAACGGCAGCTCTCCCTGCTGTCTAATCCCTCATACCAAAACAACACACACACACACACACAAACACACACACACAGATTTCACTACATAACTAGAAAAACACAAAATTACCAACTTTTAAATTGGAAGCTACAAACATGTGCATAAAGGGTATACACTAAGAGCATACACACGCTGAGATATTAAGTCAGTGAGGTATTAGTGGACCATATTTTTCAAAAAGCAACATTCATGCAGAGAGCAGAAGCACAGAAATACATAGAGATGTTCTCTGAGGCTAAACCTACTTTATCCATACAGACTGATTTTACTTAAGAAATTACGTCTCTTTCTCTCTCTTAAGCCGCTTTCAGACATGCACTGAACTCTGTAGGTCCTCCGTGTTTTCTCCTGAGGAGGTGCATGTGTGAATGCAAATGTCCGAGTGAGAGGCGTCCATAGTTTCTGCGGACTTCCTCTCCTTGGCCTCCTCAGTCCTCGTCAGTTGAAATCCAGGAGAATTACCCCACTGGATTCACCACGAGCGAGTGGGGGGGGTTGATGATGCTTCTAACACGCAGCAGACGCAAGAATACAAAAAAAAGAAAAAGCAAACGAATATCTCCCGGTGAAAAAGCGGCTTCATACATGTAGAAGAAAATGTCGAGAGAGTTTGTGGTGATAAGAGCCGACACCGGAGTCTGTGAGTTGTCAAGAAAATCGCTTGATCTCCGCAGCGGAGGTAATACCTCACTTCCTGCCACTGCCTACTGCACCGGGCTGCTCCACCTCTCGTTTGAATAATGCGGAGGATTTGTTACTGTTGTGAAGTTGTCTGTGCAGAGAAGGTCCTGCTGTGTTGTGCACGTGTGAAAGGCAAACTGCGGGTAAACTCTGCAGCCAATTCTCCGGATTTTACCTGCAGGTCATGTCTGAAAACCTCTTTATTGTACCCGGACCTCTCTTTTCACAACATAAAACCACTGAAGCCGCTCTTACCGTCGAGTTAAAGCGCAGGTGGCAAATGTTGCAGGAGATAATCTGTTTCTTCTTGAGGGGCTGAGGGACACCGAACGTGTGGTTGATCACTGCCTTCTGGACAGGGTCCATCTGAGAGACAGAGAGAAAGAAAGGCCAATACATTAAAAACGTTAGGTCTATATGATTTTATTTCTCCCGAAATGAGACATTTCTGTGCAGCAGTGCAACTTATTCCCCTGCAAGATGAGGTTTAATCTTTGGTGTGGCCGCATTTGTTACAAAGCATCCTCTAATATGGAGGTTTTCAAAGTGTGTTGTGGGGGAGGTGGGGAAGGATGGGGACACAGAGGGGGAGACATACGTCAAAGATGCTGCAAAAGGACAGAACTGTAAGTTGTTGTGGTTTGGTTGCTGATTTGGGCCAGTTTACCAACACGACCAACAGCTGCTGCTGAGAAACACAGTTCACGGAGGCAGTAAGAGTTGCTTTTCCGTTTCCTTCCTCTAGTATGTTATTGTGGAGGTGAGGGGGCTGGGAGAGCACCCTCACCTGCTAGAGAGGATCAATCAGCGCAGGTGAGAGCTGTTAGCTGATTGGTCCTCGTGCTTAAAAGGCAGCGTCTGCACTGCCTCAGGACGAACCCAGAGACGGAAGTGTTCCTCTTAAACATTCTTTATTCACAAATAAACATAAATTCAAACTACAACTTAAAGTAGACTGGCTTTGCAGCTCAGTCCGGGCGTCTCTCCAGTGTCTGCGTCTCTCCAGTGTCTGCGTCTCTCCAGTGTCTGCGTCTCTGGGTTCGTCCTGAGGTAGTGCAGACGCTGCCTTTTAAGCACGAGGACCAATCAGCTAACAGCTCTCACCTGCGCTGATTGATCCTCTCTAGCAGGTGAGGGTGCTCTCCCAGCCCCCTCACCTCCACAGTTATATAGGGTTTTTCTGTATGTAAAAGTTCTGCAAAGTTTTAAAAACGTATAACACAAGCCCAGGGACAGTCTGGCACACTCCCTAACATAGGTAGGGAAAGTGAGAGCGGAAAAATAGAAATTGATGAAAATAATTGATAATGGAAGAGATGAAAATGCATGTGACTTGAATAGAGTAATTTGTTGTCAATTGATTTAAGAAATTAATTGATATTTATTTTAAACGGTCCCTCTGGTTAGTGGAAGCTCTTATTCCTGGGCCACAGCTGAGACTCTTATTTCAACAATAAGAAGTCCTATAGTGGCTCCCTCCTGCACAATCTCCATAACTCCCATTTATACTAGATAATACAATATTTCAACACCAACAGATGCATTCGTTCAATAAGGAGACTCAATGTGACAGTAAGGCAAAAATATCCTTTCTATGAGGTTCAGTCGGGAACACTTTGTCATGATTTAAACATTAATTGCACAAATGGGAATACAGGTATGCTTGGCGCGGATGGCTCCATTCTTTGAATGCTCCCTGGATTAGCCCAGCAGCATGCTAAAATAAAACAGGGAACACATGCAAAACCCCCAGTTGGGGTAGCAGGCAGGATACATTTGTTCAAGATGAATACCATTTACCACAACTATGTTTGATCTCAGTGCTAAAAGGTGGCGGCTGGGGTAGTGGAGGCAAATTGCCGGCAGCAGAGTGGCAGTGTAGCTGAGGGGGGATCAGTGAGGAGGAGGTCGTATTTAAAGGGACCGCTTTGTTGAGATAATGAGCTGTGATTGGTGAGTGACTGACGAACAACCATGAACCTATCAGGAGTCGACAGCCTATGACTGCTGGGCACATGACTCCTGCATGAACTACCGCGATGCTTCATTTGTTGGATGTCACTGTGGGAAAAGCAAATAACCACTGAAACACACTGAACATCAGAGATTATGTGATTTGAACGCAGCCCATTTCTGCTCCAGTGGTGCCACAATCTGAGCACCCCCCCACCCCACCCCACCCCACTGCATGCAAGCAGAAGGCGTGAATAGAACACACTCCTCTCATGTTAATCTATCCAGATGAAAAAAAAGATAAAAACAACGAAGCAGGGACAAGCAGGAAGTGTCTGTGATGGCTGAGCAGGTTTTTTGACATAAATCTGGAACAAATGAAAACATCACTCACTGAGGTCACATGACCTTGTAGATGCAGAGAAACGGAAACATTCTTCTCTGCATTTACAAGGACGGTGCATCGTACTCGGGGCACTGTGCGTGACTTTTCCTGACATCAATGGCTGTTTCATCCATGTGTACGGAGATATGTAACCAGTGGCCTTATCTCAGTTACTTTTATTGCATGGGGAAGAGTGGAAGTGCATCAATAAGCAAGATGAGGGTGGACCGAGGAGATAAGATGACGAGGCACCAGCGAGGAGACTTACTTTATCCGGGTTCATGCTCGCCAGCTAAATAATGCACTTGTGTTGCTATTGAATTATCACAATGTCACATTTTAGTGTGACTATAATAGGTAAGAGTAAATAAATTCAGGCTGTTTGTTACGCTTAACAACAGTACGCTCTCCGAACACTTTATGAGGAACACCATATTAATACTGTGCAGGGCCTCCCTCTGTCTGAAAAGGACCTCAATTCTTTGTGCCATAGATTCCACAAAATGTCAACAAACACACCTAATATATACTTAAATAGTTTTTCATAGTACAATGTTACGGCTCTTATGGCTCTGCAAAGGAGGTTATGTTTTCATTTACTTTGTCTGTGTCTGTTAGAGTACAGCCACAGTACACACACAACTGCAGCTAAGACTGGGAGGTTTGACTGTCTACGAGGATGGTAACAACTTTATGGATGAGGCACGTGCAGAGTGAAAGAAATCATAAAGATAGCCCTGCCAATGTGAACGAACCTGACCCGAATCCAAATATCATTGCAAGACTCGGATCGTGTATCCACACTCTAATTCAAACCAGTCTGTCTGGCATCCCCAAGTCACTAAGATCATATTTTTCCCTATTTTTTTATTTTCGATGTGAACATTAGCTGCAGCATCTGACCTGTAAGCTGCCACAAGATTGACAGATCGGTGCGTGAATAGGCAGATGTGGACGTGTTCCTACTAAAATGCATGGTGAGTGCGCATGACTGCTTCTAAAGGCCTTGAGGAAACAGTACTAGCTGAATCAAGGTGTTTTTTCCGTGTCACAACATTCTGCCATTAAGTGGCTGTAACTACAAAGGTTACCTGCAAACAACATAGGGGAAAAACAGTATTAAAATATAGTCTCAAAGCTAAATAGTGTTTTTCCATGCTGTGTTATTGCAGCACATCAGTGATCAACTTTCATCAGAGGCACTTCAAATACCAGGCAAAGGTGCAGTCAATGCATCCTCAGTCCAATTAAGTAGCATGGGGAACTCCAACAGCAAAGATATTCAGTGCACACTACATAACCAAACTCCAAACAGGAACTTTAAACAAGAAAGAAAAACGAGCTTCAGATGAGACAAATCATCTTCTGCTAACTCAAGATGTCACAGGTTTGCACAGCGACACTCGACATAAAGATTCTCCTGAGATTCTGACGCTCTTTCTGGACCAAACACAAAAACTATCTCCTCCCACTCAACACTTCCCTGATTTGTCAAGAAGACGTATTTTCTTTTCTACAACTTTCATGCCTGATATGCGACTGTGCACAGCCTTCAGATTTTTCTAATTAAATCTATTTATACACCTTTTTAATGTGAAACCCAAACATGCAACTAGCTATAACACGACATCACCTCTCAATGACCTTTATTAGATTTATCTGATTATCACAGGTAATGTGATATTTCCTTATTTGTTTTTTACCTTTTTGAATTCCTATTTCTGAGGTAATGACAGCAGCAACAGCAATATGATTTAGCCATGACATAATATACAATGTACTGTTAAGTACTGTACTGTTGCTGTTGCAGTGCCTCCTTTTACTGATCTAATGACTCACTGATTGAACCTAATGCATCTGACCTGAAACCATGAGCACTGATGGAAGTCTGAGCGACTGAAATGTTTGCTATTGGTTCTAATTTCAGCGATTTGGTCAAATGAGCACTTCTGTGTAAAGCAGTAAAGCTGCAAGGGAAAAATATTGTCTTTCTAGCTGTTCTCTCTTAATTTTGTGTATTGGTATCATTCTAATAGTATTTTTTACCTATAGACACAACAGACAGGAGACATTTGCTGTAATGACTTAATGTCCACTTTGTCTTTCCAAAGACCCTTTCAATTGAACATCCAGGCCTAAAAAAATGGTGCACGGCCAAGTTGTATGCCAAATGAAGTTAGCCTCTGTGCTGTACTGAGAGATTTGAAAATGTGGCTCCTAAAATCTTTCTCACTATAAAGGTGAATGTAACTTTTTAGAGATTTTACATCCATGCAAAGCCCAGGAATTCTGTAAGTTAAAGGAGATGTGGATATCACTACACTCTGTATATATCTCTGTGTTAAAAAGTCATGCTGTACCAATGGCAACTATCTGCAAAGGTTCATAAATTACAACGTAGTAATAATAATAACACATGATGAAATTAACTTTCTACTTTTTCAGAGTGTGTGTATGAGATCATCACCTTGTATAACAAAGTAAACTAGAGGGGCGTTTGGAGAGCCAACTCCTTGTCTCGCCATGGTAAAGAAAGTGAAATAACATTTGCGCATTATCTAGATCAGCACCAAAATCAAATGGATTTTTCCTTCTCTCATACATTCTGCCAAACCTTCACAAAGTTATACAGAAATCAGTTCAGTAGTTTTGATTGAACAACAATGAAAACCTCCTTGGTGGAGGTAATGACATAAAAAGACAGTTCCGGTGGAACATGTAATTGAAGCAGCTTAAACATGTATAATAAATGTATCTAGTATTGTGGTGGGAATATTATTAGGGTCAATTTGACATTCAACTATAAATCCAAACCTGTCATCAGTATTTAGGTTGGGGTCTCCCATTAACCCCCTGCGCTGACAATAAATCCATCTTTAGCCTCCATGTTTCCCTCAAAGGCTCTGTAGGATAAGTTTGTTGTTCCATGTTGTTACAACCCTCACTCCAGCTGGTATTTTAATGCAGTTAAAAGTTCATTGTCATCCAAAACACGTGACAAGTGTCAAATACATTATGGGTCATTGCAGCTGCGCACACAAGTGTTTCTGGATAGGGAAGTGTATTAGGGACTAATACTCTGAAAAGACTGTGGAGTCCCAGGTCGGCATGCTATAAAGAGCAGAGCGAAGGCCGAGGATTCATTAGAAGGTTGGAATTCCACGATGACAGCTGATTTCATTGCGGCACCCTTCAGCGTGGTATCACATATAACAATCACCTTGGATCTCTCCCCGGGCCTGGCACAGGGCCTGGCCTAGTCCATTCCTCTGCTCACATGGGAGAGGGGTCTCAGGATGGCTGAGCATTGTTCTCCGACCTGACTCCTCTGCAAGAAAGTCTGTTTACTATAGATTCTTCACGGCCAAGTGTGAGAGGGAATATAAACACACCTGACACTGAAACCTCCACGCAGGAGGTATATCTCTCCCTCAGGGCTATCGTTGCCTCTGCTGATTTATTTTGGTTTCCTCTACATGACTCAACTGACTTTTCCCTTCACCAGCCAAAACCTGACCATGGAAACCCAGCTCTCCCACTCTTGTCGCCCTCTGTCCACCTTAGCGGGGCGGGCTGCACACAGCTATTTGTTTTAGGAGTTGAAGAATGTGCCCATTGTCTGTCCGCAGCCATCCAGAACCAACTGCTATAAATGCATCTTTTGTCCAAGCCCTCCGTCCTCCCCCGCCATCCTAGTACAGACAGAAGTTATCTAGCATGGGGCGGCTCAGTCCGTGATGGGGTTTCAGGGAAGGTAGAGAGAGAGAGAGAGAGGGAGAGAGACACAGAGAGCACATAGAGAGATGACACAAGGGGGACCTGAGGGATATTTAGTTCTGGAGACAGGTGCATTCATCTTTTCTGTACACATCCGGGACAACGTGTGCCTGATCAGGTCTTGGAGAACCTGGGGCTCCATGTTGAAAGGACTTTGTGATTTATGCCACAGCTGCGCTGTCAGACTGTGTGTTATGGAGGCTAATTATCTCCTCCCGGGACTGAAACAACACTGATTTGATGTTATTTCCATGGTTATCATAATTCCTGCATTCTGGTTGTGGTAGCTTCCATGTTCCTACTGCTGGTTGTATTCTGTTTGAATTTCACTGCGACTCTGTAAACATTATTTCCTGTGGGGCAGCTCACTGCATTCATTATTAATCGAATGCCTTCTTCTACAATTACTGTTACTAATATGACTCTTTATTTTTTAAACAAACATAATGTCTGAAAACTAGGATTACTGCCTTGTTTGTCTCTGCAAACCAGTCAAGTTACAGTTTACATCACTGAGAGAAACAGAAAAATTTCAAATTCCTTGTATGTGTTTACATGTATAAATAACATAACATAATACATAATAAAAGCAGATTTTCACAGAACACAAAGTTGTAGTCATGACAGTAGACATGCGAGTCCTTGGTGGCCTAAAGCTTTGAGCAGCAAGCAAAAGGTCTCTGGTTCAATCCCTGGACTGGTAGGAATAACTCTGCAAGATCAGCAGTTACCCTTGAGCAAGGCCTCAACCCACACCGGTCCAGTGACCAGCAAATCCGACTGTGGTCCTCTGTTCATCAGTACAAATACCTTGAATAAATACAGGTTGAACATTTTTTGGGGATTTTACTGCAAAGAAACTGAAAATGTCTAATATATGAATGCTTTACATGCATCTTCCACCCGGCAGCACAGACAAAGTTTCAAGGTAGAAACCAAAACCTCTTTTAGAGATTGTACGCAGGTTTTTAAAAGGCAATTGGCTCCATTTCCATTGCCAGTAGAGGAGTTTGCCTTTCAGATTTTTCTCCAGGTGCTCCCTGCCTGACGTCACATACGTACCTAAAACTGAGGCACTCTCTCACCTCACTGTTGACCACTGACCTCAAGATTCGTGTCATCAATTCAGTATCCAATGAAATGAAATATGCACAATCATCTCTGTTCCTAAGTCATGACGTTGAGTAATGGCCAGTTAAATGTTTTTGAGTTGACCTTTGACATTTATGCCTTTATTTGAAAGGGCCAGTGAAGAAGGACAGTTAACGCTGGGAAAGAGGGGAGGGGGATGAGATGCAGTCAAACCAGGAACTTGCTGCTAAGGACATTTTACGCCAATGGTGTACACGCCAAAACCATGTGACTATCAGGTAACCCCACAAATTATTTTCATCAGACAGCATGAAGGCTTAAACAGGAGAAAAGAAACAACTTTTCTCAATGATTCGTAACCAGGACAGACAAAACACTGAACAGAGACTTGCTCTATCCTCCCTCCACCACTAATATAAATACATGAGGGTGTTAGAGGATGGTGTTTGTGCTGCCTCCGCTGCTGGGCATGCTCAATCCTCCACGGGCGACCTCATGACCCAAAGTGGTTGGTGGCTGAAGAAATGAATAAACTGCACTATTCATATAGCACGCAGGAGACCCCCCCACCTCCCACCTCCCACTATATGCACACATCACACAGCACAGGTTTATGTGTCATCCACCCCCTCAAACAAGTCCTCCACTGCCAGATGTCTCTTTCTCTGTCTCTCATCCTACGTTTTTTCGCTTGGTTTAAAAAAGATATAAAGCGTATGGTGGAGCAAGAGCTCCTAGCTTATGTGTTTTTTACAGACCACAGAACTGGAAATGGTTTCACAGTGTGCGATAAGGGAAGTGAACACACACGCACACACACACACACACACACACACACACACACACACACACACACACACACACACACACACACACACACACACACACACACACACACACACACAGAATCAAAAGAAATCGGAAGTGCCTGCACACACACACAAACCCCCACACACAAAATGACAATGGCTGTAGCACTCTGGCAGGTAAAGCATCAAAGATACAAGTATTTAATTCCGGGCAGCGCAGCAAGGTGAGCATCAGAGCCGTGGTGCTCGAAGACCGAACAGTTTGTTGCTGACGTTCGAAAACAAAGTAATAATGCTCTCATCTACAGAGATGCTGATACCGAGGCGACAGCAGCAATGCCGAAGGGGTGAAACGACGCTCGAATAAAGATTAGCACCCTGAGCCTGAGGTGAGGCCGCTGCACAGCACCGAAGGATGAGGTCTGGCTGGGAAGATAATGATATAGGGAATAACAGGGTGGCTACCATTAAGCACACAATTTTATAGACCTGTCTTCCTTTATTCCACTCACCGATATAAAAATCAGCCGATCAGCATGAGGTGACACAAAATGTATTAGGTATGTGGATCATAACCCGCCCCTTACACCATAAAGGCTGCTTACTGGCCCAGAGTACAAAATAAGGCTAATACGTTTGCTGGGGCTTTCGTAATCAATAGGTGCTTAGATCCTTTGCTTTCATTCCCCCTGCCTCATATATTTCCCAACAAATTGCATTTTCGAGGAGTGCATGAGAGGAGAATGTCAAAATACATTTTCGAGCGTTCAAGCTTGAAAATGTAAAGCATGTCACCAAACAGTGTAATCACAATATTTTTCCACAGAGAGAGAGGAGCCACCTCTTCACATGATATTTCTGCTGGATCTAATTAGGTACCTTATTATTTACAGGCCATTTTGGGGTCAGCTAGAGACCTTTATTGTTGAAATTCCTTGTTGATAAAAGTTATAAATTCAAACTCTGGATAATCTCCTGTATGTGCATGTGGCTTTAAGTGAGAACGCAAATGTCCGAGTCAGTTGCTGCGGACGTTATCTGGATTTTAGGATAATCCTAACCCTAATTAAAACTCCAGAGAATGTCCGAATGAGCCCATGTGAGAATTAAGCAGGATTATGTCTGGAGATTCAGATTTGACTTCTGCAGCAACATATCCTGCCTCCTGCATGCTCCACCCTGGCGCCACCTCTCGCATGAATGATAGGAGGTTTTCCTGTTGTTGTGAATGTGTCTAACTGTCTCCTGCAACGTTCCTTATATGTGAAAAGCAAACTCCAGAAAATGTCCAGACCCGACTGTATGAACATTCTCCAGAGTGAAAACGTCTTTAATGACATCAGACTCACCGTATTAAAGTTAGGGAAGAGGCTGAGGGGGGAGGATCCATTGAGCCTGAAGGGCAGGAGGTGTTTGAGGTCGATCTGAGGCTGAAGAGGCCGTCCCGGGATGGGGAGGGAAGCGAGGAGGGAGCTACCCTGGGCCGACGTACCTGGACAACACAAAGAGATGGATGTTAGAAGCTAAGAAATAACAGTATGTTAACATGGTGTGGGGGGGGGGGTACTGTTCCTGTGCACTGATGCCTTCCAAGAGGTGAGGTGCAGCACATAGAGGGGGTCTGACTTTGATTAATTCCACGCCAGAGGCACCGTTACGCCTCCACCTGACACCCAGCACAAATCGTACAACTCAAGTGTATGTGGATGTTTGTGCGTGGTTACTGTTTTTATGCAGACACTAGAAACATGTGTATGAGGGGGTTGGGCAGTTTTACTGGAGACTTAATATCCCCATTACCCCAACAGCCCCCCAAGGACATGCACCTGCCCCCTCATGTACACACACATGCACACACACACACACACACATCATTTAATTACTGATGTATTGGCTGAGGAAAGGTGCCGGCGCTAAGGAAAGATGGGAGATATCGGATTTCAAATGGACCAGGGATGAAGAGATTTCTAATTTTCCACCTGGCTGCGTATCAGTGGACCTGTGCGCTCGGCGGTGCGCAGGCACTTATCCCAGCACCAGGATCAATCATCAGTGTCAGCTGCAGGTCACTGTGGCCACCCCATACTATGCCTATCATGCGAGCCGCTTTGCAGCACACACATACAAACAACGTCTGCGTGTGATAATGCATGCCACAGAAAGGGAAAAAAAGCAATCAGTGACCTTACAATAATACCAGCGTCTTGGCCCAAAAGAAAAAGAGCAGCTACTCAGTGGGGGAGGAGGATTTCAAAGACAGATGGTTGGAGTAAAGAAGAGTGGGTGAAGACAAACACATGGTGTGCAAAATCAGTTCTATGGAGCACATGATCCACTACTCTGTTTACCATGCAGCACAATTCTTCTGTTGCAATAAAATGACTGAAACACCATCGCAAAAAGATAAAGTTCAATACCCCTACTCTAAGAAACATTTCCATCAAATGATCAGAGTTGTGCTGGGAATTCTGAAAGGCCAAGAAAGACGAAGGACTAGAAATAAAAAAAAGCATCGTCATTTTGACTAAATCCTGGATTCATTTTCAATAAAAGGTATTCAATGCTTTTATTAATTATTCACTTCATTAGCTAAAACAGTTAAGCTTAATAAAGGATCATGGTTAAGAAAAAACAAATTGCAACATGACCTCAAACTCCAGCATGAACCCAACCAACACATCATTAACATTATTATAGTTATTATTAGCATTATTATTCATCACCTATTATAAAACACACACACTCCTTCCTCCACTAGCTCCAAACATAACTCCTCAAAAAGTTATTCCACTTACAGTTCACTTACAGATGGCTAAAACATGGCTACAAGGCCACAGTGACCGAAATAACAGAAACTGTCAAACTAAAGCGGAGCAGTTGCTCTCAGAAGATTTGGGGTGCCTTTATATTCTGTGTTCGGGTATTTTTCTTCTTCTTAGCACGGATTTCAAGGTTGTGCTGTGAGGATGATGACAATGCTGCTTTAAGGCCTGTGTGAAGCTTAAAACATGGTGATAGATGTGGAATTTGCCAGTAGTCTGGCCCATGGCTTTTTTTTGTGGTTTGGCAGGAGTGGCAGCCATGATGTGGGGTGTGTGTGTGGTCGGTGGGTGGGCGGGGGACATATGCTTCTAAGCACTGTGGTCTCAGGTCTGCCTTTGCCATGTGTGGGCTCTCCTCTGCTGTCTGACACCCAGAGAGAGGCAGCACGGGACGGACACAGCCTGCAGACACGTGGGCAGCAGCCGGCGGGGGTTCGCTCACACACACACAGAAAACGAGGAGCCGAGTCTTCTCTTGGAAGGGCTATCATAGGGAAAAGCTGGGCTTGCAGGGAGAACAGTTATCAGCTGATAGTGCTTCCACACCTCTCTGTGACTCCCAAGGCAGCTTATTAAATCAGGGGCTGGCTGTTTGCCTCTTTGGATGATAACGCTGCCATGGAGGCACGGCCTGAATCCAGGCATGTACGACAGCGAGTGAAGGAGTGTGCACGCGCTAGGCTAGAGTCTTCCAGACTAGTATCACATGCACACACACACATACACACACACAAACGTATACAAACAGAGCTGCCTACGCACCTCTGACAACAAATAGCTCCCAGGACGTACGCAAGCAAACATACTGAGCCTTCATTCCTTATTCCTCTTCCACTATCACCACATTAGCTGTTCAACCCTTTAGTCCTCCTACTGTAATTCTCTTGTCATCACTCCAGTGCTCCCTTAGGTCTTTGACAAATTGCCTTTTCTCACATCTAAATACCCCCCCCGCCCCCTCTGGGTTCTGCATATCCCTGCAAACGGTCGCTGAACGGCACAGGAGAGGGTAGAGGGGGGGATGTCGATAAGCACACAGCCACATGCACACACAAACACAAAATTACAAATGGTTTAACTGTACACGTATCACATATTGTGTTTGAGTCTATAGGATTACACTGTAAAACAAATAATCATGAATATTTCAGTGTTCAAACATGATTCTTGTGTTTTATGTGCATGTGTAAAGATGGTTGATTTATTTCCGCCCGCGGCCCCTGATAACCTTCTATCGCTCTGTGATTTTCCGCTTATTTAATGTCACGTGTATGTGTGTGCACATGTGCATGATGTTTTCATCATGAGCACATATGTTCGTTCTGTCAAGAGTCATGTGTGCGTCAAGGCTCAAGTTTATTTACGCCTCACTTGTGGACCACAGTCCAGACCACTGGCGAAAAAACAATCTCTCCCTATCTCCCCCAGATGACTTTGCTCACAGATCAGACTGTCTCTCCCTCCCCAGGCAGGCTTCCTCCTCTTCCTCTAACCACCACAACAACGCATCCCACCCTCTCATGACTCACTGGGCTGAGTTACACAACAGCCACAGTCACATCGCATCCGCTCCGATGTGTGTGTGTTTGTGCGGGGCGGTGCATGCGAGCAGTAGAATTCAAACATCGATTTTTCAATTATTTTCAACTTGCTCATCTAAGAAAATGATGGATTTCAGCATACGCAAGCAAACATACTGAACCTTCCCTCCTCACTCCTCTTCCACTACCACCGAATTACTTTCTCATCCCTTTAGTCCTCCTACTGTAATTCTCTTGTCATCACTCCAGTGCTCATTTTGGTTTCTGACAAGTCTCCTCACTTCTAAATACCCCTATCCTGCCCCCCTGGTGCTCTGCATATCGCCTAAAACTGCAGCTGAACGGCACAAGAAGGAGAGAGGGAGAGGGTCGTAGGGGGAGGAGAGCAAATCTTTCTATTTGTGGCCCAGTGTAATTATGTGGGATAGATGCCGGCACAGCAGGGTCTTTGGAGTTTGGTGAGCAAAACTCCACGTTCTTTTTTTCCTTCGGCCTGTTCTTGTCTAACCTCCTAAAGACAGATTTGACTTTGGGTGAACGTACTTAGAACAGGTGCCATGTCATGTAGACTGTACAACAGATCATTGACAGTAAAGATGTGCGGGGGTTGACTAGGTTGTCTAGAACGCAGGGTTAGGGTTAAAAAAAGTGATAAAGCAGCGGATGTTTTAAATAACCTACCGACTGATTGCGTTCGTTAGGCTTTCCATTATAAAATGAGATTAAGGTACACAACAGAAGATATGTCCCTAACAGCCGCTATTGGTCACTAACAGCCAATAACATCAACTGTTGTTAGGCATTCATTAGTGCGGTAGAACAGAGAAGGGATATTCTTCATCTTGTCTTGTGTTCTAAAATGGGACAGTGTTTAGTTTAAAAAGGCATAAAGGTAATGATGTCTGATCTACTGAGATTTACCTTTAGCCTCAGCCTCAAGTTTAGCCTGTATTGTTGTTTACAAGGCCGAAACACATGATGACACTAAGGTGCAAAACTGAAGTTATGACCCTAACATGGGCTGGTGGCCACTAACACCTGCAACTGGTGCTCTTAACTACTGGTAGTTGGTAACTTAAATTGTACAAGGCATATTCACCATCTTGTCCATATTCTAAAATGATTGTAGCTGGATGCATCCAGTGACCGCTATGAACAGGTTAGCTGACAACAAGGGAAAGACCTTGTGACAGCAAGGAAAGACAGCAGACTGGAGGGTATCGAATCCACTGGGCTGTCCAGCCACCAGACTCAAACCAAAGTTCGCAGGACATCAGCCCCCTTGTTTCTGAAGAAGTTAACTCTACCACAGAGGCAGTTGCAGAAGAGGGTATAGAGCCCACTCAGCCAGGAAAACCAACAAGGGAGAAGAAACCTTTACAAACCAAACCGAAGGTGAACTGACCCGGAGCTTCTCGAAGCGATGGAGTTGATTATCAGAGCTTCAAAACGAGTAGTAGGTGGTGAGCGACAAAAGTCGGGGGTCCGATTAACGCCAATCAGGGCCTACATGACTGTCATTTCAACCCAGACTACAACCCCACGATGCACCAGACGGTTGCTAGGGAAACTTGAAGAAAACATCACATGGGTCAATCCATCAAAATCAAGAAGCACCTCAATAAGCAAAGGTAAGAGATCAGACTATAGGTTCTACATTAAGACAGAGAGAGAGAGAGAGAGAGAGAGAGAGAGAGAGAGAGAGAGAGAGAGAGAGAGAGAGAGAGAGAGAGAGAGGGAGAGAGAGAGAGACACTACTTCCCCTCACCTGAAGTTGCTTACGTTAACTTTTAATATAACTACAGCCTTCCTGAGGTTTCTGGTATAACTACAGTATTGATTAAAGTTAGTTCATGTGTACTCAAGTAAATACCAGTATACAGTATGATGCTGTTCATTTTCCGCTCCTGCAAATTTTTCACAATATGAACAAATGTATAGATTCAGTCAACAGATATGCATGCTTTTATTTTGAAACCGTAGCCCACAGGAAGTGTCACAAACATTTATGTTCATGACAAAATGGACAGATAAAGTTTGAAACTGTGCTTGAAGATAATATTTTCTGTCTGTTCAGCTTTGAACTTCGCATGGAACGCAAAAAAACCCCCCAACCGTCTGAGACTGGGAGATGTTTTAAACCTTAGAAGACCCTCTTCTGATTAAAAGGCTCTCCTTTGATGTAGAACATATGATCTGACCTTTTAACTTTCATGTTGGTTGACAACCCATCTGACCTGTCGACCACTTGACAATAACCATCCTGAGCCCCGGCAATAAACCGAACCAAGAAGAAGAACATATAAACTAAATATTCACCTTCCCCCTTGACGTTGCTTGCCACACATCAATAAACCGAACAAACCCGGGAACCTCAAAATGGACCTGGAGCAAACCGTCGCTGTGTTGCAGTCAAAAAATGAACAACTCGGACAGGAGAACGAGCGGTTGAATTTGCTGCTTAGTGTATTTATGGAAAACATTGAAATGAGAACCTTGATGCAGCGCTCAAACAATGATACTCTGGAGGCGCCAACAGGTATTGTTGATGTTCTTCTTTGCCAGTAGATGGCAGCTAAAGCACAGTTCAGAGTTGTTAAAGAGTTGTTGTGTAGTGGCAAAGAAATGGAGTGAAATTAAGTTAGGAACAAGAATTTAAAATACAGTTGTGAGTTTAATGAGCAGAGGTAAGTGAAGGATTTCTGGTTGCCTTTATTTTCAAAAGGGATATTTGCATTTCTTTAGTTCACAAGATTTCCTTTCTCTGTGACCTTTTAGTGGTACAAGCATGTACATGTATAGACCAAAAGAAACTCTTAAAATTATGTGTTATCGCATTTACTGTTTTCCTCAGACAAGACAATAATATCTGGATATCTTGTTGTCAGTTTGCTTCCCATCAGGAAGAAAACATTTCAGTCTATGGAAAACCACCCTCAATGAGAGGGAGTTCAGTAAAGACCTTGATCAGACCAAAATCCATCATGAACATCGAACCTCGTCTCCCACCAACTCCAGGTCTTTCAAACAAAAATCTGCCCAGACAGACACATGTGAGGAGGCGAAGCCTCACAGCTGCCAGGCTGATGTGGCTGAAGGTGAGTGATGCTTATTTAGAAGTTTAAGTAATAGTAGTGTTACTAAAAAAATAAATGATTAATTATGTGTGCCTATGCATGTATACTTATTATTTGACTTCTTATTCTTCTTCCGTATGAAATTTCGTTCCGCTACTCCTCCCGCAGTTTTCGTCGTACATGCACGTACGTGCGAAAATGAATGGGAGTCAAGGTCTCTCGCCCATTTAGAGCATTTAGAGAAATTTCTGGAAGGAGCCACACTTTTCTAACTCGCTCCTACGGTCAAATCTTTTGACTCTAACCAATAAGAAAACTATATCTGTAGGTTCGGCAAAGTCTTGGGATTCTCACGGTGTTTTTATTTCACAGATAGGACCTATAGTTTTTGAATAGTCACTTGTTGTTCGAGGGCTTTGCTATAGTCTAGCTTTCTCTTTTCCAGTATGTTTAGCCAGGAAAGATTCCTTTGATGTTTTTGATGTTGCGATTCAAGCAGCAGCACGTTTTTAGAAGGCTAAGAGGTATTGAGGATGACTACTGGGCCACATGGCAGTCTGTAGACAGCCATACAAGCCAGTAGTAAGTCGGATTTATCGTTAGCCTTTGCGTTCGTTACAATTTTTGGTTTGTTGTTTTGCTGGCTGTTTGGATTGGCTCCCAAGGCTCTCTCTCTCTCTCTCTCTCTCTCTCTCTCTCTCTCTCTCTCTCTCTCTCTCTCTCTCTCAAATTGGCACATTCTCTCTCTCTCACCAACCTGGATCATGTTATAAACATGCAGCTTTTATAAATGTCTCTCTCGAGCCGGCAGCAAGCACTAGGCACACATTCAAAATATCTCAGCAGGAGGAATTTTCAAGCTAATTTATTTATTGCTGTTGCAGACATGATCCTGGGAGAGATTGCTTTACAACTGGACAGGAGGATTCTGTCTCGTGTCTTCAAGGCCCAAAAGAGGCTTTATGGTTTCACATTGCAGAATATACCAGCCAAGATCCTAGAGGTAAGAAACCCCTTCAATGTTGTTTGCATTTCAATTAAGACTTTTATCCTTTTTGACACCTTAGTCTATAGGTAAGACATCAAATCTCAACAAAGCTTCAATCTGAACTTAACTCAAAAAATGAACATTTTGAAAAACAAAGCATTCCAGTGTACTATCGTGATGCAGAGGAAACTCACAAGCTTCTCTTCCTCTCTTGTAGGTTAGCACAAATCCACTGACAGGGAAGGTAAATAAAGGCTATCAAATTTACCTCAGTCAGAGGTATGTTGACCTCATGGAGCAGTTGAATAAGCTTGGGTACAAAAAGGCACTTCACCCTCAATTCTGTGAATTTATCATCAACACTTATGGGATCCTGAAGGAGAAGTCTGGAGATTCTAGCATAAGAAATGGCACTAACCCAGTGAACTACAACAACCCAGAGACTCTGAAGACACTCATAATGACCATTGCTCCAATGAAACTTCAGGAGAACCTGCTTCTGCTGCTCAAATGCCTCTGCAAGATGGCCGAGAAGGACAGAAAGCCTCTTCTTCTCTTTTAGAAATGAGTGTGTTTAGATTTACAAGCTATAAGATACAGCATCATGTATAAGTTTCTCAAGGGCCTGACCTGGTAAATAGATTCAACAGCCATTTTGTTTCTGTTCATGCTAAACCCGATTGTGGGGGGCAGTTCAGGAGTTAGCAGGATTACACAAAAACTTTTTTTTTTTAACTTTATTTAACATTGCAAGGTTGTTTTTCAACATTTCCATTGATTTCTCAGACAATAACTCATGGATCTTGATGAAAACAAATCAGCTCTTTGTTGATTTCTGCAGAATTTCAGGCCGTTATGCATCACGTCTCTGCTGCTCGTCGGTTAGACCTTTGCCATCAGGCTTACGATCTGTGTACCCAGCTGTGACAATGAATTTCTTGAATGTTTTGAGCGAAAAGCTACGAGGGGAAAATTGCTGACTGCTGAAACGATGAGAACAAAGTGCAGGCACGATATGAGCATAATTACCCGGCACCATGTGGATGGTTCTTTTGTCAGCTGCCAAGCGCGCACAATAAGCTCTCTTTTTGATGATGTTTAGCACAGTCCTCATATGCCAGTCAATGAGTTTGGCTGTCACAAATGTGCACACTGTCGAGGCCTGACACACACATTCGGAGTCATAACACGATGCTGCTCATTGTGCGTCTGCCTCACTGTTGCCACGCTGTTTCACCATCACCCCAGTCGGCCCGCAAACCTCCGGGCAGGGCTGCACCGCCTCAGACCACGGAGCTGATGGGACTGGATGTGACAGCACAGGAACTACAACTTTGCAAAAAATTTTAGAGCTATACCTTTTTAGTTACAACCAAAATAATCTTTTTTTTTTAACTTAGGTATGAAATAAGCAAAATATACCATGCATACAAATGGCTGTCTCACAGAGGCTGCGTCTGGAAATTGTAAATTGGCCTCACAGTGTATTAGTGGCTCAGAGCCATTTGAGGGCATGAAATGACATTTAGCTGCTGGATGTCCGAATCTAGTCCTCAGAGAGACGGAGACAGTCACAAAGAGACACAGACAGAGAGCGCTAGAAAGTGACTCATAACAGCCAATTAGCATCTGCTTGATCAGGAGGTGGTCTGAGGGCCACCGTGGGAACCATTACAGCATGGACGGAGAACATTAAGCACAATCAGTTTTAATTAAAGACCGTCGCTTTTTATTCCTCTCGATCCCCAGCCGTTCCTCCCTCACTTCTGATCTCCACTCCTCCTTCAAGTGCGATGAAAATGTGCAAACCTGACATTAAGTCTTTACGACTGGACTGATTAGATTCAACAGTGCAGACAGAGATGATGGAGGAACTTAAATTAGCTCTCAATTAAGCCAATTTGATTAATTCAGTGGAATGAAATGCGAAAATTATACGTTTCCTCACAGACTCAGGTACGATCTCGTCACAACGAATACGGCATTATTCAAAATACGAGACACAAACTGGGAGAGCAGCCAAATAAATGTGCGACTCCTGCTGCTTTTTGCCGTCAAATTGACCTTTTTTTGGAGATTTATGTCTCTGGGCCACTTTCCTCTTTCATAAACTACTTTGAAAAACAGGCAATTTAAAATGTCTACAAAGAGCCCTTTCACTTTGTGCCCCATCCTCCCTGCCTCTCATTTCCTCACCTTACCTTAAAGCCTTTTAAAGTTGTTTATTTGAATTACATTTTCACTCATTTTTTTCTGGGTCACTCAGCATGCCGTGCTGGCTGCACTGCGACTGTATATTGTGTACTGGAGTGTGTAAGGGTATGACTGTGTGTGTGACACGTGACAATTTGTATTCCTGTGTATGTGCGGCAGGCTGATACAGTTTATGCAGCAAATATGCGTGTGCTTCTACACCGTGTGAACGGTTGTGCGTCTTTCCTCTCCGGTTTGTGTGTCCACATGAAGGGAGCGGAGATATTTGCAGCAGCGACACATGGAGTCAAGCTCTAATAAGGTTGTGAAGATTTTTCTTATGAGGATTATATTTAATCTCAGCTGAGTAACTTCCTCTCATCAAAATCTCTCATATGTAGTTTTGCCCTCCTTTCTCCTTCTTTTCCCTGGATTGCAGAAGGTGGCACACTGCTCCATGTGGCCTGATTTTATGCAAGGCTAAGCACAGTTTGACCCACGACTGAAAATAGAGCACTCTCAGGAAGGGAGAGGATTTTTTTTTTACTTTTCTGTCACGCCAATTTAAGAGGAATTGTACAAAGTAAGACACTGAATCAGTTGAGTTTACATCTCTGTCAAACCCTAAAACCCCACCTGTACTCAGTCAGCTACACATCATAGTTACCTAAAGAGGTTACATGTATTTCAACAATTGAAATGGAGCAACTCCACCAATTTCCAGCCCGGTTCTTTATCTTTGCTTTAGGCTAGTGACTTGAGGCTACCACGACTAGCATAACACACCTGCAGCTCTGGCCTCCAAGTTGTTGATAGTTGAGTTGCATTGTGGGTATTATAGGTGCCAGGTTCAGACCAGCAATCAAAAAAGATGCTGTTTCTTGTTCAGTTGCATCGATTACCTCCACCAAGGAGGTTATGTTTTCACCCTCGTCTGTTTGTAAGCAAGATTACGCAAAAACAATGTACTGGGTGGTTTAAAATGAGCCTTGGTGGAAGGATGTGTTATGGTTCAGGAAAGAAAACATTAAACTTTGGTTTGGGTTCTGATCGAAGGGCAGATCTAGGAATTTGGAGATAGGGTGTTTTTCAACATCTGAGAATAATTCACTCATTCATTCAAAAATCTGACATATTTGGGTGACTGATTTTAATGACTGTGTGCGATTTGGTGCGCACCAATCGTGATCTAGTGAATTTAAATGTGGTTTCATAAAGTGACAGTTGGACCTTGGCGAAGCAATGTGCTCTACTGTGCCATTCTAGTTGAGAGTGTTTTGGACCTTTGTTGATTAAAGAACTAAAAAGTATAAGATGTAAGAAGTGTGCATGAGATTTATAAGGAGATTTAGACTCCATCAGTGTGGATAAAGGTTTATACAGAGGCTAATTCAGAGCCAATAAATAAAACAGAGGGTAATGAAGTTTACATAAGATCAATATTCAGCCTCCAGCTTCAGCAGCGACCATTGTCTCATCAGAAAAAGATATCAACCTTTAGCTGTGTTACTGGAATTGACAAACAACAAGGTTAGGGCTCAAATTAAATTACCGGAAGTAGAATGAGAGAAGTGAGGTTAGTACCAACCTGAAATTATCTTTGTTTAATCATCGAATTTGTTCATTTTCTCAACAGCTGTTTTTTTTTATTTTTTTATGTGAAAGGTAAGAAATACTGCAAGGTTTCTGGGTTAAGCAGGTTTGAGCAAATAATTTCAGTGTGTTTGGACGTCTGGCTCAGTGGTGAGTCGTGGCAGTCGGGTGGTGGTAACAGGACCTCGTGGAGATGCTTCTTCTCCCAGGGAGTGTCTATAATGAGTTCTGTCAGGCAAGCGGCGAGCATCGCACTGCTACCAAGCCCGACCTGAGCTGAGGCAAAGCCCATCTGTCAAGCGGAGACGATAAGCCCGGAGCCATCCAGAAACAAATTGCTCAGCTTCCCCACTGTGAAGCCCTACGAGGCAGCCAGCTATGGGCGGGCAACGGAGATGCTACAGATTCCCGATGTTCCCAAGGAAAATAGGAGGTGGAAAAGGGAAATATCAAACACATTAATCTATGCAGATGGTGCCGATGGCCAGTCATCACTCTGCAGCAGCTGTACGCCGAACTTCAGCGTGACGATAAACAGCAAAAAGGGGGAAAAGAATCAGAAAAGTATTGTTTTTTTTTTCTTCTTCCAAGCCTAAGGGTGAGCAGCTTTCATAATGATGACAGCTGTTGGACCTTTCTCAGTCAGTGGAAACCAAATGACTTTTATGACACAGACGATGTTGAAAAGGGAAAAGATCAAAGACAAAATATGACGAACAATTTAAACATCTGTTTGAGGGGCCGAACAATCGTCATTATCAGACACAGCGCTTGCCGTGTTGAAAAAGTGTGGATGAACTAATTCAAAGTTGTGGCATGCTCACACATATGCAAAACTCCCGGGGGATAAGGAATTCGACATGATTGACAGGAACTCAGATGAGGTTCATTTCCTTGGCAAATTGAGTCATTTGTGGAAGTGGCATTAAGTGCGACATCGTTTTTTACATGAATAAATATCAGGCTGGTCAACCAAGCGTCACGCCAGCCATCATGCCAACTGTGACAACTCATTACAAACTGATTAGATACGGTGGGCGAGCCGGGGCCGGTTGGATCTTCAAGGAAGGTAGGATGCGGTTTACAGGAGAAAAATCAGTACGAGACAGAGGTTGCTTTCTAATTTTAGCTCCTCAGTGACGAGATGAGAGGAGCGAGAGATGAAAACGCTCGCCGAGACACCGGGTGGCAGACGCAAAGGTGCTTATGAGGCTGTGACGAATGTGAAATGAAAATGAAGTTGTGGTTGTAGTTGATGGCCGTGGAAGTATCCTCTCTAGATCTCTCACCAGAGAAGAACACTGTCAAACAGCACACAAACGCACATGCACACGCACCCGTACACACACGCACACACACGCACACACAGGAGAAAAGCTCTTAACAATTAATGACTCATTTACACACTTGCAAATAGTCTGAAATTCTTCGGTGTTGCAGGCGGGACCATTTGCTTTATTTATATAAACGACACTAGCAAACTGCTTGCAAAGAGAATTGTACTGTACATTACTTGTGTATTATTACATTCATTGTTATGCAAAACAGCTCCTGCTAAACAAGTTGTATTTGCAGCAAGCCAGTAAATTGCCTTTCCCGAACAGATTTTTTTTTTTGCCTTCAAATAGGCTTGCTGATCGTCTATTCCCATTCCACCTGAAATTGTTTTTTTTTGTTTTGCACAAAATGTATTTTTCCTCACTCGCTCCCTTATTCCAGCTTCTTTGTTTTAGACTTATCTTATAACAAACCTAATTTCAGCTCCGCTCTGGGGCTCGTGTCTGTGGCCAATTAAAACTCTTAATGGAAATGTGTACTGGCTATAAAAAGGCAAAGCTTTCCTGTCCTCGCTGTAGGGCCAAATATTTTTTTCCCCCCTCTCCCTTTTAACACGTTGCGGGGAAGAGGGAGACAGCTCGTATATCATGTGTGGAACAGAATTGCAGTTGCATGAGAGTTATGGCACAGGAACAACGGTGGTAATAAAACTCCTTCAGCTGTGAAGGTTAGCACAGTGGTACTGCATAAATTAATTCACATCCTATAATGTAGATAACGTTTCAAGAAAAAACAAACACAGTGGCAATTCAGAGATAATTTTAATTAGGCGTACAAAATCCTGACTAATATCTTTGTTGACTCAGAGAGAATTAACCCCGAAGTGGCCGAGAGCAGGTTAGAAAGTTGGCTGAAGGACATACCAGTGTTAAAAACCAATTACCTCTTGGTTGCTTTTTAAAATGCCCTCTCTCCTGATCAGCGGCAGCCCGGGGAAATGAACGAGCTAATTTCGCCCAACCTGGGCTGTAATTGTTTCAAATCAGCCTCATGCCTCAGCGTCGCCGCCAGAATAATTGCTCATGAGCGGGAAGATTAATCTACAGAAGCACATCTGTGGGACTTAATTTACGGGTCACAGTGCCATGCCTTGTGGATCCATTAGACTCATTTGGTTTTCAATCCTGTGTAGCATATGCAGCTAAACAAAGGTGAAACAACGGCAGGCGAACGGAGAGGAAACAAACAAACACAACGCACAAACTGCTCTGTGTTTATACACAGTCACCTGTAAATACATGAAGACCAATGGTCATGAACAGTCGGTGATGTGTGTTCTATTTTTTTCTTTTTTGGGATGTTTCACCTCACTGTGCAGGCATAATACACTTCCCGGAGCACAGCTGTTGTCCCACTAACCACGTCCTCCCCAAATGATCCCTCTCTTACCACGTCCACTTCTAAACACCTGCTACTGGTGGAGAAGTGTCAGGCTCAGACGCAGGCAACAAAACTTCTTACAAAAGGAGGAAAAGTGTCATCCTGTGCCAAACGTCAGCGCCCAATCAGCAGCGGCGGAGAAATCAGCATTTGGATTGTGAGCCACTTTGGGTTCTGAGAGAGGACGGCCCGCTCGACATGCTCTCTGAAGAGAAACAGCTGCAAGCTGCAAATTGGAAAGCCTTTGTGAGAAGCCGCTCTGCCCTTTGTTGTCTCCTTCCTCCTCTCCTCGGAGTGCTGGCATGCAGATGTCTCCTCTCATTCCTCATGTGTAATTACAAAGACGGTAGAGCGACATGAAGGGGTGATTCTTTATACGAGACATTGTACTGCAGGCGGCACACCGGAGTCAGGCAGCCGGCGTCGTTTTTAAAAAGGGAAAACTTCACAGCAAAGGATTTTAGCACCTCGGTCCTCTGCCATGGCTGCCTACTTCTACACTGCTTTCCATACGCTTTCCCTACATGACACACAGGATAATGGGGTTGAAAGATAATCAATGTTACCGCCAATGGTGGTGTTTTACATGTATACCTTCCACTCCGACTCCTGCCCTTCCTGGGTGCGAAGAGGAGACATGGGGGCGAGGAGATAAGGATTCTTATCAGAGTGTGTGCAGGTGTTTGGTGGAGCGAGGCCATAACAGGATTCTTAAGTTACTATTGGCCGGCAGGACTTCACTCATTGAGAGGAGAGGAGAGGAAGAAAGTAAGCACGGACGGGGATGGGGATTGGAGTTGTGTGTGCAGTGGTGGTGGGTGGGCCAATG
The DNA here is from genome assembly GCF_009819705.1 of Hippoglossus hippoglossus. Taxonomy (NCBI): domain Eukaryota; kingdom Metazoa; phylum Chordata; class Actinopteri; order Pleuronectiformes; family Pleuronectidae; genus Hippoglossus; species Hippoglossus hippoglossus. The sequence goes on along the minus strand of NC_047158.1, from coordinate 8,777,533 downwards.
GCCAGGGTGTTAGAATTGTGAATCCCCTCAGAGTACCGCAGTATACAGCACGTCTTAGACACCTGCTGGTGTGGCGATAAGGAGCGAAAAGCAATCACTTCAGCTACCAGGCAGACCCAACTGGCATCTCGCTGCCTCTCAACCTGCTACTCGGGTAATTTCTCTCAAACATAACTTGTTTTCTGTTATAGGTCAACTCCCCTTGCGGGCTGACAACTTGGTGAGGAGAGGATGAGGATGAGGAGGAGGAAAGGATGTGGATGAGGAGAGGAGAGGATGAGGATGAGGATGAGGATGAGGATGTGGACGGAATTATCAAAGGGCAAGAGAGATGCTCTTTGTTTACAGTTTGCCCAGTTAAGTGTGCACTTTGTTTTACTGTATGTCGTCATAATCCTGCAAATCTAAAAATGCAAAGCAGGGCACAGAGGACAAGTGTCTCGTGCCACCACAGGCCGCCATTTCAAACTAACTTTATCACCCACAGAGGTCAAGGACGTGCAGTCTGGCTCAGAGTGGGTCCTCGGGCTCTCCGGAGAGCGTTTCTCATTAGTGTGATTCCAGCTGAGGATTATAACGCGAATCCTTGGGATAAATCTTTGCTCGTCACAGGGAGACCATCAGCTGTTGCAGTCAACCAGCGCGGACTGCTGAATTATTCATTTCCTGTTTACAGCAGGCGACAGGTGCGTGACCTCTGTGATGAGTGCCCAGGGTGTCTGGGAGAAGTGGTGACAAGGGAAGGAGGGGTGGGAGGGTTGGCGGCTCGGAGGGACAGCGGTGGGGATACAGCAGGGGAGAGAAGATTCGGAGGAACCTGCCAATGTGTCAGACTCAGGTGCTTGCTGCAGGTTTGTGGCAGCTTTTGCTTTTCATGCTTTTTAATTTTAACTCAGAGGCAGGGAAGAGTGCGTTTTACAGACTTTCAGGCGAAGCTGCACGCAAGAATTTTTTGGAGGGAGAAGGGGCTGCGGTCGCCAATTTTGAGAGGATAGGGTAAAAATTAATGTTCCCCAAAATGTTAGGAGTGAAACTCAGGGAGGCATGGGGTCTGCCAAGCTTGAGCTGTACATCAGCTGAGTGGCATTTACTGTAACCTTTCCCCTGGCTTTTAACTACCGGGGCAGAAACAGCAAGAAACATGGATCACTGAGATTCACTGGGAAGCGCTGGGAATTGCAAATGGATCACCTACCGCACATGAGTCGACCGAGAAGTAAAATATTAACTTGGTTCTAGCTCTGGCGAGCATCAGCTGTATGAAAACTCCTATATTACTGTGAGGGCGCAAATGAGACAAAATAGCAGAGAGAGAGATATGACGGCAAAAAAGAAGAGAAGCTGAAAGCAGGAGCAACAGGCTGAGGTAGATAAATAGAGAGGGTTGAGGCTGGAAATACGCAGATGTTGTCAAAAAAAAAACACAGGCAACCCGTCTGGTTTGTTTAGTTTAACACAGATAAAATTCCAAACTGAATCACAGGAATTCAATCTGGTTCACTCAGCCTGAATAATGGTTTCTGACACCTGATAGCTTAAGAATAAGCCTCTCATTTATGCCGACATATTGATGTGGACATCTGCATGAACACACACACACACACACACACACACACACACACACACACACACACACACACACACACACACACACACACACACACACACACACACACACACACACACACACACACACACACACACACACACACACACACACACACACACACACACAGAAGAATGCATGTGAAACCAAACAGTGCGGATGCTCTCTGCAGAATGATGCATGGGTTTCACCTTCAGGCAACTGGCTGAAAGAGACAGACATTTCTCCCCATCAGCCAACTCCTGCTTCAGACAAAATAACAAACGGCTGAATGATATAGTGAGCTGTCCCCTCTGGTTGTGAAGTGGGAATGGAACCACGTCTCCGAGACAGCCGCTACAAAAGGCCCATCGCTTTCTCCCGCTCGTTCTCTCGGCTGTACATCCACAGAGACCTTGGCAGATCTCAAAGACAGATTAATCTCGATTGAAAGTTGCTGAAGTGTCCTCAAGCGTCAAAGCGTTGCTACTTATTGAGAGAGAGCACCGTGGAGGCGATCCAAAGACGAGACAGAAAAAGAGCTCTGGGGTCACTCGGGATGGACGAACTCCCACAGAGCGGCCGGTGCTGTAAAGTGTGCGCGCACTAGATTAAGTCCTCATCAAGTGAAATCTTGATTTAACAGACTTCTTCCCAGTCGGCCTGTGGTAAGACTCTGACGGCTGCTGCTGCAACTGCATGAATCATGATGTTTCCAGGATCACAGTTGTGGCTGCTAAAGAAAACTCTCACATAAAACGTAATTTTAATGTGACATCATTACCAGTTAGCAACTCTACTGCCTGATCAGAGTAATTAGAGACTCTACAATATCATCATGTTAGAGTCATATTTCACATTTTTATTGTCTCTGATTTTGGATGTTTTCTTTTACTTTGACGGGCTCATAACATATGTACTGGTGAAAATGCACATTACTATATATAGTATATATAATTCAACCTCCACCATGCAGCTCCAGCATTAAAAGGCTCCTTATACAGCAATGCATCATTAATAATCCAATATTTTAATACTACAATGACTGTAATTCTTGTTAATTTAGGGTAAGTTCTGTAGCTAACACTGTATTTTTGCTCAAATTATACATCTAATACAGCACATTTACTTGTAATGTAGTATTTTGTGTGGTAGAACTTTTACTTTGGTAAACGTTATTTGAACAACTTGCACCTGGTACGATTAATTATATTTTTCATCTCTATGTTGTGTTTGCAATGATTGATTAGAGACTCTTCTTAGCCATTTTACAGCTACATTATCATTATTATTATGTTATTATTGTTGCCATTATTAGTAGAAATAATGATAATGATATTTTATTGACCAGAGTAATTACATTATAATGGAATCATTACAGTCATGTTTACCGCTGAAACAAATGCTTTCTTTGTCAATTTAGATAACTATACTGCAGTGCCTGCTCTAAACCTGTCTCGTTGGAATGGGCTGTTTGCTGACTTGTGGTGATGCTGGTTGCAGTTTCTCTTTCTGAAACTGTAAAAGTCAACTGCAGTATTGTAAAGACCTGCCTTAGAATCATGAAGCTGCATCACCGCTGCTGCACAAAGAGCAGTTCACCTGATTATTCAAAGTTCGGTGAAGCTCGACTTAGTGCACAGAACCACAAACCGGAGAATCGTCATGAACACGCTGTTGACAAATCCCGTTGAGTGCTGGACGTCTTTTTATTATAAATATATTAGTTGAAGGTATCACATGTCTAAATTGCTCCAAATTCAACACTGCAGTTCTCTAATAGCAATAATAATAATATATTTTTTGTCATGACAGTAATACTAACACTATGATGGAATCGTCACACTTATGTTTTATAGAACAAATATTACATTTATTTAAATTAAAATCATGTATATATATATATATATATATATATATGTAATAAAATCAGTGCAGTAAATGTGGATCTTAGTTTCAGTGTGGCTGTCGGCTGAAGTGATTCAGGATGCTGAGAGTCGCAGGCATATGTGAGGCCCAGCAGGAGCTCTGACAACATGAGAAATGATCCCACGCTGCAGTCGGCACCACGACCTCACCACTTAGCCTCTCATTCAAGGTTACAACCTTACACAGTGTCTTTGATTGAGCCTGTTTTTATTAGCAATGATTTGCTTCAATCTTAATTTGGATATTTATCAGTCTTTATTAGGATATTTCTATTTCTAATATGTTGATGAATGTATTATAAACCATTTAGGTAGTGCAGATGGTGCAGTGTAGGCTGGGACCATCTTACCAAATGGTTACATCAGTCCTAACATCATTGGGATCAACCCACATTTATAAAGGCAACACCCACGGGTGTCCTCTCTATACAGCTGATGCAGATGACATTACTCTGGTGTAACTGGAGCTTCTGTGACCTTTGGCTAACATACCAAAAGCCCATCTGACTACGCCGGCCTCTGTTAACCCACTTCAGTGTGTCTGCTGCTGTCTGCCGAGACAAAGAGGATTTACCGTTAATCTGGCTTCAACAACAGCAGGGGAGCATACTCTCCACGACAGCACTCCAGAGAATAGAACTAATCAAGACATCATGAACATCAAACCGGGAACAATTACCTCTAATAAAATCAATTTTGTTGATTGACTGAGAGAAAGAGAGCTGACACAGTTATTTGATTGGACTTGATTATAATTGATTGTTTTGTATAAGGTTCACACAAAAGAACAAAAATCACCACAAGAAATTATTTAAATTGACTTGAGTTGAAGAAATTTGATCGTGGCTCGATCTAATTCCACCTTATTGTGAATCAACTATGGAACACAGTGTTACTACCCAGTATATTTTGCTTCCTTGGAAGATAATTTGATTTGTTTCAAGAAAAACATTTAAAAAACATGAATAATTCAAAAATTGCATTTAAAAACTTGAGCTGACAAAGACAGCGTGGCACAAGACTCAAATTGTGCTGCTCATTTAGCTGTAAAAATGCAGCTCTGAGCCTCACTGACACAAGCTGACAAAAACAACACAGGTGAAAAGGGTTTCAACCAAAACGGAACAAAGGCGGCTGATGAGGTGACAAAAAGCGCTTTGATTGTAACAACGTGTGAACGTTGGATTTGATTGCAATAATAAGCAAATGGTTCTAAAAGGTTCCACCCGTGGCTGGGGAAGTGTAAAATTTGCAATACCACCTCATTAGTAAGCAAATTAATTCAATCACCTCTCTTTGGTAAGCGGCTTGATAAATCCCTGCAAAGTGGTGCCTGGCTTCAATCACAGCAAGCAGCTTTAATAGATGCAGAGCTGCTAATGTATCATTCTCATTGACTGTGTGCTTGCCATTCTGCTAAGTTCAGCCCGAACACAATCGTTGGCCTCCAGCAAACAAACCCAAGTCAATGAGGTTGAAGCTCCGCAGGGACCGGTGAGGAGTATTTTCCTCGCGCTCGCTCCAGTAGCTTTACAAATTTCATTCATATGTCCCCTGAGGGGATGGCTGCAGTGTTGGTGGAGCTTGAGGGGGAGGGCAGGAGCTACAAAACGGGCAGATCTGAAGAGACGAGCTGCGTCTTGAAGAAGAGCTGGGGAAGTTCCTCTGACCCCAAACTACCTCAGGAAGAGAGAGTTTCAGCCAGTTCAGAGAAAAGCAGCGTAACACCTTTACTATCACCTGCTGCACCACTCTGCGCTCTATCTACACAGGCACAGCGGGAATGTGACCAATGATAATGTAACCAGAGAGCGATAGGAGCAAGAAGACAGTGAGCAAAGAGACAGAAAGACGATTATGATTTAGGGGAAATAGAGCAAATAAAAAAAAAAATGTGATAGAGAGCGGGTTCAGCACAGACTTCTGCCACGAGTCTGATTCTTAACACTATAAAAAAAACATCTTCATGAAGCGTTGAAATTTTGGAGAATCAGAGGCCGATCGATACATCCATTGTGATAGGCCCGAGACAGAAGTGCAGCATTTGGCAACGGCTTAGACTGAGTCAAACACAGACAAAACTAATCTCTCCATGCCTGGCAACAAATCCACTCTGCAGCCCTAATCAATTCGTTAGACAGCGTCCTCTTGAGCACACGCACACGCACACGCACACACACACACACACACACACACACACACACACACACACACACACACACACACATGTGAGTGAGGCACCGCGATGATTAGCTCGTCCCACTTAATCACTTCCTATTAGGGACACCTGCAAGGTTGCAACAGTCTTGTGTTGATTATGTGAAATCATAGAAATGTCACATTTGAATGATAAGCAGCATGAGACGACAGCTCCAAACATGATGCATATTTATACCATGGGATCATCCGCTATTCTCATACATATGAAAACTACTCATATGATCCCCCGAAAAATATATATATTTCGCAAAAACAGACTCAAGAAATATAATCTCTCGCACATAATTTTGCATATGCCATGCAGGCGTATAAATACACACTAGCACCCACACTGGGCTGGGGGGGAAAAAGCCTATCTGCTGTGGATAAAAGACATCCCTTATCAGCTTCCTCATAGAGGAGCTGGGAATGAAGGCATTTACTCAAATGAAAGAGGCAGCTTTTGGAGATAAGCCGAGGGAGACGGAGCTCAACTAAGCTTTCAGATTGGACTGGGCCTACAGAGGGAACAGAGGAGGACGGGAAAAAACAGAGGGAGAGGATGGACGGGCAGGCGGGTGGATGATAGATGGGTGGATTGCTGATGAAAGTGATGGGCGGACGACGCAGGCTCTTGTTCGGTGCCGTGCTGTGTTTTGAGGCATGCAGAGGAGGACTGCGTGGCTTTTGTCTGCGATGGAAGTACTTACATAATGTGTATTTAGAGAATGTGGGTTTGAAAGCTATTGTGTTGACCCCAGTATTTCGTCTGTGCAGGCGTGCACATGCGTGTCTATGCCTCCTGTCTCTCCCTGCGCTTGTAGCTGGCCCTGTCTGCGCAGCAAGCTGGCACATCTTCTCAGCTGCGCTGGGCTGTGAGCGGCGCTAGAATAACCACTTCAAAGGGACCCATTGTCACACACTAATGTGGCAGCAGCGGCAGCAAGCGCCACAGAAATCCGCACACACTGAGACTGGATATTCCCTCTGAGTCCCTCTGAGAAGAGGGAGGAAGGGCGGTGTAGGAGGGAATGAAGAGGAGAGGGGCGAGGGAGAGAAAGAAATAAAGAAAGAAGGAGAAAAAGAGAGAGAGAGGTCTGTTCACAAACACACTGCTGTGCCAACATTAATCATGTAGACTCTCATAAAATCATTAGAGCTGATCATTCCCAGTCAGACTCTGCACAGCGGCTCAGAGCTGACGAAAAGAAGCCAGAATGCCAATTTTTCACAGAGATGCAATCCTGCGTACACACACACACACACACCTGCAAAATATTAACATGGAGAAGGGAGACAGCTGAACTTAAAGGCAGGTTTTAGATAACGTGATGTACAGAGGTTGGACAGATTCCATATATTTTATAAATAAATGTATTTGTGCTGTACTTTTATCAGCTAATTTATGTATAATCCTACAATGCATCTAAGTCTTTGTAGGCGTGTTATTCAAAATGTCTGCGAGAACTTGCGTACTTTGGGTTTTTCATTTGATTCATGCGTCTCGTAGTGTGATCCTCTGTGCGTTCTGCCAATATGTGTATTTGTGTGTGTAATCTCCAAAACATGTTGTTTGCATTTTCTGTACTGATATCAGTTGATTTATACAAAGGGCCAAAATGATGCATAACATCTTACCAGCACCTTCTATCAATAATTAAATTTATCTGATTGGCAGTTTCATACATAATAATGTTTAGTGAATTCATTAAATGTGAGTTGTAACCTTCCAGCTTCCTTGGTCTGTTCTCATCCATAGTCAGACTGACAGCCAGGCAATTATTGGGACAAGTACTGGGAAAAATCCTGGTGGGCTGCAGCATTGGAGGGCTGGTAAAAACATCCATAAAGTGTTTTATAATCCTTGTAAATGTCTTCACGGTGCTTCTCCGTGTGCCTGTCGTGCACAGTGCACATATGCTGAAAGAGTTTGAAGAGGTCGCTCTTTGTTTTTTTTGTGTGTGCATGCAGTCTTTTGTGTACATCCATTACTCCTCATATAATTTGTGCTTGTGCGTATGTGCATCTAGGACAAAGGATGGCTATTAATTCCCAGCCACTTCAATTAGTCAGGAGTGGTGGGCTGTTAGATGCTCATGATACGGCGTGCTGTACAGGTGGAGGTCAACATCCTGATGGCCAACAACAACAGTCTTCTGTTTACACTCACCATCATTTACCCACTAGCTGCTCTCTATAACGCACGTTGTCCCCTGGAGTATTGCAGATCGGTGCTCAAGGCACCAGGTCTCATGGCTGGAGCTGACTGTAAAATCGATAGCCTGTTACTTTCTTGGCCGCTGATCCTTGTGCTCGGAAAGCCGCGGCGGTTACACAGACAGACTGGTTAGATGACTCAGAAATACACTTGAGATGGAGAAAGATTTGAGAAGCACAGAAGAGATATGTCCTTTTTGTAGGGTTATATTCCCTTCATGTTTCAATCCTCTCTCTTTCACACCTGTCTCGGTTTCTAGCTCTTTCTCTCTTCACCTGCTCTTTATTTTCTTTATCTGTGTTTTTCGTCCTCCAGTGTGTTGTTCTCTGAGGCCTTTAACTTTTCTTTCAAGGTCAGACCATCAAGTAGAGGACTAGTCATCCACTTCAGTTGAAAGCTGTCTTGCCAGCTGAAGAATGATGAATTCACAAGTGCAGAAAACATATATCACTCACTCACTCACACACACGCACGCACGCACGCACGCACACACGCACACTCACTGGCCGGTGATGTGTTGCCATTTCTTTTCAAGGCCTCCTCCTTTAGCCCCGGCACCCGGAGAATGGGAGGCTAAGTGGCCAGGGTTTTGGTGCCGACTGCAGCATGGGAATATTTCTCATGTTGTCAGAGCTCCTGCTGGGTCTCACATATGTCTACAACTCTCAGCATCCTGAAGCTATCACTACAGCAGGCGGGCACATCTAACCCACGCTGTCACTTCAGTGAAATGATATGAACTGTCACTTGCAGATAAGCATTTTTTTTTTTTCAGAGGGGGACTCCGCGAGCATATGAACCATGCATATAAACGTCATATGTGTAAAAGTAGGCACATTATTCATGTGGTGAGTTCATGACACGACGCAATTGTGTATAAGTGTGTGTAAATATGCAAAGGAAAGATCTCATGAATATCTATGGACTAGAGTGGAGTGTGATATTTCCCCGTCTCCACTGCCTTGTGACCTCTGCTCCTGTATGACCTTTGCCGTGTCTGAAAGGCGCCTGCAGGCCCATGTGGACAGGTCTAATTATTGTTGCTGCCACAGTCCACCCACTCACCCTGCTCCACAACCACATCTCACTATAATCCACGCACGAAAAATCCACTCTAAACACATTTACATATAAATGTAACCGTCTCACTTTGATGTATGATGTGTTTTATTCCTGTATATATTCAGCTACATTTACATTTTGTGAGAGCTAAAGCAGGAGAAGACCATAAACTTTTTTTTGGGGGGTTTCCCAATTTTCCAAATGCAGTGAATAAAACCCTGAAACACATAAGAAAATGAAAGCAACCTACATGGAAAGTGTCTGCTTTGGTGTCAGTCCTTCAGAATGAGATACACGCCTTTGTTCCATACTTGAGGAGTACTTCACTGAAAGAGCAATGCACTCCTCCTCATTGTTAGATGAACAGTTAAAAAAAACTATAAAAACTAAAGCAACTGAGTGACAGTGGAGTGCATACTTCTCCCAAGGCCCAACAGTCCCTTTATGGAACCACAATTAAATTCACTAGATCCAGATTTTTATTTGGATCAGCCCCAAATTGCACACACTCATAAATATTAGTTTCCTGAACATGCCTATTGTTTTCATCAAGACCCATGAATTATTCTCTGAAAATGTAAAAAACATGTGTAAAAACGTGTAAAAAATATATATTTGATCCGGATTTGCCCCAGAATTCAATGAGTTCTTCCCTGACCCCACTCTACATCCTTCTACCAAGGTTCATGGTAATCCGTCCAATGGTTTTTGTGGGTAATCTTATAAAATCAAACAGACAGGGGTCAAAACATAAGCTCCTTGGTGGAGGTATTAAAAGCAGCAAAACAAACAACATCTTTTTTTTAGAGAACCTTGCACCCCTAATACCCACAATGCAGCTCAACTTTTAACAATTTGGAGGTCTGAGCTGCAAGCATGTTATACTAGTCTTGGTAGCCTCGAGCCTCTAGCCTCAAGCAAAAATAAAGGAACGGGCTGCAACGATTTTCCAACTTGGAAATAGGTGGAGTTGCCCTTTAATATGTTGCAGTCACACAGAAAGAAATCCATCAGAGAGGAGTCACAGATTCTTATGTGCCAACAATAGCCTCAAAAGACCAGAGTGTGTGCTGCCATAAGACAGATTTTATTATGAGTAGAAGGTGTGATTCACACTCGAGCGCCAACATTTCATCACAAATCGACTCCTGAAAAGCACTGAACATCAGCGGTTGATGACATGCAAGCTTGTGAGCACCTCCGTGAATAGAATCTGTCTTTCAACTCACATCACCTCCTGGACTGATCTACTGGGAAAGATTTAAAAAAAAAATTGAGAATAGTGGCTACGTCAAGCATAAAAAAAAAAAATGTATGCAAAGACAGTTTTGGAGCGATAACACATCCCATTGTTCCTGTTAGTTGGGAGAAATGGCAGACTGGCATCAAATAAAATGTGGTAAGATGAGAAACAATAAACATGAACTAATATATATTTCTGTTTGTGGTGGTACCAGTCTGTCATTTCATTTCCCCCACGAGTCTTTACAGCGATGACACAGACTAATAGGGGCTGAGGTAATTAAAAATAAAGTCAGTTTGACTGCAGATTTGTCATTTGAGGTGGGCTGTTTGTTGAGCTAATAGAGCGGTGGGTTATTTGTCTCTGCTGTGTGAGTGTGTGTGAAAGTGTGCGTGAAGGCAGAAGTGGGTTGAGCAGGAGCTGGAGAGCCGCCACCTTCATCCCTCTGGCCCACGAGGGAGGAACGCGGAGACAGGAGGCTCGGGAGATCCATCCATCATTATGTCTCTTTGCCGCTCAAGCTTTGCTTTTGCATGCATGCACGTAGACACACACACACTCTGTCAGGCAAGGCAGAAGCCCACAGCTGCTTTTCACCCCAAAAACGTTTAGCACAGCGCACACTGGAGGAAAGGGCTTGATGGTTTGACAATGCTGCAGATGTGGAGTTGGTAAGAAGTGGACCGAAGCCCACAATCCACCGATGCTGCCTTTTCATTAGCCTCCTCATTTACAACCCCCCCCCCCACTGCACAACCACTTCAAACAGATGTGCTACTGCTCCTGTTGCTTGGGAACCCCCTCCAGCCTTTACACATTAAAACCGCAACCAAGGGCAAGTGGACATACAAACCTCAAGGTCAAGGACTGCACATTCAGTTAGGCTATCGTTTCAGCTGAGGTTTCCAAATGTCGGAATATGCTTTTCATTCTACTGATAGAAAGATAAATCATAGTTCTTAAAAGTGTTCTTTTCTTTTTTGTGAGTCTATCATAGCCTTGCTTTCCAGGTGCGGCCAGCCCCCATTAAGTTGTCACAGAGTGTAACCCTAACCCCCCGTAATTAGCCCTGATCGAGCTTCCACCCTGTTTAGCGCAGATTAACCCTGCTTCCCATGCATTCCCACCCCCGCTCCTCAGATCCTGCAGATAAAAAAGGAGTGGAATAGGAAGAATGGCACCCACTCCCAGAGGGACAGGCCTATAATCAGCACTCCCACAGCCCCAAAACCTGTCCACTGCTCGAGGGGACAGCAGGGGGTTGCTGATCGATGGGAGACAAGAGACAAGGCTGAGCCCCCAACCCATTTTCCACCTCAACTCTTCCAAACATTGCTGAGAGGAAACAGCGGCTGAGAGGAGGACAACACAGTAAGCGATGGCGACCATCCTTTAGGACCGGCTGTTATCCGGGGCTCAGAAGAAGCTGCAGCAGCCACAGATCTCCCTTGTGACCCACTTTCAAGACAGCATAATGGTCAAGGTGAAAACAGCACAAAGACAAAGGGCCGGGCAGTTAGGGCTCCACTTGACAGTAGAGCTGCTCTTTTATGAGCTGACTAAAAGGCAGAGGGGAATGAACCCTGACACGAGAGAGATGAGGACATCATTTCAGTCAAACACCTCCGACGCTGAAGGCTTTGGCGCCTCGTGTGCATCCACCCTCTCTGGTGGAGGGATTAAGAGGTGGAATTTGGGGGGCGGAAGTAAATATCTGGAGAAATGCTAATGTGGCATCCATTTTCATGTGACACTGGCCCATGTACTGAAGCCATTTTAAAAGCGCCGAGATCTAACTGCACAACCTCACTCAGAGCGAGATCCGTCACCTCCAGTGGCCTGGTGTGCCCGTGTAACCGTTAACTTCGAAATCAGTAAACAAGACTGTAAGTGAATTTTATTTGGATCTTTGTAATAATCTCATTTCTTCAAATTGTTTTTTTTTTTTCTCCCATTTTGTCATGTCTGAAATGAAAGGAAGGACTCAAAGCTTTATGCATCCAGGAAATTGCTCATATTTGGCAAAGAAAAGAGAAGATTGAGCCGTTTCTATGAATCTGTGTTTTCCAGGTGAAGCACTGGAACTGAGCGGCGCAGGTCCATTAGTTATCTCTCAGCTCAGCCCACACACGAGACGAGTGCACCTTTATTCTCTGATATAATCACAAATGAGATGGAGTTCATTATGCAAATGCAGTCAAGAAATTCTCTATTCTGGATTTACTCCGTCTGTGTCACATTAGAAATAATGAAATACTGTCAAGTTTTTATACTTTTTCCAACCTTAAAAAGTTTTAGAAATCCACAAATTGATTTTAAATCTCAATTTAATAGTTCAAGGGAGATTGTAAATTCCAATCAATAAGAACAAGTGGAGTAATTGTCTACAGGCTCAGTGGGAATTCTGAAAATAAATGTTTATTGATTAATTTGCCACTCTGTTTTAAATAATATCCTTAAAATAATTTAGACTCTGTGCTTTACATGTATCAACATGTACATAACCTCACATACCCTGTCCACACAATCAGATCAATGTTGCTTTATAAATAGCCAATAATTCCAGTACAATCAATTCCAACGAAAAATGATTTTCTCATTATTTGCTATTTGAAGCTTTTTAAAATTTCAAGGATAAATTAACCATGGGGCTATTTTTTTTACAAAAAGAAAAGAAAAGCAGCAAACCTCTCCTAATAAATATATTCAAAAATATTTTCCTATACAAGACTTTTTCTGCAACTTCCCCACAGAACACAGAGGCTGAAGTGTCCATTATATTCCTCCTCCACTGAGGACGCACGCGTTTGGTTTTCAGGGATGAACTCCACTGAACTTGATCGATGTATTGTTTATTTCTGTTGCCGCAGCAGTGACTGCAAACGACTTTTAAACCAGTAGATGATCGAGGCTGCTGATAAATTCCACGTGAATGTCAATCATAGAGCGACTCTTTACTTAGAAACCTCTGCATTTCTAATTTTCCTCACAGACACTTTCAGCGCGTCTGTTCCTCTCCCTAATGTGATGGAGGGGGTGATATTAACATTCTTTGAGATTATAGTGTCTATAATGGCATCGCTGCATCATTGCTGAAACATCCACATGGTCATGATGCGTAATATCCCCGCTGTCCTCGCCATAGGTTCGTGCCACGCTCAGCGCAGCCACGTTATCACCGGTAAAGAGTGTTTCTCTTGAGGTTTTCAACACTTACCGATCAGCATCGTGCGTCCAGGACCGAATCCGCGTGTCTCCAGCTCGGCGTATCACCGTGCGTAACAACGGTTAAAAAAGATGCACGCACTTTTATCCCCAGAGAGCGAAAGAGAGAGAGAGAGAGAGAGGGAGGGAGGGGGGCATGCACGATGCACAGGTGCGATTCGGAGACGTCCTGTAGCAGAAAAGAGCCTCGAAACCTGCAAGAACCGACTCGATCCCCCCCCCACACACTACAGTCTCTGTGATGGTTCTTTGCAGAAGTGTATCCTCTTTTTCTCCCACGTCTTTGGTGACCAATCCCCGGGAAATCTCCGATCCTATTGATGCGCGTTGTCCTCGGCTTGAAATCCTATTGCGCGTACTGCCGCTCCGCTTGGCCTGAAGGAAGCGAAGAATTGGGAGAGCTGGAGAGGAGCCGGCTGTAATTGCCTGCTCTCTCTCTCTTTCCCTCTCTCTCTCTCTCTCCCTCTCTCACTCCCTCTGTCTGTCTTTGTCATCCTTTCCTCTCCGCGGTCCGACCTATTTCTCTCTCCTCCTCCCATCACTGAACACATCTTAACTTGACAGGAACACACAGATGTGGAAATAAGCTGCTTGGCTCCATATTAGCCTCATCGTCAAACTTATTACAGGTCGGCACTATAAGTGATATGTTTCACTCACACCTGCTGTGAAGCCAAGAGAAGACGATGGGGAAAAGGCAGCAGAAGGCACTGAGAAGCTTTGGGTAGCAGATGCATGATAGGAGCACTGTAAACATTTAGGGAGAGAACAGAATATTTTCTCAGACACGTTTCCATTCGTGCACTCATAGGGATGATTTGTTTGCACTTGTCAACGCGGCCGCCTTGTGAGCTCAACAGTGTGTTAGTGGGAGCGACGGGAGAGTGACTGCAAGTGAGGGTTTCTCGCAGCCATCCCTCCCGCCAGTCTGCTCCTCCTTTGTGTCTCTTCTTGTCAAGGCATCATTTGGTGAAGTTGACACATATTCTGGGATTCGGAATTTGGCTCGAGAGCGCGGAGAGCCTGCTCATATTAAATAACTGTTTGTTCAAATGGTGTATGTGTGTGTGTGTGTGTGTGTGTGTGTGTGCGAGTGTGTGTGACGGAGTAGATTGTGGGTTGAAGAGGCTCGGTGCAAAGCTAAGCAGTCCTGGATCTATGCCAAAGCACATCTCCCAGGGTGCTATCAGGAACTTAATTACAGCATTAAATTGCTCCCTCTCTGGCGCTCTCTGGCTCCCAGTTCACTTCCCCCTTTTTCCCACTTCCTCACCCCTTCTGTTTTCTTGCTCTCTTTCTCAGCCTCTGCTGCTTTTTCTATTTTCTTGCACTTGCTTGTTTGGCAGAGGTGCCTGCTGCTGTCTTCGTGTATTCACTGTCAAAAATGTGTCTCGACCGTCCCTGAAATGAACTGCAAAACCAGGAACAGTAAAAATTTGTTGTCTCTAGTTGTGCATTTAAATTGTCTCATTTCATACCTGGATAGCATCAATGCATCCATGATTAATACTGTTAATCCATCAGTTTGTTACGGTGCGGCTCCACAGTGTGATATTGGAAGTGTGGATTGTGGAGCGTAGCACCAGAGAGGTGGCAGAGATCAGATCGCTGATGGAGAGTTCCCCTTTAACATGAGATATTGCCTCTGACAGAGTGGTAAGTTGGGTAAGCTTCCCTTCCCCGGCAATCCAGGTTTCGTTTCCTCTCCGCTTACCGAGGAAGCAGTGGACCCAGAAACTCTCCTCTGGGGCAGAGGGGAGGACACAGGGGCAGCTGGGCCGTCCTGCTGTCTCATGCCAACCATCGGCCTACTGGCTGGCACGAAAGAGCTGAGGCTAATTACAAACACGGGACTGGCTCCAAGCTGCGCATCAGTCAGCCTCGGCCAAGATGATTTGTTCTAGCCTATTTGTTCTATATGTTAAAAGTTGGTGACTTGGAAAACATGCAACAGGCTGTTAAAAACTGCTAGTTTTAGTGAATTATTTCTTATATTTAAGCAAGAAAAGCAAGTTATTGAAAAACAAGTGAAGCTAATTATGTTGTTGTCCTCCACATGAACCCGTAATCTTTCATTTAAAAAAGGTCCAGTGTGTAAGATTAAGGGGAAAGGGATCTATTGGCAGAAATTGAATATAAAATAATCCTAGTGATGTTTTCACTAATGTGGAATCATCTAAATTGTACAAATTGTTGTTTTCGGAAGCAGGTCCTCTGTACGGAGGGACTTTTAAGGGTGCTCTGCCCTTATGAGAATGTGACATGCATACAGTGCAGGGTTGGCATGAAGAGATAAGGCAAGCAAAGCAGAAAGCCGAATTTGTATCATTCCAGCTATTTAAAGCTCTGGAACCAGTTTTGTTGGAAGGCACTTTTTTGAGGCACCAAACTGTTCCTATGCTTTGCTTTGACAGCTTTAACAGTTTCGGTCCTTATCCCCTAAATCAAAAAAGTAATCTTGAGCCCTCTGTGCTTCAGCCTGGTGGCTGGTATGCGGCTCTCTTTCTGTCTCTTCATTTGTCTCTCTGGTCTGCCCTCTCACTCTCTTATCCTGCAGAGAATCTCTATGTTCTTCTCTTTCTTCTTGACATTTGAAAATAAACAAAAAGCATTTGTTGTTTACAAGTATTTATATGAAGATGTGATTGTAAGAATGAAGTCCACTGACATAATCTATGTTCTGCCACATTAACAATTTTCACTTCACTATCTGTCCACTTTCTCACCTGCTCACTCTGTTTCCTCTCCATCTCCATCCTCCTCTTTGCACTGACAATAACACATAAATATAATGTGCGGAGCAACAATGATGTGATCGTAAACGAAGCAACAAACAGAGCATTTAGAATGTTAATATATGAAAGAAGAGGTTGGGAAGGATCCACTTTTGCTGACAGCACATCATTACACTGCTTAGTATTATAAAATCATAGTGATGTCCACTGCAGAATAATGTAGGGAAAACAGCAGTTAACGTGACTTTATAACTATGTGGTGGCCGTCACTACCTGGTCCATGCTCTCTTTGTCTCTCTTCACCCTGCTCTCTCCCTCTTTGCACTGACAATAACACATAAACATATTATATGGAATTAAAAAAAAAAAAGTACCGGTAGTCTGGTCATAAATAAAGAAAACACAGTATTTATGATGTAACTAAATGTAAGAAGAGGTTGCGGAGAAGCACAATTTGATAAAAGTATAAAAGTGTTTCGTAACATAAAATCATTGATAAGTCCACTTTAATTTCTGTGGGCAAAAACAATGGCTGACATGGATTTATAACTGTGGTCTTGACTACCTGTCCACTTTCTCACCTGGGTCTTGCTCTCTTTCTCTCTGTCCATCCTTCTCCCTCTCTTTCTCTCTCTCTCTCTATAATCCTCTCTCCCTCATTTTGCTGACGCCCCCTGTTCCCAACTCTTGTTCCATGCTCCAGTATTGCCTTAAAAAAGGTTAAGCAGTATAGATAATGGATGGATGGGTTAACAGGAATTTATATCAATAAGAAGAAATAAATGTAAAGGGAAAAGATCAACAGGGGGGGGCACTGACGAGGGAGCAGAGCTTATTTTATGTACTGTTTGTTGGGACGGGTCAAATAATGACGTGATTGTTTCTCTTCATTAGTGCATGGACGCTGGATCTGCAGTTGACACTGGTGGACTTTGTTGATACAAATGGTATTTACCCGGTTGCCGAGAGCCGAGTCTCTGTGGTGATGACTGACGGAGCCTGAAGAGAGGAGAAGGTCAAGCTGTCACGCTCAAGTTTAACAAAATAGTGTTGTCTTCAACTCCAGCGCTGGTAGCATGAGTTGGAATGTGCCAAACAGGAGGCAGCGCTTGTCTGTGTACAAATGGTTTCAGAGTCTTTTATTTTTTTAATTAAATATAAATGACTATACAGGGAAATCTAGTCATATAGTAGTTGGATTGGAGCATTCAATGTGCACTGTGGTCTGTTGACTTTGTGTGATTTTGAGGATGCGATGGTAAGGTTGAAGCCGCAGAGGAGGTGAGCGGCTTGTTATTATCGTGTGGCGTGTGTGAGCGTTGAAGCATGCCGGCACTGTCACCGCGGTGGGATGGGTTGGTTCAGGGTGGATCAGCTGTGGGGTGGTGATGGGTGGGAGCGTGAAATATGGAGATAGCTGCTGTCACCTGAGGAGATGATAGTGGCGTGCGGTGCTGAGCGAGCCTAATACCATGTGACATCTTTTCAGCCCCTGGGCATCTCTATTCCCCCACATATCCCCAAGTTAGCATTTGGACAGAAGTCCACAGAAAGCTTCTCTCTGGTGATGTAAAGATCATTTCTCCGTCTGTCAGGAGCAGCCTAATCAATACCTGTCAACGTGTGACAGCCTTGTACTGTCCACCTATTTGTTTTCTAATCTGTAGCGTGCATGCGAGAGTGTAACCAGAGTGACAGAGCTATTTTGGTGGGTGTCTGAATGTGCCAGGTTTATGGACTCTTACTTTTGTTTTGGATTACTTCCTGGATCCCCTGTCTGTAGCTGTTCCCGAATCGGGAGCCGGATCCTTCAGAGGACTCGGTCTACTTGGTGCCTTCTTTGACCGTGTAGACCTCGAAGGCTGAACCGAAATAAGTCGGTCTGGTCTATGGAGGATTTCCAGCTCGTCCCGCCCTTACTGTTGCATTGCTACCTTGAGTCCCTGCATATACTGCAGCTCAGCCACCTGCGGAGCTAGCATGTTAGCTTTGACACAGCACACAATAAATCCTGGGATAAGATGGACCATGAAAGCACCCCCTCCGAAGAAAATACGGAGAAACTGCAGTGTTCAGTGCATGCCTGAAAGCGGGCTCCCTGCTAACAAACTGACAAATCTCATTATCCTGAGCTCAGATCCAAGAAGATTATTATTTTTCCCCACCGAAAACACAAAAAATGGCTATCATGGGATCTGGCTGGACGGCCACCCTGAAAACATCGGAAAGTGTCTTAGAAAATAAACTCCAGTCGGTGGACAGTTTAGGACATTGTCAGAATGAATGTGCCAGAGAAGGAGGAGAGCGTCGGTCCCAATGAGGGTTGGAGAGTTGAGTGGTTTACTAACCAAGAGAGATGCTATAACCACTAATCCGGTGTAACGGACATTGATGCATAGCCGCAGATGACTTTATTCAGCTGGAAACATCGATGTAGGACGACATCTTTTGTAAAAAAAAACAAAGTTCATAATGTACTGTTTGTGCATGGTATTCAACAATAAGAAAATATTCAGTGTGTCCACAGCCAGGTTTTATAATCCTCTGTTTAATAGTGTGAGGAACTTGTGACAAATGCAAATGTGTTTGGAAATTGTGTTTTCTGATCCCAACCACATGCCAGGGCATAATGAGTGACAGGCTAATTTATGAACAAGCAACGAGAGAAGCTATCCTTGCCTGCCTCTCTCTCTCTCCTTCTCTTTCTCCCCCTCTCTCTGTCTCGCTCTGTCTCTCTCTCTCTCTCTCTCTCTCTCTCTCCCTCTCTCTCTCTCTGCTGTTTGCGAGCTGCCGACCTCCTCAATTAGAGCTCGCTCTGACAAACTACTGCTGAGACTCGACTAGGTAATGACTGGCAGCAGAGGAGGCAAACAGCCGTATCCCTCTCCCCAACTCTCTCTTTCTCTCTATCTCTAAACTAATCAATTTTCCTTTGTCTCCCTCCCGGTCGCCCCTCTCTCTCTCTCTCTCCTTCTCTCTCTCTCTTTCTAAACTAACAGCTTTCCCTCCCCCCCGTCTTTTCTCGAAACCATCATCTTTCTCTAAAGTAAACTCTGGACTCTCTCCTTCACTCCTCTGTCTCACACTCTCCTCTCTTTCAAAGCCTGACACTGAGCTCTCACCCTCTAAATTGGCATCTCTCTATCCCCCCCCCCCTCTCAATCCCTCTATCACTTTGCCCCACTTTATTGGCATATTTCTCTCTCTTTTCTTCACTCTCTCTCACTGGACCTAATCCATGTCTCGCCCCGCAACTCTCTCACCTTCTTCCTCTGACAAACAAACAAATGAATTGAAGAGTGTAGGGAGGGAACACCTTCGGAGCGTGACGACCCGGCCGGCTACCGGAGAGACTGCCGGAGAGACTAACTAACAAAGTGACAGAAAGACTGACAGGAGATTGGAGGAGCACTGAGAGGGTCGACTGTGAGGCGCTGAAGTAATTTGAAGATTGGCAGACAGGACAGATAGATGCTGATGGGTGACAGTGGAAGATTCGCAGTCCCACCGAACTACCTGAAGCCTGCAGCTCTCACCACCATGTATATTAAATTCTAAGTGATTGTTTCTCGGTCAACTTACCCATGAGACTCTCAGGCGGATAGATCGCTTAGTGTTTAGCGCTTACTGGTATGAATGAAAAGATGGAACTACCCTTGTTTCAAAAGTGAGCAACTTTCTAATCATTTAACCGAGGCTGCTTAAGTTTAGTTTAATGACATTGTGAAGCAGTGTGGGAGCTGTGGTCTTCACCACCATCTCTTGTCCCATTATCTTATTGGGTCGCTTTGTTGCACTGGGAGAGCATCGGAAAAGCAGATATGACCCAATTGAAAGGCGAACGACAATGAAACCTCTCATTACCTTGAATAAAATTGGGGATTTCTCTTAATGTAAGCACACAAGTCAACAAATATAATATAGGCGTAGTAGTTTTTAGACATTTTAATAAAGATATTGTTGCATATTATATCTTAAATGTCACAACAGTTTGGGAAATAAAAAAAAAAGCCTAATTCTAAATCTCCCAGACAACAGTAACTTCATATGTCAAGATGAGAGTGGTAATAAAAAAAACTATCTAATGTCTAATTCGATCTATTCAATTATGAACTTTTTAAGCAACTTTTGACAAACACAATTTCACCCAAACCCTGTTTAGATAATTGTGGATTAAATGTCGTAGTTATAACCCAACAAATGAAATTAGTCCATGAGCGAGTCGAAGGTCTGCAAATGCAAAACGGAAAAGTTTTTAGACAGCAGAGATTAGGATTAGACAGTTCTGAAAAAAACACAGTTTCCTTCGGTTGATTCCTCCTTTCCTATGTACATAAGTATGTTCATGAGTGAATATATATATGAATTAAATGATTTTCTTTATGGAATAAAATAATATAAGGAATCATGGCTGGTGTCTACCGCCAACATAACCTGTTGTGTTCTTTTCTCCTGCACTATATTGTATCACTTAACTTTCTTTCTGTAGAAAAGCTGCAGAGCATCGGAACAAAAGCTCATTTATTATCAACTCATCACTGCAACATTTTCAAACTCAGGTTTACATATTCCTACTTTGTCTTGTATGACTCTCATAATCTATCATGTGTGCAGTTGTAAATGTTGCGGCAATAAATTGTTAATAAATGTGTTTTTGGCCGATGCTCTGCAGCTACTTTACACGGGGTTAATCCATCACACTGATGAATTAAAGATCTGGATGAAACGACAAAGCAAGATTTGCTGAGGAGGATCACACAGGATAAAGGATTTATCACAACCTGGCAAACCAAAGGTTGTTCTTAAAATTGTCTTGTAATTGATCGATAAGCCACTGATCTATGATCTGTGAAGCATTTGTTAATCCATTAGTTACAACTTAATTAAACTGCTTGGAATGTGTGCTGCCTTGAAAACTGTCCTTTTACAGTACTTAACTTTACACTACACTACACTTGGCCAGGCCTGTCAGTTTTGGTCATAAGTATGATTTTACTCCTACACATGCAAAAATATAATTATATTGTTTTCTTTTTATTAGCAGACTTCCTCTGCTTCCTCCGATTTGGTCAATAGGCACAGCTATCTTAATCATTTAGTTTGTGAATGTAGCGTGGATCCACATTATTTTGGCAGATTGAGTGTAAATGTCATGAAATGTCACAATTTCTGTGATTCACTTGAGTAGATGAAACTCGATCATAGTATAAAATCATTAGATCGCTCACCCCTGGTGTCAGGAGTTAACTGCAGAACAGGGAGATGCCGACATCTTAGCATGACACCACAGAAGAAAAGAGAGGCTGTGTGTGTGTGTGTGTGTGTGTGTGTGTGTGTGTGTGTGTGTGTGTGTATTGGGATTGCAAGCTGTGCCACCTGCACAGTCCATCTCATCACGGGAATACGGGGAAACAGGACGCCCCATTTAGCATCACTGTCACATACAGTTTCACAGACAGATAAACACAGAGACAGAGTGATTCTGCATGTGTGTGTGTGTATGTGTGTGTGTGAGAGAGCGAGAGAGGCAGAGTTGTAAGAAAAGATGGGATGATGGGTTCCCTAACATAAATAAATCATCAATGTGTTTTGCTGCCTTGGCTGGGTTCACAAGTGGAAGAGGGAGGAGGAGGAGGAAGAGGTGAGGGAGAGTGAAAGAGATGAGGTGGAGAAGGAAACTGCTGGCTGAGGGGGGAACGAGCGGCAGGTGGGAATCTGCTTTGTGCTTCAAGTGGAATAGAAAACACAAGGGCGTCTGCAGTCAAACTGACATAATTGGTGCCAAGAATAACCAAACACTTTGGCTGAACGGAAGATCCGTGGTAAGGATCATAAATGCAATAATATAAAAAACATTTCCACACGAATTTGGATTTAGTTTCAACCATCGCCTGTGTGATTGTACCTCTGAAATACTTTCAAGAAAAACAACTAAAAGTTTTGACGTCTTGACAAACTCATCTTCTGCTTCTTTTCTCTGACAGTTATGATGATGCACAGCTGTGATATATTGAGTTTTTTTCTTTTTCTACAGAGTCAAATGTGTCTTGATGAAAAAACATGTCTGGGCTTCAGGTGAAATTTGCTGTGGAAATTCATGTTCCCCAGAGGATGAATCATAATGTTTTGGATGAGCCCTGACATTGTGTCTGTTATTTATTCATTTTTTATCAAGAAAACCATCAGCTTTCTTAACATTTTCAACTTAAATCTAACAACCAACTTTCATTTTAACTCATTAATATATCCACGGTTGAAAAGGGCAGATTAAGGGTTTTGACTTAATGGCCCAAGGAAGTACAGTGATGAGGTTGGTGGGATTTGGACATGATACGTTCAATTGACAAACTTTGAATAAACAGGCGACAAGCGCTCTGTAGCAGCAGCAGCAGCAGCAGCAGCAGCAGCAGCAGCAGTTGGGACTCATCAATGTGAGTGACGCTGTCGATCACAACAACAGCAACGACAAACTGATGGTCCAGTTCAGGGTTTTGCATTGAGTCGATACTTTGAAGGTGAACAGCTGCTCGTGCTGCAGCGGCGGTGCAGCTTCAGGGTTCAGTGGACTGAGTGTAGCAGTCGGCCCCAGCTCAATTAGAGCAGGTCACTTTTATAGTTTCGGGAAGAAAACTGCAACCAGTATTACCACAGACAGGCAAACAGACAGGTTTAACATGGGCACTGCACTCGTTCTCCAAATCCAAAACACACTGCATGTTTTTTAATGCTGAAGGTTTATACTAAAGCTGAGTTTATGGTTAACACAGGGGGTAAAAGGATTCCTGCTGTAGATACAGTACCTTTTGTGAGATCAGTTTGCATCATGTACCCCCCCCCCACTGCACATTCTAATTTTACTTTTCTTCTTTCATTACTGAACCAGACGATTCTCTGCAGTCAGTCTTTTCATTCTGGAGTCGTGGTGAGATGCTGGTTTGCAGTGGAAATACCTGATCCTTTTTTTCAACTGAGCTCATGTTGCCTTTACTCCTACCGATCTCTACAAGTCTGAAAAATGCAGGAGAGAACGCAAGCAGAACATTCTGACTAACAGATAATCCCGTCATAGCTGCAGCTGCAGTTCAGTTTCATTTTTGCGGGAGAGCATATCATCTAAGTTACAGCAGCTGTGGGTGCTGCACGGTGTCCCTTTAACACACAACTATAAATTAAGTATGTATTATTATTTTATCATTATTTTCATTTCATGTCTGACTCAGTGTGCCAGATTGCAACCTTCACTCTCTCCCTACCTAGGCCAGTGAGAGTGGCTGACACTGTACAATGAATGACTAATGCTGGTTTTTACTCCAAATGGAAATTCAAGGGAAAGATTATACATTTATGACATATTTTTAGAGCAACCGAGGCTGTCACCCTCCCACATAAGAAATAATTTCATGGGAAATGTTCACTTTGTATTGCATTCATGTTATCTCTTAAAAAATATTCATGAGTATTTCCTAAAAGCAGAAATGGGAGATAGGGTTAACTCTGTATTGGCAGCATCATGTGGAGCTCCTACATTTGTCATTTAAAAAAAAAAAAGACAAAGTTGTAACATTGACTGTTGACTGACAGTGATATAACGATCCAATGGTTCAGAGCTATACCAATAGACTGTATATGTTCTCAAACTCTAGTTTTAAGTCGTCTTCAATACACCACGATGTTCGATTTGTAAATTATGGTCCCATTTAGAGTCAAATAGACGATAAAGCAACACAAATACTAAATGAGGCCAAAAATCATTATTCAGTATATTATCAGTTGAGCCGCTCCGGGCTGTATATTACCACATATAAGACTCCTGCTTTCTTGTTTTTGCAGGGTTGCTCAAGTCCACAATGATGAGAATACCCTGGCCTATGATGTATACACATCTAAATATTTGCTGTCAAACTTTCTAACCTTTACTGCCTACAGCTACAAAACAAAAAACATTTTATGCACATTTTTTTTATACTTTAACTAGATATAGTAATCCATATAATTGAGAAAAAAACAACACATGGTAAATAATTTCCAATAGTACATTTTGGTTGTGTACATGCATTGTAAATGAAGAGATACAAACGACTACATTTGAGCTCAGCACTCAGAAAATATATTTTTTTTCATCTGGGTGTTACTCACCTTGAAAGAGTGTGTGTGACTATAATACAATGAGGCAGTCAGAGGATGCGAGCGTGCCTGTTGACTCACATAAAGGAGAGTCATTGCAGTGGCAGAATGCTGCTTTGTAAACTGAAGATAAGGCTTTTCAGAGTTGAAAGCAAGGGGCTCCACATAATAAATGGGGCTAGTGGCTACACTCACGCTGAGCGGGGTCAAGTTAGAATTTATCTCTAGAAGGAGCCGTGTGAGGTAAACACATCTGTAACAGCTAAGCCACGTGTAGATGTATTTGCTTAAGACTTTCATTTGTTTACGGATGGGATGAGCGTTACGTTGCCGTGGTTTCCATGTGCACTATGTTGAGCGGGGCTTTGTGTTTCTGAGGAGCATCGGTGCAAAGAAACCACTCTGCGAACCATCACAGAAGAGCCATTATGAAGGCACTGTGGTTACTGTGCGTCACGCATCAAAATGACACAAAAAAGCAAAGGAGCTCTCTGGCCTTTTCAACCAGATTTACACGACTTGACAGTGTGGAAGTAGACCATCATACAGAGGGCGGAAAGAGAGGCAGGCAGTGGAGAAACAGCGATGACTCGAGATGCGGTTCAATCTAAAAAGGATGAGAGGGAATATTGAAGGTGAGAGGGGAAAGAAATCCACTGAGAGGTATGCACAGAGCCAAGGAGGGCCCAATGGAAACACCAGGCTTTTCGTTCTGCTCTGGAAATATGACAGTGGGCTGACGCACCTGATGGTCGGCCTGGAAAATCTGTAAATGGGCCCATAAATGTGAAAAGGCTATAGGGTTTGGGGCTTGGAAAAACCTTGTGTATATGCGTGCTGTATCTCAGTGTCCTCTCCCTTTACACCGAAGCCAAGTAACAGCCGCACCCGGCCCATAACCTGTCTGTTTGTCTGTGAAGGCCGACTGGAAGGAATTTCTCTATATGACAAAGAGACAGAAAACAGTTACCCACTTAATAAATCAACTTTTCTTCTACATCTGATAGGCAGGCGCCTCAGATGGAAAGAAAAGAGGACTTCGGTTGGACATATTTTATTTCTTGTGTCTGAATTCTTGATTAAATGCCAAAATGTATTTTGTGAGGTCACACTGACCTTTGACTTTTCTACTCCTCGAGTCCAAGTGAATATTTGTGCCAAATAAGTTGTTTTGAGAAATTATGTTCGGAACAATAAGACGGACATGTGGATGGATGGATTGATGAAAGGAACATTATGCTGTTGCTGATGCAGAGACGATAAAAAATTATATTTATTAATTAAAGAACATGTGGTTCATTTGGTTTCTAGATGAATGAGGCGCTCTGCATCTCTTTGCACTGAAGACTGTTTCATAACCGGTTGTGTGTGTATTTGTGTGTGTATTTGTCTCCATGTTTGTGACTGTGTTTGGCTACAGCAGCTGAGGTATGTTGAGCGAAAGACAATGGCACAATCCTAAAGGTCTAGAGCCGGGCATGCTGAGATTCATTTCACTGCCATTTAACAGGGTAAAATATCCCAGCAGTCGCGGCCTGCACCCACTGTCACCCTGTGTGCGAGTCTGTCTGTGTTTCTATTTGTAAACGTGTGTGTGTGTGTTTTTGCCCGTCTGTGCATGTGCGTGCGTGCCAAAGAGTTGTGTTCTGTCTGCACAACAGGGCTATGCTTTCTGACTCCGCTATTATGAGGACACGTACCCTCGCTGACTTCCTGTTCCCCCCCCCGCAACCCCCCCTGCACGTCCGCTCACATTGGTGCTGTGGGCGGTTTCGCGTTCCATCATTTCCTGCGGCTGACTGTCGGGGCGGATCAGGGTGCCGCGCGAGTCTAATGTTGACGAGCTGAGACAGCCCTGGTCTGACTGGGAGGGGTCTACTGGACCGAGCACAATCTGCCACCCCACCCCCCCCTCCACCGACAAACACACATACGCACAAATAAACAAACACGTACTGTAGAGAACAAACCACACAACACCGCTGTGCAAATCCAGAGTGTATGCATGCATAACTGTGTCACTACAGTACAAGTCATACCAGGAGGCATAAGGGTGCTTTATTAAACTGGCTGTGTGGCTTTGTGGAAGTAATTATGACTTACTTCCATAAAAATATACTTATATGCTATGGGTCAAAAATATGACTGATGTTCACCATGGACAGCAGAAGACCCATTCTTAGTCTAAAGTGCCAAAACCTGGTACCAATCAGCCATCGGTTCCTAGATGACCAGTACCAACCGGACTGAATCACAATGCAGATTTTTAGCTAGTAGCTACCTCAAACTCGAGTTGACATGACAACAAAATGGCAGTCGAAAGTGATAAGGATTCCGACATTGGGACGTGCAGCAATTGTTCTGAAAACAATTCAGAGTAAATGGAGGAACACGACAAACATCATAAAGTACTTGGCAGCGCACGTGCATTTGAAAGCAGAGGGATGCTCCCTGTTTGACTGTGTGACCTCGTGCCGAGCACATCAGCTGGTAGTGTGGGCGTCCCTGGCCCGGGCGCTGTGGAGACCAGTGATGACTAGTTTGGAGCTGGAGTACTTTGCTGTATTAAGCACTGAAACTGTGATTCATTGTTAAATTATTGTAGCTCGGTTAGGTTTTATTGATTATTTGATTTTGTTATGTACATTTATTTTGAGTTCTGCGCTTATTTATGCCTCCATTTAAGTATACTTTGAACTGTTAAGGGTTATAGTGTCAAATTTCAACTTCCAATTTGTCTTAGCGATACAAAAAACGAATAGAGCACCAAACACAGGGAGAGTGCTGTGAGGGAGAATGAGCTGTGTTACAGGAATCCAGCCTCTGCTGCTACATATTGCAATGAGGACTGGAGGAGGCGACGGCCTGTTATCTGGACTGTGTCACATCTACACCTGCACACCATCTGTGTATGTGTGTGTGACTGCGAGCATGTGTGTGTCGTGCATGCTGACGTGGACCACGTATGTGTGTGTGTCTGCACTTGCATGTGTGCACTCATCATGAAGACTAAGACCCAGGGCAGACACACAGCCGGGGAGTGTGTGCACGCTCACTGACAGATGTGGTTATACATGATAAAATGGCTGTTAAAAGGAGACGAGCAAGTGTCGGGATAAAGAGTTCGGGGGCCGACGAGAAGAGATGGAATGAAAAACTGTTTGACAGAAACAGGCTAACGGTGCGGAGAGGGGGAGGGCGCGGGAGACACTTGACAGACAGAGTTCAAATAATAGGGAGAAGCAGTGACAGGGAGTCAATGGGATGGTGAGACAATAGAAGGACAGAAAGGTTCTGTCGGGGGGAGAGAGGTGGAGGGAGAGGAGCGAGGGGAAACAGTGGCTTTTTGTTCAAAGTTACAAAATAGAGCATCTAAAGCTCTGTGTGCTCCTAGAACAATCTCCTCACCACACTGGAACGAAGGAATCAGGGTGAGTGAGAGCTCACTTTAGTCACCATCACCATTTCACACCCTCTAAATCCATATTATTGATTATTGATTAACTGGCTGGAAGAGAGGACAGAAGATAATGATGTTGGAGGGTCTATATTGATTATTTTTCACTCCTTCTGTCACCTCAGAGCCTTTCCTTGGTTCTACCTCGCAGGCTGAGAAGTAAAACCTTCTGCTGGGAACGCTCCCCCTTATCTACTCCCTGTGTTCCCTCCATTCATCCATCCTCTTTTCACTCTATTAATTCTGTTTTTTCTACTGTTTATTCTTTATTTTGTTAAAGGTAATACTCCCGCATTTATAGTCGAAACTCGTTGTCTTGCCCATTTCTCTATGATAAATAAATTCTGAATATTTCATGAAAATTATCTTATCAAACATGCATGGTTAATCCCTCTTTACTTGAGTTTCAAATGATCCCACTTATCAAGGCCCCCTGGTGGCCCTTCAGGGCACCGAACAAGGGCCACACACCCTCCAGTTCTGGATGTCCATGGATCCCAGTGCATCTCCTCTCATTTCCTCTTGTCTTCATATTGAAGTTCTTTGGGTACAGAGATCAACATATTTTCAGAGACAGAAAAAAGTCATCTGCTCCAACTGTGTTTTCCAAAAGGGCAACTTACAATTTCCCCGAGTCACCCAGAGCCCGAGACCCTGAGAGCTGTCACTGAGCCGCTGAGAGACCAAAGTCTAATCTAAGATGAGCATACTTAATAAAATGAATAGGACTGTTTAGGGTTGCAGGGGAGTGGACCCTCTCCCCCGGGATCTTTGTGCATCTCTCTCTCCCATCATGTCCCGACATCTCTGTCAGCTACGGTAAAGCCTCAAAATCCTCCCAAACTACTGAGAAATACAGGGGAAATAAAACAGTCAGGCAAAAGATTGTGGTTACATAAGACCAATATCCAACAGCAGCCACACACCCCTGCTTTCTGCCTCTTTACATAAGACACACCCAGACATTCAACTTGAAACGGCTTCATTTACACCATGTTTTTAGCCTAAATGTCTGCTACTGGAAGTAGTGATGCTACAACGCACACGAACGCGACTCCAGAGATTTAGGCCAAAAACATGGTGTAAATTACCTTGTTACGAATTTGAATGCTGGGGCTTATGGACACTTGAATGACACCACAGGAGCAGTATGGAGGCAATTTATGTATTTTTTTTTACGTTTGAAGTCACCACTTACTTCGTTTGTATTGGATTTGTCTGCAAAGCTGTTTACTCCTCAAAGTCCAAACGTGCTTTGTGGACTCAAACACTTAGTGGTGAGTAGATAATGAGTGAATTTTCATTTTTCATTGAAGTATCCCTTTAGAAATACACATGCCAAGTGTGAAGCTGATAAGCGGAATAGTTGTCGAGATATGTGAGGTACATACAGTCAGATAGGTTCATATATATTGTAAAGACAGTCTGGTTTGATGTGAAGGAGAGCAGGAGAGATTAAAACTCCACCGCTCCACCAGTTTCTCAGTCCATCCCTCAGCTCCGGCTTCTGTTAGAAAGCGTGAGGCGAAAGGCGCGGTGACCAGTGGCCTCTTCTGAGAAGTGTCTGATTAATCCGACTGGTTGGAAATGAATGGCGCAGCCTGACACAGCGAGTCGCGGTGACACGCCGTACACGCCAACAATCACCACACTGCAGCGTGGCATCTGCCAGCCATTTTAAATGCAGCGCTTGACAAGCTGCGATGGAAGACGAAATGAGCAAAGCCGCTTTTCTGTGATATGTCACAAATCATTTTCATGGCAACGCGCATGTCAGTTTGTGCTGGGAAAGGGGGGGGGGGGGGGTCGTGACACCAAGACGCACAATAGCTTCATCTTTAAAGCAGCTGGAAGTCCGTCCACTGATTACAGTTCTGGAAGGAGAGTGGGACAGAGATTAGTGAGACAGAGCGGCGAGGAGAGGATGGGAAGTGGTCGATGACTGACAACTCGTTTATTTACTCTTCCCTTCTCTTTCCCTTCTCTGTACCGAGCCGCTGAGGACAACTCTCAGTTTTTTTCCTCACAGTCTGACCTGTTTGTTTGACACAATACACACCGACATGGGAAAAACACACACGATCTCGCATGCCAGGCAGGTCTCGCATGCCGCGGAGAACCTCTCCTCCGCTTTTAATCCAAAACGCTGCCAAATTCCATGGGTCAAGTGGAACCAAACCGACCGACCGGTGAGGGGCTTGGCAGGAATGTCACAGGAGCACGCGTTGGCAGGTGTGTTCTCAGCGGGGGGAAAACATGAGGGGAGGGAAGTACATGAGGCGGGGGAGGATAAGGACGTTGTTGCCGGACTCCTGTGAGATTTCCACTGTATATTCTGGGATTGAGCTGTTCATGTGAGGCTTTCACATCCCCACCAGGTGCCAAAGCCATTATTGACCTATGAGTCAATGTGTGTGTGTGTGTGTGTATTCGTCTCCCAGACATGAAGAACTATTGTAGCCCTGTGCTGATTGTATCCGAAACTACCCTGGAAGAAAACAAGACTATGGTTTTATCATCACAGATTATTATCATAGTGTCTGACTTTTTATGAGATTTTAATCCAGGAATTAATCTGTACACCTGCGCTTCAGGAAATTCTTCATCACCAGGATAGCGTGTGATGAAGCTGGGGGAGAAAAATGAAATATTCATGAGCAACACACCACTGGACCTTGACATGACCTTCAGTTCATTGGTCGGGATAAAATAACCTCACTTCACTTCTCAATACAAATTTCCAACCTTGCGCTGAACCCATAACATAAGGTGTGTGTGCTGTAGGAGATCTGGAAAAATTAAGTGTTGATTGAGGAAAAACTATCGAGTGGGGAGGATGAAATTCTGGGATTTATCTGCTGGATGAGAGAAAGGATGAGAGCTGGAGTCAGACCTCTTCTGCTGCGGTGTTGGTTCTACGACCGGATAGAAAGGACTGACTCTGACACAAAATTACATCCACACACAGACACACTCATGCACAGACACACACACACACACACATTTGAAAAGATAGGTCATGCTGGCTAATCCAGGCTAGCTCCAGCAGACCTATAGGGGGCTGGTCTAATCCTGTTATCGGGCCCAACAGATGCTGTTGACAGAACAATAAGCGGGGGGCCAATATTGCAGCGCGGCCCCGAGGAGGTCATGAGCCAAACTCATCACAGCAGCAGCAGGATCGCTGGCTGGCAGAAGCGCGCCGGACTCCGCGCCGGTCACACACACACTGGCTCTCCGAGGCCGAGCACCTCATGCGACAGCGGTTCAAAGTGATTTGTTCCCTGGTATGTGCACCCCTTTTTGTTTTGTCTGTCAGAGGGTGTAGAGTGTGGTATTTATAAAGCCGGGAATAGACCCAAAGCATATAAAGAATATATATATACAGAGCCCAGACACCACCTTCATAACCACTGACAACCACCAACACAGAGGTTTTTCAGTCTGGATGCTCAGGAAGGTAAACACATTAAACAACACAACGACCAACATGTAGACGACAATGTCTGCATCTAGGTGAATGAATTTAGACAACTGAGAGTATATTTAGAATCATACTTTGTCAGTTTTCAGCATTTTTAAAAATTCCAGCCATAAAACTGAAGAAAAAAATAACAAAGACACGAGAAAGAACAAACACATGGAACAAGAAGGCAAAAGATTTTGAACTTTAAATAAAACAAACTACTTTTCTCCCGGACAGCTCAAAAATATCCATCCACACCCAGTCATTCACAGGGGACAACAACCCGCTAGTTGGCGCAGTTTCCACTTTCAGACATGAACTTTAGAAGTTTTTCCTTTTTCATATGAAGGACACCCGCCAACATTTTTTAAATCTACAATTGGAACGGTTACAATCTGCATTCCCTCCCGGGTTAAATGTCTCTGCAAAAGGTTTTTATCAGCTTCTTTATTTTGGCAGTCTAGACGCTAACGCAAGACGTTATGAGGTGCATTAAACTTCCAGGCTGTCGTGCATAGATAAACATTTTTTTCATGCACTTTATTCAAAAAAAGTTGGTGAATACCCTTTAAACAACATGCAGCTGGCACGACAGCGAAACAAGAGAGTGCCTCAGTTTCCGGGGCATCTGTGCCATCAAACATGACTCACCAGGGAAAAAACGAAAAATACAGAGGCAAACTACAGACAATGGGAAAGGAGTCAAATGCCCTTTTGGCAGGTTTATCCATGTTTAAAAACAACACGTATACCGGCTAATTTGTTGTAGAAGATCTTAATAAAGATGTAAGGTGCTGTGTGTGTGTGTGTGTGTGTGTGTGTGTGTGTGTGTGTGTGTGTGTGTGTGTGTGTGTGTGTGTGTGTGTGTGTGTGTGTGCGTGTGTGTGCGTGAGTGTGTCTGTGGTTTCCTCCAGATCATAGAAGAAAGACAGTGCCTGAGGCTGCTTCGCTTTGTGTCTCAACTTCCAGCAAAGGATCCTTTCTTCTGCACACAACACAACACCTCGATACAGATACAGTATAATACAGCAAGCACGCGCACGCACACACACACACACACACACACAGTCTTACACCATATCACTTGGCCGATCTCTCCAGCAGCAGCAGCTTTCGTCACACACACGTATGTAGACCTGAATCGGAAAATATCAGGATGATCCTGAAACAGCCAGTTACCCAGCCCCTCGCCACACACACACACACACACACACACAAGTGCACTTCATGTGTCAACTCTGCCTGTAACACACACTGCAGTCGCTCATCGTTCACTGTAAAGCATAAGAGGATGAGACATGTGAGAGAACAGCGAGGAAGAGTAAAAATGACTCCGTTGAAAAAGAAAAACAGCAAGAGCAACGTGAATGCAACTCTACAACAGGAGGTTTGTGACTGACACTGCTCATGACCAATAGGCATGAGTGGTGACACACATATTCATTTAACAATCCCACCGTGCAGGCCAGTCATGCATGAGAGCAGAAATAACAATGACGTTGGCTGCGTTGACGAGGAAGTGTTTTGCTCCCCTCTCCCTGACTTTCTGGTTTGTGTCCCAGTTTAACTAAATCCCATTAAAAACGCTTTCATCTCACTGCACTTCATTACTGTCATAAATGCTGCGGCTCAGCCCAGAGAGAGGCAGGGATTAGACGAGATGAGCTCATCTAAAATGTTACACTCTCGAACCCCAGCAGCCTGCTTAATAAAGACTCCCACTTTAAATTCGACATATTGGATTATCCAAATAGACCCTCCAGCGCAGAAGGTGTCACGAAGGTCGGGCTTGCTGTGGTTTGCAGAGGCATGTGCGTCGTACTTAGGCAAACGATGCACCGGATCATGACAGCATAGGTTTCTGCTCCTTTTCTTTTCTCCGAATATGAGGATGTGCAGACCAGCGTCCCTGGAAAATGTTCACCAATTCATAGAGGAGACAGGATGAGAGAAGGGAAAATAAAGAGCAGCTTTGCAGGCATAAGCGGGGAAAGCGAGAGGGGGGACGGATGGGGGGGGCGGCAGGGAGGGAGCCTGATATTGTGTGTCTGATTGGATGCGATGGGTCAGAGGCTTTCACACGCATTTATGAATGCTTATTTTAAGCAGAGCCCAAGCTGGGCTAATCTTTACTGCTCGCCTGAATGAGGGTGCTGATTAAAAGCTAATTATACGCTACAGATTTGGCCTCTGGTGAAGTCTCTGCTGATTTGACACGGCTTGGACTCTGGCCTGGGTGCATGCCTGTGGGCTTAGGCTCCAGATAGCCACGTGCGTGTGCGTGTGTGTGTGCATGTACAAATCTTAGGGGAACAAGACGTCAGCATGCATGATGGAGGCTGTGAGGTGTGTGCTCGCAACATCGGCATGAGACTGAGGCACAATTCTCAGGCGCTTGTGCTTTGCTTGATTATAACCAATTTCTGCCAGTGTTTACTTCCGCTCCATAAAATGTCAAAGGAAGATATGTTCATGCATCTATAATAATTATCCAGTAAAATATGATAATGTAAATCTACAGGGGTCATTCTACTGCATTATTTAGTTTTCACACACTGTTTATATTGCTGTATTTTTACCCAGATGTATGGTGGAGTTTTTAATAACCAATAGTGATATTGACAAAATGTAATTAGAGCTGATGCATATGCACAAATGCCAGCAACAAAGGACACATTATTGCTGCTGTTTTTCTCTGCAAAGGAGGTGATATTCTTGTCTGCTTTTGTTTGTCTGTTATTTCGCAGTATTATACAAAAACTACTTGACAGATTACCAGGAAACTTGGTGGGAGGATTTGGTATGAGTCAGAGAAGAACTCATTAAATCTTGCTGCAAATCTGGATCAGGTTGTTCAACACTGTGAGTGTGTATTTCAACATTTTGCTCAGAGAATAATTCATGGATCTTGATGAAAACTCAACATGTTTAGGGGACTGACTTTTATGAGTGTGTTAAATTTGGTGTAGATCCAAATAAAAATGTGTAGATAGTGGATTTAAATGTGGTTTCATAAGGTGACTGTTGGGCTTTAAGTCCAATTCATTCTTCCGCGTCGAAGCTACACTGTAGCCTATTTGTAGACGTGTACCCTACGCAGAGCCCCTACGCCGTATACCCTGACGTGCACCTCCCCGAAAATGTCACTATATGCGTTTTCTTCGCAGTTCTTAAGGAAAAGTAATTGGTCTTCAACATCTATCAGCTCCAAATCCAACACGATCCGCTAAGTAACACTTGCCATTGTTCTGAAGTAAATAGAGACGCCAGAGAATTTGTTACTAGGTGGACAAGAAATATTGAAAAACCCATTGTTTTTCAAACAAACAATATTTCGCTCCAGACAAGTGTTTTGGCTCCGAATCAGTTTTAATCCTCATCTATACAAAGACACTGGAAAACACTTATCACTTGAACACTAATGAACACTGGGCAAGCACGTGCCGGTCAACACAAACATTGCTTGAATAATTGCTTGAATAATAGCTCATCTCCTATATGCATATAAGCAGTTGTATAAGCAGTTGTATGATTGTAAAATGAAGAATTTAAACAGCTGTGAGCAACGACGACAGGGTCAGCAACACAACATTGATTTTCCATGAGGCGTTCTACACTGGAGGCTAATGGCGCTTTTTAGTAAAACAGCTTAAACATCTAATAAATTGTTCATTTTATGAGCATTTTATTTGCATCATTAGTTATTCACATTATGGTTATATCGGAAATTTATTTTGGTTATAGCTGATGGCAACATGCATGCCAAGTTTCTTTTCACCTGCCTCTGCTCCTTTTCCGAAGTCACGTCTTTCCCTCCTCTTTAACATGTTTGACTTTCATCCCTCTCTGTGGGAACTCTCACGGGGCCTCTCTCTCTCCCCTTCCTCTCCTCAAGCTGCCACTCCACCGCTCAATCACACAGACAACTTGGGGTTAATATCCCTTCTGAATCCAGAAGGGAAGAGAAAAACAGAGCGAATCCTTTGCTGCCTGTTTAGCATCTTGTCCTTGACATCGTCACTCCTGCGGCGTGGCAGTATCTCGCGCCCCTGACCTTCCTGCAGGAACTAGCCCCAGTGCCACGGCAGCGCACGCAGAAAACAACGTGTCTCACAGCCAGCAGCCTACAGGGTGTCTCACTGTCTGTGACTATTTATGTCTCGGGCGATGACACAATCAGTTTGTTCAACTGCTTATTTTTCTTACCAAGACTGGACTACTTCAAGTAACCATTTCAGTGAAGCACTACATGAATATGTATTAGCTATTCAACAGCTGCATAACAGGGGTATTTGTTTTTAAGAGCTGAGAAATAAAGGCTCATGTTTACAATGGTTGAAAAAGTCCCACTGCTTCAAACATTCCACACAAGCCACAAACCTTGGTGTGGTCTTTGACTCAGCAAGAAGGTTCACGGTTTGAATCCCAGTTCGGCGGAGGTCTTTTCTGTGAGGAGTTTGAAGTTCTCCCCGTGTCTGCCTGGGTTTATTCATGCATATTGGGGTTATGTTAACTGCACACTGGCGACCTGTACAGGGTGTCAGCTGGGATTGGCTCCGGCTCCCCATGACCCTCAAAGGGAAGTGGTATAGATAATGGATGGATGGATCTCCTATACATGCACAAATACAGTATATCGACTACATATTGCCATTGTAATTATACTGTGCAATCATCCTGTGCCACTGCACTTTTGATGATGTACTTAATAATAGAATCTACCCATAATATCTGTTTGCAGTTAAATGTATGTATATATATATACGTACTTTGATTTCAATTCATTTTATTTGTTTTAAAGCACCTCACAGTCTTGGCACTGGCATATATCATATGTCTCACATGCTCACAGTGTATGAACCACTATGAACCCCTTGTTCCAATGTGATGCACTAGAAGCTTTGGAGGCAGTTTTAGCTTTAATGTCTGAGTCAACCTGAGATGCTGTAACAGCTGACTTTCAATGTGTGGTTTAAATACATTACTTACTGTATTTCATTCACTTATTCTTGTATGCTGTTTTGTATCAGTGAATTAATGTTAAAAACCAACCTGTGACTGTGAAATTTAAATTTGTATATTGTACATATCTTTTTCTTGTGTTTAACATTTTTATATACTGTTTTTTATTTTCTATTAATGCCCAGCACAATCATACCACAGCAAATTCCTTGTCTGTCCAAACCTACTTGGAAATAAAACAGGATTCTCATTCTGATTAACCTTTACTCCAAGAATTTGTATTTGTACAGTATTTTTGCCTGTTTCCCATTGTTTGTAATATTTTGACCAGTGTTTAGTCTTTGATGATATCACTATCATTAATGTTGTTGTTATTATTGTTTTTTGCCATATTTCATCTTCATATTTGTTGTTTTTGGAATCTAAAGCTCTGTCTTATTATTGGCTCTTTTCTATGTGAAACCCTTTGAACTGCACTAACCTGTATCAAAGGTGCTATACAAATAAAGTTTGACTGACAGACTAACTGATTGATTTTCAATCGTCCCACAGTTGGTGCGTTCTCATGTTTTTTCACATTAACTCAGCCCGAGCTGCCGATCTAAAGACAGTGAAGCAACAGCCTGCAGCTGCTCAGGTGTCTTGTCAACAATAGAGAGAGGACGACTGTACATGCTCACCTTCATGTCAAGGACAAGATCATTCACAGTGAGGAACACACCTGGTCACTGCCTGCATGTGTGTGTATGTGTGTGTAGACTCAAGAAAGTGGGGAATTTGTTTAAGAGCTGGAGTATGACTGGAGGCATCTTGACAACTCCGACCTTCCCTCTCAAACTCCCACTCTCTCTCTCGCTCTCTCTGTCTCTCTCTCTCTCTCCATCCCCCCTTCTCTTTTTCCTCCTCCACTTCTCTTGCCTGTCTTTATTATTAGTGGCAGCTAGAGGCAGTGGACCGGAAAATTCCCATCGAGAAACAAACCCACATCTGCATATTACAGCCCTGTTTCACGTCTGCTATGAGCGAATAAATTAATACATGAATAACAATGAAAATCATCCATTAGTTGCCTCACTCGCTCTTTAAATGGCATAGTCTGTGTGTGTGTGTGTGTGTGTGTGTGTGTGTGTGTGTGTGTGTGTGTGTGTGTGTGTGTGTGTGTGTGTGTGTGTGTGTGTGTGTGTGTGTGTGTGTGTGTGTGTGTGTGTGTGAGTGTGTGTGGGTGTTTGAGTTAGGAGGAGCTCTAGTCGTCTCTTTTGGCCATGCTCACCAGGGAAGGGAGCATATTTGCATAAAACCTCTAAGAAGTGGTATACCTGAGGTACAGTTGGTCAGATCACAAGTCAGGTGGCAACGGATGCTGGGACACAAACAAGTTCAAGGCCAGAAATATAACATCCCATATATTGATAAATATTAAATTATTATTATATTAAAAGAAATTACCATTACATTATGTTTCATCCCTGTCTGTCTGTTTGTTGCTTGGTTTGTTTGTTTGTAAGCAAGATTACATAAAAACTTTTGGATGGATTAGAAAGAAACTTGATGGATGGTTATGGGTCAGGAGGACACAATACATTTTGTTGCAGATCAAGATTAAGAAGCAGATATATGTTTTTTTCCCCTCTTTCTCCAACATTGTGAGACAATTTTCAATAATGTCTCTGTGAATAATTTATAGATCATGAGTGTGTGCAATTTGGTGAGAATTCAAATTAAAATGTGGATCTAGAGAATTTTAAATCTGGTTTCATAAGGGGACCTTTGGGGCTTGGCGGAGGTATGACCTCTACTAATTGCCATTCTTACACTAAAACCAAAATCCACAATTTTGCAAATGCATTTTTTAAACCCTTTAAAGGAAACATATAAAGCTCATATTCAGGTTCATTAATTCTGGGTTATTACTTTTTACATGCTCTGATTGGCAAGCTGGCCTACTCCGTTGTGATTGGTCAACCGCTTCAGCATGTTTTCCACTATTGTTAGACTAGCTGCTAGGTGTGCATTATGCAAATGTTGTTAACGTGTCACATCCCATCACGATTCCCCGGAAGTATGGTACGGACTACTGATGAAGGGTTTCAGGAGCTTCAGGAGCAGTGTTTTCTGTGGGGGGGGGGGGCTCCCTTACTGTGGACTATGGACTTTTTTTTTTACTTTGCAGACCATTTATATTCCCAAATAATCTTTTAACACACTGAAAAAGCAGGTCCCCTTTTAAAACACTTTGTTTTCCTGTGCATTTGATTGACTGATTCCAATTTTAAAACCGGGACATCACTGCACTTTACAGGCACACACTGAAAAATGTTTGTCCTTTTATTATTTGAGTGTGCTTTTATTCTATTTTTCAAATTGAAGATTCAAGGAAACTAGGGCTCATATTTATTATAGTAGAGATTTTAAAACCTCTGATAAATAATAGTGATTTGGAGGCTGTAATACTAAAAGTTACTTGACTACTTAAATGAGTCTTCTTTAATTTTCTGTCCTCTTCTTCATTTTTCTTTTAAATGCATGTCTTTGATTTATGTAAAACATTTTGAGTTACCTTTCCTTTTGAAGTGTGGTATGCAAATAAACCTGCATTTCCTCAATCATCATAAGCCACTTATATATTACTATGATGAATACGAATAGAAAGATGGTTACGTTTTTCTGTTAATATCCAGTATTGTGTGATGTAGGTTGTATCGGGTAGAAATGCAGATGTGAAAAATATGTTTGTTTCCCAGAGTGAAATAAAGCACAGGATGTGTTCTGCCTCTGTGAGCGTGTTTAGGTGAAACGCTGCTGTCATCGACGCCAGTGAGATGTCCATTTCTGTGTTTGTTAGCGCATCATACATGCCCTCCTCCCACTCTCGCTCTCGTCCCTTTCCGCTGGGTTTACATCTGCTTACCAAAGCCTGTCTGCTTCAGTTTCGTGTACGACACGGCGAGGGTCTCTGGAGGTCCGCCACGCGTCGCACTAAGCAAACGCTCCAACACTGTCAGAATACTTTGCCGCTGAATACGCTCATTCGATGTGATACAAAGGCTCTTGAGGGGATTAGATCAAAAAAAAAAGAAAAAAAGAAGATGCTTTAACATCCCAATGCAGGCAGATAAAAAAAAACTCAGTGACCCTCCGCAAGAGGCGGTTATTACATCCCATGGTGCATCACTTCCGTTGGCAAGGCAGTGGATGTGAAGGATGAGAGGTATGTGTGAACTTTGGGAACTGCGAGGCTGAGCAAACTTTCAGGGGCCGTATATTATCTGTCCATTAGCAGACAGGCCATCCTTGCTCTGTAAATGACTGTGTTTGTCTGCGTCTGCTTCTTGCTCTGTCTCCCTCCCACTCTCTCTGTTCAATCCAGCCTCTCAGTCTCCTCTCTAATCTTTACCCCTTCCCTCCGTCCCTCTATCTCCGTCCTGCTGATGTGATCCTTCCCCTCTTAGAACCTCCATCTTCCTTGCTCCAGTGCCTCATCTGATTTATCTCCCCCTTTTATTCCTGACTACCTTTTTCCCCTCTCTAAACTCCATCCCGTCCCTGGATACAGCTGGTAATAAGTCACTCTGCTGTAATTTTGCCCTTTTAAAGGACTGTAATGATGGGGCTCAGAGGATGGCTAAGGTGCAGGTTAGATTGGGTTGGGGGTGGATGGATGGGAGGGGGGGTTTAAAGGGACTCTTCCATACCCAGAAAGAAAAGCCTTTTATGGGCTTTTTTTCCAATGTGCCATTGGGAGAAGAGAGCGAAATTGGCGAAAACAGAGAGAAAGAGACAGATGGATGGTCTGCAGCTCACACAAATTACCTTTGTTGTTTTCTATAGGATCATTTTTAATCCAGTTTGTATTGGAGGAACTGGAAAGTACAGATTCTCTATAAAACTACTATCAGAAATGCACTAGACTCCAGATTATCTCCTGATATCATCTAGTGGGTGTACGTGAGTTCTCAGAGACCCCGGACTTGCACTGGAGTTTCTCCTGCCAGCCCCCGTAAAACTCCGGATAATGTCCGGTTGACTCCATGTGAGAAGACAGCAGGAGATCTTCAGGAGGATTCACTGCGAACCACAACAGGAGTCGACTTAGAACGAATGTGATATTTGAGAGCTTTTGGCAAAAAACGCTATATCGCTTGGTCGATAACAATCAATCAATATGAGTCTTTCACAGTTTTCTCAGTATCAGCGTCTATGTTTGCTGATCATCAGAAAATCTTTCTTTAATACATCATTAATATGCATCCAACTGTGGGTAATGGTGTGGTTTGATTTTCTAGGCAACTTTAAGCCCAAAACATTGAGTGACTTGGTGTTGTCTCAGGTGGGATGTTCCATTTGCTCACAAAAGGAGGGGGAAGTACGGATTTCTCGTACCTGTATAAATGTAATTAATAGTCAGTGGTTATGCTAACTCAGTTTTAATATTGTAAACTGAAGAATCAATTCATATTTTATGTTGAGTATTTTGATCTTTGGATGAAAGGAGTTCAACTCTATTTGTAGATTGAGAATAACAAAAGGGCACAGTGATAGCAAATGAGGGCAACGGTGAGCGATAAAAAGAGAAAAGGGTCGTCTGTGATCGCTGACCCGGCTGCCAGAAACACTGTTGAAATTGACTGATATTTAATGACATTTAAAACACTGGCAAACAGCTCGATTCATTTAGCAGATACATCTGAGGCGGCTCTGGCTCTGTGGGTCTGTGCACACGGGTCAGATAAGGGCTGATAGTGAGCTCTGCTTGGCCTTCTAGCCGGTCGACCTGTCAGAGCCCGGGTAAACACAGACATCGAGTGATTTCTGAGAGACGCGCCCCTCTCCCTGTGGCTTTATGAGCGTCGCTCCTCGTGTTTCTCGCTCCGCTGGGCCCTGTGTGGCATGCTTTGCCGACCTTTTCCCAGAGTTTGAACTGCCGTCACGGAGGGGGCGCTCCCTGGGGCACAGCGGAGAGCAGGGAGAGGGAAAGGACAGTGAGCGGGGGGGATCTGGGGCGGAGGGGTGGGAACAAAGTGCAGGACTCCACAGCCACATCGAATTTCAGGAGATGTGTACACCTGCCCACCGCAGACAAAGACAGCACAGGGAAAACGTGCTATTTGTTTTTAAAGCAAAGAGATATAAAACAGGCCACCGCAAAACCACATTTACCCTAATAGAGTATGAAACCACTAGTAATTTGTAATCTAAATGTTTTAGATTTATTACTATAGACACTACTGCCACCAGTAAGAATTGTAATGTTTGCCCGCACTTAAAAATGACATCATGTTGAAGCAAGTTTATCTCCAGCACCTAGACACAGCCATCAACCAGCAGCCGCACTCATAGGCTTTCATAGCAACTGATCAAACAGACCGAACAGAGAGCGGCGACGCTCAACAATTTAGATCAGAAGAGACACACACCAACAATGTATGCGCATGTACTGCATGTCCAAAGGCGGGGGGGGGAGGAGAGAAGTCATTTCACTCCGCTGGGGGGGGGGGGGGAATATATAGGGAAAATGGCGATGCAGCACAAAAATAAAACGCAGATGCGCCAAAGCATTCATGCAGAAAATCCTTGCCTTTAATCCAATTCCACACGCTTTATTAAAACAGAGCCAGGCAGATAGAATCAGACAGGCACCATGATGAAGGGACTAACGATGAAGAGGAGGCTCACATTACACAAACATACAAAAACACTACACACCTTACAAAAAAAGTGCACAAATCAAACGTGAGTGAGGAATGGACGACCGTGTAAAAAATGCAAATGCAAATTCTCACTCTCTCTCTCTCTCTCTCTCATTCTCTTTCTCTCTTTCTCTCAGAAAACACATGACACATTTATGCCTCCTCACAAAGCTGCGGACGATTAGCACAACGGAAAATACAAACAGCCACACACAGGCAAACAGTGTGCAGTCAGTCTGTTAGATTTATAGATCGACAGTCTGGGCCACAGCAGATCAGGCTGCCGTTCACTCTCCAATGCCTTCTCTCCTTCCTCCCTCCACACCCTTCTATCATCATTTGATCTTCTGCTCTAAAAACGGGAGATGATTTATCGTTCTGCACTATTAAGCCGTGTGTGTGTGTGTGTGTGTGTTGTGTGTTATCTACATGTTCACAAGGCATTTCTTTCAGGGTTGTGGTCTGTTTTATTTATTCGTCTCTCATCTTTTTGGGCATGTCTGGCTGCGTAACCTTGGCCAAAATAAACAATGCCAATTATACAGGATTGGGGCCCGTCTCCTTCAGAATAAGGGTGTTTCTGCTGCTCATTGGTGGGTCAGAGGAAGTTTGAGGACTCCCAGGCTCACCACTGAGGACGGCGTGAACTAAAGGAGAAAGGAAGTATATGCTCAC
Organism: Hippoglossus hippoglossus; assembly: GCF_009819705.1. Lineage (NCBI taxonomy): Eukaryota > Metazoa > Chordata > Actinopteri > Pleuronectiformes > Pleuronectidae > Hippoglossus > Hippoglossus hippoglossus. The sequence goes on along the minus strand of NC_047158.1, from coordinate 8,734,967 downwards.
TCCCTAACAAACACAAACAAGACAACTGGGAAAATCAAGACATGTTTATATAGCTGGAAGAGTCTCCTGCTATTTGTAGAGTCTCCTATAATCAGAAGACCATATATATATATATAGAGAGAGACCATTGATTATACATAAAGATAGATGACAGGTTTCACTTCCTCACATTGTGAAAAAAGAAAGCTAAAACAGATAATAGTGCCACCATCTTGCACTTTTGACGTCATTTGGATCGGCATTTGTGAGCCGCAGTAGTGAGGTCCAGACAATACATCTGCTCCACCAATCACGGGTCTGTCTCAGGTGTCAAACATGATCTTGACTAGAACTACCTAAATGACAGAAGTCATCTTTGAGAAAAACAGATTTATATAATTTATGTTCTTTGACTTTTTACCTGACTTTGTCCCATCTACAAGTATGAAGGCGCTCGTTTTTTTTGTTATGTGTCCTTGAGTCTTGTTCTGAACTCCACGTTTTACCTTTAGTGTGTAACATACAAAACCTGTGAGGAAGCAGATCAGTGTAAAAACCTATATAAACGCCACAGCTATAACACATTCAAGCAATCAAACCTCTCAGACGTAGCTGACACGACAAATCAAGAGGACGGCAAACAAACTCGTCGCAAGTCTTCTGAAGGTGTGTTGTAAACATACGTCTCTGTGTGAATGTGTGGGTGCACCGTAGCCTCGCAGCACACGTGTGACGCACAAACCTTGATGGCGCTGTGAAGGCGTGATCATGTGCAAGACGTTTCCCAGAGAGACGGATATAATGAGATAAGTAGAAAAATAAATTGCATCTGGACTCGATTTTGTGTTTTCACCAGTAAGCTACATTGAACCTATCACTCATTCATGTCACCTGCATGGGCTCCCTTGGATTTTTAATGCGGATAATGATAATAATAACAATAATAAACAACACAATTACTGAACAAGGCAGATTTTTTTTTATGATGTAAATCGTCTGTAATCTGTGCATCTGTAAAATATCGACCAACCAGCAGTTCCTGCTCTGCTTGAGTTTTTTTTTTTTTTGCAGTGGCATTGAAAGATTGCAAGTGTTGCCACAGTTTTTCTTTCTTGACAGGATGAAATATAGCCAACATTAGCAGGTATAAAAGAACCATCACAACCGAAAAAAATACTTGAAGTTCTTCTTTTGTTAGGCTTTTGTTTGCTAAAGCAGCTTTATTTTATCTCCAGGAAACTCTTTTTGCTTCAGCCTCGTGGTGACTAAAACTTCATCTGCATCCAACCACCTTCCTTTAAAAATGAATGTATAACAAAGAGAGTAAGCTGCCGGCGTATACGGCTAATTTATATTATCACCTATTGTGAAACATTATACGATTCCGAAAAAGGCCATGACCTGAATAAATTAGCAACCGAGCTCACATCGTCACCCAAACATCTGGATCCTTTCTCTACACTCAGATCCGTCAGGAAGCTTCTCCACATATTATTCCACGGATGATAGAGTAAAATAACTTAATCACAGGCACATTCATCTTTTCGGCGGACTGGCTTCAGCACATGTCCGACATCCACGCCAGAAGGAAAGAGAGGAGAGGAAGAGAGGAGAGGAAGGGGAGAGAGGAAGGAAGGAAGGGAGACAGGATAGAGAGAGGGGAAAAAACGAGCCTGGACCGACTGTCAGCTCAGTGAAGCAGAGAGGGAGGGCAACGCTCGCCGACATGGAGACGATTCGCTGGGAGAAACAGACACACACACACACACATGCATGCACACACACAAAAACACATATACACTTTAAAGGAAAAACATGTTATTTTCTTCATTCATTGAGTCTTTAAACCTACGAACATCCATACGAGAGACAGATGTCTTGTACTGTACATATGTGGGCCGATGTAAACACAGATGCACCGAAGCACGTATTAATGTTTCCACAGCACAAGTTACAGACTCTGCAGCATTTAAAATTTCTAAAAATATTCAGACATGCAGGATGCACACGCACACGCACACGCACACACACACACGCACGCACACACGCACACACACACACACTCACACGGACTCACACGCACACCCACACGCACACGCACACACACAGCAGCAAAGCTGTGGTGAAGCTGAGGACACAGCAGGGCTGGCTGCCTGAGGGAGTCAGCAGAAGGTGAGCAGAGATAAGGCTGTGTGATTGTGACTGCATGTCAGAGAGAATCTGCACACCACAACAGTTCAGCACAACACAACACAGCACTGCACAACACAGCACGGCATACAAACACACAGCCACAAAACTTTCATGTATATGGTCCACAACACCTGCAGCAGTGAACCAAAACAGGGAATTTAGACGACGCATGCTGTGTTGCATATAAAACAAGTTTCTGCTATATTACAGAATTGATTACGTTTTTTTTTCATGCTCGCTGGTCTCCTTCACCCTGAAACCACCAAGCCCACCTCAAAGAGCTGCTGATGACAACGGCTGAATGATCAAACAGCATCACCTCATGTTTTCTGTGGCGAGCTGCACTTGAACATGCAGCAGAGCGGACTACAGCTGGGAGCAACCTGACCGCTGACATGCACATGGGTTGTTCTGCGTTGTTCCGCCGAAAGGAGAAATTACTGACCGGTTTTCTGTCTGTATTCAGTTTGTCATCCAAAAATCCAGCAGTAAGAAGAGACTAACAAAAACAAAGCAGCCTGCCATTTTTACTGCCACTGTAAGTCTGTTTTAACAAGGGGGTCCTTAACTCTGAGACAATAATATAGTTCAATAATATTGTTAAACAATAATATTGTTATAATCATATAAAGTTTGATCATTCAGAATGTATGCGATGTTAAGATGTAGAGTATGATTTAAATTATTTCTAGGTCAGTAATAACTTCAAGCTAATTTGGAGCTTTGACTAACTTGGCTTCTCCAAAGGTCAGATTTCTTTGAGTCCCTTCTACTGAAAGGATGTGTTCAGATAACAGGTGATCACCTGTTATAAATAAGGCTGTGCCTCAAATTTCCAGCAGATCATGACTCACTCAGTAGTGATGGTGGAAAATAGCACCAGAAAGTGTCAAATTCTTATTTTCAGCAAACAGGGCTATAAAGATTCGAGGGCACAGTACATGGGAATCTTGGATGAATTACAGGAACCGAATCAGTTGTGTTGAAAAACACGACCAAAAGTGATCATCACATGACATGACATCACATGTAAAGACCAGTACAAATATATATTACATCAAGTACAAAATTGACTAAATAAATGTTGTGCTATAGAACATCAAAGTTTCTGACTATTATGGACTTTCCTCCATTGACAGCAATCATTTACAACAAAAATGGTCAGAATTAAGTAGGAAACTCAATGATTGAACAGAATATCTCTCAGCTCCACCTGACGGGATGTCTCTGCATCAGATTGAGCATGTATTCATGTAACTGTGTCAATAAAAACAACAAAAAAAACCAAAACATAACCTATATTTTCTTGGTTAATTTAGAGACGGCTGCTGAAATGTATATAAAGCTTATTGTTTGAGGAGCTGTTCCATGTTGTCATGCTATTCACAAAGAAAGACAGACAGAAGGAAAACACACAAGCACATACGGAAGAAGACAGTCCTATAACACATTTTGCATAAAAACAACTGTCTACTCAGCGAAACGTCGGGCCTATAAGTGCTTTGTGTATAAATAGTAAAAAAAAACTTTCAGCTCAGTATGTGTCAGTCTTATGTGCTGATCTCAGGCCTGGAGATAAAAGGGAAATGTTTACAGTGGAAACTTTTCTGTCAACACTGGCATTTTCAGAACTTATTCCACACGTTGTTACTGCCCACATAGAGAAAAGCACCCAAATCGTCCTTTTTTTTGTCTGCTCTCTACAAAAATGCATCATTTACACTTCAGACAAACACAAGCAGATGATGCACTCCTCTCCCCTATGGTCACTACATTTCTGCTTCACAAGAGCCATGTGTTGTCTTTGTTTGTTTCTCTGCGTGTGTTGTCAGATGAAGCAAAACAATAGTAATTTGATCCATTCTCATCACTGCTGCATAACAAAGTAGGCATTAAACACAACTCCACTATCAAATCAATATTTTATACTCATGCTTCAGACAAAACAAAAAAAAGAACGAACTTGGATTAATCACATGAAGAATCAGAGGAGCCAGATGACGGCCTCCTAACAATGCTGGCAAAGTTACTGTACTATAGGTTGGCTTTGTTTGTAAAAAGTCAGATGATGATGGTAAATTTACTGTATTTACACAGCACTTCTCTTGTCTTGGCGTTTTCACACCTGAAAGTCTGAAACAAGCTTCATATCTTTGTAACATTTCTCACATTTGATCTGGTTAGTTTTGGTTTCACATTGTAATTTAAGGGTCAAACTAAAGACTTTAGTATGACATGCATCCCGTCGTCATCACCTACTTGGGCTGATGTCATTTTATACTGGATATTAATAGTTTTGTTGCAGGCACGATAATATCATCATGGTATTACTACCAGCAAAATTAATCCTCGTCGTTTTAACATTACATTACAATCCTGCGAGCCCCTTCCACTTCTTTTCCTTTTTCTTACGCTTAATGCCATCTCAAAATCCTGCAATTGGTCTGAAAGTCCAAACTATCAAAAATAAATTAATAAAGGTTTCCCACTGCAAATTAACTGAACCATGGTTCCGTTTGATTGGTCTGGACTGTGGTTCAAGGCACATTTCCCCCCTGTGCCTGGTTTGGACTGTAACCAACAACTATTTATATATAATCCATTAATCTGTCAGTCTTTTTTTTGTATTAATCAATTAAAAACACAAAAGCTACATTGTATCCTCTCTAGCAGTTTATTAGAAAAGCAACGTCCTCAGCTTCTTGTTCAACACTCTTTCTATATGTACGTTTTATTAAAGACATATCTGCAACATAATTATACCTATTGTATAAGTTAGACAATTAAATACAATTTGACTGGTCACAATTCAAGTTCAAGATATTTGAATGAAACATTTCCTACAACTACGTCTGACACCAGCAGTGTGTCAAACCGTCTCCCACTTTCACAGAGAGACTAATTAATCACAATCCTTGGCTTTACGCTCCTCACACTCATTACAACAGACCAAACGCAACCACACACAATATATAATCAAATCAAAACTCACACAAAACACAGCTCTTTTCATCTTTTCATCCTCTCCATGTCCCCACAGACTGAGGTGATAATAGATGGAAAACACAATGATCTTAATGTTGTTTTGACAACTAGAAATCATCATCATCTCATTTACTTTCCTTAAGACAAATCATGTGCTGAGAAGAATCCTGCTTTCCAACTCAGGTTCATTGTAAAGATTAAATCCTTAACATTTGAGGACATACACAAGGTTGTCTATGCCCGGCTACATGTCTGTAACATCCTCCGTACAGGTGTGGCTGCTTTGGATTGGTACAGGAGGCTGCTGCTATAGATTTTTAGTGGTTACAGAAAACATTACCGATTCTAGCCTCGCTACATTGGCTTCCTGTTTGTTGATTTTGAGATTTTGTTACTGACTTTTAAAGCTTTACACAACCAGGCCCCTGTGTATATCAATGATTTACTTACTTCCTATGAGATCAGCTAACATTCCTCTGATTGGTGAATAGAGGCCACCATGCTTTGTTTATTCATGTTTTATTGTTGTTGTTGTACTTCTTTGAGCATCAGTCCACCTTATAAATATATTACCAGGACATGACATCTAACCATACTGACCAGATTATTCCTCTTGCTTTGAGAAATTAAATATGCTGATGTGAGAAAATACCCGTTTTAAATGTTGGCAGGAGGACTGCCAAAAGACACAGACACACCCATTTAAATGCAGACTTTAGAACAAACTGTATCCGGACAAATTATCTACGAGTCCCTGCTGGCTGTTGACAGTGGGGCAGGTATAGGCCACGTGATTGGTTAATTCAGACAGACGCCTTGCAGCTCCAAAACCTGTTGTACTCAGACACTGTCTCCTTGTTTCTCAGTATCGAAAGCAAACTGAGCAGCCACCGACTGTGACCCCTCAGCCTTCAGGCGACCTGCCACTACTAAAGATCCACTCACATGACAATTAACAACCTGAACTGGTCTTTCTAAGTATTTTTAATTTCTATATCCATGCTTTTAGAGGGGTGCTGGATCTTGTTGTATCCCAGGGTGCTTTTCTTGTGTTTTTGAAGTGTTTGGTGTGCATCCTTTTGGCAAGGCTGAAGAAAGAGAGAGGGTGAGCGAGTCAAACGCAACTGAGAGAATGATTCCCCTGCAGTAGAGTCCTAATCGAGGCTGTGACTGGAATGACAAAAAGTCCAAACTCACTCTATAGCCGCCTCACTTCCAGGAGCACAACCATCAAACACAACCGGCACTTAATTAGCGTCTCACTTTCTGACTTGGTTCAGTTCTGTTCCACAGTGTGTGTGTGTGTGTGTGTGTCCTCAGCCCAAGGCTCTTACTGAACACATTTCAGCAAATAGAATCCAATTTGTTTAACTTCTATTGAATACAAGTCGTGGGGAATTGGCACACGGCGGCTGGTGACAGTGTGCTGTGAACAGTGTGTGGGATTCTGTTAATCTGCACGGTCCTATTGTGCTACACAGTGTTACCAATCCAGCCGCAGAGCACTTTATCCAATGTTCTGGGTATATATCTAATTTTGAAAACAATGAACAAACAAACGGTCGGTCAGACAGCACTCGGGGGCCTACCTGTGGTGCTTGGCATCTTGCCATTGCTGATCTGCTTGAGTCTCTTCTGGTGGGATTTGCCATTGTAGTGAATTTGGGCCTGAGCGGCTGAGTTGAGCTGGATGTTGCAGACCTCACACAGCGTGTAGCTGCGCTGCTTCCTCTCCCTTTTGGGTCTGCAGAGTGCAGCAGGCAGGGCGCCCCCCGGTGAGTGCTCGTCCGGTACTGCACCCTCGTCCTGGGTTTCACAGCAAGGCTCCAAGTCCATCTGACCTCCCAGTGCTGCACCAAACCCCCTCCTGTCCAGGTCGGTGTTGGGCAGAGCTGATGTGCTGAACGGACGTTTCATACCTGTGATAGAAGAAGTGGAGGAGGACAAAAAAAATTCATGAGGCAGCTATAGAGAGAGAGAGAGAGACAACATTCTGAACAGGAGGACAGATCTATATTTCTATATAATACAGGTTTATTTTACATCTAAGGTGTCAAACCACAAGTTTTCTCTAGAGTATACATCAGATGCTCTCTCCCTTTCCAAGGCACCCCTGCATTAGCATGTGCAACTCAGTGAGAAACAGGAGTGAGGCCATGTGTACTGATGGAGGTATCGTTTTCCCCCAGTGTGGTATGACCAGACTCACCCGGCATACAAGGCCGCCCTGTTAAAACTTGATAGCCACCGGGGACACTGGCAAAAATACCCCTGATTCCCAAAGCTTTGTAGAGGAGTGTGCGGAATCTGACCCCACTCCTGTCCGATGCAAGTCGGGCTTGTCGTCGCCCTCCAAACGCAGTGGCACCACCTGCACGTGCACATGAAGACATCAGAAGAAGACAGTGCTGGGCACCACTGCATACATGTTCCCACCGCACAGAGTTCAGCCCAAGTGGTGGTGGTCCTGGGGTGTGATCACGCGCCACTTGGGGGAGACAGAGGGCTGCAGTGCGGCTCTCTGAGGACCAGCGAGGCCCCTCTGTCAAGCCCCTCTGTCTTCACTTCACTCCATGCTCGCTCCTGCAGTAGCGGTAGCAGCAGTAGCCGTGCAGCCTCTGTGCAGGATTTGAGCCCGAGCCGGATGCGTGGATCAGGTGGACAAACAGGAGCACAACCAGGAGTATATAACACGTGAAGCAGCCATAAGCAAGCAAACATAAAAGTTCACAACTGAGTAGCAGCAGCTGCATTGAATATTAGGTATGAGAGCTCAAGCTAGAACACCTCTCTCTTCCATTATAACAACTATAAAGACCTAAGTGATGGATATGAGGGGGATCAGCAGGGAGCAAACACATTTCTGTCAAATGAGGCGGCAGCTGGAACACCTCAGTTTTTCCAGCAGTGCTCATGTGGTGTGAGGAGGAAGCCTTTCGCAGGATGGACCTCGTCACAAAGAGGAGCTGTTTGTTTCATATGCAGCTACTGTCTCTGTAAATAAATGAAAAGGTGGGTCCACAGTGGCACTGTGAAGGTTTGAGACATCAGCATTGGGAGAAAGAAAAGAAGTCCTTGAAATACACCCAGCTGTGCATTTCTGCTGCTGGCTCATCGCCTCCGCCCCCGGTTATTTACGTAAATACTGAAGCCACACACACACACACGCATGTACACACACACACATGCACACACACACACACGCACATAGGGAGAGAGAGACCAAAATGAAGTGAAGTGGAGTCTGTGATGCATACATACCTACATGCATGAAAATACTCCCTGTCCCACACACACACACACACACACAGTTAAAAAACACATTAGGGCGAGCAGCCTCTATGAAAGCTGCTATTCATGTTGCCAATCTGGGAGCACTCAAGAGGCTCCATCAGATGTTTTCTCAAAAGCTTTGAGCAACGCTGCTCTCTGGCACCGAATGAAAAAAATCTCTGTGGTCCTCGACCACGCAGCCTCCGCGCACGCCTGCCAAACTACTCAGTTACGCACCCCAAATTAGAATCGTTGTAAAAACAAACCCCTGATTGAAGACCTACAGAACGCAACATACAGAGCATCCCTCACAACCCTCTGTAATGAAGAGTCGGTTACTTATAGAACATACGACTACCCGAACATTATTCATGTTTTTGGGAGATAAAAAAGTACGTCCAGTTTTTGACCTGCAAAAGTGGGTCTTGACCTCTTGTTGGCAATTTTGTGATAAGGCTAAGCTTTCTGCAGAGTAGGCATCACCATTAAAATAGCAACCAGCCTGGCTCAGGCGACCAGCCTGGAACAGACCTGACAACATTTAGCTCCGGATGCTAACAGTTATTTGAGTTTTTTTGTGAAATTTAAATAAATAGAGCTTCCCTTAGTGGACGACCTAACAGGATGTAGGCAACATGACACTGATCTGGGCAGATGCTATATCATCATCATTCTGATTGTGAGCTTGTTTATCACAGGGGAACTTTGTGATAGTGGTGAGTGCAAATATGTTTTCCAACTACATTAAATGAGACAGATTTGGACATTTTTTAAGTCTGGATGTGAATTCCATTTAATCTGATTTTTGACAAAAAAACTATTATTTAATCAACTTTTTATGAATGGAGGGGTCCTACATTAGTTTCGGCCACTGAGGAGTTTAGGTTATTTCAGATTTGAGAATTTAGTCAGTCAAACCACTAAACCTATCTATGAAGTGTTTTAAACTTTTAATAAATAATACCAAAGATGTTTTTGTTACTTTGATTGTTAAAAAAAAACAGGGTCTTTAAAGGGTTCTCTCTAAAGTTGCTCTCTAATAGAGCTCTAATAAAAGTTGCAGCAGTGTTGTTGGACAGAGAAAGAAATTGATATCCTGTCTGAGGGTGTTTCTATAAACCAATACCCTGGATGTCCTGCCCTTTAGGTGCCTGGAGTGAATGAACAAGCTACTTGTAAGTATGGTGGCTGTGAATCCCCCTGCTGTTTGAAAGCTCACCAGGACCAAAGGTTTTCAGAGCTTGCACCTGCACGTATCGGAGTGTGTTTGTACTGAATGTCCTGCAGAGACTTTCAAGACTCTTTCAGCTCTTGGTAGAAGCTGTGCGAGACAAGAGCCCACGCTGTGTGTGCTCACAGAGATCTGTGGGATGACTCGGGCCGGGACATTGTCAGGGGGTAACCCCTGGGGGGAGGAGAGGGAGGGAGGGCGGGAGGCTCTGCCAGCCTTGCCATGTCCACTGTTTCTGCTGTCTCATGTGCCCCTATCTCCCACCACCCACCCACGCCTGCACTGCACAACCTCCTCCCTCGCCTCATGGGAACCATCAATCACTGCTGAGATCTTGCTGGAAGACCCCGGCTCACTGAGCTTTGTGGCTCAGCAATAAAAACTCTATTTATGATCTTGTGCCTCCTGCTCACTGATCCTGAAATACTACAGCACTTTCCCCCAGTTCAAACCAGCTCCAACCACCGGCCCACCTTGAAGAGGACCCCCCACCCATCCAGTGTGGCCCCACGGTTGGCATGAGGGAGTCGTTCTTCCTGGTGTGACCAGAAATTGGATTCCGGTTGGACCAGTAGAAACACTGTAAGCATGTTAGCAGCTCCTAAATCATGCTGATGAGGGAGGGTGGGCACTGGCAGGTGCACACACATCACATGACCACATATAATACAGATACTTCAGCGTGTGGACTGTTCACACACACACACGCACGCAGCCATGTGTGCAGCTTCAAGCACGAGCTGCCTCTGATTCTGTAAACAAGGAGTACGCGATTCTGCAAACATGCACAAGTAAACAGAGGCATTCTGACTGGACTAAATATATCCTCTGTCGCCCAGAGAACATTGACTGACCTCAGTTATGCAAACAGAGACTATCAACAAATATGAAATTCAAAATAAGCTGACAAACAACACAGGAGGCAGAACACACATACATATTAAGCACACGCTGTCTCTGAAGAGACAGACAAAGGGAGAAGGTAGCCAGAGAAAAAACTCAACCGTTGGATGCTAAATTACCAGTTGTTAGGATTCCTGACTTGTAAGCAGTTCTGACAGTAAGGACTGTGAGCACTATGACGCTGGATGAGGATGTTTTGTTCATGACATATTAGGGTCGCTGAGATTACAAGAATAAGGTCCTAATATTACACATTTTAGAAGAGTAAAGTCGTAATTTTGGGCTATGATGGATAGATAATGGATGAATGCATCGTTGGCACATCAGCACGACATTATCATAAGAAGCATGACTTTGAGAAGATTGTGCAAGGAAGTGTCTATTCTAAAGAAAGAGCCACAAGCCGACTTGGAGGAAGTTGCCTCTTTTGTGGTCGACATCTACATGCTATTCAAAGGGTTTTCATTATTTCTCAAGAAACAATGAGATTGTTTCAAGATTTGGGATCCAGAAGGAGTGAACCTCCTTATATTCTCTTCAATTTGGCCCTAATAATTCAACGTAAATGGACTCAATGGAGTGTATTTATATATATATATATATATATAGGACTTAGTCTTATCGACCTCTCAAAGCGCTTTACAGTACAAGTCGCATTCACCCATTCATGTACACACTCATATAGTGCATCGCTTTTCTATCACACCATTCACACACAGCCTTCAGGGGCAATTTGGGTTTCAGTATCTAGTCTGGAGGAGCTGGGGATCGAACAACCGACCTTCTGCTTAGTGGACCACACACACCATCTCATGACCTAGAGCCGCCCCCATCTTACATGTACAATATAGATAAAAAATCTCCCTTTCCATTCCGGGCTTTTATAAGTTCGGTCGGAGACAGAAAGAGCCTCATAAGTGACAGGGAGGAGGAGAGGAAGCGGGAGATGGGTGAAGGGAGCACTAAGGGCTGTGTATAATTGGCATCATCAAAGTATCATTACTGACATTACTGCTGTATTGTCATTACTGCAACTACAGAACGGGCCTGAGGTCTTTGAAGCTCCGTGTCTTTGTGTCCAGTGCATCAGGGTTGATTATGGAGAGTCCAGGCTACAGTTCCCTAATGAGTGTGATTATACACAAAATACTACTCTGCTTATTAGAAAAGAAGCTTCAACCACAGCCAGTACGGTCGACTCGGGAGTCTCATGCTCGGACAGAGTGTTGGCAGACCCCGTCACACCGAGCCCGGAACCACGGCCGAGAGTAAATAAAAAGCAGAGGCACATAAAAGTGTTTTCTCTAATCTTTGTTTGCAGCAGTTCTCTGCTGGTGCACAGGGAGGGGGTTTATTCCCTCCGTGTGTGTGTGTGTGTGTGTGTGTGTGTGTGTGTGTTTGTTTACTTGCGTGCATGTGTTTGCTTGCCCTTGTGTGCCAGTGTGTCGTTAAAAAAAAACAAAAAAATATTTCGCTTGGGGATATACAGCCTCACACTGATTCTATCACTGAGGCGACATTGCATTAGTGTGCATGCTGGAGTGCGGGGCTCTTGCATCTGTGTGTGTGTGTGTGTGTGTGTGTGTGTGTGTGTGTGTGTGTGTGTGTGTGTGTGTGTGTGTGTGTGTAAACCTGCGCAGGTTGGTTCACATATCGGACAGAGAGTGTAGGAAGAGATAAAGGTAAAAGAACAATTTAGAGCAAAGCAGTGAAGGAGATAGAAGGTTAAAAGAGTGACTTATGATTTAAATACAAGGCGATAGAGAGATGATCCAACAAACAAACATTCAGCATCAACACACCAACTCCACATTCAATGTCAGAACAACAGGGACAATGATGTTCTCTCACTAAGTGCAAAGGCTTTTATGGAAAGGTTTTAAGGATTTCAAAGTTGCTTCAGTTTGGAGTAGTTGCAAATTAAGACACACAAAGGACACAATATACTGGTTATACTGGAGAGCATTTACAAGCTGCTCCGTATCTTAACTACTCCTAAAGCCCCGTGTGCAAATCAGATTAACTCCATATTATCGTTAAGGACAACAAAAATCAGCATTAGACCAATTTCTAATCCTATATAACTTCTCAAGACATTTAAATGAACATAAACAGTGTATATTCTTATTAAATTATAATTTCTATTTTGGCAGATTTAAAGCATACATGTAGGGCCAGATGTATCCAGAAAGTTCAACGAATCAAATACATTCACACATTCTAAATAGTGCAAAATTCAACTGTTCTCTCATTCTCTCTTTATTTGGAATATTGGTATTTTCTAGACAGAACCTGCAGCGCAGACATCCTGACTTACCTCAGACACTTTTCACTAGTGGGGTTAAAAATGTAGAGAATAACTTGAGGCTTCATTTTTGAAGTATGTTGAAAATAATTCATGAGGAAGATTTGCTACATATAAAAAAATGTAATATGTAGAACTTGAATTTAATAGGATGTAAACATAAATGTAGATCTCTTGTTTATCTGAAAAAGGCTCACATCAGCCAACCAATAAATTGGTCGGACTTTAATCATAAATTGAAGTTTTTCTTTCTTGCATTGTAACTATGATTTCACAGCACACTGTGCATGTATGTCTGTGACTTCTGCTCTGCAGCCTGCACTTCACTGCTTCTGTCCCCTGCCTCTTTCTACTGGCTTGTTGTTAAATGACACATTGCTCTGGACTCCTCTTCCTGTGCTTGTGTTATGTACCCGACCAAGCCTAACATGAGAACGTGATGCCAAATACCAAGATTTACAATTTGCAAAGAAGCACACAACCACTGCAGTGAATAGGCCGACTCCATATGGTGTGGCCCCATTTATTTTTCAACCACAAAACTGAACAGCCCAGCCCCGCTTTTGCACAACTATTCAAACATCCGTCTGTCTCAGGAAAGCTAAAGTTAGCTTTGTACGGGAAAAACAGGCCTATATTTGCCTTGTTCACATTTCACCACAAACTCAACTGGGGGAACTGCCCAGTAAGAGTAACCACAGACACTGGGAGCAGTTCCATACAACACTAGATATATGTAGACACAGACAAGCCCAGGCTCAGCCACAGTCACAACACACACACATTGCACAATCAACCAACTACACACACATGAGGATGAGTGGCCACAATCATTATTCTCACATCCTGCAGGGCAGACATTTTGGATGGCAATTTGCCCAAAGGCCGAGCAGGTGTTGATTTTACTATCTGCTTTGCCCGGTGCCGTCAGCCTCCTGTCACGTTCTGCCCACATCAGCAAAAACATCCGACCCGATCTGCAGCATCCAAAACAACGCGGCATCATCTCGACAGTAACGAGAAATATCTGGGAGACATGTTGAATTTGTCCTCAACCACAAATAAAATCCAATTAATTTCATAACGAGTGACCATCTTTATCCCAGGGGGCATGTGCTGGCTGAGGGTGGGGGGGGGGGTTACACGAAAACTCTGGCAGAGTCAAGCCATTGGTAGCTGGCGTACGCGGAGGTTTCCTGACGACCGGATTCAGAAATAGCATCGGGGACATTCGCCACCTCTGGCTTAACATTCATCGCTCAGAGAATCACTCAGAATTATGAGTCCTGCCGAGCACTGGCTTCCCCCTTCACTCACTTTCTACAGTAAATTATGGCCGAAATAAAGCAGTTTGCCACCTCCAGGGAACATCTCGGGGGAAGTTTTTCAATAGTTTAATTACAAATTTGTTGTATAAGATTCAGACGGTGTTGTGTGCTTCGTCAGATGTCTGGGGAGCAGGATTAATTCGGCGCTGACTGGACAGAGATTTTTGCAGAGAGTCGATGGATTTTCGCTCTCAGATAAGAGACTTTAATCCAGTGTATATTTAAAAAGGATGAAACAGGCTAAGTAAGAACGATGTGCCTCTATCAACTCATCTCCTTCTCTAAACACCAATGCAATTACTGTCTTATACGCTCCAATAGTTCTCTCCCGAGCCCACACAGCAGTGACGGAACTTTGTCATTTTCCCACACAGCTTGTGCGACAAACAGGTATTGCATGCTCTCCCCAAACGGGCAGCGGAGGGGGAGCTCCAGCCAGAATAGGATGACTAATGGAGATGTGAGGAAACAGACTGAAGAGAGGAGGAGGAGGAGGAGGAGGGATGGATGTTGGGTGCAGGTGCAGGTTATTCACGCTGAGAACTATTTCCTAAGGAACATCCTTCCCTCCGTGGCAGATACCTGCTCCCTCCGTGTAAACATGTTGTTCTGCTTATATTTTTTTAAATGTGGGTAGATGATTGTAAGTCCATGAATAAAAAGTAGACCACAGTGAATCAGCTTGCATCTGCGGATTGGAATAGCTCCAGGCCCGTTTCTTTTTTCGAGGGGCGGAGAAGATGTCTGCAGCAGACACGCTCTCTAACACAGCCCAATGTATAATTGAGGAATGTCTGCTGCTTTGACCGCACACTATTTAGACAAGATTGACCAAAACAGATTCCTACAGCTGGCAGAGAGAGCGAGAGCGAGAGAGAGAGAGAGAGAGAGAGAGAGAGAGAGAGAGAGAGAGAGAGAGGGAGGCGGAGGGGAGAAAGTTCAGGGCTCCTGCTGTTGTGACATTAATACAATCATGTCCGTCTTTTCTCGCATTACATCAGCACACAAGTCATTGCTTTGCTTTAAATCTGTCACAGCACGTTTGAAAAACTGCCACTATGCTTTTATAGTACAAACTCTGCTGACAGCATCATACCTTAAAGGCTTCGGATGTTTCATTTTAACAATGATCTTCAAAGTATTATTCGAATTATGTAACTTAAGACTTTTTGATGTTGACATGTACTTTACTTTCATCAAATAAAATAGATTGTTTGAAAAAAGCGAATTTATGCTCTTTTACAGAAAAATGAGGCATGGGTGTAATTTGTTCATGAGAAAAAGGTTCCAGTCAGTGATTTGTATTAATTATGTTTGCTCTGCAAATGATGGAGACACTGTATTATAAATAAATATGCAACCATTCCTTATTTTAAAAGTGACTTACTGATAATGGTTGTCCAATACTATCTTGACCAGGACCAGGGTATTTGTGACCTTCCTGGTTAAATAAAGGATAAATACAAATAAATTAATAAAAAATGTATAATAATGTTACATGGATAATGCATCTGTAAGTGTCTAATTTTGTTTTTAAATGTGACCTGCACCCTGATCTGTGGAGAATGACATTTCACTTCCATGCATGCTGTGATTTGTATTATGGGAGTTAAAAAAAAACTACTATGAACCTGCAAATATTTACTTTAACAGGTCAGAGATCAGCACAAACATACAGGGTCCACCTCGCTCCTCTTTCTCCTCCTCTCCCATTAACATGCTGCAAACAAACACATTTCCAGAGAGGGAGCGTAAGACGTGAAACAACAACAGGCGGATACCAACAATATATTTTGCCAAATGAAAATGAAAACAACTGACTTTAGAGCTGCCAGATTCAACCTGTCTCACGTATCCTGCGCATCCCCCTCTCACTGGATCATCCTGATGATGCCAGCGTTTACAAGAACTCCTAATGAGCTGCTTCTTTTCATCTACAGTACAGTATGTGCCTAGCTGGGCTCAGCCGCTGCGGAGAGTTGTGATTATACTGCTAAGGATTTGATTGCATTAGCCTCATCACTACCTGTCGTTAATGACAGGGAGGAAATTCACATAGACACGCTCACAAATTGCCTGCTCCATTGTAAACACGTGCAATTTAGTGCGGGGCGTATTTATGCAACAAGCGAACAAGTGACTGCAACTTAAAGCATCTGGCATCAAATGTTGAATTTGCAGAAAAAGGGGTAGAAAAAAACGGAGCATCTTAAAACAGAGAAGATAAATGAGACGGAGTAAAAACTAAACAAGCTGTACGCGCATTCACACACAACATCACAGCTGCTGGAAGTGGTCTCACAGGAAACCCCAAAAGCAGAGCTCTCCCAAAAGCTGCTTCTGCTGCCCGCAAAACTGCTGTTTCAGCATTTGGCAAAGAGAGTGTGATTCAGCTGCACATGTTCATCTGTGTGCGTATGTGTGTGTGTGTGTGTGTGTTGTGGTATCAAACAGTGAGTGTCCAACTCTATTATCCCGGGATCAGCTACGGTGTTGACGCTGGCATGCAAAGCTGTCCTTGCCAAAAAGTTGCCCCCGGCATCCATCAGTCCCCGATGAACTCCCAGTGCCAGCTCCGACAAGAGAGAGGATTACTTGTCGAGGAGCGAGGGCACAAGTTATTTCTGTTGCCGCGATTCTCAGAAGGACACACAAAGACGAGGAGAGAAATTATATATATATATATTTAGAAGGGAAGATGAGTACAGTGGGTGACGGTTGTAACTACACTGCAAAAGATATCCCTCTATACGTGCAAGCAGAATCATCTGTTGGACTGATAGTATCCAACGAGAAAAGCAAAAGATGCTTGAGCCTCATCCCATGATTTTTATGGCAGCTTGTAACAAGTTATGGAACACATCGCATTTTAATAAAAGGTTTAGATGGATAAATAAACCAGAGTTCATATTGAGTCATGTTTCTGGCCACCTGTAAACTCCTTTCAGCTTTTTCCAGCTTCACCAACTCCTGATGAAATTATCTGGTGTTTTAGCCGCTAAGTGTTCTGTCATGTTCACAAGCCAGTCGCTAACTGTGTCCGTCTGCCATATGGCGCAGGCTGGTTGTGCATAGGTGGTTTTGTCAGAGCTTTTTCACTGGAAAGAGCTGCTGCTGCTGCCGCTGCCTCGATACAGGGTGGAGGAGAGCAGAGCTGCAGGCCAGAAAACCAATAGAATGAGATAAAGGAAAGGAAAAATGACCTCAGAGAGCTGATGGAAATTGGGTGATGATAATCCACAGGTTTATTATAAGCAACCGCTTTCACATTTTTAGTAGAGAAATATTGGTTGGTGAAGGTTTTAGTCAGATGTCTTCATATTGGTATAAAGATCTCAGGATCAGCAGAATATCAGTGTAAAAGACAATCTTAAATTACCCTTAAAGATAGTAAAAAGAATAAGTTATCAAGTTCTGCGTTAAACTCCTCACAATTTAGGAAATGAAATCTTAAAGCATGGCAGCAGAGAAGGACCTGGAAACCTGCTTGATGAGAACGTTCACTAACAATTAGGTGAGGCAGAGATTCGCACGAGAGTCCGACAGATTTATCAAATGGCCGTATCAGCCTTTCACAGACACACTGGTACCAGCATGTATGTTTGCTTTTAATGTAGAGAATAGGCAATGAGAAAAGATATGCATTTTAAATTTTCAATATAGTTGGTTGTAGTTTTTTTTAAAAAAAATTTTAAATAGTTTTTATAATAAAGTTTTGGGTTAAACTGTAAAACAACAAGCCTTATTTACATGTATTCAACAAAAAGGTTTGATAATAATATCTTAGGAATCATTGCCAATTAAAATATGGGCCAATTTATAGGTATTTAAAAAATGTTTAGTACCCAATATTGCTGTGTACCCCCCGTTAGGCTGTAATTCACACGACTCTCAACACTTTCATTTCACACTCTGTCAGAGCTGGTAGGAGACTCCACTGCATCACATACTGTAGCTGGAGTGGTGTCTATTCCTCTGACATGAGTGTATTTATCTCTTGGGATGATAAAAACTGAATTGTTTCGTCTAAAAATAGGATTTCCTCACTCACCTTGTTGACGATCGGCTCCAAATCATCTAGAATTCAATAATATTTAATCAAGACTGTGCCTTTGACCAGATTAAGAAAATGTATAGTGTTGTAACTGTCATGCTGCCAGTTTTCCCTTTATGCAACTTTCACATAATGTAAAATTAATGGTGCTTTAAAATAAGACTTGAACTGCCTTTTTGCAGAGCATCATAGGAAGAGAGAACATCAGGTGAAAGGGGAAGATTTCTATATAAAGACTGACACGGAGAACATAATGCCGTGACGCATACAGTCCCTGCTGAGTTCATTTCAGTTGCACACAGTGTTGTATCTCAACATGCACCTCACACAAACGGCCATATGCAAGTCCCTGCCATTACGCAGTCACAGCTGTGTGTCACTCACTGAAGGCCTGATGTTCGCTGCACTTATTATCTGTGTCTCTGATTTCATCTCATCTGATAATCAAACCTAGTTTGCCTCATTTTTATCAACGAGTTGTTAGTAAAGGGGAGATATTGGAGTTCAAGTGTGACAAACGAGGCGCTGGCTTAAGGGGATTGTTTTCAGCCAAAAAATTAGCATGAATAAAGAAAAACTCAAGATGCATTATAGAAGTTGATTTATATTTTACAGAAAACACAGTCATTATTCAACACACCTGACTGGTTTTTAAATCCATTAATATGTGAGGCTTTAAAGGTCTGTTGGCAGACAATTGAATGTAAAATAGTCCTAGTGATGTTTTCACTAGTGTGTTTCATCTAAATTGTACAAATTGATGTATTTTTTAACCTAGCATGAGCCATTTATATTGAAATACTATATATTTACATTGGGAGCGGGTCCTCTCTACGGAGGCCGCCATGTTTTTTACAGTAGCCCAGACTGGACAAACTAAACCCCTTTTTGAGTTGTACCTTTAAGTGACTGAGACAACAAAAAATTGCAATTTGTGTTTCTATTTCTATTCTGTTTCGGCTGCAGATGCATGGCAGAGAACGAGCCTGTGCCTCTAATGTGGCCCCCTCGCTGTGATTGACAAAGTCGCAGCAATCAGAGCTGGGCTGCACTCCGCCGCCGCGGCTCCACCAGTGAAGGCAGAGATGAAGAGGAGTGGGAGCGAAGGTGGAGGGTGAATGGCATAAGGCAACTCTTGTTAATCTGCACAATCCATCCCAAGTGTCCGATGAGGATCCGATTTAACCCTCCGACAGGAAGGAAACAGATGCATTCGATACTTGGAGTTTTTCCAAAAAACCTCTGAGAAGCAGACGAAGCTCAGACAGAGCTGACGAGCTAAAGGGAGGAGGCAAATGAATAGACACACATTCACAGTCATAAATCAGCTTGCAATAACATCTGTGTGGTGTCTAGGGTCACATGCAAGCTTTTAGTGTTTAGAAACAGTCTGGGGTGGACTGTGGTTGTGCCGTGACTGGCAGAGTGAGCAACGCGTGCGCGCACACACACACACACACACACACACACACACACACACACACACACACACACACACACACACACACACACACACACACACACACACACACACACACACACACACACACACACACACACACACAAAAACAGACGTTTTCCTTCTAGTCCTCATGGTGATGTCTATAGAAATCGTGTCTGCCAGTTTGCCATAAAAGAATGACCTTTGAACTCCGTCGACCAATTAAGTTACCCCTGAACATTCCCCTCTGCACTGGGACCAGAACTGTCTCTCGACCGCTAAACATCACGTCCTACCCTTCACTTGGCACGGCGCACGGTAACCTCCCTGAGCCTTGTTTGAGCGTGTTGCCAATTTGCTGTCTGATGTGAGAAGGTCAAGGGACCTGCTAAGACTGAGGTCAGGGTACGCTCATGAGGAAAAACTTTGCAGCATGTGTGTGTGTGTATGCGTGCAATGAAATGATGTATCGCGCTAAAAGTACCAGCTGTAAAAAAAAAAAAAACACCTACTCGCAACCACTACACCTTGCTTGGCAATCGCTGGCACATCTTCACCCTTTTTCTAGTAGCTCGTAAAAGACCCAGACGAACCTATTAACACTGTCAAACTAGGCTAAATACGTATCTGACACTTTTAACACTGAGAAAGTGTGTGTGTGTGTGGGCAAGAAATTAGCACGTGCGAGATATCCCATGATTGTGTATGACATGTCATAATGTGCGTGCGTCGTCGATTTCTCTCACAGGAAGTGAAGTGAATCAGTCGGGTTGCCACTCACAATTACGGAGCTATTAATAACAAAACACTGCACCGTTGCCTCCAAAACAGCCATAACTGCTGTAGGAAAAGAGTTTCCATCTCCATATCAATTATTCAGCACTTGGCGGCAAACAGAATTTGCATGCACCCTTTACGACCGTACAGACAATTCCGTGCTGGTTATGAATCGGCTTCCTAATGTATTTTGGGACAACAGCTCGGATCGAGGGCCCCCTCTATCACTGTCTTAGTGGTAGTGACGGAGCCAACTGGTGCTCATCGATCTCAGGCTAACCTGCTGCAGAGGCATTAACATACTAACAGCTATTTAGAAGCAGGGGATCAACTTCCAGTAGCTCAGAGAGGTGTTGATGAGGAAGTTTGTCATGAGGGCACGAGTGTTCAGGTTCACACAAAATGGTTTAGAGAGACGTTTAAATAAAAAGTTACGAGAGTACAGATCTAATAAAAAAAATTAAGTGGCAGGTGGTCTGATGCTGAGCATACTCCTGTGGCACGAGAGGAAAATTAAGCAGCCCTGTATGATTACAGTTTACCTTTACTTCGATTTATTGTTTTTCATTTTTAATTATCTGACAAATATCTATCCCAGAGTAGATTAGTCTAAACTGATATTCATTCATATTTTTCATCCCAACGTGGACAAAAGTTCCTCTGGGAACTTGCCAAGATTTCAAACATGGGTGTTGCTGTCACAATTTTAACTGTTTAAATAAGAATCTATTCATCTGCAGAAATAAAAAACATATGACTTATCATGATGGGCTCCAGTTGGCCCCCGCGACCCTCAAAGGATGAAAGTGGATGGACAGATGAATAGATAGATAGAAATGCTGGAAATTCCCTTTAAGTTTGCTGATCTAAGAGAAGACTGATCAGTACAATTTACAATAATCAAAGTTGTTCTTTAACTCAGATAAAAACTGAAAATGTTTCCAGTAAAATGTAAAAGTTCTATCAAGATAAAAAATGTCAGATGAGTTGATACTGATAATTATCATTAAAATGTCACATTATTATTTATTTTCAGCGTAAAGGCAGATTTCTGCTCCTGAGTCAACACTTGTATAAACAGCAAACCATTTTATAAATCTGAGGTTCATCAATTATGTGTGATTTCAATTGAACATTGGTTATATTGCGATTGATGATAATTAAATTGCATTAATTAATGCTATTGCTTTATTGTCCAGCCCTATAGAAAAAAAGGGAATAAGTAAAAAAAAAAGAAAAACGAAACATAATAAGCTGCCAATAGAGTAATGTGACCAAACACATTCACAAAAATAGTTACAGGGATTGAGAAATCCCTTTATACTACTAAGTACATCTCAAGCAGAACAGTGAGATAGTAACAACCATTTGTAATTGGGAAACCTTTGACCAGATCTATCGGACCCACCGACCCACTAGTGTGACACACTGATGAGCTGCTGCTGCTGTTGTTGTTGTTCTGCGCTGGATATTCCACAGGATACACTCTTAGAATACTGTGATGGATCAGTGGACATAGTGGCGACAAGTGAGAACGTCATCGGGTGTCACGGCGGTGCTATACTTAGGTTCTGTTTGATATATGTCTGTACTGTCATTCTGAACGTTGGCCTTGACTTACCACTGTTGCCTGGACCACCAATGAGTACGACTTAAAGAATCTGCAGCAGCCAGCAGCTAAACTCTGATCAGTAAAATATGCTTCCCTGCCGTGCAGCTCGTCTTGATCTATTATTTGGGGGGTTTGCTTGAAAATTAAGCCAATTGTTAGTATTTGAATTATGCCCTGGAGTTTAAAATCTCCAGGCCACCTGGCATGGTTGGAATACCAGCAGAGTTAGACTGCTCCTGTGTGTCTCTGTGTGTTTGCTAGAGCTGCTGTTGGTATATTCATAAAGGAAAAGAGCAAAGCTTGAGAATTTCAACACATGCCCTGAAGAGAACTAACAAAAATAGTAGAGCTGGTTTAACAGCATCCCGGATCTATCTGTGGGGTTACTTAGTCATAAAGTCTACATCATCCATCCCACTACATTTATGTCTCAAGGGAAATATGACAGCATTTTATCAGCCAGCATGTGTGGGTAGTTTTGAAAGCCGATGAAAAGTCATTAAAATGAGTCTTTTGGCCCTCCAGATGTTTGTCCAGGAAATTCAGCAAGAATATGACATCATCCTCCTCTTTACAAATAAAATAGAATCCAACCGTTTCTCCACCTGAAGGCTAATGTCCTTTTTTCAGTGAGCTTCTCCATTGACTTCATCAGCAAAAGATGCTCATGCTAACAGCCATTCAGCGCCAAGGGGCAGATCATTTTTAGCCATGGCCCATTTCCATATCTGGGGCAGCAGCGTAGGTACAGGGACAACATAGAAATTTGTTGAAACATGCCACTGAGGACTCATTTCTGCCAGTGGCTTCTTCTCACAAGCTGACAGAGGCAAGTTAAATAGCACTAATCAAAGTACCAATTTCATTTATTTCTAATTAGAAATGTTTACACGGAGTGGAGACCAGCAGTCATCACTCTATTTATTAGTATCAATAATTACCACCCTGCAGTTGTGCGCCTCCACCAACCAGTGCAGATACAGTATACATTTTCTCCGTGTTAGGAGCCAATCAGATAGTAACAGCAGCAGGAAGGGAACGACCTGCGACTACTCTCCTTCAGACACTTCGGGTGAATCAGTCTGTCAACGAAGGAGCTGCCCAGTGCGGTGATGGTGTCCTGCAGGGGTAGGGACTGGTTCTCCAAAAGAGATGACAGCTTGGCTCTCATTCTCCTTGTGTCCCATCACCTCCACTGGGTCAAGAAGGTATCCCAGGACTGAGCTGGCCCTCTAAACGAGTCTGTCCAGGCTCTTCCTCAGCAGAGCCAACTGAGCGTTTGTACCAAATATGAAGAAATTCACAAGAATGCTCCAGATGAACTGACAACCTGACAACATAATATCTCTGTCTACTGGCTGGAGGCATAACAATAACAGAATTCATAGTCATCCATCGTGAACAATAGAAGCATGTAGATCATAGAGTGCAGGATAAAGTTATGGTGTGTGACTACTGACACACAATATTAATAATTATGATTTCTGTGGCTGTCATAGTAATAACTAAGATGATGACAATGATGATGACACTAACTACTTCATCAACTAGTTAGGCCCGGATCAGCCCTGTCCTCATGAACTCATGAATTCAATTATCACGTGAGGTAGGAGAATGGCGGTCCGTCGCCATTACAGCCTGTTTTGCACCACGAATGACAACAGCAGCTGAGGTTGCAGAATGAGAGGAGAAAAATTGAATCACTTTTCCGACACTAAAAACAAGGAGCGACTCTGATTGTGTCCGTCTGTCACTGAGAGACAGAGGCGGTGAGAGGAAAGAGAGAGACTGAAGATGAGAAAACGAGAAAAATGGAGAAACGAGGACTGGTCCCAGCACAGGCAGGAGACAGAAATGAGATGCCATCGTACACTGATGTGGAGCTCGGGTGGTCTGAGACTGATGAACAGCCCTGACTGGCTGCGACAGACGCTGAACACACACACACACACACAAATAGACACACACAGACATGAGGAGAAGTAATGATGCGTGAAAGAGAATTACGCCTCTCCTCCATGGAAGGACAGTCACTCTGCTTGTCGTACGGACAACACTTATTTCAAATCAGACTACTATCTATTCATGAAGCATCAGTACATCACTGTGTGTGTAAGTATGTATGTGTGTGTGTTCAGGTCTCTTTGTGCACATATCTGCCTTGATGCATCTCCAGGGTGAACACAAACATTCGCACCACACACACACTCTATCTCACACACCCTCTCTGCTGTAAGATCTGTATCTTGGCTTGAGAAAATACATCTTTTGGACCATTATTTATTCAGGGGAAGTCAACTACAGCTGCTCTACTCCGGCAACCCCCTGCTTCATATCTGGATCGTTACAGAAAGTCTTATTGAAGGGTCAGTTCAGCCAAATTACAAAATATCATGTTTTTTAATTCAGAGGGTTTTGGAGACCTGAGGTTTTGAGATAGCCGACTTTACCATGGTGCTTAAAGAAACACTTAATTTAAAAATTCAAAAGGCAACAGTAACAGTCCCCTCCATCATAGTGTACCAGGAGGCTTCTGTGAAGACACACACATTTTTCCAGGTTTGCTTTTACATTCATTATTTTCATCTCGATTTAAATGCACAACAGATCTGAGGCTCGTATGTTAAAATCTGAATAAATTAAAAAAAAATGTTTTTTTTTATTTAAAAAAAAAATAAATTATTATATTTAGAATTTTATGTATCTACAACCAAGTACAGCTGCCTGTGATTCAACTCTTCTTGGATAATTTGGCTATTTGGATTTGGATAATAAAGGATCCAGTGGGTGGATTCTCTTCAGATCAACCTATCACATGATTCATTGCATGACAGTGACACATTAGCCGGCTGTGTTGGTGGCCGAGCAGCAGTAAGAGCAGTGGTTCGAAGTAGCCAAATAGACCTAGAGGGTGAATACCTCCGCCGAGTCCCAACAGTCACCTTATGAAACCATATTGAAATTCAATAGATCCAGTTTTTATTCAGATCTCCACAAGATTGCAGACATTCTTAAATATCAATATCCCTAAATATTATATATATATATACACCAAGTTTCATGGGAATGCATCAGGATTTAATACATTTCATCTTTCCCAGCGTCCACTGGAGGGATTTTACTCCTCTCAGCGCAGACTATTTACCATCTGTTACTTAATTGATAGCATAACCTCAACCACCTGGTGGAGAGACAATAAGCAACAAGGGGGGAAAGGGTCAGAGAGAGGTTTGATTCAAACCACACTTTGATTGAGAAGGTCAAGAGTTAGTATAAGAACTGAGTGGCAGGAAAAAAGGTACAAACAACTGTCCCAAAGCCAGTGGTCCGTTCTCTGTGTGGTGGGTGTGGGGGCGTAAATTGTCCTTGAGATACTGATCTATTACTGTGGCGGCGAGGCTATCTTCATCTAGGCTGTCTGTGGCTCAGGGGGGACAGACCCGTTGATTAGACGTCGCTCAAAAACTCAGCAACACCTCGAGGCCGTCAGACCATCCCTGCTCCTTCTTTTCTCACTACCTCCATCCCTGCTTACATCAGTTATGCTCCGTCTGTTGTTAACTAATGGTTTGTTCAGGAGGAGCCAGAATAAGCAGGTGAAGTCGGTACGAGGGCATTAAACGAAGGAGTGAAAGTGATTAGGATTCGTGGAGTGAAGAGCGTGGGGCTCACACACACGCCCCACCCTGTCGATGACTTTTCAGAGTGAAGGGCAGTGGATTACAGGCCAGCGGGGGCTTAGCGTGTAATTCAAACCATTTTCCATCACATTTGTACTCACTTGAGGTCTAATCCCACATGATTAACATGCCGGTCAATGGGGCGGGCCCCCGCTGCACCGACTAGGCCGTCAGGGTGGAGGGATGCTAATCAGAAACAGTGACACACACAGGTGTAAATCCGTGGGATAGCCTATGTCATCCTTTGGGCTATAATAATAAATGTTTCACATCTGATAATAGAAGATGAGTTTTTTTATAAACAATGTCATCTGACACAGCAGCGGACTAATCATATACTTATAAAAGATCAAATACTGAGCATTAACAGTATTTAAGACACCTTAGATATTCCACCTACATCATCTGCGCCTCGTGGATGCTCAACTCCTCCACACTGTCCAACCCCAAACCCCTGCAGCCAAGCATTTTCTGGTGGATTATTCTGGCTTTTAGTTTACACAACCTCTCTCTCTCACACACACACACACACACACACACACAAGAGATTAAATAAGGAGTGCATCACTGCAATCATTTTCAAAAGTTATTACAGTCTGAGAACGAATCAGATCCAATCGAAGCACGACGTCAGACTCCGTGAGCCACGCCGGCATTCCTGGATGAGCTTGGTTGTATTTTAGGAAGCCGTATGTTGGTTTTATAACATGAATGGTCTGTCTCTCTCTCTCTATATATATATATGTGTGCTCAAGCCAGTGATTATCTTTCATACAAGATGGGACAGACTTTCTTGGAAATTGGTCACAGCCTCCCCGGGCACAGCCTTCCCAATCTGTTTCTGTGGGCTCAGCTTTCTTTTCATCTTCAGTATGGAGGCTTAGGGGCAGCATGACCCCAGTCAGCTAATGGTCCTTTGACATAACAGAGGATGGAAATAAAGGTCAAAAGGCAATTGCTTGTATTACGGCCCACACTGTAACAACAGGCCAAGCATGTCAGACGTTAGTATTCAGACATGAATGTGTCTGAATATGGGGTGGGGGGGGGAAACAGAGTGCATACACAGGAACTTTTATTTCACCAAATTAAAAAGTCTGGATTATTTTAAAGCTCATCCACTCATCTATTATCAATGTGGTATTTAACTTCACAGGAGCTGATCATTTGATCTGACATGATTAAATTAAACAACAGAACAAAACTGTAATATTGTTTTCTTTCAAACATTGTATTCTCACATGAAATCATTCAGACATTGTTTTTACGAGTGGGCTGCCAGGAGAAACTCCAGAGAAAGTCTGGAAAGTTTTTTTGCATTCTTTTTTCTCTTATCTGTATGAAGTCACTACCAATGCAACCCAAACATTTCCTACTCTGTCACCAAATTAACCAGGTCTGAATGGATTGTGACATTAAGGCTTGCATGAAGTATATATTCACAAAACAAAGTCTTGATCAATTTGAAAATGTTACTGATTTAATCACATATTTAACAGATTAGCTGTGATCAGACAGAAAGATGACTGAACAAAACAAAACAAACGTTTGTTTCCTTACATATACAAACAGCAGCATTTATAAAATGGAGGATTGCGGAGGCTCTGCTGCTGATAAAATATCTGAGTCAGATACACCACCTTATTCTTCTTTAACAGTGATGAGGGCAGTTCGCTCTGACACTCTCACCACAGGCTACAGAGCTGATGTGACTGAAGACGGGCCTCTTACAGAAATGGCAGAGAGAAAGGTGTAAGAGAAGTGAGATAATATGCTGTGAATTGGCGCTACACAAATACAATTAAATTTAATTCAAGTGTGGCAGTGGGCGGGGTGTTTGACATTTTTTGTCCTTAGGTAAACAAATAACAGATGATATCAGGTCTGAGTGCGTCAGTCTAATATTCTGAGAGCTGAAGGGTCATTGGGTTATAAAGTTACTATTATTAAAATGTGAAACTGGTTTGAAGGGCATGAAAGTCATGATTTATGACATATGTATCCATAACCTAAAAAATTAGCTGAAAGATGTTTAGGAATCATTTGGGGAGCTCACATGTAGAATTTTTTTTTTCCAAAAGGGCATGATGGAAACACAATTTAAGTTACATGAGTATTTTGATATATTCTTAATATGTACTGCACCAGGGTGAAGTATCGTCTTAGTAACAATACTTAAGTCAACAGTTATATTTCGCTTTAACTTGCAATAATTACCCTGCAGCTTAGCTCAGATTTAACACATTTCAGCTTTAAAGGATCAAATCAATGTATATAATGACAGACGACACAACAGTTCCCCAAAAGTAAAGGCCAAAGCGTGTTGATCACCCCCTGGTGGCTGGCTGCAGTATAGGTCATAAAGGCCACCGCCTCTATGTTAGTGGATGGGACATAGGCCATATTAAAATGTAAAAATACACATGATAAACATTTGTGAAATAGATGGTTTCTGTCATTTTAGATCTAATACTACAATGACAAGATGTTACAAATACAATATATTTGAGATTAAATTGCTTTGTTATTTGTTGCTATAAAGAAAGAAACATTATGATTGACAGCTACGACTGACTCATGATTGGTTGGGCAGGTGCAACTCCACTCCAGTCCACAATCTGACAACACAAAAACTTTCTACCAAGCTTTTTCTCTGAAGTTACAGATTGTAGGTGTAAATGAGAATTTCTAGAATCCAGTGTCACAGCTGGAAGATGCACATGTCCTCTGACTGCTGGCCTTAACCCCCGGGGCTCTGAGGGTGCAGGGCAGACCTGAGGGCCTGCTCTTCTCCTCCCACACAAATTCTCCTCCTGAATCCCTGCTCCTTTTTCAAATTAGACAGAAACACTCCACAGAATCAACCCACGCTTGACTATCAAAACAAAGTGCTCCAAAACCCACCTACAGTGCCAAAAGTTGGTACCCACCTCAGGGGACTCAGAGCACTTCCAAGAATCTTGAACATTTTCCCAGGTGCTATTTGTAAAAGTCTTATTACTCTGCACGAATCCCGATGTGTGTTTTGAAGGAGCTGCTAGAGCGATCCGAACTGATTAAATCCACTGACAGTTATAGTTTGTACAAAATCATGTACACACTGTGTTCACTGCTCTGTGGCCTGATGCCCGCAAATGTGCCACGATTCTGCTGAAATGACTTTTTGACAAAAATAGACACGGAGAGAGAGAAGTCGTGATGCAGTTGCTGTCACTTTTACAGCGGATGTTAGGGGATGCTGGGCAAAAGTACAAGCGGCAGTGATGGAGGAATGCTGTGGTTAATGGGGGTCGCACAAATTTCTGAATAAGATGCTCATTATTGAGGCGTTATCAGCCCTGATTCTGTCATCAAAGTCTCCCAAGTCTGCTCTAAATCTAGAACATGAATGGGACCAAAATATAAACAAGACTCGGGCACGTCCAACCACTGCTACATCCTGCGAGTGTGCAGTTCAAGATAAAAAACAGTTTCTATCAGACACCACAATCTTCATTCAACACACACAGACCAGGACATAATAAGTGTAGAACATCAAGAGCAATCAGCGGCTAAGGGAAGACAAATAGTAGACTTCAACGTTTGTAAAAATCCAACCCACACAAAAACCACTCTCTCCTGCGTAAAGGGAACGGAATCTGTATTCAGGTTCATTATCCTCGCCCCCAATGAAACAGACAAAAATACACAAACACACACACTACTCACACTAGTGCATCAGCATCATGCTAAATCACCCCTTCATCACCCTAAAGAACGTTGGTGTTAGATGGGGCCACTCTCCGTGAATGAAACACGAGGGACAGAGAAGCGCAGCCCCTCCTGTTCGTGTTTGGGTTTTTCGCTGGAGGTGGAGGGGAAAGGGCTCTGATGGTCACCCATGCATGCGAGGCCAGTCTGTTGTAATTTTAAGGCTCACTTGTTTAATAAGCTAGGACTTAATTTGCTCACTCTGGCTGTACTCATGAGAGGCAGAGGAAGAGACATGGCGGAAACATTCAGCAAAAAAAGAAACGCAGTGTAAAACCTCGAGGCAGGAAGGATTTTAACAAGATTTCTTTGCAGTGAGAAGTCGACTGGTGTGAAAATCCTGCACTGAATCTCCACTCTGAGGTTTTGAGTGAATCAAGATGTACGATGACGATTATATTCTTTTCGGATAG
The DNA here is from genome assembly GCF_009819705.1 of Hippoglossus hippoglossus. Taxonomy (NCBI): domain Eukaryota; kingdom Metazoa; phylum Chordata; class Actinopteri; order Pleuronectiformes; family Pleuronectidae; genus Hippoglossus; species Hippoglossus hippoglossus. The sequence continues at coordinate 8,705,043 of NC_047158.1, read as the reverse complement.
GCAGTGCTTCCTAATAAATACGGTCAATATAATATACCTGCAGATTTAGGGCATATGTTTGGAATGGGGCCACAGATCACTTTGCAGGAAAGAAGATATTTCAGGGAGCTGTTTGAATTAACTAGATTTATGGTATAGAGCTCAACAAAATCTCATTAATTTTCTCATTATCAGCCGTAATATTTTAACACTCCAAGGTAGACTTACCAGAAGCTATGAGATTGTGAAATTATTTTATATGCTCCGTGGAAGCCCCAAGTCCGTATGACACCAACTGCATTTTATTTCACAATGTCAGAATGGAGAATAACTACACTACCCTCTAACCTCAGCTGTAATAGGGACGTCTCTGATTGGTGGAACTCGTTGTTACCATGGAAATGTTTACCACAACTGCAAAAATTGTGTCGGCCACGATTGGATTATTCAGCTTTACATTACATTTGCATCCACGACTTCCCTTTCAAACATGCTGTGGTTTTTTAGAGATGAGAAAACAATGCTGATGTGACACTACTAGATTAAGTTACTATACACTATATGAAATGCTACCTACCTACCTACCTACCTATATACAAACGTAGAAGACACACACTGCAATATATTGCAACAATATATTAACAACAGGGTTATTTTCAAGAAGAACCACCCTGGAAGTCATTCACAGTGGTACCTTTGCTTTTGCCATTTTATTTTTTTTTTGTAGCTCCAAATCAAATGTCTTAAGTTCATGATACATCTTGTAGCTGGTCAGCCTGGGTTCCAGGCTTACAACTCTTTTCATAAGGATTTTCATGGGGGGAAAAAAAGGGAAATTTACTTCCAGAACCAAGTGGGTGGTCACTGCTATTCTATTTGCAGTGGTGAGACATAATTATCCACAAATTTCTCTGAATCTAGCAACCATTTCCTTTGTGTGCACTTTTAGTGGGCCCTCCCTGAGCCAACATATGTAAAAATAGATCAAACAATTAAACCAGCAGATTCTTGAGGTAAAAAAAAAAAGATCTTGTGATATTTTGGTAGTGGGAGTAAGTATGAGGTCTAAAACAGCCCTGCCTGGGTCTGGGTGGGAGTCCAGAGGGTGCGGGCCCTGTTACTGTGATAGAAAATCTTTAGTCTTTACTGCTTGTGTTTAAGTAGAAATCAGCAGCCCAATTAGCTTTTTAGTTTGTACTCACACACAGCAATTACAGAACAAATATTAGAAGTACTAAACAGAGAGATAGAGTGAGACAGAATGAGAGGATTCAAAGGAAATACGGGAGCAGGCAACATGACACTTGAGATAAAGTGTACCGCAGACTACTACAGGATGGATGACCACAGACATGCACACACCAACACACACACACACACATGCACGTTGGGCTCCCAGGAGACAATGCAAAAGAAAGGACAACATTTTTCGCTCCAGCTCTTGTCTGTGTGATACATATTTCCCTCACAAAGAGAAACGTTCTCCTCTCTGCTCGTATACAGCTTGTCAAACAGCATGAACGGTGCAGGAGCTCCAGCAGAGCCAGAGTCCAGCCAGGCAAATGGCTCGGCTGGCCACAGAGATAATCATTTCACTCATTAGGATTCCACTGTGCTCTCTTCAAATCATTGGGCACCCCATGTCATTATAGCAAAACTGTCATGCGGGAGCCATGGTTGAGCTTTGTGGGACAGCAGCCCCCCGCTGGGACAAATGTCTCCACACGGTGCTGCCTTGTCTTTTTATTGACCGAAAAAGCAAAACCTGACGGAATATTTACAACTGTGGCCTTGCCCAAACAGTGATTCTCCTATACTGCCCCTAACAGTTGTCCACATTATGCCGACTTCACCTGTTTGCTCTGAGCCAAACGAAGATGCAAAACTGTTGCATTGTGGGATTTTTTTAAGACAGCTTTCCAAGGAGTAGAGGACAAAAATCTGACTCCAACGTTGCACAAAGATGAAAGAAAAAACAAAACTCTCACAGTTGCCAGATGACTAAGCTGTGATTTTCAGTTTACAGGAGATTTGACTGTTGTTGTGGAGTTGGTGCAGACAGGTTGTGAATCAGGACGTGCTTAATATTTGTTTCAAAGAGTAGACTGTACATAAAGATGAAAAATGCGTCTCCACTCCCTCTAACTCTTCAGAAGTTAAGACAAAATAGGATTCCCTAATGTATACACTACCAGATTCACACACTCAACCAATCGTGTCGGTTTTATCAATGTATATATATATATATATATATATACCTCCCAAATCAAGCTGAGACATTAACCTAGTTTAAAATTACTGCAAGGAATATTTACAATTCAATGCTATCTCCCTTTGGGGTCAAGAGCAGAGTTAATAAAGCATTTTTTTTTTTATTGTTCATTAAGACATACACATCATTATAATATTAATAAATTAGACACAGCTTGACAAGAATTTATTTGTTAATGCCTGACATGATTTTACTTTGAAAATCCTGTCAGCAGCAGTGTGAGCATCACAGACACACAGACTAGTGAGCTGCAGGCTCTCAGATGAGCTGTGATGTCCTAGTGAAAGATGTTGTAGGTTACGAGGTCGAGTGAAGAAGTGGTTGTTTTTGACATGAATTAAAGATAGGTTTGAGCACGGCTGGGGCTCTGTCGTGAAAATCCACTTTCAACAAACTCAAGAAACAACAGAGCTGGAGACACTGCTGAGATTTGGAAATGGCTCAGAGCAGATTGTACCGATGGAGAAGCACACCTACTGGATTTAAGACATTTATTTTTCTTACTTTTGTGAAAATCTATCAACAGCAGTTTAATTTGAATTTTTTTAATTATACTTTTTAAAGACATTAAAAGGGAGAGGAAAAAAACATTATAAACTTTAGGAAATTTGAAACAACAAATACATAGAACTCAGTAGAGCACTTATACCACAAACAAACCACAACAGTCCCTATAAATTAAATCAAGCAACACCAATTTATTGATCTCAGACCCTAAACATGCCTGATTTCTGTTCATCAAGATCCATGAATTATTCTCTGAGAAAATGGTCAAATAAATGTTGTAAAACTCCCTATCGCACAATGTTAAAGATCCATGCCATAATTCCTTTAGTTCTCTCTTAACCAACGTCCCATCCTTCCACCAATTTTCGTGGAAAAAGGAAACAGGGAGCAAATGCAAACACTCAAATGTTTATTTTGCCTGTCCACTTCATTATATGCACACATATATTGGAGGCAACTAAAATTTTAAGTCAAGTCCAATTTTATATAATCCAGTATCCAAAACTTGCCTCAAGGGCCTAAATGTATAAAGCATTATGACACCTTTTGTCATTAGGCCGCCAGTTTTCTTTATACATCTATTATTCGTGATTCGAATAGAACACAGTAATAACCTCCCTCATTTCCATAATCCTGCAGATAAGGAGAGTGGCCACTAACATCCCCGAGCAGAACATTAAAGTTTTCAAATCCTGACTGGATACTGTGGCAATAGCAGCTTCTCATCACAGAAGGTGCTGAATCATCTTCCAGCGACAGCTTGTTGGTGGAGCTGTGGATGACAACACTTTACTGTGTGTGTAAGATGCCAGCTTTGTTGCAACTGTGGCATTAAAAACATTTTAATGGTCCACATTTTTATGTTTAGCACACCTGCTCCGAAACACATGAACTGCACGGTAACAGAAAAGCACATATACACAGCTTTAAAAGTGCAATAATCTCAATTCCCTTCTCTTAAGCAGATAATAACACTATAGAGTGATACACTAAAGAATAATAACAGATTTCTTGTGTTGTTGAGCACTTTACTCTATAAATCTATCAAGTGTCCTTAAGATGGACAAGACGGGAGAGCAGAGAAAAGGAACAACCTTTCAGAAGTGCTGAAATAGCACTGCAGGCAGAATGATAGTACATACACCGCAAAAAAACAAAAAGAATTGATGGAGAAAAAGAGAAATAATGCCACGTTTATAGGTTTATCTTCTGTATTGTTCTAGTTTGCCTAGAACAAACATCTTCTGCATGATAACAAACTTCAAAGCCCCACAGCGGTAGCCACTTTCCCCATTCTTTTCCTGTTGTGTACCAATCAGCTGTAAGTCTGTTTTTCTGTGTAATCTCTGTGCACCTTCCACCTCTTCCTCCCTCCTCTCTTCCTCCCAACCTTGTTTCTATCCGAGTGAGATGACTCAGGGAGCAGCGAGGGGTCCAAGATATTTGCATGGGTACCTCGCCTCATTTCCTTCCCTAATGGGAGACATGGGCGCGTGGCAGCAGACTGAAATGGGGGCTGTGGGACAGGAGATCGGTCGGTGGGTGGGTGGGTGAAGGAGGTTGACAGAATGAGAGGCAGACAGGTACAGAGTGTTAGATGCAATGAAAGGAAAACAGACTGAAGGATGGAGTGTGTTCAAGCAGGCTGGTGGGCACTGGAGAACACATTAGCATGAAAATAGCAAACAGCCAGTAATGCAAATGATGCACATTTCCACAAGTGAGTCATTTGTACCCTAAGTGTGCTGATTAAAATTGAGGCAACACTGTGATTCATTGTTGCTTGTGCTTTGTGACTAACTCAATCTAGACAACCCCCCCCTCCTCCTCCTCCTCCTCCTCCTCCTCCTCCTCCTCCTCCTCCTCGAGATGTGAGATGGTTCACTGATTCATCCACTCTGCAAGGACAGCAATGTTGATACTCTTACCTGTGTATTTGTGTGTGGAAGCATGTGTGGTATGGGTTTCTGCACCGTTTGGTGGTGGGCAGTCAAGCACCGCTGACTGGCTCACTCCAGTAGAGGAGAGGCCCACATATCATCCCCATGACAACACTACAAACACTTGCCAAAATGAGTACCTCTACCTATCTAAGTCATTAGGCAGGCAGCCACTGATGCATTACCCATCATCAGATGGTGCACAATAAACAGCTAGACCCTCACACACAAACAACAAAGCAATACAAACACAGTCTGAAACAAAAAACGACTGTGGTGCCAATCCATAATTTTGACTGCACAAAAAGACCCGTGGCACTTAATGGGAGTGTTATACAGCATAAATAGACGCAATAGGTCCCAATCCCTGCCTGCACCCTGTCCTCGCCGTGAGACTCTCACCAAATCACCCAGCTGCAGGAGGTGATTTGGACCTGCGAGCATCCCTGTTTGCCATCCATCTGGTACTGCACTGCTGGGGAAGGGTTCAGTGTGCGTGTGCTTCTGTTTGCAGCAGTGAACGATTGCATGCCAGGCCCCTGGGCAAGCACCACTCTGTGCAGAACCTAATGCTAGCGTTATTGCTCCCCAAGGGAAGTGGGGCTGGTATCCCAGTACAGCTGAGCGGGCTCCAGGCTGAAGGGGGGGAACCATGGAGGCTAAGTCTGAAGGGATGCAAGAGGAGTTTGCCAATCATGGAAGTTTTCACTCAGGGTAACGCCTACGGCAACAGTGAGAGGAAGGAAGGGAGGAACTGTACACACCAAAGAACAAACATCAGTCTCAGGCTTCTGCTGTATCACTGCATTAAAACAAAAATACAAGCACGTCTTATCCAATAGCCAATTACTGTGACAGTCTGGAACAGGACATTTCATATTGACATTCATTAGACCATATTTGCCTTATAGACTCCTGTCTCCCTTAAAAAGAATACTTCATTACTATTCACTATATACTCCAATGAGATTGAGGTCACCACAAAGAGACTAATTTTAATGGTCGAGATGTTCCTGACTTCAGTAAGGGTCAAGTTTTAAAATGCCTGGATCCTCTAACTTCCCATGAAGTGAACACTTAAGTGTCCCCTCATACAGAGGACGGCAGAAGTATCTGTCGAATGGCTGAACAGCTTTGGAGACCCACTACCACCAAACCTCTGTGACATCAGCAATGAGGGTCTGCACAAATTATGTAACTTTTCGTTTCTATTCACACTAATACATTATAAAACAGTTACTGTCCAGACAAGGGCTTTACCTCTGACCAATCTCTTGACCATTCACATAAACTGCTCCTGCCAGTGTAAACAGGAAGCAGATTGTCTACTCTGCAGTTGGTTGCTTAATTGCAGAAAATACTGCAAACCAGGAAAAGCAATGGTGAAAAGAAAGACCAGGAATTTCTTTGTTTGGACCGACAGTGGGGTGAAAGAGTTGTTAGCCAAACTTCACTTCCACCCCTGGTAGTTGATTTATGACTAGATGTGAGCAATTGCAAGTGTCTATATCATTGTTTCCCAAATTCTCCATTGTAGGGGTTTGAAAACTCTGGAATAATGTGGACGTCAAGCATTAAAAAGGTAGAAACAACGTAGCATTTTAAAGCTAAAACACACTAGTGTGGACGTAACCTTTAACATACAGTATGTGTCCTCTTTGCAAAGTCTGTAGTTAGGTGCATGGAATGAAAATGTAGACGAGGGTTGCCTTTTTTTTCTTCTTTTAGGCTCTTTTTGAAAGTCTCTGATCACTTTTTTGTCCAACCACTAAATGCAAGAACTATGATGCCTTCGAGGAGAGTCATGGTCCGATTGAACAATGTACAAACTACTTCTGAGTTTGCTCCAGCCCCTTATGCCTCTTTGCCTTGTAAATGTCTTTGAAATGCTAACACAGGATTTCTGTTGAAACATCTTCAAACCCAAAGATGAGTTGACGCTGATGACACCATGACTTATTTCCTCTCACCTTGACAAAGCTCCTGTTGAGTCACTGAAGACATACACCATCGTTTCTACAGGCAGGTGCTCCACGTGACTAGTTAGCTGATCTTGAAGTGTAAAATTGGTAAAGTTACCCCTAATTAATCTATTTATGAGTGGTTCCCCTGAGCAATCTGTCAGTCATCAGGTGAGGACCAAAAAACTGATGATATTTGAGGTTGTGCTCTAATGATGGTGATTGTGGTTGCAGCATCACGCTCTTTCCCTGTTAAAACAATCATCTCCTCGGTCCTCCTTTAATTGGGATTGACATTTAAATGAAGTAGTTAATGTGTGCCAAGGACAGAGTATGCCGTGTTAACAATTAAAATGCTGCTTAATGGGGCATGCCAGAGCTATTTTGAGTGCATGTTGTGGGAGAAAGAATAGGGCATACTCTATTAGTCAGAAACCAGAGCGTTTCCCTGAAGTGGGCCAAGGTCAGAGCTACTCCTTCCGTTCTAGGCTAGCTGCTCATCATGCAGGCTCTTCAAACCCCTGACTACAGTCATTAACATAAACATCAACCTGGGAGAAGGCTTTTAGCATACAAAAAGTGGCAATCGAGAATATTCTGTCATTTATGCAACACCTCTCTAAGCGTGTAGAAATGCGAGGGCTCGGAAGTGCCCTCGGGGCCCATTACTCGTCTCTTTGAAAGACAGGCCTCCTCTCACATCTAACTGGCTCTGTCTCGGATATAAAAGTAGTGTAAGTCCAGGGTGTTAGGTACCAAGGAAGTTGGACTGACTTGGCAAGAAGTTTGGTGCTTAGGAGATCAGAGTGGACAAGAAAAACAGGCAAGAGAGAAGGAGGTGTAGCAGCCGCCAAAATCAGACGCTAGGAGTAAGGGTCTCAAAGGCGTATGTGTGGACAGGAGGGAAACGAGATGGAGCACAGAGAAGGTTGTGCCAGAGAGAGGTGGAGGAGGAAGTTAAATACAAAGCTCCAATGTATGCCCTTTCCACCAATCCCATCTTTCTGCCTTCAGCCCTCTAAATGCTCCAGTGTGCCCCTACGTCCTGGGCCAGAGGGGGAACAGGACTGTGCTCTGTGCTTTCCCCACCTTGTGCAGGGTCGGTCTCCCTGCAGGCAACCTTCAGTGTGTGCATTAGGGGTTAGATTTGAGTCCAGGGCTGTGTGTTCATGTGCCACAGGAAAGTTTACAGTGGAGGAGGAGTACCTTGATATAGGCTGTGAAGTGGGCAGCCTGTCGGGGTCCACCGGAGGCAATGACTGAGCACAGTGTCAAGAATATGAAAGTGATTCCTAGCACTTGCGACATGTTTCCAGCAAACTCGTGAAATGCTCACGTGTGACTGGCATCAGAAAAGTTGACATTATCCTTTGATGATAGCCCTGGCATTTTGGAGTCGTGTTGGTGAGATTCTGGATGCATATTTTGTGAATTACTTTGCATTAAAACAGCTATAATTATGTAAAATGTGCTTTAGAGAATGTAACGAGATTGCAAAATAAAGCAACATGGCATTTCAATTCCACCCCTTTAGATAAAACGCTACCAACAACAGCGGGTTATCTTAGCTGAATCTAGTTGATGTTATATTTAATGGACAGATATGATAGTTAGTTTCCTCATATAACTCTCACTAAATTGACCATATACGAATAACATTTATTGTTCTTATTCTATTAATATTTGGTATGACTGTACTATGTATATTATATTCTTTTGTCAGTTTGCATTACTTTATATATTCAAAGGACTGATTGAGATTTTATGGACTTGTCGTCCTGAATAATGAGCCCTGATTACTCGTCAGTGATCAGCCCCTTGAAAGGGCTTAAATATAAAGCACTTAATTACTAATGCTGCACAGGAAATCTATTGGTATGGAGATTTCCCCACCTCAACGAAGGTGAACATATCCTGGGATCTATTTTAATACAATCACATCCATGTCCGTATATGTCTCCAAGTAAATTTGCATTTATGTGAGTAACAGACAAAGTGAGACAACACAAGAGGTGATCTGCAGCCTTGAGGTTGTCTTGTTCAGACGTTCCCTCCTGTGTTTTCTCTGTCTAGGTTCGCCATCGGAAAACATTACCAGAGCCCAGAGCGAGTGTGTTTTCTTTCAGCACAGTGATCTAGTTATTGATTTCCTTCAGACTTTCGTGGTTCAATTTGGCTTTGAAGAAAAAGAGCGACTTGTTCTGATCCTTTCGTTATTTCTTAGAACAGAGTCACTGAGGCGTCACTCTGCCGCAGATCCTGTACCACCCTGTTCACACGACAGGCAGTATTACGACACAAGAAGAAACAACCCCGCATCATGTTACCCTGAATTTTCTTTGGGGGGGGGGGGGGGTTGTATGTCAGCCTGACAACTGTAACAACTAAATAGAAGAAATAAAGTTATTTAAAATAAAGGTTAAAAGATTTTGGACAGATATTACATTAAGTGTGAAAAATGTAATTCTACAGAAACATCATCACATTTGTTAAGACCAGTCAGACTGGTTCCATTACTGCAAAGAAATGCATCCTTTTAAAAAGAGTGGCTGTATTAAGCTTGGATCAAGGGTGATGCACAAATGTATTAGTGCAAAGCAGACGTGGACTATCTGGATCTAAAGTCAGCATCTGTTCTTTCCTCTCCGCTCACGCTTTCTTCCACAGCTTTGGTTGAAAAAACTGAGAGTTGGCTGCACGCTCTTCCAGAGAGCAGGTGCATTCATTTTCCCCCTCTTCATCTTCTGCCGTGCCCCCTCTCTGACAGCAGTGCTGTTACCATTGTTAACCCCACCCCAGCAGCCCCCCGTTTGTCAGCGAAAACGCTCCCAGGAGCGGAGCACTGAAAGATGACCCTTCTATTTACGGAGCGGAAAAGAATATATGGTTCAATTATAGGTTCTGTCAACCCAGTATGAGTTTGTGATGGCCTAAACGGAGCTGGCGGGAGATAAAGTAAGGCCGATAACTAATGTAGTACAAGTGGAGATCATTGTGGGTTCAGCGTCTGCTGCCTCGTTTACTGTGCGTTCTCTAAATCTCAGGGTGTTTTCACACCTGAAAGTTCGAACCATGGTCTGAACCATGGATCATGTCATTGTTATATTGTTTACATTTGCTTTGGTTTCATATTGTTAGTTAGGGAGAGGACATAAGACTTTTGTCTACCTATACTTGACAATGATTGGTTTGTAAATGGGCAGACATACATACAGTCAGGGTGTTGTAAATGCTCAAGTTTCTGTATTTACGTAGCACTTTTCTAGTCTTGATGACCACTCAAAGCTCTTTACAGCACAGTTTTGCCATTCACACATTCATACAGTGCATCTCTCTCTCTCTATCATACACACACACACACACATACACTCAAACACTTCTGGCACAGCAGTCAGGGGCAATTTTGGGATAATTTCAGTTATTTTATTCCTTGAATTTCGTTTTTCAGCTCGGAGGGACCTTTTAACTTTGTTAATTTTGTTGCCACTGTAATAACATCATGATATTACTACCAGCAAAATGAGTGATCTCATCATTCAAACATTACATCATCGAAGGTGACGACTACAAGCAATCCTATGAGCTGCTCAGCTTTTTCTTTTTCAACTTTAGTCTGAAAGAAAAATAAGTCTGGAAAAAAACAGATCACAGACTGCAAACGATTTAAACTACGGTAAATTTTTTCTGTTCATTGGTCAGACAACATTTTGCTCCATTGGTCCAGACCGTGGTCCAAGGAACCTTTCCCACCTGTTGTTGTGTTCGGACTAAACAGAAAGGTCCAAAGGCCAAACAAGGTAGAAGTGGAGTGGGCTCAGAATGTCAAACCCAAACAAAAATGAATAGAGTTCAAATTTAACTGTGAAAGGTAGTAGAAGTACTTGTCAACCTTGCCAGTCAACTCTGGATAGGGCGGATGTGTACTGTAGAGGCAGTGACTCACCAAAACAGGTCAGAGATGCTGGGAGACACGAGGAGAATCAATGCAGTTAACAGACAAGATTTTAGTAGATCAGCGACGTGACGTCGACGTGTGCGTCAGCTGCGTGAGTGAGGAGCCGCTGTCTGGGCTGCTGCTGCAGGGCTAAGAGGGATTTTAAACAGGAGGAAGTGGTGTTAATGTGCGATCTTGAAGAGTAGAGAGCTGGCCTTTCTTTCTTCATCCACTCTCGGCCCACCAGTTTGACACAGATGATAAGAGGCCCCAAGCAGAGTGCAAAGGCACATCACCCACACACGCTCGTTCAGCAGGAGAAATGAAAAACACCTCGGCTATAAATGAGAGAGGAAAGATAGAGGAAGATACCACGGGGGGGGGGAAAAAAACCTACAAACACAAAATGAAAACTGTGACCGTGGAAAGAATAAACAAGCTCAGTTTCCTAGAGCCGCTTAGTCCACATATGGTAAGAGAGTGATAATCTGACTTTTAATCAAAGGCCAGGCCACCACTGATAGGTTTGCTAAGCCCCAGTTCATTGTGAGGAGGTGGCAGACCCGGATGAAAGAGCGGGGCTGAATGGTATGAGCGACTCTGAGTCAGCCGCTACGTCAATGGTGGCATCACAAACCCCCGTCTTCAGCATCACCAAAGCTATCAGGCTGCTGGGGCGACCTGGGTCACACCCATCGATATCCAGCCTCCTCCGCGTGGCCTGCGTGGTTCACGGAGAGGCACGCGCTGAAAATGGAGTGCGTGCCTCAGATCCGGGCCTCCAGACGGTGGAGGTTACTGTGATCAGCATGGATTAGATGTCTTTCTGGCCTGATCAATGAGAGATGGAGGCTGGCAGGGGGGGGTTGTTGGTGGCTTGGTGGGGTGGAGGAAGCTTTGGCACCACCTCCTGCAGGCTGTAATGACTCTGATAGCTGATATCTATTGCTGTGGGAGGCAGGAGAGGAGCTGTTTGTTCAGGAGATAAAACAGATCCTGCTCCTGACGGACGGGAGCATGGATGTAAGCTGAAGAACCACGGACCGACAATCCACAGAAACACACAGGCTTTATGTCTCATTCAGGGTGAATTTAAAAGTGGTTTCATAAGGGGACTCTAATGGCTGAAATTCTAGTTTCCCTGATAAAATTAATTTTCTGAGTAGAATTGTTGGAGAAGCAGCATTAACAGATTTGCTGCCGTTTTGCTGCTTCAACAAGAAGCAGCAGAGTGTCGAGAGAATCACACGTCCACTTAATGACACAGGTATGAAGCATTTCTGCCTCACAAAGAGCTCTCCAAACTCAATCATGTCGTGTCAGAGCAAATCCTCCACAATGGCGGCTGTTTACATTTCAAACTCACAGACTAAAAAAAGATTTAGGACTTCTTCTTCATTCAACAGTGTTTCATAAACGACACACACACTGGAAGGAAACGCGTTACTGTGATGGAACGACGAGGCTCACGGGTACAGACAGGTACAGGTTCACTCCATATCTGAGCGTAAAACAGATGACACATATCTGCGGGGGGGGCCTGTCGTACCTGATGGCTGCTTGTGCTACATATTCATCATTTGCTGCCATTTCACATTTGGGTGAGAGCAAAATACCTTCAGCCTGCTGTTTAATAATGGTCTTTTCAGATTATGTGTTTTCCTCAGAAACCTTCTGCTAAAACATGTATGTCACAATAGATATTTATATTCTGAGCTTTATCTCCTGTATACTGTACACCTCCACTAAGTTGTGCTACACAGCCCAGAAAAGGACAAGACAGTTAAATCATTGGAAGCAATAATCTCAGTTGGTATTGTAATTACCTGATAGTTAAATGGACAACATGCAACTCCGGTTGTTAGGCGTCTTTTAATAAAAACAACAAAAGACCTAGTTCGATGATGTCGTGAAGCAGCGTGGGATCATGGGAGTTGCTGTCTTCACCACCATTGCCGATGAAAATCTACCTGATCTGTCAGGTGCAAATCATGTACATGGTTGAGGTTTTATTCAAGTTAAGCAGCGAACGGCAATGAGTAATCGTGATTAATTACAAGTGACAACTACAAGCAGTGGGAGGAGAAAATAGCCGACTGGATAACTGGCTAACGGTGTGTTTTTACTTCGTCACAACGTTGTTTTTCCTGGAAGTTATAACAGAGACGGGCAAAGCCGAATGTGACGCAATTAAAGGGCGACTAAAATGAAACGTCTTATTACCTTGAATAAAATTGAGGATTTCTCTCGGTTTGAACATAGTTGGAAACATTTTGGATGATGCAAGTACACAAGTCAAGAAAATATACAGGTCTAGTCATTATTTGACATTTCAAAAGAATAACTACATATTAGGCTTTATCTTTAAGTTTAAACTCATAGCCCTTCGCTAGAGAAAAAAAAACTAGATGAGTATAAACCAGAGGCAAAGTGGCGTAATGGCCAAATTGTGCTAAAAAGCGGAATATCATTCAAAAGCTTTTAGAGTGCAGGGTGATTCTGACATTTACCCTCTGAATAATCCCTATCAGCTAAATATCTTTTACTTAAATTAATGCATTTCACTCATTCAGATTTAGCCACCGAAAGAGCACGAGCCTGTAAAGAGCGAGAGTATTATTCCTCACTGCAGCACCGCCTGAGCTTTCACAGTAAAAAGACAAATCTCAGCACTTATCACATGAATACTGCGATTAGAATCCTGACAGTGGACAAGTGATGAGGACAAGGGATCAACATACTTTATCCCGACTGAGAAAACTATTCTTCTAATGTAATGAGTAATGAGGGGTGAGAGTAATATTTTCCCCTCTGTTATTAATGGTGACTATTATGCCCTTGAGCAAGGCAATAAACCCACAGCACGTTCGTCAGAGCTCCCCTGAATGACTGTGGTTGTGCCAGAGATTAACGTGTGTAACTGAACGAACACCTGAATGGGCGTTGCCACGAGAAAAAAACAAAACATTTATGCTCAAGCCATACAAAAGCATACAAAAATAAAACACATAAATCCCACATGTATGTGCAGAGTAAGCAAACAATATGAATATTCATGAAAGCTGTCCATAAGAGCCTGTTTCTGATCAAATGTGTTCAGCCTCCACCCTTCCTGGTCCTGCTGAGGGCAGCTGGCTGCAAACAAGTGGTCTATTTAGTGTTTGTTGTTGTTGTGTGGAGTGGCTATGGAGGTTTACCTGGCCAAACACACTGAGCCAGTGTTCCGCGCCAGAGCTCCGTCACTCACCAGCCGCTCAGCAGCATAAACGCACCACTGTGTGCACGCGTGTGTTTGTGTAAATGAATGTGCAGCGCTAACACTGGGGCCACTGTCAGTGTGAGTCACTAGGGTATCTATAGCTGGTGGCAGTGAGTCGAACTCCTGGTGCTTTCTGTTAATGAGGGTAATGATTTCATAACACCCAATCAAAAGGAGATCAACTGGAGCTCAGTGCAGATGCTGAATGGAAAAGAGGATTCTGTGACTCTACTGTAGGTGGATCTACCTTCTTTTCCCCTTTCTGCTACATGCTCTAATTCCTCGCTCTCAGATCACCTACTGTTTTGGACACGGGACTTAGAGGGGAGAGCGAGGCGCAAAAGGTGTTATGAGATAACGGGAGGGGAGCGACACAATGACACAGAGAGGGAGAAAGTTAAATCCACACCCGGCTTCCCCAGGGGTCAACAGTGTCACCCCTGCAGCTCCCCCACCGAGGAATAGGCAGACACTGCTGAGTCTATCCCCAGGCTCAGCACCTCCGGTAAGGTGTGCCAGTCAGCCAGGCAGGCAGGGGGCTGGGGGGAGGGAGGATGAAAAAGGGCAGAGGCCTGAGGCATGCTCCGTGCAGCTGTCAGAATCTGTGACCCCCACCCAGTCAACCCCCACTGTGTCTATGCCACCGACAGACAGTGGAGGGGCACGGAGGTCGAAGAGCATCCGCACTTTGTCGTTCCTTCTCTCAAAAGGAAAGTGTTTATTTGTTTTGATAGAGATTTTCTCTTTTCATTTCACCTATCATGCAAACATATTCTCGTCCTTTCACCCCCTGGAGGGTGCATGTAATTCATCAAGTTTCCTTGTTAAAGTCATTTGTGACACAACATCTGAATAAACGTGGGGATGTTTTTTGCACTTTTAATTTGCATCCCCCAGAGGCCATGTTGAGCAATGACTTATAAAAATAGCCCTTGGTTGAAACATATTGCACAAAAATTAGAAAAAATAGTTGTGATGTTAGGAAGCACAACTATTTTTGTTTTATTTTAAATTAATTATTTGTGTGCATCACATCAACAACGCACACATTACATCATACCGTCACAATAATATACTTGTTTCTGTTTATATAATGAAGTTGTGGGGCCATGTAAGTATTGGATATGACAGTGTTGCTCTACTTGGTCATGACAGAACAGTGATGTCCACCAGTGCCAAGCCTCCCACCGGCTAATTGGGAATTAACTGTGCGTTTGTATTGGCAAGTGAAAACACAGCCAGCAAGTACATCACAGTTTAAGCACTAAACTTTTCAGACAATCCCGCTAAAGGTCACCGAGCTACTGCGATCGCTTTCAGCGCAGGATGAAATCATAGCAAGCAGCCGCACAGAGAGAGAGAGAGAGAGAGAGAGAGAGAGAGAGAGAGAGAGAGAGAGAGAGAGAGAGTGAGGTCGACAAAACATCCAAAACGTGTGTAGGAACTCTGTGTATGGAGCTGTGGGCTCCAGCTGTGTGTGTGTGTGTGGCTCAGCGTGAGCAGCCTGGTCACCTTGGCTCAGCAGGTGATGATACCATAGGAAGCAGCAGCAAGGAGGAGCACCACCGGAGGGTGAAAGCGAAATAGCGAGAGGCCACTTGTGCCGCAGATGAGCAAAAACCCGGAGAAAATTACAACTTGAGAGGCAGCGACGTGAGAACAAAGCGGCTGACAGTAAAACTAAAAACACTGGTTTTGAATAAGATGCCTCGCACATGCATATCTCTACAGTGAGAGATTTGACAAACATCAGCAGTGAGAGGCACAAATTCCTCATGATAACATGAAGTTATGTTTGACAAGGTGCCTGAAGGTATATATTTAGAAAAAATTCAACAATAAACAATGGTAAACGCACCTAAACTCATGCTAGAAGTGTCACTGAGTCAAAGCAGAACTCTTATATTGAGACTGTGACTCCTGTGCACGTACATCCATGGAGGACGTAGGTGTGGGTGCATTATTGTGGAATACTGAGGTGGTTCAGATGAAGAGTTGTAGATGAGATGAAGAAAGATCATGAAAACATGGACTTTACTGTCAGTGTTGCAATGAAAGTGTCACCTTCTAATTTTTCTATCATAATGAGAGTCAGCATTTTTCTCTGTCTCTCCCTCTGTCACAAAGAATTTTTCCTTCGTCAAACATCCAACACAGACTTGATAATACTATTCAATAGGGCTGCAATAATTAATCGATTGGTAATATTATTGTTAAATCTAATGAATATGAAGAGCATAAATGCATTGTTAAATTACTTAACTACTCCTGAATTCAGATCAGCAAATGAAACGTAACTGCACCACAGTTTGAACTTTAGTCTGAGCTGCTGCCTCCTATTTTCTTGTTAAATACAAATAGAAATGTTGAGAGGAAAATGCAGCCTAATAACTTTCTCAGTTTAACCAAATTTACCCTCAAATTAGAACACCAACACAGAACTTCACATTATGCATGTGAGACAACATCAGAGTCAGAGTCAAACACTTCATGCTCTGAAGGAACTACTACTCTGTTGTTAGGATTTACTGGGAAACCATAACATTCCAAAGCAAAATGAAAAGAGAAGCTTTTTCCATCTTTGCCGCCTCGCTTCTCTCATGTGTGTTCACCATAATAATTTAGCTGGCTTGACCTGGATGGGATGGTTTTTAAGTAACGGCCAACAACTGACACAACGCCAGAGTTTTCCACGCACGTCCAGACAGGATGTCAATACTGCATTCATTGTAATCCTGAAACCAGACGTCCTGTAACAGCTCGTGACAAATATGTGCACCATCACACAGCATCTCGCTCCTCTAGTCAAGGTAAAAGCTCTAAAATGCCAAAGTCCCTCTAGCAAAAGGTGAATAAATAAATAAACAACAATAAAAGACAAATGACTGAGAGAAACTTATTGCACATTTAATCACAAAAACAAGACGGATTGCAGCATTTATCAGCCAGGGCCATTCAGCGGGAGAAGCCAACTCGAAAAAGGTGCTGGACATAAATAAAGTCACAGACACAGAGCAGCTGCAGTACGTCAATTTCTCTAAATCAATACTGTGATATTTCACTTCATTCATGACAAAAAATTCTGCTTCAGAGTTTCACATGTTTCCCCATGAACCTGCTCGCTTTACGAAGCCTGACTGATGCCAACATCTAAGAAACATCTCTCTCTCTCATCACCTATGTGATGATTGTTTGTGAGAATCATTTATTAATGACAACACAACCAAGTTGGTGGAATTCTTTCACTGCACAACAATCTAAAGCTCATGTCAGCATGAAAATTGACAAAGACATCGACATACACTGCAGTGACACTACAAAATGCCACTAGACAATACAAGGGCAGCACAATATCACATACAGTAACATAACACTGCAGATACTTTCAAGTGCATGTTCAAGAATTCCTTCATGAGCAAGAGGCTGTTAAATTCTGTCATTATTGACCATAGTATATAATATATATGAGTATGTATGGGCAGATATTTATCATAAAAATGCATTTTACAAGCAAGCAAAGTTGCCCACGACAATGGGGAGGAACCTGTAACCAGTCAGTTCTGATATAAGCTCGTCATTAGGACATGTCAATATAAACCACAGGGAACATCTTTTATAAATATTATTTCATAAACTATACCAAAGGTGAAAAAAAACCTCTCATAAGTCTGATGAGGTCAAAAGTATTAGAGTCCATACTTAAGTCTGCATAAAAGAAACTGTCAATGACTCAAATTGATTTTCCTGGAAAGAAAAGTGAATATTTTATTTGCTATAATGACACAAAATGTCATCTCAATAGGCAGCAGTGCGGAGCAGAACGTGGGGGAGGAGGAGAACTTATTGACCATGTCCAGTGGAAAACACTATTAAATAAGATGAGGGCAGAGATGGAGCACATGAGAGAAGGAAATGATTCCAATATTGACCTGCAGCTGAATGTGAACATGTAACTTCAGTAGACATCTTTTTTGGTTCGATATTTAAACTAAAAACGCCCAAATATATGATACAGCATCCAAACGTAGTGATGTTAGGGTGCCTTGGTCTTATTTCGTATATTCTACCTTTGCATTTTGTTGTTTTTTGATTTATTTTTCCATTAATCTGTCATATTAACTCAGCAACGTATCAATTTAAGCCTCATAATCCCGTTTAAAGTATTTTTTTTTTGCTGTGGGATGACAAGTGTGTGGAAAAGGGGGGTTAGAGGTCCCGTGCTGCTGATGCGCAATTCCGCATAAACTCAAAAAAAGAATTTCTCCAACGCGCGGATCATTCACCGATCCAAGCAATGGAGCGAAATAAAACTTTACAACAATGCATGTTTAATTCACCCCACTATAAGAAACTATCGCATCAACAGCCAAATACAAACTTTTTTTTTGCACATGACGGTATTGATCCACAACAGAAGAGGAGACGAGGCGCTCTGTCTTACCGGTCCCGCTCCGTTTGGTCCGCGCTCAGCAACAGTGGAGACAGATTAGAGGTCTGTGGACCGACGGCCAACCGCTGCCAACGCAAAACGCTGCTCCGTCCAGTGCAGCGGTTTAGTCAAGACAGAGGCAGCGAGGCAACACTCAGGGCAGGAAACGTCTTTTCGCAGTAAAAGCACAGAGCGGGTCTACACAGGTGGAGAAACAGCTGTCACCGCCACAGCTGTGAAGTTTGATGGACGTTTGGAGATTAAAACTAATTTACGAGGGTGTTTGACTTGTTCATGCTTTCGGGTTAAGTTGGATGTTTATCACTGACAAACAAAACCTCTCAAAGTTGACCTCTGTATTGTACAAATAAACAAACATGTATCAAAAAATAAATATCAAAAAGCAAAAGCTCAACATTTTTGTGCTGGCTGTACAAATGATTTCTGTTCTTTTTCTAACTGACTTCATGACCCACTAAGGCAATTTTATAAAAAATAAAAATAAAGTTTTAATTTGAAAAATATGAACAGCTTCTTCCCACAAGCCACCATTGAACTGAACTCTAATAAACAGTGTATGTATGTGGTTTTGTTATTTGTGCAATGACAATAAAACTTTATAAATCATAATGAAAAATTTGAATTTCCTGGTTTCTAAGGGTGACCTAACTGTGATCACTTCACACAGTCACTGATCCAAATTGTTTTACTGTTGTAACTGGAATCATCAATGACAACATCAATAGTTTAATAAATTTAAAGTATATCGTACAATGTGGCAAAACTTTTATCTTATATCTAGATAAGTCATTTGATTCATATAATATTATACATACATACACTATTTTGAAATAATATGTATATTCATATTATATCTTATGCTATTGTGAATTTATACCAATACATATATAAAAATATAAATATGTATATATACACACAAAATTGTATTATACTCATATTTATATTGTTGTACACCATATGCTGTACTTGCCTACTGGTCCAGATGTTAAATGACATGCATGTAAATCCTTTCATAATAAAATGGTTTTATTCTTTATTACCCAACAGATCCCAGCAGGTGAATAGCTCACTTTCCAGCGTCAAATACTGTAGCACGGGTGAACCACAGGGCTGCATGAGCTCTCCTTTCCTCTACACACTGCATACTAATGAACGCAGGAGCAGTCAGCCAAATAATCCCATTATCAAATTATCTGATGATACAGTGATTTTAAGCTTGTTGCAGCGGGATGACTTCCCTGCAATGAGATTGACACCTTTAATGACTGGGGAGACAGTCATCTAATTTGTAACATCAAAAAGAGGAAAGAGATGATATTCGACCGCAGAGAGGTGAGAGTCCATGACCCAGTGATAATCAGTGACAAGGTTATTGAGCAGGTTAGCACTTTTAAATATCTGGGCATACAGCTGGACTGTAATCTGACATGTCTGTAGACTGTAGTCTGTAGAGTGTAGTCTCCCGTGTAGACTTTCTGTGTGGGAGGTTAGCTCAAAGGCTGCACTTCATACGCAGACTTCGACTGTTCGGGGTGAGCACCGACGTCATCTCGATATTTGATGCTGCGGTGCTTGAAAGGATAATTAGATATGGAATGGCTGCGTGGTTCGACACTCTCACAATCCAGCTAAAATCTAAAATTGAGAGCATGGTAAAAGTGGGTATTCTGGGTCTTGCGTGATATGTGCTTGTGTACTGTTTTTTTGTCATTTGTTGTACAATGTACTCTTCTGCAGCTGCTGTAGCACTTTAGACCAATACAAATTTCCCCATGGGACAATAAAGTATATTTGCTTTGATTTGATATAACAGTTTTGATAACCCTCTTATAATAGTGAGTTTGTAGTGAGGTGTATATTATTTACCTATTCTCTGAATTTCCTTTTTATTTATTTAATTAATTAAAGTTAATCTAATTCATCTCTATTCTTTCACGGGTTGTCCTTCATTTTCATATCTGCTACTGTAACAAGTGAACCTCCCCACCGTGGGATCAATAACATGCTTTTGTTTATTTAATTTTTTTTCCTATGGTTTCATTAATATTTTCCACCACAAACAAGGTCTCGACAAACTGATATTCAGAGTGTTCATTAATTTACATATGAGAATACAAATCAATGCATGGGTTAATTATGGACTTTCACGTGGATGACCCTTATTGACAGTAGCATTTGAACTTGTGCAGCTTCGGCATGTTGATCTACCTCGACAGTGAATATCTACTGGAAAACTGTAATGTGACATACAGTGTATAGTTCACTCGATGGGATGTTTATGCTGGCAGATTTGAACAGTTTCCCAGACTCCAAAATAGTTACAGCAGGAACAATAAACAAACCACAGTGCCAGCCATGTTGGCCTTATCCAAGAAAAACATTGTTCAGTCTCTACATGCAGTGTTTGCTGATGACACAATTTAAATACAAGGTTATGGGTCTTTTCACCAGCAGGGTGATGGACACTGTTCACTCTCCTATTTGTGTCCTCCTTCATGCAAATATGCTGGCAAACAAGCAGTGATCATAAAAATAACCCACAGTCAAGAACATGGGCAGCATAGTGAATGAAACACAACACCGCCGTCTCACTCCGGTCACAGTGGCCCTCACCTCTGACTAAGAAACCCTTTACAAGAAATCATCGATTGTAGATTTCTTTTTGATTATTTGATCAGTGGTGTTCAGTGTCGGATACGAATGGAACGTGCCAGAAGCATGGCTCCTGTTCATTTTTTTATAATTTAACCATTTATTTAGTTGACTCCTCTGCATGCACACTGAGCCTCTAATGGCCAGAGGGCAGGATGTGAGCCAAATTATTATATGTGAGCCGAGTTATTCCACTCGTCACTGGCCCAACTCTACACTCCATCAAACCAGTGTGCACCTGCCTCATCAACAGGTTCCAGACTGAGCATGCAACTTAACCTTTTAGTGCTGACAGTGCTGATTATAGACTGCTTATGGTGGTGAATTAAGAGACTGGTATACCATGAACTTTTTACTAGCCTATGAAGCCATGATAAGATAAACTTATTTTAAGGACAGATCAAAAAAATAAAGTTTATTCACTTTCTCTCTAACAATTAGAAGAAAAGTTCCTTCATGTTCATGTCAGTGCAGTAGAGCTAGCTTAGCATAGCCTAGTCACTGAAAACAGAGGGAAACAGCTCTGACCAAGTTATATATTAAAATACAAATTCAAATGAACTGTTTGACATTTTAAGCAGAGTTAGATGTTAGGATCTCTTATTAAAGCTATGATAAATATGACGCAACAACCATAGATTTATTTATCACCCCCCAGTGGCTGGCTGTGGTAAAAGGTCATAAACCCAACCTAAATCGTCAAATGAAATTTGGTTTCTGAAATTTGATGTAGTTCTTGTCACGATTGACAGCTGAGACCGACTCAGGATTGGTCGAGGGGTGTGCATTTACAGGACCTTGGTACTGTGGCTCCACTCCACGACTACTGCTGTTGAATATCTGGCTTCAAATGAAGTCACCAGTACAAGTTGGCAGCACCCTGGGATTTATTGGCTTCATATTATTACAGTGGGAGAAAGTGGAAGCACGTTGTCCATCTTCATATACAGTCTGTGATAGCAGCCAGCAGGTGGCTAACTTAGCTTTGCACCAAGACTAGAAACAGGCAAAATCGGCAGCTAGCTAGGTATGGCCAAATACCAAGGCTAGCAAAATCTACTGATACAAGCACCTTTATAACCCACCACAGAAAGACCTTTCAGTAATTTGCAGTGTTGTTGGGGATTATGGATTGGGTCACCTCTGATGCCTGGCAGCAGATTTTTACACTTGGATATTTGTACAAATTTAACAAAGAAGATATGTGTGGGCAGCACGGCGGGCAGCAAGGTGGTTTAGCATTGTGGCCTCACAGCAATTTGATTATAGGTTCTTACTATTTATGCATTTGGTCTGGACTTGTGTTTATTATTGTGTATTCTGTATCTGCATGCAAACATGCTACATAATCTTTCCCCTCCTGGTTGATAAACTGCATCCAGGTCTGTAGATCTGTACAGTAAATCCATAAATCTCTCTATAGCCTCTCAAACTCCCACTCACAATGCTCTCAAACAACCTGTCAGTGTGTCAACCTGGTTTCCACAGCAACTGAAGTGGCAAGCTGTGTCCATTCAACGTGAGGTTTGAAACCCGTCTTTAAATGGAGCCTTTTGATGGACCCGAGCGAGTGGAGTCAGAAACGAGCAAAACAAAAAGAGAGCGAGCGTCACAATGACTTGAGGCAGTTGATTAACTTCAGCGTGAGTGCAGCCAGAGTGGCATGTAGGAAGGGAAGAAAAAGGAATATGGAAATGATGACTTGGATAAGGGGAAGAGATGCATGGAGGTAAAATCCTCTGAGGGGCTCTGCTTGGATCCAACATTTTGAGTTATGCACACACCTCTGTGAAGGCTGTAAAATTAAGTGCTGCTACAGAATGTATATACAAACTCTCACATTCATACTGTATCTTGAGAAAAAGAGGAATTTTCAAGTCCTTCCATTTGAAACAAAAGTGCAAACTCCACGAGGTTGTTTCATTCAAAAATGTAACATAAAACAAACGTTCCCTCTGGGATCATTCCACGCTGCGTTACGTGCGTTTCTTTGACAGCATTAACGAGAGGATTTTCCCCCCCTTTTCTTAATAAAAATTCCGTTCACATGCCACTGCGAGGAGCACTTTTCGAGGAACACATTCGATGAATGAAGTCATTTCTCAATAGGGATATTTCATGGTTTTGAGTAAAGTGCCCCTTCAGTGTGACTGTTGTCTACCTGCCTGCTTAACAGTAATGACACAGAGCTCCCCAGGAAACAAGTCATGGATTTAATGTGTGAGGTCATTTAAAATCCCATAAACCAGTGCAAAATGAGTTGGGGTTTACTTTTGCGCTCCACGCAGAAAGGGCAGGCTGCCGCCCCGTTCCTGGTCGCTTGCCCTTGGCACTGGTTTTAATTAGAAGGGTCAAGTGTGATTACCACTGAGCTCATTACGTTGGCGGGCCATTGAGGCAGTAATGGCAAAATAAAAACTGGTACAAATTAAACGGCAGCCCGCTGACTTTGGTAAGAGGATGAACAGCTAAGGCGCATGAAAAAAATAAACAAGTTTCAGTGGAGGAGACACTTTGATACCATTTCCTCAGACAATTATTGACGTCCTGCGGAGAAATTGCCTGATAATCTCAATCGCAGACGCTGTCAGTTAGACTTCAGTTGTCCATCAAGGCTAAATCAATCATCCAGATGCCTGCAGTGGTACAGATTCATACATGACTGACAGATACCAAATGAAGAGTCACAGCTAGAGATGGAGAGGGTATGAGGAGGGGAGGGAGCTGCTGCTTTGATGTAAGGAAAGTACAGAAAATTATAAACTGAAAAATCCACTTGCCAGGAATAATAATATAAGACACTTTTATCAAAATCAAATATTGGTCGGTCATTGCTTAACCTCATTGTATTTGAGACTGTTTGACTTTAATTTTTAGTTGATGTTTTTATCAATTAAAACTTAATAGCAAGGTGTTTCAGCAATGTTTCCCTACAGCTGAACAAATAGTGTATGTGAAAAAATCTTGACGAACAGCTGTAGCACATGATGGACAAAATGCCACTTAACATGAATAATGATATCATATTATTATCATATTATCATTGTTATCATAGACTGCAAATAAAGATGGACAAAATGACTTTGACCCAGCCACTAGGGTACGACTTAGCTCCCAAAGAGTGAAGCTAAGTCGTACCCTTGTGGCTGGCTGAAAAATAGGTCATAAACCCTGCCTCCATGTAAGTGAATAGGACATGGATAAAACTAAAAATGTCTAAAGAAATAAAAGGTTTCTGTGATTTAATGTATTTTTTTTAAATCACACTGGTGTGTGTCCAAATGCCACTTTGTAATTAGTTGTTTGATGCTATAAAAAGAAGTGTTAGACGTCATGATCGACAGCTGACAGGAGTCGACTGGGAAAATAACTCAAGCTGGGAATTTGACTCCTTTCCAGGCCACCCTTTTCTCGCAAAGCACCAGTCCTCTAATTTTGTAGGCTAACCCCATTTGTTGACGTAATGTTACCAGACTAGTAAACAAGTAGGCGGCACAGTAACTCCCTGCCCTCTGCCATCTTTTCACTGTCATCATCTTTGCCAAGTGCCATAAGAATCTCCTTCTCTGTTGCCAAAACAGGGCTTTTACTTTGAAATTCTACATCAAATTGTCCTGATATTGTCTGGGTGACAATCTGAGGTGGTGAACTGTCAATGTGAAGTGAAATTAGTCTGTGGAAATAGGTACTTCATTTTTAATATCAATCTGAATTTTATAGGAAAAACTGTGGAAATATGAAATTTCAAGGGCTTTTACCTTGAAATTCAACATCACAATGTCCTGATATTGTCAGAGTGAGACTCTGAGGTGGTGAACTGTCATTGTAAAGTGAAATTAGTCTGAGGAAACAGGTAGTTTCTCAATGACCGTCTGTTGTTTTGTTGCTTGAAGTAAAGTTTTTCTTCATTATAAAGTTTGGCTTATTATTCACAAAGTGGAAATGAGAAGTCTTTAATTTTTTAAGTCTCAATTTTCTCACGCAGTGGTAATTTTTTTATCATTAATTTATTTGTTATTTATCATTACTTCGTTCAGTTAAATAAATCTTGTGTTTTATCACCTTAGTCGTAATATTTATGTATGTATACATTTTAGAAATTTTAGCATTACTTAATGTACAGTGCAGGGAGAGGCAACTTATTTATTATCTTGACGTTTTCTGTTCATTATGTAAAATAAAATACTGATTAGTTTACTGTGCACACTACAGACCTTTACATCTCAAATGAGGAGGTTGTCGTGTCTGAAGTAACTCCAGTTCCATTTACCTGGAATATGACAAATCAAAGTGAATATTATTATTAGTGACAAACCCAACATATTGGGGGACAGTTTTTTTTCTATAACCCGAGGAACTGCAGCCAATTTGCTAACAGCACCCATAGCCTAACTGTCTATAACCCGAGGATCTGCAGCCATACGCTAACAGCACCCATAGCCTAACTGTCTTGTGTGATTTATAACTTGGCAATTAACCTCCCAGAGCTGCAGGTGACTTTCATGGCACTTTTCCCTCGTGAGCGGGGGGGGAACAAAGCCTCGGAGCTCTCGCACCACGAGACACACTATCAGATTTTTATTCCGCAGGGGGGGGACAAGGAAGCAGAAGCTATACATGTTAATAAGTACAAATGCCTATTTACACACCTTTTACTCAGAGAGATCTGCCGCTGAGCTGAGCCACTGTCAGTTTACCAGGATGCTCATTCCCAGTACAGCTCACAGTACATGAGCATATTTTACTGTGGGCAACCTCGAAGAGATTGTTTATTGGGAGAAGTCTGCTGAGAATAATAATCTAAACGCTGATGAGAATCGCTCCTCTCCTGGGTCGGGGAATGACCCCTCATGAGAGTCTAGAAAAGCACTTGACGGGATAGAAACAGAGGTTTTTTTACTCTTGAACCTACATTATAGATGATTGCCGACTGGGTCTCAGCAGGAGGATCTGTCAAAGTGACGCGCCGGAGCCACATTCACACCTCTTCTCTATGTGGCTCTGGCTTCTGGCACTGGTGGGAAGAAAAGTTCACAACTTTAGGGCTCCCAGTGGAACAATACATCATAAAACACTTCATACTGGTGTCTATTATAAGATTAATGTGATTGGATTTCAACAAGAAGAAACATATTTTATATATTAACAATAAAGACAATTCTTGATATTTCATACTTTGCCAACGTTAACTCTTGGCCAGGGATTTAAATAACAATTTTAAAAAAGGGATAATAGAATAAAATTAATAAAGGCTCAGGTTATAGTGCACATATTGATATCTCATTCTAACCCATATCAGCCCATCTTGGCCTATTCAAAAGTAATGAAACGGTCAAAGCACACAGACCCACATCTCCACTTAATTAGACAGATTGGTAGGAAAGAAAATGCATAGGGCAGTTTCACACATTTATCTCTTCACCAAGTTTCCCCATTGTGGTCACATTGTCACGCTACAAAAGAAAGACATGTGCATAAAGGAAATATAATGTATTCCTGACGTGCACGTGGCTCGGCAGAGGAGTCATTTGTAGGAAATGAGGCTGCTCATAATCAGGGTCTATTAACTGCATCTGCTGATACAATCAGTCCTACTTTGGCAACACAGTCACATGGAAATAATCTACTTCATCTCACACTTTTCTCCTGAATTCTCTCGGTCTGACGATCAGGTGATAAGTTCTCATCCAGGGATTTGGTATAGTAAAAACTATAATGGAGTCACGCACAATTATATCAGGAGGGGAGAGGAGAGGTGAGTCTATAGAACAGGCAAACCACGGGCTGCCTATAATTGCTTCCAAACCGATTTTTCTTTTATTATTATTTTTGGAAACCACTGTGGTCCAGAGCAAAATATCTCATTAACTATAAGATGGATTACAATGTATTAGTTATAAGTTATTCATATAGCGCCCAGAGGATGAATCCTAATGGCTTTGGTCCCCTGTACCTTTCCTGTAGCACTGCGTGAGATTGACATTTGTGGTTTTGAGTAAAATGTGTCAACAATATTGCACTGTCACAACTTCAGACCAGGTTTTTGTTGGTCGTTCGAGCACAGTCACAAACAATGTGCATGCCCACATTTCATTTTAAGATCAACACGCCCTTGGACGTCCAGGTGGGCACTTGCTGTCCTAACTAGAAAGGCACTCAGTAGAGTCCATACCGCCACCAAACCCAAACTGCCCCATTAAATCTAATCAAAGTGCATCAAGTTTCACACACTCATACTTCCCAAATTGGGGAAAATCTCAAATAACATCTTATCTCACAATGTTAACGAATGTGATACAAAGAAATTTCCGGATCTTTGTCTTGATCCATGCCAAAATTGTACGTGTTCTTTCTTGGTCCATATCACATCCTTACTCCAGGTTTCGTGGAAATCCATTTGGCAGTTTTTGCGTAATCCTGCTGACGAACAAACAAACAAAAAAACGGACAGGGGTGAAAACATGACCTCTTTGGCAGTGGTAACAACATGGAACCTGGACAGGAATACAGCAAATACATTCTTTTGAAAATAGTAAATAGACTTGTGTTGCACTTATCACCATTTTACACCGGTTACTTATTTAATAGTAATAAGAAAAGAAATGAGAAAAGAAAAAAATCTGGTTGTGAGAATATATATTCTTTATAATAATGAAGATTTTTCAATAACATGTCATATTTTACGATTATTTATTGTGAGTGTGGCCACTTGCATCTACCCAACTGCCTTATTTCATCGTTCAGTATTGATATATTCAGTTAATTACTATATATCATATTTCTATGTTGATTTTATTGGTTTGTTTGAATGAAAACTAAAAATCCTTCGTCTGACATCATGTTTTTGCGCCGCAGAAATCTGCCTTGGCTGAAAGTCGAGGTGACAGAAAAGAACTGGTTGTTTTCAGTCGTTCACTCACACAAGACAATAATAGGGAAGAGGACACATTATCATGTTAAGTTTATTGAAGACAGAAATATTAACTAGAGCTGTTGTGAGTGGCTATTATGCTTTATGCATGCGTCATTTCTCCGTCATGTCACATCACTACCGATATTTCAGGGCTGAATGATTTGTGTGGTTTGATAGCAGTGCTTAAGTGGTGCAACAAGGTGTAAAGCTGTTAGGGAAAGAATGTAATGTGTTATTTACTGAGCATTATTCGTGAATATTAGATGAAAGTAATTTGTAAACCTTGCCCTGCATTAGGCTCCTTTATTTTCTTAATTTTCTACCTGTCAATCTCTGTATTCTGCATTCTCCCCTCACACCTTTCCATGACCTCGGAATAATTTTTGTCTATTTCTGTCCATCTTCATTTCCCTCCCGCTGTCGCTTCTCCAAATTCAGTTCCAATCATTTTTTAACTCTCGCATGCAATCACTTCCCCTGCTTTCTGCCCCACCTCTCGCTCTGGCTCTCCCACGTCCGCCTCCTCCCCCTTGGTTCCTTTAATCGTTCTGTTTTCTGCTGAAGGTTACTCTTGCCTTCGGGGCTATGAAAATGTCAGAAAGGCCCACTCCATTTTCAGCTACGTAAATAGCCATTTCCCGCCAGAGCAAACCCACTTTCCCGCGTCCGACCTGCCACGTTACACATCCCACTTCCCACCTCCTTCTCACTACCTGAGCACTGATGAACTCAACCCGCTCATTGCTTATCTGTCATTTTGATATAACGGACTGTTGCCATTGTCCTCTGTGTTCATCTCCATTTAAACAACCGAGACTCAAGAGGGAGACGCTTGGCTTTCCAATGAAATTACTCTCATTCCTGCAGCGAGTTGCCAACTCACAATAAAAACCCAAACATGCTGTAAATAAAAAAGCTATTTTCAGGACAAACGGTTATATTTATTATTTATTGGGACAAATGGTTAGAGGACAACACACTCTACCTCCTAAATACAGAAACACTCTCTAGTTTAAAGGTAGGTTAGAGAAATATAACAGGAATAACACTGTGTGACTTTTTCATGACTTACAGCCCCTCATGGACAAATAAACTTATATTAATCACGTCTTGAAATATTCGAATATAATCACAAAAATATGCAACAGCATTGTTGAAATAAAAATGCTAATTCCACTTCCCAGGACTCACAAAAGAGCAGAAATTGACTTATTAACTTTGCCTACAACCACTTTGTGCTCCCCAACCTGAAACAGCCTGTTCGTCATTATAATTTATCAGCAGGGGGAAAAAAATATGGGAACGCGTGTGTGTTCATTGACAGACGGGGAGAAAGCACTTACAGTGTAGAAGAGAGTGACAGTCGAGAGGGAAAGCAGCCTCTCTCCCTCCTTCAAGTCACTGAGAGCTTCAAATCAAATTCCGGTCACATTAAAACTTTACTCTTTCAACACTCGAGGGAGACCGAGCAAGTGTGTTCTGTGTGATTCTCCAAAGGTTTCGTCTTTTCTCTGAATTAGAATGGAGCCCTGCATGCGGTGGGAAGAGGCGGTGCAGGGTGAATGAAGGATGCAGCAGAAATATTAAACCTGGATTCGTGCCTTTTAGCGAAGGGGGAGAAAAAAAAAAAAAAATCACTTATTTGATCTCTTGTGTTTTCTAAAACAACTGATCCCCGGGCTCGCTGCTCCGCGCATCCTCCTCGCACTCCGAGAGCGAGCTCCTGCAGGTCATGCAAGGCTAGTTCATTTCCGTGTACCGTGTCCCAGAAAACCCTGACGTGACGCGCGTCACTCCCGTCCCCCCCCCCACCTCTTCTCCCCCTTCTCTAACGCTCCCCCGATCTTCCCTTTCAATTTCCTGCGGCTCTGCAAGACAATGAGGAGCTACATCAAAAGGCCTGCGTGAAGGGTTAGATAGCTCGCATCAGCAGAGCAAAACTAATAATTCACACACAATTCTTGTCCAGCAGTACTTGGACAAGTCATCATCGTACTCGCGACAGAGGCTTCGTCTTCTCAGTGGTTTCCTTCTGGAGGAAGTGAAAAAACCCCTGCTCAGACAGCATGTACCTGAAGACTGGAGAGTTTCCAAAGGCCTGATCCATTTCTATGAAAGGAACACAGGTATGACACCTCAGTATGACACCCGGGGAGAGACGACTTGCCCTCATGTCGAGGCCACGCTGACCGGAAACAGCGCTGCTCACAGTCTTGAAGGTTTTCACACTGACGAGACATTCATGCCACAATCCACCCATGTGTTTTGTACCGAGTGTGACTGCAAAAATCCATGTGCACACACACACACGGAGTGACACAGAAACAAAAGGGAAATGGTGCAAACAAAAAAAGAATTGATTGGTATGGATATAAAATTACTTCTGGATGCATTCAGGCTAATTTACATTGGTTTAGTCCGTGTTGTTCGTCTCTCAACAATGGATATGGGGAGCCAGCGCTGTCAGTCTGCCACTGCCCTCCCGCTGCGGCTGAAAATGACTTTCAACAGCTTGATCGAATTAATTGGTTTGACTGATGGGCAGAGGGGGATAGATGGACTATTAGCTATTGAAAAAAAAAAAAGATTGACAAACGCGTTGTTTCTCAGGAATAATTGAGAGGGAGGACTGCGGCTGGAGCTTGAGTGAAGGGTACACAAAGAAAGCAGACAGACAATAGAATAGATTTTGCGAAAAGAAGAAAAAAAAAAAGAGCCTGCTTTGTTTCCTCTCCTTGGCAGGAGTCAGACGTTTTGCTGTGCTCCCGTCTTGTGAAGCATGACTCCCTTTTCTCCTCAGACACAAAACCTATCATTTGGACATTTGTGGATAGATGAGAGAAAAGCAGCTTTACCAAAGACAGGAATAGACATTTTGAGGGATGTGGAAAAAAGGGCGTGTGGTGGCAGCACGAGAAGTATTCACCAGGGAAGCACAAGTTTCCCAGTAATAAATACTGTACATAAAGAGTGTGTGATTATTGTCAGAAGAAAATCCAAAACAAAAACAAACAAGAATTTATGTTTGGATGGTGGCTCCAGTTTATACTAGGTGTATTGACGCAGTGATGCACCGGATGAAGGCCAAAGAAACTACGGACGAGTTGGAGAAGAGTGGACTCCATGCGGCCTCATAGCTGCATGTGTGAGAGCAGTTTGGAGGGCAGGGCGGTGGCAGAGGTATGGAGCTCATTCTAATTGGATCTGTCAAAACTCGGCAGCAGTTAATGTAGTGCCTCTATTAAGCAAAGCTGCAGCTCACTGACCTGCAGCCCTCCACGTGTGATCGATGGCTCCATTTGTTGTTTTCCTGTTGCTGCTTCTGTTCTTTACATTGGCGGTGCCGTTTATGGCAATGATTGTTGTATCTTTTCACAATTATTGCAGGATGTTGTGGCGCCGAAACCACACGCTCTGCTCTGCTGTCACTTGTGGTCTCATGTTGTCATCTGACCTTCACTGCCTGCTCTCCCTGCAGCTACTGTTGCTACATGTGTCAAGCTTCTTGTTCTTGCATGGCGCAGCGCAACTTACAACTAGAATGGCACAGCAGTGCACATAGCTCCGCCAAGGCCGATCGATCCTTCACATGATCGACTGGTCGTTATGGTAGAAATATGAAAAGGGAAAAAAAGGTGTCACGAGGAGAATCAGGCGAAGAACCAAAACAGATAACACGGGAAGACTAGGGCTGTCAGTTTTTATCCGAAATAAGCGACCTGTAATGTCCCGCAGACTTGGAATAAACAGAAGACCGGTGCTCTGTATCACGTTAAAGTTAATGACAACGGATTCTCCAGATCGGGGTTCTGAAAACTGACTGGATAAACAATCATTTGAATTGTTGAAGTTGCTTCATGGTTCTCTGGACTGAGTCCTGCAGCAGGTCTCTGCTTGCCGCGGTTCAATTACTGCAAGTCACTGTTACAAATTCAGAGAGAAAAGCTGCAACCAGCATCACCACAGGCAAAACTGCACTAGTCACGCTAAAACACCAAAGTCAAAAGCTATATATCCCAGATAAAAAGATATGGACAAACAGAAACAACATTCGTCTTGTTCTGCAGTTATTAGACCTTACCATTACTCAATTTTGACATAACCCTGTTAATGTTTCTTCTAATGTTAAAAGTTTAAACATACAAATATGTAAAGCACATAGCTTCCATCATGTTTGTTCGTGCAGTCACAGCTCTTCAGGATGAGGATTAGCCAGCGTGTCTGTGAGCGTAATGTCATCTCGGATAACGAGTTTGGCTCCGGTGGCTTTAGAGTAAATTTGCCCGAATGCCAATGGAGCAGGACACAGGCGCCAACATTTGCCAAACGCAAACATTTTTTTTAAATCATCAGTTTACATAAATTTCAATCTAAAACAAACAAAACACTTGATTAAATTACACTCAATCCCCCACTGATTCCAAGACAAGTAAATAGACGTTTGTTTGCATTTTCTCCAATGATTGAAAAACTGAGCAACAATAACTCTTTCCAGACACAACGTCCTGTTCTTCAGGATGATCTACAGTAACTCTGGACACATTCTTTTCTACATTTCTAATCTTGACATTGCCCTTAAAGTAAGTCACTCTGAAATTAGCACAACCTACAACCCCAAAAAGAAAAATGTAACCATTGTGAGGTTTGCAGTATCCTCCACTCTCGCACAGACTGGGGGAGAGGGATCAATAGCTCGCTGTGCCGGAGCCTCATGAATCTGTGGAAATCTTTTTATGCGATATGAGCCCTCCGCTTATCTCCGGCTCCAACTGCTCCAGAGAAACAAGGGTTCAGTTTGACTGGGCTGCTCGGGGATCGTTACAGTGTTTATCAACGGCTCCTTTGAGATTGTGTTGTTTTCTCTCTCTGTTTACATCAGGTTTTTGGGGAGACGGTGCCGTGTCCTGGCAAGGTTACAGATGATGAACGGCCTCACTTTTGTGCGCCACCGTTCTTCCTCCCGGACATACACTGCTGCTGCTCCTCCTCTTCGTTTCAAACTTCCGCTTTCCCACATTCGACAAAAAGGAGGTATTCAGAGCTCTGCCTTAATCTGTCTGTCCTTAGTATCCCATCAATTATCATCTCTGCCCCCTTGTTCTATTTTCATATTTTTTCTCTTTTGCACACACATTTTGCAAATGTTTAATTTTCAAATTTTTAAAAGGAAGACATTTTAAATAACAAAGCTTAACTGCTTTAAACACGAGTCAGGTTATCATGGCATAATCGGTACCCTCAGCACAGACCTCAGAGATCGCCCATTTCAGTCCATGAAAGCCCCTATGGTCACGCCTTGAGAGTAGGGACGCGCGCGCGCGCACACACACACACACACACACACACACACACACACACACACACACACACACACACACACACACACACACACACACACACACACACACACACACACACACACACACACACACACACACACACACACACACACACACACACTTGCATTTAGCACACTAGGTCAGTCTAAAAATCTTTTTTCAACGGAATAAAAACAATGAAAATACAAATATTTGGGAAAAAGGATGGTTACTGGCTAAATTAACATCTTCATATTATCATTAACATAAATAATTACCAAACTACAACTAGGGCTGAAAATTATGTTCATTGTAGATCAATCAATTAAACCCACACAAACATACGATCATCCCAAAGTGATCAGCATAGAGGAGTGAATACAGAATTGGGGTCTGTCCTACGAGTCCACAACAATCCTCACCAGCCGTAATGGTGACTCAACGTGGATTAATAGCAAGGATTAAAGTGACATAATAACTGCAGTCAGGAGCAGAGGAAAAGACGGCAAGAAGAACGCAAGCTATTTACTTCAGTCCAAACAAAAACTATGAACATGGATGCGTACATGAGCGGGCACAGAATTAATATCTGAGGCACTAAAATGACTTCATAACACAACAGTGTCAAATGTCTCTGCTTCTCCCAGACATTTTGACGTGAGTGTTAATATTTGTACTACTGATATGTCATAATGTTTTATGGACTAAAACACAGACAGCTGAGATTGCTTGGGTTTTTAGAGTGAATTATTTTACCATTGAAACTGCTGAACAATCTGTGTGTGTGTGTGTGTGTGGGGGGGGGGGGGGGGGGGGGGTCAAAGATAAAGAACTTATTAGCAGTTCATTCTTGAGTTTCTAGTAGTATAATTTAGCAGATCTCTCAGAAGGAAGGCAGCAGAAAAGGGAGAAGGCAGCGAAGAACAGACAAAAGCCCGGCCACAAAGTGGCAGACAGCAAAGACAAGCGTCTCTTTCATGGAAGCTATAATAAAGCATGAAATAGCCTTGTTAACTCCAGACGCTGACACCAGCACTAGAGTTCCAATCCACTTCAGAGAGTGACATCCTCAATCAAAGGAGATGTGCGACGACAGAGATGCACCGTTTGTGGACTATAATTGCTTTCATGTTGCCCTGAGAATACACACAAACATGCTTTTTTCCCAACCTGGGTTTAAAAAGGAACGCACCATGAAATTAAAACGCAGAGTGGGATGTTATGTAGAGCCTTTAAAATACTCCCCCCACTTGAATTTGCTCAAGATCAAGTAGCTAAGGCACGGCAGTCTCAAAAGGTAGAGTGGCCCTGAGAGCTCAACACACTGCAGCCTAAGAAAACACACGCAGATAAACACATGGAGAAAACATCTGAGAAAACATCTTCATCGATTTGACAACACATAAGCAGCAAAAAGAAAATGCACTGCAAATACTCAAAACACAACCACATACTCACAATATGACCAACCCCGTTGTTGAAGTTGAATAGGTAAAATATAATATAAAATATTTTGTGCTGATTATTTAACATTGGGATAATATAACATGGTAGCTTTTTTTTGTTTTACATCAATAACACCACAGTAAAGACCATGTTGATTTGAAAAAGACGAAGTTAGCAGGTTATATTGCAGGTTTCTCAATTAATTGTGTCTATTTCTGCATATTACTTGAATTGAAGTGTTTCCCATGGAAACCTTTCTGTCGTGTTCTGAGTATTTGGTCGTCTTTCAAGTATTTGATTGCCTTTTGAGTATTTGCAGCGTGTTTTCTATTTGTGGCGCATTCATCAAATAGACAAAGTTTTCTCAATTAGTGTTTTGTCTAGCTGCACGGGTTTTTTCTTTTATAAATTGTACTGCATTGAGCTCTCAGGGCCACCGTACAAAAGAGGTAACATAACCGAACAGAGATACCAAAGATACACACACTTCCTCTATAGTTAGTCTGAGCAGTACACACAGGCTACAAGGGCAGCAGCTTGATAACCACTCTACATAACAACACATAGGAGGCCAATGCAGAGGGCATTGACTTCCTTGTCAGCAATGGTAACCTGATCCTCGACTGTTGCCATGAGACTAAAGACGATGGAGTCCCTTCACCTCCGCTTGAAGGCCGACAAGCAGCACAACAAACTCTCAGACAGCAGCTGGATGACAAGCAGACCGGTCCCAGGGGAAATGGTGCGTCCTGGTGACCGGCTCACTGTGCTCTACAAGCTATTTGTGTCTGTCATTGTCTCTGTCTGCGTCCCGTGTGAGTCCTGCAGAGAGAATGTGTGAAGACAACACGAGCAGAAAACAAGCTTGTGTTGACAGCGTGAATGTGTTGCGGCGTGTCAGACCGTCTGACACTGACCTAACAGGTGTGGCGTCTGTCTGCAGCCCGGGAACTGACCAAGTGATGAGCTTTGTTGTCCACGCTTACCTTGTCTTACTTTGATTTAATGCAGAGAATTCATACAGTATTTCCTTATTTAATAATCAAGCTTTTCTAAATTCAGTTAAGGTATGTTTTATTTTTCCATTTACCTTATTTTTTAAAAGGTATGTCTTATTTTTCATATGAACGTATGACTTTTTTATAAGTGCCATGATAAGACACCTTTACAAAACATATATATTTACAGGATAATAATCCTCTAGTATAATCTACTGAATATAGATCATGTAGTGCAACAGTCCTCTAACCCTCTTGAGATCCAACAGCACCAACTCGGGGATCGCAAGATTTCTGTTAGAAATTATATTTTTATTTTTTACTGTTGGTTATGACATGGCCCTATTCGAGTCAAAGTGCTGTTTACTGTCATTCTAAATTATGTTAATTCAGTGCAACATTATAAGATGGAAGTTAAGTGCAAATAGTATTAAAATACTAGCATTAAAGGGCTATGAATAAAGGTGCTGTCACTTATGGGGGATGTGATTAATTTCATTATAAACAGTGAGATACTGTAATGAGTCCCCACTTGGGATCCCTTTAAATGGGCTGACTTTTTCTAGTGACCTCAACATGTTCAGGTGGTATATTTATATCCCTAAAACTAATGATATTACCAACAGCTACATCTGTACTTTGTGTTTAGTGCTAACAGGGCAAACTGTTCAGGTACCTGAGACCCCAAGGGCCCCAATCATACAAAGACACGTCTCCGCCTCCTCTCACTGAACAAAACTGAAGAATATTCTGCGTTTGGATTCTGCCATTTTACGCTGATGACATCATTTGGAGCCACTGCGCAGTAGTAATAGTAACACGCTCAACCAATCACGAGTCAGTCTCAGCTGTCAATCATGACGTTTCACGCTATTTTTGATAGCATCAAATAACTTACCAAAAAATAAACTCTCGAATATACAACAGTGTGATAAAAATAAATCACCTCAAATAATGGAAATCATATATGGTAAAAAAAATATTTATTATTCGACATGCTTAGTTTGGATTATACTGTAACTAGACACTAGGGGGCAATCTAGATGGTTTGGCTTCGCTTTTGAGCAGCTGTCGTCAGCAGGGGCCAAACGTCACATCACTACCCAGGGGCCCTTTAACAGCTCCATCCGCCTCGCTCCCTTCACGCAGGAACAAACTCAACAGGGCCGTGAAACGTGGAACTTCAGGCAGGTGAGCGTAAAACAATGCGAGCAGCTCGATGCTGTCCGATCCGACACGACACCTCCGTTTGTGTTGACAGCTGAGATCACAACCTGTCATCGACACGACCCTGGGAGACCACCTGCCCCTGCGCCACCGTGCGCGCACCGAGCCCCGTCCACCACAACCAGGTCTCCCACCACTCTGTGTGTGTGTGTGTGTGTGTGTGTGTGTTTGAAGAGGTATGTGTTAATTTAACAGCACCAACAAGCTGTTTAACGTTACGAGTGCGCCCATGGCTACAGCAATAAAAGTAAAATATGTGTAGGTAACAAATGAAGCTGCCAGTTCGCAGGTAATTTGGAAACACTTACCAGGCACTGCGCTCAGCCACGTGCCCACAATGGAGGTGCCGCACGCTGCGCCGCGTCCCGCATTCAATCTTCTTTACTGGCTCCGTTTGTTTCTTGTGGAGCAGCTGAAACATCTGCACAATCTAAAGGAAAAAAAAACACAGCAACTTTCTCTCGACTGTTCTATAAAAGAGAAGCAGGTAAAACTACAGACAGTTATAGTCTCCGCACAGCTAATTAGTTTAATGACCTGGGGGGGGTCCATGTTCTGAGATTTTCTCTGCCTATACAAAAAACCCAGAAGTAAAGCAGTGGAAAACAGTTGAACCAAGCAATGAGTTTCACTGCTACTAGTTTTTACACAATTTATTACAATTTATTTTCTATATATTCAAATTTAAATGAAATAAAATAGTGAAAAGAGCCTCAGGTGACATATGCAAAAATATCCGTATGCATGCATACACACAGCAGCAAATACTAGTCAATAGGAAAGGTTTGTTTTCTTTGTTTGTTTGTAAGCAAGATTACACGACAATAACTACATAGATTTCCACAAAACCTGATGGAAGGATGGATCAGGAAAGAGCTATCTGAATTTTGGCAGGCAGATCCCAAAGAGTGCAAGATAGGAGACATTTTCATCTGTATCCCAGGGAATTATTCATGGTTCTTGATGAGAAAAACAAATCAGGCATATTTAAGGAACTGATATCAGAGTCAACTATATTTTCAATTTGGCATCATGTACAGGGCATAGACGAGATTGAAATGCAGTTTCTCTGTACACATAAGCAGACAAACATGTGCACACCATTTTAGTTACACAAAATATAAGCACAAAAGCAACATACAGTAAAAGTACACAACATATAAGAATGCATTCAAAAAGGCACAGGGTAGATGGCATATAAACTGCAGTATGATTGTAGTGCAAACTGGAAATAGTGTAAAATTGATTAAGCAGAATATGATGTATGAGCAGATAATGTATCTATGAGTGTGTGAAATTTGTTGGAGATCGATATAATCTACTCTGCTGAGGGCCATTCTAGTGCTTGTGTAAAGATTATATAAAGATTATAAAATAGATGTTTTCTATTGATTGACAGTTCATTCCAGCTCCTAATTAAAAAAAATCTCTAACACTTGCAGATAAGCTCCATCTTGCACTTTAAAATCGAACTTTACATATTAATAGGAAAGATTCCTATGTTATTATGGCAAATCACTTATGAATTTCTTTTAAGATATTGTGAATTTCACACCCTAGTTAACATCGATCGCTCCTGTATGGACATTTACAGTAGGCAGACATGTCCTGGATACAAATGACGAGGACCCTGTTGTTGAGTGGTATCATCACACACACACACACACACACACACACACACACACACCACGTTATCATCATTCGCTCACCTACTCCAAGCTGCTTTAATTTCAGAAGAGAGCTAATTGCAATTAAGATGCATGGGGCGTTGAGCTGGAAAGCAAAAGGAAGCAATCAGCGTTGATTATAGAGCCTGAGCCTGATCAGAGTAAATCACACACTGTACGTCTCCGCTCTGCCCGCTCGAGCCTGAGTGAGCCCTGACACCGGAACAGAGCCTGTTTTCAGTGTGATTACGTCCATGGCGGCACCACTGACTCCAGCTCTCTGCCAGATCTGAAGGGATTAACGACACATGTGACACTGTGAGGCTGACCCATGTGTGTCTGGCCCGCAGATGCATGTGAAGATGTTTTTTGCGGCTCAAAACTG
The DNA here is from genome assembly GCF_009819705.1 of Hippoglossus hippoglossus. Classification (NCBI taxonomy): domain Eukaryota; kingdom Metazoa; phylum Chordata; class Actinopteri; order Pleuronectiformes; family Pleuronectidae; genus Hippoglossus; species Hippoglossus hippoglossus. Next base: position 8,666,135 of record NC_047158.1, on the reverse strand, counting down.
AATCTACCCCAATACGGCTGCCAGCCTGAAACGAATGGTTTCCTCTCCGGTTCGCTTTACAGTTTCATAATCTGGGGTTTGTTTTGGAAACTGCTCATTACAGCTGAGGCTTCTTGCTGCTGCGTGTTAAGATTGATTCGTGTGTGTAAACAAAGCGGCGGCAAAATGAAACTGTAAATGATTAGCTGTCTGAATGTGTCCTTCGGGGATTGTTTAAATCAAGCTGTGTGGGTTCTGGGAAGAAGAAAAAAAAAAGTGGAGATTGTGTATCTTTGAAGGCAGCGTGTTAAACGATCATTTGCAAGTCTAATAAATCTGTTCCTCTATGTAGACTGTTCAGATGGTGTATTGATCCAGTGATGCAGAAGCAGCGTATAGTGAGCTGCAGCAGCCAAAATAAGCAACAGTACTCATTTCAAAACACCTTCAAAGAAAAGCTCTCGCAGGCATTGAGGTTTCTGGGATTTTCTTTGCTGGATGCACCACTTATAAAGAAACACCTACACTGTTCATATCAGAACTCAAAGCATCAAAGTTATGTACTGAAATACAGATTTTCCTCTTTTCCAGGTGTTGCATACACACATTTTGGAGGCCATCTTGCACCAGCGGCCCAGAGGACACTCCCCTGACGCAGTTTGGGGATGGAGTGCCTTGCTCAGGTGCAAATCAGCAAAGTTTAGATGGTGTGAACAGAGAATTGCACACTCATATTCCTCATCCTTTGTGTTACAGCACATATGGGGTCTCAGACGCTCCTGTGAAGTCAGAGTCTCTGCACGTCATCGGCCCACTGCTTTCAGTTTGAGATCCAACAGGTACAATTTATATTCTGGTTTTACCCACACAGTTTATTGGAGGTTACAAAGGCAGATGACAGTAGTGTGTGAATTTGTGTGGACATTTGGCTAACCCACACTGACACCTAGTGGCTCATAGAGGCAAATGATTTATATTTAATAATCTGTTAATCGCATCAAGAGGGAAACAGGGAAATAGAGCTAATACTACTAAAAATAACCTCTTGTAAAACATTGGAATAATTACATATGTTATTTGAAATCATTCATATCGATATAATATCATATTACCAGTGGTGGAGGAAGTGCTCAAACGTTTTAATTAAGTTAAAGTACAAATAGATAGACAGAAATGTACACAAGTAAAAGTAAAGTACCACATTAACATTTCTACCTGAGTAAAAGTAAGTAAGTTCTTGCTTTAAAATATACTTGCAAAGTATTAAAAGTGAAAGTGCTTGCAGAGTGTAGCCTATTCCCTAATACAAAGGTCTAATACATCATTATGGCTGAGACTCTGCAGTGACTTCCTCTCAATCCATTTCAGGTGTTGTTTTCTGCACCAGTGATGCGAGATTAGATCATTAATCCCCCTCTTGTTATTTTGATTACTTTTAGAAAATATTTAAAAAAAAACAATGTTACATATAACACAACACATTGTAAAAATGTAACCGAGTAGAAATAATTGCTGATATATGTAGAGGAGTGAAAGTGTAAAGTACCCCGAAGATAAATCAGTTCAAGTTAAGTACAGATAAAATGAAAAACGTACTTAAATACAGTAAAAAAGTAAATGTACTTTGTTTCATCCCACCACAGCACACATGTTACTGCATCACAAAATTATTTCCAATGAAAAGCATTTTTAAAAAGCTAAAAGAGCGTTCATGACAAACCGTCTTCATGACAACACGTCAAGCCGTGGTGATGGTTAAATTTGTCTTACTGTTGACTTCATGTTGTGCTTTTGTTTCTGTGTAATGGGCTTTAGCACACTGCTGCTGCCTCATTGGCTTGTGTTCATGTATGTAGAATCTTAAATTGCACAGTATTGGTTTCTCTAAAAGAGTTCCGACTCGCAAACAGACTGGAATAAAAATAAAGATTAAAACTGACGTACAGTGAGAAATAAAACACACAGAGCTCTGTGGTTGGTTCCTCAGTCGAGGAGGTCAGGGAAGTTATCTTGGCAGTATTCTTCAAAGTTGAAGTTGTCCAAAGTGAAAGGGACATCCTTCCACTTCTTCTTAGTCACCCTGCCATCAGGCGTCTGCAGGAACAAATGCTTAATGGCCAGATTGGGCAGCAGGGCGATGTCCTTGTACTTCATCTCAAATCCCCATTTCTGTGAATTTACATAAGAATAACACTCAGATCCCGCCACGCAATCAGCGCTAACATCAGCTCTATCAACAAGCTGCCTAGAGCAGGAAAGTTTCAGTATCTGAGTCTCGAATCAATATTTGGCAGAAGGTCCAACATACCTGGCTGCATTTGCCGTTATTGCAGCTGATAATCCGCCCAGGCTCCCAGTCCTCAAAACTCTTTGGTAGCCTCGACTGCTCTCCCACTTTGTAGTGTTTCCTGAGAACAGAGACCAGATTAGAGCAGTGAAGATGTAGTGTAAAGACTGAGGTATTAATGTGAATTTGGATGCACTATTGTTCCCAAAGGAGTTCAACTCACTTAAAGGCCGGATTGACATTGACATGGTGCATATTGTCGATGAGTTTAATGTCACTGCCAGAGGCCACAGGCTTGAAACAGTTTCGACACAGGAGCTGGATACTGGAAGCGGTGTAGAGACTCCTCTTCTGCATTTCACAGCTCTCTTTAATTCTACTTTTATTGACAGTTTCTGTCTGTATCTCAGTTATCTGGAGCCAAAGAAGAATAAAAGGTAAGAAAACACTGAGAACTGGGAGCACAGAATAAGAATGAACAGAGGGCCGCAGCCTCACCTTTCTGCGAAACTCTTCAGGGCTCATATCTTGGACCCGAGCGATGGCTTTCGCAGTCAGCTCCTCCAGATATTCGTTGGTGACCTCTCTGCGCTCCTCCCGCCCCCCTTTTAAGGCGACCACTGAATATTTGCTGTCTTGCGCTCTGGCACGTCCGCTGGCCTGCTGCTGGGCGATCTCATTTGTAAGCAGGCCGTAGCGCACCACCAGGTTGCATTCAGGAATGTCGAGGCCCTCCTCAGCCACGCTGGTGGAGATGAGCAGGTTGAGACTGCCCTGTCGGAAATGGCAGATCGTGTCGGCCTGCTCGCTCTGCAAGGTGTAAGTGTAAGAAAAGCAAGTTAGGTCACACTAAACATAAATTGGTACGATCTAAAGCTCATTATACATCAGCACACCTGTGTCATGTAAGTGATGCCGTTGCCAGCCCCGGTCAGGACGTCTGCCTTGACGCCAGCTTCCTGTAAGGCTCTGTTGTTGAGGACCCAATCTTTCAGGCAGTGGATGCTTTTACGTGTTTTGCTGAAGAGGATCCCCTTTGACTGCACACCCGAACCGAACTGTTTCAGCAGAACGCTCTCGAGTTTGGCCATCTTTGGGTTCTCGTAGCGAGAATCTCCTGCAAGTTTCCTCAAATCCGCCTGATTCTCTGCGTAACAAAAAAATGTTTTTTTATAGCCGTTTTCAGTGACCTGCAAATTGAAGGTTCAGTGTGTATAATTGAGTGACATCTAGTGGTGAAGTTGCATGTTGCAGCTAAATACTCCTCACCCTTCCCTTACAAATATGGAGGACAACCTGGGGTAGCCTTCAGTTGTCATAAAAACTCAAAAGATGTTTGTCCAGTTTGGACGACTGTAAAAACATGGCGACCTCCTTTAGAGAGGACCCCCTCCTGATGTAAATATAAGATTTTATATATGAAGGGCTCATTTTAGGGTAAAGGAAACAACAATTTGTATATTTTAAATGAAACACATTAGTGAAAACATCACTAGGATTTTTTTTATATATAATTTCTGCCAATAGATTCCTTTCACCTAAATCTTACACACTGGACCTTTTAAGTCAGGAGAAATGGGTCCGGACTTTACCCGCAGTTTGCTTTTCACACATGCACAACGCAGTGGGAGGTTCTCTGCACAGACACGTTCACAACAGCAACAGATTCTCTACATCATTCAGACGAGAGGTGGAGCAGCCGGGTGCAGCAGACAGAGGCCGGAGGTAACATATTAATTCCGTTGTGGAGATCACGTGATTGTCTTCACAACACACAGACACTGGTGTTGAGTCTTATCACCACCAGTTTTTCTCCAGCAGATATTTGTTTTCTTTAAATTTTTTTTCATTATTGCATCTGTCGCATCTTAGAAGCGTGATCACATCGGATTCTGCAGACTTTCTGCTGACTCTATTCTAAGAGGCCAGGCGGGGGAGAAAGTCTGCAGATAATCCAGAGGCTCTCACTTGGACATTTGCTTTCACACAAGCACCTCCTCTGCAGAAAGTGCAAAGAATCTCCGCAGTTGAGTGAATGTCTCAAAGCAGCTTTGGTTTGCGAACATGTGTGTGAGATACAACATGAATTCAATTCAGTGATGAAAATGTCTGTATTCCCACCTTGGAAAATTCCCACCAGGAAGAGGTCTGTTTCGTCGATTGCTGTGTTGGACTTAGAGATGTAGAACTCCTCCAGGCTGCTGTAAGCATCCATCATACGCAGGGTATCGTTGATGAGCAGGGCATCGTTGTACTGTCTGAGGTGGAGAGCACATTGTGCGAGCTTTCTGTTGTCCTCTCTTACCCCTAATACATTCAAACAGATGACGTATGGGTGGCATTGACATTAAAACAGCCTTAAATTAGAGGACGAAAAAACGGAAACATACCTCGCTGCTCTAAAATCACCACATCTGTCTCGTACTCCTGCGTGCCACACTCTCTCAGTCTGAAGTCTGCAGGTAAGTTCATGTGCTCTTGGATCCTCTGCATCATCCGCTTCAGATCATCCCCAAACGGATCCTAAAAGAACCAAATATGGTTCAAATTGTTCAAATATGATAGAATCTGAATGTGTCAGTTTCCAAATGAGTTTTTTTTTTGTTTTACCTCAGGCCTGTTCTCGACGATGTCAAATGTCTTGATGGGTCTCGGCACCTTCTTCTTCAACTCAGGGGCATAGTTCTTGGTTGAAACTATGGATGAGTCCAGGTTGGCACAAATCTGAGACGGAGAGAGAGGAAGATTGTCAGGGAATTGGTTACGTACTGACCTTTTATATCGTATATGAAAAATAATATGCCTGACCAAAACTAAGTCTAAAAGGCCTCTGCAGGAATGATTCAAATAAGATGTTAAATGTTTTGTGCTGGGAGTTTCCATCCTGTCTCTGGCATTGGGATAAGACATTAAGACAGTCTCCGTCCTCAAGAAGATAATAAAAATCCTGGCATGACTTCTAGTGATCCAGACTTGTAATCTGCTCCCTCCCATTTGGTGTAACACTGGGATGTTCTGTGCTTCAAGCTTTTTGGTTTGACTGTGACTGCGCGCACCTTGGACCAAAATCAAGGAAGGACAACTGTGGCTTGTGAAGTAAATCTTTTTTATTTACCACTGGAAACACTGATTAGAATTTCAGCCATCTTTCATCAAAAAACATGCAGAAGATTTGTCTTCATTAAACATGAAGAAGAACAGAGATGTGGGACATCACACAGACATGACAAGAGAGACCCTGACCTGCAGGACGTGCTCCACGGCCTTCTCCAGCATCCTAGCGCCCCCTGTCCCTGGCGATGCAGTGAGACCCAGGATCTGCGGCAACGGACGCTCTCCCTTCAACTTTTTCTCCATGTAGCAACTCATGATCTTGTTGTAGACCGACTCCTTCTGGGTGTGATGACACTCATCAACTATCAGTAGAGTGATATCTGCGGGGAACCACAAAAACTCAGTTGATCATGTCATTACGAAATCACAATCAAGGCTGTTAAAACTAACTTTCACTGACCCGAGAGCTCAACATGTTTGGTTTCCTCGCTGTTGGTCAGAGCGTTGTACAAGATCTGTGCTGTGCAGATGACCACGTCCGAGTCCTGCACCACTTTTCCGAAGAGGTCCTTCAACTCGCTCTCTCCACTCACTGGCACCAGGGTGTAGTCGCAGCCCAGATGAGGCTTGAACTCTTTGGTGTAATGTTGGTCTACAAGGTGAACCTGCAGCACACAATACAGAAAACCTCACTGTATTTGTTCTGCCTCTAGCCACACTGGTTGAAAAATGCTGTGTTCATCTTGTCTGTTTGGTGCATTCTGGGTACCTTGTTGACCAGGACCACCACCTTGGCATGCTGTGTGGTTTCCAGGTGTCTCTTGGCCACGTACACAGCAGCTCGCGTCTTTCCGCCTCCAGTCGGCAGCCAGATGATCACGTTCTCTCCCTGAAGAGCCTCTTCCACCACTTCCTGCTGGTATGAATACAGTCCGAACTCTGCCATCCTCAACTTTACTCCTGTTTGACAACACATCAGAGTCCTACAATCATCACCAAAATACTGCAGGGAAGAAATTAACACTGGATTATACATTGACAGTGTTTTGAACACGGACACCACACAGTCAAAATAAAAGCCACTAATTTATCTATCATCTGCTGGAAAAGAAGCTGGATTGTTATGTACTCACCAGTCAACTGTGGAGAGGTGTGTGGTATCCCCAGCTTCTCCTGGTCCACTATCACCACCCACTCTAGGTGGTGGATCTTTTATAATTGTGTTGTGATCAGCTGTGTGAGGAGGACAGGAAACGAAAGTACAAGCCCATAGAATCTGACGATGGCCCCACTGAGGGAGGCTTTTGAGGGTCAACAGAGAGTCATCATTGTGCAGTGACATAGGAAGCTTAAACTATGCCGTCCTATAATATTTCTTACATAATCCTTTTTTTTTAAAGCAATATCCACACCTATTGTTTAAATATGAATCTATGCCGTTTACTCTATTAGCGACCTATAGCAGACATGTTCTGTCAATCATCAATGTTGTTGATGATTGGCATGAACCCTCACGGGGCCCTATCTGGTTCTCATTACATCAGGGAAACGAAACCTACAACAGTCACTGTTTTAACTCTTAGTTCTCTGTTCTGTGATTTTTGATTTCATCTGCAAGTCATTGTTTTGCAGGACTTTAGCACTTGGGTGGTTTCTGTACCTTACTGAAAGTTGACTTAATCCATACTGACAATACACAAGGATAAATATTAAAGAAAGAGGCAGGTATTATAGCTTAAAGGAAAAACAGCAAGGAGCACTTTGAAGTGACAAAAATGCAGCATGGACTGTATTTTCTCTGCTGATAGTTTGGTTCTTTAGAGCGTAAAATGTATGAAATATTACACATGAAGCTTCTGGAGCAACCAGATGAACAGGGTTATCCAATCAAAGATGATTTCCTCATCAATAAACCTCGATAAAAAGAATTAGGGTTAGTGTGTAAACGAAGCGGCGGCACAATGAAACTGTAAATGATTAGCTGTCTGACTGTGTCCTTTGGGGATTGCTAAAATCAAGCTGTGTGGGTTCTGGGAAGAAAAGAAAAAAAGTGGAGATTGTGTATCTTTGAAGGCAGCGTGTTAAACGATCATTTGCAAGTCTAATAAATCTGTTCCTCTATGCCATAGGTCACTAACAGGCGGACCGCGGTCCGAGTCCGGACCCAGAAGCCGTCCCGAACGGACCCGGACCTACAGCCAAAACAGAAGGTTATGATTTAAAACCTGACGGGGCGCTTCTATTTGTAACCGGCGCAGCTTTTGTAGTCTTTACGGTAGTGGTTTAGCGGATGAGGAAACGCACAGACCAATTGAATGCGAGTTAAGCCATCCCACGTGATACTACTCAGCCAATCAAGTCTGTGCATTCCAGAGGGTAAACATTGCGACTCAACAGTGTGGACAGATGAGAGAGTTAGAGCCAAGTTACACATGAACGTGGGTTAGGGTTAGAACTGTCATGAACTTTGACAGTCAGGTATTTAGTGCATGCAGATGTTGATACAACTGCTAGACTACTTAAATATATATCACACTAAATAGTTGGACATTATGATCTTCCGGACCTTTGCTTCAAGAAATTTTCTCTAACTGGACCTCTTTAAATTTTAGTTGAATACCCCTGGTCTAGATGGTGTGAACAGAGAATTGCACACTCATATTCCTCATCCTTTGTGTTACAGCACATATGGGGTCTCAGACGCTCCTGTGAAGTCAGAGTCTCTGCACGTCATCAGCCCACTGCTTTCAGTTTGAGATCCAACAGGTACAATTTCTATTCTGGTTTTACCCACACAGTTTATTGGAGGTTACAAAGGCAGATGACAGTAGTGTGTGAATTTGTGTGGACATTTGGCTAACCCACACTGACACCTAGTGGCTCATAGAGGCAAATGATTTATATTTAATAATCTGTTAATTGCATCAAGAGGGAAACAGGGAAATAGAGCTAATACTACTAAAAATAACCTCTTGTAAAACATTGGAATAATTACATATGTTATTTGAGATCATTCATATCGATATAATATCATATTACCAGTGGTGGAGGAAGTGCTCAAACATTTGACTTAAGTTAAAGTACAAATAGATAGACAAAAATGTACACAAGTAAAAGTAAAGTACCACATTAACTTTTCTACCTGAGTAAAAGTAAGTAAGTTCTTGCTTTAAAATATACTTGCAAAGTATTAAAAGTGAAAGTGCTTGCAGAGTGTAGCCTATTCCCTAATACAAAGGTCTAATACATCATTATGGCTGAGACTCTGCAGTGACTTCCTCTCAATCCATTTCAGGTGTTGTTTTCTGCACCAGTGATGCGAGATTAGATCATTAATCCCCCTCTTGTTATTTTGATTACTTTTAGAAAATATAATGTAACCAAGTAGAAATAATTGCTGATATATGTAGAGGAGTAAAAGTGTAAAGTACGCAAAGATAAATCAGTCCAAGTTAAGTACAGATACGTGAAAAACGTACTTAAATACAGTAAAAAAAGTAAATGTACTTTGTTTCATCCCACCACAGCACACGTTACTGCATCATAAAATTATTTCCAATTAAAAGCATTTAAAAAAAGCTAAAAGAGCGTTCATGATAAATCGTCTTCACGACAACACGTCAAGCCATGGTGATGGTTAAATTTGTCTTACTGTTGACTTCATGTTGTGCTTTTGTTTCTGCGCTTGAGTTAAAGCACGGAAAATACACGCAGAACCATGCAAAGCCCCAGTGGGCCGTGGGCGTAAACAAAGCTGTCATGCTAATTTCAAGCATGATCGATGTGTAATGGGCTTTAGCACACTGCTGCTGCCTCATTGGCCCCGCAGCATAAATAAGTGCAAGCACGTGTGGAGCATATTTTAGAGTGGCTTGTGTTCATGTATGAAGAATCTCAAACTGCACAGTATTGGTTTCTCTAAAAGAGTTCCGGCTCGCAAACACACACAGACTGGAATAAAAATAAAGATTAAAACTGACGTACAGTGAGAAATAAAACACACAGAGCTCTGTGGTTGGTTCCTCAGTCGAAGAGGTCAGGGAAGTTTTCTTGACAGTATTCTTCAAAGTTGAAGTTGTCCAAAGTGAAAGGGACATCCTTCCACTTCTTCTTAGTCACCCTGCCATCAGGTGTCTGCAGGACCAAATGCTTAATGGCCAGATTGGGCAGCAGGGCGATGTCCTTGTACTTCATCTCAAATCCCCATTGCTGTGAATTTACATAAGAATAACACTCAGATCCCGCCATGCAATCAGCGCTAACATCAGCTCTATCAACAAGCTGCCTAGAGCAGGAAAGTTTCAGTATCTGAGTCTCAAATCAATATTTGGCAGAAGGTCCAACATACCTGGCTGCATTTGCCGTTATTGCAGCTGATAATCCGCCCAGGCTCCCAGTCCTCAAAACTCTTTGGTAGCATCAACTGCCCTCCCACTTTGTAGTGTTTCCTGAGAACAGAGACAAGATTAGAGCAGTGAAGATGTAGTGTAAAGACTGAGGTATTAATGTGCATTTGGATGAACTCTCCTTCCCAAAGGAGTTCAACTCACTTAAATGCCGGATTGACATTGACATGGTGCACATTGTCGATGAGTTTAATGTCACTGCCAGAGGCCACAGGCTTGAAACAGTTTCGACACAGGAGCTGGATACTGGAAGCGGTGTAGAGACTCCTCTTCTGCATTTCACTGCTGTCTTTTATTCTACTTTTATTGACAGTTTGTGTCTGTATCTCAGTTATCTGGAGCCAAAGAAGAATAAAAGGTAAGAAAACACTGAGAACTGGGAGCACAGAATAAGAATGAACAGAGGGCCGCAGCCTCACCTTTCCGCGAAACTCTTTGGGGCTCATATCTTGGACCTGAGCGATGGCTTTTGCAGTCAGCTCCTCCAGATATTCGTTGGTGAGCTCTCTGCGTACCTCCCGCCCCCCTTTTAAGGCGACCACTGAATACTTGCTGTCTTGCGCTCTGGCACGTCCGCTGGCCTGCTGCTGGGCGATCTCATTTGTAAGCAGGCCGTAGCGCACCACCAGGTTGCATTCAGGAATGTCAAGGCCCTCCTCAGCCACGCTGGTGGAGATGAGCAGGTTGAGACTGCCCTGTCGGAAATGGCAGATCGTGTCGGCCTGCTCGCTCTGCAAGGTGTAAGTGTAAGAAAAGCATGTTAGGTCACACTAAACATAAATTGGTACGATCTAAAGCTCATTATACATCAGCACACCTGTGTCATGTAAGTGATGCCGTTGCCAGCCCCGGTCAGGACGTCTGCCTTGACGCCAGCTTCCTGTAAGGCTCTGTTGTTGAGGACCCAATCTTTCAGGCAGTGGATGCTTTTACGTGTTTTGCTGAAGAGGATCCCCTTTGACTGCACACCCGAACCGAACTGTTTCAGCAGAACGCTCTCAAGTTTGGCCATCTTTGGGTTCTCGTAGCGAGAATCTCTTGCAAATTTCCTCAAATCCGCCTGATTCTCTGCGTAACAAAAAAAGGGTTTTTTATAGCCGTTTTCAGTGACCTGCAAATTAAAGGTGCAGTGTGTATAATTGAGTGACATCTAGTGGTGAAGTTGCATTATTGCATCTGTCGCATCTTAGAAGCGTGATCACATCGGATTCTGCAGACTTTCTGCTGACTCTATTCTAAGAGGCCAGGCGGGGGAGAAAGTCTGCAGATAATCCAGAGGCTCTCACGTGGACATTTGCTTTCACACAAGCACCTCCTCTGCAGAAAGTGCAAAGAATCTCCGCAGTTGAGTGAATGTCTCAAAGCAGCTTTGGTTTGCGAACATGTGTGTGAGATACAACATAAATTCAATTCAGTGATGAAAATGTCTGTATTCCCACCTTGGAAAATTCCCACCAGGAAGAGGTCTGTTTTGTCGATTGCTGTTTTGGACTTAGAGATGTAGAACTCCTCCAGGCTGCTGTAAGCATCCATCATACGCAGGGTATCGTTGATGAGCAGGGCATCGTTGTACTGTCTGAGGTGGAGAGCACATTGTGCAAGCTTTCTGTTGTTCTCTCTTACCCCTAATACATTCAAACAGATGACGTATGGGTGGCATTGAAATTAAAACAGCCTTAAATTAGAGAACGAAAAACGGAAACATACCTCGCTGCTCTAAAATCACCACATCTGCCTCGTACTCCTGCGTGCCACACTCTCTCAGTCTGAAGTCTGCAGGTAAGTTCATGTGCTCTTGGATCCTCTGCATCATCCGCTTCAGATCATCCCCAAACGGATCCTAAAAGAACCAAATATGGTTCAAATTGTTCAAATATGATAGAGTCTGAATGTGCCAGTTTCCAAATGAGGTTTTTTTTTTTTTTCACCTCAGGCCTGTTCTCGACGATGTCAAATGTCTTGATGGGTCTCGGCACCTTCTTCTTCAACTCAGGGGCATAGTTCTTGGTTGAAACTATGGATGAGTCCAGGTTGGCACAAATCTGAGGCGGAGAGAGAGGAAGATTGTCAGGGAATTGGTTACGTACTGACCTTTTATATCGTGTATGAAAAATAATATGCCTGACCAAAATTATGTCTCAAAGGCCTCTGCAGGAATGATTCAAATAAGACGTTTAATGTTTTGTGCTGGGAGTTTCCATCCCGTCTCTGGCATTGGGGATAAGACATTAAGACAGTCGCCGTCCTCAAGAAGATAATAAAAATCCTGGCATGACTTCTAGTGATCCAGACTTGTAATCTGCTCCCTCCCATTTGGTGTAACACTGGGATGTTCTGTGCTTCAAGCTTTTTGGTTTGACTGGTTTGACTGTGACTGCGCGCACCTTGGACCAAAATCAAGGAAGGACCACTGGGGCTTGTGAAGTAAATCTTTTTTATTTACCACTGGGAACACCGATTAGAATTTCAGCCATCTTTCATCAAAAAACGTGCAGAAGATTTTTCTTCATTAAACATGAAGAAGAACAGAGATGTGGGACATCACACAGACATGACAAGAGAGACCCTGACCTGTAGGACGTGCTCCACGGCCTTCTCCAGGATCCTAGCGCCCCCCGTCCCTGGCGATGCAGTGAGACCCAGGATCTGCGGCAATGGACGCTCTCCATTCAACTTTTTCTCCATGTAGAAACTCATGATCTGGTTGTAGACCGACTTCTTGTGGGTGTGGTGACACTCATCAACTATCAGTAGAGTGATATCTGCAGGGAACCACAAAAGCTCAGTTGATCATCTCATTATGAAATCACAATCAAGGCTGTTAAAACTAACTTTCACTGACCCGAGAGCTCAACATGTTTGGTTTCCTCGCTGTTGGTCAGAGCGTTGTACAAGATCTGTGCTGTGCAGATGACCACGTCCGAGTCCTGCACCACTTTTCCGAAGAGGTCCTTCAAGTCGCTCTCTCCACTCACTGGCACCAGGGTGTAGTCGCAGCCCAGATGAGGCTTGAACTCTTTGGTGTAATGTTGGTCTACAAGGTGAACCTGCAGCACACAATACAGAAAACCCCACTGTATTTGTTCTGCCTCTAGCCACACTGGTTGAAAAATGCTGTGTTCATCTTGTCTGTTTGGTGCATTCTGGGTACCTTGTTGACCAGGACCACCACCTTGGCGTGCTGTGTGGTTTCCAGGTGTCTCTTGGCCACGTACACAGCAGCTCGCGTCTTTCCGCCTCCGGTCGGCAGCCAGATGATCACGTTCTCTCCCTGAAGAGCCCTTTCCACCACTTCCTGCTGGTATGAATACAGTCCGAACTCTGCCATCCTCAACTTTACTCCTGTTTGACAACACATCAGAGTCCTACAATCATCACCAAAATACTGCAGGGAAGCAATTAACACTGGATTATACATTGACAGTGTTTTGAACACGGACACCACACTGTCAAAATAAAAGCCACTAATTTATCTATCATCTGCTGGAAAAGAAGCTGGATTGTTATTTACTCACCAGTCAACTGTGGAGAGGTGTGTGGTGTTCCCAGCTTCTCCTGGTCCACTATCACCACCCACTGTAGGTGGTGGGGCTTTTATAGTTGTGTTGTGATCAGCTGTGTGAGGAGGACAGGAAACGAAAGTACAAGCCCATAGAATCTGACGATGGCCCCACTGAGGGAGGCTTTTGAGGGTCAACAGAGAGTCATCATTGTGCAGTGACATAGGAAGCTTAAACTATGCCGTCCTATAATATTTCTTACATAATCATTTTTTATTAAAGCAATATCCACACCTTTTGTTTAAATATGAATCTATGCCGTTTACTCTATTAGCGGCCTATAGCAGACATGTTCTGTTGTTTTGTTGTTGATGATTGGCATGAACCCTCACGGGGCCCTATCTGGTTCTCATTACATCAGGAAAACGAAACCTACAACTGTCACTGTTTTAACTCTTAGTTCTCTGTTCTGTGATTTTTTATTTAATCTGCAAGTCATTGTTTTGCAGGACTTTAGCACTTGGGTGGTTTCTGTACCTAACTGAAAGTTGACATAATCCATACTGACAATACACAAGGATAAATATTAAAGAAAGAGGCAGGTATTATAGCTTAAAGGAAAAACAGCAAGGAGCACTTTGAAGTGACAAAATGCAGCATGGACTGTATTTTCTCTGCTGATAGTTTGGTTCTTTAGAGCGTAAAATGTATGAAATATTACACATGAAGCTTCTGGAGCAACCAGATAAACAGGGTTATCCAATCAAAGATGATTTCCTCATCAATAAACCTTGATAAAAAGTCACAGTTTCTATAATAACAAACCCCAAATATTCCTATCCTTGTATCTTTAGGTCACGATACATTCAGGGTAAAAAGCTGATAAGGACAATCACAGGATCAATCAAGTACAATGTCATTTAGGATGAATAACCTCCATCTGAAAAGACTAAAGGAAAATCACAACAAGGTGTTACGACCCTGAGGTCGTGTGAAAGGTTCTATACATCGGTGTATGTGCTGTTATCTACTGTGCCTGTGGTGTGGATCTCTCTCCCTCTCCCTGCTGTGATGCTTGTGTGTGACATGTTTCAGGTGGTCACTGTGTGTGTAGGTTTGTTTCCATTGGTTCCAACCTCCAAGCTTGCAGGATAAGAGGAGGGCTTCCCCCAGCCCCTGGGGTCTCTCCTCTCCACTGCCAGTCAGACTGCCAGCCAGAATTGTTCCTTGTAAAGTGTCTTAAGAGCTGTGGTTGATGTACCAGCCCGGTTTGGTAGGGCTGGGTAGCATTTTTGTTTAGCCCATATTTTCTCCTGTTTTGGGATTAGGAGTTAGGTTAGTAACGTGTCTTTTTGTTTCTTTAATTTGAGTAGGTGAGTTTAGGTTGTTCGCCTTAAGGTTGTTTTTGTTTGTTGTTTTGCTGTTATCCCACCATGAAGCAAAAAGAGTTAATAAAGCTAAACGGGCTGTAATAATTTGTTGCTGGTTGTTCTTGGGAGCTGAGAAGAGGGGAGACTCATTCATCGTGTTGCGACTGGGTTTTCTCCTGGGCTGGGTCGTAACAAAGTATAAGAAACAAATGCAGTAACTTCTAATATTAATATAAATGCACAATAACATAATAATAAAATACTATCTACTAAAAGTCGAATCTGTGGATAATCATCAACACCAGTCCACCATGTGAATCACTGTCATGTGCCTGTGTACTCAGCATGCCGTGTTAATGATCATCTGTGTGATACAGAGAAACTAAAGTGAAACCTTCTTGCTCCTCCTCTGTCCACAGAATGGTTCTCCCGAGGGAGGCTCTGGAGGAACAACCGAACAGGCTTCGCTGTGCAGTGACAGGACAAGCCTGAACGTCCCTGACAGCTAGTCTGTCACTAACCCTGTACAATCTGTACATGGATGATTTTATAATTATCTTAAACACAGTACATGGCTTACAGATACGGTTTTCTTTAGGCCAGAGAGAGGCATTTGCAAACGGAATCTGGTTCTGCATTCTGTAAACCTTAACTGGGCCCTCCCTCTCTGTGGATTTCTATTTATCAGGAAAGTGAAACCTGCAGCCTGACTTACCAGAAAAAGAAAACTACTCTTAATGCACCATAAGACTCCTATTTGGGCATGAATGCAGGTTCTAACTATTAAAATGCCTGATGTATCCCTGATAATATCAGTTACAGAGTTTCAACCAAAGGGCCTGTAATTTTTTGTTCAGGGAAAACACTAACTTATAATGCTTTTCTTCACCAATGTTATAAACACCCACATAAATGTAGCATATAGTGAATATAAATCCTGATTATATAAATCCAGTGTTGGACAATCAGATATAAACCTTCATCCTCCCTGTTGAAGGGTTTTTAAGGGATTCCTCATGAATCCACATTAAGGGTCTAAGGATAGAGGGTGTTGTGTGTTGTATGGACTGTCAAGGCTTCGAGAAAAATATAAAATATCGGATGAATACAATTGTCTTTATTTCAAAACAAAGACCTAAAGTCGGTCTCCAACTTAAACATTGGTCTGAATGTTTCTCCTGTGGTGAAGTTGTGTGAAGAATATCCGTCATGACCACGGACTGTGTATAAAGATGGACAGCTTCCTCCCACTTCCCAGAAATTAATTCAAAACAACTTTATTTGTCCCTGGAGGGCAATTCAAGCCAAAATATCTCTAATCCCAGATATGAATGCTGCCATTTTGTGCCAATAATGTAATTTGGAGCCAGAGTCTGTGCAGTAGTGATCCCGGGTTGAAGCTGCAGTAGTGAGGTCCTGCCGATACATGCGTTCAACCAATCATGAGCTAGTCTCAGCTGTCAATAATGTGATAAGAACTGACAAAAAACATAGCGAAAAATGTATTGGGTTTATGACCTATACTGCAGCCCGTCACCAGGAGGCATTCAAATTTTTGGCTTTACTTTTGGGGAGCAGGTATGTTTTCCATCGTTGTTTACAACTGAATTCACATGGCTATTTTGTCATTTCAGAAAATCCCCAAAACCTAAGGCTTGAGTCCGAGGATGGTTCTTTTAGTTTCAGTGCCATTATTAATTGATGTTTACTCACAGGGTAGGAATCACCTGCACATTCACAAATCATTTATAAAAAACTTTATTGTCATGAACAGTATTATAGTTACAGTAAATGGCATTTATACCATAACTGGAGACAGTAGCCATCCTCAAACTGGTGAAAGGTTCCCTCAGACTGACCTTTCAATAAGAAAATCTGAAATGCAGCATAGGTAGACTGAGGAAGAAGTACGCAACTGACAACCCTGAATAATGCAACACTGACATCACTTGAGTAATTCAAACTAGTCATAATTCAAGTACAAAATAAACATCCACTCACACACGGACAAACAATGAAACATTCAGTAAGCAGGCTCAAAAAGCGTCGGACAGTTACTTCCCACTAGAGAAGTGGGTGCTTTCCAATAGTTCATCACAATGTTTGTGACACTGTAAAAAGAAAACCTGCAACAAGAGAAGGCTTAAAATTGGATCGTTTTTTTTTGTGAATGCTAATTGTAAACTGTCCGCCATGCATGATCACCTACTACAGCTTGTGTAACGTGTGAGCCACCTTCTTTCCTAGGACTGCTGGTTAGCCCCCCCACCAGGCTGGGGACAACGTCAACTATGCGGTAAACCTGTGACTCCACAACAAACTGATGTGGCTTAACACGAAACAGACTACTTACTTTGCATGTGTGTGGAAGTGAGTCTACTACAGAACAAATCAGTGCCAACAGCTACAGTTATCACCTGCAAGCATGGTAAAAGCTATGCTAACGTATGACCTCATGCTAAATGGTTTGGAATAAAACCCTGCCAGTGGAGAACGGTGCATCAACAGTGTGTTTTTATATTAACCGCATATTAAGAAGTATCTGTGTTGACAATATGTTGAGTGTTTTCTTGAAGGCAACAATTTGGGAAATGATCTTGTTTTCTGTCTAGTCAGGAGTACCTCTGCCACGGCGCCAAGAAGATTATGTTTTCACCCCGCGTCCGTCTGTCAACAGGATTATGCATAAAGTACTGAATAGATTTCCACGAAACTTGCAAGAAAGAATAAAATAAGGTGGATCCAGGAATTTGTTTATCACATTCTTTAAAAATTGGCATTTTGGACATTTTAACACATTTTCTTGGGAATAATTCATGCATCTTGTTGACAAAAATCAGTCTTTTCCGCAACAGATGAATCATGACTTTACAGTCTCGGAGCCCATCGGCTGTCGTCTGATGAGGAATTAGCCTCTAGGGGCAACAGACATTATTTGGGGGCTTCCGGTGTAGACGGCAGATATCTGGGATTTCTAGATCCCAAATGGTATTTGCCTTTTATTCTGACCAACAGTAAAAAAAAAAGTCCTTATAATCAATGGAATGAAAGGAGAAAAACAAACTCTCACTTTAGAGGCACCACTACAAACAAATGTGAGTAATTTTATTTTCATAAACAACTTCAACTATTGTGTTTATTGGCAATCGAATGATTCAATAGTTCCTGCACTTTTCAACAGTCCATATTTTTTCACAATTCAGTGTTTTAAGGACTTCACCTCTGAGAAAACCTTTATCTTTATATCCATGAAAATGACCGGGATGTTCAAGTGTCTGTCAGTAACGGAAGGCAACGTGGCTTTAGGTCCCGAGGTCCAGTTTTCTGTCAGTGAACTCGACACTACATTCGAGTGACAAGTTTTGAGCAAACTGGAATGATCAGATGTTATTAAACGCAATAATGAGCTGATTCACACAATAAATAACAGTAGAAAGAGTGGCATTGTTAGGATATTAACTTGGACCTATAACTTTGGTACACTTAATGAAACGTGTATTAGGATTGTTAACCCACTGTGAGTACTGGAAGAGAAGAAAATGACAAGATAACTTTATGGAGAAAAGTTAATGCCATTTTGACACTGTGCTCAACTGGCTCTGATATTTCCAAACAACCATCATGTTCATGTTTGTTAGAGTCCAACAATTCCCTTGTGAAATGTGTCAGTCGTGTACATACCCTTTAAATAACTCAGACATGACAATAGCTAGTTTCCTCGTGATCTGCTTCGTCTTGGTGTGTGGCAGCTGTGACGGTCGCTCCTCTTCTGTCGATAATTCTGCGGCGGAGTTCATTTCTCGATCAGGCCTCCGTCTTTTAATTTGAAGTAGAAGAACTTCTCCAAGGTGTTGGCACACTTGCAGTATTCACTGTCCGGGGGGTTGTACTCGCGGCAGTTGGTGATGATTCGCTGCAGGTCGGCAATGAAAAGCTTCTTGGTCACATAGTACCTGTTCTTCAGTCTCTCCGTCATAGTTTTCAGGTCTGTGGGGACAATTAAAGTCAATTGACAAATGTATAGTTTGCTTGACATAAAGAGTGAAAGTAATGAGGAAGAGGATCGCTCACCGATGGGAAATCGGATGATTTCATAGTAATCTGGAGCCTCAGATTTCTTCACTGGTTCCATGAAAGGCCAGGCATCAGGGTGGGTCTGGTGAGATAAAGTCCTTTAGCCTTCAGTAACGATACGTTTCAGTTTTAAAACAGTTGTTTTAAATGAAAATGATCTCCAGACGAGTGTCTTAGCGCTTGATCAGAAATAATTTCTGTCCATACTAACATAAGCCTCCTGCTGTTTTCTCACAAGAGATCATTCAGACATTCTAAAGAGTTTTTACTAGGGGGCTGGCCCGAGAACCTCCAGAGAAAGTCCGGAGGCTCTCACTCTGACATTAGGACTCTCACATACAGCCCTTCCAATGTCAGGAGATTATCCGGAGCTCATAACCCTAACCCGTATGTGTAGCAAAAGTGATGCATTCTAAAACTAACATTTATTAATGTGGATGTAGCCTCTGTTCCTGTCTGGCATCAACGAGTGAGTCTTACCTTTATCTGGGCCAGGAGGTTCTTCAGCATGTTGTACAACACGTCAGGGTCCTTCACCTCTTTCCTAGAAAACATGCAAAATGATAAATAAGAAAAATACTAACAAGTAGACGGAGCGTAGGAAGAAAAATGTTTGAGACTTTTAAATATAACATTGCAAGTAATGTGTATCGCGTTGATTTTTAAGTTTGGGACTGGCGGCATTAACTTGTATATTTAAAATTTCAATCGTATATTCAAGATGAGTTTTAATATTCTTTTTTATAGTTATTCACTCTGTGTTATGTAGCTTTTCAACAGCAGGAGGTGTCCAGTTGATACAAAATTATTATATAAGTATTTTGTGACTTATGAAATTTGTGGTTTGGGTGTTTTGTATTGGATGCACAGCTTCCTATAGCTGTATTCTATTTATTTAGTTAAAACTTTGCATTAAAACTTTCAATTGAATATTAACGGCCATGATTGAAAACTACAGTATTTATACATGATTTAGAACATTATGTCTCAGATCGTTAAATACTGCATCAGTGGTTGAACAGTTGTGTAAACTCCTGCACAAGCAAAAATTATTTAGTGCTACTTGGTGTAGAATTTGAAAGACGTCTGACTTTTTATCTTTAACAAGCTTTATCCACTATGCTTTTATTGTGGAGCTTCTCAGGACTGTGCCTTTCACCAAGCTAACTAAAAATAATGACTGCATAAAGAGGAAATTCTCAAAGAGAGCCTGCTGAATATGAAGCTCCTCTAGAACACCTGATTACTACAGCAACACGTTCACAAGCATCTAAACAAGACAACCCGGTTTTCAAAATATAACGAGTTTACCCTTTGTCCTTGTTACTGGGTTTCCAGCCCGTCTCTCCTGGAAGACAAACACTTGTAAGTAATATGATAATGCCGTTTAAAGAACAATATTTTTTCTTCATGATACACAAACACCTACTTATGCCTGGAATGCTCTCCACTGGGATCTGTCGGACTCCCTCTTTGAAGCAGGTAAGTCCTGGGTAAACCTTTCTAATCTGGCTCTGCTTTCTCTCAATCAGCTTCTTAATAATCTGATGGAATACAAAGGTGATGTGATATTAAAACCCAGAGATTAGCAGCAGAAAACATTTTAATGAGAACACACCACAGCCTCACAAACCTCTTTCTGTCTTTTGATGATGTGCGAGAGCTCAGTGTAGGGGATTCTCGGGTTCAGCTCACACTCCATGAGCGTCGCTCCTTCGTAGTCTTTGATGTATCCCAGGTATCGACTCTTCGGCACTTTGATGTCTTTGGAAAAGCCCTGCGAGGGAAGAGCAAATTACTGAGCGGACGAGATCGCAGGAGAGGACGGGACAGGGGTAATGTAAAGGTCGGGCCTCTTGTACCTGCTTTTTGAAGTAGCCAATGGCGTACTCGTCAGCGTAAGTGAGGAAATAGAGAATGTTGTGTTTGATGTGGTACTCCTTCAGGTGGTTCATCAGGTGGGTACCGTAGCCCTTATGTTTAAAAGACCAAGAGAAGACAATCAGAAAAACTGCAATTTTGCAATAGGCATCTAAATACCGATGTGATTTTTATGGGGGGAAAAAAGAGGTCAGGTGGAGTGGCTGCAAGGTCGAGGGAAAAAAGGCTAACCTAGAAAAAATACTGCGGTTCTTTCTTAAGCTATTTTTTATCTAGAATTGTGGTCTTGCGGTTGTACGCCTCGTACCAACCAGTCAAGATGCAGTTTTCGTACCTGTCTCTCCAGAATAATATAATCTTTGTAGTAAAAACTTGAACAAATTCAATAAAAAAGGTATAAACTGTATTTCCTGGCGATTCTGATTCTCGTAGAATATTAAGTTGTAGCTATGACAGCAGACACTTCACACATTTTCAACCCAGCAGCACTAAACAGTTGAACAGTCTCTTCAGTTTGTGGATCTGAAATTTCATCAGTATATCCACTTTTGTTCCTGAGGTACTGACCTTAAATGTAAAATATCGTTTCGTTTTACCCAATCAAGACATTTGTGTGAAATGGTGAAGTGTGAATCGTATTATTGTCCATCTCTAGAATCACTGCATCTCAAAGTAAAGGATTCTACATACCTTCACTTGTTCATTGGATGTGACAGCACAGAAGACAATCTCCGTGAAGCCCTGAGTGGGAAACATCCTAAAACAGATGCCTCCGATGACGCGGCCATCTTTAATAAGGGCTAGGGTCTTGTGCTTCCTGTGAAAGTGAGAGATGTCAGGTCGGCGCAACGGCGACTGGCAAAGTCCGACTATCGGTAAAGAAAACATCTACTCACGGGTCAAACACCAGTCGTGTGATGTACTCTTTGGGCATGCGAGGTAATTGATGAGAGAAGACGTTTTGCAGACCGACCAGCCACATCAGGATCTTCTTGTTGGACTTCTGGGAAAGTGAGTTTCCAATGACGTGGAACTCTATGATACCTCGCCGCTCCTCCAGCCTGGCAGTCTCATCACGGGCAGCGTTTGGCGTGAGCAGATTAGTCTAGAAATACAACACAGAACACAACATATACACCGTCAGTGCTGCATTTTAAATTTGTAACAAGATGGAATATGTTGTGTTTAACCTTTAAAATGCGGAGGAAGTGACTCACCTCTGGTCCGAGCATAGCAGCAGGGTCAGTGATCGTCATCATAACTTCATTGACCAGCTCCATAGGAATGTCTCCCATCACACGTATCCGCTTAGCGTCCTCCAGGGTCAACGCCTCCGGAAGTTTACGCTTCTCTCCTGAACAGACGTTCGACAATACTCAGGTCAATGATGCTGATAGTGACTGTTGAGCCATCGGTGTTATTGTTACTCTTACGATTTTCAATAAGCACATTTATAAGAACAAACCAAAGATATTTGTCAGATAATGTACACCTGCCTATATATTTAACGACCTCCCCAGTCCCCAAGACATTTTGGAAGGGACAGGGGATAAATCATGATACAAGCTTGTCAACATGAACCAGAATCTCAAAGGAAAGTTTCAAACATCTTGACCTCAAAGAGAGAAAATACCCAGTATTAGCGTGGTGTTTATAATCAAGTGCTTGTTGGGTGTATATGCAAGTATGTAGAAGTGTGTTGGGTGTTTTATAAAAGTTTTTAGTGTTAAACAATCCTACATATAGTCAGTCAACTACATAAGACATGTGTGAGTCTGGTATAAAGGTCATTTAAAAAAATAAATCAGAGCAGTGCAGAGGTCCCAGACCTGTGATGGTCTCTGAACATCCAGAGTCGATGCCGCCCAGAGAGGAGATGCTGCTCAGGCCTTTAGCAAGAGCAGGGGAGCCAGACACTGCAGCAGGACTGATCACTGCAATGGACAGACACCAAAGTTCAGGCTGGTGGATTACAAACTGAAACAGAAAGTGTGACATCAGCTCAAACCAAATATGTGTAAGTGCCTTGTATTTACTATTATACATATTTACCTTTTATTATACCATTTTATCTTTTAACAAGCTCAAGTCTAATTTATGGTTTTCTGTTACACAACTAAATTAATTTCTGCATATGGATATTTGCACTCGTCACATATTATGCTATTATTGCGACAGGTGGTGTACGTAATTCCTTTAAATTCTTATTCGCTTAACTTATTTGTTTTAAATTGTTCCGTTTCTTGTATATGCTGCAACAAATGAATTTCTCAACTGGATACCAAAGTCTTTTTTATCTTTAACCATAGAGAGGAATTGTTTTTTGTAGTGGGAATGCTTCACATTCATTGGTCTGCTCTGAGTTGTTTGCGGAACTTAACTTACCATTTAACACCATTTGTGATTCCTTTAATTTCCCAGGACAAGGGATCTTATTGATGATTACAGAACAGAACTTATTGTTTAGGGCTGTCGAAACCTGACTCATAAAAGATCATACCCGGCTGTACACCCTCCTCACCTGTTTGATGTCCCAGCTGTGTGCCATCGGAGGCAGGCATGGTGAAGTCAGCCTCCCAGATGGGTGACTTATCGCCATATATTTCCTCCTCCAGCATGGACAGGAACCTGATGACACACATGTACAGATGTGATTAAGACAGACAAGTGCCCGACTGCACCACAACGCAATTGTCCCAATTTTAATGTAGCACACGCACCAAAGAACGGGATAAAAAGATGACAAGGGGATGATTCACTAAATCAAAATACTTTCCAACTGCGTCAGAGGCACACGCACAATTAAAAAAAATCTGCCCTTACTTGGGGAAGTGTGTGAGGATGAGTGTGCGTTTCTCTGGCAGCAGTTTATCCTTCTCCACTCGGAACTTCTCCAGGAGCTGGCGTCGGGTCACGGTGAAGATGGACTTGAGCAAGCTGCGGCCGAACACCTGAGTGGTTTCATAGCGCGGCAGGCTGTCGTTGCTCTGGGGGACATGGCAGTAGCACAGCCACCTGGGGGGTCATAAGCAAAACACTGCTATTGTAAAGCATCCAACAAAGGGGTATAGCAAATAAAAGCATCTAGCCGTCTATATATTGGTTATTGACGATAGAAACTAGTTAATGGCGTGACGCACCGTTTTCTTAAATAACAACACGTATACACACCTGGTGTAGTCTACTTTGTACGCGGTCCCATCGTCTTTCTGTGTGCGCTGGCGATACTGCGTCGGCGTCTCCAGCTTCCAGTAATTGAGGCACAAGAGGAACATCTTTGACAGCTCAAACATGGTCTGCCTTTCCTTTGGTGCCAGGTGGCTGAATTTATACTGAACGAAATTCAAAACCCCCTGTGAAATATAACCAAACACAATAAGGACAAAAAGTTAGACAAATGTGATGATGATGCATCCTTTCAAACTAAATGTATGAAGGTGTTGGAGAATGAAGATGCATGTTTGTTCTTGATATAATCCTGTCGCTCTTTCAGGTGCTGCTATATATATGAAAATGAACTGAAAATGTTTTTAATTTCATGTTCACCTGCTCAATGTTGGGCTTTTCGAAGGGCGGACTTCCGAGGGAACCCTCTACCACTGGCTGGCTCATCTGCAGGATGCATTTCCTTAGCAGCTAAGAGGAAGAGGGTAGAAATGACACATGACAGCTGAATGACTCCTCTGACCTGTGTGCTGGTGTAACGTCAGTATCCTGCAAATGGACTCTGTGATTAATCTTCCTGTGACAGTGATTTTAGACACCGCTTGCTTACCTTAAAGAGGTAAAAGTAGACCTGTTTGGTGTCAGTGTCCTCCTCTTTGTGCACAGACATGAAAAGGTTCTCCACGTCCACCACCATCCCCAACAGCCTGTTAATCTCATCCTCAGACACGTTCTCCAGGTGGGACACATGATCGGCTGCAGACAAGGGATGAAATAAGACATACCCATTGCTCTATCATGTGCAGACATTGTTGTTGGGTGTATGTCTGTGGGGAAAAGACCGAGGCGAATACTGGGGTGTATGTGGAAGGTGTTTGTACCCAGGGCATGTCCACAGCTGCGGCACGGCTCGCTCAGGCTGGCTGCTTGCTGCTGCAGGTCCATACGTGTGGCCGATGGAGGATTTGGGTTTTTCCATCCATTGCACTTGCAGGTGTCACTCGCCTGAGAACAGGTAGAATATGATAAACACCGAGTAAAGCCGCTTAAACTGTGACTCAACTGCAGCTTATGTGTCACTAAACGATGTAAGCATAAAGGCAGCTGGTGACAGATTCATGGACAGATTTCATGTGAATAACACAAGTACCCGGAGACTGTGGTTAGCTACAGAAGTTAACATGACGTTAGCTCGTTAAGCTATTTGTTTATGTGTTTGTTAGCCGTGTCTTCACTGTGCTAACATTTGTCCCCCCATCCCCCTTTAGATGCTAACATTAGCCGGTCAGTGCTTTGTTGTTGTGAACTTTGGGCTAGCTAAAGCTAGCTGAGGCTAGCTGGTGCTAGCTACCTTGCAAGCGGAGAATACGCCAAGTTTCTCAAGCTTTTTCGCCCGTGGGAAAGCTCGGACTTGGGCTTTCTTCTGGCTGGCACGCTGCTGCTGGCTCAGTCCCGGTCTTGCCGGGTCACTGTTCCCGGGCCCGGAGCCTGTGGCGGCGGTGCTGGAGCCAGCTGAGCCCGCGGACTGGGCTTGAAGAAGCCGGGGCTGTAAGGCCTGAGCCGGATCCGACATGTCCACACTGCGAGACTCGTCCTCTGCTCCCGTGGAGCCCGAGCGCTGCCTTTACTGACTGTCGGAAAACTGGACTCCGCTGCAGCGTTCAGCGTTGGAAAGGACTTTTTTTTTCTCCATTTATTTCCATTACAAAAACAACACGTCAACAAGGGTAAACAGTGCCACTAGTGATTTAGACTCGAAGCAGATTATCTGACACGATAACAAACTGTCAAAGCAGCACTTAAACACCAAAATGAACCAATAACATATTTCAATGTATAAAATTACGTGCCGCTATTGAACAGGCTTCTTTCCATCTGCTTCAAGCAGAATCACCTTTACACATTAAAGTCTGCACAGATCTTTAAATTCAGTCGGTTTTTAGTTTTATTTTGTAATGATTTTACAGGAAGTGCTGTTGAGGTCTGTCTGAATATGTGAGTACATTAGACTGTATGATCTTGTTTAGTGCCCTCCAGTGGCCATAGCGCCAAACTCTTAGTTTTTAAATTGTTCAGTTGAGCTGTTTATTATTATTATTATGTTTTTTATGTCTGCCTTGGAGCCACTGGAGTGCAGTTACTCATTGTGAGCAGAAGGAAATCAGTCTTCTTGCCCCCTAGTGGACATAGTGAAAAGACATATCGTCAAACTGAAGTTAATAAATCTTTAAGTGAGACACTTTTACATTTAAAATTAGTTCAGTGGGAATAATAGACTGATATTATTTACATTCTTTGCAGGTATCAATTAGTGCTAAAAAATATTTCTGTTTTAGTGACGTCCATTCTCTCATCAAACAACAGATTGCCTTTCACCACATAATGGTTTCAAATAAACTGTAACACTATAATGGAGTCTTTTTGAATGTGATTGTTATTATCAGAGGTGTCAGTATATCTGCCTCCAGTAAACTCCCTTGTAAAACTAGCATCAACAACCTTGTTACAAGACCCAACCTGTTACACAGGTGTGGAACACCTTGGGTACACCAGCATAGCAAGTGCACTTGAAAACAACACACCTTCTCCGTGGTGATAATGGGCAATGTAGGTGTTTTTTGACATTCAGTATTAATTCGGAAAAATATTTAAGTGTTGATCGCTAATAAAACCTGAATTCAAGTAGTACATTTATTTTAAATGATAGATGTAGATTTTATAGTTGGGAATTTGATTCATTTGAACTTAAGAGCTGGGATCAGTTAATTTTAGGTTTTTGAACTTCAGATTGAAAACTTGTCAGCACTATTTTATTTATTTATATACATTTCAAAAGTACTCATTACCTTAAAGTAGGAACAAGAACAAAGGAAACAATAACTTTAAATTTCCAGATGTTTTATGGTAAAAAACAAAAATTGCTCACAGATTTTCATGGTCAAGTTGGTAATAAATATATTTAAAATATTTGAGAAATTACCACTAAATCTCCCAGGAAACTACATGTGGCTGGTGTTGTTAATCTTTGCCAAGAAAATGAAACCAGTTTGCTTTAAAGGCATATTTTTTAAAAGGAGTCCTACCGAACATGAACCTCTGATGGATTAGAAATACTAAGAGGGATGTTGGAATTCAAAAATGGCCAAGGTGTGGCTGGCTGCACTATTATATTTTGGCTGCTAGTCACTGCTGATTCTTAATTTTTAAATTGAAAATTAAATGATTAATTAAAACAGGAATACAAAAAAAGATATCTTCCCTTTGTTTATTCGTAAAATTATCAGTTTTTCCCCACTTCCTTTTCGACCCCTGGCCCGAGCTTCCAGCCCCCCCATTATCCCCCACCTGCTAACAGCGGTGGCTGCTGTGCAGGTGTCGTTGTGCTAGTTGTTGATGTCATCGTAGGATGACAACACTGTTAAAAGGAATCCCTCCCTGATATGAAGAGTTAAAAGAAAGAAAGAAAAGACAAAAAGAAAGCAAAGGATGGGGACAACATCTCAATTCACGAAAAGATGATGAGACAGAACCAGTGCATTTAATACCATAGATCTTCAGAAAAAAAAAAATTAAGACAATTAAAAAAAAAAAAACACAAAATAATTAAGGTTGACAAAACATCATGTAGAGATTGGGAAGATATTGTTTTGACAATAACTACAGATTGATTATAAACTTGAAAAGTCTGATACAAATACAGCAATATGTTTTCAATACACAGTTGTGATTTTGGTCGGTTGTGGTTTTGGGACATTGTTTGACAGCTGGCTAATATCTGGTCTGGTTGATCGGAGCTGTTAGATTGGTTGGATCAGCTGACTCGGTGGTGTTGGTTAGTTCCCGCCGCCACAGCACTGGCCACTTCTGCCCTGTGGGGCAGCTTCCTGCAAGTCAACGCCGCCTCTGGTTCGTCCACCGGCGCCCGCTGCACCCTGAGGCTCGTTCTTAGGAAGCTTCTTGGCTGTTTGGGGGGTAAGAGTATCATCCATTAATGAATGCACTGTGATTATGAGACAACAGGGCTGTGAGTAGAAGCTATTCAAAATTCTGTCAACTAAATCAAATTGGATTTTCTACAGCCTCAGTTGACGTCGCCAGACGTCTTGTGCCAACGGCCCAAAGAAAAAACTGCAAATTCTCACATTTGAGAACCTGGAGCCACAAAACATTCTTTTAGATTTTTAGCAAGAAATAACTAAAAAGATAAATCGACTGATTCAGGGGTTTATTTAAAAAGATTAAACGAATAATCAATTGTTAGCTGCTGCCCTGATCTTAAGCTTCATCTTCCTTCCATTTGATTAACTAATTGTTGCAGCGTGACAGTAACTTGTGTCTGTGTCAGTGCTGGGGTTCACTTACCTATAGCCATAAAAATCTCATTGACATTCATAGCAGTCTTGGCTGACGTCTCCATGAAGAGCAAACTGTTGTCATCTGCATATGCTTGTGCTTCCTAAACAAGGAAATGTAACACACATATTCAGCTTAGATTCGTTTATGCAACACTTTCATTAAAGATTTAAAAACGTCTGTGTCAAAGGTGTTTTTTACCTGGAAATCTACAGCCCTCTTGTTGGCCAGGTCTGCTTTGTTCCCTGCCAGTGCAATAACAATATTCGGGCTGGCTTGTCGCTGGAGCTCCTTCACCCAGTTCTTTGCACGTGTGAATGTATCCTTGAAGAAAAAAAACAAAACAAAACAAATCTTTTAAACTTTGAATCTCTGGTTTTAAATGTCACATTTTGCTTTAAGAGTTAAAAGAGCAAAGGTCTGTAGCCGTCTGCTGAATCAAACAATCATCAACTCGTGCGGGAGGAAAAGGGTCAGAACAGATGACAAAAGACTTCTGAACGTCTTGGCTGACGTCCTGCCATGGTCCAGGTAACTCACTGTGTTGGTGATGTCGTAGACCACGATGGCGGCCTGGGCTCCCCTGTAGTACATAGGTGCCAAGCTGTGATACCGTTCCTGTCCTGCAGTGTCCCAGATCTCAAACTTGACTGTTGTGTCATCCAAACATACCGTCTGTGTGAGGAAGGCAGCTGGGAAACAAAAAAAAAACATAATAGATATCAAGCTTTTTTTTTGGACTGGGAGGAGGTATATGTTAACTGGAGGGAGAAAGTTGAATATTTAGGCTTTAAAAGATTAAAGCTCAGTTGAAACAAACTCACAGTCATTGGAATTATAAAAAGACAAACACATTTGATTTAAATTTAAAATCAGTTTTGGTGAGATACGGTGCTGGAATAATTTTACCCCTTCAGAACTGGAATTACTCAATTGAAAAAACATGTCAGAATGGAAAATACTACACTCAAAAAGAAAACAAAATCATATCCTGTGTTCTGCAGAAAGAGGCACAACTCAGCTGAGTGTCACATGACAGAGGGGGAAAAAAAGAGCAGCGCACATACTTTAAAGCTTAGTAATCTTTGACCAGGCGTGCAGCTGACCGCAGCCTCGGTAGAAACAAAAAACGCTGACTCGTCCTGAGTCTTTGGTTAGCGTAAGCACTTAGCATCCTGTCCCTACATCCTCCAGCCACGTTACTCAGGAGTAGGGAGGAGTATTGTTAGGATTTTATCGACACCGATTCTTCTCGATACTCTTATTGATACTACTCTACAGTTTTGATGCCCTCCACATAGACATTGATTCAGTTTAGGCTTGTGTGCTGAAGCCTTAAAATGGGGGGGGGGGGGGAACTGCACCACTGCATCGAGGCACATTTCTCTGTGCCAGTCAACATACGACTCGCTGTAAATCCTATGATACATATTTGGTGGTTAAGTTGATCAAAAGGATGATAATGCAGTGAGCAGTGATAAGAGCAGCAGCATCCACTGTGGCCTAAATGTCTCTGTTCAACATAGATACAGCGGCTGAAAAACATGCATGGATGAAACAAATAGAACCACAAATATCTCACACCTATTCCTTTAATTTTTGGTAAAGTAGTTTTCATTTCGACTCAACATGTGTATTTACACCCCTGTTAAACCCAGCATTCCGACAAAAGAGGAAACCTGTCACTGTTGTTTTTCTGGCTGGATTGAGGATCTGCACTTTTAACACACAGATTACCTCAGGCTGAATACACCACAATGCAGCAACAACATGTAAAACGCAGCACTCTGCCAACAGATCACAAATCCCTGTGTCATATTCTTGTTCTTTAAAACTTAAATCTCTTCGATCAGCTTCACTCATCTACAGGAGGTCCAGGAAATCCCCATTGTTGTCTCGATTCCTTCCTGTTTAATGTAACCACACTCCTCTGCTGTCTGAGAGCTGCTGTTCACAGTAGCCTGTCTCAAGTTATTTTCTTTTACATCTTACTCTCATCGCTGTGAAAAACTGTTCTGAAATGTTATCTGTTTTCCACAGAGTCAAGATATTTGCCTCGCTAAGTGAGGAGCTTGGTGAGTCAGGTGATCAGCGGCATGGAATTGGTTCTGCCGCTCCTCCTCCTCGACATGCATAACAGAAAAGATTAAGCCCTGCAAGCAAGCAAGCAGCTCCTCTGTACTGGCAAGGGCATGTTTTCTTCTACTCAACCACTCATGTCATACCTCTGTTAAATCCAAAGCCAGGATGGAATATTGTAGGATTTGTGCAATAATTCTATTTCAGTTAGAAGTTAGAAACTAATTGTGTATTAAAATAAGTTTTAAATTGTTTTTTATATCATAATCTGTAAATATCAGCCTTGATATGTAAAGTTGTACGGCTACAGTATTAAACACAAACAGCTACAGTGCAAAAGACAGTCTTATCCTGGACTTACTGAGATCATTTTCCTGAAGTGATAATCAGCCAATAAAGCATGACTCAGAGCAGAGACAATTCTGGGAATCGAAAGAGAAGCCCTCACCTCCGATGGTGCTCTCCTGGTACTCGTGGAACTGGCCTTTGACGAAGCGAAGCACCAAGCTGGACTTTCCCACCGCCGACTCCCCCAAAAGCACGAGCTTAAACTGGCAGATCTTGTTGCTTGCCGCGGTACCGTTGGTCCGTGCTTGTCCGCCTCTCCCTGCCATAATGCAGCGTTAAAAAAACTTTAGGAGAAAGAAGTAGAGGAAGCCGGGAGGAGAGGGAGGGAGCGTGGCTGACTTGAGGCTTGGGCTCGGTGCGGGGGCTGGGTGAGGCCGAGCTCGACGGAGGGTGGGGTGAGTTCAGGTTAGGCAGGTAGATGAGCCAGAGGAAGTAGACACCTCACCAGTGGCAGCTGAAAAACACAAAAGTATACAGTGGGTTATGATCCACTCCAAACTCAAACCAGAATTTACATTTTTGTCAAAATCCAGTGAGGTGGTTAATGAAAAAAAAAGGTTCCTGTTGGTAATTGCAAAAAAAGATGTAAAAAAAAAAAAGCACTGAACCTTAAATTATTTTCTTTTAGATCAAATAATCATCAGACAGTCTAAAGTCTGAACGTGCATCACTGCGGCACTCTTCCTTATTCTTATTCTCATTAAACCATGTTAACTATAAACAGGCGCTTGAGAGAACAAAGAGTATAATTTGAAACACAACACTGTTTTGCTCCTGCAGGTCAAACTACCGTTTTTTTCCTTGCATGAACGTGATGTCATATATTTAACTGAGAATACACAGAATAAATTAACAAATAAAATGATGAGGACGTAGAGAAATGATGGCACATGTACAGAGGAAGGTTTCACAACTACCTGCAACAACATTTTGTTTTTCCAGGATCAAACAGCAAAGTTAAAAAGGTAAACCAGGTTTCTTCACTCAGTCTTCTTGTAGCATCCAGGCAGTGGATGATCTGTACCAAGAGGAAATTGTAACACAGAGTTTGACTTAAAAAAAAGGAAAGAAATCTAAGTTTTTGAATATAATTAAGCCAGCATTAATCGTCAAATATAAACCGAACCGCTACAGGCGATAATTGCAAACCAAACCAGCCATTTGTACTGAGTAAGTAAACCTTCCTAATCGTGTTTTTTAGTCGAGTGATGCACATGAGGTCAGCCAGCTTCTGCTTGGTCAAAGGACAGGAAACACAACTCAGCTCAAAGCAGGAAGTGAAGATTGCAGAACACATTTTACTGCTGAGCACATTAAAAACATGGAATGTGCCTCAGTCACTGGGAAACTTGACGCATAATGCGTGGGTTTGACAATTCCTTAGAAAGAGGCCGGGATATGTCAAGAATGAGGAAAAGCAACATATAGATGTCACTGCTGATAGTCGATAGAGTTTGGCTCTGCTGATCTTCTCCTAACGTTGTAGCGGATCTGGGCTTGGTGGTGAAATATTCAGAGGTGACATGTTGTATTTGACAATGGACAAACTATGCAACATACATTTCTTCCATTACGCTTTATAGCAGTAGTTCATTTTTAGCCCTCACAAAGCATATCGTGTTTTCCCCTTTGACTTATACATACAAATTATTTGGCTATAATAACCCAGGGGCATCACATGTTTCAGATTTAAGAAAGACTATCCATGTTCAACTTTGATGGAGATTTCAAGGATATAAGACCGGTACATCGTCAGCAGTGAACTAAAGGTCTCTGGACTCACACTCACACACACACACACACACACACACACACACACAGTGGGGGTCCCTCGCAGCAGAATAAAAGCACTCTGTTCCCTGAGTCAAATAGTCGGCCTGTACTTATTTTGTTTGCGAGCTGCAGATCTGAACCCTCACCTGTTTGCACTGCTCACTGGAGGAGGCAAAGAGAAGAGACGGACTGAGGGTGTTAGAAGATCGAAGCTTCTTGAACAGAGGATGTGAGGGAGGACATTTCTGGAAAAAATAGCTGGAATTACTAGGAACTAATTACAAATATGAGGCACCCTGGTGCAGGAGTCCTGCTCTGACCTGACATTAAAGTGGTGATTACCATGTCTGTCTTAACCCTAACCAGGAATTTAACTCTGTAAAAATTAAGCTGAAAGCAAAAGAGATTGGTCCAGCTGCTAACTATCTTCTCTCCTAAGGCCAGAGATGTACTTCCTTTTTAGTCAGGTCTTCACGTAGACAACTAAACGCATCGTGAGCACAAATGTTCATATACTTGCTGTGTACTATGCATGTTACTGGAGTATTCCACTAGAGGGCACACCACAGAACTCAGACCATAGAGAACTTCTGGATTTGCATTACATAAATAAAAACACGGTGACACTGGAGGTCACGTACTGTTCCTGTACGTGTTAAATCTTGCAGACGCATGGCATTGAATTCTAAGGAAGTGCACAACCGATGCACCAAACAGACGCAGGCTTTGCGAGGCAGCCATGATGCATACACATACATGTATGTATGAAAGCAAGTATGTTGCTGGCTTCCTCTTCCTCATTGCCCTTACACTAGCACCTGCATTGGCCTGTTTATACGAATACTAACAACAGCACTTTGGTTAACTGCTTCCTTCAATTACAGTTGCTGGAAATCATCACCCTCATCCATATATTTGTTGGTTGGTTTGTATGTATGACAAACGTTTTAAATAAGTGCCTGAATGAAAGATATGGAGCTGCTGCCATTTACACAGGAGGGTGAGGAAAGGTTTCAGAAACATAAGGAAACCTTAGGAGCCAAAACCATTTGTGTCTTAGGCTGAGGATTTTATGAGCATCAGCAGGAAACAATCAATTACTGCATCAAGTTTTATGCAAAAAACATGCTACCTGCTAATTAAAAACGTACTAAGTGTTTATTGCCAAACCAATAACACAGATGCATATTTACAGCAAACTGTACCTGAGCTGCACACGTCTTAAGCAGCCTGTGACAAATGCTTTGATTGGCATCCCTAATGGGCTCTGAAGACCTCCACAGGGAAGTGGGTCAGAGAGAGACAGTGGGACATGGGTCAGAGAAAGGGGGAGGAGAAAAGGCAGAAGCAGACTGGAGGGAAGGCCTGTGAAATATTCATCGTGGCCTCCTGCATGCTCTGCTGCCAGCGTGATATCCAAGCACTGCTCAGGGATTGCAGTGCACAGAAAACCTAAATATGAGAGTGTGTGCACAAATTGAAAAGCAGGCCTCACTAATGATAATGTTATTTAAAACACAAAACCAGTGTCAAAAACTGAAAAAAAACAGATGCTATTTCTATGAATAATTGCTATGAAAGCAATACACATTAGTCTCCCACAGTCAAATAGTTTTTCCCTTCCTGCGTTGTGGCCTGTTTACCTTCATAAAAGCAAATAAATTCATACCGATACTCTTTTAATCAATGATGACAATAATTATGTAAAAATGATCATGTCTCAGTTTCCATCAACAGTTTCCCAAGTTTCTAAGAAAAAACATTTTATATTTTATTTTGTGTAGTGTCCAATATGATAGTTTGTGCAGTTTTATTCAAGTAGTAAGTATCAGTGTCAAACTATTGTGGCATAAATAAAGTCAAAGTTTGGAAACTTCTTTTCATACTTGACATGGAAAAAATATGGAAGTTTAAATGCAGTTTTTGGCCAAAAGGGACGGCAGTTTAAGCCCCTAATTTTTGCTAAATAACTACACAAAAAAAGAGAAAATGACCTGCTTGATTTTCTAAGGTTTTATAAGATTTATAGGATGATTTTAACTGAGCACTCAGTTAGTGTTTACACAAAATATAGCCAATAAATGGTAGTATACTTAAGAGTGTGTGAACAGGTAATCACAGAAGTCGGTCACATTCCATGTAAGTAGCAGTCTAACAACCTTAACGGCTGTTTGTAATGGTTACAAAGAAGCAAGCAGGGACTTGTGCTGTTCACTTCATGTGAAGGGTGGGGGCCTGGGAGAACTGGTGGTGTCTGATATGAGGGGGTGCTGTGCCATCCTCTTTTGTCTATTACGCCAAATAGTCAGACTCTCACTAGCAGCAAGCATGACTTCAAAACCGAGACGTTGCTGGCAAAGAGTTTTCGTAGGTAAAAATATACAAAAAAGCAGAACAATCTCTAAAATGAAACAGGAAATACTCTCTATCCAAGGTAAAACCTACTTCAGCTCAGGTCTCTAATAAAGAATGGCTTTGGAAACGGTGACAGATTGGATGGGAAGCTGGTGACATAACTCAGGAAAAGCAAACGGGAAACTAACAAAGGACAAACTGAGTTCCATACGAAGGCAAGTTGAAGATGTTTAACCGTTCGTCCGAAAGGTTTTACACTTCTGAGAACTGAAGAAGAACCTAGAAATGCGCCGACCTACAGGGCTGAGAATCTCCACAGACGAACAGGATAGCCATCACTGTTGGTCAGCAAGGTCAAATGGAAATCTCAGGCATTTCCTTTTCTTGGGCCTTCTGTGTGAAGGCTCAGTGACCAAACCAAGATCTTAAATCAGCACCAACCAATAAAATTACATTCAAACGATGTAATTATTATCAAAACATTTATCACATAAAAAATGAAATGTGCAACAGCAGTTCTACAGGTAGCAAGTTACAGTATATTATTCACTAAGTGAGATTAGTCATTATGCTGCTTTGTATTTGCATGAAGATCCTTGTACAAATATTTGTTTCCATAATAGATGCAAACAAAACTAAAATGCCCACAGAGAGATGCTCCACCTACGCTGTTTTTTTCCCCCATTCTTTCCCATATTTTCAGTCACAAGTTACTTATTATCACTGTAGAACATGTGTATATATATTTATAATACAATCTTTTGTATTTTGTATCTTTTGAATTAAAAACTATTTCAAATTGTATGTGTATTTATATGTGCTTAAATGTACTTTCCATGCAATGGGCTAAAATTTGTATCCCATGCTGTGGCCTTGACCTTTAATAAAAAATAAAAAAAAATTGAAGACATCTTAAACAGTGATCCTGAACCCTACCCACAAAACAACTTGCAGAGTTTGATCCAAATTTGATTAAAACAACCTGAGTTATTGCTGTGACATACAGACAGACGCCACTGATCACAATGCACCCACTGGTGTAATAAAAACCTTTCTTGCACCTCACAACTCATCAACACACATAAAACACACTTTATCCTGGTCAAGTTTTGCTCAGAGTTTTTTTGTAAACCGTCAAAACAAAAGCTCCCTTCAGCAGGAATATGACAGAAGATTAAAAAAACCCACTAAAATGTAAGTTAAAGTATTGTTGATGGAAAGAGGAAACTGTAACTACCAGGCCAAGTTCAGCAGCACTGACCTTCAAATTCAGACAGCGCTGAAACAGTCTGATAGGTGAGGAGCATCCTAAATGAACATAAACACAAACAGCGTGGATACTGTGTGGGGATTAAATTCACCGTTACCTCTTTCAGGGAAAGGTTTGTCAGGATGTGTCATCACTTTAGCAGGACAAGGTTCACACATCATAAACATAAAAAGGGCTCCAGCACGTTAACTGTAACGATCCCTCTCCGGCTCAAAGGTCCAATCTCGGCTGCCCTTAATACGTCACTATTAGGGAGGTGTGAGGAGACGTGCATGCGAGCTGATATTTGGGATTACAATGGCTTCAAAGTGTAAACTGACAGGATAACGACACATGTGCTGTCAGGAGTGATGACTCCTTTGTGACAGGGAATGTGATGACAGGACACAGAAAGTACCAGCGTGCAGGCTTTTACTGAAACATATGAACTCCCTCAGATTAGTTTTTCTGTCAAAGCTTCAAGTCCATGTCAAAGTGTGAGTGTGTTTGTTATGAACACAGTAGATATAAAAGCTGTCAGGAGACCTGCTGGGTGCGTTTAAATTGTAAAAGTACATCTACTGGAAACTATCAAGTGGCTAAATGATCTGTGAGTCCCGGAAGCTTCAAGGTCTAATATATAAAAAATATATAATGATTACTGAGGATTATGCAACTCTGCAAATGTTATCAGTATTATTTGGGTCATGAAAAAAAAAGATGCTAACTAGAAGGTAAGTTTATCTGTCTGGGTGCAGCTAGCTTGAACAGAGTGACATGCTAACACAGTGGCTGCTTCACGGTGAGAATATTATTGAACTGACACGGTAGCTAACCACAATGTAGCTAACTATCTAGGCGAGTAAAGGTAAGGTCTGATTAGTTATGATAGCCGGTCAGTATCATTAAGTCAAGCTAGCATGACATTAACTTAGTTGCACAGGGCAGTCGGCTAACTACATTAGCCTCGACCACACCGCATCAGCAGGTAATAGCAATTACAGACACCTAGCACTAGCACTAGCTTGTTAGCATAACTTGAGAACTGCTTAGCTGTGGAAATGAGATTTGATAGAATGGTGGTAGCATTAGCTAAGTTAGCATCTACAGCCAAGAGTCCCAAACGTCAGAGGGTAACTTTCCTTTTCTCCCCCGAACGTCGTCAGCTGTTTGACGTTTGACAAACTCGGGGACACGGGCTTGTTGTGGTGTCCGCTGCGGCTGTAAAACGGCTCCTCGGTCATCTTCCTGCCGCGGCTGCTTTTTGGGACATGTCCCTGCGGTCTCACAGAGACAGGAGCTCGGTGCCTCTCTCGGTCCAGGCTGAGCCCGGACTCGGCTGATCGGTTCAGGGTGAAATTTGACAGAGGGGACGTGAATACGGTAAACAGCTCGTCGACCGAAAGGACGAACACACGTCCAGAGTTCCTCTTTGCCCCCATGTTTCATCACTACAACTTGTCTGACTTACTTACAATACTTTCTCTTCTGTTGCTGGTCTCATCGGCGGCGGCGACTGTCCTTCTCTTTCTCTTTCTCGTTTTCTTTTTCTTCTTGTTCTTCTTCTTCTTACTGTTCTCCCTCCTCCTCTTCTTCTTCTTGGGCTCTGGCCTTCCCTTCCGGTTAGCAATTTTTCCGGGAACCTCCCACTCTTTGTCAGCAGCTGTGTGGCCAATGAGAAAGCTGCATTCTGCACAGAAACACCACGATCATCCACTCTGCAGCACAGCAGCTCTGGAAGTAATTTACCTCTGTGGGACAAAAACACTCAGATCATTTACTGAATAGATTCTAATACAAATCACGTGTTCACGTCACGTCTTGTGCTCAACACCCCCCATAAAGGGTAGAACACTGAACATGAAAGGATATTTGTTATATGATCAGAGCTGATGTTGGTTAAAAATGAATAATTGAGATTGAAAAGTAATATTTTATCAGTTTATTTGTACTGTTCATCATTGTCTTTCAACTTATAAACTTTCTTTCACATTAATCCTTTTACTTTTGTTTACCTGTTTTTTTCTGCTTCTTTGAATTTTTTATTTTTTTTAATTTTTCTCTTTGTTTTTAATGTCCCTGTACATAGCTTTGAATCTACCACTGATGGGAGAGACAATAAAAAACTATCTATCTATCTATCTATCTATCTATCTATCTTTACAAATAAAACTGCCATAATATATATAGTGTTTTGTAGCTTTAGTTTTAGGGAGGGTATATTTTTGTCCCTGCTGAGAGGAAAGTTCTTTTTTTGTTTGAATGTCACACAACACAAAAAATTATCACGCAAAAGTATTAATGTTGTTGCTTATCAGTGACATTTCCCAGTGAAGTAATCAATTTTTCATGTTATTTTTTATATACAAATGGCTGTAATATAATGCAAACAAACTGGTAATTTAAAGAGGTAAAATCCTAAAAATGAATGAATATTTGGTATTTATGATCAAGACAGTTGTTTGTATGGAAAAATGAAGTCATTAAAAGTGAAATAATATTATTAAACATAATGTTTTTTGCAGGTTTTGTCCCGAAGATGGTAAGAGGTAGAGGAAGTACTACACAAAAATAGTTAAAGTCAGTGTTGCTGCCAATCAATGGCATATGTAAGGCTTTGTTAACCATAAGAAATACCATTATCATGTGGTATATGGAAAATAATTGTGGTATTACATTTGATATATTTATTTATTTTATAGGGACAGAGCATGTTTATGAACATCAGTTTAAATACAACTAGCATAGCAAGAATTCTCATTTACATATGTTGTCCTGAGGCAGGTTACAAACAAAGACGGCCGCATCATTTTTAAAAACTGGCATTTAAAGGGTTAAAATACATAGAAATGACTCAGGACAGATTTTGGTTAAAAGTCAGGTAATTGAAAGTTAAAGTTTTCCCCGAAGATGCTGAAAGGATGTTTTTAGAAGGACCCCTCAGGGTCAAGTAAAAGTATCTAAAATAAAGTGATTGAGTAAATGGCCCCAGTTAGTGTAGGCTAAATTATTCTATGACATGTTATATCATTAGTGTTGATGTATTACTAACCATTAAACATTTCTTTATTGTAGCTTTATTGAGTTGGAGCTAGTATTAACTACTTTATGTACATTCAGGTAACTTGGTTCAGTTGTTCCCAACGTAGAGAGGCCGGCCCCTTCAAAGGGTCACATGATAAATCTGAGGGGCCCTGAAAATAATATGAGGGCTTGAAATAAGAAGATACAAAGTTCTGCCACACAAAGTTACTGTCATTCTTTTCTTCATATTTTCACATTTTTTAAAAAGGTTTTAACTTCGTAATATTTGCCAATTTAGGCCTCGGACATGAAACAATCAGACAATTAAAAGGAAAATCACTCTTTGGTTTGTTTGGTTATAATTAAAACAATTCTAATGGGGGACACAAATCTAAATATTTGGGAACAACTGGTTTAAACTCTAGCAAAGCATTGTGTGATTAATCACATAATGTGAGTATTAATCTAAAACGATGTTTATAGTACAAACTACTACTACTACTAATAATAATAATAATAAAAGATGCAATGGAGTAAAAAGTACAACTATTCCAGTTAACCAAGTTTGTTCCTCTCTGTTCAGAGTGAATTATCAGCCTTTCATTTTGCAACCACTTATCAACACTAGGTGGTGCTGCATACCCATAGTTTGCTTGACAGACCCAGATACTCTACTTGTAAAAGTATCATAACAGAAGTGGAAATATTAACTGTACATGTACGCATACTAATGTATTGCAGTGAGTCTGATAATACAAATGCACATATGCGATGAAATGCTATAGAGAGACAGAGAGGTTTACATGTTTGTGGATAGTTAAAGCATTATCCATCTTGTGATCCTGCAGACCAGTAATCACAACCAAAATTCACAAATAATGTTATTATGGTAAAAACCATTAAGACATTTTTTTATTCAGTTGTGACAGAGACTTTCAACAGTTGTTCATGCATGTGGGTGTATTCATTGAATGGGAACTTTACACTGAAAGGTACAATAAAGTTATCATTGTCACACAATAACACAACAAGATACTGACGTCATCAGTGTGGGTTTTGTATTCCCTCCATTTCTAAGAGAAGTGGTTGAACTTCTAGAGCTGGAGAACTCATGTGCTGTGTTTCTACATTGTCAGTCCTGTCGGCTACCTGGTTCAGCAGAGAACATGCAAAGTCCTGTGTGTGGTGGACGGATCCTACTGGCTCATTTGGTCTGGAACTATCGACAGAGCTCTGTCGGCCCAGGATGTGGCCTGTGCATATTGACGTGTGGACTCCTGAAGGGTTGAGAGAGCTGAAAGCAGTGTGATACTGTGGCTGACTTGAGGGGGTGACAGAGGAATGGATGGGTGTCTGGGACCTGGTCTGATTATGTGTAGGGTCAGAGTTGGTTTGAACACCCAGAGAAGGATGGGTGTAGCCAGTATTTACTGGGGAACATATGGGAAGAGTGTTGCTCATTGTGGGAACAGAGGCATTGTAGGCCACCTGTGGGGCCTGACAAACCACCGGGAAGCTACTGAAGGCAGAGCTGAGGCCCAACAGGGATGGACACCTCTGACCATGTGAGTGGGTCATGTAAGGAGAGTTTGGAGTTGTTCTGGAGGTTGGGTAGGGGCCACACTGGCTCTGCAGCCTGTTAGCTGAGGCCGCTTCTCTGTCAGAGCAGCACACGTGTAGACAGGACGACATGGGGCTCAATGAGTGCAGCAAGGTGGGACTTCTGCCCTGGGAGGCCATCCCAGTGCAGCCACACACGTTTCTGGCAGGGTGGCTAATGGCTTCATGATGGAGGTGCAGTCCAGTGGCCATGTTTAAAGGGACGTGGGGCGGCCAGTCACTGGAAGCAGTAACATTAGGACTGGGAGCCATCTGTATTCCACAGGAATATGAAGAACCTGGAGAGTTGTAATGGAGCATGGCCATATGAGACTGTAGGCAATGCATTATGTCATGGAGCTCCTTGGCGAGGTTGGAGACATCTTGGTTCAAGTTATTCACCTAAAAAGCAGAAGTAATAGAAAGTTGTCTTGGAGCATATGTGAAGTTTAATGTTTTCATGTAGTTTCTCAAAGATATAAACAGATATGTACCTCAAAGGAAAAGATAAAAGTCTAGTTGTTAAAAACATACAGTTTAAATTAGATTATGTTCACGTGTTGGAGTTGATTTGAGTGTCAGTCCACTTATG
The DNA here is from genome assembly GCF_009819705.1 of Hippoglossus hippoglossus. Taxonomy (NCBI): domain Eukaryota; kingdom Metazoa; phylum Chordata; class Actinopteri; order Pleuronectiformes; family Pleuronectidae; genus Hippoglossus; species Hippoglossus hippoglossus. The sequence continues at coordinate 8,625,047 of NC_047158.1, read as the reverse complement.
ATGCCACATTTAAATTAGCTATATCTTGGATTTTGTTGGGATATGATCCACTTTTCTCAGACTCATAAATATCAGTCCCCTATAAACATGCCTGATGTTTCATTAAGATACGTATATTATTCTTAGAAATCAACACAAATGTTGAAAAATGCAACATTAAGTGAAAAGAAATTCCTGGATACACACTAAAATATAATGGATTCTTCCCTTACCCATACCACATCCTTCCACCCAGTGTTTTAATTTTGAACTTACCTCTTTGTTCAGCTTGCTTATGTTTTGTCTCACTTCCTCTGTTTCCAAAAGCAGGTTAGCATTCACTTGTAACCGTTCTGAAAAAGCATAAATATGAGTTTGTACTTTATTAAAAAATATTAAAGTGTGTAGTTCACATTTCATTCGCTGTGCAGAGACTTTACCTGTTAAATTAGTCTTGGCTTCGCTCTGCTCGACATTAAACTGAAATGCGAGACTATTGTCCTCAATTCCATCCACGACTCTGCACAGACACAAATTATGTCACATCACTTTGAATAGATGCAAATTGAATATTGATATATATTTGGATGAAGCAGGATGACAAGGTTACCTGGGGCTAAGGTCCAGTGGACTAACACAAGGTAAGAATGGCATGAGCAGCTTGGCAGGCCGATGGTTCGAGTCTGTGTCAGTGGTAAGACTGGGCAAGGGGGAGAGAGAGAGCTCCTCTCTCTCTCTGAATGCCTGAGGAGAGGGGCTGCAGCCTCTGCTGCCTTGGACAGGTGACCGACAGAGGTGGAGTGCGTTGATGTGGTGGAGCTCCTCCCCCAACAGGCTGCTGAGACAGCGCTGATGGACGGGGCTGCCCATTCCCTGCAGCAGAGGCCCTCTTCTCTGCTGAGAGTGTCTCATGTCGTCCTCGTGTTCTGCATAGTCTGCCTCAATGATAAATGGCAGCTTGTGGTCCACAGAAACATGACTCTGAGGAGAGGGGGAAGTTGAATATATGTTGAAATTATTTGAAGCTCCTGGAGTCTTCTTCATGGGTAACACAACCATCATGTCACTGTACAAACAGGGCTTCAACATAAAGTGGCATCACATTTAGTGTTGACGAAATGAATCTCTAGTGTAAATTGGCAGATATTTGTAGGTACAGAGTCCTTTAAAATCTGCTGTCTAGCTACATTCGGTCATTTCTACTCTCTTTATATCAGAATTCAAGCTACCAAGCAATGTGAAGTTTCTGAAAAACAATCTCACTGGGGGCTACAGTAAGATCTCTCATACCTGGTGCATAATGAAGTGTGAACAAAAACCAGAATTAACTAGAAAGTCACTCAGTAGAGCCCATCAAGATCCATTAATGTTCGTGATCAGCTCCAAAAGTGAATGACTTCTTCCATACCACATCCTTTCAATAAGTTTTGTGGAAATCGGTCTTGTAGTTTTTGCGTAATCCTACAAACAAACCAACCAACAAACAAACGGACAGGGATGAAAACATAACCTCGTTGGAAGAGGTAACAACGGTTGCAAAGATTTCCTCTTGTAGAATCCCATACTCAGCTTGTGCTCTTACTTTCAGTTCAATATGTTGCCTGTATAGCTCATGTACCTGAATTTTTAGAATGGGTGACGCAAGTAGAGGAAGATATATGCGGATGCTGTGGGAGACATCTTCAGACATGGGGGTGACAATTACTCATGTTACTCTGTTAGCGTTTGTATATTGTTCCACGTTCTGGTCTCCTTGATGCATCAAGTCTACATTAAAATCTTCTGCATAAGACATCAGCTGCTGCCGGAGTTCTCCTTTCACCAGCTTCCAGAAAACTTCCATAACACCTGTGGCCTCTGTGCCGTGTCTTTCACTTGCTTTTTTCTCTTTTATCTCAGCTGTGTGTGTGAGTCCAGGCAGTTTAATGTGCTGTTTTCAATATTAATCATAACAGGTTTTCAGTGAAGCAGACCGATGTTTTATGATGTGAACACAGATCGTACTGAAACTGACTGCCAGATGTATCAGGCAGATCAAAGCTGAAATAATTAGCTTAGTGAGGAACACATACCTGAGACAATCTCGGTGTCCATGGAAACCGTGCTGCTCCCTGGAGATATAGATGATAAAATTAACAATGAATTACACCTTTATATTCTATGAGGTAGAGTAGCCTATAGGCATTTTTCCAGTAGAGCAGGTACTAGAAAATTGAATTCTGTCTCTGTCTGCAGTGATCTCCACAAAATATCAGATGTCTTACATCAGTTTCGCTGCCCTCTCTCAAGTTGTAGGTGAGGTTGTGGTGGATGTCAGAGCTGAAGCGGCTGCCGTACTCTGGGTACAGCCTGAGGACCTCCATCAAAGCCTTGACACTGATGTACTGCAAGTCGCAGTAGGTCAGTGCCTTCACATCTGCGTTTGTCTTGATCACCTGGTCACGTTCCGGGAGATCAGCCCCGATGAGGTCACCTTTGCCTGCAGAGAATGTGGGGTTAAGCGGAGGGGATACAACAACGCAAAAGAAGCAAAAACAAGCAACAGAGGAAATATTCCACATTTGGTTGCACACTGACCCAGAATGGCTAAGACCATGGTGTCTTTCAGAACCTCCAGGGAACCCGAGCAGACGAAATAGTTGGCTTGTAGGGCATCTCCGTGGCGGATGAGATATTCTCCTGGTGCGCAGAAGGAGGTCTTGATGTGCAGGGAGAGGGAGCGCAGACACCCTCTGCTTGCTCGCTCAAACACAGGCAGCTGCAGGATGTCTTTGTTCAGATGCATGGCGATGTCAGCTCGCAGCTCGTCCGGGAAGTCATGCAGCAACTGAAACACAACACAGGAAAAAGAAGGTGTCAAGTCTGTATACAGCTTCTGACAGTACCAACAGGTCCACTGCATACTTGAATACTTCCCCTGCCCCTAAACACATGCACCAAAAAAAAGATCCATGGTGGTTTGATGCACGCGTGTGACGTGTCAAGCCGCTGAGTAAAAACAGAAGTGTTAAAGCCAACAAGTTCTCAGAAACCAGCCACAGTGTCTGCTACCTTCAACAGTGAATAAATTACCTACAGATGGCAATGGCGAGGGTGTTAATGAGTACTCTCTATATTTCAACTCCTACCCTTGTAATTACAGGGTACTCCTCCTAGATCGGTGCTGGTATTGTAACTGATGTGTCATCTACTTAAGGAAATGGATTAAGACTCCGGAGAATTTTGGAGATGACCCACATTTCATGAATCTAGCACCCGCACAAAAATACATTACTGCAACCTACTCAGTCATAAGCTCATTTAGAGTTACTTATTAAAAAGTTATTAAACTAATATTTGATTAAATCTGAGGTAAAAGGTTACTTTAACCAAATGAACCACACTACACTGCTAATTTCTGATCTGTCACCCACCTCATTGGCGTTGATGCCATTGTTGACCGACCAGGTGGCCTGAAAGTACTCCAACATTCTCTGCTTCAGCTGCTGAGGTAGCCGATGCACACGGATGAAGTCCTTCAGGTCCTTCATTCGGGTGTGATAGAGCGAGCGCCGCGAGTACATGCGCTGGATGATGGCTGTCACGTTGCCGAAGACCACTGCATGCATCAGGGCTGCAGGAGGGAGGGAGAGCGGCTGACGTTCATGGTGTTTTCTCAGAACATTTATCATAACTTGGTGAATTTTCTGTGAACCCACCACCCATGAGCATGATGCAGATGGAGAAGATTTTCTCTGCGTCCGTATTGGCACAGACGTTGCCAAAACCGACACTGGTGAGGCTGCTGAGGGTGAAGTAGAGAGAGGCGATATAGGCACTCGGCATGGAGGGACCACCCATGGTGCTGTTGATGTATGGGGTCTCCAGACGCTTTCCCAACTCCTGAAGCCAGCCTGGTGGATGAGGTCAGAACATGGTTGGATCTCAGGCGACTAAACTAAATTCAACCATTCTGACAGCTTAAATATGACGGTTGCACAACTGTTTCTAGTCTCTCTTCTCTCCCCTCTTTTTCACCCACCTCTCCTTTCTCCCCCATTTTACTCCGCTCACCCCAACTGGTCGAGGCAGATGGCCGCCCAGTTCTCAGAGAGGTGTCTTCAAGTAGCCACAGTCACAAAAGTGCATGCTCATTGTAAAATTGTTGGTTTTTACTCTATAATTTTTAGGGTCTCATAATATTATGTAAAGAGCCTTGAGATTTTGTATGTTATGATTTCAATCAATCAATCAATCAATCAATTAAATTTGTATGGTATAGCCTATATTCCCAACAAGTTGCGACATCCTCTGCCTGTAACCCTCAGCAAGAGTCAGGAAAAATTTGCCGCTATACTATCCAAATTGAATGAAAAGTTATCATGTATTTTAGAAATCTGCTTCAACAGATGACCCTCTCTTCATCGGTAGGTGATATAATGGGAAGTTGTATAATTCATACTGGTGATATAATGGTATTACTCTGTGACCTACACTTCCTCTGCACAGACAAGACAGGATAGATGTTGTAATGATGCTGCAGCTTTCAGGCATTCAAGCATGACAAGAGATGTGCAGAACTAACCCACTGGGGGAGGCATTCAAAACGGTTGAGCAATGCCAAACAAGTGAGGAACAACATTACACTCTTGAATCATTTGTGAGACCTATCAAACATACACATGTGGCTCACCTATGTCCCAGGTAACAGGGTCACTGCTCTCTATCTCCTTGCGTCCGATGACGTACCAGACACAAGCCATCCAGTGAGCCAGCAGAGCAAACACAGACATGAGCAGGGTCAGGACCACGGCGCTGTACTGAGAGTAACGATCCAATTTCTGCAAGAGGCGCAGCAGACGCAGCAGACGGACCGTCTTCAACAAATGCACAAGCGAGGTCTAAAGTTGAGGAAAGGGAGAACAGGATATAAAAGCTGGATCAGATTAGTCAAAGTCCCTTGATCATTCGACAAAAGGGGGGTCGAATATCCTTGAATATCTTCTGCAGTCTTGTAGGACACAAGTGCAATCTGTGCACAATGTTGAACTGAATCAAAGCTTGCTTGGCATTCATAGAACTACTGTGAACTACCTCCTTCAGTCCTCCCTGAATGAATCTGATAATAGAATATGTCAATTTCGCAACAAGAAACAGCGCCTTTAGTATATGGTTCAATACAGTTTAAAGATTGTCCACAGCATTAGGATCTGGGTGCTGATCATTCATTTGGGACATGAGGCCTTCAAAATGTCGCAGTTGAAGAAAACTGAAAAGATTACAAGATGCAAGTGGAAACCTCCGCTGCAGAGGTGGTCATTAATACAGAAATTTCTTAGATAGATTATACCCTTCTTTCTTTATGTTGTGAAAACTGTGTGGAATCAGTTTCCAGATACATTTTAGGGGCTTTCATTATAGACAACACCATATACCAAACCTTTAAGGAGTTCTGGATTATGGGGTAATTGTTCTCGTTGATGTCTTTTTAATTTTTGTTGCGCTATTAAGGAGAGCTGGGAGACATGAATGCTTGCAGGAGGGCTGCTCAACCGGTTATCAAGGATGCATTTCTTCCAGGTTGCTGCGATGGGCGGCAACAACGGCATAACCGCTCACTGGGATTTACTGAAAAATAAATTTAAAAAACAATGTTACCATCTTTATGGCATTAATACATCTCACAGTAAAAATAGTTAACGTTTTCCAAAACTCTATGTTATTTTTCAATTGTTTCATCTTTTTGTCCAAAATACACTTGAATAACTGCAGCTTACTTTTAGTTACAATAACCAAACTCGCCAATTTATCTAGGACAATATTGAATGGGGTAGTCTCCAGGAATGTCTTGTCTACCATTTGTAATAGAGGTATAAATTCAGTCTTTGCCCAATTTATTCTCAATCCTGAAAATGAGTCAGATATATCTATTAAATCTAACGGGGGGGCAATAGAAGCTTAAGGATAAGAAATTAATATAATGACATAATCTGTGTAAGTATTCATTAGTATAACATATGGTGTGTCCCAACCTCTCATCTAACCAAAATGTGCTATCTTATAATAGCATCTATTGTGAAGCATGAGTTTATTGTTAATAATAGCATTATTTATTTTTTTAACCAGAGTCAGAGAGATGTCTTTATGAGTCAGCTAAGGCCTCTGGCAAAGTACGACTAATCCGCAGGAAGTACCAGTGTTCCTCTTAGACGATATAACTAAAGCGAGAAAGCTCAGTGAAGTGAATGTGGATAATCACCTCCAGTCCACTGCTCTGGAGGAACAACACAAAAACATTGCTAGTCTTAAAGTTTGTGCATTTAAAGAGACAGACAGTTATAAAACCCTGGGTGCCGACAGAGTGGTGCCGGTCATTTTATTACCACAGTGATGTTGAAAGCGTAGAGGAGGTCGAAGGGCAAAGCTGCGATCAGATCCACGAAGAACCAAGTGGTGCAGTAATGGAGGTAGATGGAGCGGGCGTCGTACACCACCTGTCCCGACTGACTCACGTAGGTGGTGCGGAAATTCAGGATAATATCTGAGGCGCAAAGTAATACATAAAAAAAAATAATTCATGATTGTAAGACACATTTAAGGTGTAATATAAGCAGTTTGGAAGTTTACTGGGATTGTTGTTCAGGCAGAAAGAAAATTACCAATTTAAAAATCGTCCAAAAAATATTCACAAATCCATGAAACTGTGGTTTTTAGTTAAACAGTTTAGTAAGACTATTTATAAAAGAGGGCCAAGTACACCTTTTAAACCACTTCATCCATAAGCAGTATAAAATTAACTGTTAATATTAGTTTTAATATTACAGTATACTCGTTATACAAGTTTTCAAAATCTGTAATAAAGGGAGACCAGGAAGAAACACTTTATAAATACTATACTGTTAACAGCTAAGGCAAGTTAGGTTAGGTCCATACCAGCTGGACATTAATGATTAGACAACACAGTTGATTGAGGGCTGATATTATGGACATTTCTTTTTACTTGTTTGTGCAAATTAATACAAGGAGAATTGCAATACTGTGATAATTTACATGACACATCCTTGGCAATTTATTTTCACTTGGAGAGAGTTGTTTCTTGCAGCGAGGCTCAATGGAGAGAGTGTTTGTGAAGCTAAATGAAACTGGTTCAGGGACAGGTCTTCAACATTGAGCATTGCGCCACATTTTTTAAATTGTATTTTATCAAACAAGGACAATGCACAAAAACATTAGTCTCCAAAAGAGAAGTGATGATTTATCTATCAGCTAATTTCCATCTGCAGTCCTTGGGCAGGTACACACTAAATCTAAAACACACCAAGTACAAAAACATAAATTTACATACAACACCATCAAAGACTCAACAAACAAACACAAACAGTTATGCAGACAAATCTACATGTACACATCAACATATATCAGCACATTCATTCAATATATCGGAAAAATTGCAATTCAACACAATTCAAAATCGGAATCATGGTCAGATTAATGTTTACTCCACGGGAGATAGAGTGAAAGTCTGTGCAAGTTTTAAGCTCAGCTGGAGACATATTCCAATGTTTGATGGCCGTTGAACACTCGATATCTCCAGTGAGAATTGCAGGAAAATGATTCACTTTCACAAAAAGTAAGTAGGTGAAAGAGTGAGCGACAGCATGTGATGCCAGGTGAGTTAATTTGAGCACATATATCACAGACTGTCTGTCCTCAAACGTGTTAAGAGAGAGAAAGAGAAGTCACAGAGCCTCGCGACAGATGTGCTATCACACTTCCTTTGGAGGAAAAATGGAAGGAAGTGAGAGAAATCTAATTATTATTCGTAACCGGGGGCAACAGAGACGCCCTGAGTGGGCGAGGAAAGGTAGGGGGTTCATGTGGTAGCTATTGCCAAGGTAACCACTGCAGATGCACTGGAATATACAGTTATGAAGCGCATTGTTGTCGCTTCATAACGCCGCTCAAGATGCTTCACCACAGAGGTCAGCTGGTGCACAGCACGCAATCACTTTAAAAGATGTTGCTCTAAAATTATAGGGGTTCGATCTACCAATTATCTTACTGAAAGAAGAAGAAATATTCAAAATGAATGAAATCTATTTTTTTTCAAGGTCCTAAAATTGTCGATTGCAATAGTTTTATCAAACGAATCATTACCAAGTATGAAGAGCACCTCCACGGCTATGTCACTGCCTTTAGTGCTTTGATTGATGAGCGAGTGGTGGTCGCTGTCCTGGTCATGACTGGCAAAGCAGACGTCGTAAGGCACGGTGACAGCGACGTAGAAGGTCGCCAGTAGAATGAGCCAATCCCACAGGGCCTTGGAGATGCTGTAGTGCAGCAGGATGAAGCGTGACTTCTTCACGGCCGCAACCTTGTACTCAGGTAGAGACGGCTTCTGGAACACACTCTGAAAGGACCACGAGAAAATTGACTCTGCGGGAGGTGGAAGTCATGAGATCAAAATGTGTATTTCATTGACATCCTGGTGAGGTGGGAGAGTAGTGGTCCTCAGTTGGAGAGAGGAAGCTTGTTTGATGAACTTACTGCCTGCATTATGTTTACGGCCACCTTAAACCCAGAGGAATAATGAATCCTTTGGATAAATGAAACCAAATCTGAAAATGAAACAGGATGAATAAATTCATTTCCCCCTGTGTCTGCATATATTAATAAGCTCAGCATGAAGCACTGAGCGCGGCTGGTTAAACAGCCAATGATCAACCATTTTCATTAACTTCAAAAGATTTGTAATCAATTTCGAGTGAACTTGAATAAGGAAATTATAGGCACGTGATTGTTGATTGGACACCAGTGGTTTAAAGAGGGTTTTTGAATGTCTCGTGTTAGTAACATTAAAATCATATGTGAGATTAACACTCACCATACACCAGTGATGGGGTTAACAAAGTACAATTACTTCATTACTGTACCAATTTAGATTTAATACCAGGTACTTTTCAGTTTTACTTCGATACATAAATCAGGAAATATGTGTACTGTTTGCTCCACTACAGTTTTTGCAAAGGATTGTGTTACATGTTAACTTTATTTTTATATTTTTAAAAGTAAAATTAATAAATAGAGTCCAATTGGGCCACTGATCCAATCAGAGTGGGCAGGAAACATTAGATTCCGCCTCCTTTGATGAGAGCAAGTGCACCTGCAGCAGCAGATGCAAACGCAGCCATAATGATGTAGTAGACCATTGTATTATGGGAAAGGCTACAGCACTTTTAATTTGAATACTTTAAGTATATTTAACTTACTTAAAAGTTCAGCAAATACTTAGCAAATACTATTTAAAGAAAAGCACCCACACATCCCTTGGTAAGAATGAATAATGAAATATTGAGACTGTATATTGTAGCTTTAATTATCTTGAAGCTATGGCTTTGACTCACATCAGTCAGTTTCCTGTTGCCCCTCTTGGTGAACAGGTTGGTCAGGTGGTGCAGAATTGTCCTTCCCCTCTCCCGAGCTTGGGAGAAGTGAGATTGGTTGCTTTTCCTGCCTTGGTAAGCAGCCTCCGACGTACCTGTGGGCGAAAACCATAACGGCCCAAGAATAAATGTAAATTGAGACGTATTCCATTTGTCTTTGAACGATTTAAAAAACAAGCAGTGGCAACATGACATTTTGAAGTTGAAGTAGTCAATTAAAATAGGACTGCTAACTGCTAAGACGTGCAGGCCTCACCTTCTCCTTGGGCGTAGTGACAGCTTTTCTCATGCGATTCACTGACATCTTTGAAGGATAACAGGAACAGCACCACCTCACTTTTCTCATTTTTAATTGGAACAATATCCAGGAGGCACCAAAATGGGTTTCCTGAGGATATCAAAAAAGTTATTAATCTTGTTATCCAACAATACATCTCTACAGTTTATACCCCCAAAAAATGATTGCATTCCTATTGATTCTGGAGTAACATTGTTTTTTTTAATTTTGTGTCTGTGTGAAGACCAGGGAAATGGCTGAAAAACCCCCACAACCAAACACTCTTCAGGTCAGGTTAGATCAATCAAAGTCTGCGCTCCAGAATGCACGGCCAATCTGGGTGAACAGATGAGTCCTCCTCACCATTTTTCCGGTAAAAGCAGACTTCTGCCTGGTACTCCCGCTGTCCCTCCAGAGCTTTGTCCAGCTGCTGGATTGCACTTTCATTGGTCTCGACGCCGTGAAGGAAAATGCAGGTACAGGTTTTCTGCATCACCTCAATCCGCACAAAGCCGGTCAGCTCGCAGAACCCATCAGAGCAGTACACAATGGGGTAACCGTGGCGACCCTGAGCATTTCCCAGTAGAAAGTTACTGTCTGCAAGATAAATAAAAAACAAGGATGGAGGTGAAACAAATTCATAATTTAATTGAGGAATCACAAAGACAGGTGAGCAAGTGGCAATATTGTTTTCTGACTGCACAGCTGTGATGCAGTTTGACACAGTTGCAGCAATGAAAATAGGGGGGCTGGGGGGGGGGGGACTCTTGTCTCGTTTTCTTGTCCTTGGTCTTCTCCTCGGTTTTGGTCTTCTCATTGATCTTGTCCATGGTCTTGGTCTAATAATTATACCTGGTCTTATCTTTTACTTGTCCTTGTCTTGGTCTTGTCTTTGTCCCATCTTGGTCTTGTCTCTTCATGGTCTCGACTTGGTTTTGTCTTGTCCTTGGTCTTGTCTTGCCTCTTCATTGTCTCGTCTCGGTCCTCTCCTGTCTCTTCTTGGTCTTGTCTCTTCATGGTCTTTACTTGGTTTTGTCTTGTCCTTGGTCTTCAATCCAATTCAAACAGATGCCCGAAGAAAAGTTGTTCTACACAAGTTTTATTTTTTAAATTTATTTATTTGTGATACATCTATATTCAAAATAGTTTGGGACATTGATTTGGGAAGTCAAAAGGCTATTACTTCCACAGAAGATTGCTTAATTTAACAATGCCCACCATGTGGCAGAAAATCTTTTTCTCTCTAACACAGCTTCCGATCACAGTTGAATTAAAACTTTAATATGCAGTGTTTATATAACAGGAGAGAGCTTCTAGGTCTTAAGAATGGTTTTAATGGTGGAGGTGAAGATCTCTGTGAAAACAATTCAGTCAGATACTTGACATTGAAATCCTTTGGGCATTAAAAAAGAACTGTGAGTATTACTGCTAACTGCTGGAACATTGAGGAGTCATTTTAGGGCAGGATGTGTAGGTGGCAAAACGAATAATCATGAAACCCTGCGTTTAAAGAAATCATTTATTCAAACTGAGGCTTGGTGTAAAATTTGTATTCACTAAAACACAGAATAGTCAAATAGCAACACTAGGATGGCTGTAAGAAATGTGAATAGAAAGAATCTACCTCTGAAATCATGTAGTATGAGAACTGTTAGTGCACAGAGAGCAGACTGATGTACATTTCTGTCTATTGAAACTACACATACTCTATGTATAGAGAAATAAAGTAGTCCATCTTCAGTCCCTTTTTTTAAACCTGCTTATGTGCTGCAGAGTGATGTGTAAAAATCCTAAACGATACAGGTCCACTCCCCTTCTTGTCGACTGTAAAGCGAAATAACGATAATCATCGTTCTCTGACTAGTGCAGGTTTACTTTCACTTCACAAGAGACAGGTCGTGTCCAATGAAGGGTGTTTCCTTTCACTTGTTCATTCTGGTGCACATGGAGCGCAAGCAGATTAAATGTCAAACTAAAATATTTGTTTAAACATACCGCCCAACACTATAATGATGATGTTATAAGTGAGAGGACAATGCCGGACATCTGTGCTGCGGCGAGTTTTAATGAGTGATGCTTTGTGCTCTCCTCCAAAGCTCAGAGAGCAAACACAGACTGATGGTTTGTTCAGGTGCACACAGCTATAGTCTCACCTGATGTATTTTAATTGTTCCTGAGGCAAAGAAATGCAATTAGAGACATGATGTATTATTCCTGATATGTTTACAGTTAGTCTCACAAGAAACTAAATTAAGATCTTTCCATGCTTGTGTTGCCATAGCAATTTGCGGTGAACAAATGGCTGCAGTTTGTAAGGTTACCGAGATACTGTGCCCCCCTGAAACACAGATGTATCCAGTGAAGGATCAGCATTAATAGCTTCAGATACAGTGGAGGATTCTGTAAAGATAAAATGCCCAGTCTCTGAAACCCCCTGTGCCTGATTGTCTTTCAATATAAACTGTTCAGACTCATCAGTTAATCAAGCAGATTATTGTCAACTGTAATCCTCAGGAACAAAGTTTAATCTGGGTTGAATCAAACTCTCCCACTTCAAGAGATTCGAGATACTTTATTGTTTGACAGTTGTTGTGATGGCACTCCCTGAGATCTGGAAAATGGTATCTAGTCTAGCTCCCTTTAGTCTATGTCTCCCCTCTCAGTCTGCCTGAGTCTGACTGGCAGTGAAACTCACTCAAAGGGATTTCTTGTCAAGAAACGTTCACGTCGAAGATTAGAAAATGGGGGCGCATGTGAGGTGGGCAATTACAGGAGGTTTGTAATTTCTTATCGTTGCTTCTTCCCTTCCATTTGTCAATCACCCCATGCATTGGATTCCTTTAGTTTAAACTGCAATCACTCTAAAGCAATGATTATCCCCAATTATCAACGACAGAAGTGTGAAGAGGAGAAACGTGCTATTTAAACACCTACTCGAGCAATTAGCAGAAGAGACTGTCGACAGAGAGGAATACAAAAAAAGCTTTCAATGCCTGCTACTGTAAAGTTATGCCAGTAAAAACATTTAATATCTAGATTAATGACTCTCTAGACCCTGATGTCTACAGAGTGCAAATATTATTTTTCGTTAATTACCTATATTTGTAGATGGTGATCGATTAGATGAATAGTCATGTCTCAGATTCCAAAGAGGGTGACTGAGCAGGACCCCTGATGATATTTGATTACCCCTCTGCATAATTTATCTCAATTAATTTCCCTGCTCACATATCAGGGTCATGTGAATACCAGCTCCATTCCCCTGAGCCCGGCCTCGGTGCACAGTCACACCGGGGGGCATTTGTACTGTATTTATTATCTCTTCAGAGACCTGAGTTGAAAATAAGACTTTTAGCTCTGCAGTTACCCTCTCGTCCTCAAAAGAGACGTCCTCACACAGAAAAAGCTTTCGAGTCCACTGAGACACATTCGAGGCAGTTCTCGGACTAGAATCGTGCTCCGAAGCAACATGTTGACAGTTAGAGGCTTCACCTCCCAGCTGCTCGGTCAATCGGTTCACTTCCACATCTGATACTGGGGTATTGGGCGTGTGTGTGTGTGTGTGTGTGTGTGTGTGTGTGTGTGTGTGTGTGTGTGTGTGTGTGTGTGTGTGTGTGTGTGTGTGTGTGTGAAAGAAAGGGCAGGGTGATGTGAAAAAGGGCACTGGAGGATGCATGTGTGTGATCGGGAGATCCAGACGGAGAAAGTGTCATCGCAGTGAACTTGTGAATTTGCTAAGCTGTGATGGACAGTCCGACCCATTCACAGCCTGTCACATTATGTTCTGGAGTCTGCTGATGACTTTCAATTCTGTATGGCTCAATAATGGAGACATGGACTAGTAGAGCAGGATACAATAATACAATGGTCCATAATGGATGGAACGAGGAGGAACATCATTGTCTAAGCATGAAAAACAAACAACCAACCCTCTGTATTTTAATAATGCAAAAGCAAACACCAGCAAACTCCATGTGCATAAGTGAGCGGTGCATCTACTACATTTCATTCATGTCCTCCAGGTGCAGCGTGTTTTATGCAAAAAAGGACGTGAGGGGCATGAGATACCAGCCTTCACTAGTTACTGGTCTCCGTGTTGTAGCTAAAAATAGCTCATGAGATACTTTCTTTCTCAGGGTTTAAAACACATCATGTTTTAGATGTGTACGATTTAACATTAAAGTTTGAACTCAATAAATGGAAAAAATAAAATAAGAAAATTAAGAATCAAAATCCCCAAAAGTGTCATTTTGTCAGTCATGTTTCAACTGATTGCAGATCATTAGGTTATTTTTCTACCCATCAACATAATACCAAAGCTTCTGCACAATCCCACCAGTTATTTTCAAAGGACCTGTTGTTAAACGAAAGATATAATGTGACCGCTGAGATATCAAACATTCAGCAGCATCAAAAAGCCAAATTTCACCAAAACATTAACGTCTCCTTAGCCTATCAGCATTTAACTCTGATTTTATTGCACCTCTCCTGCAACCTTTACACCTCCGCTTGACTCGAAAGAGAAAGAAAATGATGTGCAAAGAAATGATCAAGGTTGGGGTCGGGGTAAATGCAGACATATGTCACAATAGGCCGTCTGTGCCATGACAACAGAGCCCTGAATCCACTGTTTTAAATTGAAAAGAATACATTATAGAAGAATGATGAGCACGAGCTACGCAGCCTTGATGTTACTGTTGAAGGATTTCAATTAGCACGGAGAGCAAGGTGCAAGGAGCCCCTTGACTGTGCAATGCATACATTTCAGCGTCGAATAATCCTAATAAGCAACACAATGGCTCAACCAGCGGCTCCTCGGCTTTGCACTGTCCTTCTCCATTTCGAGCTCTGGTTTGCCGTCGTAACTCGCAGCATTATAATTGGATGTCACAACTGTTGGGCACATTTGTCCAAAGCAGTGTTTTTCAGTGTCAGTCACAACTTTAAAGTGGGTTGAAGAAATGCCACAGGCTATGTAGCCTTGATGATGGAGGCGTAGCTGGTGGAGTTGCATCCTTAGAACTGAGACGAAAACATTTGCAGGCAACACAGTTACAACATTTGAATACATGCGTCCCCAGAGAAAAGTTGGACACACACTGATTGTAGCACAGTATTCCAAAGAAGTCCAACAATGGCCATTGCACACGCAACATAGCGTTCATGTACACTTACAAGTAATAAAAGGCATTCTGAGATTAATATCACCAAATAAAGAGCTATAATAGAAATATCCATAATATACTTACGCGTGCCATCAAAGTGGTTCGCAATGCTATCCAGGAAGGTGTTTTGTGGGGCGAGGAGGCCCTTCATCACAGGCATCTTGTACTAAGAGACAGTAGTTTGTCACCATTCCCCAAAGAGAACCACAGTGCCTCTTCTGTGAGGTTCTATCGGAGTGTGTGAGTGCAGTGTGTTCTTTCTATCCTCTGCGGTCCAGAGGAGACCACTGACATCTTTTTTTTTTGTTGTTGCAGGACTTCTCTCCAAAGCTTCTGTCTCGGTATTGATTCAGGAGCTTTCAGGTTCAGCTGCAAGTCCCTCTGCTCCCAGCTCTGCTCTCAGCTCTGCTTCCAGTGTCACAGTGGAGCCTCAGCTTCTCTTCACACAGTCTAACTCCACTCACCATGGTTCCTACAGCCCCTGACTCCCCTTCCTCTCTCTCTCTCCGTCCCTCCCTCTTCCTCTTCCACACGCTGTCAATATATCAGTTCTCTCTCTCTCTCTCTCTCTCTCTCTCTCTCTCTCTCTCTCTCTCTCTCTCTCTCTCTCTCTCTCTCTCTCACAGAACTTGCGTCCTCCTACTTCTTACTCCCCAGAGAAGTTATTAGAAATCACTTTCTTTATCTTTCTGCTCTCGCTCTAGCTCTCCACTGTGCCTTTTCTGAAAATCAGTTTTGGCAGTTAGGAAATGCTGTTTTGTGTGCTTGCGATTACAGATCACACACAGGCACACACATTGAAAGCCTCAGCATGCGTCGGCCGTTGTGGATGTTCTGCAGCATGAGAGGACGAGACGATGATCCCACTTATTTGGTGTCTGTATTGAGCTTTTGTTTTGGGCTCCGACCATTGTGTGGACACATGGAGGTCAGAGGTCACGCTGAATAAAGCACAGCTCCGGATGATTCACCGACGCCACAATGGAGGATCTATCAGGGTGTCGTCTGAATCACCCGAAGCTGTATCACATTGTGTTTACAACATGTACACGAACAGGCACCCTATACACACATAGTTGCTGTTATACAGTAAACCAATACAAACCAACATGTATTTCTGAACATACCCTGGTTCTTTGTGTAGTTTGTCTTCATATAGTAAAGCTGCTGTGGATAATCGCTAACCCAATGAGACCTGACATTTCATTATTGCCTCCCATCTTATCCATGAAAAGGTCAAAAAGCAATACAGCCAATTAAAAAATCGACGTTGGGTTTTAATATCAAATGGTATTTTAAATATGGTCAGCTTGCAAATATATACAATATTTATAAGCACCATTTTATAAGATTGAGCTTATCTTTAATAAACCACACAAGCAGGAAACTAATGGTGGGAGAACAATTCAAGTGCATGAGCAGCATTTGTTCTTTACTGTTTCCTCCTTTTCTCTCATCGGTTGCTCCGCCATGTGTCAAACTAGTCTCAGGTGCCAAATGAATGACTGATCACACAGCTGCTTTCCCCCCGCTCTGTGCACACTGCAATTTCAAACAGCATAAAGTGGTGAAGACGAAGAAAAGGCAAATCAATGAAATGTCCCCATAATAAACCAACAACCTGTATTTATATATATATGGGTGTGTGTGTGCGTGTGCATATCTGTGTTTGCCAAGGTTAATGGGCCAATGATACATGTCTCCAATGGCAACAGCAATCCCACACACAGACATTTCTAAGGAAGTCAAAGAAGGTGTGGGTGTTAAATACTGATATAGTGATCAGAAAGTTTTTACCTTAGAAAGAGGACAGACAGGAAATGTGGACATTATTTCCACACTGTGCACAAGCAGAGGCAAGGGGGAGAAAAGCTGGTGTCAGAGAGGGGCGGTACTTTGGATCTATTCAATTGTCCCTGATAGATATGAGTAAATCTGAATACTCCCAATATTTCAATAGGCCATTTAAAGTGTCTAAAACATATATCGTATATTTTTTTAATTCATGCAGCGTTTCACTGCATCAAAGACTCACATTTTCATCAAGGCAAACCGAAGTCATAGTGGACTTCAATGCTTTGAGTCATCCTATTGGATATTTGCATTCTTCAGTGGTATCGCCTCTATCTTTATTCTCTTTTTGAAAAACATCAGCACCATCTTGTGGCCTTCTTTATTCCTGCACTTTGATGTGCTCCTAAGTGCATATCATGAAAAAAGTAGAGAGTAGGACAAGTCAGTGGGTTTCTTTTTCCCAGCGTCATGCTGTTTGAAACAAAAGAATACATCAGATAATCTGTGTTCTCCTCACTTGTGCAGTAAATCCTGATGTAGCGAGATAGTTTTTCCATTTTAGTTGGATGGACTATGTGAATATTTATTCACACCGATAATGTTTTTTAGAAGGAGGCATTTAATAATACTGTTCCCATGATTCTGGAGTTATTTCAATCCCAGCTGTTTCTTTCTTTAGATAGACAGAGTGTATGTCGGACAGATTTTTAAGTAACAGTAGAACAAAAAACATCTTAATTCATACATAAGTACCTTCTGCTTTGGTCCTGGGAAAACTATCATTGGAGTCATATTAGAAAATTCTGGAGAATGCTCTTGTGAAATTGTTAAATCTCAGGTGAGCAAAGTACTCGCCTGCTTGCTGTGCCGACCATGTTACACCGTGCTGCTATGCTCTCTCTCTCCCTCACTGAGTGCATCAGTTTTCTGACCACAAACACATTCTTAAATCCTTTTGTTTGATTGAAAAGTTAACCAAAGTATTAGTTTATAATGAAATTTGTTATTTAAAGGTTAGGCTATCTCTGTGCATGCTTTATCTGTTGGTGACTCAACCTAACATCTGGTGGTTAAAATAAGGACTAAAGACATGTTTTCAGCTTTGTTTTTTTTTATTGTACAATGCCTTATTGTTCTCTCAAAGGCAAATGCAAATCATATCACATTCAAACGGAAAGTGCAAAAAATCAAGTTCCCCCATGAGCAAAAAAATATACATTTTTATTAAATACCACTCACAAAATAAGTGTGATTTTACTTCCTACATTTGAACAGTGTCCCAGTATATTTATACCATGAGGTATAAGTATGCCTTCATACAGGGAGGGGTGTTGTGATGGTGGTTCCTGACCGAGCCATCCAGTCCATGTACGGCTCTCCGGCCCTCTCCTCTGTCCTCTTCCCCATAGTCAGGATCCCTGCTGCCTGGTTCCTGGAGACCTGCAGGAGGTGGTGGAGTCGGCTGTGCAAGCGATGGTCTTCCTCCTTCCGTTTGCCGAGGGTGAGGATGCCGGCAGCAGCATCTCCAGTGAGAGATCCCCCCATGGTCTTGCTTCCGGAGCGGCACAGCAACACGTAGAGGCGACAGGAGCGAGACGGTTGTCGGCAGCAATCAGACATGCTGTGAGCGTCACAGGTCAGTTGAGACAGCAGCAGCATCAGGACCAGCACCAGGACTTTCTGCTGGGTGAAAGAGATTTGTTTACACCAAACAAACACATGCATTTGAATTATACGTTATATATTTTCTTGAGTAATTCTGTTGGTATTTGACTCATATAATTGTTGACTTCTGCACAAGTCCAGATCCAAATCCAGACCCAGATCCAAACTCATATCTACGAATAATGAATATTAATCACTGAATCTCCCATAGGACGATGCTGACATTTGAATTACATACATAAGCCCCGACCTGTAGCCAAGAATACATAGAGAATCATCAGCATCATCATCGGCAATGACTCGAATTATGGTACTGTCCTCAAACCTTTATCTGCACATAATAGATATGAAATATAGAATTTCAAATAATATTGTTCTGACATTTATTATGCATCAAAGTGTTATTAGATTAGATTTAATTGTCAAGAACTGAGAGAAATAAAAGCAGTTTAGTGTCTAACCAGAAGTGCAAAAAGAAGTAGAAGTGCAGAATAACGTACATATGTTTAGATATAAGCAAATAAATAACAGTACGGATATGATGATTCCAATATATATGCAAAATAAACAGTATATATGCAGCATGTGCAGCATGTGCAGCAGCTACAGTGGGCAAAATGTAGGCATAGGTGCAAATATGCAGTGTGGGCATAAGAAAGAATAACCCCAGTACTTGACAGTATATTCAGGATTGACCTGCAAATGAATAGATGTGGTTACATAAAATTGTATTACATAAATAAAATAATAAAATCTAATGGAATGCATTTTATCTTGTAAAGTTTCTATCAGCATATGGTGATTACAAGGGTACAGTCATTGCTTAACAAATTGCCTACGTCCTTGATTAAATATTTTTATTTAAATATTTATTTCAAATGTGGTAAATTGCAACCATTATATTTAAGACATTGATTACCATGACATCTTCCCAGAAACTGTTTCCACTTTTTAAAATGTCCCTTGGTAAGTGAGGAAAAAACTCTGATGCAACTTTCCACACCACGATCAACACAGCAACCTATTCTCTTCTATTTCAGACAAAAGTGAAAAAATCTCCGCCGTCTTACCCTGTTCGACGTGTGCATCCCAGCAGCTTTCTGGACGTTGACTGGAGACCACGGCATCTTCTGGTTTGTGTGAAGGGGAGTCATCTGATCTACTTATCACCCCAAGGGGAAGAACACGTGTCTCTTATATTGCTCTGTTTAGTCCAAGTCGTCATTCCCCGTCTGGACGTCATTCGGGCCGAAAACAAAACATGACACAAAACCCACCAATTCCCTTGTTTCAGCCGGTTCATGTCGAGGGCTGCTGTCAAGCTCGCTGGCATTAATTAGTCTCATCTCCAGGGCACATCTCCGGACCTACGATGAACAACAGGTATGTCTTTGTGGCCGCGTACCAAAGGTTTATTAAGACATGCCATTACAGCGAGTAGTGAGGGATCGAAGTCAATTAGCTAATGCGACCAATGAGCTTTAAAATATCATACAAATACAGAAAATGCCCCGGTGCCTTTTTCTCAGTTCTAATGACAAGCTCATTCAAAAGTCATGCTAATGAGCTCCTACTATGGGCTTTATTCTCTCATATACAAAAGGTGCCATTCTGACACATTCACACATCAACAGTTTTGTGAATTCTTGCTCTTACGCAAAGAAGTTGAGGAACATACGGGGCCCAGTCGGAACCGTCGCCACACAGCAAGAAGGTTCTGGGTTTGAACCTGAACAGTTTGCATGTTCCCCATGTGTCTGTCTGTGGTTTTCTCCAGCTTCCTTCCACAATTCAAAGACATGCAAAGACAGGTCAGTTGCCTGCAGTTGTGAATGGTTGTTTTTCTCTATAGTTCAGTCCTGTGATGGACTGGCGACCCGTCCAGGGTGTACCCCACCTCTCGCCCAACGTCAGCTGGGATTGGCTCTAGTCCCCCACGACCCTCAAGGGATAAGTCGTTTAGATAATGGATGGATGAATATATACAGACCCACAGCTAGGAATGACCGCAAGACATTCACTGAAAAGAGAGATGCCCTTGTTAATATGAATCCAGGAAGCTAGCAGCCCCCAGCTACACCCATGATCTGCTTTATTAACCGGAAAATACTATCATAAGTAAAGAGGACTTAACAACAAAAATCCCTTGAAAGCAGCTACTGCCTGACGTAAGTTTCCTGTTTTCATCTTTCCATCCTCCCAGCCAAAAGGAAGCACTGCTATAAATAGACAAACTGAATCCTACTAACAAAGGGCCTACTCCTTGTTTATTGATAGGAAAGGGAATTTTATATCGATTGAATTAACAGTGCATCAGAAGCAATCAATGACCATTTCCAAAGCTCTATTGATTGCTTTGCATTCACTGTGAAAGCTGCTTTCAAAAGGCACTCGAGATCAAGTGATGTCCAGATAAATGTCACTCTCAACAACAATTTCCGGGAAACATTTGTGGATTGAGTAGATTGATACATTGCTCAAATTTAAGTGAATTATTGAACATCCCCGTGTATAAAACATTTGAGTGTGTTCCCATTAGTAATGAACGAGAGGAGACGGGATAAACAATGAAGCCAGTTTTAATGGGCCACTCAAAGGAACTCTTACAGAATCCACACTCACTTTGCAGTGACACACATGTCAGGTTACCGTTTGACCCTGGTGATGTGGCACTGACCCGTAATCCCTCGTTCCAGTCCCACATGCACCGGCTGTCCTACTGTGCACCACACAACAGCATGTGTCAAATCACTGTATATGTGGAGGTAATGTTACAAAAGAATCAGCATATCAATAGAACTAACAACAATTATTATAATATCAATCATTAATGGCTGTGTCTGCGAGAATTATTATAGCAATATATTTTTCCCTTCGTACATTTTACATACAGTTTACATCTATATTCACTTTATCTTGTGTTGTTATTAACAGCAGTACCATGTTGCTGTTGACCTTTGACCTCTAACAGGCAAGGGTCACATATTCCAGTTGTGATTGGCTCAAGGATGCGGGCTAGCTCCACCCCGGGGACCAAAACACCAACTCACATAACGTCACACACACACACACACACACAGCCCCTGGGGAGAAGACGAGGAGACCCTGTCGGGGGTGAGAGTCCAGCGATTAAATGAAAATTAAAATCCTAAGGAATGACACTGGAGATGTGTGGGGACTTATGGAGGTTTACACCAGCAAGGGGACGTGAGCGGAGCATCTACACAGCTGCATGTAGTTTTTTTTTCTATTTTAGCTCAACAGCTCCCTGGGTTGTGCTGAAACGGTCATCTGTGACTCCTACAGAGCTCGGCCTAGACAAGCTGCTCTACTTTGTGCACTTAAAATGAAAACGGCATCCTCTTCATTGACAGGGAGTGAGGGATCACTTGCAGCTTTGTGTCTAGGATGGAGGAGGAAGAGCATGAAGAAACAAAAAGCTGAAAGACAAGCCGGGGAGTCTCCAGAAATGAAAAAAGGCAAATTTGTGGCATTAAAACGCCAATGTGAGGTAAAGCCTGTACCCACAGAGCTAGAGTACATAGTAGAGGGGCATGTAACTAGCACTGCCCAGAGAGAGACAAGGATATCCAACCTTCTGATCCATCTACTGAACGCATTCCAAAGTCGGAACACAAACCTTTTGACAAGAGAGGAAAGCAGAAGAGACCAAAACCATCTGGCTCAGATGGAAAAGAAAAATAAACCTTTATGAAATCACCTTTCCAGTGTCAGGTCTCTTCTCCCCCCCCCTCCTCTCAGACTTGTGTCTCGCTCCTAACACGACGAGTCTTCCTCGTCATCATCATCATCTCTTTAACCCTTTCCATTACTTCCTCCATCTCCCTTTTGTTACCGGCCTCCTGCTTTTCTTCTACACCCTTCTGCATCTCCGCCTCGGTCTCACCTTCTCTGTCTCTCTTTGGGAAAGATTCTCTGTGGGCACAGGCTGCGGGTCAGCAGGATCCCACGGGATCGCCGCCGGCCGTCTCTTTCTCGGGGGTGGCTTCGAGAGGTCCTGCCACCTTCTGCTGCTGGCACTGGAACTGATACGGATGCTGAGGTATGGGCGGGGGTTGAGGGTAAGCCGGCGGTTTTGAAACAGTTTGAACCAAAGGGAGGGCTGGCGGCTGGGGGTGTGGCTGGGGAAGGGGATGGAGGTAAGCCGGAGGTGCAACCTGGGGCTGGGTTTGGGGCTGGTGCAGTGGTGGAGGCTGTGGGTGGGGCTTGGCCTGAGGCTGCTGCTGTATCTGGACCTGCTGAAGTGGGTGGTGGTGAGGAGGATGCTGGAGCTGGGGGGAGGATGCTCCGTTTTTACTGAGGCCGCAGGACTGAGCTGCACAGTGGATCTGACGCAGGTTGTCCAGGGCCTCGCTCTTAGCGTGTTTCAGCAGGTCGGCCTGGCCCTGAGGTTGAGACAGAGGGAGACATAAAGAAAGAGAGGGACAGCTTGGTGAATAACACACAACCATATCGGATTTTAAGGCAGCGAAAGCATCAGGTCATGTGTCTGATTTCCAGCTCTGTCCTACTTTGTACCTTCGCCAAGGACAATATGTTTTCACTCCTGTCCACTTGTTTGTTTGTCCGTAAGCAGGATTACACAAAAACAGCTGAAAGGATTTTAATTAAACTTGGTGGTAGGATGTTGTATGGGTCAGGGAAGAGCCCATTCAATTTTGGTGCGGACACAGGATTTAATTTTCCCCTTTCTATAAAATTGAGAGATAGGACGTTTTTCAACAATTGCTCCATTTTCCAAGGTAATAATAGAAAAAAAGAATCAGACAAATTTAAGGAACTGACATTTGTGTGTGTGATTTGGTGTAAACGGCTGGATCCAGTCAATATACATCTGGTTTTATATGGAGACTGTTGGGCAGATGTTTGCACTCTATTCAGTGCTATTGTAATGCCAAGAAATCTTCATCCAAAAAACTACCTTTACCAAGTTAAAGATGAAGCAGCGAAAAACACTGATAAAAAGTGATTGAGGACTATTTTGTCCTCAGAGCATTACCTAATACGTGGCAGAAGGGGGCAGTATAAAGCCACTGAATGAAGGCCTTTGGTTGCCTGCCAGCTCTTCCAACTGCTTCACTCTGCTGGCGAATAGTGCTTTCATATGGTGATAATGTTATACTACATTTCTGTAATTTATTTGGGAGCACTAAGAGATGAATCCCTGCCATATGTGGAGGAAGTGGTCGGGGCAGGCATCCCGCTATACAGCACTGTCAAGTCCTTCTGGGCGGCTGCCATGGCTGCCATGGCTGCCATGCCCCCCCCCCCCACCCTCAGGCTTGCTGTCTCTGCCATGTGGGAACGTGGCAGTTATTTCAATGTGTGAGGTACTTATATTATTAGAACTGTTAAAAGAAAAAGAAAAAAGAAGAAATGCGACCACATGCTTTTACAAACTCTCTCAGGCCTCTTCTCCAGCGCTTCAGCTCCAACACTTTCTGTACACCAGCACTCCTCCAACATCTGTTCCCAAAGCAACTTGACAGCAGTTGCCTTCACATCTGTGCATCTGCATACTTTTCCCTCCCTCCCACCGAACTCCTCTCTGGACTCTCTGTGACCCGCTGTGACAGCTCATTGGGCCAACATTCCCCCGAGAAGAGGCACAGGCTGACCTGTACTGCACCAGACCGAAGTGTACGCGGTGCAAGGGGGCGAAATCTCGGAGCGGCGAGATAGGCACAACGTGTCTGACGTGCCTTTTTACCTGAGCCACTCCAGAACGCAAGCCACGAACAGAAGTGGAAAAAAAAAATTATGTAAGTCATGACTCACCAGGCATAAAATAAAATCAGGAGAAGCATGTTTTTTGCTTCCCGAGCCGAAAAATCGGGACGGGACTTCAATTCAAGTATATTTACCCCTACGACTGGCCTAAAAGCTATTCACGGGGGGGGGGGGCGGCTAACCACCAAATCCCACCACTATAACCTCATTAAACTCGAGGCTATAATCCCATGCCTTGTTTATCAGAACTAGTCTGACAATCCTTGGGGTAGAAATTGGATTGTCAATAACCTTCCTTGAGTAGATTATTTTAAGGATGTAGACAGAGAAAGATGTGTGACGGTGGATCATGAGTGAAACTGAGAACTATGCATCTCCACCTGACATTTTTATGAATGGTTCTCAGAAAATGAGAGATGGCAAAACAAAATGAGGCCAGAGGTCCCTTTCGCAAGGCTTCGGCCACCTATAACAATGTGATGCAAACAGTTCCCACAGCAAAATCTGAGCTATTTCAGGAGATGATTCATTATGTGGAATTAATTATGTGCCCCAAACAACTGTTAACTACCTTTGCCAAGGTCATGTTTTCACACACGTCTGTTTGTTGGTCGTGTGATTGTTTGTTTTTCAACTTATGCAAAAACTAAAGAATGGATTTCCACGAAACTTGGTGGAATGATGGGACATGGGTCAAGAAGGAACCAAGTAAATTTAGATTTTCTTTAAACATTGCACTGTTTTTGTAATTTTCCCCAATTTACCCAAAAATAAATCATGGGTCTTGATGAAAAAATAAAAAAAAGAGGACATATTAAAGGGACTGATATGAGTATGTGCAATTTGGTGCAGATTGATTCAATTGAAGGGGTTTGTACTCGTTTGGATTAAAATATAAACCACACTGGGGTTGATTTGGGATACAGCAAATATTTTTGATGCCTGTTACTGTTCTGGTTGACATTTGCTTCAAAGCCTCTTCCTGTTGATCTGACTTGTGTTTTTCATGACAGGAAGGCTCAATGTGCCGACGGGGCGGTATCACTGGGCAAAACACCCTCATTCACCATGGCAGCTCAGATCTGTAACTGTAACTGTCAACGTACGGACGGAGAAGGCGTCTGGTGACAGAGAGAAGACTCTCAGATTCTCTTCCTCTCAGCTCCCCACTATCACAGCAGCAAGCGCTTCCCCACCCGCTGAGGACCCGGAGACACTAACCGGTGAAATAACTGGGCACGACTGCCAGTCTTGGCAAACAGGCAACAGGCTCCCACCAAATGTTCACTATGAGACACAGATTACAACTGAGGAACGGCAGAAGGAAGAGGAGGAGGAGGAGTTATGTGGACGCCAAGGTGCCTTCATGTAGAGAGTTGAAAAAATGAGAAGCACAACAGAGGGACATGTGTGTTTTTGGACACAAGGGAGGGGTGGGAGGAGTGGCGTGGGTTTAGGAGTGATGGGAGTTGGGGTGACATTGGGATTAGGTCCTGGTGTCCACCTGTTATGCTACTTAATTCAAATTAATCTGGCTGGTGCACACAAAGCGACTCTAATAGTTCCAGAATAACAAGAGGAGAGTATTTTATATTTATATTTTAACACTGATCTACAAGTAGAATGGCCATACAATTTAAAAACTAATATATTGGGTATTTGTCATTTACAGCTTCCCAAATATTTAAACTATTAATCGTGTAATCAAAACAGGAGAGGTTAGCAATAGAACAGAGTAATTGTTATTGACAGAAACGGCAAGGTGCTCCCTTAATCTTAGCTTTAGGTGCTTTTTGATGAGGCTGACATGAAACAGGAACAAAGCAATCAGATGTGT
This sequence comes from Hippoglossus hippoglossus, assembly GCF_009819705.1. Taxonomy (NCBI): domain Eukaryota; kingdom Metazoa; phylum Chordata; class Actinopteri; order Pleuronectiformes; family Pleuronectidae; genus Hippoglossus; species Hippoglossus hippoglossus. The sequence goes on along the minus strand of NC_047158.1, from coordinate 8,599,157 downwards.
ACCTGAGCTGACACTCCAGTGGAAAGCTCAGCCAATTGGGAGCTTCCTCACTCAATACCAAATGATTTCAGGGTGATGAGATGAGATAAAAATACCCCAGCTGCTCTGTCCTTACTTAGCCAAACAGGCCCACAGCGCAGCACGGGTCTCACTACATTGAACCAATAAGATGAAGGCATTAGGCAACCTTATCTCCCGTGTCATGGGACAGGCAGAGACAAGAATGCATCCTGCTGAGCATCGTCTGTGTGAGCAATCCTATCGTATCTTGTCAAGATGGTTACATAAGCAAATAAATAAAACAGTTCTTGGAATCAGCAGCAATTAATTAAGAGATTTAGGGATTACAGAGGAGGAAAACACTATTAGCCCAGGGAGCTTTCTTAAGACACCATGTAGTTTAATCTCAGGGTTGAGGATTGCTTATCCAGCTCGTTATAGTCTCCGATACAATCGCACATGTTGACATCAATCAAAGGTATTATTACACACACTGGAGATAAAGTGCAGTTATGGGGGGGGGGGGGGTATTTGTTGTGATGAAGACCTCCTGTGAGTGCACGGTTCAGTTGGTCTCACCTTGAGCACAGTGATGTTCCACGCGTAGCTCTCCATGGCTTTCTGGAGTTTGCGGCCTTTCAGACCCTCCTTTGCTCCGATGCGATGCAGGTCCTCATGGAAATCCAGACCTGGACACAGACACACGTGACATATATGTGTAAAACAGAACTTTAATAGAAAATATATTTCAGAAAGTCATCGTGTCTTTCAATGTCACATAAATAAATTGGACTATGGAATATGATAATTTCATCGAGGAAAAACAAAGCATACAGAGGGAAAAGCACTCAATTTGAACCTTATTAGAAGAGTTAGGAATTGATATGATCTTTTAAGAGTTGCTGTTCTTGTTGTAAGTAAAAAGTCAAATAGAGGTCTACAGAGGTCATTGATATTTGCCATTTCATAAAATCGAAAATGCAGAGACATAAAACATAAATGATTGCAGACCAGTCTTATCTACTTCCAGTACATTAACTACAGTAGTTAATCATTAAATAGCAATGAATTGCAACACAAAAGCCAGCCGAACAAAAGGCATTGAGCCAACTCCTCAGGTGAATGTCCCGCAATTCAATAGGTTGAATTACTATAAGGGGGTCAGATTGAGGAAGTGCAACGCAGGGGAACCTCTAATTAATCTATGTGTAGGTCTGGCTTCATTTATTTAGACCATTACTAATCCTCAGGGCTTTAAGAACCTACTCCTCCTAAAGCTGTAAGTCTCTGCCCGCTTGTCAGTCCGTCCCTGAACGTCACTGAATGACTGCAGAAACCGACAAAACACGATACGCAGTCATTTACAAAAAGCACCACCGCTCTTTAGAACTCAGCGTGTGTCTGCCACCTCTGTACAATGCAACACGGCTCAACAGCAACACAAGCGCAGCCTCAGAAACGATCACACAGTTGAATCAAGAACTCTAAAATAATTAATGGTTCTCAGTTGATTGTATACCCCCCCTGACAAGGCTTAAGAGTCCCCTTAAATTCAATCAAGCCACACTCAATTGCACACCCTCGCAGATGAAGTTTACTGCACCTCAACTTCAGTCAAGTCTTTAATTAAACTGATTTTCATTGGGGAGCCGGAGAATGACCTCAGTCCAGGGGCAGACTGTCTAGCTTGCTTTTGTGAAAAAATACTTCAAGATCCTTACATAATAGCTATATTATACTGAACAAAACAAATTCTTGGTTTAATATTTAATGCTCCGCTTTTTTTTTTGCTGTAAAAGTACGCCATGCTCTCTCTGTTTACCAGTGCAGTCACACTGTCTCCTACTCAACAAAACCAAGGGCTAAAGTAGAATGATCAGGACGGGTGTTGCTGATTGGCAGTTTCATACATAACTAGAATGACGCCTACCTCTGCCAATCTCTTTACCGGGTCTCTTTGTGTGCCTGTTATTTATTATGTGCGTGAGAGTGTGCTTCATACATGTTCCGCAGCTCACCACCCCTCCGGAACTTGACCTCAACATAACTGTATGTTTGACACTACGCGAAACTAATTTCCCCCAATAATCTGCAGAGCAATTAAAAAGGATCAAGAGGTCAACCAGTAAATTCAGAAAACATCCTCCCTGGCCCCCAGTGCGCATCAGTGCCCGGGCCCCTGTTGTTCTCTCATTTCCATATAAATGATGATGTGGAGCCAGTGCAGAATGTCTGTTTCTAAGGCTGGAAGTTGTGTTAACAGGGTTTAGGGCTGATTTGATCTTGTAATCTGGTGTATGGGCCTCTGCTGGTGCAGAGCCGAGTCAAGGCGGGTTTGTGATCACAGGACTTGGGGAGTGAGGCCGGCACAAAGCTGAATGAGGGATGAAATTAGCTAGAGGCGGATTGTCACAATACAGCCTCTTCAAGCATTTCATTTCCCAATTATTAAGCATTTCCTCCCTCCACGGTTGCTTTTCTTTACTGTCACTAAAAGTGAACTTTGAGTTAATAAACTGAAAAAACTGAATGCAGCCCCCGTAGCACATTCAACAACAACAGGGAGAGAGAAAAAATTGGTGCTTAGATCGACAAAAAGACGAAGGGGACAACAATATGTCCCCTGTGAGTATACACTCACACACAAAGCCCCAGTTAGGGCTTACAGTCTCTGCATAGAGCAGAGAGGGGCTTTGGCTTTGTAATGACAGCTGCCGCTGCAACTCTTGTACTCCAAACACACAATGCTCAGATAAAGGGAGAGAGAAAGGTAAATAAATGAAAAATCAAAATCAAAATCAAAATCAAACAGAATCTCAAAGCTGGATCTGATGGAAAGGAATGATGAAACCAAAGACGAGAGAAAGGGTGAGAGGGAGATACAGTCGGATCAGTGTTTCATTGATATATGTTGAGTCATACACACTGCAAAGCCCAAGCAGAATATCATAGCTGCAAAGAGAGAGGGGGATTTTCAAGCTGCCAGTGAGCCCGGGCAACAATTACTGCACAAAGCCAAGGAGGAACGAAGGGAGGGAGGTGTCTTCATCCCCTGAATCTCCATGGTGATGGAGCGGCGTGGCCTCAAACCATATACCTAACACAGTGGTCGGTCAGGGAGTCTGTGCATCAATAAATAAGCACAGTCAGGTTTGCAGGGAGGCAGCAGCTCCGAAACCCAGTGGATCTACCTCTTTGTTTTAACATGGCTGGATGCAGGGCCACGTTCAGACCGGACACCTGAACGCCTCACAGTTGGGTGGGGCATCGTTTGGGTTTATTACGATACCGATGCTAAAAAGTTACTTTCAAAACGGTTCCGGTGCCTTAACGGTCCCCCAAAAAATGTTTCCTTTCAAAAAAGCCTCAAAACAAATGGTCAACGATAAGAATGGGTCTTTTATTGCGATGGCGAATTGGAAGCTGAAATTGAACATATTTACTTTTAATAGTTTATAGTATACGTCATTTGAATACACAAATAAGTGCAAAACTCTTAACAACTTTAAATAGCAAATTCACACAATCAATATAAAAAACTACCCCAACTACAATAAATGACCCCTGAATAACAGTTTTTTGTTTCTTGATACTCAATTGTCTCCCAACTGCTGGGACCAGGGACACCCCACTGTGGCTGATGTGCATCACCAGTTTCTTCATTAAGTTTGTTGTGTTCCTCCCTTCCTCCTTCTTCTTCTTCTTCTCTCAAATTACCGGCAGATCGCAAACAACAAGGTGCATACCGCCAACCAACTCTACAAGCTGGTGCTCCCCGCTCTCGGCCATTGGAATTCTTTCGCACGAAGTTCAGCCGCACCTTTGACCCTTTAGCTTCAGGCTTTTGCGGTTGTGTTCGACTCGAGTTTCAGATAGCTACTAGGTAACTGGAGGCTAATGTTTCGTGCTGCCGGAGGCATGTAGAGAGTGTCTTGTTAACTATGCACATGCTGTAAGGTTTATGTTGCCTGTAAGCAGGGAACAGCTCAGGCACAGAAATCTGCATTGTGATCCGGTCCAGTAGGTACCGGCCGTGTAGGAAAAGATTTCGGTACCCAACCCTCCTCACCGCATACTGAACACAGAGAAATGCTTAAAGATGCGCAGGAGCACAGAGATGTCGTATAAATGGCTTAATTGAGTCATTGCTCGTCTCTGAGGCAGTATAGCCTCAGTCTTTCTGTGAAGCTTTCTGATGACAGACTTCCTTAAGGAAATCCACTGAACGCTGTAGAAGCCAGTGCGGCAGAGGCTGGTTAAGAGATGGAGTGGGAGTTGTGCTCTCCATGCACAAATAGATTCGATCTGTGTATACACATAAGCCAGTGTCGAGTGTACTGTACACACACACACACACACACACTCATACACACAGTGGTAGCATCTGGAGGTGCCAGTGTGTGCATCCCAGCTGTCTATCTGGTCCCCTATTTGTGGTGTGTGTGATGCAGAGCTATCAATAGTGCCCAGGGGGGGGATCATCAAGCACCTCTCCATCCTCATCAACACGTCAGCCTCACTGCCCAAATTAAACTGATTAGCTGCAATAATGACTGGGCATATACTAAACACGGGAAGGAAACGAGGAAACAGAGGCGGGGGCAGCTGGGAAATGAAAAAAACACAGCGGTCCGAAACTGTCCATCCACATTTTCTGGCAATGCTACGAGCGATGAATCTGCCGACGTGCCAGTCAATTTCATGTTGCTCATATTGAGAATTAGAGGCAAGTGAGGAGGTAAGAGGTTAGTTCAGGTCCCTCGTTTCAGAACCACCACCAGCGTGTCATTTTGATTATGGATTTGTCACAACAGCATTTAGCTGATGAGCACAGCACACTTTTAATGACTGGGGCTAAAGTGTCAAGTTCAATCAAAGGCCTCACACGCACTATCCCACATTCCATCTCTGATACTGACAGCCCGTCCTCTAATAGCACCTTTTCCCACTTCTCACACTGCCATTACATCAAAATTATACCTTTTGGCTTTCAGATCAATCATAAAGACAAAACCCTAAAATCCATGCAAAATCCTCCATCTCGCGCCTCATATTTTTTTCCCCACTCGCCGATCATCTGTCTGCAATTCAGCCTTTTTGCTATTGTCAACGTCAGTTTGTACAAATTCGTGGGGCTTGCGAGTCGCCTTCTGATGGGAGCATTCAGAGCTTGTCAGTCTGTCAAAAGAGGTAAACTCGTGCCTTCCGAGCCGCCGAGAACGATGCAGTGTTTGGTCGGGGAGCTACGAGTTCATCCAAATGTCCTCGTGGCTTTTTGGTCCCGTTCTCCAGAGGATGAGAAACGCTCATAATGAACTGAGACACAGGCTTAACAAGACAGAGACGACAGAAAAGAAGGGAGAAAACCTATTTAGGGAGGACGGCTCGCGCTGTAGCCTTTGTGCAGGGAGACAGGTGAAACGTTTTATTAGATCCACTGACTTTGTCATCGTAAAATTAGATTGAAGTGGCTTTCCTCAACCCTCTCAACCTTTCTATCTGTCACACATTCAGCAACATGGAGGTCAAGTTGAAGCGCTGTCACAATGAATAATTCCCGGTCTCTAGCAGCTTAGCAGTTTTTTAAAACTTACATAACTCAATAAACATACTGACTGCTAGATGGAGGTTTTCCATTTGCAGTAAATAACTACAATTGAATCTCGATGGACAATTGTGAAATATATATATGCAAGGAAAAGCAGCAGCACATACGCAGACCAACAGGGACCTGAGGAGACAGGAAGCAGATGGAGAGGACAGAAAGCATGCTGAGTGTCTGAATTCATATCGAAAAACAATTGGTCTATTAGAGCTGGAGGGAGATTATTATTATCGCAGATCTAAAAATGTTGACATATTTCCTCCATCAAGCAATTCTTCCATCTTGAAATTCCTCTTAAATTGGATTCATGCATCACAAGCACAGATACCAATTTATATGTGCTTCGTAAATGGACAGTATTTTATACTTAGTGCTCTGTGTGATGATGTAGTTGTTATATATTAGCGAGGTAAAATGATGGCAGTTCTGAGATGTGACAACTGTGCATGAGCCTGAAAACGCAGTGTAATTATGAAGAACTGCTGTCAGAGTCACTCTGTTCTGTATTATGAGCCAATATTAATTCAGAACTTATATTCCCTGAGGCCTACAAGGTTACATTTAATTTAAAGTTTAAAAATGTTATTTCCCAATTTTTATTTGAGGCGATAGGTCACATTTCATAGCTCTTTTATACATGAAGAGGTAAGTAATTGGAATTTGGCAAACAGTGTTGGGGCATCTGCTCTTCTGGCAGTCGGCTGTAACGCGACATTATGGCAGAGAAACGGCTGCTATCTGTGCATCCTATTTTTAATTTCATTATTTTCTTCTGCCTCACTTATCACTATCAAAAGTACAGCGGATGTCTGGACGCATGAATGAGCGGACATCCAAGCTATGTATATTTGAGAATGGCGGTGGTTTGGACCGAGGCGTGCGTGTTAGTGCCAGGGGCAGGGGAGTGGGAGTAGGCGATAGGGAAAGTGCTATGTTTGGCCTGCAGCTGAGGCCCCTCAGGGCTGTCGCTGCAGCCCTCCGTCTCATTGTATCGCTCTTACATAAGGCTGCTGCTCTTACGGTAACTCGAGATTTAGGAATTGCAATGTTTTCACTTCTGTTGGAGGATGACATGCCCCTGAAGAAAATACTTCAACCCCTCGGGCTTTTGAAGCCCTTTCAAAAGACATTTAATTACAGCTCATACTTAGATTTTCCAACTGTGGTTCCTTAATTGTTGACATTTTGATAGGTTTTCACCTGACGGCAGCAGTTAGCCAAGCAACTGCCTTCTGGTATCCAGCTACTGCCGCTGCTGAGCGTGTGGTCGCGGCTGTGTGTGGGGTTTAAGCATAACTCTGCATTCGACGCGTTTGAAGATGCCTCCAGCTCCGAGCTCGGGAACCTTGGAGCCAGGGGGACAGCTTTGTGATTGAGGCTCCTACGGCTCAACCCACATCCCCGGGTAACTGCACAGCACAAATATCAACTAGGATGGTTGTGGTGGGGTGGAGGGGGAGCAGTGCATATGCCTGCCTCTGTGGGAAGCCAGGGAGTAAAGCTGGGTATAGTGGTTTTAAATTGGCTTATCAGCCTCAGGATATTGGGTTGGCATGTGCCACAGAGCGAGCCTCCCCTGCCTACTTTGGGTTTATCATGCAAAGCAACAACACACACAAACTACAAATGGCTTCCCGCGTTTACACACACTGCTGTGAGGTCTATTATAGGCCTGAATCTGTCAGTTTCATACTATGTGCCTACAGCATTACAATGAGGCACAAACATGCAAAATGAAGATGTCGGTATTCAACTTATGTGCTCCTATTTGAGGAGTTCTTCAGCGGAGGCACTGATGTGTGGCAGAGAAGCAAAGCAAATGAGGGACAATTAGTGCTGAATGCAAAAGAGGCTCGGGAAGACAAGCCGCAGGACTCCGTGATTCTCTCTCTCTTATTGATGATCTTATTATAGTGAATCTTACAGTTTCACCTAAAAGGTCAGACCCTTTACACCAAACGGCCTTTAAAAAAAATCTCTGAAACAATGACGAAACGCCTTTTCAATTTGATCCCTCTTTCTCATCCCCACCTCTCCCTGTGTTGGGTTCTGCACTGGTAGCCGAGGCTAATGCCTGTTGTCGATGCATTTTCAAACGAAAACGTAGCAGTGTGGATGAAGCCTCTTTTTTTAACCTTCCCACTGACATGATAACTACACAGTGCAAACTCAATGATGATGGCCTGCTTTATCACCAGCAGCCACTGTTTTTGATGGAGATGCTGAAGGAGCGGATACACTACACTCACTCTATTAGGGCAAGAAGATGTGTTACACGCAGATTTACGCACAATAGCACCCGAGCCACTCTAATCTTAAAAGAGAGGAGCTGAAAATATTTGACTCCTCAACTGATTTAAGGTTGCTTTGTGTATTAGGATCTTATTTCTCTCTTAAACAAATAAGTAAGAAATGCCAGTGAGGGAGATAATGGAATTTGAATGACACAAATCTTGTCCTTGAATTGTGAGTCATCTTGTGCACAGTAGCAGACAGATCTAGATTACCCTGCCTTGTTCCACACTGATGCTGCTGCTGATTTTCTGAAATGTCATGAGAGATTCTAAAACAGAATAAGCACAGACCTATATATCATTCAAATAAATACCAAAGATTATCAGCTTGGATTACGCATCCAGTTATGAATGACACTAGTGATGGATGGGAAGTTGCAGCGGAGGAGCGTTGGTGTTTTGTGAGGAAACGTACCTGCCCGTTGTGCTTGGGTGAGTTTGGCGTGGACCACGTCAGCCGACTCGATCAGTGTTCTGCTGGTTTGGATCATCTATAAAAAACAGGTTTGCATTGGATTAGTTTGCATCTCAGCATTGCACCAGTCATCCCGGAGAGCAAAGCAGAGGCCCAGCCAAACACAGGGCAAAGTTATTTCACATACAATAATCAGAGGTGTTTCTTTTGTCGCGTTGTTCCCGTAGAACCCAACAGATTTGATCCCTTCGACAGCCAGGCCTCATTTTGGCCCATTTGAGCCGAGATCTTAGCTGCTATGTTTACAGACACATTAACAATTAATCCTACACAGGTTTAAGGAAACGGTATTGTCATGTAAATGTCTTTATCTGATTTCTTAATCCAATTAAGCCAGCGTGCAAACAACATAGCAGGGATTTATTTTGCCATGTTCATAGGGAAAACCAAAGCAGTCAGTTTATAGTGTTTAACGTTATGGGTTTGCGAAATGGAAATTAGGCCTTACATTTTTGTCTTCTCATATCTTCTCGATAACAGAATACCAATACCAATATACCAGAGGAAAATTGGCAATGTTTCTATTTTCGTTATAAAATCCTTATGACAAAGACATGTAATTGAGGCTTTATATATTTAAGGGTTTAACCATAAAGTTATTATAATTAACTATGAATAGAAATAAAACACAAAGTCAACCAAGTATATACAACTTGAAGTACATGAACATAAACATGAACATTTATTCTGTAAAACAATTTGATATAGGCAAACATAAATGCTTTATATGTAAAAGGCTCATATAGGTCGATAAATCAGTTGGCTCTAGAACATGTGCTCTCAGTGTATGGACATAAAACCACTTCTCTATGTACAGTATGTTCTTATTCATTCAATATTTATTCCAGCATCCTCACTCTCTTGTACAACTTGTACCACAAGCCTGGACATACCAGTATAGTGTAACAATCTGGCCTGATTGCTTTCCAGCTCCTCCCTGCATATCAAATCTCTATGTTTGAGTCTGTTTATATATGCATGTGTCTGTACATGTGCATGTCTGTATCTCTCTCTTCTCTGCTCGACATGGTGTGATGGAGATTTATAGCTAACTCCAGGCATATCTGCAGTGAATTGACATGTGTATTGGTACCACCAGTGAAAAAAAAGGGAAGCATGGGAGAGTTATTTTCACCCCCACATTTGCATCTGACCATCACGGTGTGGTGTAGTTTGAGCCCTAAACATCGTCCCACAGGCTGAGGAGAAGCAGCTGGACCAGCCCTTCAGCGCCGAGGAGGAAGCTAATGAAGTTTCACACTCCTGTTTGCAGGGAGACAGGAAGTGGACTCTGCACAAACTGTGTGTGTGTGTGTGTGAGTGTGTGTTCGTGCGTGTGCATGCCTTTTCTTGTTCTGCTATCCTAATGAGAGTTGGTCTCAGTGCAGACAGTTTTGTAAAGTGAGCTCAGTTTAGACGGTCCCTTCCTCAAGGGGACGTTTGAAACCTCAAGTAAAATCATAAAAATGCAGAAGCTCTGATGTTTAATGCATTAAGTATCTGATGAATCTACATTCCCATGAATCTCTTCCCTAACCTCCGCAGAATAGACGTCAGAACTGTGAGATGAATGCGTAGGTGGGCGTTGTGGTAACAGTAGTGGAAGTAAGACAAACAACAAATATTTCCATTGAAAAAAGAGAATAGTCTTGAATGCAGCTTGTCTTGAAGCGACGCTGCATTCTGGTCACGTCTGCCTCTACTGTAGAGGATTTCTTCCTTTGTGGCTGCTGCAAATGATGAGTTTAAAAAGAAGTCCAAGCTCTTTTTACCTCCGACAAGGACGTTATATTTTTGTCTCGGTTTGTTTGTTTGTGTGTTTGTTAGCAGGGTTACAAAAAAACTACAGTGAAGATTACCACAAGTGTATGTACAAAATGGACACAGAATTCTTATGTACATGAACAACTGCTGTTTTATGTTCAAGCATTTTTGGTACATTTGTATTTAAAGATCACGGTACGATTGTAATTCAAACACACAACATCAGTGTCTGTGCGCATTTCGTGTATTTGTGCACATGAGCTTCACTGGCCTTATGTTCAGCTCAGCCTTATAACAGCCACATGAAAGGGAGTAAGGACACACATTGCACACTGATACGCTACAGTAAATGGCCTGGTGTTGGCAGCAATGTTGCTATGAGGTCACAAGCATCCACACACACACACACACACACACACACACACACACACACACACACACACACACACACACACACACACACACACACACACACACACACACACACACACACACACACACACACACACACACACACACACACACACACACCAAACACACACTGGGTCATCTGTTCTAGAGTGGGGAGCATGCCAACAAAGCCAGTCTTTGGGAAGCAAACACAAACCCACGAACCCAAACATACCCGAGCCTCAGGACAGGACTATGGTTTAATGTACGTGCATCCTTTTATAGAGAGAGAACAAGGTGCAGGAATATTATTATGCACTGGAAAATGAACAGACAGGGGAGAGCGACAAGACCTGAAAGAATTTATTTCTGACATTTTTGTGATGTCCTTATTAATTAGCTAACAAAACAGACTATTAATCATCCTTATCAATTAACTACCAAACACCCAATCAGGGTAAAATGGACGACAAGTGTTATTTGGGGGGGGGGGGATTAGAGGGTGTGAATGTGGGTAGAATGGGATGTTCTCATTTCTGGGCGTGAAGTTCAGTTTGTCCCCAGAAAGCGTGTACTGTGGACTGAAGCGTGAGAGTTGCTCTGACAGCGCCAGGAAGCCTCCTGCATGGTTAGGGCTTCATAAAAGCCCGAGCAGATCCGTTTTGGGAGCCGCGCGCTGCGCCGCCGCTGATGTCACGCACCTCTGTAGGTGTCGGCGGCAGGAGGAGGAGCGCGGGCGCAGCAACCTCGTGCCCTCGCTAGTGACCCACTCCCTCAGCTCCCACAAAGCCTCACAAAGGAGGAGGAGAGGCGAGTAGAAACAGCGGGTGATAACTAATTACAGACAGAGTCCTCCAAGGCCCTTTTGGGCCGTGCCAATGTCAAGTGGTGAAAAATGCAGTGTTCATGTAGGAGAGGAGGCAGGATGGAGAGGGACGTGTGAATTATACAATGAGAAGCCTCAGCTGACAATCTGACTGATCAAATAGGTGGTTTGAGACGCCTTTAAAAACACATCCAGCAAATCAAATGTTAAACAATCCACCATTAAGGGAGGGAGCAAGATAACCATCTGCCTTGTGGGCTTTTTTCTGTTTTATTTTAGTAAGCACAGCACCTACAGAAATCTGCACAGAGCAGGAAGTGCTTATCGCAGCATCATGGGACAGGACAGCCTCCGATATCATACTTGAAAGGCTGAGTGCTTTTTTTAAATCTTTATCTGAAGTAGATATTTAGTGAGATGCTACGCAGTATAATAAGAGTGTTATTGTCTCAAAGGAAGACCTGTGTAATATTCATGATTCCTGTCACAGTTCTGTCTTTTGTCATGCTCCACCCACGCACCACATGTCCCCAGCCTGTCTTTCGGTTCCCAGACCCACCTGCTTACCTGATTCCCGATCACCGGAACCGTTTCTCATTTGTCTCATTTGCTAATGTCCCCTGTGTGCTCTTCACGCTGTAACCTCTCCTCCCTAGTACCTTGCTTGCTACTTGTCTGCTGTCTGTTACCTGCTGCCTGCGTGCATACCCACACGCCTCCTTTAAGCCCGCTCTTATCATACATTCAATGAATCTGACTTTGTTTCACCAGCCTTCCTGTGTGTCTGCACTTGGTTCCTATTCAACCTCAGCAGTATGTGTACTGCATTTACTTATACTTTACTACTGATTTAAACACAAAAACTATTGGACAGGAAACTAGGTGATACGACATATGGTTCAAGGAAGAACCCATTGAATTTTGGTGCAAATCCAGATCAGGGGTCGGATCCACGGATGCTTTTTTCACTTTCTTTAACATTGACGTTTTTCAACATTTGCACCAGTTTCCCAGGGATAAAATTCATGGTCTTGATGAAGAAAGGCATGTTTAGGGGACTGATATTTATGAGTGTGTACCACTTGGTGCAGATAATAAAAGAAAATCCAGGTCTAGTTAATTTAAATTTGGTTTCATAAGGGGACTGTTAGGCGGAGATATGCAATCTCTGAGAGTCATTCTAGTTTTCTATGTTATTTAAAAGTTCGATAAATTTGGTTGTATTCGAGTTTTCTTTTTATTTACAGTATTCTTTTTAGAATAAAGCTCACGGTTAAACTTAAAAATTTCAAGTAATACAATTTATATTAGTATATCAATTTTTATTTTATTTTACTATAGGTACCAGCATCGGCCCAAAAAAAACAACATATTGTTCAAGGTCTATTCATGTCAACTACGAAATTCATATTTAGCGACACAAACCTTTGGGTTCAACTGTGGTATGAACATTTCAACATACTGGTACAACCCTCGCTTGTGTGTGCAGGTCACTTACCATGTCATAGGCAGTGAGCACTTTACGCAGCAGCTCAGGTACAGGACCCTGAGCCTCCATGGTGGGGTAGGTCTCGCTCAGGTCCACCGTTACCCTCAGTGACCGCTCACTGTTCATCAGCCAGCTCGACACTGTGAGGATGCACTGCTTCATGTTGGCCGCGGGGGTCAGGCCACACAGCTCCTTGAAGGATACCATGGCATTCTGGGAAGAAAACACGAGCAGTGAAAAAAATGCACAAATAAAAAAAGACAATTCAAATATTCCAGTTTAAATAAATAACTACAACAACTGTAAACATGGAGGTGATGTAAATTGGGCTGTTGTTGATCAGAAAAGAGATGAGCACCAGTAACAAAGTGCAGTCTAAACACCTGACATGCAAGACTTAAAGGAAGGAAACAGATTTTACGAGCTATTGCAGAGATTGATCGGCTGAGATAAACACTGGAGCACTCGACCAACCAGGCATCTTCAGTGCTCCAGGTCCAACCCCAAAGGTCCCTGTACTTTCGTAAACTACAACCCACTGAGCAGGGACTTTTTTCTGTGGATAAAAAGATTTCCCTGGAACTAAATTTAGACTCTGGTCCCTGAGGTGGAAATGCCTAGTTCCTGCAAAGGATCCTAGTTCCTGCGGAAAGCTTATATTGACATAAATATTATAAATGTGTCTGTTGTCCCCGTAAAGTTATTGTACTTGGCAAATGAAGTGATTGTGGTCCTAAAGGAACGACACGTATTGTGACCTTGAGTGAGGAGATTTAATCAGAGTGCTCATGATACTCCCCTCAGACCAAAAACAAGATAAGATCGCAGAGAGTGTTTCTCTTGGCGACAGTAAAATTGGTCAAAATCAGTTTCCCACAATGTAATTCCACTCATCCTTCACTTTCTTACTTTCCCCTTCTCTTTTCTCACCTTTCTTTCACACTTTTTCCTACCTAATGACTGCATTCACCTTATATTATTCATTCATTCATTAAATATTAAGTAAGTACAAAGCATTCTTCTTAATATGTTCCAGTTTCTACATGGACAACTGAACATTTTACAGAGAATAAAACTAGAATGGCACTGAGTTGAGCCAAAGGCTGAACAATACACATGATTGTCTAGTTCTTTTAGCAGAAATGTAAAAGTAATAAGGGACGGGCCTGATAACCTAAATGTTTTACTTGTCATAACACCAAGTAAAGAATTCAAAAATACATAAATATACTCTTGGATCCACCCATTAATCTGCATCTGCTCCAAAATTGAATGGATTATTTCTTGGACAAGACCTCATCCCTCCACCAAGAAAATCGGTTTGTGTAACTCTGCTAACAAATAAACCAACAACTAACATACCAACAAACAGACAGGGGTGGTAGGTACGTTTTGAAATTCAAAGAAAAAAAAGGCAGTGGATTTCAGGTTTGGAGCCCTGACAGAAACCATTATCTCATCTTATATATGTGCCAATTGTTTATGTCTTCCATTTATTCCAGTCCAGTAATATATTCAATGTCATCACTGCCGTGTAACAAGCTGAAGTTGGTTCACAACCAATTGTCTCCCCCCAATTTAAGAATTTCTTTTAACTGCATCTGCCTGCAAACTCCACGGTAACATGGCTATTTGACCATCAACTTAAATGACTGTACTGTCAGTTCACCATATTCAAGAGCAGCTGCAACTCAATTTAATCTCAACTGTTCTGCCAGCCTCAGTTTTCCTCTCTGTCTCTGGCTCAGTCTCCGCCTTTGCTGTCTGTTTTCCAGCCCCAACACGACCAGTCTCTGCACGTCTGAGTTCAAAGTCCGCTGCTCCAGCAACCAGGCAACTGTCCCACACAGCGTTTCATTCTTCTGCCAGCATGGGAATTTAAGCTGGTTTTTCACACAGCACCCTTTGGTTAAGTGACAGCATGAAAAAGCGAGTGTGACAGAGGGAGGCTGGGAGACGAGAAAGGGACGGAGAAAGACAAAAAAATAAAAAGCAGTGGAAAAGAGAAATCTGGGATGAGCCAGAACTGCAAGGACATGGAGAAGAGTGAGTGTGATGATGAGGAAACATGAGGTCAGGTAAGAAAGCATAAAAAGAGAAGAAAGGGGACAGTACAAGAGAGAGAACAAGCCATTGTTGGTTTTTGGGAATCAGTCCACACACTCTGCAGTGTGGGAACCAGCTGTCTCCCGGGGCTAGACCTCTAGCTCGGCAGGAAAATCCCCCTCAACCGCCCTCTCTCTACCTGAGAGGATGTCACTGCGAGGCTTGACCTTCCTGTAGGCCGAGAGGGTGGCCAGGGGATACGGTCGTCATCTGTATGCTGAACCTCAGCTACAGCTAACACCTCTTGGGGCAGTTGAGCACGGCCGCGGAGGAACACAATGGTGGAAGCGGGACAGCTCTGAGGCTCTGGAATACGTGCCGGTGTGTGACTATGGCCGTGTGCGAATTGTGAGCACGTACGTGTTTATGTCTCGGTGTGGTCTGAGCTGAAGTCATTAGCATTCATTGTGCCTCGTATAATTGCATGCATGTGTGTGAGGGACCACATGCATAAATGTTTTTGCGGCATAAAAGCCATATTGTTTCCAACCCATGGCGTTACAAAAGCCAATGAGAGGCTTGTGTTTTTAATTACTCCCTTCCCCCCACTTTACTCCCCTTCCAACATTCCCAAATGAGAGCTCTGTGTCCGGTTACAACACTGCTTTTGTTTCTCTTTGCCCCTCTCTCTCTTCTATCTGTGCACCTCTCTCTCTCCCTGCAGCGTTGAGTCGTGCTCAATGGACCCATGATGGCACACTCACACATTACAGCAAATAAAAAATAAATTCCAGGCGGGCAACTCTCCTCTAGCTCCATCAACACTTTATGAGGTCCACGGGCAGCAGCACACACTCTCCTACAGAAATAATTGATTTGTTGTGGAGTTCTACATACGAGGCATGGCAACCAATCATGTCTGCCCACTATTCAGTGTTCATGGATTTCCTCAGTGTTTTTAACAATCAAATGGACTTCTTCTTTCAGTGGTTATTCAAAGCATGCCACCTGGATGCTTTGCTGCTTGAGGATAAAAGGAATCATAAAAGAGCTCGCTGAGGTGAAATAATGCTTTTGACGGCAACATCTAAAGTGTGTGCGTGTGTGTCTGTGTGTGTGTGTACGTACAGCTTTCCTGGCTCTGGAAGGATAGATTTAAGTTACCAAGGGGACAAAAGATGGGTGGCATATGGTTAGCACTGTCGCCTAACAACACAACGGCTCCAGGCTCGAACCATACACGTCAAATAAATGTTACTCAACTATAGGTAGTTCTTCTCACATGTCCAAGTGTTCATTGAGCACTTCATTAATTGGTTTTAATTGGTGTTATTTAATGCTATAAAAAAGGGGCTGAAATGTCATGATTGGCAGCAGAGACTGACTCATGATTGGTTAAGTCTGTGTATTGATAGGACATCACTGTTCAAACCCCTCGATGCGCAGAATCTGGCTCCAAATGCACAATATGGCAACATTTGTCCCTGGAGACTCTATTGCCTGTAGGTGTGAATGGTTGCTAGTCAGTATAAATATAGTCAACCCTGGAATATGCTGGCGACCTGTCCTGCCCTGCCTCTCGCCCACTGTCAGCTCGCATTGGCTCCTTCCCACCCGAACCCTCAAAGTTTAAGCTGTTAAGATAAAGGATGGATGGATGGATGGATGAATGGATGGCTGGGTATGAAAGATATGTCTATCTCTTGTTAATGCAGAGTCTTAGCTTCAAGTCAAGAGATTCAGAGGTTTCCGGTCTGGTTGCTACCTTGTGGGAGGTTGGCCCCAGGCCGTGTTGCTGCCCTCTGGATCCACGACACCAGGCTCCACACAAATAGCCTCCACAAAGCTTTCACAACACTTTTTACATTTAAAAGGCAAAGGCCTTATTCCACCTTTATTTATCCCTTTCATAGCCTTCCTCTTAACTTCACGTCTTTCATTTATTCCTTCAACTTTGATCTCTTCATTTCAAAAAGAAACATTTCCATTTCAAACACGAGGGTGGTGTGGTTTGGATTCAACGCTGTTTGATCAGGTTGAAAACACTGATTCACATTTAATCATCTGTCCACCCAATGACATTTTTCATCAAGGCCTATGCATTGAATTCTAAAGCCATTTATTATGAGAGACGATTCAAAGCCTGTGACACATGACATGTCTGATTATTTCCATTTTAAATAAGCGTTTTACAGACGTTTAAGATGTATTTGATTAGTCTGTGTCAGATTTACAGGGCTGTCTTCACAGTGAGCCATGTTTCATTAAATGTTTCTGTGCTTATCACATCCGAGCAAAGATTGGGATCTGATATCAAACTGCTATGGTGTCCATTTGTCACAAACTAGGCATAATCCAACAAGAAGAGTTTTGGCTCGGCCAGAAAGTACCACAGCATTATCTTTCATAATGATTGTTCATTAGTTGCTCGTATTCACACTTTTATTTCCAACAGTTTTCCTGAAATTGGCTTCTTCTTAGAGTCTAATCAGGCTGTAATTTGAAAATGTTACTCTAATGAATTTTATAGGATCACTTTCCCCATAAGAACACTAAGATGTTTCTCTCTTTCTTGGGGCATTGGGGAGTAAAATGATCATAACATGCCTAGTTCTACGACTGAAAAATGCTTTACAAAAAGCCGCAGGAGCTCTTATCACATCTCATTGAGTTTGGTCTGGTCTTTTGTTTGCTGTGCCATTAGACTGAAGTTACCGCTCAATAAAGACAGATGGACAGAGCTTGGTATTTATGACTTACATTAATGAAAAGGAGAGTTATATGTGGCTTCTTGATGTCTCCTTACATGAGACATTAACATTTGTTTGATTTTACGCCTGTGTCAGTCAATCATTCACAAGACAGCAGGGGACTGGTGAGATATCAGGGGTTTGTCAACTACTCATTAGCACACATATTTAAGTGAGACATGTGTTTATAAGCAAACTATAAATACATAAAAGGTTTTTGTTACATTAATGAGAAATCACTTCATGTGATGCTCATGTAAATTTGTCTACTCAACTGTGACAAGTTACTTTTTTATATTCTACTATTGTATTTATAACAGTCTTTAGGTAAAATAAATAATGATCTCTTCCTTCATTCTTTTACATTACTGCCTCATTTTTGTAATACTTGCACAGTAGCAATTATGTATTTTGAAATGTTATATGAGGACTGTTTAAAGTATATTCTTAAATAAGTAAGAAAAAAAGCTTGTTTGGGGGTTTGACTGTTAGATCAAAGCAGATTTACATACTACTTACTTTTGATCTCTTTTACATGTAACGCGATTATGTTGACACATTTTTCCGAGTAGACAGAGCATTGTTGTCAACAGTTCAAAATGAACACAGCAAGATTTATTTTATTTAGAAAACTATCAGAGCAAGACCAAGCCTGCCACTCTGACAACCAAGAAACACAACGGCGAATGAAAAACGCTCCCTACCCCTAATTTGAAGGGCGAGAAAATGAGAAAAGCTTTGCATCACACCCTTCAGTCATCACAAACTAAATAATAAACTGCACTGAAAGACTTCTGATTCTTTTAATGTGCCAAAAATTCTCCATGGTTACTTATCTTCATTTGTTCATGTAGAGGAGTAGAGCACTAAGTACCTAGCAACCCAGTCATCTCCCCGGGGCAGTAATTGTCCCTCATTAATGATTACACTATTCATAAACCTTATAATTGTACAGCAATGTCACTTTATTACAGCTCTCTTCTGCAACATTAATAGAGCACAATTAGAGACAAGCCCCTATCCACAAGAGCAAGTGAAATTAGTCCAATCAGAAACAGTTACATCAGTTTGGAACTCTTAAAGAAACAACTTTTTCACATACAAACATCCAACAAAATACACAAATTTAGGAAATGGGTGTCGACGACAGCTTAATAGAGCAGGCCAGTTATGCCAAGATAAACCCCATCATCAAAAAGCAGTTTAAGGCAATCAAAAGGAAAAAGGTTAAAAGAAAAATCCTATTCCATATAACCCAGTGTAACAGAAAAAATATCATCAATGATTTTGAGTCAATCTCTCATAAATACTGTAAGTCTGTAGTTCCTTACCTGCACATTCTCTCTGAGGTCTGTGGCCTCCCTGAGGGGCTGGGTGGATGCCCTGAAGAGCTCATCTACTACTTTGATCCCTGTGGTCTTGGTGGTGGTGTACTCCCGCGCCTTTCTACCTTTCCTGACAGACAGACCCCTCTTATGTGCCTTTCCTCCACCTCTCCTGTTGGTGATGGCTACATGGACAAACAGGGTGGTGTTAGGTAGGAACTCTCCCGTAAGAGACTGTAGAGGGACATGTCTGTAGCCTGGCTGTAGGCACTCAAATGGGATGGTGTACTGGCCAATGAACTCGTCTCCAATGTAGTCGTCATCAAGCACCACAAAGCGCAGTACTGCAAGTTCTGGTAAATTGATCTGGAATTCAAAGCTCTCATCAAAAATAGGATTATCGCCATTCTGGGACACAGTCTTGGTTCTTTGCTCAGCACAGTCAGCTGGGATGCCATGGATCTCCACATATATGTAGGGTTCCACCACATCACCCTTTGCAGCAGAGCCGCGAGGCTTGGGCAGATTCTGCCCACTGATGACCTTAATGTGAAGAAGCTGGGCAGACACCCCAGGAAGGGAGTCTCGGGCATTGGCACTGAAGTAGGACACCTCCTCTCTCATGATCGCTGGTCGCAAAACATACCCACAGTTGCCATTTTGCCGAAACCAACCAAGGTTGAGGTCCATCATTAAGCCTGGGGTTTGGTAGTTCATGGCCACAATCTGGCAGCCACACTTCCAGAAATCCTGGGGGTTCATGTTGCTGGCATCAATTCTCATAGGTGTGGGATACACCCTGGAGAGAAAGCGCTTGTTATAACAGACAAATTCCTCTGGGAACTCATTGGCAAACCTGTTTGCATCTACCTCATTGAAGGAACAAATCTCCCAGTATTTTTGGTCCCTCTTAGAGAACTCAAAGTCCCTGAACTGGACAGACTTGCAGAGAGATACAAGATCAGACAGCTCCCTGCACAGTCTGAGTCTCTTGAAGCCCAAGCCATTTATATGGTTCCTCTCATCAGACCCAAGTCTTCGAGACATTTCCAGACCCTCCTCCTCATCTGTCACATCCCCTTCAGCATCAGTGCTGCTGGCCGGTAGCCTCTTACCCTTGAGTAGAATTTTACCTTTGAGTTTCTCAGGGGAGGGTAGGTAGTTTTCCTCCTTGTTGGGGGGTTCAACATACAGCTTATCACCAAGAATCTTCTTCACATGCTGTGCCATGACCTTCTGCTGGGGGATGCAGCAGTGGGCAACCAGGCAGAGAATTAGGGCATACTCAGAGGTCTCAAAAGCGTATTGGTTTATAATGTCCAGGACTTTAGAGAAAGCAAGCTGTGAGGCAACCGAACTACCTACATACACCACGGGTTCATTATCTGGGCCATCCCATACAATGACCTCAATGCTGCGACAGCCCATCCTCAGAGCTCGGATGTAGCTGCTGATGTCTGATGAACCCCAGAAATGGTCTTCCAAAAGGGAGGCATTATGCGAGGAGTTGATGTAGTAATGGGACAGAGGTTGGGTCATATCCTGGCACACACGTTTGTGCTGGGGGTCAAAGATGTGGCATTCGGAGGAGAGGAGGTAGTGTGTAAAGCCATCAATGGAGAGGTAGCTCCTTTCCCTGCCTTCAGCGGATGGCTCAAATTTATGAACAATATCCCTGCACATGTCCTCCGTTACAGCTTCTACACCCTGCTCCACCTCAACAAATAGCATCAGATCTTTACTGTCCAGATACTCCTTGTTACTTGAGAACTGCACCAGTAAGAAGAAAATCTCTGGCCGTGTGCAGAGCTCACAGTAGGCCTCCACAAAGGTGTCCATGTTTATTGCCTCTCCGTATTGGTCTTTAGCTTTCTGGAGTTCCTTGAACTTCAGCTCTATCCTAGACTCTTTCATTCCAGGGTTGAGTCCTTTGATTATCTGGGTGGCCCTAAACATGTCTATGTGTCCTTCCTTTTCCATATCTGCTAGCTCAAATACTGAGCCAATCCATGAGGTTCTCAGACTCGGTTGGCTGGGCTCCACCATGTTCACAGTGTGTCGGCCATAAGACACCAGATACCTCAGGCCCATAACCCAGGTGCTGACAACGTCTGCCGTACTGGCTACCAAATCTAACGACTCATAGTTATCCCCATAGATGATTGAGAAGGCGCATTCATCAGGGAACTGATCTGAGAGACCATTGCTGCGCAAAACAGGAGTTTTCTTCCCCAAACGGACCTCCTTAATGCTCTTGATCTCCAGTTTGGCTTTCTCTGAATCCTTCTTGGATGGCTCCCAGCGGAGCCAGTGCATGTCTGGGTCCAGCAGGAAGTATCGGTTGTACATGCGTGAGTTGGAGCGCACCTTCTTCATCTCACAACCCTCCATCATGAAGGCCATGCAAGCAGCTGTGCTGTTGATCTTGCGGTCATTTGGCATTGAACTAAAGGACACCGTCTTCTTCCTCACCTGCCTCTGTTTGGAACCATCCTGGAAACAAAAGAATGGGGGGGGGGGGGGTGATGGAGAAGAGAAATAGTTCTTGATTAGACTAAGATTTTATTTGAATTCAAGAAATAGCAGCTAAAACAATTGTGTATAGAAGGGGAGGGAGATAGATTAGAGAGCAGCTTTACACAAAGACAGATACATTCAATTGTTATAGAAAAACCCTACATACAAATACAAGCTATTATGCTGCTAAAAGACTACTGCAATAAATACAAATATATAGCTAGAGCAAACAGCTAGTGGTGTTTTTACAAAATGCAACTGCTTGGCTTATCATACATCATATCACTCCTGTTTTAGCTGTCTTAAATCAATACTGACAGACTGTATCGCTGAACTGCTGCTCTCTTATGAGCTAGTGTGCATCCTTGTGTCTTCAGGAAGAGGCCTTCTGGATGTTCTCAAGTGCAAAAGATTAAAGGTGACCAGGCTTTGGCACTCAGGGGCCCTGAGCTCTGGAGCTCCCAGTCTGAGGCTGTGAGACTCACAGAATCAGTAACATTTAAAAAATGAATTCCTTTTTAAAAAAGGCCTTTTATAAATGTTTATGTTTCATCTTGCACTATGTTTTATTTGTTTATTTTCCTGCTTTTGTCCTATATTTGCTGGATGGTTTAATGGTGGTGTGGCTTTGTTTTTATTTCATTTTGCCTTTGTTAAGCATTGCAATACTGTTTTGAAAGGTGCTATATTATTACCATTAGCAGTGTTATTACAGTGGTGAGTGGGCACCATATGGTGTCTTCTGTGATATTTGACTATTGAAATTGTAAAGATGATCCGATTTTTCCCATAATATATTCATCACAGGCCGATGGCCTCAGGAATAATTTTATGCTCATTTAAAAATTGCTTCTCCTTGTCTAATTATTCTGCTTATAGTTAAACTTGCATAACTTCATTTAAAGGCAGAGACCTTCTGGGGTATTCCCTTGGGACAAATCATAGTATACTGCACGAGGCCTGTTTCATTTTAAAACTGGACTTCTGCCGGAAATTTTGGTGTACAAAACTAGAGATTCTGTCTCGGTTTGGCTGAACTCACATCGATGTGATCTCTCTAAAACAGTTTTAGGAACTTTAAAACCGGTTTCATGTTACCTCATAATTGCAAATGAGATTATCTGGATAAATATTCACCATGTGGGAGACCCATGTGGGAAACATGCATTGGTGGCCAGCCAATTCCGAGGTCATTGAAGTGTTTGTTGAAACTCAGAGGAGACCGTCGCTCTACAACGACCCAGACGAGAGCCAAACTGGTGAAAGTATTAAAATAGATGCTCAAAACACCACATGCCATGACATGGCTGAACTTCTGCAGCTTTTAGGTCTGTGAGCCGTGCTGGCAGAAAGCAGAAAGACAGTGCTGTCCTATTTCCACACAAGTCTGTGGTTAGCTGGATAGCATGAATGCAGATGCCCTGGTTATAGGCTTTGAAAATGGGCTTGTTGAATGCATACCACAGAGAACACTACATTAAAATCAAATCTAAACCTTTCCACAAATGACTGTAGACTGCCATTGTTGAAACTCAGAGGGATCACATATTCTCTTTGTGAACAACTATTGCAATGGTGACATGACAGTGGTGATGTTAGATTATAATACAAAATAAATGTAAGTAAAGCAGAGTAATCTCTATACTCTTTCTTGTTCCACACCTCTTGGTCTTTTTTCAGTTTCAAAGAAAAAGAAAGATACAAAGAGCAAAGGGCCTCCAAGGCTATGAAGGAGAGAGTATGTCTTCCCCCGTAGACAGTGACTGCCTGTACAGGTTTGATGGATCTCCCCAGTGCGTGGTTCAACACTAGCCACAGTGAAACACCTCAGAGCCATCTGTCTTCCACCTGACGGTCAGAGGCAGATGACGCCTGGCACCTCATCACAATTAATGAGCGCCACTTCATGCAAAGCTGAAGAAAAGACATGATCATCACTCTCTGCTTTTTGCCCTTGTTTTACGACCTCTATCTCTTTACCTCACACATAAGTACTCACCATGATATTTTCCACATCACGTAATCCACATAATTCTTCAGAGATAAATATGGTTGAAAATACCTTCTGAAATTTTCAGCTAGTGCCTTTACTGATCTTGCAACAGATGCTGTTTTGTGTCCAATGGTGCTGGGACTACCTGGGTTGCTCCCTATGTGTGAGAATAGAGGTAACCTAGAAACCGAGGTAACAAAGAGGTCTATTTTTTAAAAAACAGAACAAAAACACATTTGATCTATCCTCTGATTTGCAAAATCAGCCAGATGGACATGAACACTGACTGGGATATTGGGGACATGTGTAGAAAGCTCAGCTGACTCTGCAGACACTGCAGTGGTAAGAATGGGGGTCTGTTCAGGTCTGTGTGTTGTTTCCAGGCCTTCTTTAGGGAAGTAGAAGCCACAGAGGGTCAAAGTGTGTGAGGGGTAATCTCATGTCCCATTAGCATGCTGTTACAATTAATTGGACCACCAGGCAAGACAAAATGCTGCTATCCTCAGCCTCTTCATCATAACCAAGCAGGCAAACTGTGGGTTTGATAGGGCTCATTTCACACACTATTGAAATTGAAATTTAAAATCATAACACCGGTGACCTAGAGGTTAAAAAATGAATTAGTCATGATGATTATTTCAGTTAAATCTTTTCTGTTACACATCTTTCTGGCTTATTTAAAAAAATATAGAGTCTATATTTTCCTACATGCAGCCGTCACTTTTCCCTTGATTGAGCATGGTTGGGTCACACGCTCACCACTTTTTTTACAGCCCCTGGGGTCTTTCCTGGTAGAGATGTCAGTATTCCTGTGTGTGTGTGTGTGTGTGTGTGTGTGTGTGTGTGTGTGCTTCTGGCTCGGCTGCCTGTTGCTGCTGTTGCCACGATGATGTGAGGGTATTTTGGTGATCCTCCACACCTACCCCCATCCTCTTTCCTGTCGTACCGCTGGCCGCCCCAGGCTGGGTCAAACACTCCCTGATGGAAAGGTGAAACTGCTGGGGCAAGGCAGGCTGTGAAACGAGGCCCCCAACATCCTCTAAAGGGCAGAGGTATGTCAAACACACTCTACCTCCCGTCACTGTTGTCACACCAGAGGCTGGGCAACGGGACGAACTCAACGCAAGACGTGAAGAACTCAACTCTGGGGAGGCAATTAATGCAACATGAGCTCTCAGGTTGCCTGTTGCACTGCAGTGCACCACTGACTGGAGTATGCAAAAACAATAATGCTTTAAAATGGTAAGGGCATGGCTTCTTTTTATAGACTTCCAATTTTGTATAGTTCTAGGATAATTATATTTCCAATCAGATGGTTAAATCTAGGCAGCACAGTGGTGCAGTGGTTTTCTATGTGGAGTTTGCATTTTCTCCCAGTGTCTGTGTGGGTTTACTCTGGGTTTACTCCGGCTTCCTCACAGTCCAAATACACGGAAACTGGGGTAAGGTTAATTGGAGACTCTAAAACGACTGTAGGAGTGAATGTGAGCGTGAATCATTGTTTGTCTCTATATGTTTGCGCTGCGATTCACTGGTAATCTGTCCAGGGTGTGACCCGCCTGTTGCCCAAATGTCAGCTGGGATTGGCTCCAGCTCCCTGCGGTATAAAGATAAGTGGGATAGACAATGGATGGTCACCTCTTAAAGCAATGTAAATAGGAAGTGTGTCCTCTTGGCTTTTCCTGTACTACCCAAGTGTGTCCTGGAATACAGCAGTCTTAGAAAGAATAATGTCTATCATCTCATTAGTGTGTGTGTGTGTGTGAGTATGTATGTGTAACCCCGACCAAAACCCCCAGGGGCTTACTCAGCAGCCTGATCTCTTGTTATGTCAGGAAACACAAGAAAAAGTCTTGCTCTGGCTGCTAATGTGGTGGCGTGACAAGTCGCCTTTTTGTACACACACTGACAAACACAACGTTATACTGCAGCACAACATTTCAGGGCTAAAAAGAGTGTGCGTGTGTCTCACAGGACTGTCAAATGTTAGTATGACCAGAGTGCAGAGCTACTCAACCTGATTTTGAACACATGGAGGATGACTCTCTCTCCCCTGGAGGTCTTCCTGTGGGACCCTCGACATACTGCCTCTCTCACTACCCTGACCCACTTCCTCCCCATTCCACCAAAACCTCCAACCCACCCACCTCCATGTCACGGCTGTGCTGCTGGCCGCCTGCCACTAGCTACTCCTTGCTCCTATCATATCTCAACTCTAAAACAGGTCTGCAGAAAGTAGTTCAGGCACGGCTCAGTTGCTCTCGCCCACAGAGCTACTGTTTCATTCGTGTGTGTGTGCAATGTGAAACGGTGAATAAGGCAACCGGGGACCATGGGTAATGGGGAGCGAAGACAGAACAGAACAGAGCAGAACAAACCGAGGCCCTCTTGATGACCAACTTTCCAAAATATGAGTCATAGTGTGTGTGTGTGTGTGTTGTTGTTTGCCTGTATGTGTCCTGGAGGATCATAGGATCAATGTCAACAAACACACAGAACATCCTGGCAGACAGCGAGTCACAGCTAAGCCACATCAATGCACATGTTGACATGAAAAACACAGAGAAATCAAACCACACAGTAACAGAGCCGTGTTTACTTTGTTTTGATGGTGAGGTGTTACTCTGTCTCACTAACTAGAAGGAAACTCATGTACACAGAGCTTTTCTGCAAACTACTGACATTAAAGACAATATCCATTCCCTGATATAGATTAAATATTTGTTACCGTACAGTAATAAATAAAGATCACTCCCTCCTAAATTCCCTGGATCTGCCCCCTTTATTAAATCCTCTCTTAAAGTGAATGGGTTCTTGCTTGGCCCATACCTCACCCTTCCACCAGGTTTCAATAAAATCGGTTCTGTAAATTTGGCGTAATCTTGCTAACAGCAGTGAAACTCTTTCTTTCTTTCTTGGCAGAAGGAATAACATTATGATGAAGGCTGTACTGTAAATGTGGTCTACTTGGATACAAAATGGAGCAATAATTTACTTTGCCAATGTTAGATCATTTCTGCAATTTAGATTTCCATCCCTCTAAAGAAATGACAGTTTTATTACACATCAGTGTGCTTTGCTTTCCTTAATCTTCTCAAACAAGGTAGGGCAAGATTCAAGTGAAGGTCAAGTGAAGATGCACTGAACACCATTCTCCGCAGAAGCCCCCGACGTGACTAATCTGAGAACTCTGGCTTTTGCCTTGAAGGACGTCATAGCTCAGTGAGCTCTGGTCTACATGAGGATGAGGTATGTGTGAGGTCACCATCAGAACAACCCACCCCCCACCCCTCCAAATGTCTAGGCTGCCCACCACTGCCCAGAGGCACGACACTGCCTCGTCCTTCCCACATCCAAGATGGTTACACAAACTGACATCTGAATCCTGCCACACACAGCTCAGGGCAGACGTCATTCGGTCTCTAACAGGCTCTCCTACCCAAAACTGCACGGAGGGATACATCTGGAGAAAAAGAAAGGGAGAGAAAGGGGTAAAGTGGATCTATGCTAAGGTTTTACAGTCTCATAAAGAAAGATAGAAGGCACGATTGATAGAACTTGAAAAAGAGGTTATATTTAATGAGCTTAATGTTGCCCTAATTTGTTTAGAGGATTTGGCAATGCTGTGCAACCTTAATGCCAATAAAGCAAATTAAATTGAATTGAGGAACTAAATTTACATATGGGAAAGAGGGATGGAGAGATAAATGCAATGCCAGTTTCATTTCGCCTTGGCAACATGGCATTGTTATCTGTCAAGCCAATAAAGCATCTTCAAAGTGAATGCAGATTTTGGAAATAGGGGAGCCGAGGGAGGGATGTAGAGAATAAAGTGAGGCAGACAAGGGAAAGAGAGTCAGAGGGGGAGAGAAGCTGGGCCTGTCATCGTTTGTCACAGTAATCTCTCATGTGGGCGACTGCTTAAATTCCCACAGCACTCGTCTCAGCCGCATATCGTGCAACTCATCGCACCATCTTAGTGCGGGTTTTGCAGAACACGAACATAATGTGTGAATAGGCGAGAAAATCGAAGGTCTGAGAGGGAATGTGAGATGCGTGAATTGAGTGTGTGCAGACACGCTGTGTGTTTGTTCCGGCGAACGAGCGCATTTACATTTTCATCCAGGTGGTGCATTGTGCACAACAATCGCCGGGCCGGTCCTCAAACATAAAGCCCCGGCTCGGGTGTTAACTCGCTTTCTGCGCTCATATTATAAGTGGAAATCCCTGAGAGAACTCTGCAAAAACCAAAGAGCACCAAACACTCTCACTAATAACTGGCCCACAGAGAAGGGAGGTCAATGCTATCGAGCTATGGAACCACAGAAAAAAAAAACACAGAGTGCTACCCTCCAGTTTAGATACTTCAGTCACAAAGCATTTATGTTTAAAGTACATTTATTTAGAAAATCAATCATGGAATACGATCAATACGTTCAGTATCTAGGAATTTGGTCATAAATCAAATCACTAATCTACCTGAGGTCAATACACATTTGCATGCACAAATGCACACACGCTTGTCAGGCACAAATGGCAGGCTCTCCTGTGGCCTCTCTATCACGCTAACCTCAATGTCCCCGGCTGCTCTCCTCATGCTTTCCATAACCTCACGTCACCAATGGGGCCAATTATTTCTCGCACATCCTATTTCGAGAGCTCTGTTCAGGTGAGTTTCTGCAGGTTGGTTCTCATGTGTGCTCGCGTGCATGCTTGGTGACAGAGAGATTCTTTTGCACGGTCAAGTCACATCCACTTCAAGTGAGCTTGCTCTCTTATCAGCCGGTGGCCATGCTCTTCCATCGACAAGGAGTCAACTGTTAATCTCAGCCTCCAATCACTCTGGGTGATTGTGTTCCTGTCAGGTCATGTTGGTAATTCTGTAGAAGCTGGTGGTAAATTAGAGCCAAATAATCCTTGTATCCAGAGGGGGAGGCAAGAAGGGGTTGTCTGTCCTCGGATTCCTTAAAATCTCCTGACGATTGTTTTCCCGGGGTTACCTGAGGATGTTTGAAGGTTCTTTCATCTACAGGATTTCTACCTTACATCTCCTCTTCTGACTTATCCAACCATAGAATGTATACAAAGATGGACAATGAATATTCACTTCCTCTCACTGTAAACAAAATTTTGCCAAAAATGGTATGGAGCCATGGTATTGTGGTTCCACTGAAAAATGACAATCTTTGAATTTTGTTTTGTTTAGCCCAAGTCAGATCCACTAATATGGAGGAGGCAAGGTTTGTGACCTATTCCTTTAAGATGATCCAGAAGATGATTTGGCTTCACCTTTGGGATCTGTTATATCATCCATCTTTTTATATGGTCTGTGATTCCAGCTCTCTAAAGACTCCAGCGCCCCCTGAGACGACAGGGTTCAGTTCTCACTCGGGGCACCCGGACATCTAAAAAGGCATGCAGCTGCTCAGACACATTGCATAAGACCCTTCACAAAATGGCATCCCTTGCTACTGCTGTCAAATGAAAAATCTTTATCTCTTAAAGCATCAAAGCTGCAATCTGAACCACTGCACCGTGGTGTTTCAGTCTCTGAGTGATGGAGAAAAAGCTTGAGCGTTTTGGAAGAAAAAACCTCATAACAAGCAGATTAGCTGTTCCTTGATCACTTTATACTGAAGGCACAAAAAAAGGGACAAGAGAGTATTTGCTTTGCTTGTGTGGATGAAATTGTTTATTTTTTTGTTGGATTAGTCACTTCTTGAAAATGAAAAAGGGACAGCTTCATTTTATCTGGGCAAACATGAAACCCATTGAAGGGGTAGTGTTGTCCCATTTCTCTTTGTGATTTAGGGGTAGTGGCCATCTAGCCCTTCAAACACCCCTTCAACCGTAGTGTATTCAGGACCCCCCTAAAAACTAAAGTCCAGACGGAAATTCCCCAATGCTTTATGAACAAAGAAGCAAATCAACATGCTGGCCGCTTTGGGTAAAATCCAAAAGTATTATCTTGCAAAATAGCCATGAACATTTTTAGAAATCCTCTGGAATATCTTATTTTAATCCTGAAGCAAAAGGTAACGTTCGTTACTCCCCTGTCCTGTATATGAAAAGCATTTCCTGCTCATATTATAACGTTTTCAGTGCGGGGCCGAAGTTTCTATAGACAAGACTAATGTTGCATTGAAATAATCGATGTAAACACGCGACTGACCTTGTATTGATCAATAGATCAATTTGTCCCCTCTGTCCTGCAGTTGTCAGATGTGTCACTATTATAATGTTGGTTGATATTCTTTGACACTGTAATAACGTTGGCTGGTTGCTGAAGATGCATCGATTGATGTCCCAATTCCTAAGGGAAGATTTTCTAGTCCTCTCCCTTGTGGCTCCGTTTGGAGGGGACACTCCCAGCAAAGTGGTTCTTCATATTTTAGGGTTAGGGCCAAGGGAGAGGAATTGAGACTGGGCATAAGTCGCCTGTGGTAGATAAGTGAGGCTGGTTTGCATTTTCAACATCATACAATCAGGGTTGCTCCAGGTTTCAACAAGTTAAATTTAAGACTCTTATAATAACTCTTAAAATATAAGACATATGTCAAGTACGACAGATATGGAGGAATATCAAACTTCTCCATAATTGAAGATAAGGCAAAGTAGCCTAATAAGAAATGCTTTTAGGTAGCTCTTACTTAAGGGTATCCGTCGTCTTTCCTAAAGCCAAGCCGAGCGTGCTGCTTTCCCTGAGCCAAAGACTGACTGAATCTCACAGCACACACACAGCTGTGTTACCTTCCAAATCAAATCAAATCAAAAAAAATTATTTAAATTTGAGATGCAGGGGTTTTTTTTATCTGATAACGGCCGTATGCTAACAAGCTGACAGCCCTGTGCCAAGCCTCTCACAGCCATCACTGCTGGAGGCACTCATTGAGACATAACTATGTTTAATACTCCACCATGGTCTGCATTGCTTTAATTAAACAGCGCTGTCTCGTCTCAGAGCATTTCTCTCATTACATTCATTACCACAGTGTTGTCTCATTTCCCCAAAATGGTCTCCAGCCACAGGCACTGGATCTTGGCCGTGTTTAACAAAGATATGAAGGATGTTGGGGGGGGGGGGGGGACGACGACAGTGTGTTTGCAGAACCGATGACTGGTGGAAGGATAAGCGTTGACAATGGCACATTGACACCGGGGTCTCGTCATCACTCCTCTCCTCTCTCTGTATTGCTTGTTCTTTTACTCTCTTGCTATTGTTTGCTCTCCGACTTTGTCTCCCTCTCTGTCACTCAACCTTTGCGTCTCTCGGCTCCTGAAATAATTTATTTTTTCTCCCCCCCCTTGCTCTCTCTGTCTCTTTCTTGACATATATGCCTTCATACAACACTAATAAAGAGATGAGATTGATACTGGGAAACAATTAAGGTCTGACTAGCAGCGTGCTGGACGTTTCCACCCTGTGGGAAATGATCTATCACTTCCTCAATAACATCTGACAGAGGCAGCCTGCTTTGAACCTGCCCACAATGAATGGTCTGCCTGAGCGTCAGGCGCAACAAAAGGAGAAGCCAGAGGAATTTGTTGAAGTACACAAGCATACACACACACGGACATGTACAGGATGTGGGAGTTTGGCATTCCTCTTTGGTTTCTTCTCAATATGTCTGCTTAAGACTGCAGCTCACTTTGAACAAGACGTGAGAATGTCTCAGCGGCAGCGCTGCCAGATGTGACCTATCTCCGATCCTTCCCACCAAAAACTTTGCATGGGACGTCTCCGAAGCACTGGCCATATTTACAGCCTGTGGCCCGCAGAGTGGCTGAGACTGACATATTTATTACAGCCAGGCGGAGGAAGCTGAGGATGAGCGGGAGGCTGGTTAACAACAAATGTCACCATGCTGGTCCCGTGCCACACGTCTCTGCAGTGCTGAACCCCAGCCTCAGACACAATGATTGTAGGAAATGACAGCTTGCCACAAGAGTACAAGGTAACTTTGTTACAATGAGGGAAATATGAGTGATGTTATCAGTTATGATAAATATAAACTTTATTTCTATTGAACCTTACAAGGTGCTTCACACAAGAAAATACAGGAGTAATAAACGCCAGATGTTGCTGGGATGTTATGCTTAACTCCTTTTTTGATACTATTACGATACTTGGGTGATCCTAAATGTATTGCGATCAATATTACGATAAATTGCGACTGTATATCATGAGTTATATTTGCAAAAACAATGCACATCAGATGACAGTCAGTCTTCTGAGTTTGATTTATATTTAGGTGTTCCTGCTTATCAAACTAGTGTCCGCCCTTTTCTCCTTTCTTGCATCTGCTTTTTATTTTCCTGAAACATGATGACGTAAGATGTCACATAGCAAAACAGCTCTTTCCACTTTGCCTATGCAATAGGAAGCAAATGAAGCAACTTTGTTTGAATTTTATCGATCCAGGAAGAAAAAAGTTGATTCAGAAATCGTTAGAAAATATTGTAAATCAATTTTTCTTCCCAGCCCTATCATCTGTGCAGTTTAAAAGAAACATAATGCAGTCTTTAAAGCCCCACAAGCATCAGGTACTATTGACGGACTTGTTTGCAAGTCTATGCATTAAGGTTCATTGGCTATGAATAAAATCATTACCAGACATAGAGGCCACAACTTTCCTGAAGCTTAATTGCCGTCTCTCGGATCGCCGGCTCCAGAATCCTCAATACTTCATTCCTACAATGTGGGGCTGCACAGGCATAACCTTGACTGCCGTCTGCATTGCAGTGAATGGCGGGGGAGAGACGTGTGCCTGTGCGTGCCACCAGAGAGCTGTGCTGCTGCTGCAGTACAGGACACCTCTGCTGCACTCCCCTCCCCTCCTCCACCAAGGCTACACCTCACCTCTCCGCTATACTCCCTCAATGGGACCAGAGAGAGGGGGAGATTCTGCACTGTCCTCTGACAGATGTGCCCATTCACAGACCATCACGCAAACACAAATACACAACCACAACCTGTCCTTGAATGTGATACTGTGTCCGTCTTCGTCTCCTCAAAGGTGTACATTAATTCACAAGTGGACAAACTGTAATCGACACCCACACCTCTAGTTTCACAATCTAAAAGAAGAGGTTCTTTTTTACGTTATTCAACGCCTCCACGTGTGCACCTACACACCCACCGCTTTGCCCAAATAATTTTGTGAAGGTACACACCTGCCTCCATGTGCAGCACACTCACTTTCCATACACCTACCATGTAAGTATTTTCAATGCCCAGAGCTGAGAAACTATGAAAAAGCTGGAGTAGAGAAACAGAAGGAGGATAAAATTGGCAAGCGTTCAGTCCAGTCACCTGTGTTTGTGCAGAGGACTGTGTGTGGGTAGAAGAGCAGGCGAGCTTACTATAGCACAGCACACACAGAGCCTTCGCTTTAAGGCGATTGTTTTCTCCCAAACCCCCGTGTTCGCTCTGCATTTGGCAAAAATAAGGCTAACATCTCTGAGCAGGTTTTCGATCAATGATGCATTTTCTCTCTGACACATTCCACGACTGTGTCCGCGAAGCCCACTCAACTCTATAAATAATCCCTGTGAGCCCGATCGTTGGCTGGGCTCCTTCTGTCTCGTCAAGAGGTTGGCAAACCGACTCGTGGGCTGATCCAGTGCCAGTGGACGAAAAAAGAAAGGAGAACTCGTGCGTGGTATCTGCACCCGCTCTGATCTGCAGCATTATGAGCCTTCTTATGCAGCTCCTTTCCTCTGCTTTACTATTAGATAAGCATTTATCAATAGGTTCACTGTCTTAGTATATTTGGACCAAATTACCTTCTTGTGGAAGGTAACTGAGTACATCAGTTCTCTGAGTTGTACTTTACTTGAGTATATCCACTTTACAGCATTTTAAATTTCTACACTGTGTTTCAGATAGAACTAGAATGACACTCAGTAGAGTGCATACCTGCAAAAGAAGCCCAATAGTTAAAATCTGCTAGATTCTGACTTTTATTTTAATCTGCACTGCATTTTAAGTATCAGTCTCCTAGACATGCCTGTTTTTCATTAAGATTAAAGAATTATTCCCTAGTAAAACTGAAAATATCAAAAAAACGCAATGTTATTTTGCAATGTTCAAGGAAAATGATCACTGCAAATATTGTATGGGGTCTTTCTCGGCCCATGTTCCATCCTTCCATCAAGTTTCGTGAAAGGTAATCCTTTTTTGAATTTTATACTATTAATTTGGTGATCACATGTTCAATACTAATTAAAATGTAAAAACCCACAATTAGCATGTATAGTATCCACCATTATAGATAGACCAATAGATAGAATTAGCTCCACCTCCACTTGCTATACTACACACTAAAATGCTGCTTATCCATTTATGCATCAGTAATAACAATCTAATTATGTCATGTCAAATAACGAAGTCAACAGTACCATGTGCCACTTTGCACAATGTGTACTTTGAATGCAGGATTTGAATAATGTATTTCTGTGATGTGTAATTATTCTACACATTTGATTTAAACACGCCTTACAGCACCGGTTAATGCTGACTAGCAATAATTAGCATGAGTGGAGATTGGAAACGGGCAGAACTGCTGCTGCGATGAGTTTCATTAGCTCTTTTCTTGCAGTACTGATGACAAATGTAGGACACGGAGGAAGTGGGTGTGTTTGTGTAAATGCAAAGTGAAGGGAGGGTGGAGGGTGGAGGACACAGGAGCAGAGTGCTTCACTCTGCACAAGAGCTCTGGTTGAAGGTGACCTTGGCGTTTGCATGGAAATCCTGACTGGCAGCGCTGCAGTGACGAGAATCAGCTCCATCTTGCACTGGCATGGTGGACTGATACTGATGATGGATTGGCAGAGGAATAAAATGGGAACAAAACTGGGGGGGTCGCATGCATCAGGAAGAAAGAAGGCGGTTGGCATGCAGGGTAAGAGGAAGGAGAACAGCAGTTCCTATTTTTAGGTCTGGCCACACTCCTTCCCTGAGAAGAGGGGGGGGGGTGAGGATTCCCTAGGAGAGAACTGCACAGCAGGAGGGGAGGTGAATCTGATGAGGATGCGTAAGAAAACCTTGCTTGATATCCAGGCCTTGATACAAGCTGACCCAGTTTTAACAAAAAAAGCCAAGAGCAGCATGTCAGACATGGACTCATCTCTCCTGGCGAGAATGTGTTCTTGTGCCAAAGGTCATGTGAAGGTGACAAAGAGAAGAAGATCGAGGACAAGCGGAGGGATCATCCTCCCATTAATCTGTGGTATTAACTCTTCTGCTGTTTTGCTCTAAAGCAAGTTCTGTACAGTGTCTCATTCTTTCTTTTCTTTTCCTCAGGTCAGATTGTTATTCTCAGCTTGTGGGGATGCTGTAAGCAGAAAACAACCAGAACATATAATCTTATGCAACATGATCCACAGTTCTTTGGTATAAAAATTGCTTTTTAAGGCCTCGACAGAATGCAGTTTAGTTTTTGCAGCGGGAGGCATCTTTTGTTTTCTATAGGCAGTAGGCGTTTTGCACACCGCAAGGACCTCATGAATTGGGCACTTGGGGCACCTCATATATTTGCAGAAGCGCTATGAACGCATTATAGGCTGAAAAATCAATCCCCTCACTCTGGTAGAAATTCAACTTAAGAGCAGATAAACAAGCAACATCACTCACGTTTTTGTTTTCCTATTGCCCAGTTCAATGAATTGCGAGGCGGACCTTTGCTTTGAAGAACAAGAACAGCCTTTCATCCTTAGATGCAGATCAATTGCACTTTGCTTATAGCCTATATATAAAAAAAATAAGTGAGAGTTTACTTCAAACCTCATACAACAAAACCACAGTTGAGGACCGATGATTCAGTGGTTACCTAATAATAACAACCACAAAAAAAAAAAAATGCAACAGGCACTTATCGGGGCTTTCAGGGATGTAGAATTCAATCTGCGGACTGTCTCAGCCACAATCCTCTCTGGACTGGGCTCCATCAGATCCACCATCTCAGGGTTCTGTTCAAAGAGTCAGAGAGACTTTGTTATCTAAAATTCACCATGCAGTCTCTTTTTGGAAAATAACTGTTTATTGCCTTTTTTTGGCTGTGTCAAATAGAGTCAGTGTCAGATTGAGGATATTTATAACAGTTGCATGTTTGTCTGCATTCTGAGTAGTAGAACTGTCTTGGAAATGATCAACTCGACATGACTGCTTCAGAGAGAAGCTGAAGTCTGTGTCAAAGGGAGGAAGCACCTAACGAGTTTCATAAGTTTGATAAGTGAGCGGAGCGCCATTAGGCTATTTTGGTTCTCTGTTGTGTTATCTCCTCATGTGGTTGACTTTACAGCTCCCTGCGGAGCCCAAAAATCGTTGCGCGCATTCTGGCAGCAGCCACAGAAGCAGTAGTTTCAACAGCAGAACCACATCAGTGTTTTAAAAGGAGGACCTGGCAGTGCAGAGCCCTCAGCAGCCATCATTACCGTTCTCTGTAGGGAGCAATACGACCTGTTGACCAGATACTGCCTGGAGGACAACTTTAGCACCAACCACCATCACTTCCCAAGCTGCCCTGCACCCCTCTGCCATTCTGCACCAACATTTACGTTGAGTCTCTTTAGAGATGGAACGTGAAATCCAATGCAGCACGTAGACAGAGGCCTTATTTCAGTGGTAAAAAACGTTGCCCAAAGTGAAAGCATTACCCACATCTCTCAAGGACAAAAACGACTTTTGTTGGGCATCTGCTTAATTATGGAGAGAGGGGGGAAGTGTAGAAAATGGTTCTCAGTGTCCTACAAAAAGGGAAAAAAAATTCCAATAGAGAGTGGATGATGGTGTGGGTGTGTGAGGGAGTTACAAGGGCATAGAGGAGGAGAACCGGGGTCAGAACAGCTGCTCGGGGCTTGGGGGTTGGGGGAGTGGGTTCAGTGGATGCAGCGATACAGAGACACACAACATAAAGCTCCATTCATTAGAATAAACTATTTCCTCTCTGCAGTGACAAGCTCAATTATGGCTGAGAACATCAATTTGGCATTTAACAATGGGCGGAAATTCTTTTGCCATAAAAAAAATATAAATATAATGTATGCTCACACACACTGTGAATGAAAAACCTTAAAGTCGTAGAGTGCGGAGGGTTTTTAGGGTTGCTGACCGCTCATACAGTGGTGATACAACCACAACTAGTGAGATCACTCGTCTCTTCATCCATCTGCTACTCACCCTTGACGTTCCCTCCTTCTTCCTTTCCTTCATTCCTTTTGGCATTTCTTGTCTAGATTTAAATGGACCCATGTGAAGGATGCTTAGAGCCCAAACTATCAGCGGTTCTGAGCCTTCTAACTGACAAATCTGAGTTTACATTTGTCTATATGCAGAAATACAGCAAATTTTTATTTTTCAGAATAAACCTTGCACAAAGGGTGTGAATATACTGTATGCTTTACACATTTTACACAAAAATGTATTTGTTCCTATTGCAAGTTCTGTATATTTGGCCTTAATTACATCTTAAGAATCATTGCCATTTTTTTTATATATATATGAATCGGCAGATTTATCAGTATTGGAATTTCTTTACTCCCAAACATCAGTATCAGCCAGGCTCTTCTAAATATGACTGTTATCATTCTTGTGTTCACGTTATTTCTCTTCAGACGCACTTTTTAATATAAGTTGTTCAATTACAGGGCCGTACACGTAAAGGCTCCTTTGTCACTTCCTGTACAGAGGGCTTATTGCGATTTAACATGCTGCATCTGTGAGCATCCATGCTGATTTACTACACTCATTAACGAGAACACCAGCTCTGCACTATTGTACTATACAGTGTGCTTAGTGTGCAGCAGGGATTTAACAGTATTGTAACACTGCAGCGAGGTGGTGATTATAATACCACACCAAGTTTTACAACATGACGGTTGCAGTGAACCTGAGGAGGAAGTACGCAAGGCCTCCTTCGAATGCTTTTCTGTTATTTCTCTGCTTCCCTTTAGGTTTGCATCGCGAGGGCATCTGACAGACAAGCGGCAGATTTGGGACTTCAGAGGATTACATTGATTTTCCCTAAGACTTACCATTGCTTTTAGTTTTGTGGAACTTTTACATACATAAGAAACCTATATAACTAATAAAGCATCATGGCTCCTTTAACCGAACTATTTGAGCGACACACCTTTACTTTAGACTTTACCTTACAATTGAATTATCTAATTAAAAGGCTCTTGTGTGGAAAGAAAACATTCTGGAGAAGACAAGTCTCCATAAAGTGACTGTGTTAACAGATTTAGGTCCCCACAACATGAGTTACACCTAGATCACACACACGCACACGCACACACACACACACACACACACACACAAACATAATGCAAATGCTCAGCAGCTAATCTGATCAAACATAAAGACGCCAGAAAAAAAACAACCATCTGTATAATCCTATAAGATTGTCATCAGTGAGCAAACATTATGTCAAAGCATGACTCTGTGAAGATAAACAGGAAGCAAAATACCACATACAGATTCACTTCGTATAAATCTTCGCCCCACTCAGAGAGGCCTACTGAGCTGTGCTCACACCCTAACCAGCTCCCTCTGACCCCTGTCCTTCACACCCTGTTTTTTTGTTTTCTCACGAGCGCTTAATGCTATCAATGAAAATGCGGCTGACTATGTTTGAACCGAGATTACAATCAACTGCCAGTAATTGAAATTAATCATCGGTGACCTTTCCTTGGGGAAACTGGGCAGAGCTGAAATCCAGCGTTTTATCTTATTCACAAACCTGTCTGTGACCGATAAGAGGGAAATTATGAGCAAGGAAAAGGGAACGAGACAAACCTAATACAGAAGGCTCTCTCTCTCTCTATCTCTCTCTCTCTTTCTCTCTTTTGCATGATGTCAACACATTCATTAAAGGATAATGTCAGAAATAGAGGGAGATTCCGACATGATTTTCTTGGCTGATGGAGTTCAGAGGTGCAGCAGATAGCAGAACTCATCAGGTGACGTATAAAAACGCTTTGATGCATACAATAAGGCAGGTGTGTCGACAGGCTGTGTGTTGGTATTACAGGGTTTCAATCTCATGGAAAAGTGATGTTTCAGACAAGAGAGCGTTTTAAAATATATTTCGCACAAGAGACAGACTGGGACAACTTAATCGAATATGCCGCGTATGAGGGTTATTCTTTGGCTCCACAGACTACAAGGTCACACAAATGGCAGGGAGCCTCAAATTGGAGAATCCCTGCATCTTGCTAAACCCATCACAGCCTGAATTCAGACATCACAAGGCAGAGTCCAATACACAATACATGCTAACTGGCCGTGAACCTTTAGGAAACAGGAGATGAGGTAAGAAGAGGGGTCAAGAAGGCACTGAAGTGGCCCGGTCTGCTTTTTTCTGTCACAAGAAGAGAGAAGCCTGTCGAGATAAAGCTTTTGTCCTTTCTTTCTCAAGGAAGCTCAGCCTATTGATGTTCATACAATGCATGTTCTGTGCAGGCTAAGATGACACCCCCACCTCTTCCCAAATAATCATCCGGGTAATGAATGTTGATTTGCAAATTTGCATAAAGATAGACGACATAAAAGTCAAGCCAAAAGATCTCAATCCCCCCCTGGTGGCTGGCTGCAGTATATGTCATAAACCCTGCCTCCTCCATGTTGATGGATGGGGAGTGGACCAAACTAACAAGTCAAAGTAGAAGTCAAATAAATGTCGCTTTCTGTCAGTTTAGGTTGTTCTTCTTTTAATTACTTATTTAATGCGATAAAAAAGGGGGAGAAACTTCATTATTGACGGCTGATCTGAATCGCCACAGGTTAAGCACATGTATCGCAAGATGGCAGCACCCATATTTGCATTATTCTGGCTTCCTTTGGCTATAGTGGGAGGAAGTGGAGACGCGTTGTCCATCTTTGTTTACAGTCTATGGCTGAGCTGAAGATGGTAATGTCAGAACCTGCAATGTACAGCTCCTTTGCAGTTTTATAGGCCATGACTAAGGTTACAACAGCAGCTGATTCAATTTAGTTGAGGTCTGTGAAGCTGAAGCAGCCGTAACGTTTGCATACTGTGCTACAGTAGGTG
Organism: Hippoglossus hippoglossus; assembly: GCF_009819705.1. Classification (NCBI taxonomy): domain Eukaryota; kingdom Metazoa; phylum Chordata; class Actinopteri; order Pleuronectiformes; family Pleuronectidae; genus Hippoglossus; species Hippoglossus hippoglossus. Next base: position 8,559,631 of record NC_047158.1, on the reverse strand, counting down.
GTCTGTTGAAACAGTGACTCAGAACGAGAAATGAAAAGACCAACTCATCTGAAAAACCCTGCTGATGCCGTATAGATGCTTTTAATTAAATACACTTGTTGTCCAAACTGAGGGTTTTTCTGCTGAGGGGAAAAACAAATAAATGAAGGAGCAGCAACGTAGAGCTCGTCCACCAATTCTGAGCACAGAAGAAGTAGCCATTCGCCAACATGTGAATAAGAATAAATAAATATATACATATATTAAAATATATATATAAAAAAATAATAATCATATCTATTAAAAAGTATAAAATAATCATATCACTAGTTAAATATAAGGAAAAAAAGAAAAAAATTTGTATTATTAATCAAACTAGTAAATAATAATGATAGACTCTAGGGATGAATCATATTTGGTTTAAATTGTAAAAAAAAAGGACTTTAACATACATCAATTTATGCTATATATACTGCACATACATTTGTATGCTGTATATACACAGTATATTGCCATCTTGCTAAATGAATGCATTTTGCAGTTACGGCCGGTAAAATGTATTACAAGACAGAAGTGAACATTATAAGAGCTGGTTTATTTGTCCATCATGAGCTGGGGTGCGTTTGAAATCACATCTTATTTACGATATGGTGCATTAAATTTACTGTCCAACATTTAATGTGAGTGTGTGGAAACATGTTGAAACTGCTGTGTCTCTGCAGCTGTCACCAAATGATAATACAATTGTAATTTACTTCTCACTTTTGAGTGTCTGTTATATAGGGTGCAGAGAACGGGGGAGTGATGAGTCAACTGAACACCCTGTTGCTAGTAGCAACCACTGCTGGTCCAGGTCTGTAACACTTAAATGACACTAATACATGTTTTATCAGATCTGTGACCAAGCAAATATTGACAAGCATATTTTATGTACATATCTGCATATCTGTGCACCTGCACAATAGTTTGTAGTCTCTGGTCCGACTGAACTATATTGCTTGACACTGAGGCGGCGGCATGGAGGTATAGTGGGTCGCGCTGTCGCCTCACAGCAAAGAAGGTTCTGAGTTTGAACCTGACGGCCGAACAACGCGCCTCTGTGTGAAGTCTCTTGTTTTTCCTGGGCTTCTGGGCCACAGTCCACACACATGCAGTTTAATTGGAGACTCTAAAATATCTCTAGGTGTGAATGTGAGCATGAATGGTTGTTTGTCTCTGTGTGTCGGGCCTGTGATGGACTGACCCAAGGTCAGCTGGGACTGGCTGTATAGATAATGAAGAGATTAATGGTTACTAAGGTTTCTTTTATTGTCTATCTATTATACCAGTTTAAAGTGTCACTGAGAGGAAAATGTAAAGTAAAAATGTTTTAATAGTTGGCACAGGCTTTAAGCAGAACTGGAATTCAGTTATTCACAAAATTAGTATAAAAATTCTTAATTAATAGCCTTGAACGTTTTATAAGATAGTTAATTAACATTTTTTATTCAGAATTAAACATTTGTTCTACAGTCTCTATGAGCTAGATATATGATGATCATGATCAGGTAAAAAAGATGTGGGTGAGACCGAGGCCCGGCTCACCACTCACTGATTCTCGTACATTCAGTTCCTGAGCAGTGCAGAGGTGGCCTGAAGGACACCGGTGTCAGTGTGCACCAGCGATGCATGAAAGAAAACAATGGACATGAATCATCCTGCTTTAACTCTGAACAAACTGAGCGAACATGCAGAGGGGAATCAATACAAAAGGTTGATGGGAGTGTGAGAGAAGGTAGGTGAAGCTGTGGGTGTTTTTGCCTCTGTGTTGTGTAACAGTCGCTAATTCAGACGTGAGTGGAAGGGCAGATGATGAGAGTGCTGAGGGGTCATAGCTGGAGCAGAGATAGAAAAGGAATAAAATAATCTTTTGAAATCGCACCTTTTTCCCTCACTCACTTGATGTTCTCGACAGTCTGTCAAGATCCATTTCAAATTCTATCTGTTGTATGAGTGAGGATCCAGGGTAGGAAGGAGCCACCATTAGTGCACTTACAGAGCGTCTCTGTTTCTCTCTGTGTCTCTCTCCGAATGCTGAGTCAGCGTGATGTGAGCATGCAAGGTGAAAATATTCACCAAAGCCTGCACCATATTACAAAAGTTGGTAAAAAAAAAAACATTTCGTCATCTACAGCGCTAATTCTTTGAGGGTCACCGGATGCTGGAGCCAATCCCAGTTGACATTAGGTGAGAGGTACAGGTCGTCAGTGTATCGCAGAACTGACAGGAGCAGTTTTCAGGCATGAAGTCTGGAAAATGTTTCGCACAATTGGGTCCAGACTTTCTCCATCAGGTTGCATGAAGAACAGGAAGAGCGCAGCAGGGGGTTCTCCACTCAGACACATTCAGAACAAGACAGACATGACATCACCCGGACATTATCCAGAGTCTTTACTAGGGGGCCGGCAGGAGAAACTCGGGAGAATGTACCTCTGACCTCTAACTCAGACATTTGCTTGTCACATTAACATCAGAGATTATCTTGTCTGCCCGAGTACCCACAGAAAACCAACAAAGACAAAGGGAGAACATGCAAACTCTCTTCACTTAAAGACATGGGTCGCAGGTCCACCTGTCCCTTAGTTTCCCCCCTCCCTTCCAAGCAGTGTCCCTCATCCCTCCAAAATAAAACCAGATGCAGGGAGAAAGCCTCATGAGGCATCACCTCACAGATGTCCCGCCTTCTGTTCGGCTCAGACAAAGCATGCACAAGCAAATACGGCCGACTCGACACTTTTTCCGGCTGATTGTTTGTCTTTCGGCTTCTGCTTTTCTAAAGACAATTTTCAGTCGCACATCCTCTTTCACTTTCCGTCATATGCTCTTGAAGCAGACAAAGCCGTGACTCTGTAGTTACACAAAACAGCCCAAAATAAACTGAAAGCTATTGTGGTGACTGTTCTGATTGTTCATTCTTATGAATCTATCCAGCATTCTAGCTGGTACCACGCACTCTGCCGAACAAACAAACTTCAATTGAAAAGTGAATTTTTACACTTATTACATTTATTAAAAACACACACTATTTATTGAAATGCATGATACCCTTAGCTTGTAGATCTCTAGTTTCAGGAGAGCCTGACTCCACAACGCTATTTTTAATGTAATGGCCTGTTCCCCGTTATTAAGAGCGTGTGGGAGTCGCTCTGCAAGTATGACTGGTTGAGGCCTGACAAAGCTCGTGGGTATCGTTACAGGTTCATTTTTCACCGCAGATATGAGTGACGATAAAGTATAGCACACGTACGCTTGCAGCTGATGCTTGATGCAGATGCTTCAATCGGCGGTGTGATGGATTTTGATGGATGACTAAAGTGGAAAGTCACTGGGTGAAGCAGTCAGGTGGCAGTGCCAGTCTGCCTTCTGGGAATGAATCAGAATAGTTTTTTTTTTGGGGGGGGTGTTGATGCTAATATTGACACACACTGGGTGTTTGACCAGAGGCATGAAAGTATGTGTCTCCTCCATCAAACACCTTGCAAATGTGAAGAAAGTGAAGAGAGATGACTCTCATTGATATGCAGCAGGCGAGAAGGTGCCCTCAGATTTACCCGTGGGTGTCATTCCGACCAACACATACACAAGACAGTAAGTGCAGCTGCTTTCAAGTCGCTACTACACATGATCCCTTGTGTAAGATTATCGTTTTAAGACAAAGTCAAGTCCAACCATGGGCCTGAATGGTCTCCTGTTTGTATCTATCTACTATTTCCAGAAATCACTGTCTGTCTGTTGTAGAACACATGTATTGTTACATTCATTATTAATGCATTTTGAATAAACAGGTGACCAGCGCTCTGCAGCAAGAAAGAAAATCTCAAAAGTGTTGTTGTTCGCTCAAGACAACAAACCACAGCTGATTCTCCATTTCAGGAGTGAGCTGCTCTTTGTGTAGCAGCAAAGGTGCAGCTTCGGGAATCTGTGGACTGAGTGTGTATTCGCCACGGCTCAATTACTGCCGGTCACTTTTTTAGTTTCAGAGAGAAAAGCCTGCAACCAGCAAACAGCCCATTCCAAACAGGCACGTTTATAACAGGCACTCCACTAGTAAAAGATTAAAATGCCAGAAAGAAAAAAACAAAATTAAATTAGAAAAGAAACTCTAAAGCTTAATTAACAAGCTACTAAAAGTCTGCCACCAACAGTTGTCGTCTCAGCTGGCAAACGGTCGCTTGTGAGACGTGAGAAGCCTGCTTTCATCAACTGCTGCCAGACTAATTGTTTTAAAAATTACAAATTCGCCAACATTATCACAGTAAACTGTATCATCTGCACAGATGCAGCATCACCGAGGGAAAGGTTATAAGCGAACGATAGATTTCAAGCTGCCAGGTGCCGCAGGTTTATATTTTCGAAGACGGCAAGGACCCACCTATTCAGCTGTGAGCGGGCTATTAAGCTAATAGTGACCTGTTATCATGTGATGGCCTGCAATTTTCACAGCTTGCAGGATTTTCCATTCCAGACATTGTTGTTATTTTTAGGAGCTTTGGCCGTAAATTCTACTGTTAATTGTTTATTGTGTCATTATCTGGGAATAACTAGTGTTTTTTCAACCTGTTTTTCTGTGTAGTGGTGTCTGTTGCTGGCATACACAGTGTACGTGTACTGCGTGATGTGTCGAGCACAATTTCACATCAGTCACACAGGGTTTGTCGTGCTGTTATTTTTGCATTGCTAAAAGCTGGGGTCCCATAGGTGTGCATGCCCCCACCACCACCACCCCCAATACAGGGGCTGCAGGGATATACTTAAGTATACGGCCCCGGCTCGGTCAATGAAATTTCCACAGTGCAGGCATCTGTTTCAATTTATTTCCAGTCAAGGGCTCCATCAACAAGAGATGTAGCAATTGACCTGATACCACAAGCACGCTAATGGCCCTACATACATGACAGCCATAACATACAGACGTATATCACCAGGCAGGGCAGGAAAACCACGCCACTGCATCTCTCAGCTGGCGATCACAACTCCTGTCAGTCTGAGAATCAATACTTGAGGTAGAGGAGAAGATTGTGGAGGTGACTGGTGTGGGCCGGGCTGGAAGATGCTCATGACTGATAGCCGGCTGCCAGGTTCCTACATCACCTATGCAGCGTTGACTGTAGGAAATGTGATCCTCTCTCTCCTCTCCCCCCTCTATCTGTCTCTCTCTTGTCTGGCGGCGAGGCTGGGAGGGGCTGAGCAGGAGAAGAGGGAGGAGTGGCACATCCTGTTACAAGGACATGCATTCGACCACATTAGCAAACAGTGCACGTGCATGTGCGTGTGTGTGTGGCTGAATGTATGCCTGTGAAATTGCCCTGGGATGTGCAGGTTTGGCCTTCACCTATGTTCCACTCCGGTGCTTCGAGCATCACGGTTTGATAAACTAGCTTCTAATTGGATTGCTGTGCAGTTAACTGCTTATCTAATGGCACCCGGCCGGCCTCAAGATTTAGCTGACCATCACGTCAACCGTCCTACTCCTCCCCGAAGTCTTCCCCCACCATCCAACTGTATCAGGCTCTGCCACGTAAACACCCCTCACTCCCTCCAGCTTTCACCTTGACCTCTCCAGGCTTATGACAGCTATCTCTCTCTCTCTTCGCTTCTCTATCTTCGCCATCACCTGCTCCAGCTCCCCCTCCTCCTCCTCCTCCCCTGCATCCATAACCAGACCTCTGTTTCTCATCCTTTCATCTCCACTGTTTTTCGTCATCTGCTCTGTCTGTGATAGCAGGTGGCTCCGCTCCGCGAAGCAAGCACACAGGCACACATTACGGGTCTATGGGTCTTTGGAGTCTGCGGTGTTAAGTGGCAGGTAAGAGAGAGGATGCACTATGGGGGCCGACATTGTCGCCAGCACCACACTTCTTCCCCAGTATAAACAATAATAAACACACACACACACACACACACGCACACACGCACACAGCCACAAGCAATGTAAACAAAGATGAACAAAACAGGAGATGTGCACCTGTTTCCAGCCCTTTAACACACACACACATATGCACAACCTAAGGGAGTTTTATCAGTAGTTTTATCAGTCTCAGCATGAGGTGTCTGAATACAGTGTGAATACCGACTCCCCGGGGTGACGGAGATGACTGACATGCATTAGATGAGCCTGATCTGTTTTTCTGTGTTTACCAGATTCAGCAGTTTCCTGGAAATATCCCCTATTTTTCACAGAACCCTGAACTTCAATCGGTAACAACAGTTGTGATTATTTGGCTCATCTGCAAACACACACACACTCTGAACTGAATAAATACATTTTTATTAGATAAACATGAACACGAACACCTGATGCATTTATAGAAATTCTTAGAAAATGGCTGATCTGATCTGGACAGAGTAAACACAGCCTACTGTGTTTACTCTGTCCAGATCTCTGCCTATCATTTTTTATAACTAAAATGTTTCTTAATACATTCACAGCTCTCCTGCACTGCTGTTTGCACTATGCTGTAGAATAAGATTATGCCACAACGGCCTATTTCATGAAGATCGAGTCCTTTCAGCAATGGTCTGCGTGTGAATTCATAGAGTCCGTGGAGGGAAGGGGAGTTCTGCTGATCTGGCTTCTAATTGGTTGTGGATATTCACTCTGCCTGTTGGGTAAACAATGAGGGTAAAGCGTGTGACTGGAATAAAACAGAAACTCAAATGAGGGGGAAAAAAAGAGAAGTGAGACTAGGATTCCTGAAAGCACAAGAACACAGACTTCACTGCTTCAAACTCAATTTGTCAAATAGTTAGTCAATCGATAAAAATTGAATCAGCCAATTTTTTTAAATCAATTAATACTATTTAATTAATGTCTTACTAACTTGTCTTTAAATAAACTTAAACTTTTCTTTTTTTGACTTGGTAGACAGATCAATCCATTAGATTTGATGTCATCTTGGTCTCTGGAACTCTGGAAGCAGCAATTATTCAATAAATTAATCAAGAAAATGATTGACACTTTAATTGATAATAAAAGCAATCATCAGTCGAGTGAGAGAGTGTCACTTAATTAAGAAAATAAAACACCCACCCACATGCACGGCTCTAAACAATCCCTGTGACTGATCTCAATCAGATGGACAGACACAGTTTTGTTTTGTCTGACGAACCACTTATTACATGTAGCTTCAAGATGGCACATAACAACTGCTTAAACACACACACACACACACACACACAAACGCACACGCACACGCACACACACACACACACACACACACACACAGTCAAGGCAAACAGGATCCACCCAGTCCTTACACAAGTACTATTTTTCAGTCTGAAAACATCTGGTGGAAAATCCGCCTCTGTCATTTCAAACCTCTCATGGATGAAGAGACGAGGCCTGAAACGAGGCCAGGCAGGCAGGAAGAGGAGCACCCTCGTGGCTTCACTGAAGCATGTGCATGCAAAATGTATGGTTTCGCTCTCTCTCTCTCTCTCTCCCTTCATCTGCGCCTCACTTCCCTGACTCTGCCTGCATCCTCCTTGCTTCGTGACTGAGCCGGTGGGAGAAGACTGTTCAGCATTACAGCCAGCTGAAGGTGCTAATGGTGTGTAGCTGCGGAACAGACAGTGTCCTCTCACTTCGGCTAATTTCGCCATCTTTGTCCAGCTCTGCCTTTTCAGACTTCTCACCCTCTCGGGCTGATTTTCTCCTCTTCTCTCACTCTTCTTATCTTTCCACTGATGAGCTACATGGACATTGATCTGTGTGTTATTCCCAAACTGCTGGTCCAGCACGGGGCATTTAACATCCAGGACATGGCCAATAGGCGGTGTTTATTGAGATGTATGTCCATTTGCTGCAAGGGCTAGAGATTTTACAGTCTGGGTGATAAAAATGTGTATAGTGTTGAAAATATATGCATGAGATAATTTTTTTTTTTTTTTAAATAGATAAATAACCCAATATAAAAACAATATGACATTTTGAAATGTTTATTTAAATAAAGTCAAATTATTTAAGTTTTCTTAAAATAATTATTTTTAACAAGTATGCCACTATGTAGAGTGCATACCTCCGCCAAGGCCCAGCAGTCCCCTTTATAAAACAACTTTTAAATTTACAAGAACAAGATTTTTATTTGGCTCATAAATGTCACCTAAATATGCCCGATATTTATTAAAATCCATGAAATGTTGAAGAACGCCCTATCTCATTGTTCATTGTTAAACTGCTACATTTTATCAAATTTCTTTCTCATAAGGGTTTGATAGTGACATCTTAGGAATAATTGCCAATTTATCATTATTTTATCTGCCCCCAACAATCCACATCCCTTATCCCCCCCAGGGCCTAAACAATCAATAAGTCACTTTTGTGACCATGAATGTCCTAGGGACGTGATCTATGATATAAGTGCTGAGTTTTTCATATTCAGTGGTAAGCAAAATGGTTGTGAAATCATTGTTCTCCTGTAACTCGCAACAAACCAGCTAGTTTCCCAAAAATATCCAAACTAAAGACACCTTCTCTTCTCAATTATCTGAATCAATTTTCCTATTTAAAAGAACACCTTAATGTCCGCTGAACAATATCTTCTCCTTTGAAAAGATATGGCTACATTTAATTCTTTCAAAGACAATTTACGAGACTTGTTTATAAACAAGCTGTCCTCTACCAAGAATTAATTCGAAGTTCCCAGTGTAACACAATCCAACTTTAACAGCTATAAGCGTTTCAGATGTGACGCTTTCGGAATCCACTGTTACGCGCTCTGATTTAGTTTAATTGAGTTTCTTGTGTTTATTTTGGGCGCATGCTGTGTGCCACCCACACCTCTTAGCAACCGCCAACCCGCTGACAATCAGAGCTGCACACACTGACCTCGATTCTCCTTGATTACCAAACCTCCCTGTCGCATGTCTAACCTTTTCACACATTCATACAAATCATGCACTCAGAGTCAGGACTACTGGTCAGAGACAAGCATGCACACAGACACGCACAATTTTCCCACTATCCCCGTGTGGACAACCAACTAAGCTAAACGTCTAATTTTAACTCTTAACCCTCCTCTAAATGTAACCTAAATCCTCAAACCCTGGGCCCGTGGGGACGTAAATCTTGTCCCCAATTGGGTTAGTGTGCATTCAGCCACCAGGATTTTAAAAAACAATCTCACACATCAAGAGAAAAAAAACGAAATTGGATTCCAGTTTTACAGACTGTGAGTGAACACACCTCTGCCTCCATCTAAAAAAAGGGCTCATGATAACGAGTGCTCCTCTCCCACACGCTGTCAGAGGTGTTGACTACTGGGTCACCCTGGGCTCAGAAGCTGTACCCGCTTACTCAGACTGACCTGCTCTGTCTGTTCAGGCTAATTGGAATCCGCCATTATACATACAGTGCCATTAATAAGGAATAAGGTGGTCAAATAGAAAGGACACCTTGACATGATAGGGACTTATTATTGGACTTGCAGAATCGCTTACCCGTTTTATCCCACTTGTAAAGACATATCTTTTTTATAAAAGATTTGGCCATGTAATGTCTCTTGCTTTTATAATCTGTATCTTTATTTCTATAATAATAATAATATGTATTTTTTGTTCTGATTGTTGTTTGTGTCATATTGTTGGTTGTAAAGCACATTGTTACTTGTTTTGAAAAGGGCTATACAAATAAAGTTATTATTATTATTATTATTATTAAAAAACTTGCTTTTAATGTTTTTTTGATTCCAGATTGAGTTGTGTCTGTGGCTTTTTTTTAAAATATGAAAGTATATCAGCTGCCGATTAGATTGAAAAAATCTCAAGACAAAGCTTGTTGTTTGCCACCACATTTTCTTTATAAGGACCAATCCTCCTTGTTTGATTCACAGAATATTTTTATTACCACCAAGGTAATGGTATGTTTTAGTCTGCTTTTGTTTGTTTGTCGGCAGGATTATGCAAAAACTACTGGACGGATTACCTTGAAAATTAGGCATGTTTAGAAGACTGATATTTGTTAAAATAATTATTTCTGACGACATTAACCACTTGAGAAACAAAGAATACAAGCAGCAGAACAAACAACATACAATGTTCAAAACCAAACAATAAACATAAATAGATGTGTCATAAACAAATGTATCAATAATTCATAGAAATAAAATTCAGTCAGAGATGTCAGTATTGTCATTGATGGAATTAGAGATTTATGAGTGTGTGCAATGTGGTGTAGATCCAAATATAAATCTGGATTAAGTGAACTTCAGTGTGGTTTCAGGGGGGTGACAGTTGGGCCTTGGTAGAGGTGAATGTAGAAATAGAGGTTGATGCTTTCTCTGAGTGCCACCATGTGTTTGTGAATCTTTTTTTTATTTTGTGGGTTAGGGCTTCAGCTGAACATCCAGTCCTCACTTATTACCACCGGATGAAAATATGAAAAAATGAATAGTTGTGTTTTTCGAAGGTATGGCGAGTTGAACCACAGGGATTCTACCGTGCTGAGAGGATGTGGTTCTTTTCGGCGCTTGTTTTGTCACTGCTCGACTTTTATTAACTCTATTCGTGACTTATTTTCCATCAGTCTTTGTGCTGAAGGTGCTTTCTTCTCGCTGAAAGGCTCAGCTGCAGCTACAACCGCCATAGAAGCAGAAATTAACATGAGTTGGTGGAAATAATGTGCATTAATAGTTCAGCATTAGCCAGAATCAACTGTCACTCTGGGTTGCTCAACATACAAAGTTGCTATGGTTGCAGGGGCCGGAGTTGGGGAGTTTTTTTATTATGTAGCACTTGTTGCAAATCTTACATTTCAGTTTTTCGTAGTAAACTCTGGTGTATGCCCATTTTAAAATGTTTGCTTTCATTATTATATCACTTATTGCAGATGCAGTTGTATGGAGGGCAAAACGTTTGTTTTTGTTTGTGACTTTTGATTTTATTCCATATTTGCTATTTAACTAAGCTTCTACATGAAAGTAACTTTTGCTTTGCTCTGTAAAAAAGATTAGGTGAAATATGATGAAGGTTGTACTTGAAGAAGATGGGTAATTCCAAACTTGGAATGGTTCAAATAAATGTTTTTATTTGAATCTTCTTTAACTATACTTAAAGAAGAATGACATCCGTGACCTCCACATCTGTCATCACGACCTCATGCATTTCTCCCTCCCTTATTTTCCTAGCCCCGGGCAGAGCTGATAGCACAGTATCACATTCCACAGTGTAAAGTCAGGTTCTGTCTCCCTCAAGACCCCACAAAGAACACACGTGAAATCCCTCATTTCAAAGTCACAGCAAAGCCCAGCCTGGTCCCCCCCGACACCTTCAGAGAAAACATAAATATACAAACTGATAGACAGAACATTGAACTTGCTGAGCTCTGGCAGAGCGGAGGCCCAGAGCAGATAGAAAACTGGGATTGCATGAGACCCGTGCACCAAATCCTCCAGACCCCAAAAACGCAGATCCTATATATTTTTAAAGCTGAGTGAAGCCGCTCTTTGTCAGTTACTACACGTACTGTGCTGTGCAGCAAACATACAGCACAAAGACCATGTAGACACGTGCACCGTCCAGAGGAGATGAACACACAAATGACACTGACACATGCACACAAAGCATTCTCTGTGAAGCAGTGAGTATGTGTGCATTAGTTTACAGCATTAGTGGAATGTGTGAGTGACATGTCCGTGCTTGCACTGTAACCTGCAGAAAGACACCCGGCGGCAATGCACACAAGGTCACACGCAGTATGAACGAGGACATGGTGGCACAACAAGCAGCTCGACATCTTTAAAACAAGCACATGGCCTCAGTAACATCTGTGCAGGATGTGAGATCAACAGTTGCTAGTATGGAGGCAGAAAGTGAGAGGTCTGGGCTCTGTTTGATTCCGTGTCATGGTCAGGTTGTACGGTTGTCGCGGTTTAAGACTGGCTCATCGATAAAGGTGCATGAGGTGTGTGCAGCCACCGGAGCTAAACGCCAAACTGACAACCCTGCGGGGCATTCACGTCCGAGAGGATGATGGACCAGCAAACCTGCGACTAGTGGCTGCTGTCTGGAGGACATCAGTAAAAACTGAAATTTTAAAATAAAACCAAATGCATGAATTATATTATTAGTAAAACAGTACCAGTCACTCATTGAATCCGTCAAGACAATTGAATTGCTCATCAAATCCCGCTCTAATCACTTAGGCTACATACTCGGCTCATGAGCTAAAAGCCCAACGTTTCCTCATCTCCTGCCATCTGTGCCAGGCCAAGAAGAAAAATGGCACCATCTGTGAATCCTCATTGGCGACAATCAACCATAGTGGCAAAAAGAAATACAGAATAGCCCTGCAGACAACAAGCTCCTTCATGCACACTGGCCCAAGGCGTTTATAAATATCCATGATCTACTGTATCTGTCACAATAAAACTTAAAAAAAACAGGATATAGTCAATCAGACCTTACTGCTGCATCCGCACATTAGAAATGGTGTCATCACATTTTAGCAGCAAGATTTCTCAGTATGACTTCTACACGATGCATCATGCACTTTGCATCCGTTTGCAATGCATCGAGTTTCACAGTTACAACCGAGCCCAGCTTGTGTCTTTGTGAGGCTTCACTTCAGCACAGCAACGCTCGGAGCCAAAAGATGAAGTCAGCCTGGTAACATGCTAACAAACTTGTGTTTTACTGTGCTCACCGTCTTAGTTTAGCATGAGCATTCTCATATATAAAAACCTTGACTAGAAAGATAATAGTCCTCATGAGCTAGCTCGTTCTTTCTGCGGATTATGACTGAAAAAGCTTAGATTTAACTGACAATACAAGACCACAATCACCAACTTGTTTAAAGATATTATTTTGCTGTTATTGACAGGACAGATTAAGCACGAAACAGGAAGAGAGAATAGGGGAAGACACAGAACAAAGAGTGGGTCATCACCAAACCTCAACTTGAGCCTCTCTATATGCGGGACACTACCAGGTGAGCTAGAGGGAGCCCGACCAATTTCACTTCAATTTAAAACTGATCAAACTATAATAAAAACATGATGACAAATAAAAGCAGACATTTAATGCTGACAATAATATTTGGCTAATTTTAGTGGACTGTGTTACAGTTACAAAATATGAAGCCCTGCTTGTTATGTGACTAGAAACTGCAACGTGATCCTAATTTAATCTCATGAGATCAACATCAACAGCAACGTGAAAATGCTGCCTTTTCAGATTTTTAGACCCCAAAAAAACAGAATAGTGTGTAGTTTGTCATTTAGAGCGGGTGAATGCCTCATTCAGAGTGGGCGAACGACGAATCGAGCCCACGATTACAAAAAGTATAAATAGGCTGAGCTCGGTGGATGACAGCATCCTGACGCAGTGCAAGGTTAGACGGAACGCAAGCGTGGAAAGCACGCTGTGAAAAGATGAAAGCAAATACAGCAAAGCGGGAGCAGCAAGAGCCCTGAAACAACACTGGCATCCACTCTGGCAAGGGAGGAAAAATGAAGAAACCACACAGTGCAAGAAAACCAGAGGGTTTTTTTCTCCAGTAGCTCCACAAGAAAAAGTCTCTGCTCCAGCCTATGGGAATTCAAACCTCCAAACACAACCTTATACACTCTTGCATAACCGCTGCGTTTGGACCCGTGGTGAGATACGACCAAAGAGTGCAGCAGTATGTGTGTTCAGTTACAGAGCAAACCTTGACTAATGCAACACGCACAAACACAGCATACTGCATCACCTTATAATATCTGTGATGTGTTAACATCTCACCAGCTCTGAGATACCTCGATGCAAATCTACGCACAAGGTCAGATGGCCAGAAGCTGCATCCACTCCTTCCTTTCGTCCGGCGGTTCTCTGGCCTCATATTCTCCCAGGACGCAGTTGTCAAGGGGATTCAGTGAGGAGAGCTGCTGTAGTAATGTCCAATGGAGGCTGCTGTATTCAGCATTAACATTCACTACTGTCACTTTCTATACCGGAGAGGCTCAACGGAAAATGACCACACACATTCAGGGAAAGCCAGAGACACACACACACACACACACACACACACACACACACACACACACACACACACACACACACACACACACACACACACACACACACACACACACACACACACACACACACACACACACACACACACACACACACAATTGTCCTTATCCATCCATCACACTGTTCCCTCTTCTAATTGTTCTCTCCTTGTTCAGATCTCAGGCACAGAGATAACTGCACCAGACCACCCTGGGCAGCGGGAGGAGGAACAGAAGAAAGAAATGATACGGACATGAAGACAGTGTGCTCCCTTCTGCAGGGTCAAGACTAACAGATTGGCTGTTTGAGGAAATAACAAAAGACCATTGAGGACATGGCACGGGTCTTCCTGCCTTTTCTACTCTTTTGATTTAAGATGCATTTTTAAAGAAATAAACGTGGCTCCTTTCTTTCTGTGGGATAACCTTGGGAAGACAAGGGATTCACTATTACGTCTGCAATGTACCAAGATTTGAAACCTGAGGCTCAGAGAAAGAGCTTCCAATCCCACTTTATACCATCCATCCATTATCGATAGCGTCTATCCTTTAAGGGCCACGGGGGAGTTGGAGCCAATCCCAGCTGACATTGGGTGAGAGGGGGTGCACACCCTGGACAGGTCACCAGCATATAACAGGTCTGACATTTGAGAGAAACAACCATTCAAGCTCACATTCACACCTTAAGACTATATCCAATTGACCTCACCCCAAGCTGCATGTAGGAGGAAGTCAGATTACCCAGAGAAAACCCACACAAACACAGGATATGCAAACAGCAGAGCCGGGATTTGAACCAGAAACCCTCTTGCTGTAATGCGACCGTGCCTATACCCCATCATATACAACCCACTGACACAACTGCAGCCTATAGGGGAAAATATATGTTCACACACTAAAGTCAATAGGTGAGACTGTGACTTGAGAAGTGCTCCAGAGAAAAAGGACACGAAGAGCAGAACATGAAGCAGAGAGAGTTTCCGATTGAGTGACTCGCACGTTTTCTTGTGGGGCCGTTTTCCACACCGGATGAGTCAATCTGCTAACAAAAAATATTTTGTTCCCGTACAAGACGATTGCAAGATGAACACGAATATGAGTGTGCAGAAGCGAAGAATGTAATGTTTGCTGCTGATGATGATTCATTTGTTCTGATGTTTACAGATTCTGTACACGTACGGTGAGTGAGTTTGGAGAGGAGCTAACAGTCTCTGAAAGGACTGCAAGTTCATGTTGCTGAGATATAATCTGTTATCTGTCACGCTGGAAAACATTCAGTGAGTGTACTGAAGATTATCTTGTATTACTGGAGGTTTTACCAATACGGTCGGTTATGCCCCGAGTTTACAAAAGAACTGATTAGCTGACTCAGGTACAGTTTTCTGACGCTCAAGCTTTAGATTCTCGTCACTCTATTGGATGAGCTGATGCACCTCAGATAGGGATACTATAGTATTGGATGATTTTAATAATAAGCTATTATTTCAAATGAGACTGTCTGAAGTTGTGGAAAGGCTTGTGAAAATTGCACACCCCAAATTTGGAGTGGTCAGGAAACAAATGATAATAGTTTCCATCCTGTGTCATTCAGACATGATGTATTCTCGAGCTGTGACACTGAATTCAAATGTACAAGAAACGTTGTCATCATTTCAAACTGTTTCATCACCCTTAGTAACACAGTGCTCCTCTGGGTGAACGGTTAAAACCATTTCCTGTCTCACCGCGCATCGATAAAGTGGAGAAAATGTGATCGAGAGAAAATGACAGTAAAAAACTTGTCCGAGCAAAGCCAGGTGAAGCAGCTCTCACTGACATATTGTTCTGTTCATCCATCAGGCCCCTGTTGACAGCCGACATGAACCTGGGAAACATCCAGCCCGACAAATCTGAATATTACTCATCCTTTCTTATGTCCTTGAGATGACAATAGCTCTTCTGGGCCATTTTTGTTCAATCCAAAGTCCAGCCCTTGTGCCCAAAGATTTTTTCCTGTCACAAGGAACACACACACACACACACACACACACACACACACACACACACACACACACACACACACAGTAAACATCAGCACCCTGCAGCCGCTGTGGTTGCCATCACTGCTGCGCCCCTCCCGCAAGGATCATCAAGATAAGGCATTACCCAAAATACACCCTGGTGTTGTCCAATCAAATCAATTGTTCTTGTTTCAAGGAACTCTTTTTTGACTGGGGCCCAATTTGACACATGGCTAATTGAGGTTCCAGCTCAAGTCGTTATCCTTTAAGGGAATAAAGCAGGATGAAGGACTTGGAGGCAGCATTGGACAACCCCACCCCCCCATGAAACAGAAGACTGAAGGCTGCAAGGACAAAGTAAACTGTATTGGTCTGTGGGGAAAGTCAATTACACCAAATCCTTTTCAGAGCTGCAGGAGTACTTACTTTGCTGTTTGCTAATGTTTCTCCAACTATTGGTCTTATATTTAAACTCTCTATACAACCCTGCACTGTGGACTGGCTGGAATCAATAGCTGCTAGAATAAAGAGGATCTAGGAAGAACTGCTTTTAGACTTTTCGCACTCAAACTTAATATTCTGGCCCTGAACAAATGGCAACCAACCATAACGTCTCAGATTGGTTTGTGAAAAGCTGTTTTGAAACCTCGGGTTTGAAATTTTGGCCACGCACCATTTTAGAGTTTTGAAAACAGAGGTAACCATCTTTTGAGGAGCCGAGGGGTGGAGCCTGACTGAGAGCTCGAGAACGCTGCACTCCCACCTACACCTGTGACCTACACCCATTGGACGGCACTAGCTGTCAATCACATGGTATCCATGCCCCAATGCATACAGTGCTTTATTGTCTTATTGTTTTATTAGTACTATTTCTATTGTCATTGTGCTTCTATTATTGTATTCTGATTTTGATGACTGATATTGTACCTGATGTAGAATAAAGAGAGAAAATTCTGTTACTTGTCTATTGTTGCAGAATGTTTTTTTAAATCCATCTCTCAAAAACTCAGATTTTCCATTTCTCCAATAAACTATGATTCTGCACTTTTTCACTTTTCCCTCTCCCCAGATTCTTTGTCTTTTCCATCTGTGATTCAGCCTCGAGTTAAAACACATTTTTCGAGAGACAAGAGAGAGTCTATAAAATAACCTTGAAATAAAAAGCAAAATAAATACATTTGAAAAATGCAAAGTTCACAACTCTTCCTTATTTAGATGCTGATCAGTTGTTCTATGAATGCTTTTGGGGCTCTTGAGCTTAGTGTTTCTCTTTGGGTGATTGACCTCAATAAAAGAGCCGATGGTTTTTGCTTTCCGCTCGACGTTGAGCTGTGGATTCGAACACAACGAGGCCTCTTCGAGATGTTTGTATTTTGCAGATTGCTGCTTTGAGAGAGCCAGCCATGAGAGCAGGCGATGATTCAGCAGCCCCAGATGCCTGTAATCACCACTTCACATCTTCTGCTGCCTCCTTTTCAACGCAGTGCAGATCTCTGTTTTCCAAAAATATCCGAGCATGCGGTGCGGGAATTGGGAATTACTCGCATTCTTAAAAATCCTTAAAATAGAAGTGCAATTTACTCAAACTTCTGGGATCTCGACCCAAATTCCATTACCTTAAATTCAATTTCTGGAGGGAGCTCTTACTTTACATAAAGCCGGTGATAAGAGCAGTGAGGCGTGGATAGGCTCTTATTCCAATTCTCATCACCACCACATCATCATCTCTGATGATCCCACAACATGTAATCAGTGTTATTTGTTCGGGCTTGTACTGCAGCGTCCCCAGTCCTCAAGGGGATCAGGCAAATCTCACATAAGGGAAACAACAGCCAGGAGCAGAGGCAGCCTGACAGTGGGACCCGTCAGGGGGCAGAAATCTAAGACACTGCGCTTCTGTCTGAAAGATCCCCTGAAGCCAAGTCTCTATCCAGGTGTCAGACAGGTTTCAAGCAAACTTTTGAAATGCCACAGAGAAGCACTGCAAATTAGCACTTTTGAACAGAAGGCCTAGAAGTACAAACCAGCGTGTGTACCTGAAAAGTATTTTTTGAAATAGATTGGTGACTATTTTTAGACATATCTTAAAAAAAAAAAACTACTTGAATAATCAACAGTCATTTTCAAGCAAATATGCCCAAAATAATTCCAGGTTTTATTGGTCTTAAATTACAGTAAATTTAATATATTGGGGGGGGGGGGGTTGATGTGTTTGTCAAATAAAACAAGACGTGATGGTGCCACATTGTGCTCTAGGATCTTGTGTTGGGCAGAATTTAGAGGCTGTCAATGATGGATTTTTCAGATTCTGAACATCTGCAGATCTTTCCGAGCAAAATGCACCAAATCATCAGCTTATGTGTTCTTTAGCGAAAGTAACAAATATCAGAGTGAACAAAAAGCCTGGGACAGAATCATTCCTGTGTACATGCAGTTTAAATACTTGCTCACAGAGTTCATTTGGGATATTTTCATGCACGACAACATAAGGGGGGAAAAAATTTGACAATGGCTTTAAGCCTACTACGACAAGCTGTAACACGCTTAGCCTCTTATTTGCACAAGGTTTCTTGACTGTCACAGTCAGTAACGACTGTCCCTGCCTGCTCTCCACGTTGACTGTGTTTGTGCGCGCGCGTGTGTGTGTGTGTACGACGCATGTGACTTTCCTCCCAGCGCTCAGTGTGGCTAAGTGAGTTATTTCGGAGCTATTATTTTCCTCATTTTAAGAATTTAACAGCACATAACTATCGTCCCTGCTCGCTCACAGCAGCGAGCAGAGCTGTAATCTTATGCTTTCAGTGATCAATGTGACCGGCACAGACGTGATCCCTGTGAGCGGTTTCCACTACACTCAGGGGCTCATGAAGCAGATTTGGACTCTGCATCGAAAGTCAAACAACATGCCCTGCAGAAGAAGTGGGCTCTCAGCTTCTGTTTGCTTGTGTCTGTGTGTGAGTACATACACAGACGCAGGCAGTTTGCATACTTGTTTTGCATGTGAAAAACCAACAGAAAAAGGCACGATTGCTATGACAGTTAACATCATGATACAAATGGGTGGCTTGATGAGAAAGTGGACCCTCAGGGGGACAGATATTCCCAAGAAGACAATGAACCTTGTCACGGTGCAAGAGCCGTCCTGGAATGATCCCGGGAACATTCCGATAAAAAGACATTAATGACCTGGCCATCATCCCAGATATCAAACTTTATGAACCACATGTGGGATGAACTTGAATCCGCCATAAAAAGGACTATTCACCCATTAACCTTGGGCTGTTATGGGATGTCAGTGGTGTGTGTGTGGTCACTGGTCAGCTTTAACAGAGGGACACTGTAGGTCCTCTGTGTTGCTGCTGTTATCAGGGCCAGAGGTGGTCATAGTACTGAGCTGCTTTTTCTATTTATATGGTCAGAGGGTGGAGGAGCATGACTATCAGATTGGAAGCAGTTCAGTGCCTGGGCTATTCTGACATCACTGTTTGTGGCCAGTTTGGATGTGGGAGAACGCTTCATGTTACCAGAGGCTGACCAGAAGATGCAAGTGAACCACAATCAAGTCTGACTCCTTCTATTAAAGCCAGGATTTTTTCTGTCCACCAGGAAACGGGACCGGCCTCACAAACTCTGAACTAAATCTAAGAGGGAAAACCTGAAGAGCAAAACTTGAAAAGTCAAAGTATCACCTCTACTAATTCCCTCCTCTCGGATGTTCTCATTGTCACTGGCTCAAAGAGGCAGTCGTATATGTCAGCCATATTATTAAGCATCGCTGCACAGTCTTGAGCTGATGAAGGGGTCACACTGGGTCAGATTGGCTCAAATCTATTATATGAGGTCATGAACGGGAGGGTGAATTGATATTGTGCCAATCACTGAGGAGGAGTGCAGAGGTGAATTAAAGACAGGAATAAGCATGTGATCTTTATTGATCATTGTCCCCAATGGCCATTAACAGTGTTATATCGCTGATGCAACACTGAATTTTAAAATTCATTTGAACCCAACCATGAACTCTTTTTATTTTATTTTTTTTGCAGAGCTCTGAAAATAAAAGCTTTTTAACTGCAGCTGAGGTGAAGGACTACACAGAACAAAGACGACAAAGGAGAAAAAGGAGAAATGCAAGGAAATCCTTGGAGAATCTGTTTAGGTGGGAAAGTGTTAAAAATTCAGTTTGCTCCGGCTTCTCTAGTTGTGCCGGTTGTCACTTCTCTCCACCCAGCAGCCAGGCTGGAGCCGGCCTTGCAGCTGTCCACAGTCCAGCATTACATAACAAGGCTGCATCGCAAACAACCCCCCCTTTAGCCACTCTGCGGGCGCTCCATCACGACACTGTCAACCCCGACGAGGAAAAGACTAGAGGACGCAGTTGGATGGCCGCTGAAGGGACGGACACACAAACTCGTCTCTTGTAAGATTTGAGGGGCCAAGTTAATGAGGTAATGCAGCGGTGTAATTGCTCCTTTGCTTCCCCAATCCCTTGGACCCTTAGCCCCTTCACCTTTTAGAGCTCCACTCAAAACACACACACACACTGCAAAGTGCCGCTCAAGGGTAGGTGGGTGGGTGTACTGGAGCTAGAGCATGCAGGGACGTTGCAACAGGGTGGACAAAGCAGACTATTACCAAATAACGGCTGATTATAGCTGTTTTCAGACATTTACTCCGGAGAATGTCTGAACAATGGGGCCCAGAGTGGAGTTTCTCTGGAGTTTGTCACATATGTAAAGTGCAGCAGGGGATTCTCTGGTCAGACGCGTTCATAACGACACAGAAATCTCCGGGGAGGCGCAGCAGGCAGAGGCAGGATTTATAAATTCTGTCATGGAGATAACATGTTTTTGTTAACAGCACATCAACACCTGCCTCGGCCCTGATCACCAAAAGCCCTCTTGACATCTTGGTGGGTGTCTTCCATGTGTTTGGAACAGAATTATTCATATTCTTTCTGGGGTTTTTTTCAGTTTTGCATCTGTCACGTGTTGGAAACGTCAACAAAACGCCCACCCGCTCACGGTAAGGCCTCTGGAGAACACCCCCTTCAGTTTTCTCACAAGAGCTCACTAGGACATAATCCGGAGGAGAAACTCTGGAGAAAGTCCAAAGATTATCCAGAGTTAAGTGCAAGTCAGAGAGCAGCTTGTGCTAGCCCACAGCAATGAGAATTGCTGTGGGCTAGCTGGGATTGGAATAATATCATGTATTTCTTCGGGGGGGGGGGGGGGGGGGGGGGGGGGGGAGTGGAGGGGTCGGTTTGGTTCAATGTCCCTGGGGCCCCCCCAAAATCCCTTCAAACGCTCCTATGTGACAATAATATGTGATGCATCTCTCCAGAGGTGCTAAGACTCTGTGCTTTGAATATCTTGTGTTTAATCCTCAAGCTTGTTCGACGAGACCATCATGTGATTAACATTAGGCAAAGTAACTACAGCGACATTTGCAAACTGGATGTGGCCAAAGGAGTTTTCTCCACATAAGCTGCACTGAGAAGGGAGGGATGTCGAGGAGTGGATTAAAATTTCAAACAAAAACTGGCAGTTAAAAAGTTTTTCTATACCACTCAGCTATAAACATAAAAGAAGAGAATTCGACAAACTGTGCACAGTCGAGTTTTTCTGTGCCTCAACAGACGTGCACAGAGTTGGAAAACCTCGCGGATGCCGTAGCACCTCTCGGTAGAAAGAATAACGTCTCACCACCACATGCAAGTGTAGAGAGACACACTCGGGAGCCATGAGGTGAGAAGACACTCAAATACCTGCAGGAGGCGGATTTCGCAGAATTTCCAAATATATCTCACAGGTGATTTCCCTCCAGTGTGTTACGATCACCTACAGAAACTACACAGCCGCAGGTACAGCACAGGGGTTTTCTTTGTGGACTTAGACTGATGAATGCATGTTTGGAGCTGAGCCAGTCTCTGGTTACTCAAGGAGAAGAGACGTTAGAATTTGCTCGCACAATGCGGGCGAAGCTCAGCGGGATCACTTTCTAACAGCGTATGAACACGGTGTTCTGAGGAGCAGCCTTTCGAACACTTGTTATCAATCACATTTAGACAGAACAATCCCCTCCAGCCCCCTTGTCATGTTCTGCTCATGAGCCTGGCAGAGCTGGACTGATTGTTTTGTGGGGAGAGGGGGGGTTATAGCTTTCAGACCATATGATATTTCAAAGTTGTTGTTGTTTTTTCTTTAAATATGAATAGCAAATGTTGGTCGTATTAGTAAATGCCACGGAGAAGCCTCGGGATGAACACAGTGAATGGGGATTCCACTGAGCTGTCAACACTGCAGCAGCAGACTGTGCATCCATGTATGTAAACGTTGTTTGTGGCAGAGTGCAGTGCTTTTGCCCACATCCACAGGGAATCCAATAATGGGGGGTGGGGGGGTTTAGCCAGTGTTTTGTGTCAGTTGCTAAGCAAACTAGGTTCTGATATGACACAACGCAGGTCTCCAGTGCGTCGCACCTACGCAACACTTCTGTCTCCATCCAAGGACCCCATGATGCAGGCAGTAACGCTGACAGATTGCACAGCGGGCTGTAAAAAAACAAGGCGTTCTTGTGCATCACAAAGCACAAAAACAATGACAACTTTGCCATTTCCCCTCGTGTCAGTCTGTGGAAGACCAGTCACTTGACCTCCACTAATGGGGGCCAGAAAAATCATACTGGCCATTACTGACGGTCCACAAATCAGGTTTATATGAAGCTTGAGTGTCAAAGCACACACCCAATTCTGTTTTCACTGCTTCACCAAGACCTACTTCTTCTTTTAGAGTTAAAAATGTGACTCTGGGTGTTTCAACTCAACACATACCACAGCCAATGTCACGAGATCTATAAAAACTACTTTAACTGATGACATTTGTCCCTTTAAACTGTCACTTTAAGAGCAAAAAAAACAGGACAACTCTCTACAAACATTGGTGTGTTACTCTCCTGTGCTGTGGCATAACTGTATTATTATGCAGCCTGCCAGGCTCCATTGAACCACACTGGTGTTACACTGGCAGTAGAAGCGCTTGTCTGCGGAGTTAAGGAACTTTAATAACTCGGAGTCTTCTGGGTGATTGTTGCAGCACATCTGGTTCACCTCATGCCAAAGTGTTCAGCTCATCAGTCAGTTCCACACACACACACACACACACACACACACACACACACACACACACACACACACACACACACACACACACACACACACACACACACACACACACACACGGGATGGTCCACATGTGAAGCCCAAATAAAGTGGATTTGCTGAATCCTTCATTACTTGATTAGTGTATTACGGTCTATTTCTGTTACTGTGGACTCATCAAGTCTAATCCTGGGTAATTCTCTTATAAAGTTCTGTGGAGAGTTGTTAGAATAAAAAGCTTTATTGTCAGATTTATTGTCATATTTCTGGGGTTGGAACTCGGAGGAAAGTGTCTGGAGCGTGGTTGGGGTCCCTGCGGGTTTTATTTACAGCTCATCGCTGCTGTGTTGTGGCTCAGTCTCGTGTCACCTTGAGAACCGGTGACAGGGAGAATGAAGTGTTTTCAATCAACCAACCTTCATGATGCCGCAAGGTGCGTTCCCAGCTCCCTGACTCCTGTCGGCGGAAGGATCGCGGCTGCCGCTCCCGACCCGCGGACTGCCGAGCTCCCGGTACCGTCCGTTGGTGTAAACTCCCTCGGCCCCGCAGCCATGGGCAGCGGCAGACACCTCCAAGTACGCGCGGGCACCGGCTGCAGGAAGCGCGGCCGCGTCGCCGGTGATCCCCGCCGCGTTGGTCGCGCCCTGAGCTGACGGGGCATGGTCCAAAAAATGTCCCGACACGGCATCTGAAGTGTGTACCCCTGCCATGTTTC
Source organism: Hippoglossus hippoglossus (assembly GCF_009819705.1). Lineage (NCBI taxonomy): Eukaryota > Metazoa > Chordata > Actinopteri > Pleuronectiformes > Pleuronectidae > Hippoglossus > Hippoglossus hippoglossus. The sequence goes on along the minus strand of NC_047158.1, from coordinate 8,535,751 downwards.
CGCCGGTGTTACAGCAAAGCCCTCCCCGCCGCGGGGTAAAAACAGCCCATTTCGACACGGCGCGGCTCGGCGGACTCGCGGGATTCGCCGGATTCACCACAGTTTGTCCATCACCGCCGGGGGAGCGCACGGACTGGTCGCGTCTGGAGCCGGGCAGCGGTCGGTCACGTTGGGGCGTCCCACCTTCTCCGAGGAGCTTCTCTGGAGCCGTGAGCTCGGAGCGCAGAGAAGAAACTGTGGAAATGCTGAGTTGAGATGAAGGTTTGCTGGTCGAGCTGTCGTCTCCTCGTCCCTCAGAAAGGTGTTTGTCTCACCGCGTCCTCCTCTGTGGACTCTCCGCTGCGCGCATCGCCCCGCGTCTCCAACACTTTTGCAGAGCTTCCTCTCTCTCTCTCCCTCTCTCTCTCCCTCTCCCGCTCTCTCTCTCTCTCTCTCTCTCTCGTGCATCCGCGGCACAAATTCAAGACTGTGAGGGCGCAATCGCAATGAATCCGCAAGCGCGTGCGTGCACAATCAAAACCACTACCCACGCAATCCCACGCAAACCTACTATATTTGGAAGTGTCAGTGAGTTCACGTCAAATATTCCACCTTTTTTTTGTTTTGCCTCTGCAGTTTTACTATAGAAGACATCAACATCATCTTTAATCTAAAGTAAAGCTCATGAACTGCTCAGCTGACAGCGGGCTCCCCACAAGAGGGAGCTCAAGCAGGCCTCCAAAAAGAGTTTTTTAAAGTCTGAGAAACTCAAAATTCTTTCTCATTATCAACTCACCACTCTGCCGATGGAGGGGGGGAAGTGTTTGAGTCCACGATACACTTTTGGAGTTTCAGGGGTAAACAGTGTTTCAGCCAAATCCCATACAATTGAAGTAACTGGGGACTCGTTCAAACAAATAAACAGAAAAAAAACAAATGCCTCCCTACTGCTCCTGTGGTGTCATCGAAGTGTCCATAAGCCCCGACATTCGATGCTAGCAGAAATAGCAATGCTACTGCACACTCTTGCTAGAGCTTGTGTGCGGGATAACAGACATTTAGGCAAAAAACGCCGTTTCGAGTCGAATTTGAATGCCGGGGCTTACTGACACTTGGATGACACCACACAAGCACCATGGAGGCTTTTTATTGGGGTTTTTCTGTTGTTAGGGTTAGGATTAGGGGTTAGGTTAGATTCAACTAGTTTTACAACTAAGACCAAATCTAGTGCCCTCCTGGGAAGAAACCACTTTTCACAAAATGTTACTAAGAGTCCGTTTAACTCGCTTAAAATCGTTGCAAAACTTGAATCTTTGACATTTGCTTGTAAAAAACCCACTAACAGCAGCAGTAGTTAAGCTCCGCATCCCCCTACCGTCAAGTACAGACTGATGCGGCGCCACCTGCAGGTAAAGTGTGTTACAGCTGCACCTTGTGTCAACTCACTACAGTCGTTTTAATCAGTATTTTATTTAGTTGTTCGTTACTTACCAGCATTACACAGAATTAACTACAAGATGGATTACCATGAAACTTGATGGAAGGATGTGGTACGGATCGGAGAGGAACCCATTACATTTCAGTCCAGATCCAAATCAGGGGGCAGATGGAGAATTTTTTTTAAACTTTGTTTAACATTGTTAGATCAGGCCTTTATGCATTTATGTGTGCTACTCTAGCTAAGTTTAGCTTTTCACTTTCTAAAAAAATAGGACCCGACACAACCCCTCTGACCATCATACAAGCAATTATATGATTAATCATCTTAATTGGAGGCCACATGTCCAAACCAATCAATAAACCAATAAACAACAGATATGTGTGTGTTTGTATTTCACTTATTCATCCATTGCATTCTTTTGCCCCTGGCTTGTGCACCCCTTGTATTTTAAGACATATGGTTTGCACTCAGCTAAGGTGAATATGGTTACCTACAACTTAAAACCAAAATCCACAAAAAGAAATGAGCTAAAAAAAAACTTCCAAGTTGTAAGAGTTTTTGCCTGGAAGCAGCACAAGTGTCAAGCTTGCTGCAGCTGTTACTTATAGTCACCGCAGGCTGGACTGGAACATGCCTGTCTGTGTTTGCAGGTCTGAAGCTGCACGTTGGCAGGTGCTATGCAGCAATCTGCCAGTGTGTCCTTGTTCCCTCCAGGTGATTTGGAGCAGAATTGTACAGAACGTTAAAAAGCTCACAGTACACACTCAGTAGCTTTATCCTTGACATTTGAGAGAGCACATCTCTTGTAATGGTAACCTTAGCCGCAACTTCATCTTTGTTCGACCTCAATGGGCACAGAAGAGACAAATGCTTACAATTAAGCATGTATCTGTCAGGAGAATATTTCCATCTGCCAAATGTGCTCAGAGGAGAAGTTGCAACCCAAAGGAGAGCAGATAAACTGACACTGTATTGTCTCAGTATCCATCTTCGTCAAAGATGCAGGGAAGCTCTTCCTCCACCTCACCACCCCTCTGCTTAGGTATTGATTTGAAGACAATCAACAGGAGGAAAGACAAAAAAGAAAGAGTCTGCAAAATATAAATCCTTGCATTCAGAGTAAAGTAGAAAGACTGCACTCGTGCCACATCAGTGCGTGGCACCTGACCCCCCCCCCCCCCCCCCCCCCCCGTTTCATTCACCATAAACCTCAGCATCTGCTTGTGCCTCTGAGGGCGAAACATTCGAAGTCAGATCAACTCACATCATTAGACGGGACATGGCCAATAAACTGGGATAATGCAACCACATTTATAACCCAACGAGGAGGCAAATTAAATCACCGTCAATTTGTACAGATCGTGTGCAGCGTCTCTTCATAATGGTCAAGTATAGTCAGACTAATAAGAGCCACAGCATTGTATTTACATCACAGACTTGATTCTATTATTGGATTGTTTTTACCCCTCATGTAAATCCTGCAAACAACGAGGATATTCTTAATCCAAACACCCACATGGCGCACACAGCAATCTACTGTACACTGTGTGTGTGATAGCAGGACAGAAGTTCGGGGTCTTATTGGGAGGGGGCCGGTGTTGCCATGTGGGGATGTTTTCACAGACCTTCGTGGTGATAATTGGCTTAATCTGCAGACAAAACACAGCGTCTCTTAATCGCATCCGAACTTATGAATGAGAGGAGTTTACGGACACGTGGGTGGACAGAGAAGTGACAGAAATCTCTGTATGTTTGTTGGGACAGAGGCGAAAGGGGACATGGGAATGGACGACAGTAAATGTCCAGAAAAAGGAGGCTGGAGAGATGAACACTCCCCCTCCTCTTCCTCTTCCTCTTCGTCCCATGATCTCTCAGGGTCATGCATTATGCATTCTCAGAAATAATTTAGCAAAAGTTCTGTGTTTAAAAGCCTCCTCGATCGGCCAAGCTGTCTCGCTTTAATGTGAAAAGCCATCCGACAGCCAGACTCAAACATCGGCTCCATGTGGACTTAAACTGAAGAGAGAGAGGCGGCAGGGGGGGGCTCAGACTAGTTCACATTAGGACACAAGATGTGACCGCAGTCTGCCTCATTAAAGGGGCCTCTCCACGATGCACCCACATACACTGTGTGATCTGCTGCACTCTAGAACTTTTCTTCGCTCGGCAACGAAATTAGGGCCTGATGAGTCACTGGATCCCCACTGATGTAACAACATAAACACAACTTTTGTTCAACTGAGGCTAAAAAGAGCTAAAATAGAACAGCGAGCGAGAGAGAGAGAGAGAGAGTGTGGGCTGCATCCGAGGCTCTCGAGCACTGGAACGGCAACGCCGCTCTTAAATAACAACCTTGTTTTCTCATTGAGGTCTGCTATAGTTTCCAGTGGCAGGATGTCTATGTAGAGTGAGGCACCGCTCCCTCCTGCTGCAGGAACCGATGGTCTGAGGCCAACAGATCTGCGTCGGCACACTTTCAGGCCTCTGGCGGCTCCTTCCTCCCACCATACAGGGTGCATCAACAGAAGCCAGGTCATTGTGTTGACTGCTGCCAATTGATCAAGTCACCAAATCCCGGTTGGCCGCAGGGGGGAAAAAGGAAGAGAGGGTCAACCGGTCAGATCCCAGGTTCAGAATTTGTTACCCCAATAGATTTGCATAGAAAGCTAAATATTAGTGGATTTGTTCACTCACACCTTGATTCCTCATTTAAAGTGTCCAACAGATACAGTTACAAAAACTGTTAAAACCACGAGAACCCGATTGTGCATCTGACTGATTCATGTGTGAATGATTTGAATCTGAATGACGATATCTGTAAAGGAAGTTCCTGCTGCTCACAGCTGGGGAGCAGATGGGTGTGTCTTCCTGAGATCTGCCACCGCACTTCCTGTGCCGCCCCATGTGATCATCGGCCCAACAGGAACAGAAACCGTGGATTAAATCCTTCGCCACGAGAACCTTTCTGCTTTTGTTGCTCTTTATTAAAGTCACAGTCCTATTGACTGACAGCTTTCCTATAATGCAAGGACCAAGTTTTAGCACAAACGGGATCTAATAAATGTTTTGTGATGCTGTGGAAGATTTGTTCTCAGCCTACATTTTGAGTTTATAACTAAAAAAGATGTGTATCACTGCATGATGCTGATTTTGCATCCATACCTTATTCCATTAGACCCCAGTTTACAGAATGGTTTAACTCCAATCGATTTGATTGGCAAATTTTTATTTCCTGCAGTTATTAAATGGTTCGCAGACTTAATGTATGGTTTTACATTTTACACATACATATTTAACATATTTCATCAATGTGCAGCTCTTTTCTGTTCATGCGAAAGCAGGACACCATGGCACCTCAGGCAATTGTGTTTTACATGTGTAAGCAACGTGCTGCAAGTTGGAAATCAAAAAAGTGCCTTTTATAACTTCATTTTTTTATATTTACACCATTTAACAACTTACTTTACATTCTCAATTCTTTGAGCTTTTTTTCTTTCATAATGTGTAAACCATTAGTATGTCTGCCCACTTAGTACGAGCTGTCAGTCTGATCCATTGGACTTCACTGACACCTGGTGGTGAAATAGGTTAGATAAAATACAAAAAAGATACTGAAGGCATGGGGGCATCTTTTAGCTGGAAACATAATCATCGGGTTATAGTGAGGATGGAGGACATATTTTTCAAAAATAATGGCCTGTTAGCATTGCTCAGTATGAAATAAATAGGGTTTTTGATTGTAGCATTCTCCTGACAGGGATTGGGATCTTTAAACTTCAAAATTTTAATAAATTATGTTGATTTCTGCCTTAAATAAGGATCCAAAAAGATAAATAAGATCCTTAAACTACTGACCAGCTCTCACCACCACACAGCTCTGTGTTAGGGAGAGGAGATGCTGGAGAAATAAATGTGGTGGTGATGAGGCTGCGTTTGCGCTCAAACAATACAAAGCCTCATCACAGCCTTTACACAGTGTGGATCATCCAGATTACAGCCAAGTAAAAGGAAATGTTCGACACTGAAACATTTTAATGTATAACACAAATTGCAGTGATCTTCAAAATCCCTTTTATAGCTTTTCTTCCATGGTTCTCTTCACTTTAATTACATACATCCACAGTATATATTGTTATTATATTGGCTTGTCTACTGTACCTGGCTTGTATTCTGTAATTGCTGCAGGGATAGCCTTTGTGTGAGTCCATTATCACTTCAGATGGGAGCCACAGTGCTCATGCTTCACCTCTGTGTTAAAGCTCTTGCAAAAATGCAGGTTTAGTTTCCGATCAACAACCCACCACTGACCTACAGGAGCTGGATCTGCTGGATTACAATCATTGACTTGTGAGTATGAAGTACATTTAACTCAACTGCAAATCTTTTTTTTTTCTCAGCCAATGGATTTCTTGAGGTATGATCTGATAATGAAAATCATATAAGGAATGACTGTTGAATTCCATGCAAATTAGATTTTCTTGTCACCTTTCCCTGGCATGACACGGAGCAGATCAGTGGCAGTCACTTTAAACCACAGCTCAAATAAACACACGTTAAAAAAACAAAACAAATCTGTTGTATTTCTTATCTCCACTAGATGGCAGAAATGAGCTGAGTAAGACAATTCGTAACTAAGTGAAGAGTGCTGCTATGATGTGGTAAGAAGCAGAACAAATATCTAAATGTATCAGCCCTGCGCCAAGGAGCACATTGAGGCATTTTAAAAACATATTTCCAAACAGACGTGCTCCCTCTTTTGGCCTTTCCTCATAAATAAGTATTATTAATATGCAGGTTTGCTTCAAATTCTTCTCTTACACTTAAATATTACAGTTGCCAGGTTTGAACAAAGATTTGGTTGTGAATGTTCAGCTTGTATCATTTACTACATGTGATATCAATTATACCATGATCTTATGTGTTTTTATAATAATGAATAATCACTTTATTTGTATAGCACTTATCGAAACAAGGTTACAAAGTGCTTTACAAACTCCATGGCAATGGATTTACTAAAATAAAAAGGTATTGAATTCAGTTCAATTTTAAGAGCCAAATCATAACGTATCAAGGTCGGTAAAATTTATAGAGAAACCAAACAGTTCCAACAATGAGCAGCACTTTGGCGACTGTGGAGAGAAAAAAAAACCTCATTAACTGGAAGAAACCTCGAGCAGAGTCAGACTCAGTTTCCATGATCCTTGTACAACCCTTGACTTACATTTACGTTAGTGCACTATGCAAATCCACTCGAATCATTATTGTCTGATGCAAAATAATTGCAGTGGCTTTGTGTGCAAATGCATAGATTAGAGAGTGAAGTGTTCAGAAGTGAATGTCACATTTGTATCTTAAAACAAAACCCCAGTCTCAAATGTCAGTTTTCAATCTGCACACGAACACCTGCAACTCTGAGAAAATAACTAACTTTGACAAAATATTACTTTGCTTGGCAATCATTTCTATTATTTCCTACCCATTACCTGTCACGAGACATCCGTAGTCTGCAAGTTGGTCTTCATGTTGTGCAAAGGTGGCAGGAAACCAGCGACTGACACCAGAGGAGATATCAAGTGGCACGACTTTAAAAGATAAGCGATGAAAAAAAAAATTGTGACATATTCCTTTAAGGTAACCCTATAATGTTAAATTCCACATCAAGTATAACTGGGGATGGTACAGAGGGGTTCTCTGCAAGATGAGCAACTGTAAAAGACATTTCCTTCAACCCAAAGCACAACATTTATGATATGAAAACCCTCATATAGTACATTTTACCATAAGGGAAAAATAGGTGATATGTTAAAACACAAAATCCTTGTGTAGTTGTATATATGGTGAAACTCAAGTATGCCTTTATAATGTAAATCTCTACTACACACACAAGCCCTTCACTCTGTGGATGGTGACTGCACACATACAAAAAAAAAAAGAAGCATTTATTTTGTAGTGACATCAAGATCGTCCGTACTTCTACAGGCTTAGTTGAAATTATTTATAAAAACTTTATTTTCTTCTTTTTCAACTCAACAGCTGTTTCTCTTGGAAAAAACTCCCAAGTGATAAACCCGAACCACGAAACATGGTACATACATCAAACAGCACACAGCGCCATCTACGTCATCGAAAGAAAGTACACAGTCTACAGTGGAACAAAGCTCGAAAAAAAAAAAAAAATGAATGACGGATTATGTTAATGAAGGATATATCACAAGAAGTGTAGGCTGAGATTTCAAAAACTAGTGAAGGAAGTAGGAGACAGAAGAAGAAAAGAAATGGGGGGGGGGGGATGTGTTTTAAATACTGTGATGTAATGTCTGTCGGACAAACCCAAAGTACGTCGTCAATTCTTCTCTAAATTCCAGTTGCTCTTTGTCCTGTTTTCAACTGGTGCTTCTGGCAACATGAAACGTCTGCTCAGACCCGGGGGGGGGTAGTTGTCTGTATGCAAATCCTCAACAGGGTCATGCGGAGGGGTTACATTCATTAGAACAACGTAGAATTATGATAGAGAAAATAAATGTGTATATATATATTCTGTGCACATAGATCATTTTCTATTTGGCTTATACATCAGCTGAGCAAAGCGATTTCTTCCTGAGGTGCAAGGCTTTTTTTTTTTTTTATCAATGACACGCAATCTAGTGAGTGTTCTTGTGTGCGAGTGTGTTTGTGTCAAGTGGAGGCAGTGGGGGGGGGGGGGGTAATAGTCTCAGCATTTTCTACTAGCGCAAACAGGTGACGCACTAATCTTGAAACCTCGAACAAAACCAAAAGCCAGACGAAGAGGTGGACTGACTCAACTCCACAGGCTCGTGTTCTAAATGCGGCCCGGCGACTAGTGAGAGTGTGCAAGCATCCAAAGCCTGCGCCCATCCATCCATCTATCTATCTATGTCCCCGCGTCTTCAGCTGCTGACGCCGTGACACAACTACAGAGAGGCGGATAAGTCAGAAGGGAGCAGCCCTGCCTGCTGATAGTCAAACACGCCGACCGGACATGACACTTTCTTCAGGTGAGTGGTTTCAAGCATTAAAAAAACGAACAAACAAAAACAACAACCAGCCAACAGAGTCAGTGAGGGGGACGTCTTCACGCACGGCCAACGCAAATTACAAGAACCCAAAAAAAACCAATGACCGTACCTGCTGGTGTGGATGTGGTGGCAGATAACAACAACGGAAAGTAACAATGACTGTCAGTAGAATGATGCGAGGTAGCGTTGATGAGGGGGACGGAGGGACCTGAGAGGACGAGCAGGCAGCGGCGGGTAAATGCTTCAATATGCATTTCTGTGTACAAACAGAAGATAGATAGCCCTGTGAGAGCGAGGGAGGAGCGTAGACCCCCCCCCCTGCTGCATTTCAGCTGGTGAAAAAATCCGAACAAATACATTGTACACTCGACCCAACTGCGTGTGTGTGTGTGTCTGTGTGCACCGTGTTGTGCTGTGCTGTGCTGATGTGTGTGCTGTCAGTCGCAATGAGAGTGACTCTGCCTTTAGGTTAGTGTACACAGACTTGAAAAACCGACTAACTCTGCAGAGCAGTGACTCAGATCGTGTTGTTTAGAGTGAAACGTCTTCACTAGTTTCTTTTTTGTCAAAGGGCAAGCTCCGTGTCACTTTAAAAATACTGATAACCCATTTACAAAGAAGAGAATATAACAAAATAAAAACATTCAGCTGTTAAAAGGACTTCATACAGTAGCATATTGTTTAAATCTGTTCAAAATCAACCGGAGATGCATGCACGATGTGAATGAACATTATTTCTTCTTCTTCTGTTTTCACAATACTGTAACATTGTAGGTTTTGCATTTATACCTAGTCTGTTTTACAAACACTAAAAGACACAAACAAAACTAAGAGAAGTCACTGACGTGCATGCTCTCATGCTGGAAAGAAAAAAAAAAAAGATCACAACCATTATTAACATTTCACATTATAGCTATCAGAAACAAAAGAGCAGTGGATGGAATTAAACCATGAGAGATGTCAATGCGAGTGGGGCAAGTTGGGAGGCAGGGTTCGTTTGGTGTTGTCGCAGGTTAAAAGGGTCCGAGGGTCATGACTGTTGGCCGCCCCACTGGCTCTCTACGGGCCGCCGGAGGAGCTCCTCCACGTGCCTCGCCACGTCCATGGTGTCGTCCAGGTCGAAGTCTCCGTCCGCGTCCAGCATCGAGTCGCTCCTGACACAGGACACAGATAGGAGTCACCCACATTCAGACACGCTGGCAGCACATCACCAAAAAAAAAAGAGCAGAAGCAACAATACACTCTTTACCGGGACAAATGACACAAAGACGCTCACTCGGAGCAGCTCATAGAAGGACTCACATAGGTGGGTATATGCCATAGGTGTGAGGGTGACTGACAGGTGCTGGCGATGCGCCGTGATCCATGTAGGTTTGGTTCCCACTTGATGGGTCTGGATTGGCTGTTGCAAACCTGCACACACACACACACACACACGCACACACACACACACACGATAAAAGGCTATGTTCATCAGTTGCCTAAGCAACTAACCTCAGCGTGTTTTCCAGGCCCTGCTGCATCATTATGGCCGTTCTCCGTGGTGCGGATGAAGCAACCACGGAGAAAGGCACGGAGCAGGGCTCGCTAACTAACAAGCCTAACTCTAATGATGAGCGGAAGACGAGCTCTCTCAGGAACCCTGGCCCTCCTTAATTGGCCTCCTCCAACTGTAACAGCTGACTAATAGCTGATCTGAATTCAGGCTCCAATATTTAGTGATTAACTCTAAATGTTGCCACAGAGGGGGGAAAAAAACCCCACTGGCGGTTAGGGGGGGAGTGAGAGCTAGAGGAAAGATGAACAGGAAGCTTTATACTCACTCGGGCACCACTTGTTTGATCTGCGGCTTCACGTAGCCGTCCACAGCTTTAGCTTTAAAACAAACAAGCACAGGGAGAGAGAATGACTGGCGGCTCGGAGCAGTTATTCTACAGCAGTGAAGACATCTCTTCACCGTGGGGGCTTTGCAGCCGTTATATGACATTTTGAGAGTAATACAGCCAATGCAAACAGAGGGTTGCTTACAGAGGGGCGGGGTGTAATATTTGGAGAACACCTCATCCTTGGGTCTGTCGGGGTAGAGGAACAGGAGGTGATTGAGATCGCTGATGCGGTCGGCCAGAGAGCGAATGGAGAAGTCTTTGGTTGTGTAGGGCATGAGGTTCCAAACCATTCTCTCACCTGGAGAAACACAGCGCCCCCACCGCAGAGTCAGTATAATTACAATAATAGTAGTACAATCTTTTTTTCCTCCAGCAAATTGTTTCTTAAGTTTTACTGCAGTGGTTTTAATCTCCGAGGAGGTTATGTTTTCACCCCTGTCTGTTTGTTTGCCAAAATTACACTGCAGATTTCCAAAAAAACGAGTGGAAGGATGAGAAATGGACCAAGAAATAACACAATCATTTTTGCCAGATTTGCCACTTAGCCAGATGTCAATTGGCAGAGGGTTACATTTCTGTATTTGACGTCCATTATGTCGCTTTAAGCTCATCGTAAGCACCAAGCTAACGAGAACTACACATTTTTGGCAACCAGAATCAGAGCTGAAGGTGAGGATTTATTACAGGTATTTTCTTCAGATGTAAAAGAGATGAGTTCAATAAGATAAACACAGGGCAACATCTGCCATACTCATTTTACAGTTTATCTCACTGCCCTCTAGTGGCCAAAAATCGCTTAATGCAGCTTTAATTTAGCCAAAAGATGGTTGACAGATAGTGACAGTTGATTTAGTTAGAAAATTACATCTCAAGTTCGCTGAAGCTGCCCAATAACTTTTACAGCATTTTACAAGTAAGAGCTCCCTATTGTAAACTTGTTTAAGACTAAATTGAAGACCCTCATGTTATCACAGGCTTTTGAGTCTCCTTACCTTGTACATTACAGCATTATTTTTATTTTGTCTTATTTCGTTTCATAAGTAAACTTGACTTGTTTTAAATTCGTAAGAAGCATTTGCACATCATACCTGCTTTATTAGGATTTTCTGCCACCCAGGCTATTGTAATTCCTCCGATCTCAGAGTCACTAAAGCGCAGAAGGAAAGTACCGTTGGGTTTGGACATCAGCATATCCTGAGCCTGCTGCTTGTTCACGAAGCCCAAGATGGCCCTGAAAAAGGAGAGGGGAGAGACATATAGAAAATTTGCCTTGTGCTTCCCCCTCAGCGCGTTTCACTCCAAGTTTACTGGCGAGAGTGGCCAGGCGGCTCCCCAGGGTGCCGTGGAAAATCATGCAAGTGAAACATTGCCTGCGTTTTCGAGACTGACAAAATGGGGACAGGAGAAAAAAAATACTTTCATGGAGCATTCACTCCAGCTGTCAAAATGAAAAAAGAGAGGTAGTGCTTTTACTTTTCTGTTCTGACTCACATTTCAGCCAAATACTGAAGCTGACAAGAAAAAGGAAGAAAAAAAATCCCTCTGCAGTTTCCTTACCCGTCATTCCAGTGTGGTTTAAGATGCTTCTTTGTGAGTTCCATCACACCATCAAACCACTGCCAAAATGTGAAGTTCCTCCCTGGCAAGCTTTCCTGTAGAAGAAAAGGGGAAAAAATATTATTTAAAAAGTGCACAGACGTGTTCAGACGATATCATGTCCACCCAGTCCAGAAATACAGAGAAAAACAAAAATGTCCTCATCCTAGTTGTATTTATGGTTTAACCGAGCGAACGTGTGTGTGTGTGTGTGTGTGTGTGTGTGTGTGTGTGTGTGTGTGTGTGTGTGTGTGTGTGTGTGTGTGTGTGTGTGTGTGTGTGTGTGTGTGTGTGTGTGTGGCCTGTACACAAGTCTGTGAAGCGCTTGAAACTTGATGTCCCTGTAATCTAATGAGACCGATGGTGTGTGGTGAATGTGAGTGCGTTTTCCGCCATCGCCAGCTGCTTCGAGCCAGAAAACGAGGCCTCCAGCCTTTCAGTGTGTGGACAAACAGGTCCATTAAGATAAAGACCTGGCTGCCAATGAGGCGTTCTCACTCAATTCGACTGCAGAATCTGCAGAATAGGGAAGCGGGGACGCCGCAAATGGAGCAAGAAATATCTCTATCTGTGAATAATCCACCGATAGTAAATTATTCTGTCGAGAACATGCGCAGCAGTGAAAATGGCTTACTAAAACTGGCCTGTGGGCCTTTTAAAAAATGCAAAGAGGAGAAAACCACATTCTAAGTGCAGCATGATAAAAACGTGATGATTGCAAATAGAATGATCCTTATAGGAGCTGTGTGTTTGCATTCACGGAGGTGAGGCTGTGGAGAGCCACGAGAGAAGAAGACACAGGAACTGACCCTGTTAAACTGTGACCAGGTCATAGTTATGCTGCGGTAGTCGTCAGGGTTGTTGCTCGAGCTGCTGAAGGCCTTCTGAGCCAGGAAGACCAGGTTCTCCTCGGACAGGCCTCGGTTGCTCTGCACCTCAGCCTTGTACTTCATGTTGATGGCATCACACAGCTGAGGCCAGAGCACCTTGTCTGGCACGAGGAAAGGCACCCGTCCCTGCGGACACAAGGGAGACAGCGGAGGATTTACACGAGCTTCAGGGACGGGAGCAAGGCAGCAGCAGAAGGCGAAAACACTGTCAGAGATAAACCGTGCAAAGACGAGCACATAGTGAACACAGCTATTCCCACAGTAGCAATGTTTTTTATATCGCTTCATTGATTCTGCAGGGATTACTACATATTTACCTTCTCTCACTATTGTGTTATTCTAACTTTGAGCTTCACTCTGCAGAATCATGTACAAATCATCTGAAGAGCGGTTCCAGACAGTACAGAGCTCAGCTGCCAGGCTTTTTAAACACATTTACCCGTTTTAAGCCTCTTTACACTGGCTTTCAAGACCTTTTAGAATATATTTTAATATTCTTTTAAACACTTACAAGGCTCTCAAGGGTCTGTATGGGGTATCAGGATTGTATGGATACAATACAATACAATACATGGATATAAAAGATCAAGGATAGAATGAGAAGTCCTCATTCTATCCTTGATCTTTTATCCCCATACAATCCTGCTCGTACTTTGAGATCCTCTGGAAGTTTGAACTGTTCCAGGCTCTCGACTGAAGAATAAGGGGGACAGAACTCCGAGGGGAGATCCAGCAGGCTGAGTTAGTTGCTTCCTTTAAATCAAAGCTTAAAAGGTACTTTTATCATATCTGCATTCACTGATTCGACCTAATGCTAGTGTTTTTTATTCTTATGGGAGGTCATGCTAAAATTTCAGTCACACGTTTAGTGTTTTTATTCTTTTACGACTGTGTATTTATTAGTGAAGCACTTTGTAACTTTTTTGGATAAATGTAAAACAAATATATTGCTATATTAAAAATGTTTTATTATTATATATTTGATGGGGAAATGTAGTACCTAAAAAACATTGAGAAACAGGAACATATAAATATTTGGAATTTATATTTGATAAATTAAGTAATTAATTGTTTATCATTGTAGCTCAGCACTACACATATATTTTTTTTAATGTACAATATTCATGTATAAAGCCATGCACAACAACATAATTAGGATACATTAGACACATGTCGAAATAAAAATTGTGAACACAGACACAATTAAGCAATTATTTACTCACCGGCTCTGCAAAAGCGTTGTCCCACAACACTGTTGCCGTGGCGTTATTGTCTTGGCTACCATGAACTATTACCACCACAGGAAGTGATAACGTCTGTTCAGAGAAAGAGAGAGAGGGGGGGGGGGGCATCAGTGCAAGAAAGCTACAGGATCTATAAATACTGAACATAAATGACATGGCCTTCATTGGGGAGCTCTTTATAACATCATTATAAAAGCAGTGGAGGAACAACAGTGGACGCTCAAGGTCTCCTGACTCAGGGTTTACAAACGTACACATTCCTGTTACTGCAGGAGCACGAATGGATTGTACGTGTGTGTGTGTGTGTGTGTGTGTGTGTGTGTGTGTGTGTGTGTGTGTGTGTGTGTGTGTGTGTGTGTGTGTGTGTGTGTGTGTGTGTGTGTGTCAAGACTGAGGTAGTTGTTTCTCCCACCCAGTCTGTCTGGACCCTCTTACCTTCACTTGAAAGACAAGCTCATTGCCTCCAACACTAAACTGGGACTCGAACAGGATGGTGAACTTCTCCTCTGTGACAGATTCGGCCCCTCGCCTGTCCGATCGCTTGATCCTCTTCAAAGACTACATGAAAGGTGTGTAACAATCAGGTATATGCTGCACATTTTGCCTGTGTAGTGAGGCTGACAAAACACACATCATAGATACAGTATGGTACGCACATGCATAATTCACTTTTGAGTCACAGAACAGGGCTGAAATGTAAATAATCCATGGAGGGCTCAGGGGATTGTTGTAAACAAGTTGTGGGATGTACAGGGATGCTCTACAGATACACTGATCCTCTAAAAGAACCGCTGAGTTACAATGTATGTGCAGCACATACTGTACTGAATTACCCACACTGCACTATCACGAGATAATGACCCTGGGTGGTGCAGTGCATCTTAACTGTCTTGCTTCTAAATCCTACAAGATCCCTGTAGATTACTATTACTTTATTGTAAAAATCCCAAAACTATTGGAACTGCATTTACAAGTACAGATATTTCAGCCCAAGTGGATACATTTTTATAACCTCTGCCAAGGAGGCTACGATTTCATCTGCGTTTGTTTGTCAGTCAGCAGGATTATGTATTAAACTACTGGACGGATTACCACTAACTTTGGTGGAAGGATGTAGTATGGGTCCGGAAAGAACCCTTTACATTTTGGTGTGAATCCACATCAGGGGGCAGAATCCAGGAAATTTTATTTATTTTTTCTTTCTTTGACAACATTTTGTTTATTTCCGATAGAATAATCCATGGATCTTGATTTAAAAAAAAAAATCAGGCACGTTTAGGGTACAGATATTTATGAGCTTGTGCAATTTAGTGCAGATCCAAATAAAAATCTGAATGGAGTGAATTAAACTGTGTTTCATAAGGGGACAGTTGGGCCTTGATAGTGGGATACGCTCTCCTCAGAGCCATTCTAGTTTATTGCATTATATATAAATTGTAACTATATGAGCATTTTACCACACATTTCCATAACACTGAAGAACATAATGATCGGTAATTACCTCACTTAAAAGCGACCTACTTTACATCTTGCATGCCGAAGAAAATTTAACAGTTTTTATTAAATTTTGCACAATTCAATGTCTCAGTATTTCTGAAATTAAAGCATAGGGCAAATAAATGATTGGAGATTTTAAATAAAGGAATCACTGACTCTTCGTTTTTGGTATAAATTTAATTTAAATGATTGAGCAGCCAAATACATTGGTGACGTCCTTTCTATAATGTATATTTTCTATAATATAATGTATATATTTTTTTATATATATTTTTTTCTTATGTGTAGTACTTATTGTGTTTTTATGTGTTATGTTCTTTGTATGCACCTATATACCAAGGCAAATTCCAGGTAGGTGTAAACCTACTTGGCAATAAATACTTCTGATTCTGATTCTGAAATCAAATGCTGTTGTGTCCAAATGCTGTTGCAGAAGTTCCAGGATACGCGAACCCCTGACCTGTCTTCCTTTTACTACCTTTTTCTCACCATTCTGATAGCAATAGTACTAAGTCCTGCACCATATACTGTCCTAATAGTGCATCTATAGGAACTGACAGACTTTGTCTTGATAACCTGTCTGAATTGTGTGCACTCATTTTGAGAAAGAATTGAGAAAAGCTGTGCGATCATATCTTTATTCCCCAAATTCTCTGAAATGTATGATTGTTCAGATTTTGGTGACCTAAACCTTTTTCAAACCCCAGTTCAAGATTATTCAGTGGACCTGTAATTCATAACCCTTAAATCTAAAAGAAAACTAGACAAATTGAGGTGTTCTAAAACTCTGTTACACGGGACAAGGCTGTAATATAAAATGTATGCTTTGATATAATTTCAAATTAATTCTTTAGCCACTTTCTGCTGTATGAAGGACATAATAGTCAATTCATTTCCTGTAGCTTCTGGAAGAGTAAACCCCTCTGCTCGCTGCAGACACTCACCATGTTCCTGAAGTGGGCGCTGAGAGTGCCTGTGGTCTGATGGTACTCCATCACACAGTTATTGTTGAGAATCTCCCCGCTGCTGTCACTGAAAGAGAAAGAAGATCAAATAGTCAATAAGCTGCTGCTGTGACGCACTCCCTGTGCTGAGAATTACATTCTTTCCAGAACTAATTAAAACAAAAGTGATTCTCATTTAGACGCCAGGAGCGGAATGAAAAACCACACTCGGCACAGAAATGATGTTCATACTCCTCTTTTCATATAAGTGGAGAGTTTAACAACCACCTTCTTTATCTTCTCTACATGACAAAACAGCGAGCAGATGTGCCTGGGCTGTGGATCTGTGCCGCACCAAGTGCTTCAGATGACAAACAGCAGATGATGGCAGAGCTGTTGAATTGCTCCCTCATTTTACTACTTGCTGTCAGATTGACCTACAGTCTTGGAAGGTTTCTATTAGCCAGGAGGAATGTGGACCGAGGCTGCGGAACAGGCTAAATGTGGATTCTGCATCCACACCATAGATTCCTCGGAGGAACTGTTCAAGTTCCAGCAATGTCTCTGCGGTGAGGTTTGGAAACGCACTGGGCCAGAGTTCATCCTGGGATCCAATCATCTTTGCAGAAAACCTAGACTTCTTGTCTTAATGGCGCCATGGGAGATCAATGCAGTGTCCCAACTAAAGGAAGTGGGGATACTAAAAAAGAAATATTCATTAAAAAAAAAAAAGGGAAACAGACGGATCACATGCTGCCTCTACAATGTGAAAGGACATGCGTGACTCCCCAAAACATCAGCTACAGAATTGATTTTCTGTATCAAACAAACCACGTTGTTAATATTGCCAAGTAGCAGATGAATGACTCCGAAAATCTAGTGTCCTTTGTAATCGTTTGTGGTTTTTTTGTTTTCAAAGCAGTGGACTTACTTCCTTGTGTTCTCGTTCTTCAGCAGGGCCTTGGCTTGCTGTTCACTGATGATGGTGGCTTTGACCTGGGGAGGGTTCATGTGCACGTTCAACTTCCCCCCCACCAAGAGTCGTACTGTGGCCGCAAACTTGGTTTGGGTTTTTAACACCTGTGGAGGCTGTTTCTCGATAATAAAGGTGCTGTGGAGACACGAAGAAGAAGACAGAAGAAAGTCATTTAGTTCGAGTGCACATCATATTACATGGTAAGTTGAAGTCTCGCCATTAAACCCCGTATTTCAGAAACGAATGAATGCAGCTTAAAATATGCAAAATAATATTGTTAATAGCTCATTTCATTCCTTTTTGTGGTAGATATTAGCTAAAGACAATGTTGCACACATTTCCAAATAAAACCTCTGTTTCAATAAGGACTGTATCTTATGAAAGACTAAGATAAAATATTTAATATTGGTCCATATCGATAATAAATCACAACAAATTGAATTTTAAGTGTAAAGACTCATCTTTGCTCCTGAGTGAAGTTTGTGGTTTTAATCTCTTCTTTGTGAGCAGAGAATGAGACTTTACAAATATGAGGTCGATCAATTTTGTGTTATACCTCCTCACCGTGCAACAATACATTAGCATTATATCGATATGTTGGACTTGATGAGAATTTCATTGCGATAATTATTTATATTGTTTTATTACAGCCCAGCAACAAAAGGCTGCAAACTGAATGCAAACAATGTATGTTTACAATATAGAAAAAAACCCGACACCATTGAGATGGAGTCATTTTGCTGTGAAATGTTGAATGAAAAATGTCCCGCTTGCTAGAGATGAAAAACCCAGGGTTCCTTTAAGGTCTCCGCACCAGCACATTTAGGTCTTTGAACATTTGCCTTATAAAATGACTTTAACCATGTGCATTAGCGGAAGGTCATGAAAGTAGTCACTGTTCAGCAAACTACCAGAGTAAACAGCTATTTAATTCTGATGATGGACTAAGCTGGACTAAGTGGTGTCGAGGAGACAAAACCCTCACATTCCCTGCCTGAAACCTGCCGAGCTTCAGCAGAATATATGGAGGATGTTGTTGAGAAAACCTGTGTTAGTTCGGTGCGTGATAGCGGTGCATTACGGTCTGGTCACAGGCCCGTCTGCAGTCAATAACAAATCGCTGTGACAGTGACACTGCTTCTCAATATGTTATGGGTCCACAGAGGGGCAATCCTCTTGGAGAGTGGGAGGGGAGGCTGTCAGAAACCTCAGATTACTTCCTGCTCAGAGACGGTGGAAGGCTTAAAGACCCTGGCAGATGTGCCGCTGGGTCCAGAAATGATGCAGTGAGACAACTGCATGTTAGATGTTGGACGGGCCTGCTTCACTTTATTTTAATCTCTGGCACACAGCATGTTCTGCGTCTCTGCACATTTCTCTAGGTGCATTAAACCACCATCCTTTGCTTCGGGGGCACATTTACATTCAGTCCTGACTCATCTCCTTCACCCTCCTCATCCTTCTCTGCAGATTTTGAATGATGGCTGGATGACGCAATGTCTTAAATGTGATGTCTGGTGACCCAGAAGGAATTGCTTTGGCTTAACACAAGGGCTCAGACTTCAACACATTTAGACAGGACACACTTTAACTTAATATACTGCAACTAAACTTGCTTGAAGGGTATTTCGACACATTCATACTATGGTAGTTCTCACCTGCATCTTAATAAACACAAAGCCAACATAAGCAAAGTTATAATCTACCTAGTAATTCCACTAAAGTCTGTCTTCACAATTGGCATGTGTATTGTAAAAGGCCCAGAGAAGTGCAGTGCAGAGGTTGGTGACAAACTACAGCAGTGGTTGACGACTGGGTCAAACCTCAGGTTAGAATCTCTTACGGATCATTTTGATGATATGATTATTTATTTTTCACCATATCGGACTGACACGGACAGTAAAACCACACGGAAAGTAAAACCACAACATTTGTTTTATTGCTGCAATGCTTCATATTGAGCTGAATGGCAGAGCTTTTATTTTGAAAAAATGTGAACTTGGGTCTGAATATTGTGTCGATTGCTTAACAAACCTCTGAACTCGCCGGAAATCATTTAAATTTTACAAATCAATCAATCAATCAAATTTTATTTGTATAGCCCATATTCACAAATCACAATTTGTCTCATAGGGCTTTAACATGGTGTGACATCCTCTGCCCTTAACCCTCAACAAGAGTAAGGAAAAACTAATGAACCATTTAAGTGAACAATAATATAGAAAATTCAGTTTCATCTTTCCTTTTAAAAAAAAATAAAATCTACATTGCAGATGAACCAGGTAGAATCAACAGAAAGTGTTTTAACTTCATGAAAAGCTCTGCACACAGGGCCCAGCACACAAAGAGACAGTATATTGTAGAACTGTTTGAAGAGGGCTTGCTAATGACAAGGAATAATTCTAAAGTAGCTCAAGAGCATTAACGCAGACCAAGGACAAAGAAGGACAGTGTTTATATTCTGTATAATATCTCTCTAAAGTAGTGGTAGGTTTCAGTGTTAGTGGTGGGGAAAGCCATTCGCGTGCTGGATAATAACTGCATTGACACGCACAGGAAGCGATGCAGCATGAAATGCAGCGTACCTCATTAATAACAGCCTCACTCTTTATGGTTTATACTAAACGCTGGATCAGAACTTCACTCAATCACTGCTAATGCAAACCAAACATATCCTGCTGCCAAGGATTCACATAAAATCAGCCAAAAGGACAAGCTTTCGTTATATAGAACACAGAAAACAACAATGTATAAGATATTGTTAATGAAAACTGTATCTGCAAAAGAAAGAGAAATATAAAAGGGGGCCAAGAAAAAAGAAGGATCAGCCACATCCAGCTGTTAGATGAAGAGCTGCAGGCGCACCTTCCAGTCCTCAGCAAACTTTCATGTGCACTGCTGCTGCTGCATGGAAAATTACTCACACCACGCACAGATTGTGCTCGCCATTATTTCTGACTGATTTCAACAGAAGCAATGTTTGTTTGGCTGCACAGTCAACAGACACTGAGTGAGTAATAACCTGCGCTTTCTGTTACCACCAAATCAAGCAGGACTGAAATTTCTTGAAACTTTGACGGCTCGTTCTCGAAAGGGACTTATTCAATGTTCCCCGCTGCTCATTCAGTGAAGCGTTGAATCCAGAGAAGACAAACAAACAGCCCCACATCCTGTTGCTCCCCTAATGTGGACTTAATCCAGAAATGGATA
Source organism: Hippoglossus hippoglossus (assembly GCF_009819705.1). Classification (NCBI taxonomy): domain Eukaryota; kingdom Metazoa; phylum Chordata; class Actinopteri; order Pleuronectiformes; family Pleuronectidae; genus Hippoglossus; species Hippoglossus hippoglossus. Next base: position 8,515,051 of record NC_047158.1, on the reverse strand, counting down.
AATTTGATGCTTGAGTCATTTAATTTTAGCAACAGATCATATCTCTCGCTCTGTTGCCTCCAAACGCAACCAAAAGTTGTGTAAGTCAGACTTGCTTCCATAAAGGCCAGCACTGATTGCAGGAAAGGGCGATGCCTCAATATACACAACGCCCCCACTCACACATACGTATTGACAGTGATTACAATCCAATACACCTTTGTGTCAAATTCTGTCCATTCTGTGTCTGTGCTGAGGAAAAATACATTTTCCCTATACAGCCCTGTCTCTGTGAATAGGGAAACAGACAAAGTGCCTTGGACTGAGCTGAAAAACTCAATCTCAGCCAATCAGTGTTCATGCTCATGCACAGGACAAGGGAAAGAAACGGGCAAAGAGGGAAGATGTGGGAATGTGAGCAAGAGAAAGGAAATCATGCTAACATGCTGAGGTGTAATCGCATTGTCAAGAAGGAGAGATACACAAGTTTGCTAGCATAGTTGAATTATTGTTACGTTGTGTTTTAGATGTTGTGCTTATACGTTTAGGTTCAGCTCCAACACCACAGCGTATAAGATTCCGACATAGTTCTCCCTTTTTTTTCCCAGTTAGCCCAGTTGTGTTGCCATGGCAATAAGCATCCATACATTTCAGGGGTGGAGCTTCTGAGGGAGTTGGGGGAACTTTTTTTCTGTTGAGTTCAAACATGGATTGTTTATAAAGATGAATGACATGACAGCTCCCCAAAAATGAAGCCAAAGGGTCTCAATCGCCCCCTGGTGACTGACTCTAGTATAGGTCATGAACCCTGCCTACTCCCTGTTAGAAAATGGGACATGGTCCAAATAAAAGGTCAAAGTACGTGTCAAATAACCTTTTCTCAAAGACGGCTTCTGTCATTTTTGGTAGTTCTCATCACAAAAATACCAATACATATGTTTAAATAACAATTTTTCTGGTAAGTTTGGTTTTAATTAGTTATTTGATGTTGTAAAAACGGAGTGATATGTCAAGATTGACGGCTGAGACTGACTCCAAATTGGTCGAGCATGTGTATCAACCGGACATCGCTGCCACAGCAAGATGTTTAACACACTCACACACACATACCTGGTAACCAATGCTGAAATGATATCTGTGATAGTGCTGTTGAGTTCGTTGAGCAGCTCTTCAATGGGGCCAGGAATGGGCAGCTGTTGTCTAAGGTGCTCTGCTCTCCGGATCTGCTGCCTGTTCTGCCAGATAGTTTCTGCCAGCTTCTCACACCTGAGACACACACACACACACACACACACACACACACACACACACACACACACACACACACACACACACACACACACACACACACACACACACACACACACACACACACACACACACACACACACACACACACACACACACGTAGGAATTAGGCCAAAAGACAGATTTTTTACAGCAGAAGGTCCATAATAACAGTATCAATTACAACGGAACACAGCAGCGTAGGCTCCGTACTTCTTCTGGAGTTTCTCCAGCCAGCCCCCTAGTAAAAACTCTGGAGAATGTCTGAATGAGCCCATGTGAGACTCTCCGCAGGATTCAGCAAGTGGGCATAAAAACACGCTACAGATGCAAAAGTAAAAATAACAAAAATAATATTCATATCTAAGGTTGAAAAAGCAACGCTATACACGTAGAAGACACCAACGAAGATGTCAACTGGGACAGACATTGAGATTCGAGAGCTTTTGGTGATAGAGGCTGCTGCCGCTGTCGATGTCCTGTAAAGAAAAACACATGATCGCCGCAGCGGAATTAATACGTTACGTCCTGCATCCGTCATGCTGCACCACCCCTCATCTGAATACTCGGAATACTTGCTGTGAACGCGTATGAGCAGAGAATCTCATGCTGCGTTGATCATCTATGAAAGGCAAACTCCAGAGAAAGTCCGGACCAAATTGCGCGGACATTCTCCGGAGTTCATGTCAGAAAACAGCTCAGGATAGTTTAAAGAACCAATGAAATCCCTGAATGTGTGTTCAGGGAGTGTTTTTGCTCCGACAAATAGGCAGATGAACACAGAACACAGCCAGTTGGATAATAAGGGATTACAAGATGTCATCGCATGCCTGCCTGTCTCTCTCTTATTAGGAGCCAAATAAACCCAGTGGTAGTCAATTTCAAGCTTGTAAACCTGTGACCTTTTGTATTGTGAGGGGAGTCTTGTGGCTGTGATCTTGGTGGGAGGTGGAAAAGAAACTCACCAGGACTGCAGGATGTCCAGGCCTCCCTCCGGCGGGCCCCCGTTGCCCGCCAGCTGTTGCCGTCTCTTCCACTGGATTAGCTCGTCATCCAGAATGATGGTCTGCTGCTTCCTCAACAGCTGCAGCGTTTTCTGGTGCTTCTCTGCAAGGTCCTGCGCCCAGAGCGACAAAGAAACGCCTCGGAATCACTGTGGAGTATTTACTTGTACTCTGTGGAGCGGCTGACATACAATCAAAAACTGGCATTATACACATGCACTTATACACAATGAGATTCACGTCGTACCAGTCTGTATTTCTGTAGTGTGTTGGCTTCTCTGGTCAGCCATGCCTCCACAGTGGCTCTCTTGCTGAGGAGGGCGGGCTCCCGTAGCTGTCGGTCAGCAGGGGGCAGTGTGGTCAGGCTGGTCAGCTGAGCTGTGGAGGGGTTGGGGGGTGGGGTTCATGCCACCCAAAGGGGGGGAACGAGTGGGGAAAAGTTAGAGATGGATGACAGGAAGTAAAAATCTCTGACCTGTGCACATACATGGTGCATTATCCCCTGAGAGGAAGAATGATTTCCTCAGGATAACATTTTTTTAGGATAATGCAGCCGACAGCGAGGTGCCGTGTTCTGAGTGATGACACATATGATGCTGGTTGCTGTGTTATAGAAGCTCCAGCTCTTCTGTTCTCTATTGCTGAGAGAGAGCTGTCAAATGGATATACAATTTCACACTTTGATATCTCATAGATTTATTCAAAAAATATTTTTGCTTGAAGCAGCATGGCACTGTCACAGTGTCAGTGAGCTGTACACCAATTACTTAGGACTTACCAACATTTTTCGCCAAGGAGGTTATGCTTTCACCCCTATCTGTTTGTTGATTGGTTTGCTTGTTTGTAAGCGGGATAACACAAAATCAATAAAACAGATCTCCATGTAACTTGATGAAAAGATATGGTTTGAGTCAGGGAAGAACCAATGCAATTCAAGTGTGGATCTGGATCAGTGGGTGAGTCCGGGAATTTAGTTTTTCACTTTCAATAGGATTGCAAGATGGGAATTTTTTCTTAATTTTCCCAGGGAGTACTTCATGGTAGTTGATGAAGAAAAAAAATTTGGATTGAATTAAAGGAACTGTTGGGCCTTGATTATCTTTTATATCAATCAATTATTCAATCTAGCTCACAATACTGAAAACTGCCCAGATGATAGTACTGTTTTTGTTCAAGTTATATTGAAGCAAAACACATTAAAAAAAAAATCAGAAAAGGCACAAATGTGCACATTTAAAAGGGTCAAGCAGAAATCGTTTGGCATGTGTGGTAAATGACTTTGATAGATATTAAAATATAAAAACTGTTGATGACAAATCGTCTGTCTGTTGACTATTCGATGGTCTCACCCTGAATGCGGAGGCTCTCCTGGTACTGGATGATGAAATACTCTTGGTTGTGCTGGAGCTTGCGCAGATCATTCTCCGTGTCCTGGGTCATCAGGCGGAGCTCCTCGAAGGCCTGGTTTATCTGCTGGTATTTCTGAGACATGCTGTCCATCATCCCGCCCACAGGAGAGCTCGACTGTCAATTACAAAAAACGTGATTGAGAGACAAGCGAGCGGAGGGGGAGAGGTGGAGGAAATGACGAGTTAGGGAACAGAAATTGATAAGGTTGGTTTTTCCATCAGACGGTGCGTCAGCTGTAAATTGCTTGAATTGTCTGTCATCCTATTTTTATGATGGTTGTTAAGCGAAATGGCTGTTGAGGAGAAAGCTGAGCTCGTCTCTGGGGGATGGAGCAGGGAAACAAAATTTAGCTGGACATGATGCATTGACCCCTGTGCGTGGCGGTGGTGCTATTTGACTGTGAAAATCCCCAGTGGCCACAAGCAAAGTGGGAACACTGCAAATAGAGAGGGAGGAAATGCATTTGCTTATCATACTGAGGCAGCCTGCATGGTCAGTTAAAGCTCTGAACAAGAGCACTATGGTGTCTTAAGGTTCAGAGTTAACAGGGTGGAATTCAATCAGCCCAAATATGCATTCCACTAATAGAAAAGGCATGTTGTGACTGGAAATCAATTCACCCCAGGAGCTGCTGAGAGTCAGATGTTTTACGCACTGCTGGCTTTATGGTTTTATAACCCAGTGCTTGTTATAACCATGAAATATTCAACCTCCATTTTTTGACTGCCCTCCATATTGCAGCGTTTGCAGTGGAGAAATACAAAGGGCCGCTTTTACAAGGCCATTTTCCGGCATGATTGAATAAGTGGGAGTGTCTGTAGATATCACATTTATAATAATCCGACGGAATCTGCAGACATTGGGAGATAAACGGGGGAAACGGAGGCTAGTTACGCATTCACCCACTATCTGAATCAGTCACCACGTGGTGGTGCTTGTGTTTGTGTTTGCAGGCCTTGTGCAGGTTATGAAATGAATAATGCACGGAGAAGTCAAAGGTGTTTGCAAGTTCATATTTCAGTGAGGATGTCTGCGCGGGGGACCGATCTGCAGAAGTGTGCACGCAGGTGTCAGCCTTTATTTTACAGCGCACACATGCACCGTACTCACGTTTGTGGCCTCTCTGACGAGCCTCTGCTCCGTGTAGAGGATGTGTTTGATGCATCGGACCAACTCCAGAGGACAGCGGTCATACGTGCTCTGAAAGACAAGGAGCACATGTGCCGTGTTAAGGCCGGTTAGCCCCTGAAGAGTGGAGCGGCCGGTGCAGACAGCACTCGCCAATTTAGTCGCATCAAGGAAGCTCGCTGAGTTCTGGGGCCAGCGGCGCAGACACACTAAAACCCATTAGATGAGCCTAATGAGACCCATCTCTGAAGCTCAACACTTTATATAGAGACATGACTCATTAGCATACACACACATTGTCTCTCTCACACAAGCGCAAACACACACACACACAGAACCAAAGTCGAGTGGTTTATGTGTTATAGTAACATAGTTTAAATTGCAGTTTCACTTTCAGTTAAAAAAAATACCGTTGGTGTCAGTTATTGTTGTTGTTTCCTGCTTCAAGTAAAAAAAATGAAGTTGCACTTTAAGTCTATAAATCACAACGTTTTTTCGAGGTGACACCACAAGTTATGAGACAAAGATGACTGGGCGTCAACAGTATTTAGCTCGCCTGCATTATTAGGACTCTTTAAGGCTAGATTGGAGCGCCAGCATTTGGAAAGTGATATAAGCCACCACAGATGAAAACAAGAAAAAGCTGTGTGGTAGGAATTCAGGATTGCAGTTTCATTGTGCTCAGCAGCCCTCTCACCCTGTTTCTCTGGCTGGCTTTCGGGCAGATGGGAGAAAACAAACAGATCTGCGAGCAAGGAGCCTCGATCATAAATAGCAGCGCTGGCCGGCTACCAAAGCCCTCACTTGAGCTGTCCTCTTGTTTTTCTCCTGGTGGATACAACCTGTTCTTAAAACATTTTGCTCACTGTGTGTGCTCTTCCTCAGGACCATGACAAGGGAGGCGTCTGAGCCGAGCAGCTGTGCCTTCCAACCACTTGCTTAACATCTTGTCACGTTGTAAACAATCAAAAGTGTTTTGCTGAAAACACGACAACAGCCAGAGATGATCTCATTTCTTTAAATGTCCCTCTGGAGTTGCTTCTGGTTTATAAACTCTAGGTGCGTGATGTTGCATTTTTTTTTTTTTCTTCATTTTTCAAAGACCCATCAAACATCAAAGATATTTTTATGGCAACATTTTTTAATGTCAGATTTGTTTTTCAAGTTTCCAGGGAAATTTATCCTTCACTGATAAATCTGACAAAACCTGAGAGCATGGTTTGCTTTTTGTTCTAACTTTGGCCATATGAGCCCAATAGAGTTGTCCTGTCTGACTGCAAACCAAAGGTAAAGAGCCTCTCAGTGAAACACCGTGTATGAACAGGACACGGTGGCACTTTTTCTGCTCGTTGGCCAATGGCATCGAGTCAAAGGATAAATCTAGCAAGGTGCTATAAATATTGTTGTGCAGTTTAGTTCTGATGGCGGTTGAGACATATTTCCAAGAGACACACCTTGAGCTGGTTGGCGTAGTGTCCCAGTTTGATTTTGAGGAGGAAGCCGTCTTCTCCCACCTGGTGCTCAGCCTTGTTCTGCAGCTCCTGTATCAGACTGTCCAGCAGGCGCTTGGCCTTTAACTCCTCCTGCGGGTTCTCCAGGTCTATGACATCCCTAAGAGACACATACAAGCCAAGCAGACGTGTATAAATGCATGCACATAGTTAGTGACTCTGATGTGTTGAAAAGAACAAACAGAAGTGGAAGAGAAAAGAAATGGGACGAATACGCCGAATACGCTATCACGGGCAAACACGCAACACAAATATTTGTTGGGGCATACGCTGGCATAACTGTGCAGACGTGCACGTTCTGTTTGCACTGATGAGCAACTCACCAGAGCTGGCCCTCTATCCACTGGGACAGATAATGCCGCACCTCGATGGGGAAGTGCTGACCATAGAGAGACTGCATCTGGTGCAGAGCATCTCCCTGGAGCTGCTGGGCCTGGATCCACACTGCCATCTTCAACACCCTGAGGGCGGGAAAAAGGGGGTTGGCTGTAAATCAGAGAGCAGGGAATGGAGTTTGAAGAGATGATGCAATGAAAGGGGATGAGGAGAAGACAACCAAAGCCCCAGAATGTGAAATAATTCTGTAAGTTTCACAGACTGAGATTTCTCCACCTGTCAAGGCCACTTACATGGAGATGAAGAAAGAGAGACGCCTGGTGTCCAAAGAGTTTTGTGGGTATGAGTATGCAGAATGGTTTAAAAACTAGCTTGCTCAAGCATGAATCACAGGGAACACATGCTTTTTCAACTGAATCAATGTTTAGAATAACAATTTAGATTAGAACAAAAAAAGAAGCCCAATCAAATAAAGAAAGTTTTCAATTTACCAAACACTATTACTTTATCCCTCATTTGTTATAATTATGCATTTCTCCGTTCACAACTAGATGCTGTTGTTTTTAATCTGGAGGAGGAAAGGTCTCGCTACCGTAGATGACTTGTATACTAACAATGTATCAGGTATCTGCAAATCAGGAACTAAATCAGAGGAAATATTTCAAACTTGGAAACTTATAATTCTCCTGATGAACTTCAGTCGCGACTGACAGCATCTGAGGACGTCCTGGGAGAGTGACATGCGAGTGGAAGTCTCAGAGGGTGTATGGGCTAATTGTCTTCTTAGCATACACTCGAGACATCAGTTAATTCAATGTAAGGTCAAACACAGACTACATTATTCACAGGTTGACTTACACTCATTCTACACATCCTTATCTCTACTCTGCATCAAATGCAAACAATCTAATGGAACCCTGGCTCACATGTCTGGGTTTGCAGCAGACTCCACAAGTTCTGGTCAGAAGTTTTCCATTACTACTCAGATGTCTATGGGGACGATCTTCCTCCCAATCCAGAAACAGCCATTCCAGGCTGTTCACAACAGTTAGAAACTTTAAATCGATACAGTATGGAACGATCATTACAAAGATGGTCATTCTTAAGGTCTGGAATAAAGAGATGTCCCCATGTTTTTTTTTAAAAATCTGGCTCACAGAGCTCTCCAGTACTTTATATACTGGGTTGTTATATATGGAGAAAACCCGATATGAGATGTCAGGGAAAGAAAGTAGGTTTAAATTTGGCAACCCTTCGACTATATCCCAGTACTGAGCGGACCTGCGTGACACTTCAACACCTTCATGTTTTTTCAACACTTACCCCATTTTTTTTTTAAAAGCACAATGTAATTGTATAGTTGAAGAGATGACGATTCTAAAATTTAAAACATGAAGAAGAGTGCATGATTTTTTTTGATATTGGAGGCCAGTCCTGGACGGTGTGAGAGTCTGGGGTAACATTAGCAGCTCTGGCCTGATCTTTATTAGACTGGGGTAAGTTTATACTCCAGCAACCGCAGCCAATGTTAAGCGTGCCAATGCGTTACCGTACAAACACTTTGGTTAGTCCTCCTAACTCAAGCTTTTTCTCTTGCAAAGTTAAAAGAGACCACAGACCACAAGCAAAGACATCCAAACATGCTTATTATAAAATACAATACTCAGTTTGACAGCGTTTTTTTCTTTGTCTGCATCTGTGTGATATTGTTTTTAAAAATATGACCAAATTACTGGACGGGTTATCACGAAACTTGGTGGAAGAACCCATTAAATCTTCTCAGAGAATAATGTAATGCATCTTGTGAAAAAAAATCTAGTATGTGAAGGGGACTTCTATCAATGAGGGGACTGCTGATCTGGTAAACTGAATTTGTGTGAGCATGGGAAGCGTGACAGGGGAAGCAGAACTCAGCGAACAGTCAACTGATTCACTGTGAGAAATGTTACAATAAAAAAAAAAAACAGAAGTTACTGCCATTTTAACTTTAAGGAAATCTACTTTGAATTGACAAATCAACAATGAATCCACAAATAACCGAAGCCGACTCTGTGACAAACCACTACAGGCGCACACAGAATACACACTTTGGGGAAACGAAACCTACAACATACGGATGTTTAAGGTTTCGCCTCCATGACTGCAGCGGTTGAGCCGGTCGTGATCGTCTTTCCTCTCAACATGTCACACAACTGCTCTACATTGTGTGCGGCTGTGTGTTGGTTGGTAGGACTTGGTGTTGTTGGGTCACTGCTGCCGGTTTCCAGTCAACACACCCACTCACCCCTTCTCAAAAGGGGCACAGTCACTGTCAGTAAAAGACTGAGTAAAATGAGTACGCGGGAAGTTTGTGGTGAATGTGTTTATATATGTGTGTGTGTGTGTGTGTGTGGTTAGTGTATGTGCGCGTGCATGGAGTGTAATTGTAGGCGCTTGTGTACATTGTTCTGTGTGTGTATCTTTTGTGTGTGAACACATAGCAGAACAGAAAGTTGATCTACTTTATCTCGTTTGTCTGTGTCTCATTTCATCTCTCATTCTCTCTCTCTCTCTCTGTGGCTCATTTCATTCACTCATCATAACTCCAGTTCATAATATCCACAATACCCACAAGGCATTCTGTACATTGCTAATGCCAATCTCAGAGGGATGTTTCCTTTTCCTACTTTAAACGTGCATTTCCTCTCTGAGCTAGTCAGTAACTGCAGTTTACAGTAATTTGGGACATTGTCATGGGTCTTGCATAAAAAGAGAAAACAGGAAGCTGCTTCCCTGCTCAGAATGAAACTGCATCAAATCGATCCCATGATCCCATGGAGGATCCCATGACTTGCAAAGATAAGCTTTAGTTATCGGTCTAATGATACTGGACAATAAATCAATTGAATGAAAACCTCAAACCTTGTCATTAACCTTTCTTCTCATCTGGTCACCAGGCAGACCATATGCATGTGTGCATGTCTTGGCATAAATCACATAACCTCATAGCTGCGTGCATGTGGGTACATCCACTGTATTCTCCTCCGCCAAGGAGCTTATGTTTTCATCTGCCTTTGTTCGTGTTTGTTTGCTAATTAGCAAGATTACGCAAAAACAACTAGATGGATTTCCAAGAGACTTCATGGAAAGGTGTGTTGTGTGTTCCAGGAACAGTGGAGCAGATCCAGGTTGTTTTGCTTCAATTTTCTTTAACATTCAGAGATAGACTTTAATTTTTTTACATTCTCATTTATTTCTCAGAAAATAATTCATGGACCTTGATGAAAATTCAGGCATGTTTTGGTGACTGATATTTATGAGTGTGTGCAATTTGGTGCAGATCCAAATGAAAATGTAGATTTTGTGAATTTAAATGCTGTTTCATGAGGGGGCTGTTTTTTTTTTTTTTCTTGTTAGTTAGAGGGATGAAACAGATTATCACAAACCTGGTGGAAGGATGTGGTTTGGGTCAGGAAAGAACTTTTGGCCTGAGGATATTTCTTTCACTTTCTTTAACATTGCAAAACAGGGTTGTTGTTTTGTTTGACAATTTAAATTTTTTTTAATTCATGGATCTTGATAAGAAAAATGTGGCATATCGAGCATAGCATAGTTGCATGCACAATTTGGTGGAGCTTGATTGAATTAAAGGGCACTGTTGGGCCTTGGCGGAGATATGCGCTCTACTGAGTTACATAAGTGTGTGTCTAGGTGAGATGAGCTCAGAAAGATAATTCCACTCCTTACGGTATTCACGTCCTTAGACACTGAATCCTGTCAGCCTCTGCTAATGCCCCTGTACTATCACCCTGAGTGTTAACGTCAGCCTTTGACCTTCCAGCTTCATCTTATCCACTGAGGAACTAAAGCGCAGACTTCAGTGAGCTGCTAGTAGTTGTACGAGTGGCTCACTTCTCCACAGACAACAAGCTTTGCTCCATAAATCCTGACAGATTGTTCTGGTAAACTGTTTGTTGACTGCCTGGCCGATGACTTTAAGGGACTCTTAACGGTCATAAGTAAAAAGTCACTTTGCACAGTAATGGTCATTGAGCATCTTGTGTTGAGAAAGCCATTCGTTAAGGCTATAATTTAATCACATTAGTAAATTAGTTACCTAGTTGGCAAACTGAAAAATCACATAAACAACATTTAATGCTCATTTATCTTTGAGTTGTTTTTAGAATGAGTAAAATTACACGACATAAGACGACAAACTCACTATATATTTTCAAAAGACAACTAGAGCGCATATTCTGCCATGGCCAAACAGTGCCTGTAAATTGCCATTTGGAATTTCACACACTCCCCTCCCCTCAATCCACTGATTGTATTCATTCAGAGCCATGAATTATTCTCTGAGAAATTAACAAATGTTGAAAAACGCAATCTCGCAATGTTTGAGAAAGTGAAAAAAATTAATCCCTGGATCTAACCCCAATCAAACCACACCAAAATCTAACGGGTTGTTCCCTGACCCATACCACATCCTTCCACCAAGTTTTGTGGAAACCTTGTCTGTTTGTTTCTATGTAATTTTGCTTACAAACAAAATAACAAAGTAATAAATTGAGTGTTTTTCACCAGCACATTATCTGCGAGGGCATCATCGCCCAAACTGTCAGCTGATTGGAGGAGGAACTAAACAGGAAGAGCATGAAACCTCTTTCTGCGACACCCACGGCGGGTGGCAGATTGTCTGTCAGTGCCATCCCCCTTTAATGCAGAGCATGCTGGGAGCTAAAGACTATGTTGTGCAGCCAAAAGACAGACGGAGAAACTGTGTGCTATCAAATCTGTCTGTCTCTTTAACAGCTCTCAAGGGTGAAGGATCCAGGCTGGCCGTCATTAACACCTCTGTTCTCACCTCCACCGGGAGAACGAGATGCTTCCCAGCATCTGCTTCACTGTCACTAACCACAACATCCAAACATCCTGGCATGAACCTGAGAAATGCCGTGACAACTAAAGAGTCCCCTTATCTTTTCTCTCTTCTCCACGTAATCCATTTTACCAATAACATTACTGCCAACTCAAAAAAAAAATCCAGCTTACCTCTTGTTTTCAGCTCTGTGTTACCATGTAACAGCAGGAAACTCTAAAGAGGAGCACCACAAACCTGAGACAGACAGACAGAGAGAGACAGAGAGAGAGAGAGAGAGAGAGAGAGAGAGAGAGAGAGAGAGAGAGAGAGAGAGAGAAAGCATGAGGGAGAAAGCAGAAGGAGGAAGTGAGTCAAACTTTGGTGCTTCTGAGGAAGCTTTCTTTTTTCCCCCCAAGACCGGTGCATTGACAAAAAGAGATTGAAGGCGAGCTGAAAAAGGGTGAAAGGGAAAGTCCACTGAACAGATTTCTCTTTATTCCGTTAGTTTTGGACACGTCAATAAAAAATAACATGATTCATGAGAATGGACAAATACTCATGAACCTTTGGTTCCTCACTGATTAGTAAATAGGCAACGCTCTCTTAGTGATGATATGAAGGGATCTGGGAAGTGCTGCAATTAAAAAGCCATTTGTGGGAAAAGAACTGATGTCAGGATCCTAAAAGCTATAAATACCTGAACAGATATTCTACACACTTTCGTTAAAAAAAAAAAAACTGAAGGAACACAAAGATGTGATTGTGTAAAATTACAGCAAGTACTGAGGGTCAAAAGTTGAATTCATATTGGGTTAGCTGCAATTAAATTTGTATCTGTTTCAGCCCTGTGTCCTCTCTCACCATTAATCAAAGCTTATCCAAAGTGGAAGAGATAATAATTCATGAAACGCCGGCTTGTTGTTTTTAATCATAGACACAAACATAAAGATGGAAAACATGGAAGCTCCCTAAACGGGAAGCCAAAACATCTTAATCGCCTCCTACTGGCTGGCTGCAGTATAGGTCCTAAACCCTCTTCCATGTTAGCAGATGGACCAATTTAAAAAGTCAAAGTATGTGACAGATACATTTTAGGTTCTAATCACACTGATATATATTCATTTTTATGGTAAGTGTGGTTTTAATTTGTTATTTGATGCTATAAAAACAACCTGAAAGGTCATGAAACTCTGGCCTCAAATGACATCACCAGCGCGAGTTGGCAACACGCGTATCTGGGATATATTGTACAATTTTATACAATGGGAGGAAGAGGAGATGTGTTGTCCATCTTTACTTACAGACCTTGTTACAGATGTTCACACTTCCTGCCCAGTGAGGGACCGAGGCTGAGTGGGAGCCGTTAGGAAAAAACCCTCTGCAATCTCCAGCCTACTCTAATCAACCGCTTTTTTTTTTTAAATCACACAGCCCATCTCCTTTTCAACACCCTGTATTTATCTTGATTCAGTCATAAACAATAAAAAATGCTTTTATGAACATGGCAAATGGGGAATGACCCCTGATTAACAGGTATCATTTGGACCACAGCTATTAAATCATTATTTCATACTCCTTTCTATTGTTAGAGAACAAATACATTGATTTTTCGTGTAAAAAAGTGAAGTTTTAATAGAAACAGATCCTAAGTTGAACCATCCAACTGTGGTGAAGGCTAATAACAAACAATTTGGGTAAAAAAAAAAAACAGATTTTTCTTTTAAATAAGTTTGAGAGAAGGGGATGACGATCATGGTTGCCCATGTTTCTTATTCCATTAGCAAAGTAACCACATGACCTCTTGGTGAGTACAGTATTGGCACAAACAAGAGAGCTTAAATAAGAAAAGCCTTGTTTTGTATCTCTTTCTCATAATTTATCTGAGAAAAACATGTGTGGGGTAAAAGGAATGTCCAAATAAAAGCAGAGGTCTGTATCAAGTGAAAATGTGTGTTTTGTTCCACTAATTCCTCCTGCTCTGCTTCCCATGCTTGTTTTCAGGACACAGAAAGTGTTTGGCTGGATGGAGAGACTGGAAAGTGTCATGGTTTGAACAGCCTGACAGAACGCCATCGCTTTCATCCTGACGCACACAAAGTCTATGAAGTTAGGCTTATCGTCATTGAGAGAGCTCTCATCTTTGGCTGGACTCCGGAGGAACTGAACATCAGGATCCCACATGCTGGCAGGAGTCTCCAGACAAATATGTGAGTATCTTTATTTTGCTGTCTGGATCCATCTTCCTTGGCTCAATCCTACTTTTCTCTGCCATGCCGCTGTGTTTGTTCAGTTTAACTCTTTCGCTACCTTAAAAAAAACTGATGAGCTCGGCGCTGCCTCGTTTTCCGCAGCAAATCCCAAACAGGGAAAGAATTTAATCTAAAAGTTTAGAGGTTGTGTCTGGAATTTGTCAAGGTCCTGTCTGTGACTCGCTGCCTATGACCTCCGCAGCAGCCCCAAGGTCACACTGCTTCTATAGAGCCCACATCAGCCCACGGCTCATTTCAAACCAAAATACTGACCTGCTTGATGATATTGTGACTCCACTTTCACAAAACAAATAGATAGAAAACACATAATACGGGGAAAGGAAAAATGTGGAAGCTACTAGTCAGTAGATCAAAACATTTGTTGATACCAGAGCTCGGGCAAAATAGATTTTTGGAGGCCGATGCCAATATCAATATTAGGAGTAAAAATGTCCAATAATATTTCAGTCAATATATATAGATATACCAGTTGGCTGATAATATCATCCGATATGGGCCTGATATGGATGTTTGTTTATTTTCTTAATTCAAGTTGTACACATTTGATTGTACTTGTGTTTTCTTTATGGTTAAACAGTTATGACTAAGAAATGTAATTGAGGCTTGATATTTTACAACACAGATAGGAAAACAAGTCTTATTGTCAATAAAAAATTAATAAAAAGAAATCCCAAATACAATTTAATATAGAGAACATGAAAAATCAAGTATAAAATAAGCATATTCTGTTGTGTAAATGTAAACATAAATACAAATTATTTTTACATAAAAAGCGCATATTGCTAAACATAAACGCCGATAACGATAAATCTGTAAAAGGCTCACCTCATCCGATTCCTATCAGCCAACCGATAAATGGGTCGGGCTATAGTTGATATCAGCAGTGAAAGTGTCTATAAAAAGCCATGACACACACAACCAAACAGAAGTGCACCATCCTCACTGAGGTTTACTGATGCCTAATGTGTTTCTCTTCCTATAACTCAAACTGTATGAGGCGCGTTAGGCTCAGCTTTCGGGAAACAGAGTGATGATACTTGAAAGGAAAAGGAGGACGAAGATGGGCGGAATAATGACGCAATATAACGCAATTAAATACAACTGCCCTCCTGTAAACGCTGCATTTGTGAAGTTTATATTGTTCAGGTGTCAAGGAGGTGATGACTCAACTCTGTGGTTGTTTGTCAGACCTTCGTTTCTGGTCGGACCACAGCTCGCTGGAACTGGAAGGTGTTGCTGGTATTTTGTCCACTCTCTGTCTCTCACACACAAACTTTGACTTTTACCTCGACTCACCCTTCAGAGATCAGCAGCTGTTGTTCTCCTTTATCTTTATTGCCATTCTTTTCCAAAAGAGGGAGAGAAGACCTTGGCTGCATCTCCAAAGCTGTTCTCACACTCGCATATATACTGCCAACACATCAGTCAGTCAGTCAGTCAGTCAGTGAGTCAGTCAGTCAGTCAGTCAGTCTCTCACTCACTCACTCACTCAGTCAGTCAGTCAGTCTCTCACTCAGTCACTCACTCACTCAGTCAGTGAGTCAGTGAGTCAGTCAGTCTCTCACTCACTCACTCACTCAGTCAGTCAGTCAGTCTCTCACTCAGTCACTCACTCAGTCAGTGAGTCAGTCAGTCTCTCACTCACTCACTCAGTCAGTCAGTCAGTCAGTCAGTCTCTCACTCACTCACTCACTCACTCAGTCAGTCTCTCACTCACTCACTCAGTCAGTCAGTCAGTCTCTCACTCAGTCACTCACTCAGTCAGTGAGTCAGTCAGTCAGTCTCTCACTCACTCAGTCAGTCAGTCAGTCAGTCAGTCAGTCACTCAGTCACTCACTTCAACTGATAAAATTGCCATTTAAAGAAATGAATCCACGTTGTGTTTGACTCCGATTTTCTCAACTGCCGAACAACACACAGTTCAACATTAGGTTAAATCAAAAAATCGTAAAAAATTGTTTTCTCCCCTCGGCCCCCTTTTACCCAGCATTGGCAGAGATGAGGGGAACAACTGCGCTGGTTTTCTTTTTCGCCCACTGTGCAGGATGATGGCATATTTATGAGTGGAGAACGTCTGGGAAGGAAAACAGGAGAGTGGGTTCCAGCTAGCATTACGCAACAGTTAAAAACAAAACAAATCAAAACCCCTGTCCTAATTCAGGCTGCACAGGGTTACCATCCCAGAGAGTGAAAGTAAACGCTGATTGCTTCATTTTCACTCTTCCCAAGCTAAAGCTTACGAAACCTAACAAAACTATGCTAAATGGCACTCAGAAGAGCACATACCTCCGCCCAGGCCCAACAACGGTCCCCATATGTAACCACAAGAACCCAATTTTGATTTGGATCTTCAGCAAATTGCACACACTCATAAATATCATAAAGAAAAAAGAGAACTTTCTCACAATGTTGAAGAAAGTGTAAAAGAAATCCTGGAACTGCTGCAAAATGTAATGGGGTTCTCTCCTGACCCAAACCACACCCTTCCCCCAAGCTCCATGCCAATCTGTCCATGAGTATTTTTGTGCATAATCCTGCTAAATAACAGACAAACAAATAAATCACAGATGAAAACATAACGTCAATTGCGAAGGTCCAAACCAGTTCACACCAAGTAAACTCGCTTTCTTGAGAAAACACAAATCCCTCAATGTTATCAATGGCACGGCTTCAAAAATGCAGCCTATCTATAACATTCTCTGTGCCTGTGCAGTTGACGCGGTGACAGGCGGTTGACAGGCGGTGACTCGAACCTTCATCTCGAGCGGTTCACGCGCTGTCGTCATCCTTAAAAAGCACAAAAAATCATTTTACGCAATTGTTGAGCAACTTGGTGGGGGGGGGGGATGAGTTTGCAAACTGTGACTCTACTCCGAACAAGCTTTGATACACCGACACACATCTGTCATCTCATTGGTTCCTGGAAAGGACTGAATAGCACTTTTTCTACGAGTCCAATCTTAGAACAAGACCTCCTGCGCTGAAAGTTGGAGAAACGGACATGAAGAAATCACTTTTTTTCAACCCTCAGTGGATTATTCTGCATGTGAAAGATACAGAGAATTCAGTGAACTATGAAACAGGGAGAGGATGTGTACGTGTGTGTTTGTGTGTGGGCGTGTATGTGTGGTCCAGGTATTACTCATGTTGTGGAGACCTAAACCTGTTTACAGGACTTGCTTTTTGTCCTCAAAAAGAATAGAAGTCCCCATAACATAAATCATGAAATGGTTACGGTGAAGCCATGTTTTATGGTTAGGTTAAGGTCAAATTTAGGTTAGGGTTACATTATGGTTAGGATTAGGGTAAGGAGGATTAGGGTAAATCAGTAGTAACTATATGGTTAGGGTTAGAGTAAATCTCCAGGGGGTCAATGTAAGTCATTGTAATGTTCTCTGAGGTCATCGAGACATGGAGTGTGTGTGTGTGTGTGTGTGTGTGTGTGCGTGCGCGCCGCAGGAACTCTGTCCAATCACTGTCTCTGTTGTCTTCATTTACCTTGCAGCAATCACAACTTGGTATTAGCAGCCTGTGACGAGTGTGTTTTAAAGCCCAGCTTGGTCTCAAAATATCCAGGCGCGTTCTACTACACGAGCAAAGCAGATTAAACACAAACGCGTGTCACCCACTCTTTCCTCTGAGAAAAAAAAACCAAAACTGTCATTCATCAACGTAAGCAGGAAACTCAAGTGCCACCCACCATTCAAACCAACTTCCCCGGTCCCCTTCAAACCAAAGCCCTGTCAACACCAGAATCAAAAGGGCGCTCATAAACAACACGCCATGTGATGCTGCAGCTATGGTTTCATTGTGTCTTTGCGTGTTTCATTCAAATTTTTTGCATAACGCCGCAGATGACCGCAGCCTTTTAACATCACAGTAAATCAAAGACAGTCATTTATAGAGCTCAACTAATATGGATGTTCAGGGGGCCGATGCCGATGGCCTTCAAGAAAAACATGTCTGAACTGATATATCAGGCCGGATATTTTACAAGTAAACCACCATCTTGATTACAAATAACTATAATTAAAAAGAAAACATTAACACAAGATTTCGTTTTGCACACCTTTGTTAATTTTGAAAAATAAATGTTTTCATATCAAGAAACACAAACACTGATATCCATATGTCGGTGAAAGGCTGATACTGATTGATTTTATCTGTCATTCACCGATCATTCATTGATCAACAGCTGTTCCTTTTAAACTGAAAATACTATTAATCCTATGTTTAAGAACATTACTGACATAAATTTAGACTAATAAATTAGACTAAATCAACAGATCTGTCAATCAATTGGATAGCAAAAACCTGGCTTTAACCTTGTGTTTGGCATTTTGGTTGAATTGAGGTAGAATTGTACTTCTTTAAACTTTACTTGAAATAGACAAAACGTACCACTGCAAACATTTTGTCACTGTGAGGTCTTGTTGAAGTTATAATTAAGTGCTGCAGTAACTGTGCAGACTAGCGTTACAATTCACGAACAAGTTTTTTTTCTGGTGGCTTGTGGACGTGATAACTGTCAACTGGTGAATCATCTGGAAGATTCAGAGCTTTTTCTCATAACTTAATTTCACACATGAAACATGGATCCATTCTGTGACGGTGGATTTTCACATTATACTGACATGAAGTGAAGCCAGTGGCTGTTAAAACATCTGCATTCCACACGACAACCGTTTGGCCCATTGTTTTCTTGAGTTAAATCAGACATAAGTTATTTATTTATTTTGTATTGAGTCACTTCAAGTCTATTCTAGTCTGAGCCAGCTGCTGTTGACAGTCAAGAGATAAAACTGTGGGGAGTGGTGATTCACAATTTATCCTCAGTTTCGGTCGCCTCCTGTTGTTCTCACTGAATGTGTGTGACTGGAAATGGGACCTGTTCATCCTGGTATTTTTTCTATTTTTGTTTATTGTCTTTATCTCTCCTTCCATCAATTTCACCAATTTAGTCTGTCCATGTAATACAGGATAAACAAGGATGACAAAGAGCTGAGCAGATCATCTTTTGTGTTTTGGTGCAGTCCAACATTATAGTTTGTGTTCAGGAAGTTGGCAACCTCTGTGATTGCGTGTTGTTCATAAGACACTGTCTGTGCTTGTTTATGGCTGTCAATGTATTCTGTGTGGGGTGTCCAACCATCAAGGCTTACAATAATCTTTGAGTTCAATCTTTAGTGCTATATGATCGGTAGAAATATCACGTATAGACAGGGTGTCATAAAAATGACGTCAATGACATGCAAAATAATTGATCAAATGAGAAAGTTGTTACTGGTGTGAGGCAGCTCATTGACATTTTAGGTTGTTTATTTTAGTTACTTTTTTCTTCCTGTAAATTATAAGAAGATTGTGCAATCAACAATAACTTGATAAAAAAAACATAGTTTCCAGATTTTTTAAAACTGGATGAAAATCAGTTATAGCCGCATAATCTATTCCAAAAATCTGTATAAAGACACATTTTGTATATTTTGTGACTCAGTCGTGTGTTTGTTTATCTGAAATTGAATAAGTTGGAGCCTGAAACTTGACCTCATTCTGATTAGTTCACGGTGTTAATGATCCAAGTCCCAGGGCTAATCGTTGTATTTTGGAATAATTTATTTTGAAAAATGGTTTGGAAAGAAATGAGAAGATTGACTAAGAAACAGGAGTTTGACTCTTGATGCTGCCCAGCGAGAAGATCGGCAGCAGGGAAAAAAAACAATTTGCGAATTATAGCGTAATTTTGTCTAAATAAAGGGCGCCGAAAATAAACAAGTGACTCCACTGTCTGCCCTCTCCCCTGTCTCCCAGCTATTACACTTCCATGCCCCCTGTCTCTCTCTCACAGTCCAGCTGCTCCATGACAGAGGCAATGCATTATCACACCCACTCTGAGGCAGCATATATAAATAACATCTCAGTGTAAAATCAAGCCCATATCTCACTTCCTGTGTTATGTCCATGCCCACGTGGTGGCATCCAAAAAAAAAAAAATTCCGCAGAGAGAAAAATACACCAACCCCCAAGCAGCAGGAACGAGACAGGGACCATGTGTGAGAAGGGTTTAAACATCAGGACGGGGGGTCGGGAAAGACGAGTTGGGGTCAAGAGGCCCGGCAGGAACATGGGTACAAACAAACCTGGAAATGCAGAGCAGCAGTCGGGACGCAATACATTTTCCCAGACAGGACAAACATCCACATTACATCACCACCACTGATCTGGACAACTGTCCCGCCCCCCCCTGCATGCAAACACTACAGGCTCGGCACATCGACAACTCGTCAACTTCTCCACTAGAGAATCACACATGGGATTGTTTGAATTCCACATTTACATTCACTTGAATATTTTCACAGCAGATTCTATGTGTATTAAAAAGCAGCTGGACCAGTTGTGCAACATCTACCTGCACTTCAGTTTGTCTCTGACCGCACACAAAGGTCAGAGTCTTTACTGACCTGCTCCTCAGGCGTCGACGTGGAGAACATGCTGGCACAGAGGAGACAGTCGAGCAAATGTGACAAACGATTCACGTTGAATACATGAAATCGAAGAATGATCGAAAAGAAAAAAAAAGACAGGGGAGACTCGTTGTCACAGAGGAGCGCATGACAAGCGAATGTGCCAGGAGCTAATAGGGAGGGACAGACGGCTACAAGAGGGGCTTTGTGCTTTCAAACCTGCCCGGAGGTCCTGTTGCTATGCTCCAGCCCACATCCCATCACGCTGTCAACGTGAGGAAGATCGCTCATTAGTCCAGTAATGTGTTCCTGTGTGTATGTGTGTGTGCGCATATGCACATGTTGGCGTGTGCAGGTGGTGCCGCACGGCTCGCATCGTGCCTCACGTACTAATGTGGAAAAACTTTAATTAAATATGGCTCACAAGACTAAATTAACACGAAGAAAAAAGGAACACATTTGATGGCGAAATCGCATTGAGAGCTGAACTCTGCCCTGCAGGCCTCTGCGATCAGCGTCAGCTCCTGTCGTCATTTCTCTGCACAGCACGCCAAACACGGAGCGGCTGTCACCACCACGTCCTCACATGAGAAAGATGAGCTACTTCTCGAGCCACCACTGTCATGAAAGGACAAAATCGATCAAGACTGTGCAGGCTGACCATCAGGCAAACTGTGCCGGAGTCGGGAGCACCGACTGTGTGAGTGTGTGTTTGTGTCCGTCTGGGTGTGTTTGGTCGTGTTAGACACAGCTTGTGAGCTAATGGAGTTACGGGGGCCTCTTGATTTTTCCCTGCTCTTAAAAGAATCTACATGACAAACATGTGACATGTGACGTTTGAGAGCGTGAGCGATTCTTTAAAAAAGGGAAAATCCACCGTATGACAGTCAAACATTGTTACAGATATTGTCACGTGCAGTGATCTAAGGATTTACATGGGTTTTTGAAGCTACAAAGTTAGAATTACAAATATTATTTTTAATCACAAATAAAAAAATTTTACTTGCAAATGTGTGAGAAATATAATGTCAATTGGACTGAAGCAATTCTGAAACATTCAGGAAATCTCTAACTGAACTTGACAAAACAAACTGGAGGGGAAACTGGTGCACCACACGTCACTGATTCAATGCTAAAGTCCAGTGTTGACTTGAGAGTGCATATTTTTTCACAGCAGACAGACTGCCAATGCTCAAGGCAAGTCAGAAAAAAAAAAACATGTTTGCATGTGCACATTCACACGCCAATAAAAGAGGAAAATGACCAAGGGGAATAAAAAGAGAAGTGGCAGTGAGATAAATGAATGAAAATTAGACACTTGAAAAAAACAAAACACATTTAATGAAACAGAACATCTGCCTACAGCTACGGTATATTTTCTAAGTGTCTTGTTATTAATGTTTTTTTGGAAAGCAAAAAGAGAAATGTGTTAAAAAGGACCAGGGCCAGAGGGCTGGGGGTGTAAATGGACAGAGAGTGTTGCTTGTCAGTTTGATGCAGGACAAAACCGTGTAGCACGAGAGCCACTGTCAACCCGACATGAGTCACTCGCCTCACATTTAACAAAGATAACTATATCTTCCATTTCAGCCGTAGCAGTATGGATGCCAGTCAATATATATATATATATATATATATATATATATATATATATTTCTAATAATGAAAATGAAAAATAAAACCAAAGAAATATCGATAACAAGCTAAATATCCATTAATTGAGTCAACCTTTACATCGGCAACTTTTGACGTGATGCAAGTTCTTTCAAATTAAAAGCGCAGGCCGCAACCAAAATGATAAGTGACTGAAATAAAAAACTAATTTGTGCCCCACATATTAACATCATCAGCAGCTGTTAATGCTTTGAAATGTCAACGTCTTTTTTTAAATAACAATTAACTGGATAATAATGATCACCCCTTGTTGTTGCAGACTGAACAGCACACCTCAGTCAGTCCCAGCAACCGTGACAATCCCACTATAGAGCTCTAATTTAGCCGTTTGTGTTCTTCTCTTAGACACACACATAAAAAGACCCCGAGACACTCTTCAGACTGACAGACCAAATGTAATTGTCCAGAGACGTAAGAGTGGCCTCCATGGAGCCAGTTACCCGCGGCGCTGCAGCGGGGGCGAGAGGTTACTGTTTGTTTTCTGGCTGTGATGATGAGCCCCTGCAAATAAAAGAAGTAGACCGTCTCGGACAGGCATTATATGGCCGTTTTCACACAGGTGATAAAAGGCCTGTGGGGGGTTGTTGTGTTGATATTGTACACAACTCTCTGAAACGTCGAATGAATGTCTGAAAGTCTCAAAACACTCACCAGAGTATTTCCTTCACCTTAAATCACTCACAGCGAAAGGAGCAGTGTGCTGAACCCTTTTAGCTTGTTTTTGCCAAAAGGGACTTTTAATTTATTGCAGATAAACTATTCCGGTTTGCAACGTTCCAACTGATATAGAGATTACCATCCCTGGATTGCTCTGATTCTGAGGAAAACAAACTTAACCAGAATTGTCGAGCACATACTGTACCTCCGCCGAGGCTCAAAAGTCACTTTAAATTCAATCAAGTTGCCCACACGCGTTGATATCAGACCTCTAAATATGCCTGATTGTTTTCATCAAGAACCATGAATTATTTGGAAATTGGCGAAAAATGAAATCTAAGAAAAAATCCTGGATGCAGGAGAAAATGTAAATGAGGTCTTTTCTTGGCCCATCCTTCCACCAGATTCCGTGGAAATCTGTTTGGTACTTTTTGCGTCATCCTGCTGACAAACATGCAAACAAACCAATAGAAGGGGGCTTTAAAAAAAACATGACCTCCAAGGTGGAAGTAAAACTCTCAGCCAAGTCTTTTTCTGCAGCTTGCACGTTTGCAGTTTATGAAAGATGGCCGCAACCAGCATTAGCACAGGCCGAGCAAATGGACCATTCCAAACAGGCATGTTTAGAACAAACACTGCACTAGTGGATGTTCATTTGCAAACAACAGTTTTTTACGAGATATGTGTCAGGAGTACAAATATATGTGCACGTTGTGGCAACAAGGTGCTAAAGGTACTTGTTGCAGCCGTCACTGCAGCTGCAACAAGTACCATGTTTTGACGAGTGAGACAAATGAGTGGGCGTCACAGTTTGAAAACCTCTGCACCGCAGTGACCAGGTAGTGACAGACGAGAGGAGGAGCTGATGGTCAGGGAGATATGAACGCAGATAATTACATTCCGCGCGCGTACAAATGTGTGAGCGGCACACAGTTAAAAAGTCAGCAGTGCAAAGCTAGTAGCCCATTCCTGAGAGATAATCATTATCAATCACAACCTCACAGTAACATCCCTGGGGTTGTGGGACTTGCACGTTATTATGGTGAGGCTGCTAAAACTGTCAGAGGGAGCGCACAAACAAAACACCGAGAGAGGAATCCTGCTTTTGTTTACTTTCTTGTACGATGCGACCAATGGAAATGAACCATCTGTACACGGTGTGAGGAAGAAACTATGAAATAAGAAAACAACATTTTTGATGTGAACACTTTTGAAATGTGCTGCTTGCTCTCATGCTTTAAAAACAGTAACTAAGGAGACAAGACAAATAATTCATAATAATAGCAAAGATGATTAAAGTATTTTTTATAGAGTTAAATTATTATTACTGAATTATCTTTTGAGAGTCATTTTAGTTCCTTAGTTGCTGCTATAAAAACTTGGGGAAACTTCATGTTTGACAGCTGAGACTGATGCGCAGCTGTTCGAGCGCATGTATCTGCGGGACTTCGATTCCGCGGCTCCGTCTCCATGTGCAAGCTCTGGTTGTAAATGACACCATCAGCACAAGATGCATGAATTTGTATCCGGGATATTTTGGCTTTTATTTCTGGATAGTGGGAGGAAGTGGAGACGCATCGTCCATCTTTGTTTTCATTCTATGGGGGAGTAAACTACACTGAGGGGGAGGGTGAAAATGAAAAAAAAGCTGAGGTTGAAGTTACTTAGGTTGAATTGGAAAATCTTTGTCTCGATCACAGTGGACCAACTGCGGAGCCTCCGCTTTCCTCCTATTGTACCTCCCCTCGCTTCCCCCGTAACAATCTTCTATTTTCTGCATCACTGGCTGGAGCTGTCTGCGTGAGCAATTGAGCTGCAGTCAGTATGAGGTGGGATCAATCAGGGAGTCATAATATACTGCAGGTGACAGCACCCCCCGCCCGCCGCTGCTGCCCAGCCTGAAAAACAACCATTTGTGTGTCATCGCTGACAAGCGCTCTGGTGCGCCGCAGCTCGGGCCTCACAAGTCGGACATGATAGCACGCGGCCGTCCCTTCATGCAACTTTCTGCAGAAGTAATTTCAGTGTTATTTAGGTAACAGAGACACCTTAGTTCACTGGTGATGACATGTCGCAATGGTGGCCTTTTACAACCTTGTGGGAGCAACAGCCTATTTAAAGGAGCTGGCCTGGTAGAGAGAGGTGGAAATATCTTTTGATTATTTTTTTTTAAACCCACCAAGTGACTTTTTAAGTCTAGAAGAATCACTCAAAACATCCTTATTCATTTATAACACACACACACACATACCAAGAATACTTCAGGAAATGTGCCACTTTTGTTAAGGTAGTTTTGAATAAAACAGCATTATGAGTAAGTATTCCTGAGAACATTGCACTCAACTGTCTGATTAATTCACAACATGGTTAGATAAACACACTGTGCAGTGTCATTCAGCGCCTCGCAGGGAGGAGGGAATTAATGCCGCTTGCAGATCGCTATTGCTGTACTCTGTGCACTCGCTGAGTCCCTGGCAGTGTGACCTCATTGTGCTCAGCTGGCCTGCTAGCCTCCGAACCACCCCGCCCTAAACCTCTTCCAGCCAGAGCTCGACCAGCCAATGATCTGCTTTATTCCCGCGGCTCACGCTCTCCAACCATCTGGACAGACGCCTGAGAGAAAGTCGGACTATTTGAGGTGAGAAAAAGGCTGCAGCCTATATGTGAAGAGGAAACCATGCAGTTTTTTTTAAATACTTTCAGATGTGAGGCTGGATCTCTTCTTTGTTCAAGTGCAGCGCAACATTCATATTGTACAGGAGGTGCACAGCTGTACTACTACAAATAAGCCTGGCTACAGTGAATGCACATCTTTTTTGATTTTGTCTGCAAACATATTGACATAAATAAACATAAGCACACAAAAGTAGAATAGCAACCAATCACTGTGTTTGTGGGATTTTTTTGTTTACCATAAAGCAACAGACGCAGAAATCATCCAAACAGGTGACACAAGCGACTCACACTTCAATCAACGCTGGTTTTGTCAAATTATGTTATTGTCATTTCTTCTGGCTGCTTCCTCCGTTAAAAATTCAGATAGTGTCCTAAAACGCACCACAAAAAGAGTTATCAATCAGAATTTGTAATTAAGAAGGAAAATAGAGCAGACTTATTATCTCCAGTGGGTTTTTGACTTTTCATGTTGGCATAAATGAAAAACACAAAGGCAGCACTAATGGTTTGCTTCAACCAGTTTTTCCCCACTTCCCCTCAGGACTGAGCAGGGGAAAAAAACAGTTTAACTTCTTTCTTTTTATCAATTGAAGCTGCTGACATTAAAAGCCACATATATCTGGTGAAATCCATGATTGGTGACAAATCCCCAAAAATAATTGACTTCTGTATTCGTCTCATCTCTGTCTAACTTGTCGGTAACACTGACGACACACTGAGCTTCTCTGTTCGCTTCTGGATATAGAATTTGGCCTATGACACATATCTGCATTCATGCATGCACAAGGATTAGACGACAGTGCACGTCTGTGTGTGTGTGTATTTGATAATGTGCTTCCACATGTAGATGTGCATCCGTGCGTGTTGGTGTCAACTACAGAGGACCAGTGGGTGACATTATATAATGTGGGGGCCCAGAGGGAGTGTTAAATGTGGATATGGCCTGCAAGCTCAAGCCCGCGGCAGCAGGAATGCCGGCTTGCTGGAGTGAAGCCACTATGGGGCACAGGCCTGCAGCCAGAACAACCCACCGACCAGAGATACACACTGGGAGGACGACCGGGTAGCCAGTTGTCACTGTCCGGCAGTCTGCTATAATCAGACATCAGCTCAAGATAGTGTTAGTCCACTTGTAAAAACAGACTTAAGCTCAACCTGCTACCTTTTAGTGTGCAACCACCAGACAGCAGCCATGTGCTCAGTCAGGATGAACTGTCAGGATGCATTTTCATCTTCTTAATCAAAATGCACAGTGTTTGATTTTAAAATAATCAACCTAATACTGGAAAGAAGGAGTGACGCTTTTATCCAAAGCTGCGAAAGATGCATCTCAAGACACCAGTGATTAAAGAGGTTGTACACATTTCCTGTATTTTCAACCATGACCTAAAGATAACCAGACAACAATCAGTAGAGCGCATGTACGTAATATACCTTCCAACAAGGGCCAACAGGGAAAGTCTCTGTAAATTCAATCAAGCTGCACCAAAGAGCAAACAAGGTCCATGCATGATTATCTGAATTTTTTAACGCTAATGAAAGTGAAAAGAAAATTACTGGGATCGGCCCGTTTGTCTGGTTCCGCCCCAAACTTCCCCTGGCCCATGTCCCACCCTCCCACCAAGGTCCTCGGCAGAGGTAAAAAGTAAATTTCTCTAAAGTCAAATTAATAATGATGATATACATAATTTATCTCCATATTACATAAGTGCCCATTGCAGTGCAGTGCTACATAATAGGTTTAACAATTCCCCGCACGTTAATAACAGACATCTGATGACTCTCCCATCACTGCAGCACAGAGACACTTTCCTCTAAACTTGTGATAATTCATCTTCCACCTCTTTTCTTGATTAATCATTGGCTCTTAAACAGCAAAAAAAAGGGTCCAACATGACGTCAAACGCCTGACTTTGTTAAACCAACAGCCCCAAAACCCAGTGACATTCAGTTTATCTCTGAGCTAAAACCACAGAGAGCAGCAGATTCTTAGATTTTTAATCCCACAGATTGATTAATTTCATATCGTTTCTGCTGTCGTACTTCCGCCACATCGGTTTTGCGGTGGTAACAACAACAAACAAAGAGCCAGCCCTCGGCCTGCCTGATGAATGATTAACAGTGCTCTCCTTCACAGAAACATCGTCATGAAACCATCTGACACCTGAACTGATAAAAGCACCACTCTCCTTGATTCTGAGTGTGAAACTGCTGCCAGAGTCGTGAAATCAATTAAAAAAAAATATGTCTCTGAAGATGTCACACCATCACATCTAAACGTTGGCCCTAAAAGACTTCGGATTCATCTGGCTGCTGTGATCCTAAACGACTGCTTTCCAGACAAACATCTCGATGCTTGTTAATTGACAAAGCATTTATTGTTCTTTGTTGTTGTGTAATAAATAACCAGCAGAAAAAAACCTCCCCCGGTCCGAATAACAAACTCTGGGATGACAACGTGCAACAATCAGAAGGCTTGAGGCTCGTGAACTCGCAAAATAATCACCCGACAAGAAGCTTAACCTACATACGGCATGAATTGGAAACAAAGAACATGCGACGGAGCCAGACAGATAAGTTCACCAGTCCATGTGTTAGTTGAGGGCATTTGGGGTAACTGTCGTGACATCCCGTCCCTCTCTCTTCTTAACCAAACACATGCAGTGGGAACTCTAATCTGCACAGACCTTTGGCAACACGATGGTTTTAAACCTCATCTGCTGTGTCCTCTCCACATGCAGCATGACTGGGTGTTTCTGCACGTCCTCTGCAAAGATTAGATAATCCATACATATCCCTCAGTATTAGAATTTCACTCAATATCATCAAGCCACTCTCGGTGGAATGGATGATCCCTGTTGCCACAAGAAAAGTCTGCATTTCGCATTTTGCCTGACCATATGATCGTTGAATCTTCACAGTCGACACAGGAAGACAAAGCAGAAAATCTTCAGCAATATTATTTATGCCAGATCACACATGTTTATCTTTAATGGGGCTGAAATTATTTTCATGAGCTAGTGAAGCAGAGCAAAGCATTAGCACTGAAGCTATTGTGCAGAGTCAGGCCCTGCCACAGGGACCCCACGGCCCCCTGCCACCACTCGTTTTTTAGAGGCCTCTGAAGAGGAGACCAAGACAAATTGGTACCTGGCGCACACACACACACACATACACACACACACACACACACACACACACAAAAACACACACACAAACACAGGGAAACATTTCAGCTCAGCCCATTTGCTGCAGCAGAGGACACACAGAAGAAAAACACTTCCATTCCTTTGTCGTAAAATATGGGATATCGTCAGATTCCTCGTAAAAACATTACACCGGCTTTGTGAAAATCATTTGAAGGAAAGATTTTGAGAAATCAGAAGGTCATAAAGGTTCCATGTCTAGTAATTCATATAAAAATAGGACTCTTAAAGAAGTGCGCCTGATATCTTTATGTGTCTGGGTACATAATAATGTGTAAATCCAAAGGAGAGTATAAGATGCCAATTGTACCAAACTAATTCATACAACAACATAACATTGCTAAATAATCCGTTACCACACTTGTTTCTATAGGTATTGAGTCTAGAATCATTTAAAAACATTCCAAACACAATTTATTGGATTAATGCTAATTAATACAAAAATCTGCCCTGAATTAAAGAATTAAAGAATCCTGATGGTCAGTTTGAACCGATATGGAGGCTCGTCACATGAGAGGGACAAGGCAGAATTGTTCAACATCACATCCCTTGATAATAGTTCATTTTTATAGTACACACATAGTTAGACCTTACCCAGCAGTAAGTGTCTTTCTGGTAAACCGCCTCATTACCAACATGTGAGCAGCACCTATAGCCTTTCATGGTGCACCACTTCTGCCTATGGTACCTTTTGTCAGGGCTGACCAGAGAACATGAAGTATGTGGTCAACTCAATCTTGTGCGACCATTGCCTGTGAGGTTGAATATAAGCTGACGTAATGTATATGCTCCTTAACTCCTGCGGTTAAAACAAGTGTTTGAGTTAACGCCTGACACACAGAATCACTCTACACTACGTTTTGTTATATACGATATTGATTAAATGATGAATTATAGTCTGGTCTCCTTAGAGAGTGTGGATGTATTGACCTTCTTGGGTTCATTTCATTTTGAAAACATCCTCATTGATCCCGAACCATCGGACCTCCCTGCTTTTCCCCCGTCACTTCACCCCATCGCTCTAACGCCGTCCTCGCTGTCTCACCAAACAGCGTGTTAAACGACATCTGACAAGTGAACAAACATCACAGGGGCCTCCCGTGTCTCCAGCCGAGACCATTGGGCTGGGGGGAGACACCACACAGAAGCTGCATAGGAGGGGATGTCGGGGGTCTCTGGGGGCAGGCAATAAGCAGTTGTAATGAGGCCCCCGGATGAGGGGGTTGTTTACATATTTCTGTGTGAGGCGCAAACGTGGAGGTCCTAAAAAAAAAAACGCTGGGCTTGCAGAATGTAGAGCCTGGATTTTTCAAAAGCTGTAAGAGAGAGGAGGAGATGAAACCTACTACTGGACCAGGTCTGAAAGTAAGCAGGCAGACATGAACCTTCATGGGTGGGCCTCTGGAAGTCCAGTGTAAAAAGCTATATGCATGTACACTAAATGCATAATTTTGATTTTGGGAAATAAGGACAATATTTAATAACAAATTTGTGACTACTGTGGCAATATTTCTGAAAAAAAGCCAAGCCTTGTGATCTTACTTAAACGAGAGGGTCCTGTGGGATTTGCACGACAGTGTTGTGTCCACTCATGTGCACCACTATCACAGCTGCTCAGAATGTGTCGCTGCTTAGTGACAATTATATAGAACACATATAGGCTTTATGTGAATATGTCTATGTATGTTAGAGCCTGACTGGAGTAAGGACAGAATAAACAATGCATAATATTATGTTAATTTTCTTATTAAAATGTATTATTATTAAGTCTTATTGGTTGTATTTGTGTTTTTCATAATAACGTTTATGGTTAAACTGTAAACTTTCAAGCCTCAAATATATTTTAATATATTATATAAGGATAATAACATCTTACATATATATATATATATCCCAAAATCCCAAAATCACTGTTAAAAGGTTTGATAAGGTTCAGTTCAAACACAACTTGAATAGATACAAAAATCAGTTAGCATTCAAATTATTAATACAATTAATAAATTCATTAATTATCATCATTTTCTTTTTCATTACTGATTAACATTTAATTAATCCTGTAATCCTAAAGACACTGCACACTTCCCACGTCTTCATGTTCACAACTTGTCCAATCACAGCAGAACACAACTCCTGAAGGGTTTTCAATAGTAACTCAGTTTGAGCAGAAACGGCTACAAACCGACCTTAAGCCCAGTTCACTGAGCTTCAGAGGAGCCGGGCCGGCAGAGGCTGAAGAAAGAGCCGGGGGCCGGTTTCAGAGCAAGACTTTGCCTGTCCTGTGGTGGATCTAATAAAAAACCCTCACACTGCTCACTGAGGATGAAAAGACGGATCATTATTGATCTGCCGGCTGACAGAACACAATGTTACTGTATTTCAATGTCAGGAGGTCAGGAGGTTCTGACTAGGTCGCTCCTTTCTAATCTCATTCATCTGGCAGGTCATATTCTTTCTGCTCTTTTTATCTTAGTGTCAGGAAGTTAAAGCAACAGTCAACCTCACTGCAGATGTATGGTAAGAGGATCTGGCTGCATGTACCCCTGGCTGCTGTGGACATTGGTCGCCCTGCTGTGTGCAGGAGTCGGGAGGAGTCGACTATGCGCTGCGTGAGCTCACACCCATGAGAAGAACGATCACATTCAGGACGTCCAATCAATGCCTTTCATCAGCTGGAAAGAGACGGGATGTGCAGCTATATTAGTCAAACCAGCGCCAGACACTTGTGTACATGTGATTACATGAATTAGCCTAACTCTAACACAGTTATCCTGAGAAATCGATTCAAAGTTACACCTAATTCACGTTTATTAGAATATCATAACGCTATTAACCCTAATCTAAAGGACTCATCCATTTCCTCTCAGACTCAGGCACAACATGGTGTGAGACTGTAAGGAGAGTTGTGTGTGTTGTTGAGTGTGTGTGTGTGTGTGTGTGTGTGTGTGTGTGTGTGTGTGTGTGTGTGTGTGTGTGTGTGTGTGTGTGTGTGTGTGTGTGTGTGCGTGTGCGTGTTTGTGTTTCGTACGTGTCAATGGAAAGGACGGTGCTCTGGCAAATATGGGTTATGTATTGTTTCAACATCTTTAAACCGGTCTTATGACATTAGTTAAGTGGAAGAGCAGTGTTGTTACTGCCGCCAAGGAGGTTTGGGTTTTGTCTTCATTTGTTTGTTGGTTGGGTCAGCGAAATAACACATAACATTTTGGTGCAGATCCAGATAAGGATCGTTTCTTTTTTTCTTTAACATTGTGAGATAGGGCATTTTTCAACATTTTCTTTGATCTCACAAACGATTAATAATGGATCTTGATGAAGAAACATGTTTTGTAGATTGATATTTATCAGTGTCTGCAATTTGGGCGCGGATCCAAATAGAGCTAGTGAATTTAAATGTGCTTTCATAAGGGGACTGTTGGTGGAGGCGAGCGCTCTCCGAGTGTCCTTCACGTTACATTGCTACAAAGTGGAAGGAATTTCACGTATCATTTTTATTCCTGTTCATTTGAATTTAGCGTCACTTTACTGTTCCTCTCTTTCAATGTCTCTCTTTCCTTCTTTTGCCTCGACATTGCTCCTGACACCAATGCAGGTCGCGTTTGAGAGCTACGCCCTTTTGATCTTCCCAGCTTGTCGTGTGTCAGAGGTCAGAAAGCTGCAGTTTCTCACACACAGTCTCTAACACAGTCACTGGAGCTCTGGACCCACCTCCCCCCTGCACCCTGCTCCCTGCTCCCTGCTCCCCTTTCCATGTCTCCCCCTCCCATCATGGCCAGCTCAGTGCTTCTAGCAAAAGGTCAACTCCACCTTTAGAAAACGGCACCACCCACCCTTCTGACGGACGGGGGTTGATTTTGTTAACAGTGTCCAGAGCTGAGTGCTGGGAACCTGGGTACACTTAAAAGCATCTTTTCACGGTTTCAATGGGGAAATAATTATTTTAGAATAAAAGAACCTTTAACTTAGAGCATCAAGTAACCTTGATTAAACTATCTGACTGTTCTAGTCATTTCTGTGGCTTACAACGAAATCATCCCCAGGTTTTTTTCATACAAGTTATTTTCTCTTTCATTTCCTTCATGGGCATTACAGAAACTCCCCATTGTGGCTTGAAGCCATAGAAAGTTCAATAAACAAAGAAGAGACTATATGATATGTCATAAGTAGGATTATCAACAGTTGCTTCAGAGTAAAAATATATTCAAAATAAAAGCAAAATCTAACTCTGTGGAGCACATACCCGCGCCAAGGCCAGTCCCCTTCAATTCAATCAAGCTGCACCAAATTTCACACACTCATAGACATAAGTTCCCTGGATATGCATAATTCTTTAGGCATTATTCTGTGGGAAAACTATAATGATGTTTTTAATAAAAATTAAAAAAATATTGCTATGTTGAAGAAAGTGAAAGCAATCTTGGATCCGCCCGCTGATCCACACCAGCATGTAACTGGGTTCCTCCCTGACAAATACCACATCCTTCCACTAAGTTTCATGGAAATCATTTTTTTTTTTTTTTTTTCTCAATGGCAAATTGATTTCTTCAATTAACTTGTGTTTATGAGAAAACCAAAGTCAGATTGAAAAACCAAACCAAATCAGTCGTCTTTGTTGGACACGATAGCACCACAGTGGTTTGCTGACATGACGTCAGTCAGGGACCTTGTCTCTGTTTACAGTGGTGGGTGGTATCGGAAAGCACCATTTTACCAAAAAGGCAAAGTGGTGGAATGTACAGTACAGCACATGTACAGTAATATGAGAAACAGGAAGTGTCGGAGCTTACATCGCTATGAGCACATGCAAAGTATTGTCTCCCTCCTGCTTTGTGGATGCTTTTATTTACAAGTGTTTTGATTTGGTTTTGCCTTATTGCCATACAAAATCCATTGATCTCAGATATTCCACTGAAATTAATTTGATCCACAGACAAATTGTCCACTGTTTTCTGGATGTCAGTTTGTTGAGCCCTCAGTTCTAATGGACCAACAGAATACAAATGACAAATTAGCATATACAGTGTATCAGTAACACAGTTTACACAGTAAACAAAGTCAAGATTAAATAATATTAATTTTAAACATAATGCTAATACATGATCGAGCATTGATCTGAATGTCATACTGTTGCTAGGTTGGCTGCTGGGTGTGGCGGAGCTGATCATGATAGAGGGACCATCCTTCAGAAACAGAGAAACTGCCACACCAAAGCAAGGAAAACAAAGGCATTGACCTTATGATGATGGTAGACCTGATGATGGTAGAGTGTGTAGTTATGGCAGTAGCACAGGGATAAACTGAGCCTGAAACACTAAAGTAACACAGCGTGCTACAGCCTCGTCCCTAATTCTCCCTTCTTGAGATGCTTTCCTGATTCACTGTGTATTCATGTGAAATCCATGAATTGCTGCTGAGGATCGGGGGTCAGGTAATGCAAAATGAAAAGGCTGCTCTGAAGTTGCCCGCCTCCTCGATAGCTCCTCAGACACAATCTAATCACAGATTCGTACATTCACTAATAATCAGGAAATAACTTAAGTGGAGAGTCCACTTTGCAGAAATATAACAGCAATAAAATCCAGCTGGTAGTACTCTTTTAGTTGCTAAAAGACAAAATACAATTGAATCCTCATGTAAAGAATAGAACAGAATAGAATAGAAAAGAGTAGAATAGAATAGAAAAGAGTAGAAGCCGAGTAAGTGCACCACAAGCTGGTGATACAAATAGGAAACCCTAGACCAGACCGTCTCATTTCATTAGTCCATCCGCCGGACGCAAACCCTGATTTGGGACACAACAAGAGTTGGCAACGTTTTTAGCCAAGAGATAGGAAAGGGAATAGGAAGAGGAATAAAATATTACATCAGAGAAAAAGAGATATTCTTTTATTCAAAAATCGAAATCCATCTCTCCTCTTTAGGGTCACAGGAAGAGTCAGGTCACCAGTATATTGCAGGGGCAGATACAGCCTACACTACAGAGACTGCAAACTCTACACAGAGAGACCAGAGCCGTACTGGGAACGGTACCGGGAGCCTTCTTGCTGTGAGGTGACGCTGCTAACAACCTCCGCCCCAAAAATGTTTAATATCCATCCTATTTGAAACGATACTTCCATACGCTTTTCTAGTTTGCAGCTCAACAAACGATGCTTCCCATGAGAAACAACAATACAAACCATAGTTTTGAAGCTTTTTACTTCAATTTCAATCCATTTATTATTCACCAGTCTATACACATGCTGCCTCATGTCTTGCTGTGAGCAAAACAAAGAGAAGCAGCATCAGATCATGTGAAAGTGGAAAATGTGTCTAATGAGGTTTGATGGTAATCCAACACACCACGGAGCCATGAAGATGCTGCACAGTGTATTCACACAACAACAAATGCACACAATGTTGGACCCCCCCCCCCCCCCTCTCTCTCTCTCTCAGCATATATTTAACTGAACATGTGATTGACACAAGCTGCTTTCAGACATGCATTGAACTCTGCAGACTGTCTCTGCCTGGCCTCCGAGTATAATGTCCATAGAAATCCAGGAGAAAATGATGTGTGAACACAACAGGGGATCCCCAACTGGATTCGCCGCGAACAAAAACAAAAAGAAAACAAATATCTCCCGGGGGGGAAAAGTGGCGTCATACATGTAGAAGACACTGACGACGATGTCAAGAGAGTTTGTGGTGATAAAGGCAGGCACCGGTGTCTGTGTTGTCAAGAAGATCACATGACCTCTGCAGCGGAGTTGATACGTCACTTGCTGCCTCTTCCTGCTGCAGATGGCTGCTCCACCTCTCGCCAGAGGATTTGTTGCTGTTGTGAACGCGTCTGTGCAGAGGACCCGCTGTGCTGTGCATGTGTGAAAGGCAAACTCTGCAGCCAATTCTTCGGAGTTTACCCGCAGGTCATGTCTGAATGCGGCTTCACGTGGCCCAATGCCTCACAGCGGTAAGCAGGAGGCAGTGAAGGGAGCAACAGATGGGATCTAATTGTCAAAGATGCAGAGAGGGATCCCTAATGTAACTGTATGTCTGACACATGCTTATAACACTCAGACCTCATCATAGACCTGTGTATTAACATGTGCTTTATTATAGGGACGCCAAACAAGCACGTGCACACGTTTGCACTGAGGCACAAAAATTTAGAAAATGCATATACAACCATCTAGAACACACTGAATGTGGCTACCTAAAAAAAAATATAAAACACCATTCTTGCAACTATGGTATTTCTATTAAAACAAAGCAAAACAAAATAAGGGTTTTGTTGTTTTGTTGTGGGAGTGGTGGGCTGGTTTTAAAACGCTGCTGCGGGCACAGATGAGCTCTCTGGATCGATACGGGAGAACAGCTCCACAAATCCAAACAC
Organism: Hippoglossus hippoglossus; assembly: GCF_009819705.1. Lineage (NCBI taxonomy): Eukaryota > Metazoa > Chordata > Actinopteri > Pleuronectiformes > Pleuronectidae > Hippoglossus > Hippoglossus hippoglossus. The sequence continues at coordinate 8,479,237 of NC_047158.1, read as the reverse complement.
TGACTCCGCATTAATCCGCCAGTGCCCCTGTGAGCAAGCAGGAGACAGATAGAGAGCACCGCGTCCCTGTGGTGTTCTTTTACTGGAGAGGATGAAGCGTGCAAAACGTCACACATACTTCTAAAATAACAACGCAGGGAGAAATAAGGCGCTTGTTTGTGCATTTGCTCCTCCAGCCCTATTTCCTCTCTAATCCAGTGCAGTGTAATCCAGCATACAACCAAACAGCAGAGACATAAGGATCAATAATTGAGAATTGTATGTCTTCATGATTATTTTTTCATCACATGCTCCTTACATTAATCTTACACAGATGTTCACCAGACACAAAGGAGCATCCATGACCTAAATCCAGCTGAACAAAACACATTCTTACATGTTACACACACACACATGCATTTGAAACAAGGGTCATGAATAATGGCGGCACAAACAAATGAGCTACGTTGTTTATGTTCCCCGTCCCATGTGCATACACAGAGCTCCCTGTAGTGTATGTACATTTAGCGGCATTATTTCATTTACTGACAGCATGTTTGTCTGTTTTTAGAGCAACTATCTTTACCCCGATCTCTCTCTGCAAACAGAAATATTTATTTATCGGTGAGCTATCCATTTCCAGCCCGTCTCGTTCGCTGTAAGCCTGTAATAGGCTTGAGCACAGCAGTGGGAGCGTGCAGCAGCTACCTCTCATCCGGCTCAATTAAAGTGTCTCTATGCAGACTCTACAGCAAAAACTGCTTTTAGCCACAGTGCTGTTATGCAAAAATAACAGAGGAACTGGTGTTGGTTAAAGGGCCTAAACTTACATCTACACTCAGTATCATATAACTCTCCTGTCCTCCATGTAAATAACAATGAACAGAACTTGATAATCGTGTTAACCTTGTGCGTGACCCTGTGTCTCCCCGGCCCTCGTCATCTCTGTCTTCAAACAATCTTACAAATTCTTCCCCAAAAAGAAGTTCATGCAAAATTACATTGCATTTGAGGAAATTAGATCCTGACCAATAAGTCAGCAGGGCTGACGTGCTCAGCTTTAACAAGGCTGCAGGGCTCCGCATTAACTTTGGTCGCACTGGTGCACCTAACTTTTTCATTTAGGTGCAGCAGCACATAATATACACTAGGTGCACATACAATTTTTCACTGCGCCTTTTGACAGTTCACATACAGTATCCTTGAATAAATATTAAACTTTTGGCACAGGATATATTTGACCAGCTTAGTAAACAGGATGGGACTGTTATGATTTAGAAGAGCTTTCAGCTTTGGATTGTATTAGGTTAGTATTCTTGTGTTTCCTCTATTAGTGTGTGTGTGTGTGTGTGTGTGTGTGTGTGTGTGTGTGTGTGTGTGTGTGTGTGTGTGTGTGTGTGTGTGTGTTTCTACCCATCTCTGTCACTCTTCAAACACAAAACTGATGATCACATTTATTAAGTTATCAATCGACGATGTCGAATCAAGAATCCGGATCTTTCCGGTCACTTAAAACACTGGTGTCCTGGATGTGTGCATCTCGTGTTGTGTGTGTTGGGTGCGAACTAAAAGTTGAACTTTCTTTTCAATGTGTTTAAATAACACATACTCATCATAACATAAACCCTGGAGCGAATCAAACAAACGTCAGTCCTGCTCAGATCCTAATAACTTGTGATTAGTGTTTACTGGCAAAGTGTAAGTGAGCACAGGTCAGCAGGAGGGTGGAGGGAGGTCACAGACTCTGACACGATACAATATCTGAAGTACTGAAATGCCAAAGATACGCTCAAGGTCATTCAGGAAACAGTGTCACGATTGTTGGTTGACTTACAAGTTTACGATTCAAAATGTAAAGTGTCCTGCATGGAATAAATTGTGAGGTATTTCATGTTCAAACTCATTAGACAAAAAAGATAATAAAACAATATTGGCCTCAGATATCCAGTAATTTTTAGACTCTTGAGGAAATGTATTGTTACACTCATTAGTATATATACAGTGGAATTTATCCCGTCAAAGTAAAACATAAAAAAAGGCACTGCATAGAAATAATACTAGCCTGGCATAAACCCCATGTTTGGGTTTTGTAAGCAGCTTAGATATGTTGTTAATCACAGAGCATTACATATGTATTATATGGTGAGATTTAACATCAACCTGGACCATTGTTTCTCAGTTGTTTATAATGTGTTATTGTATATTTCCTTCCAACATGGAGGTTATGTTTTCTTTAGTTTTTTTATGTTGGCAGGATTAAGGAAAAAAACTACAGGATGGATAAAAAAAACTTCGATCGAAGGATATGGTTAAAGAAGAACACGTTCTCCCACTGTCAGTAACATTGTGAGATAGGACATTTTTTTACGTTTTCACCAATTTCCATGGGAATAATTCATGGATGTTGATGAAAAAAGCAGGCGTATTTAAGGGACTGATATCTATAAGTGTGTATTATTTAGCACAGCTTGATTCAATTTAATGAGACTGTCGGGCCTTGGCGGAGAAACACCTTCCTGCTATTGTAGTTTACCAATTGTTCATGCGCGACACAGAACCCATGAGACCCTGGAGAAAACTAAATACAGCCTGGAGTAGAGCTGCAAACTCAGGACCTGCATGACGCCCAACCAGGAGCGCCAGGCAAAGAGGAAGACTTTCAAAGATAAGATGAAGAATACCCTCAACCCTGACCACGCATTCTACAATGGCTCCAAGACCACCGTGTACCTTGTGCCCCCCTTCACCTTCCACCTTAAGAAGATCTGCGATGGGCAGGAGGAGGTGATGCTGAGGTGGAGGAGATGGTAGAGGTGAAGTAAAAAATATCTTAGGTATTGAAGTAAAAATGTCACAGGTCATACAATAGGTAAAGAACCATGCCTGCCTGAGTATTTACCTGCAGCGTGAAGGTTTATGTTCGCAAAAATTAGGGGTGGGGCATGACCCAAGGAAGAAGCCATTAAATATTGGAGCAGATCTGGATAAAAGGCCCCATCAAGGAATAGTTTTTCTCTTTCTTTAAAATGCGGAGATGGAGGTATATGCTTTTCGAGTGCCCTTCTCGTTGGTCATATTAGGGGACTAATCCTGCCGAGGACCCTCGTTAATATTTCACATTATGGGATTGTGTTCTATTAGTTTAACTCGCTCATCGTCTGTGAGTTTTCCTCCTCTGATCACATGAGTTTCTTCCTGATGAGTCCCCTGCCTGCACACCCCTCATTAGACATTAAGTCTTTCACCTTATCTGCTGTAAAGCAGAGCACTGACAACGAGAACTGCCTCGACACTTTGTATTCCTGCAGAGTCTTGGAGGATACATGTTGGGTCTGTTTCGTGTTGCAAAGCACCTACATAGGAACTAGCCCACGATGAGCCGAGTTAGAGTTCTTAAAGAGACATTGATGTGACAAAAAAAAAGCAAAAATGTGATTCAAAATCTTGTTTGACAACAAAGTGAGATCTGGCAGATTTGTGGGCCACTGTCCTGTCTGCTCTCGGCTTCTCCTCCACCTGCAGTAGTGGAAACGGTTACTATCCTCAGGTTACACTCACATTCTGATTGACACCTCATTAAAACGTTGTGTTAGGCTGTCAAACAGATGGAGACTAAAGCTATGGGATCCCACCTCTCTACCTGCTGCTGATACATCTGTATCTGTGTTGCCAGGACATACTGTTTCAGTCGGTTCATGCTGGGTCGACACCAGTCTCCACCCAAAACAGCCCTTCCCTTCCTGGGAACTATGCACTATGGTGTGCACAGCCACAAAGAGGAGCTTGAGTTATATACTTGATTCATACTGTCAGCTGTAGTACATTATGTGCAAACTTTGGTTTTAAATAAATATATATATATGAAATACATTGGAACACAGACTGTTTGTGCTTGAAATAGCCGCAGTGTAAACCTTACATTTGGGAATGTAAATAAATCACATGCACAGTATCACATTCCTTACTTCATTTAAGCAACCTATAGGGGTTCAGAGGGAACATTTAAGGACAAGTGCATAATGTTTTCAGCTGCAGAGTTTGCAGCTTTATGATTGGACAGAAGATAAAATACTTTGTTAATTGCTTTAAATGGTGCTATTGCTTGGAACGTGCTTAATGCCACAGTGTGTGTGTGTTACTGTAAAGGCTGCCGTCAAACTGAAACTGACTGCTGATTGCAGCGCTCTCTTAATGCATCACCCAGGTCATTCCTTGGGTGACGAAGTGCACTGACTTCATAAGTAGGCCAGCAGGTCAGGTTATACAAGGTTAGACTTTGGTGTCACATTGAAACCTGTTGTTATAACCCTGTCTCTAAGGGCCCATTCTTTATGTACAATACTTACAATAACTAACATGAGGTCGTTTTTTGGAAAGAACGTACTCTCAGGCATGGAGATTTAATCTTGCTGACACATGTAATTATGAATGATGCACTGACACTGGGACAGAGACACGTCACAGGCTTAATGGTAAAAACAATGTCAGCAAAATGTGGAAAAACCCTCGAATAACTTCCAAAATCTGCAAAGATGAACCCCAAAGAGTCGAGTGCTATAGATATGCCAAAGCTAACATGTCCCAAATCCCCGGGAAACAATAAGCTCCAGCTTGTACGTCTTGCAGCTGCAATAATGTCTATAGGTGTCATACGGGGACTGATAACTGCACAACTGCCAAAGATATGTCCTACACATTTTCTGTACTTAACAAACTTAATATGTTTCCCACATTTTTTTTAATTCACGACTTCACATGATTATATGTCCTTCAAGGCCTCGATGAAGCCATTCATTCACATAATTCATGCATGAGAGATCAAGCATGACTCACGGCCTGAGGCATTAATAAAAAATATAAGCAGTGGCGAGGTGTAACTTTCCAACACGACTATTAAAAAGGAAGTCGGAGATCAATAACTCACCGAATGACAAATCCAAGATTCTACGCTAAGCCATACTTTTATTAAACTCTCATAAATATCACCACATTCCTGAGTTTGAAGGCACGGCCAAGGTTGTCGGTCACTGAGCTTCTCTTGGAGTAATTCAGAGGTTAGGATTCCGGTACACTGATGCTACTTCAGCGTGGAGGAAGAAAAACTGCTCGTCTCACTCACACTCCAAGAACTTCTCCAGGGATTGAAAAGAAAGGGCGACCTGCCAGTGGCTCACAAGCTGGCTTTCAGTAACCTATGAGCTGCCGACCCTCGGCTGGGACTGAGCGCAGCCACAGGTTGGGAGCTAAAGTTGAGGTCTTGAGATATAAGTTGCTGTCATCTAAATGACAAAGAGAGCTCCCGAAATCCGTTTTTCACGAATTATTGATATCGCTGAGACTTAGTGCCATTCGAGGTCATGCATGCTTCTGAATAATAGAAAGCAGCCTCCAGATGTGAAATAAAGTATGGTATTTCGAGCTTTATGGGTCAGGCTTGGTGCAACCTTCCCTCAGCGGCAAAATGTAACAGCTGTGTGTTTAGTCCTGCAGGGGAGTATTGTGTCAACATGAGAAAATGATTAATCCGGATCACGTATTTCAATTCTTAGCCTATTCTGCGCTGACCTCTGTCCGATGGCTCCGTACACAAGTTAAAATCACAGCAACGGAAAAAAAGGGAAGCACCCTTGGCAACATCAATCGGATTTCAAGCGTATACTCTCCTCTCTTGATTTGTAACTTCCTTCATATGGCTCAGCGCAAACTTGCCCTCGAGTCTTCTGGCCATTCTTGTTGTGTCACTGAGATAATAACCCAAGGACTTATCATGCTTCTCAGTGTTGGCAAAGCTCCCCCCCCCCCGCGCGCGCGCGCTCCCACTTACTCACAGCAATGACGAGAAGGGAAATTTGATAAAAGACAATGAGAGAGACAGAGGCAAAAGAAAGGATCATGGGAAATATACAGCCACAGAAAGGGGAACGCGTCATGAAACTGCAGATGAAACCCTGCAGGGGTAACTCGCTGATGGCAATCAAATTTGAGTCTTGTGTGAAGCAGGCAGTGATCATGGGACAGAAGTAAACGCTGTGGATGCCAACAATCAGCAACGCTATTCGACAGATGGATCAGAGAGCTACTGGCCAAGACCAGGCTGAAAGCTCATGGTCACGTGACCGGTGGATTAGCGTTAGCCCAACTGACAGGGGGAGGAGGTTAGGGTGCATGTCACCACATGCTTCCTGATCACTTCCCTTTGAATTTGTTTCCCTTTTTCTGTCCCTCCTGTCACTTGCCCCTGTTTGCTTTTCACACTTATGATTTTTATACGGCAGATTTTTATTTGCACCAGAAAGCAATCAGAGGATATTCTTTCTTTCTTTCCTTACTGTTAACTTCTTTCATCCATTCATGCCCTCCTCCTCTGTGCAGAGCGACAGGAAGCCCTGTGATAAGCACAGTCATTAGTGTGTAGGTGATGCTGACACCTTTGACTCACAGCTCACTCATATCAAAACCACCACTCTAATCGCTGCATGATGTCAAGAACATGTCTCCTGTGCGGTTTTTCCATACTAACCTCCCCCCCTGCACCCCATACTTACAGTACTCAAACTTTCTCATCAGCCTTTCCCAGCTCAGTGAACCCTACACCTACGTCTGGCAGCGGCGAGTGAAAACGTGAGATGCACAGACAAGCTTAAGGACATGCCATGCTGTGAGCACATGGCACCGCGGGCTTGTCGGATAACAGTGTTCCTGCGGATCCATTTAATTCATGGATCTAAAAATAGGCATTGGACTGAATTGGTATTTAAAAAGGTCTTGAATCAGTCTTTGCGAGACATGGCAAGTCAGATTTTTAGGAATCTTTTTGTATTTTTTGAAATTTTAGAAATTTTAAATTTTTTGAAATTTTAAATCTCAAATTGTAAATACATTTTCCGAAAGCCTTTAACATTAAGGTCCCACAGATCAGGATAGTGGAACCAACAACACTCGTGTTGGGTTTGTGGCCGGGATGCTCAGAGCAATTGCACAGCCAGCTAGCTAGTGATGTTAAGCTCACGCAACATGAAAGCTACGCAAGTTGCATAGAGCTCCGCAAATTATGCAAGAACTCTGCCTTCCCCTTGTGTCTCAGTGGGTGTCAGTGTTTACAGCTCTGAATAAAGAATGAAGCAGCACAGTCTTTCTGTTTCACAGTAAAAAAAACAAAACATGAGAGTGAATTACGTGAACAGAAATCAGGTAAACTTGTATTCCCGCAGGGCGCAGGTGACCACGTGGCAATGGCAAATGGTTTACATTGCTAGAAGAAAGCCTGTGACCCAAGCATTTCATTGCCAGCAACTGCTAAATGTAATTGTTGTGCATATGACAATAAACTCTTGAATCTTGGCTTCTAGGCAGGTTGGCAAGTCAACCAATACACTGCAAGATGGCTGAAACCAGCACCAGGAAATGTGCAGGATACAAGACACTGTGCATTCTGTACAGGAAGTTTTTCAGACTCTGCACAATGGGAATCAAGGCAGTGGAATCCTGCATGCAGAGTGAGAAACAAAAAACTGCGAAGTCTCCACCAAGTCTCAACACCAACTTCAACACCAGCAACAGGAGAAGCTGATTCCGATCTGGGTGTGCGCTTAGACACTGGTGGTGGTGTTTGATCACAGTGACAAATTAAGTGACGGACTAGGAGGCTTAGTCCATGCAATGCTCCGGAAAGTCGTACATTCTACTCCAAGTGGCACTGAAAGCAACTTTCAAACATCTTAAATCTGTCCTCAGCTGCAGGAACCCTGGAGAAAACATTGCTTTCCCCGGTCTCCCCTGCTGCTGTACCCCCTGCATCGGGGGCCTTTGTGACAGGGACACACTGTGCCAACCAATTCATGCCAGGGCCAGCAGCACCATGTTCCCTTGCCAACACCAGAGAACCTCTTTTTCACAGAAACCTGGGAAAATGCTCCCTTCAAGTGCACCCTGCACAGCGGTGACAGAGGGAGCATGCAGGGTAACATGGTGGCTTGCCAACAGGGTTAAATGCTGACTCCGACCATTGTTTCCTGTCTGAAATGTTTTGCTGATAGAGAGAGCAGATGTGCAGTAAATACAGAAGAAATACAAGATAAATAGAGAAGGAAGCATCTTGAGCAAAGAACTGAGAATCTGAAATCAAAATGTCAAGAAAAATCCCTGTCGCCTCCTCGCTCACTGTGATGTCTTGGAATGACTTCGTCCCAAAACCCAGCTGTTGGATTTCCGAACATATGAAACTGCAGCAGCAACTGATGAGTCAATTATCAAAAATTATTGTTGACTTTTGACCTACTATCTGCAGCACCGCTGAGAGCAAAACACAAAAGGTGTCGCAAACAAATCATTTCCATTGCCGTGTGGAGAGGAAAGGACTCGGGGAGTAGCCGCAGAACACATCCAAACTTTTCACACTGCAGCCTCAAGGGGGAAAATTATCACAGTAGGCGGAGGACATTATTGTCACAACATGTAGTTCTCCATTACCAGGAGCAACGGGGGGGCCAAGTCACTGCCAGCTGGACTGTGGGCGTCGAGACGCAATCTTCCAAAGGTAAACAACCAAAGTCTCATCAGAGCAACTGAGCGTTCAGCAAATGACAGGGGATGCCCACTCCGGGGTCTTGATTCTGGAGTGTTTGAGAGCCGGCTTTGCACTGACCTCCATGAACCTTCCCCTTCATGCTTCTTCATACCACACGTCAACAGGGCACATGCAAACAAACAATGAAATCTTCTGTTTCGCAGTAACGCACAGTTAGACTCGATGAAGTTAGATGGAACCGAGCTGATCGCGATGAAACAACGTGCCACCGATACTCGTTCAACTGTATCCTTCACGACGGTGTCGGCAGCCTGACGTGCCTGAAAGCATCTTATTGTATTTTAAGTGGGGGTTTTTTTCTTTTTTTTCTGTATCATTCCCACTTCCTTATAATGTTCATCCTTTTTCTAAGAAATCTGTTTATTATTACCGTAAAATGTATATTATCACTGTAGCTGCTGTTTGTCGTGTACAAATATATTTACTGGAACGAAACTAAATGTACTTGTATAAATTCGAGAAGTGTCATTGGTAAATTGTGGAGCCCGATGGAATTTATCGGTTGACCGGTAAAAGGCAGGCGATATGAGCTTTTCACCAACATATCGGTATCAGTGTTTAGAAAAAAATCTTGTTTTTTTTATTTCTTTTTTTCTGTTTACTCTCTTCAATCAAGTTCTTCATATCTGGTTGTATCTATGTTTATTTATTGATTTACAGTTACTAATAAGGTTTATGGTTTTACTGTAAAATATCAAACCTCAATAACATTTCTTTGTCATTAGAGTGTGATAATGACATCTTACAAATCCTGAAATCATTTTTTTTTAAATAGATATATCTGTATTTTTTTTACTCCTTAATATCAGTATCAGCCCAAAAGAATCCCTATCAGTCAGGCTGTAGTAAATTCTAATTCAAATCCAAAAAGAGTGTGTTTATGCTGACACATACAGGACATTTGAAATGAAATGCTGTAGCCGGGTCCAACAGGCATGGCACCACTTTCCAAACTGCAAGATATCATTTGCATGTGAAGTCTTTATCTTCGAGGTAACATCGCAGTCAGACAGATGTCATGGGAGTACAAAGTGCAGGACTCCTCGCTGCAGTGTTGAGGGGAAAGGTGTCTGCATCCACACAGGGGGCAGCAGCTCAGGTGCAGCAGCAGCAGCAGCTCGTGTGCGACCACAGCAGAAAAACACAAGTCACACAATCACCTGCCAAACTTCTGCAGCTACAACCAGCCAGCAGCCTGTGAGCGTCCGACGGGTCCCGCTGCATGTGGAGCTGCCTGTTGATCCAGCAGCGTTTCATGACACCACAGGAGGAAGAAACTACATGTCTACACAGATGGGTTTATACATGTGTGTGTGAGCCTGTGTGTGAGCCTGTGTGTGTGTGTGGGGCTCCTGCGCACGCCTCGCAGGAGCCCCACACACACACACACTCGCAGTTTGTTTACAAAGCGCTGTCAGAATATTCTTTCGCAACCGGTGGAGGGACAGTGAGTGGGACGAGACGAGAGACGCTCACTTACTCACACACGCACGCACACGCAAAGACATATATACACACACACGCACATACACGCACTCACACGCACACAGCATGTCACGCTTACCTCTGTGGAGCGACGGGAGCTGCGGTGCTTTTCTCATAAAACGAGGGCAGAGGCTGCAGCGACGATACCGACCTACGACAGGAACCTCTCTCTCTCTCTCTCTACCTCTCTCTCTCTCTGTCAGTCAGTTTTCCAGCAGTTCACTGCTCTCTCTCTCTCTCTCTCTCTCTCTCTCTTGCTCTCTCTCTCTCTCTCTCTCTGACAAACCGCCCACTTCCGGCGTGTCTCTCTCTCTCTCTCTCTCTCTCTCTCTCTCTCTCTCTATCTCTCTCTCTGTCAGAAACACTTTCTGCTGATTTACTTTTGACCAATATCTACATTTTACATCCTTCTATCAGATGCAGCAACAACTTACAGCCCTGACAACATTTCTGTAGGCTTAGTGCAAAAACAATTCTATTTTTATTTTGTTTTACTTTACATTACTTTACGTTACGTTACTTTATTTTACTTTACTAATTTAATTTGATTTAATTATTTTTTTTATTTTGTTGTTTCAATTTAATTTAATTCATTTTACTGCACTTTGCCTAACTTAACGTAACTTTCCTTAACTTAACTTAACTTAACTTAATTTATTTTATCTATTTTGTTTTATTTTATTATATTTTATCTTTATTGTTGAATCTGACTTTGTTTTGAGCAATAGGTTACTAAGTTGCCACACAGGCAAGAAGAACAACAGTCACTAAAAATAAACTTCGTTCACCACTGCTGCTTTAGATAAATCAATAATGTGATATGATCAATACATACATTCATATCAGATTGAAATTGCTCCCTTGTTGCAGAGCCTCGTGTCTGCTGCGCTCAGTCTCTAGTGTTTACTTACAACGTATTGTACAATCCCCTGGTGCTTATAGTATTTTTTACATTTAATTTTGTTTCCTATTTTTATATTATTTATATTCTTTATACTTATACTTGCACAAATACACCACAGAAAATTCCTTGTATGTGTAAACCTGCTTGGAAATAAGACCCAATTCTTTTTCTAATTCTGATTCTGTGCACACAGGTCGATTCAATTCAATTTAATCTCCAACTATATCCCCATATCTGTCGCCCTCAATCTGGACAACAGCGACACCCTCTGGTTTAATGAAAAACAACGCTTAATGGAGCACAGGAAAAAAAAATATTTTTAAACGAGATGTAATTAATGTTTTTTCAATTTCCTTTCAGTCTAACCCTTATCAGGTGAGATGAAAAGGGGGGAGAGAGAGGGAGAGAGGGAGAGAGGGAGGGAGGTGGGGGGGGGGGGTTGAGGTGGCAGGGACTAAAGATAAAGCTGCCAAAATAAACTAGAGGACATTGTGCGCCTGAGGCACGTCCAGCAAATTAAATAAAGAGTCAGATATTGCTGCCGGGGACAAAACAAATAAACAAGTAAAAGGGCAACAGACACCATGTGACCTCATGTTGATTGTTTCCTGTTTGTTGTCCCCGTTGTGTCCCCTTATTTATCACACGTAGTGGAATTAAAAACCACATAATAGACAGGTTACTTGTAATTGCTCATAGCAAGTAAACCTATCTGACTCATAGAATGGGAATAACCCGAATTACACGCAGTCATGGACTTGGGTTGTTTTTGACCTGTGACTATTGATTTGTCACAAAGAAACAGAAAAGGGTCAAAGTCCAGAGTATCTTTTGAATGATGGTGACCGAAATCTGAGAAATAAATGTCATCCATGTCAGAAGGGTCCTCTTTTATATCAGCTTTTTCCTCTCTCTCTGTCCAACACTCGTACACACGCACACACACACACACACACACACACACACACATACACACACATACACACACGTACACACACGTACACAAACACACTAAAACGCACACACTCACAGTTTCATTGATTCTCCAGATTGATTGGCTGCGGGCCAGAGCTGAAGGGTGACAGTTGCCTCCTCAGACAGCTGAGTCAGCAGCTGCTGATGGTAATAGATGCACATCTTCTCCACACCCACTCATCCCCTCAAACCCGTCTGTGTTTATTTCCTGTCACCGAGACAAACACACACACAGTAGACAGAGGCCGGGCTGACTGGGTGTAGAGCAAGGCAGAGACCCAGCGGTGCAGAAAGTGCCTCCTTTGCTGCCCGTGTTTGTTTAGCTGCTTTATCTCAGCTGTCACTAAACGGGCTCATGGGAATCCCAGCAGTCAGGCTGCTGCTGTTCCTATCAGTGGCACGTTACAGCTGAAGATGTGTAATGTGGGGTTTCCAGTCAGGGAAGTCCAGGGATCATGAGAGTTCTGTCCTCAAAGGCAGTGAGAAAACAGAGATAAAACAGGAAGTAGAATGACAGATGACCTCATATGTATCGATAAATACAGTAACGTTTCAAATCCGAGAAACTGCAGTGATTAATACTTCCACGGGAAACAACCTGTAACATCAGCTGGTTTCAAATAATTACCCCCACTGATTTTACATTTCACATGCTCCCATTCAACTTATGAGTTTTACTTTTATATTGTTGAATAAAAGGAACATGTGGTTGATTTCTGCACTGCTCAATTGCTGTTCATACCCACCATAGAGAGAAATGGGACCTCTAGTTTATTTATATTTGATTTTTTTTGCCGTGTGTGTATCGAATATATATTTTCCATCATGTGGATGTGAAAACGACCCAGAGATCATCATATCAAGTCAGTTTTTTAACGTTGATATTTAAGCAAATGTCTTTTTTCCTGGACTAAACTTCAGCTTTCTTTTCCAGCAGGTTACACCAAATGAACATCGGCCCTCAGTTCCTCATAGAGATGAGACCTTTAGTGCTCTCACATTATTTATCACATATGCTTGACCTAAATCTTTACCGTTCCTCTTTGTTGTTACTGGTTTCCTGCCAACACTGGTGATTTCAAAACATTTCCTGTCAAAACGCTGAACTATTCCTTTTACCAATTATTAAAGACTTCCTCTGGTTTGATTTATGGTAGAGTTCTGTAGTGTCTGTTTTTTTTAGAGCTATAGCTTTGACCACTTCAGTTTGTCACTTCTTCTGAAATACATATGCAAATTAATAGATACTTCAATAATAATCATACAAATCACAGGAGTAATTATTCTTTAACAGTTTTGAAGTGCCATTCTGAAAATGTGATATCTGCTGTTATGAATGAAAAAAAAACTGATTAGATCCATTTATTTACATCTTAAAAAAGATGTATCCTATAGTAAGATGTCAAAATGATATTAGTTAAAAAGCCCCTTTTCAAAATAATAGTTTCATAATGATAGTGTTGGGCTCAGTGGGTAAATCCTTCAAGAAAAGGGGTTTAAAAGCTGATTTACTCTAAATTGACCAGTGAGTATGAGCCTGAATGGTTGTTTGTATCTGTATGTCGGCTCTGTGATTCGCTGGCGACTTACCCACGGTGCACACCGACCTCTTACTCAATGTCAGCTGGGATTGGCTCCAGATTGCAAGAATAAAATAAACAACTTTTTCCTCTTTATTTTTTCTGCTTCACTTGAACTTCATTTTCCATCACATTTAAATCGTACTTCTTCCTGCACATGACTGTGGAGGGTAAACAGAGTTCAGCCAAATTTGATGTTTGTAACTGGCTGTTTAATAAGTTTAGTTTTTGGTCCTTATAGATAATACAATAATTTGTATATTATCTTCATGTTAAAAAATTTACTGTTAAACAATTTCTTTTTTAGTGAGACAATAATCACACCAACAGATTACTAGAATACTTTCAATCATCAATCAAATTTTATTTATATAGCCCATATTCACAAATCACAATTTGTCTCATAGGGGTTAACAATGTGTGACAACCGCTGTCCTCAACCGGGAAAGAGTGAGAAAAAATTACCAGAAAAAACCCTATTATAACAGGGGACAAAACTTTCAGGTCCAACTTGTTTTTATTGCCATCTGTCAAATCATGAAGAGTTACAGCATAGTTTCCAGAAAACCTCTTGACATTTCTTGGTTGAATAGGGAATCGTGGTGTGGATTTAATCAACTGTGTGAAAAACACTACTGTGTACACTTTGATAAAGTGAAAAATTGTTCTCACTTATCCACGATTACTTTTGATGATAGGTTTTAAAATAAACCCTTTGTAAAATCATTTGCTTTACATATCTGGTCATATCAGGTGAATTTAACCAAACAAAAAAAAGACAAGAATGCTCATTTCAAAAGCAAGTACAGTCCACTGGATCACAAATTAAAGTATTTGAGTGGGAATGACAAAAAACTTGTTTTCAGAGCACCAACTTTATGAGGCATATCATGTAATTTCTCACGATATAATACGGTGGAAGAAACACACGACTAAACAACTAATGAAGTATCTGAACTCCTCGTCTTTCCTTCTGGGAACAAATATAAAACGCTTCAAACTGCTCTGAGAAATAGAACAAATTTTAAATTTTGTTTTAAGTTTTAAGTGCAACCAAGGTCTTTTGGAACAACTGTGACATATTACATTTGGCAGGGATCAAAAACGCAACACGACAAAGTAAAAGAGACCCATTAAATGCATCAAAAATAAATTCATCTACATACATTTCTAAAGCGGCATAGCTTATACAACAATTAGTCTCATTACATTTCTTATTCAAAGAAAAGAAAACACTTGATTTCATAACCATCTTCAAGAGTCAATGACACACACAGTACGATGTTTTAAAAAAATACAATTCCAGATATCTGTGAAGAGGGGGGGGGAAGTACTGAATGGAAGGTCAGTGAGTGGGTCAGTATCGATCAAGAGTTCCACACACTACATACAGTCAAAGGCTAAAGAAAAATGGCAATGCCTTTTTAAAAGGATCTTCAAATTCCCTACTGTGTGAAAGTTTACACAGAAACAAGAAACAAACTGTACAGGCAGGACAAGTGTACAGAGGGAGGGAAGAGAAATCGTCAACTCCTAACAATGAAAGAAATCTTTCACATAGGTGACGCCACGTCCATGTCCAAAGTCAGCGAATCTGTGAAAATAAAAATAAAAAATAATAAAAATATGAGCTATTAATATTCATTAGAAATGTTGTACTGTGTGTTCTTGTAGCCCACTTGAAGACCCATCCGAGGGGACAGTGAGGACAATTTTGGTTTTGGTTGGTCCATCTTTATCGAAGTGCTGTTTGGTTTTAACATTAAGATTCAAATTTGTTTATGCCACAAGTTCACTCTGGCCCGATTTTTCACTAGTCGACAGAAGCCAGTCGCCATTCGCTCTGTGCAAAGTCTTCAAAGACCTTCTACTAGATGACTAGCAGATTAAACACCTCAATGAATCTGAGGCAACTACAGCCAGTCAGAATGCAGGAAGGGGTGAAGAGGGTATAAAGAGGTAGAAACCAGACGTACAAGTCAGGGGGTTTCTCCTGGTAAAAGATTGTGTAATGTGTGGCCACCTGTCACCAGTCAATCAGTGTAGTATGAACTCATAACATCTGAAAGACTCCTGATAACAAGACAGCAAGTCTTAAGAGTGTGAACTGCACAGCAATCTGAAAAACTTGTCTGAACTAGAGTGTGGATAAGAAAGTTTTGGATGAATCAGTTTCAGGTCGGGTCCGGTCCCATTGGCTGGGCTTATAAAAACGGGGAAAACATCAGGCTTGGATCAGATTCCGACACAAAAAACAGAATACCTCTCCGCTCCGTTAGTTTTCTCGATTGAAGGGTTTCGACATAAGTAGTAAGTGTAGCTTCTCACGTGTATATAAATAAAAATGTTTTTATGTACAATACGTGTGTAAGTGACTCACCCATATGTCCTGGATTAGCTTCAACTTCATTGTGCATCAGAGAGTCGAGGGTGCGTGGCGACATGGGGAACAGGTCACTGGTGTTTCCAGAATTTGTGCTGTAAAAACATGAAAAGAGGACAAATGTAAAAAAAGGTGAACCAATGACCACATACACACACACACACACTTCCATGTGGATTCTGGCCACAGATTTCATGTTAGTCAACACGATTGTTAGTGTTTGTCTTCATCACACTGACTGCAGGGCTACCTTAAGTCAAAAGGCTGCGATAATACACATATAATATGTATATATAATCCATCAGTCTCATCCTACTCTGAAAGATAGTTCAGCATCAGTGTGCAAAGTCAATGCCAAGAAAAGAAAGTAGATTAAAGCTGGGATGGCTCTGACAAACAACAAAACTAAGAAACACTTGGCAGATGTTGAGGATGTTTTCTGCTTTAAAAAGGAGGGAAGCACAAAGACAAACAAGGTTTTAATGGTACTGCACGTTAATGTTAATGACGACTACTCTACGATGTCAGTTGATGGTTAGCGCGGTGGGTTAAGTGGATTTAACAGGCCATTACTCAATCGTTTTTTCAAGAGCAATTTCCCTTTTTTTTTTTTATTTCCTTCCTCTTTCAAATGGCTTTTTTTGCTTTGTCTACTTTCTTAGGAAATTATTAATTGATTTTTGAATATTTGGATCAAAAACAATACAAATATCTGAATTCTCTAATAAGATACAATCACAGCATTTATATGTTTAATCCATACAGATGGATTTAATTGAGGAATTATGAAAAATGGACCTGAAACAAATAAAAATGAATGGTAGGGAGGTGCATTTGAATTAGAACCAGGAGACAAGAAGCTGTGAGACACAGACAGCAATTATGTAGGTGGGGGGGTTCGGCGCCGATATCCCTGAAACCCACCCATCAGACACACAGACAAAGTGACATGATGCACACACAGCCCTACATGCCAGCTTTCCCCCCTCGGTTCCTACCATGGGAATCCGTTCCCAAGCAGCTCACTGTCCGGCAAGTCCATGAACACGGAGGGACACCTACGGAGAGAGGTCAGGATCTCGCTGAGCAAACCTCACAACCTGCCACCACCCTACCACACCACCACACCCTCTACCAAACCAACCAGAGCACACATGGCTGACTGGCCTGTGTGTACACACTCCTCTGACCTCGGTCAACTTTGCACTATCAATTTGACCCCCCTCTCCTCCTCCCACCTCAGTTATTAGTACCTCCACCAAGGAGGTTTGTCTACCAGACGGATTACCGCAAAACTTGGTGGAACGATGTCATATGGGTCAGGGATGAACCCAATACATTTTGGTGTGGATCCAGATCAGGGGGCTGTGTTTTTTTTGACATTTTCACTTATTTTCCAGGGAATAATCCATGGATCTTGATAAAAAACAACTCCTGTACATTTAGGGGACTGGTATTTATAAGTGTGTGCAATTTGGTGAAGCTTGACTGAATTTAAGGGGTGTTTGGCCTTGCTGAAGGTATAGGCTCTAATGAGTGACATTCAAGTTCTTATTCAAGCTCAGCTACTCAATGAATATCCATCTGAAGATACCCTCTACTATATGATTCTAAGAAAAGCAATGTGTAGTTTAACAACTTACATTTAAATATTTCTAAATGTTGGCATCCGTAAATACATTTAATTGAAAATATCTATATATTTTATATTTACATATTCAAAACCTTTTTTCTTACTGTTAATGAAGTTCGGTTTTAGCCTCTGTGCCCTTTCATGATTTTGCCATATTGACCCTGACCAAACCAATGTAAGTGAATTTAAATGTGATTACAACTGAAAGCACACAACAAATAATAGAAACATAATTTAAAGTGGGTGTCAGTTAGAAGCTAAGGGTATAAGATGGTCTTCTACTCTTCTACTGCTGTTTGCATTTTGATCGCATGCCTGGTCCACAGAAATAAAGATTTGACAGGAATATTTGCACACTCAGCATGGAAATAAATTCCCATCTGAGTCCCTAAGGCACTAACCTGATACCAGGTGCCAACGTCAATCGACTTAAACAGAAACTGAACAGAATCTGCATATATCTAGGTTCACATGACCGGGGGGATGGTTCCTCTAATGATGGTGGTGACTCACAGTGAAAGCGAAAACAGCGTTGTTCTCTTTTCTTTGAACATTTGACAACACTTGTCGTAAATGAAGTGTAAGTTTAAAGAAGGAAGTGTAGATCTTGAGCAGGAACATTCCGTCTCTTAAATATCAATATCAAATAAGAACGTTTTTTGGAACACATTTCTACTTTGGCACGTCACAGACTAGACAGCAGCCAAACCTTCATCTTTGTTACTTTGTGACATTATGATCTTATATGTACATTTGTACTATCTTGTCCTATTATCAAGGTGCTCATTACAGACCATATTATCATATTCTAATCTTGAAGATAAAGGAGGGACAGATACTTACGGTGTGACACAGATGAACTTTGTCTTCAAGTATGGCTGAATAGCTGTCAGGGAAAAGAAAACATACATTTGTAATGAAAAAAATAACATCCATGTGTCTTGTGTCTCGTAAGATGCATAGATACCACAGAGGTCAGAGTGACTTACTGCTTGTTGAGTCTCCTCCTATCTCAGGTTCAGGAGCTGTCTCTGGCCTGCAGTACTTCCCGAACGCTTCCTCTTTGGGGATGTCGGGGTGGAGGTAGACGAGAGGTGAAACCAGGATGTTGGTGGCATCCATAATCTTGTAGCCCATGATGATGTCGGCGAAGGACATATTGTTGAGCTGCTGCTTGGTGTAGGGCTCCACCGACTGGATCTGGGTCTTTCCTGTAGCCGCACCACGAAGAGCAAGTGTCACAACCAAACGTCTTAAATATTTATCATTAAATTGTAAAAGAAGGATTGAAATTCCCACCACTGATGTCTTTCTCCACCCATGTGAATGTTATGCCCCCCTCCTTGCTGCTCTCGCTGAAGCGCAGCAGAAAAGTGCCAGGAGGTTTTGGACTCAGAATGGCCCTCTCCCTCTCCTTACTGATGAATCCCATGATATATCTGTAGAGGGAAACAGGAAGGCAAATAATACACATCAATATTTTAAATAGTACATTTATTCTAAAGGTGTTGACTGCTGCATGCCAAAACTCTTTCTATACAATGAAAAACGCCAGATTCCAGCAGCTGCTCGGGGACTTGACTTGTAAACAAAGGACGACCTCTCACCCCTCATTCCACAGTGCCAGGATGTACTTCTTCACCAGGTCAATGATGTTGTCCAGCCACACCCAGAAGGAGAAGCCTTTACCAGCCATGTTTTCCTACACGGAGGAAGGGGAAAAAATTACTTGCACCGACTCAATACAATGGCAATATGGTGGACTGAGGCATATGTGGCTGGAAGGTGAAGTACCTTACAGAACTTGGCCCAAGTGATCTGACAGCCAGAGAAGTTGACACAAGGCCCTAAATGGACAAGCGAAAATCACATTAGTATATGAAACAGTGCAATGTGTGAAGTTTTGGAGAGAGTCTAAGTCATGTCAACTGACCTAGTAATTTTTCAGCCAGTGTGGTGAGCTGTTCAATGGTCAGGCCTCTCTTGGTGGTGGAGGAGAATTGCCAGCTCAGCACTTCAGCAACCTGGTCCCATGTTCCCACTGGAGGCTTGGTGAAGAAGTTTACGTTCTGTGCAGACATAGCCAAGCCAGCTTATTATAAAAACACAACATTCTCCGAATACGTTTTAAGGTGCGCCAGAAAACGCAGAGTACTTTGACAAAACATCCTGCCCAGGTAACATTCTCCACCAACAGAGTTCAGCCCCTTTCCACCAGAGGGTGCCGTCTTACCTTTGGGTGGTTAGTGAGCATGTTGTACCACAGGATGGAGGCCCAGGCGTTGGGCATCTGGCAGATGTTTGAAATGACTACCACAGGGAGAGAATGGGTCTGCACATATGAAGGAAAACAATTATTTCAGTAAGCCTTCTTTAAAAAAAATTATAATATTTGCTTGCTAACATTTAGTACTGCACTATGACACTAAAATGTTCTTGCTTCTATTTCAGTAGATCATCCACTCATTAATGCTGCTCTTACTCGTACAAGGCATGTAGCTGTTCTTAGTGCAAAATGTTTTATTATGAAAGGGTTGCTTTGTTAAGCGACCCACAAAGGATTTTGCATCTGGAGCTCTGGGATCACATCTGCGAGTATGATGGGTCCCTCAAGAACAAATACAATGATAATGACATAATGCACTGAAATAAAATCATAATATGTCAAATTCATTATTTGAAGATGGCTCAAGATGCAGTTTATTGTTGAGCCCCTATTCACAACAAATATACCATTTGTCTGTGGGAGAATTTAGTTTTAAGATAATCCTTTATTAATCCCAACAGGGAAACTCGCCATAAGAGAAATTATTATGTTGAAAAGGATAAATGAATAAAACGTTGCTTCAGCATAAATATTCAGTGCCGTTACTCCGCCCTCAGTGGGGTAACTGGGGTCAGGAGCAACAATTGCATCTTTCAGTAACAGCTCATTTAGAAACTTGGGCGATGACAGTCTCTGAAGACTTTGGGGATGACTCATTTGTCTGAGGACTTTCTCTATGATGTGTCAGAGAACAGAGCACTGCACTATTCTTTGAGAGTTTACTTCTAGTTTTGTGTGGAAGTTAGAATGACAAACCGGAAAGGCTACTCACCTCCAGATCGATCTTCAGACCTTGGTGATAGACTTCTGTATCAAAGGTGATAAGATGCAGCTCCTCTGTGACGATCAGAGAGGCCTGGAGAAAACAGAACATTTGAACCTCTAATGTATGAAAAATAAACTGTGTGGACTGTTCATATGCATCTATGCTCACAACATTTTAGTTGAATCAAAAATAATTAGCTTTGAATTACACTATTGTTACAATAGTGTTAGGGAGAGTACCTACATCACTATTGGTCCGGCCACCATTACCGCACCTCTGTTCTCTCAGGGTCTATAAAAAAAACAGGAAGTCAGATCTCCATAGCAGGCCATTGTGAGAAAACTTCATCACTGCCGAGGATGTAGAGTTTTGCCTCCATAACTCACCAAGTGTTTAAACTCTGCTGACAGGCTGCCATTGTTCGATTCCTCCATGTTCATAACTTTTGTGTTGGTGCCGAGGATGTTAAACTTTCGTGACCTGAGAAAATTCAAGGGGCAGAAGAAAGTGAGACTCTTTTCTAAACTAATATAAAGCAAATGACCAGGCTTTAAAAAGCAAATGTTCTTAAAAGTCTTACCCTCGGATTGCAGCCACATCACCAGATTCCCTGAAAATAAACAGTTCAAGTCAGTGAAGCAGAAATTATTCTTTATCTTCAATCATGAAAGTGTCGTACTGATAAAGACTTAAGAAAAAAACTCACTTGTCAATGCAAACTTTAATTTTCAGCTGGTAATTTAGTTCAGGAAACTTAACAAGTAACCTGGAAAAAAAGCAAAGGAAGTATTTATAAAATATTCAAATATAAAATATCTTTCTCCATTAAAAGATAAAGACACAGTCTCTGATATTTCTGTGTTTCAAGTCTGCATCCTTACCTGACTTTATTTGTGAACTGCACTCCTGTTTTAATAACCAGAGGTCTGTCTGGGTGCATGGGCATACAGGGCTGTCTTTCCACCACAAAAGCACTAGAAGACAGAGTGGATCATGTTTCAGAGGAGATTTACCACATGTTGTCGAGAATATAAGGTCCACATACTAATGATCCTGAGCTGTCGACTGTGTATCACATTCATCATATGGTCACAATGTAAACTTGATCTAAACCAGTTCATTCGTGGGAATTTAGACTGAGAGATGTGGCTGAAAGCTCAGCATCATTAAAAAGTGGAACCTTAAACTTTGATTCTTCTTTAGGTTCCCAAAGAAGCAACCTCCATTCATAGTAACACAAAGGAAACATTGTCTGTGAACATTTTTAGTGAAGCTACACCAAATGCAGTACCTCTTCATTAGGTTTCGGAACAAGTCCACAATCTTCTCCTCCAGGGCGGGTCGGTGCTGAATGATGGGGTCTCCCTTGTAGGACACTTTCTGCTGAAGCTCCTCCAACTTCTTGATCTGCTGACGAATCTGGAGCTGGGACTCAGCCAAGGATGTGATCCTGGTTAGAAAATAACCAGAGTTCAGTTCAGTCAACTCTCATGTTTCCAGATGCTAGACAGATGTTGAGCTGTTGTATACTTGTTATTGCTCAAAAAACAAAATAAAGCTTTCATCAACGCACATTTTTGTATTGTTAATTTTTTTTAAATATATAAAAATACTAATGGATTGTTGATAATTGAAGTGACCGACGTCTGGCTTAGGAAATTGCTTTAAATCTGCATTCATGGTTACCATGTCTCGAGGCGATCCAGGCAGATGTTCGGTGGACCTCCAATACAAGCAATTTGCTGTCGTCTCTTCCAGTCTGCTAGTTCTTCATCTGTCAGGTTCTTCTGCACATAATCCATGGCGGTCAGCAAGCCTCCCATCTCTGTCACGATTTGCTAAAAGATACGAAGGACAGCCCATTTAAGCAGTGGCATAATTTATCTGGGCAATGTGAGTGGTGGCATTACCTCTGAAAAGCATGATATTGATTCTCAAACTCTAACTCGTTCTTCATTAATCATCACAGAGTCCTTTTGCAAAGACGATGAAAAAAAACCCATTTTAAAATATGAAATCAACCAGTGCAGAGTCCAGACCCCTCCTTCAGGTTTGTTCCTTTAAGTAATTGGTGGCCTAACACCTAAAATGCCAATTATTAACTTTTACACAAACATACAAGGACAAAGCCTCTTTATGATACTTTTTTGATCCCTTGTTATTCTTTTGTTTATCAGTTGATGTCTTCTTGGTTAAACTTAAGGCATTTAAGACAATCCAAACTGTTTTAATTCTTTCTCATGTATTTTTGACATATCTCAATACATTGTAAGTGATAGGGACCCACCCTCCTGAGCTGGTCCAAAGCACTCAGCATCTGTTCAAGCTGGGCCATCTTCTGTCTTGTAGCAGCTGCCTGGCTATTTCCATTAAGGTCCTGGGACAACTCTGGAATGAGGCGGGAGCATGTAGCTGGTCAGTTACAAATTAAGATGCATTTATTTTACAGTATACGATGATGCTGATCAAGGCATTTTAATGAATCTTAATTTAAGACAGTATTGAGACATTTCCTACAGTTTAATGTCAAGGATAAAGCTAAAAAACTATTAAGTAGAATATACCTCCTTGGCTTTTCAGTGTCTTATAATTGAAGTCGAAATCATCCTGCAAGTTCTCAAGCATTTTCATCTTCTGTTCCATATCCTGTTGAGAGACAAATGATGATTTGTTTATTAATGACAAGACTTCAAGTTAAGAGTGTGTTCAGAATTATTTATATTGCATATTCGAATATTCTAATCAGTGATTTTCTGATGGAAACTCACCTGCACTCGTTTCCTAATGTCTTGAAGGTTATGCTCCAGGATCTGCTGCTTCTCTGTCACTACTGTACCAGTGGGATGAGCTGCTTGGCCATCCTGCAAGAAGAAGATACACAACATTCAGAATACATTTAATGACTTTATTATCAAAAAATAACAAAGAATAAGCTTGGTTTGTGTGGCTTTCTCTACCTGTGCAGCAGTTGTGGCAGTCTGCAGGAGCCTTTGCTCCTCCCACAAGCAGCGGGCAACAATGCGGGCAATATCCATCGGCTTCTCCAAGTACTTGCTCTGCAGATGCTGTTTGATCCTGCGCAGGTTATGCTGGTAGAGCACGTTGTTCTCCTGCAGGAAACGGCTATACTGCTGATCTATCTCTCCCAGGAGGTTGTGGAACACCAGTGTAGCGTGCGACTCCTTATTGGCAGCGTACGCCCTTGTCAAAGGAGAGGAGAAGATAATCAGGGTATGATGATTTATAGTTCCTGCTATGAGCTGGTACGAGATGCACTCAACCTAAATACCCATATCCCCTATAGCTCAAAACATTGAACCGATAAATTCTCAGAAGAAAGCTCAACTCTAAACAGAATCATGCAGGTGCACTGTTATACATAATATGCATGAGCTCCCTGTAATGGAGTCGCTAGATTAGACGAAGGCTTGATAAGGAAGAGGCTGACAATTGATTCTAAAACATGATAGCTTTCTACGTAATAGCAAGTCACGGTGAGTGGCCACCAGCCAATCTGGAGGGAGTGGAAGATAAAACAACAGCAGCATATGATAACAAACAGGAGAAATGAAATGGGCATAACAGATCACAGGAATTCAATTATTTCTCACCAGTCTTGGCTCTCAATCCAGGGGGCAAGAAACTGCCGGAGCTCCATGGGGAAGCTGTCACTGTACAAGTGGTAGAGCTGCTCCAGATATCTGGTCTCCAGCTGCTGCAACTGGTTCCACTGTGCCATCTTGACATATACCTCCTCAAACCTACATAAAAACAGATACGGGTAAGAACATACTGTAAATTAAGCAAGAGGACACATACCGATGGAGAAATAGCTAGGTTGGTATTTTCTTTGAAAATGAAAAGAATCCCTCCCAGTGCAGTCACTTCCTGTTCAGTGAAACACTAAACCTTCACCGAGAAATGCAGGCCTACACGAACAGCTGTCAACTCCCTTAGCAGATGGGAGTTAATGATCTTTCACCGAGGTTTTGCCCCAGTAAAAAACACATTTCCTTGTCTAAAGTGTTGAAAAGCTATGGTTGAGATGGATTTGTAACAAGAGAAACATGCATTGTCAATACAATGACTATTATCCATCAGTTCCACCTGGCAGGCTCCTCTGGCCTTCTCATTTTACCAACAGCAGGCTCCACTGTTCTCTGGAGGGCTGGAGACTACAGTAAACATACCCAGACAGTGAGTAAATCCAAAGGAAAGTTGTCTTTCCAGTAGATGATGAACTGAAGCCTTTGTTTGAGCCCCTTATATAACCTTGGATACTTCTGCATTGTCATCCAATGTCTGATGCTATGGAGAATCAAAGACCGACACACAAGTTTAACCAAAGCTCTGATCCTGTGTTGATGATGACGACTCAGATGTGTTCTTGACAATAAACCAGAATGTGCTTTCTGTTTCCAGGAGCTAAGGTGTTGCTTTTGCTAACAGAAAGCGCAGATAGATGTACCACACTTTTCATTCCATTACTTTATATACTCACTCAGGAGAGTGAGTATATAAAGTAGGGCAGAGTAATACGAACTCATCTCGATATAAAGCCATCCTCTAAAAGATTGTTGAGAGGATGGACCTGGGAACTCAGTGTCAGGGTTCAGTTCAGTTCAGTTATACACACTGACATTCAAAGTGAAGTTTTTCTTGAGCGTGCAAGACACATAACTGAAATTGTTCCATAAAAGTAACACTTTCAAAACGCACTGAGTTCTTCTTTCACTGACATATGAAAGCAGCGTGTGAATTTCTGGGCACATGAAAACACTGGGTGGTTCATCAGTGAGCAGTCACTGTAGTACTGTGAGAATTCCTTTCATTATTTCATCATCTCAATTGGGCTTCAACTGCTTTATGTGTTAGTGATTTGAGTAGATTTTTTAAGTTTCATTTTACATTTCTCTGACACACAAAGAAACCACACAAGCCAATAAAAAAAAAAAAAAAGGAATCAGGAGGGTCAATTCACTTTAATCTGAAACCCTCTTGATACAATGTGACTTTTACTATATAGCCTATCCTCATTGGTTTCATTTGAAGTCTTTTCATGTGTCATATTGAATTACAAAATTGCTTTCCAGTAAACTCAGCACCTGCATCAAGTGTCTGGACTTCTCCAACATATGCTCATGAAATCTCTGTGAAAAATCTGGAGGATCACCAATGACCCAGTGCATACAATCATATCAGTGGTATAACTATATTCATGTTAATCAGCAATTACTTTAAATAACATCTGGCATTGAACTAATGATGCATAGTGACTGCTTAAACAACTAGTTTTTTTTATGAAATGACAAAGGCAAAATTTCGATGACAACTTGTCTGTGTCACAAAACATATGAAAAAGAGAATATCTGTACTAAAAGCTTTGGATAAAGGATATATTTGCCAGTGAGGGTTGGGATGGCACATAGCTCAACCTCAGACTTCTCCAAAAACAAATGTTTTGTCATGTTTTGTTGATCCAGAACCCATCAGAAGATTTTTTACTGGATGAGCGTGATGTTCCCATTTTTTGATGTTGACTTGTCTGGGTGACACACATGCATTATAAATGACAAATACTACTCTATGTGCCAAGATAAGCGGTTTGACCAAACGCCACTGCTTTAATTAGATCGTTTAAAAAACAGACTTGGACAACATCATTGCATGTGCAGGGCAAACCAGATGTTCCAATGGTTGCCAATCATCAAAGACAATGAGTGATTCCATAGATGTAAATCACTGATATTCCAGTAAGTACTTCCTGGAGCAAACAAAAGAAAGCTGACTTATCAGGTTTTATGGCCTCTGTAAACACACCACAAAAAATATGAATAAGCATACTTAATAATTTATAATGTCTGTATTCAATGTCAGCCATGCTTTGTATATGAAATTGATTTATTTTGCATATTTATTGACTTTTTTTCCCCAACAACATGGCACAAAAACAGCCCAAAAGATGAAAACAAAACAGGGCGTAGACGAATTAAAATAATAAATAACACTGCTTCACTGAAGCATTGAAGGTGGAAGGCACAGCATTTTTTTGCTGGACATGAACTCAAGTTAGATTGAGCAAGATGATCAGATTTATGTCCATCATACCATATCCAATTCTCTCTGTATGTAATATACTAAAAAGCTCAATAAACAAAGTACTAAAATGAGGCTGTGTTTGGCTTCCAAAGCTTTAAATTTACCTTTTTTTTTTTTGCAATGATCGTTCCACATGGTGTGTACATGTAATAAACAGGAGCTATGAGTTACATCACTATGACTCCACAGCTGTAGTGACTGCAGTCAACACGGTTTTTTATCCCATACACGAGGCTTTAGTGCAGGTGAGCCTGGAAAAGGTGTTGAGTGTCAGACACGTTGACCTGCAGCTGGCAGGAGGGAGATGGGCGTGACAATTCCAGGCAAACACAAAACAATGGCCTGGTTTTCACTGAGTAAAAACTAACACAATGCAACGTGACGTGATAATTGCGAGGCGTCAGTCCTGTTCAACGACAACAGACAGACAACTGAGCATCAGCAAACTGGAAGTTCAAGACCACTCGTGCAAAGCAGAAAACCACTGTCCAGGAACGAGGTTGTGACATTAGCAGGTTTATGACGTGCAAGCAGAGCGATTAGCTTTTGTCGCTTTGTACAACAAACAGGACATAGGACGGGCTCTCATGAATAACTCATAACCTAATGACAAAGCTGTAATTGTACCCCAGCACTCCCATGTAATTACTATGGTCCGTTGTGACATCCCTATGAAAAGCAGCTGGCCTCGGTGTTGAGGGAAACAAGTGACGAGAAAGCAGAAGTGGTTTTTATTCTTCGCTTACCTGGCTCGGTGTGACTCCTTCAAAGTTTCTTCGTGGGAAAACTGCGACCCGCTCCGCTTCAAAAAACACCGACGACCGAGGAGACTTTTCCAAAGAGCGAACGCGCACAAACTGAAGATAAAGTCGCAGATAAAATGGCGAAAACTCTTTTCCTCTCCTCCCCCTGCTCGGGAAACACTTCTCTCACACGCGCATGAACCTTCACACCAGTCCTCTACATTGCAGTCCTTCCGGCCACACAAACCAGACCAGCTCGGGTTATTGACACCTCCGACAGCTAATGGTAGTGCGGAACTCTAGTGTGGCCAATCAAAATTTTTCTTTCGGGCACGAGAGGCGGAGCTTCGCTGCGGGGTTGGTTGAGAACGCGGTGTTTACTGCCGTCGAAGTAGCGCTGTTCCCGCCGGATGCGCCCTCCCTGCGGCTGCGAGGTAGAAGAGCAGCACGCGGGGGGAGGAGGAGTGCTTCCGCGGAACAGCCAGCCTGGAAGTCATCTGAGTTACTGGCAGCGCTGACGTCATCAAGACTTTAATAACACCAGAGCTGATCTTCCCTGATCACCCTTCAATCACAGGTCAATAACCTATATCTCCTCTCTCAGTGGGTAAATATAACAACTCACATTGAAGTAGTGTGTACACAGGCAGGTAAAAGACCCATAAAGTAAAAGGCAGTATTTATTATTCAGCAAGCTTTTATTTTTTATTAAACACAACAGCAAAAGGCAAGCTCCAGCGTCTGGTTTAATTAATCACACCTACCTATAGTAATTATTATGTAACATTCATTTAAATGACTATAATCTTTTTTTCAAATGTTTCTGTATTAGCTCAGCATCGCCTACATCCCACTAGCAGCACACTGGCAGCTTATAAAAAGGTACAAGGTGGCAAAAACACACAAGAGGCACACCGATATCTTACAAGTGTTTCAATGTTTGATGTGCAAGACAGTGTGCACATCCTTGTCAAAAAGAAATCAATAAAAATGTGCTACAATTATAAGCCTATGTGATGTCACGGGCCGGCGACAATTCAATGCAGACGAACTTGAGAGTTTCACAAACGCATCAGTGTGGGTATATAGTATGCACACAATCTTTCACAATCACAAAATTACACACATACAAAATGTCCTCCGCCCAGTTCATACTTTGCTCAGTGCTCAGAAGGAGCACTCTCCTTAATTGCATCCCCCAGCCTATCGATTATTTTAATGGAGTTCCCTGCTGCACAGTGGGCCTACACCACATCAAGGTCACACAGTCTCTAAGAAGGGGAAATGGAGGCTGTACCACCACCTTGTTTCCATCTGTAGCCCTGCATGTTTAACGTACACGCTCAAAAGTGGCAACGATAGAGCACTGCCATCATCGGGTTCAGAATAATCACAACCCTATTAACGCATAGCTTCTTCTAATCCTCCACTGCCGCCTTCTCCTCAATAACCTCATTTTGTGAATCATGGGCTATCTGTCACAGTGGACATTCCTTTAATAATTCCGAGGAGACACACAGGATTGCACCTGGTCTCTGTGAAAACATTTGTGGACTGGACCGTGCCGTTGCGCTGGTCTGACATTTGTTCAAGTACCGAGCCATTCATAAATACCTGGCAGCGTGCTGTCTGCCTTCAACTACATTTAGAATGACATTTCCATCTCCAGCTACGTAATCAGCCATTAAACTGTCATCTTGCTCTTCAGGCCATATTTTTTTCTGCCTGCAATTACCTTGGGACATTTTTATAGGGCTGTGCAAATGTACTATGATGAGCTGTAACCATGGCAATGCAATTGTTTTTTCTCTCTCCTGTGCCTCCCTGTGCAGCGATGTGCTTTGTGAAACTTAGAAATTTGACATGGTGAATGAGTGAGCTACAGTAAAAGATGATCGAACAGTGTTTTCAAGCATGCATTGTAAAGATAAATCACAGCAATGGTTACATTCTGAATGTCATAATTATACGCTTTTAGTATTTTGTTAAATCACTGCTGAAATGAGCGACCAAATATCGACCCTGGATAGAGTAGCATGAGATATTTCCCTACATAATATGTAGTATTTCTGATACAATTTAAGAGATATTATACTTCCATTTTCAGTACATTACATTTATAATTTACATTACAAAGAATGTAAAAGCAAAACATTACTTTCTAACATTTGACACGATGCCTGGATAAGTATATTTTGCCCTGAGGCATTGTGCATTATCTTGGGTAATGTTCTTATAAACTCATTCCCTCTCAGCCCGTCTTCTCAGTTCTTTATTTCTCTGTCCTAATCCTTGCCTTTGTGTTCAGTTTAATAGTTTCACACATGCACATTACATAATTCAAATCATCAATCACAAGAATGTCGACCGCTCAGCCACAACATTTAAACTGTGCCTGGTTTTATTGTTGTGTGTGTTTGGTGTATATCT
Source organism: Hippoglossus hippoglossus (assembly GCF_009819705.1). Lineage (NCBI taxonomy): Eukaryota > Metazoa > Chordata > Actinopteri > Pleuronectiformes > Pleuronectidae > Hippoglossus > Hippoglossus hippoglossus. The sequence continues at coordinate 8,449,347 of NC_047158.1, read as the reverse complement.
GTTCACTCTGAACCATCAGGATTTAAAACTTATTTTGTAGTTCAAGGTATTTCCCATGCCTTTCTGGCTTGACCAAGTCAAAAATACACAGATCTGTGTAAATCTTGCCAACAACTTCCTGCTAGCCTTCCTATTAATGTGCATATCATACATGGTTAATATTATATTATACATTACATCTCAATAGCAAAGACTATTTATAACTTTTTTTTCTGTATCGCTCCTCAATTTATCAAACCAACAACAAACAGCAAATATTCTAAACATACAAGTCTAAGATACCCAGTCAGCCGGGCATGTTTCGAAAGCTTTGTTTTTTAATAGATTTTTTTATTTATATGCCAAAGAGGAGCAAATATGAAAGTCATCCATTTTGGGTACAATAAAAAGAGAACAGAAAACAAAAATGACATGTCATAGATTGTGATCACGTCTAGAATGTCTCTACAACTAATATTGTGTCCATGTAATTCGACTAATTTATCGAGATTTCTTTCCTTTCTTCATTCTTTCATTCATTGAGACTTCTTTCCTTTCTTCATTGATTCCTTCATGAGGGCTTCTTTCCTTTCCTCGTAATTTCGTCTTTTCCTGCACAGGTGGGTCTCTCTACTCGCGTTGTGCCTTCTTGAGGTGGTCTGTCTCGACGAGGACCAGATCCTCAGTCACCTCCAACAGAGTATCCATCTCTGGGCTGTCCACACGCACCAGCTCCCCTTCCTCCACCTCCACGTGCACGCCCAGCCCGTTCTCCTCTTCCCCCAGGTGGCCCTCAGACTCAGCCACCTCCTCCATCTCCGTGTTATGCATCACCTCCTCCTCCTCCTCCCCATCTCGGATCTTCTTAACGTGGAAGGTGAATGGGGGCACACGGTACACAGTGGTCTTGGAGCGAGCATAGACCTTGTGGTCAGGAGTTAGGGACTTGCTGACCTTATCTTTGGAGGTCTTCATCTTCGCCCGGCGCTCCTGGTTGGGCGTCATGCGGGTCCCGAGTTTGCCGATCTTCTTCTCCAGGCTGTGCTTAGTTTTCTCCAGGTTGTCACGGGTTCTCTGTCTTGTCTTCTCCAGGTTGTCACGGGTTCTCTGCCGGGTCTTCTCTAAGTTCTCCTTGGTCTTTAGTTTGGTCTTCTCCATTTTCTCTTTGGAGAAGGCTTTCTTTATGTTGTCCACTTGCTGCTTGGTGGTGCGTTGGAGGCGCTTGGTACGAGACTCTTCAATAATCTCCTCAATCTCCACCTCCTCGTCTGAATTGAGATTGGCCTGGACTCCCTCTTGTCCCTCCTCGGGTATCTGCTCAAGGCCCTCCACTGCGTTGGCCTCTGCTGTCTCTGCTGTCTTGCCCTTGGTTGCCTTTGGTGCCTTCACTTGGTCCTGCAGGAGAAAATTAGGAGGGAAACAGGAAAACGTTAGATCACAATGTGTGAAATGAATCACGTTTCCACTTTGACATTTACTACAAAATGAACATTTATGATGCTAAACAGATTGTATTGAATGATTCATGTAAATCATGGCATTTCATTTAATATGTCATGTGAAAATTATCAGCTTGAGAAAGTGAAGTCAATGGCCTTTGGGTGAGAAATGAAATAGAAAATATGAGCATGTTGGCTCAAAGATTGATGTCATCGATACAGTCTGTGAGACTAGCTGGTGTAGAGTGCCATCTAGTGGTGTTTACCACGTGCCAATAATGTCACATCACCATTTATTTTACACTTACAATAATAAGAAACACAACAGCTCTGTTTTGTGTGCATTTTATGACACATCTCCCAAATGATATGATTTCAAAGAAAAACTATACTATCTGCAGCTCCACAGTCATATTGAAACTAAAGCCCACAGGTGCATTTCCTGCCACGGTGCTGTTATCTTCTCTACACCATCTTAAATCACACAATCTTCCATCCAGTCTAAAAGATAAGTAAAGAAGATTCTCAGGTTCTTTTAGGTTATTCGTCCGAATAAAACATAGATTATCTATGAATTACAAAGGTTCGATAATTTATAATGCTCTCACTTGTCTGTAAGGACTTTGTGGTTGGAACAGTATTCAATTTAGGCTGAGAATACACAGCAAAGCAGTACAGCAACTTCACAATTGTTCAAATATAATAATAATAATAAACTTAATTTAAATAGGGCTTTTTTAAAACAAGGGGATTTTTGAGTTAATTATGAAAAACCTAGATACAGCGATATAGAAACGTTTCCCTATGTTGTCAAACCAATTTGCCAAATTTACATTTGAATTCTCACACAGAGGCTTTTCCATGACATGTTTTCCATGACTTTACAACATGATTCGTTCACACAGCACTACACTGCTGTAACGCTGACAGCTGCCAATCAATCAGCACTGCAGCAACCATATTTCCACACTGTGGCACCAGATATCCACTCAGGGAGGAGAGGTTCGAGGCAAAGAATGTGATCCCTCGGAACGGGATGTCTGTGACCCCCCCTGGAGGGATTAGTGGCCCCACCCTGCTGCACCTCGGTGCCACACCTCACTGCTTCTCTTTGGATTTTATAGAGTATAGAGTTTGAGTCACCAACGCCTTGTAACCAGGAGCTCCCCATGTCATTGTACAGTATGAACTACAGTTATACTGGTGAATGTTTGATGATACTGATATCCTGAATTAATGTTATTGGTCTTTTTGTTTAATTAAATTATTTTTTCAGTCTTATCCTGGTAGAAGATAATTTTAAAACAGTATTCAGACTTGTTTGATTAGTAAAATGTTTGACTAAAATATTAAGAGACAGCAGGTCTTCAATGCAAATAACCTAAAACATTCTAAAATAAAAAAAGAAAGAAAATATCTTGGATCGATGTCTGTGTCTTTATTAGCAGGTAGACGGTTTTCAATGTTAGGATTATCTCTCTACTTCTTTTTATCCAGTATTGACCTTACGTGGCTTAATGTGGTTACACTCTGTGCCTGTTGCCTCATATAGACCGGAGCCACATACAGTATGCTCAGTTGAAATAGATCTACAGTACTGGCTCATTGCACATGTCTGTTTGTCTCCAACCTATTCATTGGGCAGATTGTAAAAACAAACAGCCTCATAAAGCAGCACTATGCCGTCAAATTAATCACCATCGCCACATCAACAGTTTGAATTAACGCACCACCTCTGACACAAGCGCACGTCTTCATCATCCAGTCTCATTTAATCACTCTTCCTTCCCCACGCCTAGCTGTCTCTTCAGATGAAATCATTTCGGGTTCTAATTTATGTGGCTGTATTGTTTGTTTTGTATTTAAACACCTCGCCTTCGTTTCATCATCTCGTGTGTCACACAGACGATGACTGTATCCACTTTTAAATGAAAACCTGAAATGTTGAAACTCCGGCCATAGAGGTATTTGCCATTTAAACATGCAGGACATTGAGGATAAAGATTAGATTCACATCACTCAGAGCCAACACAGATAGAGGTAGTCAGTGTACGTCTGAGTTTTGGGGATATCAAGACTTATAATGTGAAGAAAGAGATAAATGTGAAGAAAACGCAGGTGAAAATACTTCAGTTATAGTTGATAAAAATCTGTTTCCAATGTAGGATTATATATCAAGAATGTTTATTTGTTTTAGTATTTTTATTTGCGATGAGGAGGTCCAGGATATTTTTTCCCACTTTCTCAAACATTGTGTGATAGGGCGTTTTGCAACATTTTCTTTGATTTCTCAGAGAATAATTCATGGATCCTGATGAGAAAATCATGCAAGCTAATGGACTGATATTTATGAGTGTGTGTGTGTAAATTTGGTGCAGATCCAAATAAAAATCTATATCTAGTGAATTCATAAGGGGACTGTGAAGGGTAGAGGTATGTACTCTAGTGCCATTCTAGTTAGGGCACTTATTTGATAGTTACAACGAGGACAGACACTGATTGCTGGGAAAGAGATCAGGGGAATGACTTGCAGTAAATGGTATGGACGGCCATGCAAGACGGAAACTGGGGGCCTCACTGATCAGGGCAGCTGTGCTCATGTGCTAAATCTACAACAATAAATAACTTGTTAGAGTGCGGTTTGTTGTATTAAGACATCAGTAATGTGCAGTGTTGAAAAATACACAGCAAATAGGATTTTAATCGTGATATCTGATTTATGACAGACAGACACCTGTCAGGTCACATGAGTGGCAAATCTCCCTGGCCAGTTCAAATATTGCCATACAGTCCTGTCATGATACAGATTGTGCCTCCTTATCTGGTGCTGCGTGCGGTGTGGACCTGCTCTCTATAGGTTTATTTTGGGCTGGCCTTTCCCTCTCTCTGGATACCATCTACCATTCTCTGGCTACCAGCCACCGCAGCATTCAGCCCGGCCACACAACACCCCTCCCCTCTCCCTGCACAGCAACAGATAAACACAGCGCTCGGTCACCATGGCGACCACCTCCTCACGCCGTCTCTGATGGGCGGGTGAAGTTTAGCCGGATAAACAGCTGACAACTCAACAACAATATCCCGACAGGAGGCTGTCAGTTGTTCTGAGCGCATTACAAATGCTGCACCTGCTTTGCAGACATGATGTGTAACAGTAGCATTGATGAGAGATATTTTGTAATCTGTGAGCAACATTTTTCCATATGTATGACCAGAACAATGTAGACTCATAAAAATGGAAATGGGCAAATACAAAAAGCCCTGAAAAGTGACCTGATATTTTCCTAAAACTTAAAAGATTTCAAAGATAAGCCCCACATAGTAAACATGTGTGCCCACAGCAGAATGACATACATAAAAAAACTACTGTGTACTCCATAGCTGTGTAGGAAGCTGTTCAAGTGAACTCATATGTCCCTGGCAAAGCTTGTTTTCTGCTCTGGGGTAAATTTGGCTGGAGGGCTAAAATGGAAAGCCAATGTGTTACTTTTACATTTTAAAAATATATTTATATACAAATGCATCTGTTATGTTCGTGGAGAAAGTAACCATTAAATGCACAAGTATTCGTCCGACCTCACGCACACAGTAAACACAGTTTTTTCCATGAAGCCAGACTGTGAACACCTTTCATAAGAAGTGGCAGCTCTGATCCCGGAGCAGGAAACTTCCACAGCCAACGGAGAAACAGCAGTGAAGTCATACAACACAGGGAAATTACGACATGTTCCAGCATCATGTTCGTTATATAATACTACTCTCTGTAATGAGCTAATACTTTTTAGTTACATTTCAAAACCTTACAGTCTTTTATTAGGCTCTCATGGCTCGTGGGAACGTGTAACTGAAAACAGAGACGCTGCTTGTTGGAACATTTTGCTGTTTACATTCTTAAAACTTGACTGTATTTGGGGAAATTGTGATTATATCAGCAAACCCTGTTTGGGTTTCCCTGACTGATTACAAACCAAGAGAACCTTGTGAGGAATGGTCGGGTCCATTAGCGTCTCTGTGCTGCCTTCCTCTCTCCTTCCATTTACCAGCAGTGGAAAAGTCAGAACTCAGTGAGTGTGTGTGCGCTCTCCTCAATGAGAGGGTCTGTTGCTAATGTTTCTTTCCTCCAAATAGCATGAATCATACATACCTCATGGAAAAGCTTCTGATAATCAGGGACTCTACCTCTCTATTTGTTCTATTTGTTCAGACAAGCCGTCTCTCCACTGAGCCGCCTGTCTGAGCAGTCTCTCAGAAGGAGGCACAACACAGGAGATGCAATTAAAAAGTCCCAGCAGATAAGAGAGAGAGAGTTTGGTAAACAGCTTCGACAACAGCTATTATCGAGAGAGCCAGAAATGTATAATTAGGGAAAAGATGCAGGAAGCAGGTCAAGAAGTAAAGAGACATCATCTCAGAATTGAGAATAATCAAAATAATCAAAATAATTTTGTTAGTCTACAGTGAAGAACAATCCTTCAAGAATCCTTGGATTTAAAGTGTTTGTGTAAAACAGCATTGTTTTTCTGTTGTCGAAATATTATCAATTGCAAAATGTTCTATCTGACTCATACAAGGGCTCAGGCTTTAACCAGAGACAGTATTGGATTTACATGTACGTTTTATGCGCTGGTGACCATTGGAGGAGCAGCTATGTCTCTCTCTCCATTCATCCTGACAGGAACCTGGCCTTATCCTGAAATAACTGCGAAGACGGCAGTAGAATGATGAGTCCTGCCTAAAAGGACTTTGCTGTAACCATGGACAACAGAGCACAGTGTATAGAACACAGCGGCTTTGACTAAAGCCACTGGCATTTCACTTTTTTCCCCTATCACATTCTCTGTCTCTATATCAGTTACAAGGCTTCCATTAATCCACCTGGTTCAATATTGTTTCTTATAATGAAAAATGTCCTCATGCACAATGAGAGCCATACGCATCAATAGATGAATGAAGTGGCTGTTTCAGCAGGTAACTTTATTGAGCCAGATTAAAAAGATGTCAGAAGAAGGCGGTTTCCTGATTGCACACAAATTACCATGTTTTCTGCTCTGGGTGTTTCTTTTATCATCACTACTCATTGTAAGTTGGTTTTGTGGGTCACAGTTCGTGTTATGTGCAGTAATACAAATGAATAGCCCTTGCATTAAAATAACAATCTGTTCACGTTATAGTAATCAGACTTAAACACATTTTATATATGAAGCCATATTATGTTTAAAAAATACATGCAATTATCATAAAAAAGAGCACATATTTCTGCCAAGGCCCAACAGTCAATGAAACCACATTCAATTTTAATAGATCCGGATTTTTATTTGGAACTTCACCCAATTGTCAAACATCAATCCCTAAACATGTCTGATTTATTTATCTTTCTCAAGATTTATTCTCAATGAAATTAGTGAAATATTAGAAAAACGCCCACAATGTTAAAGAAAGAGAGAAAAAATAATCCTGGATCAGCCCCCTGATCCCGATCTGCACCAATTGAATGTGTTTTTACCTGACCCATGCTACATCCTTCCAACAAGTTTCATGGTAATCTTCCTTCATGCTAACTAACAAACAGATGAAAACCTAACCTCCTTGGCGATAAACAGATTATTCCCCAAATTACTGCTCATCAATAACTAATATTGGCAGCAGCTAGGAAATGTATCGATGCTGATTCTTGTCTAAGTAAGAAATCTTATTGACACAACATTCACAACCTAAATCCACCTACAGGATAGTGCGTGTGTAGACCAGGCACACACACCGTTCCTTCTGAGGCAGTGTGATGAAAGGCCTGTCGGTGAGTCACAGGAGCAGCTGCCTTATCCTGTCCAGTGCTCTGCAGCTGTGCACTTAGCTTCACAATGAGTTATGTCACTGACCCGTGTGCCAGTCCGGGATGGGTGCAAGGCCAGGTTGAGAGATTGAAATGAAACGGAGGTGGAGGTTTGCGTGTTCGAGTCCTGCGCATGCAGGCCAGAATCCTGATGCTCTGCTCCCTGACGAGAGCTCGGAGGCTAAAATAAGGACGCTAATGTGCTCTGGTCATTAATATTGAAGCCTCCCACCCCCTCACACAATTCACAGAGGACAGCACCAGCCGCCTACAACCTCAGGCAGATTGGAGTTTACACAAAGCAATTTCTGTTTCACGAAGCTCTCGTATTCTACATTATTAAATGTCCCGTGGGCGACGGAAATATTAACCAGTCCCGCTGTCTATCCACAGATTCCTTCAAAGAGAAGGCCTCTGTATACACCACATAGCCACCATGGCGATGTCATGTTAGGGGCACGCCACAGGAAGAGAGTTCCTTGGCTTCTCTGTCACAGTGATGTGTGATTTCACACACAGGAACCCCGAGGGGGAAGCCCTTTTTCCACAGCTCACCCTTCCCACATCCATGCCTCTGAAACCGCTGGAATCCCTGGGTCAGTCTCATGCAAAGATAGAAAATGAGCTTTTCCACTGACGTCTCTGTGTGAAGCGGCAGCCGCAGAGCTGGAACATATTATACACAGTAGTGACTAATCCCTTTTTTTTCACTGAAGGGGCCGTCCATATTGACACTAGAGAGGTACAGGAAGTTTCAGCCAAATCAGACACTCAAGTTTGCACGTCCTACTGCGCTGAGCATAAAGATTTATACAATTTTTGGATTGATTTAATTATAAGAAAGAAAAAGTAGTACAGTCGTGGTGGTATGTTGCAGATATTGTATATGTTTTTTTAAACCGTGCGAAATACAAATAATCGCTTTAAAGGGTAATGTGATACGTGGCTCAAGTGAGCAGAGCACTGGGCCCAGCTTTAGGAAACTTTAACTACTGAGTAACATTAGGCCGATGTAATGATAAATGACTGATAACTCCTGCCAAATAACACCTGGTATGGGAAAGAAGGCGTGCAGCCAATCACCCACAATGCTTTGCTCTGAAATAAGCAGTTGTCTGTGTGGGATTGAAAAATGAGGCCGAGATATTCTAGATGGAAAAACTGACTGGTTTTATTCTGTGTTTGTTTATCAGGTGTGTAAATAGTTTCACTGTAACATAAGACTGGAGCCTCATTATCAACTTGCAATAAAAAGAACTCCAGCCTTCCCAGAGAAAATGTGCACGATATAAAAACGAGGATACGTTTTTCAAATATAGTCAAACATTTATCCTCAACTTTCGCCTCTCTAACCCTAACCCACAGATTACTTAAGTACTATTTGTATTATTAATAGTTTAAACATCCTAAACATCCCTGTGCATGCAAAATCTAATCCTGAGGTGTTTCCACGCCGACACGCTCCCTGTGACAGCCTATAACTCACATGTCAGTGACAAGAACAGCGAGCTGCCAGAGGAGCAGTGAGCAGCACCAAACTTCACTTTCACACGCAACGTATTAGGTTACAGGAATAACAGTGAGGAATATTAATAGAAACATGTATGGGTTCTGCTTTAACAGCAACTTTTTTTATTATTAAAATAAACAAACCCTTTTCAAGAAGGTGGTACGAAGATAGCAGTTTTTAAATGTTCACCTCCAGTTTTCAGGTGTTAAAAACTGTGCAAAGACTGAGCTGGGAACTGTTGTCCTTGTGAAATCTTTTCACTTTCGGTAAAAACTGAAAAATTACAAGATACCTGTGGTATGGAAAGTACAGCATGCATCCAAAAACTGACACTACATGGTCAAACACACATTTATCAGGAAATACGTGTAAATGCAATTAGTCAGTTAATTGGTGCTGCTGATTCCTAAATTCACACCCACTCAATGAAACAGGACACTGCACCATTCCACTGCACTGCTGAGGGTGTATTTATAATCAAAAGCAAAATAGTAGTAGCGTATCTTAATACAGTAAAGCCACTCAGATAATTAGGCCAACTTTTTATTTTGGCGACGGCCTTGTAGATGAAGGGCGTGCCTGCAAATTTTTAGAATCAGCAGCTTCCACTGAGTTGTGGTGAGGGATGAGGACACATTTCTGTTTGCCAGCCAAGAAGTTGGATGAAAACTACAACCGTTCAAAATCGAGACGGCGATCTGATCGGTGTCCCAGCTGGTAAATCCTGTCTGCTCTGGTGGGATGGGGATGTGCGGTGAGAGGGGAGGGCAGCTGCGACCTGAGATCAGGCGTCGGGGAATGCAAATGTAGTTATTCTGATAGGAGCGGTAGGAACATGTAATATAGAGGAGCAGGAGAAACATCTCACAGCAAACCAGCTGGACTGCTGGATACATGCAGATGTGCTTGTGTATGCAAACAACAAGCAGATTTTGATGGTGACTCACTTGGAGCTAGTTTGGGTTTTTTAAGTGCAACACAGACCAATAAACCAACATCAATCCAAGTTAAATTAAAATCTTGAACAATTTTTTAATACCACATAGAATGTGTCACGGTCATTTCACCCAAACGTATGAAAGTATCATGGAAAACCAATAGACCCAACATGACATGAAAAAGTATGAATAGGTCTCAGTAGAAAAAGTACAGGGGTTACTCATAACGTTCACACTGGCTCTGTCCCATTAACACATGACTATGAGTCACTGAGCCGGCATGAAAAACACCAGGACCCTGAAGATGAAGCAGCTAAATGGAATTCAGCCATCGCTCATTTTATTATTTACACCTGTACTTTTTCTACTGTGACACGTCGAAAATGTCTAGTGTGAAAAGGCCCATTAAATCAAGTTTGTTTTAGTTTTTGCTAAAATCTGTATTTCCTTATTATAAGAAAATAAAATGACAAATGAATGAAGCAAGGAGCCTTTTTTGCTACAGGTCCAACAAAACGAATACAGCAGACATATCATATAAATCTATTTATAGTCAATAATAAAATTTGTACGCAGACACGTGCAGTGTTTTCATGTGCTGGAACAGCAGGGATCTTCTTTCTGCTGTACACGCTCTATAGCCTTATGACAGCAGCACGGGAAAGGCTACAGTAACACTATCAGAAAATCCACTTCCTATATCTCAGACGCACACACTCACACAAACACACTCCATGTGGAAAAGTGAGTCACGGTGCACATGTGTTATAAGTGAATATAAACCAGACCAGGAAGGCCACAGCAATCCTTACAACAGCCGTAACTGTTCAAAACTGTTGGTGTTTTTAATGAAAACACATTTTCTTATGACCAGATCAGCTTGAAAATTCATCTTTGCATTACAAACGCAAAGTGAACAATGGCAGAGGAAGCTGGTCGGTACATGAGTTGTTAATGAAAGGACAATGGTTTGGATCTTTCCCAAATATAAAAGAAATACAAACAAACCCCTAAAAATGTTTGTTTTTGCAATGGGTTGAACTCACTGGTTCCTTATTCCATGAATGAAAAGTGTGGGACTTTGTAAAAAAAAAAAAAGAAAAGGGGACGAGAAAGAGATAGGATCAGAGAATCAGGATTTGACCAGTCGTGCCGAATGAAACGTAGTTCTGGCTCCAAAATGTCGCTGAACCCCGTTGAATGAAATGAGATGAGAGGGATGGGACGCTCAGAGGAAATAAAAGATTGATTTTAAAGGAATAGCTCAACATTTCGAGAAATACAATTAGATAAGTTAGATAAGAAGATCAAATCTGCACTGTAATTATGAAGATAGATGAGGGTCATTTTCATGCTTTTGGGGCAAAAGTGTAAAACAAACAGGACAAAATGTTTGGACAAAGTTAAAAGTCTTTAAACTGAGCTATTCTCTTTTTTAAATTCAGCCATTTATGTTACACGGCATATATCAGGACAAGAGTAGTATGATTTCTTCTGTCGTCTAACAGATTTTTAACAAAATATAATGCTATCTGAACATCTGCCTGTGGTACCTTCCTATTTACCGTACCCATCCGAGAGTGGTATCACCCTTCTAATCAAACCCTTTACAAAGAAATTAACAACCATATTTCCCAAAATGACAAACTATTCCCTTAACAAACTTCAGAAGAATCTTGGGTTGTGGTCTCTTGGCTGTTTTCTCTGATACCTGGTCCTGAATGATTGTTGGCTGAAAGTAATAGTACACAATCTTTACTTCCAACAAAGTCTTTACTGTAATACACACTGTATATCTGAAATGTCTCTCTGTATCATGTATGCCATTATCTGAGCACAACCTTTAGACAACTTTTTTCACGCAGTGGCTCTCACACACACCACTGAGCACTGGAAATGGACTGGCTAGCTCGACATAGCAGCTGACATGCAATAGTGAAATGTGGAGCCTTCCAGATATCTTTCCAGTGGCCTGGTAAAAGAGGAGAGCAGCAGAGGTGAGAGAGAGAGAGAGAGAGGGGAGACTAGAGGAGGGCAACATAGTGAACAAGTACCGTAAGCAAGCAAGTACTGAATGAGCTGTGACCGTCGCTTCTAAGTGGGGGTTGTGGGCTTAGTCGATAGTGGGAGTCAACTGAGAAGAGGGGAGAGGAACAAGTGGGCATGATGGCAGGATAAGCACAGAGATGCCAACGGGATGAATCACAACTCTAAGTTGGTGCTGCTACAGGCGTGTGCTTCTGCTGCTCCCCAGCTGCTCACTCTCGCCTGCAAGGGGTCGGCAAAGCACTTCATGATTATACCTTCTCTGTACTGAGGCCCAGATCTGATTTGTGCCTAGAAACAAATATTCAGAGAGCTGGAGCGGCCAGAAGCTTTAGCTGGATCACTGTGTCTGCAGAAAGTGGAAGTGAGTTATTACACATAGTCTGGGCTGGGCTGTAGCCATTAAAGAAACCTGGGCTGGGGCTGGGGCTTGTTGGCTGCAACCTGAGCTCTGGAAGGTCTGTGAAGTCGGTGTGGAATAAGTAGACTGAAAGTGAGAAGTCTTACATCTTCCTGATAGAGTTGAGCACATGGCTATATCAATGTCCTTGAGCGGCAGCCAAACGCTCTGTTTCCAGACACAGAGCAGAACCGTCTCACACTCGGATGGATAAACACTATCACGTTGCACAAACGGGACTCATTTGCATAATCCAACAGTTAATGAGCATTATGAAACACACACGTGACCCCTGTCGCTTTTAGTCACAGTTTGAAGTCGCACTGGAACTATGTTAATCAACTGAGTATGAAGATGTAGGGCTTCTTTCAATCAATTAATCTGAATATTCTTTTTTCAATTAATAATTTATGCTACTAAACAGTGAAAATCACCAATCATTACTTCTTACAGCCTAAGTTGATGTCATCAAATGTCTTAGTTTCTCTGAAACCATAAGATGTTCAATTCACTGAATTTAACTTAAGGAAAAGAAGCAAATTCTCAGTTTTTATGAGGCTGCAATCATCATATATTTGGAATTTTTTTAACTTGAAAAATGATAAATTGATATGCAAAATAGCTGCCAATTAATTTGATATTAATCTATTAATAGAATTGCATAGTAAAACTGCAAAGACTTATCTTTGCAGTTTTACTATGCGATTCTGCTGAATATTATTTAAATGTTTGAATTGATTTTTAAATAACAATACTGATTATTAATCGAGTATCGATAAACACAAAATGATCTTACATCTTCTTTTATAATTTTATAATTTGTTATCTGATATAGCAATGTGGATTTGGTGGTCAATGTTTAAGATGTTTCACAACAAAGTGGACTGTTGGACAACTATAAGCAAACATGTGAAAAAATTTACTGGGAATTGATATTTAATTATTTTCCAACATTTTATTGACAAAACAATATTTTTTTATTAATTGAGAAAATAATCCACAAAAGAAAATGTATTAGTTAATTTTAATCAACACCTTTTAGCTGTCCCTAAAGACAAACTCAACATCCTTAGTGGAATATAGGGCTGCTGCGGAAACAAAAAAAACTCTTGAGCGACACATATATATTCCCTACATTACCACAATCAAACATCATAAAAGCCTTGGTATCCTCTATAAACCGTTTCACCAGAACTGAGTCTTGTTATTGTTATCAGCTTCCATCTCGGTTCATTTCCTGACAATTTCTGCTGTCAACAAACACTACAACAGGCAATGAGGCCTCAGAGGCTAAAATAGTCACATGCGTGCCAAAGTGAGACTAAATAAGGAAATAAACTTGCGCTCAATTGGAATGGCTGGGTTTGATTCTCATGAAGAAAGGATTGGTCTATTAAGGACAAGAATACCATATGAAACACAATGAGAGGGGATGTGAACAACACAGGACTCGCTCACCATTTGAGCTGCGATGACAGGCCGGTGGTGCCTCATGCAGCCGGACACTCACAGTCAGAGGTTTGTTATTCTAAAAGATCAGCGTCACAGCTGCAGAGAGACACCACCCAGTTGTATCTCACACACTTTTCAAATTCTAAACTCCCAAAATGTAATTACAATCCTTTAACTGTAACAAGAGGAAGCACATTTAGGGTTCTAGTGAGAATGTTCTCTGTGTAAGTGGGATCACAGGGAGGCTGGTTCATGAGAAACCACATATTGTCATGCATGTCTGAAATGCAGTGGGGAAATGCGACTATTACCTAAGTACCTTTACTCAAGTTCTGTACTTTTAATTATAATTTTAAGTTACTTTACTCAAATATATTTATTTTATTTATTCTCAGACTTGGAGGCTAATATTGTACTTTTAACTCCACCACATTTACTTAAAAGCTTTACTAGTTACTTTGCAGACAAATTTTACTCATTAACCAAATATAATCCACTAATGAAACAGGATGTATTATTATTTAATTAAGCTTCCCAACAGTAATAGTTCAAATTATCCCCTTTACCAGCTAGTAATGGTGATACCTTCAAACTGACCAATAACATAGCCTGTATGTAAAGATGGACGACATGATAGCTCCTCAAAAGTGCAGCCAAATCATCTGGACCACCCCCTGGTGGCTGGCTGCAGTAAGGGTCATAAACTCAGCCTCCTCCATATTAGAGGATGGAACATGGGCCAAACTACACGTTAAATACATTTGCTGTCATTTTAGTTTGCTCTTATCACACTGATGTTTGTTCAGGTGTTCATGTTTCGATAAGCTTACTTTTAATTCGTTATTTGAGGCTATTGAAATGATGGGACAGGTCATGATTGACAGCTGAGACTGACTTGCGATTGGTCGAGCGCGTGTATCAGTGGAGTCTCGATACCATGGTAACACACCACGATCACTACTGAACAGACTACATCTTCGTACACAGTCTATGATCAATAGTTATGATCCCATAATATAATATAAATGATTCTGACACGGTCCATTCTGCACGTTTACTTTTTAGACATGCTGCTAATATCCACTTTTATTTAAGTAAAAAATCTATTTACCTGTAATACTACTTGTGTAGTATTTTCGACACTGTGGTGTTGTTACTTTACTTAAGTAAAGGTTATGAGTACTTCCACCCCTGCTGATACATGTTGACTGCCACACCCTGCTGTTGCCGGGGGGTCCTGTGTGCCACCAACATCGCAGAGTTAATTATAAAGCACCACTGTCAAAATCTTTCCTGCTAGAATCCTGAAGTATGCGGTTATTCTCAGAGTTCGCAGTCGGAGTGACAGTAGAGAAAAAATATGGCACCCATAGTGAGAGGCAGTGTTGGCTTCACAAAGTCACTTGTCTTACTCAAATTCGACCTCAGTTGACACTAAATTTGTGGTTGAAAGCAAGTACTGGTGAGGAATGGCCACACACCCACACACACACTGGTATAATTAAACTTGTGAGGACACTGAACTAGCTTGCATTATTTCCCTAACCATATAGAAGCCTAACCCTGATCTCATCCTTAACCTAATTCTAAACTTATCCCACTCTAACACATTAGCACACAAACAGACTGCGGAAAGTGGTGAAACCTGTCGGTGAGCCAGTGTTGATTTGCAATGCTGCCAATATTGAAGCAGCCCGTCTGTCATTCAATTAAACCGGACACGGCGCAGCCATCCTCTGGCAGTAAATATAGACCGTGGGAGCCCAAAACGGCAACTGTGGAATGGAAGCTGTGCACCGCTCTTACAACTGCTTCGTAAACGTGACAGAGACCAACTTTAGACAGAGATAAGAGCATTCAAGTTGCAATAACACAAACAGGGACTGGTTTATGCCGGCTCTCTGCCGGTTGTAATACAATCCAAACTCAGAATAAAAGCCTTCAAATGTCAAACTTCATAAATAGCGCAAGATCTGGAAACAACATCCGAATCTGCAGACTGTTTACTACATTAATGTTCAGAGTCCTGCACTGACAACTGCTTGCAGACCTTCGTGTGAAAGGGTTTATACTGTACAGAGGCTTAAACAGCAGGAAGCACCTGCTTAAATAGTAATTTAGTAATTTAGTGTCGATGATTGGATTTCTGCTAGATGCCGATAGTGAAACCTGCTCCCACTGTGGACCTCCCTGGAGGGGGAAGTGAAAAAGTTTCTGCCTGCCAGTGTAGACCGAGAAAAGCTTGACTCACGAGAGGCTTGCAACTCTAAGATTCACTGTTACGAACGCTTTTAAAGAAAATCTTTTCCCTTTACCAGCCAGCAAAGATGGCAAATGTTATGATGTGATGTGCAAACGCTGACGAACAGGCATTTTCTTTGATTCGTGCCGGCAAATTTCAGATCATACGACACGTGACCTTTTCACGCGCAAAATAAACCGAAGCATACCTGCTGCTGTGCAGGTTTAGCAGCCAGACATGACACCATGTCGAAAAAGGGGCGGCTCAACAAGGCTCAAATGCACAGCGGTACTTAAACCTACCCACTCCTCTCAAGTTTAATCATGTGTCCTGCTTACCCCGCCCACCCAAGACATTCATTGACTGAACTGCTTCTTTAACTACCGTTGAATTCTCCCAATATGAACACGCATGCTTTTAGCTATTCAAGTGCAGATCTGAGCTCCTCGCATGTATGAGTTTTAAATGTGTCCCACTTCTGAGAAATCTTCATAATGAAAACTCCATCTTCATCTTACAAGTGAGCGGGCCTGCCAACTATCTGCCCTCTGGCCACTCGGAGGTTGGGGCGTTGGTTCTGTCTCGAGTGGCCCCATCATGCCAGTGTTTATGAGGCTTGTATTTTTATTTACGCCCACAGGCCTTCCTTTAGTTTCATCGGGTAATCATGAAGTCCTGTGGAGTGAGAGAGGTCACTATACCTGCCTTGTTTTTTTCCCCCATGGAAGTCTGGCTCTCCATTGCGAGCATTAGCACAGATTACACAACAGCTTCTAAATAGAGGAGCGCAGTGTCGGACGCCTCGCAAATATCACAGCCTCATTCAAGTTTCAGGAAAAAGTGATCCCGGCATTTATGTCATGGAAACCGCCGAGGTGGAACCACTGGGAAAATACACTCAGGTGCCAGTTTATTTGGAACACCAGGCTAAAACGAATGCAGCAGTCAAAGCATTAATCAAAGCTCCACAGCAGCTCAGTTTGTGGTGATTTAACTTTACGGTCATTTTGGAGGCTACACTTTGTGCTGACGTACACAAGCCTCTTTCTGTGTGATGCTATTTAGCAGTTTAGATTCATCAAGGGTAGGATTCATTGACTTAGTTTTTATTGAGGGCCAACTCGTGTCACAGCGACTGTGTGACTCAGACTCTCTCTGGTGAGATGATGTCAAATTCTTGCACTCAGGGTCCGATGGCTTTTCAGGTGCATTTCACACTTACTCAAAACTTTCTTTTGTAATGTGGGGAATGCGGCCAGGACTGTGAGTGTCATTGTAGCGCATTAACATTAATTACCACATGTAAACTGATGATCACATTCTCAAACAAATATTTGCTATTACATGATGAGACATATAATACACACAAACGTTTGTACTTCTATCTTAGTGAGGACACTCATTGACATAATGCATTCCCTGGCCCCTAACCTTAACCTTAACCATCCAAAACAAATGCCTAACCCTAACCCTAACCCTAAACCTCATTCTAACCCTAAGCCTAAAACCAAGTCTTAACCCTCAAAAATCACATTGAAAAAGTGAGGACTGGCAAAAATGTCCTTACTTTACAAAAAATATCCTCACTCTGTAGGTTCTATGCTTAAAATGGTCCTCACAAATATATAAGTACAGGAACACACACACAGTAATTTCTCCCCCAATCACCTGGTAGATGAGGACTTTGAAGTTGCGTCTCTTCAGCAGCTCGTTCTCGTTGCTCTCCAGCTTCTTGATCTGGCCCGCCTGCTTCTCCAGGTTGGAGCGCACCGTCTTGACGTTGACGCTGACCTTGCGTACCTTCTCCAGCATTTTGTTGACCGCGTTGGCGGTCCCCACGTGGTTCTTGGACAACTTGGTCAGCTCCCCCTGGATGGTCGACACAGACTTCTCCATGGACTCCTGCCGGGCCTCGAGGCCATTCTGGGTCTGCTGGATCTGGTCGACCACGCCGATGATCTTGTCGAGCAGGGAC
This sequence comes from Hippoglossus hippoglossus, assembly GCF_009819705.1. NCBI lineage: Eukaryota > Metazoa > Chordata > Actinopteri > Pleuronectiformes > Pleuronectidae > Hippoglossus > Hippoglossus hippoglossus. Next base: position 8,431,536 of record NC_047158.1, on the reverse strand, counting down.
AGGACCATGACCCCGTTCATCTGGGCTTCACTCGGGCCTCCGGAGACCAGCACCAGGTTCCCGTCCTCTGAGGGGACGTCGTCATCATCATCATCATCTACTGCCGGCTCCGTGGCGGCACTCACCAGAGCTACCTCCTCATCGTCGTAAGCCACCTCTGCCAGGGCTGTGTGCTCCTTCATGACACTTGTGCCTGCCATGGCTGTCAAATCGCTTGCACGCCAACTACAGATAAAAATACACAACTGAAAAAAAACCTGCAGGAGCCACTCTGCACAGAAACTCAGTCCCTGACGCTTTTTCAATTTTCAGTTCCACTTGTTTGCCTTTTCCTAGTCTAATTTCCACTTTAACTTTCTCTTCACCCTCCGTCTCTCACACTCTACCCTCTCTGTCTCTCTCTGCCTCTGCTCTGGGATGCCAGCCAGCCAAGGGGAGAAGGGCCTCTCACAGCTGAGGCATGTGTGCCCTGACTCAAATGCCTCTGCTCCCTGTGTAACCACCCCTTCAAACATTTCCCTCCCTACACCCGCCCCCTTCCCCGGCTTCCCTTGCTGCAGGGGCTCCACCCAATTGTGTCTCCATGCGCAGGGCAGCATATCTCCAGACTCCCCCTATACGTGACACAACTCTTTTACAGGGAGCAGTGAGGGGGCCATCACAGGTGAGATCCAGTCCCAAAAAAAAGTCTCATAATCATAATCAAAGAAAATAAATTAACCAGGCGATAAAGTTTTACATGGAAAACACATTTTGAAGAGTGAGTGTAACAAGTTCTCTCTTAAACGTTCATAGTCATCTTTCTTTCTTTCACTTTTTTCCTGACTTGTGACAGTGTTTGACCATAGGCTTCTTCAAACATTTATTTATTTGTAAATATAAATGTGAAAAGAGAAGTTGTGAGGGAAGGCAATCCTCCATATATCAGTGCTTTGTTTAACAAGTGATTTATGACAGCTCAAATTGTGAGAGCAAAAACCAGAGAATTAAAACACCAAGGGACTTGTTTTTACCTGAGAAACATTTCAACCAATTAATTTCAAATATGTCATAACATGACATGACAATCTAAACAATTAACACCAAGCCAAGACTGTGCAATATACCAAATATGATAAAGATGATTTGATATTGATAAGCAACTATTATCATTATATTATATATATTTTTCCATTCCCTCTGAGATCCTTCTTCCGTTTTTAGTATGGATGGAAGTTGATTGAAGTCCTAGGGTTAGCGGATGTGTACTGCTGTGTGTGTATGTGTGAATCATATAAGATCATCTTATTCTTTCTTTCAGCTGTTAAAGGTTCAGTGTGTAGAATTTAGTGACATCTAGTGGTGAAGTTGCATGTTGCCGCTGAATACCCCTCACCTCAACCTCCCCTTCCGAACATGAAAGAGAACCACTGGCAGCCGTCATAAAAACATTGTAAAAAACATGGCGGCCTCTGTATAGAGGACCCGCTCGAAAAATAAATATAAAGGGCCCATTCTAAGGAAACAATTTGTACAATTTAGATGATTACACACATGTCACTGGAATTCTTTATATTCAATTTCTGCCAATATATCCCTTTCACCTAAATCTCTAAAACAACTCATCATGCCAAACGCATATAACCGAATAGATACTTTTACGGTTGTTTTGCGCACTTAATCCACTGGGAGGCGCTAAATGCCCGTGATCACTGTTAAACGATGAACCTCTGCAGGCATCAAGGCGGACATAATAAAAACACATAGATGTTTCCGGTGCAGACCTTCAAGATAAAAGCGGCGGAAGTGGGCTGGAGCTGCTGGTGTTCAATGTGATTCTGCGTCTGCTTCACTTCCTCTTTCTTCAGACCACCGAGCAGTCCACAACAAACAGAGAAGAGGAAACCAGGGCGGAAGTCGGAGTGTGACAGAGACGAGGAGAGAGAGGATCTGCACCCCGACAGCAACAACACAGAGGTAAAAAAAAAGAAAAAAGAATATGGCTGAATAACAATTCAATTAACTGACACTAGAAACCGTCGCTTTCATGCTATGAAATGGGTTCAGTCTAATATTACAGAGCAGGTGCGCTAAGTTAGCATTAGCCGTCATGTTAGCTCATTACACTGCCAACTCACGCCTTTAAGTGAGCTAATTTAGCTAACCGACACCACCAACATCTCACAATAACATCACATTAAGTAAAATCCAGTTGTGTCGCATTTTATCTTGTTCTCCATGTTGAAGCTCCACCAGGATGCTAACCAGGGGCTAACTCCCAATGGTGTGTTACTATAGATAAATAACGTTAACGCCTGCTAATTAGCCAACACTCCCTGTCTCTGCCATGCTACGTTATTAGCATGATGTGTCATAGTGTTGTTGCATCAATGTGTCAGTAGATGTGTCAGTAGCTGTTGTAGCTCTGTAGCACCTCCAGCTTTGACAGGCGAAGCTGCAGCAGTCAGTGAGCTGAGCTCGTCAGTAGCTGTCTGATGTGTCAGTTTATAGATTTACAGTTAACAAAATGTGTTTTTCCCAACATTACATTTTACATTACTTGCATGTGATGGTGTGGTAATGTAAACCTGTGTTATAGCGCCAGGTCAGTGGATGTGCACTCAGTCGTGATGTGCTCGGGGCTTACGAGAGCTACAGGTCACATGCTACCTTGTAATCCACAGATCCACAGATAAGCCCAGTGTGGTGGTTTTTACAGTAGGAGGTTATGTTGCTGGATATCCTGGGAAAACTTCACCGTATTACGTATAACATTCTGCCTGCCAGGATCACTAACTTGTGCTTTACTTCCACATTAAAAATCCACTGTACACACAGGTCTTTTGATGTCAGAGATCAAACTCTTCCTAAGCATAAGAACATTCCTGTACTAATCATGGGATCAGCATGGGGAAGGCTAAAATACAGTTTTTCTATTTTTCTTTTCTTTTTTTTAAAGTCACATGCCATCTTCTCACACTTGTGCGAAACTAACACAGAACTGACACAGGCCTCCCTCATTAGTGGTTGTGACACTTGTGCGCCAAATAGAGAAAAGTGTTGAATGTTGAACGAAACTGAAAAGAGAGTTTGGTTTCTATTCTCACCACTAACGGTAAAACATTATGTTTTCTAGAGGTGCTGCTTGATTCGAGGGAGCGGCGCAGGGCTCACATCCTTCAGCAACATGGGGGAACTCTTCAGAAGTGAGGAGATGACGCTGGCTCAGCTCTTCCTCCAGTCCGAAGCTGCCTACTGTTGTGTCAGTGAACTGGGAGAGATTGGGATGGTGCAGTTCCGTGATGTAAGTTCACCTCTATCCCGTCCTGTCGCCCCCTGTTTCATAACGCCTTAGTTGTTTACTTGTGAAACAGACCAACAAATCAGTCGGCTGATTATTCCAGTCGATATTGGTCATCGGCCTCTACTTTCACTCACATGGCCACTAACAAAAAATGGCCACAGACACATCTTTAGACATTTAATATATTTTTTGAGTGTAGATTTTTGACTACTTACATTTTGAATAAGTAGAACGCACTAATACATTGGGGTAAAATGAATCTTTAAAAATGTAAACAACAGCGTAATATTGACTAGTGTAAACATTATTTACTTCAGATTCTGCTTGACATTTTCTACCGAATAAAACGCATAAAGCGTAACGTCTTTGTGGTTATGTAGAGATGATCACATCAGTAAAACTGTTGAGAAAGTGCATGCCTTCTGCACCATGTTCATCATGTGCTCACAGCTGACCCTTCATTCCACGCATGAGAAAGCCCATTCCTGACGAGCCCTGAGAGAAGCTTTGTGCTAGAGTATAGGTTGGGCTTTAACAAGAGTAGGTCCGTGCATCCACAGTGGTGTTTTATTCATATGATCAAGTTACACTTCACCAATGAAAAAAAAAAACAGTATTAAATCTTAAGAAAGAATTTGTTTTTTTAAACCTTTTTTAAAGTTTATTGTTATACTCTAACATCAATGGAAAGGTTGTTTTATTGTATTATTTAGTCACAGGGTCTGGAGCCGCTTAGGTTGTTAATGAAAGTGTGTGTACTTGGTCTAACACCTACTCTGATACAAATGTTACTGGAGCACAATTATAGTATTTCTTAACTGTCATTTCTTTGCAAACATGACAGTCCATGTTGTGTTGCTTGACCTTGAATTACGTTCTTTTTCCTCGCAGCTAAATCCTGATGTGAACGTGTTCCAGAGAAAGTTTGTTAATGAAGTGCGACGATGTGAAGAGATGGATCGCAAACTGAGTAAGTGAACTTAGAGCACTTGCCTTTGCACTGAGATTTAAGCTCTCAATCACTGACAGATTTCCTTCAGGTGGTTTCCATAGAGGCCGTACATAAGGTCAGTATATATCTGAAAGGATAAAAAATGTCAAGGGGAGGAGGATTAGACGCATCCTGAGCCTGGCAGCTGTATGAAACTTTGCGATGTAGCTTGTATCTTAAAGGTAATGATCAAAATGGATATATAGAGACAAATCCTGGTGGGCCACTGGACAGTCATGATATAAATTATGTTTTTGCCAGCCCTGTCAGTCCCATCTCCAGCCCCAACCCCTGTCAGTCAGAAGCTTCTGTGTTTTTGCTTGAATTCGTGGGTGGACATAAAAAATTGCTGCCACTCATACAGGCAGCCCCTTATGCTTATAAGGAGAGATTCTTTATTCAGCATAAAACAACTCTATGCACGCCTGTACCCTTCTTTTCACCTTTTTAATTCTCACTTACAGGATTTGTGGAGAAAGAAATAAAGAAGGCAAACATCGAAATCATTGACACTGGAGAAAACCCAGAAGTCCCCTTTCCGAGGGACATGATCGACATGGAGGTGACTGCTCTCAATCTCTCTACAAGATAAACAGTGATCTCTATCATCCACTGCTTCCTGCTACTCACCTCTCTGAACGTCTCTCCACAGGCCACATACGAGAAGCTCGAGAATGAGCTGAAGGAAATAAACACCAACCAAGAGGCCCTAAAAAAGAACTACTTGGAACTGACAGAGCTCAAACACATTCTGCGTCGCACGCAACAGTTCTTCGACGAGGTCAGCTTCAATGAGAGTTGTTTAATGTTGTGGTCGCCTGAAAGAGAAGTGAAATTTGTCTAGTTATCTATGGTTACGGGTACAAATTTCAACCGAAACTCATCTCAGTTTTGCATACCTGCTGATGTCTATGCTGATTAACACGCACACAAAGGGACATTTATTGCTGCTTGATTTGGCAAAGGGTTTTAGTTCTCATGATTCTTTATTTGCTCACATGACCAAATCTATTCACATCACTTATTAAGCTGTAATAGCACTGCTGTATAGCACTTTATTAAGGCTCAGCACAGTGTACTCTGTTCATTTGTCTTTTAAGTAAAATTCCTTCCTTTCCACCTTTGCCCCACTTCAATTCCACTTCACTGCCTTCACAAGCAAACCTGTGTGAACTTACAATGCCAAATGGTCTTTTACAAGTTGTTATGAGCTTAGAATGAGGTGAATCATTAATCCAATAACGCGCTGTGTCTGTTCAGCCATTAACCGGTGAAGTTCACTATCTTTGCTGTAAACAAACCCTGGCTCATTATCTTCCTTCTGTCCAAATCTCATTACCTTTATGTGAGAAATGTCTGAGGTATATTAGATGTATTATATTAGCACTGTTCATGTGTATGTGTGTCTGGCAATGCTGTGGCATAAGTGAATATGTTGCCATCCTAGCTGATGATTTAACTGACTTTCATCCAGATGGAGGATCCCAGTTTACTGGAGGAATCAGCCTCCCCCCTGGATCCCAGTGAGGTTATCAGAGGGACTCCTCTCAGACTGGGGTGAGTCCACTTATGTGGAATTTTGTCATGTAAAAGATTAAGCTTTTCTGTTTGTGATTTCCATTCTGTGCCATCTGTGTCTAAACTGTTAGAACCAGCCAATCAACTCCCACACACCAGCTCATGCCAGAAAGCTTAGACAGACAACAAAGGTCACCTGAAGTGAAAATCGGTTCAGAACATTCACAGAATAAAGAAGAGCGTCCTTTAGTAGACAGATAAAACAAACCCAACCTGTCTTTTAATGTCGGGAAAACCGCAATGACCTGGTTAATATATATATATAATACATTTTCATCCATGTAAAATATTTTAGGATGGATGTCAGAGGACATATTGCACATATTTTAATGTTTTTGTGTAAAAATACACAAGATATAGATGGAATTTTAATGGAAATTAAAAAACTGTTGAAATCGTGGAAGAGTAAAGATGGGGATGATATATTTTTTGATAAGCGATAACAATAAAAACAGAGACACAGGATTATAATTTTTTCATTTAATGGGGCCTTTAAGTTGTATTTTATCCATACCAGCCAAGGGAACTAGTAACAAGTGATGTTTGGTTCGTTATAGATTTGTAGCTGGAGTCATTGGCAGAGAACGTATCCCCACATTTGAGAGGATGCTCTGGAGAGTTTGCAGAGGAAACGTCTTCCTGAAGCAGGCAGACATTGAAGAACCTCTGGAGGACCCGACCACGGTCAGTTCATTTAATAAACAAAATGATTTGTAGCCTGTAAGCGTGGTCAGATATGGTACATGCTTCACTGTTCTGCTACCAAACTCCAATTTCTTTTCCCCACAGGGCGACCAGGTCCACAAGTCTGTCTTCATCATCTTCTTCCAGGGAGACCAGCTGAAGAATAGAGTCAAGAAGATCTGTGAGGGGTGAGTGAATCAGCAACATTTTACACCTGTACAAAACAAGTTTATCAAGTGTTCTCAGCCGACATATCCTCATCTGTAATCCTTCATCTGTCCTTAGCTTCAGAGCCACTTTGTACCCTTGCCCAGAAACACCGCAGGAGAGGAAAGAGATGTTAGCAGGAGTGAATGCTCGCATTGATGACCTGCAAATGGTAAATGCACTGTCAGGGAAAACACCCACACACTGTTTTTGCTTCTGCTTGTTTTTTACATCACAGTGAGTCGGTAGAGGAAATTACATAAGACAGGAAGTGATCTGCTCTTTTCATTTTGCTCTCAGACAAACGTCTAAGCCAGATATGCTTCTCATAAGAAGTACATTTATTAGATATATGTTGCACAAATGATACCTCCATAGAAAATATTAGATTGTATGATTTATGGGACTTTAAATTGGCTGTTTTTGGCCCAAGTCTCTCATATGCTCCTAAACTCAGTCAACCAGCTGTGTCAGGTTTGTTCAAGTAGGATATCCTCAAATATTGTGAGATCACCGACCATTTCCGTAACAGCTTGTATGACTCAGTTACATGGTGCTTGGCATGCCTCCTGTATGCATGTATGTATGTGTCTTGGTGTTTGTGGATGCAGTGTTATGCTTGTCGCTACGTGGGCTACGTGGAATGACAGAATGGCATTGAAGATGAAGAAAGTGGAGCTATTTGGCCAGCGGTCAGCAATGTGTGTGGCCCATTAAGCCTCTCGACAGCAGGGAAAACCGTGCCTGTGGGCAGACAGCACAGTTCAAGTGGCCTGTTACTGTTTCCTAATCATGCCAGTAAATGTAAACCCTTTCTATGAATATCGAGGAATGTGTGATTCATTGCTGCTATTTTTAGTTTTCTTCTTATGATAGCCTTTTTTGGTCGTCGTATACATTACAATCTGCACAGCTGTGACTCTATTTAAAAAGATTCTTAGATGACAAATGTTTAATGATTTGATTTGTTAAAATCTAAATGATCTGATGACCCTGATAGGCAGCAATAACAATGATCTTTCAGATATGTGCTGAGCCCTGGAAGTTCCGGAGTTCATGTTTAATAACACCTTAAAGACAAATCCACATAAGTCATGCAACAAAATAAGCTACAAAATCTGATAATACAATCTTATAATACAACCATGTAAAGTATTTTTTCAGACATTGACCAACTTGGCTCTTGTCTGTCCCTAAAGGTGCTGAACCAGACAGAGGATCACAGGCAGAGGGTCCTGCAGGCTGCAGCCAAGACAGTCAGAGTGTGGTTCATCAAGGTGAGGAAGATGAAGGCCGTCTACCACACCCTCAACCTCTGCAACATCGACGTCACTCAGAAGTGTCTGATCGCTGAGGTGTGGTGTCCCGTCTCTGACATGGACTCCATCCAGTTTGCCCTGCGCAGGGGGACGGTGAGTAACTGAGCAGCAGTAAATAGAGACTTTCCTCCCTTTACTAAGTTTAACTCATAGTTTATTGACACAAAGGGCTGTTTTTTTTCTTAGATAATAATTATAATATAATGATAATTCATTCAGACAGATTCAAGCTTCGCTGTGTCTAACTTAAATAAAACAGAACCAGACTGAAGAGCTTGTTTTTCTAGCACGTGCTTGATTGAGGAGTGGAGAGGCCAAGGCAGTACATTGAAACTCTAAAGTCATGGTTCTCAAACGTGTGGTAAATAAATTTTGGACTGTGGCAGAGGCAACTGCCATCAGGAAATACTGTTGCCATGAGGGGGTGCACTGGTACTGGTTCCAAGGAACAATGGGCTGTAAAACCCTAAATCATATGAAGTGAGAAAGAAGCAGGATATCTCTTATTTCTGTGCAGTTAGATGTCAGTATTCTCAGAGCATCATTTTAATATATCTCCATCATATGTTGTGCCGATCACATAACTTCCTCACTCTTGAAATTGCTGTTTGTTGCATGAGATTAAAAAGGAACGGAAGAAGATTTCTGTTAAAATAAAATGTATGTCTGACATAACCACGCCTTTTTGCGACATTGTTTTCTGCACTGCAGGAAAAAAGCGGCTCCACTGTGCCTTCCATTCTCAACAGAATGCAGTCTAAGCAGACCCCACCCACCTTTAACAAGACGAACAAGTTCACCTCCGGCTTTCAAAACATTGTCGATGCCTATGGGATTGGCAGCTACCGAGAGATCAACCCTGGTGAGAACGTGCCACACTGTCATTCCGGTCATATTTAGATCCTCAGCGTTATCCTTGTCGTCTGAGGCAGGTTTTTGTTCATGAAAAGGTCTGTTTACTCAGCTGCCTGCAGTATTAAACTCCAGTCACTGACAGGCTTTCTGGCCTCAGCTGCCGCCTCATCCATTATCACCTTGTTGTGACGTGTTTCATAATGCGTGTCACTCATTTGTTGTTTTCACTCCCCACACCACCTCCCTCTCATGTGATGCCTGCCTCCCTGCCGCCTCGTCTCCAGCGCCATACACCATCATCACCTTCCCTTTCCTTTTTGCGGTCATGTTTGGTGACCTTGGCCACGGGGTGCTCATGACCTGTGCCGCCCTGTACCTTGTGTTGAGAGAGCGCAGGCTAATGGCCGATAAGAACGATAATGAGGTATGGATCCCGTCATTCCCATCTCACCAGTCATACACCATCTTTACAGGTGAAAGACTAACCCCCCCGAGCTGTGAAAGACCTGGTGCTTCTTTGGATTTATGCTCATGATTGCAGAGATAGAGCTTTTTTTTCAATCTCAGTACTTATGTACTGTATATGTTGATATATCTTTCTTCTGCTTTGGGGCAGATGTTCAGCATGGTGTTTGCAGGGCGCTACATAATCCTGCTGATGGGAATCTTCTCTGTCTACACGGGCATCATTTACAACGACTGCTTCTCCAAGTCCCTCAACGTGTTCGGCTCTGGCTGGAGCGTCAGGCCAATGTTTGACGCTCGAGTAGGAGGCAACTGGACGTAAGTGTCCCTGACGATGACTGACTGGTGCTATTACCCAGTGACTGTTGTAGCTGTGTGGCCGTTCAAGTCAGATATCTGATTTGTGTTTTCATCTGTTCAGGGTTGAAACACTTGAAGGCAATAAAGTTTTGCAGCTGGACCCATCGATAGATGGAGTGTTCAGGGGGCCATACCCCATCGGCATCGATCCGGTGATTATTTAAATATGTTTTCCAATAATTCTGCTTTGTACAGACAAGCCATGTAACATCATGGTGATCTAACAATTGTTGGTATTGCTAATTGTGCCATTTTATGTAACTTGATCATCTCAGATATGGAACATTGCGACCAACAAGCTGACATTCCTGAATTCCTTCAAGATGAAGATGTCTGTGATCCTGGGAGTATTTCACATGCTCTTTGGAATATCTCTCAGTCTCTTCAACCACCTGTGAGTTTTTCCATCAACATGAATCCTTGTTGTTTGTTCCTGTTTGAAGAAGTGCATAATTGCCTGTGCATAATTGTCTGTGTTTTTCTTCAGTTATTTCCAGAAGCCCCTGAACATCTACTTGGGATTCATCCCGGAGATCGTCTTCATGTCCAGTTTGTTTGGCTACCTCGTGATACTGATCTTCTATAAGTGGATCGCATACAACGTACACACATCCAGGGATGCTCCCAGTCTCCTCATTGCCTTTATCAACATGTTCCTCTTCAACTACAACGACCCCAGTAACAAACCACTCTACAGCGGACAGGTTGGATACACATGTTGGTTACGTTCCATCCATTCTTTTGTCCTCAAATGAACCACAGAAAAATCACTGTCCTTTTTTTTCTTTTTGTGTAGGCGGTTGTACAATCACTCTTACTGGTTATCGCCCTGGCATGTGTTCCCTGCATGTTAATAGTGAAAACTCTGATTCTGCGGAGGCAGTACTTGTGGCGGAAAAATTTGGTAAGATGAAACAGACCTGCATCGACTTAAAATATTTTAATATATAGTAAACAATAAAAAAAAAAAGATATTACTTTACCCATCTTGTGTGACAGGGTACCCAGAACTTTGGAGGGATCAGGGTGGGCAACGGGCCCACTGAGGACGAGGCTGAAATCATCCAGCATGACCAGCTCTCGCAGCACTCTGACGAAGAACCTGAGGTAAAAAGATTAATAAATAAAGACTCGTCTGTAATGCCGTCTCCTTGGAAATTGTCTCCTTTTCTCGGCCACAAGGCAGGAGTAACGACACTTACTGAGGTTATACGATCTACTCACGTCTTTGAATAATTCAGTCACTCAGACATGGTCGGAAACAGAAATCGATACCTCACGTCTCCACTTCCACTGTGTCAAATCAATCCAAAACATCAATTATGGATTAAAGTCTGGTCTGACAAGAGAAGGTTTAACGAGCTCCAATGTGTGTCAGTTTTTAAAATATGGTTCACTCCTTCCTTAGTCATTTCAAATGCTGTCTTTGATGTTTACGTGGTTTCATAGTTTCTTCCATCCATTCACATTTGTTGACACTTTTGTAAGTGTAAGGTGTAAGTGTTGTAATTACCTGATGAAATTTCATGGCCCGATGAAGAACCCGTTACATTTTGGAGCAGATCTGGATAAATCGACTTTTCTTTAACATTGCGAGACAGGGTGTTTTAGCCATAATGGAGGTATGCCCTTCTAGTGTAACTCCAAATGCGCTGACTTAAAGTGTGAGCAGACGTGTCATTCTTTAATGTTTGGTTCCTCTTGTTTCTATTTAAATGTGTGTAACGGATTTCTCTCATCACTGTTCTATTTACTCATGTCTTTCTCTCCATCTGTGTGTGTCTGTGTGCTGCCAATAACCAAGAGTTGCCTTTTGTCACCTGCTTTCAAGGCCCGTGAAGAGGAAGAGGTAGGACAGGAGCCCGTGCTACACCCCCACCCTGCAACCTATCCCCTTGTCTTGTCAAAGTGCATGTGGAGCCAATTCTGTCCCTTTCTGTCCCTCGCTTCGTATTTTGTCCTCCACTGTCTTCTGCTCTTAGCTGTTTCTGCTGTCTGTATTAGTCGGTGTTTGGTAGCGGCTGGTTCTTTGGGTTCACAGGGTGTTAAGACGACGGTGCATCTTCTAATTTAGCTTCAATTACCTGAATGATCATGTAAATACAATGAAGCGGCTCCTTCTGTATGGACCTCAGGACCCAGAGATGTTGTTTTCCAGAGTTTCATGCTGACATACAGTAATGTTTTGATTTGATGTCTTGTTATGTCCCATAGTTTAACTTTGCGGATGTCGCAGTACATCAGGCGATCCATACCATAGAGTACTGCCTGGGCTGCATCTCAAACACCGCTTCCTATCTGAGGCTCTGGGCCCTCAGTCTGGCTCATGCACGTAAGTACACATCCTTTATCCTTGCTTAATTAAAGAGGCAATACACAGACATTTTATGAAGGGAAATAAACTCTGTCTGCATTCAAATGAAATGCATGCACCTCCAAGTTTATCTGAGCAGTGACATCTGTGTGTTCTCTCATGTGCAGAGCTGTCGGAGGTGCTGTGGACCATGGTGATGCACATTGGCCTTTCTTCCAACAACCTTGCAGGTTTCATCCTCCTGGCCATAGTCTTTTACTTCTTTGCTGTTCTCACAGTTGCCATCCTCCTCATTATGGAGGGTCTGTCAGCCTTCCTGCATGCACTGCGACTGCACTGGTAAGCTTTTGCATTTGTCCTCAAATAGTTTTTTATATGTGTATATTATATATTTTCATATTTAATATAAACTTCAATCACAGTTCCATGTGCGACATCTGTGGAGTTGTTCTGTTGTAACTTGTTAAAGATGAGCTGCATGACCGTAAGCACTGCAAACTGCAGAGCTGTAGCGCCATCTGCAGGCAAGAGGTTTTTTAACTTTACTGGTTCTCAGTGGAGCATCCCAGGGTGCACAGAAATGGATATAATACAAATGAGAGGTAACCTGTTCTGTTTATGAGTGAATTCATAAAATTGGTCACCATTTAATCTTCTGTCTTTCAACTTTCGAACTTAGAAAATATAGATTGTGTAGTTCTAATATCCAGTAGAGCTGGACCAATTTGGATTTTTAGAGACCGATGTCAATTATCATTTTCTAATCGTCTGCCAGTCAATTTGGCTGTGTCCTATTTAGAAATCAAAAACTCCCATTGCCCATCACTCAAACTCTTTCCTGGCTGGGGACCTGGAACATGTTTGGCTCATGTCAGTGTTGTCTTTTCCATTTATGTTGTGTTTGCAGTCTCCTCAGTGTAGCACAGACAAGTCTTTGTTGTCCCCTCATAACTGTCTTTGTCTGGCTTTGTTGAATGTCATCCTGGGTTCATAATCCACTGGCACATTTACAGAGCATGCCTGTGCTGCAGCCACTCCTCTATAATTGTCCTTTATACAAGAATGCTGGGTGATTCAGCTTTCACCAAATGGGCTTCAAGGACAATTGGATGTAATTTTGAGCACAGGGAAGCTGAAATAATAACCCATCATAGCTTTTATATGGCTCTTGAAATAATTTGATGATTGGATGCATGATTTGTGCAGGATTTTTAGAATCTGTTTGCCGATGAGGTGGACAACACTTAAGTTTTCATTAGTCAAAGGACAAATCTCTCCACTTTTAAGTGCTCATCTCTATTAAGCTGCTTTCAGACAGCAATGAAGTCCAGACATTTTCCAGAAGGGCTGTATGTGAGAACACAAACTTCAGTGTCAGTTACTCAGTTACATTTCCTCAAAGTTTTCTTGCCACCCACTAGTAAAATGTCCACAAAATATCTTAGTTAGCCCATGTGAGAATACAGCAGGAAAATTCACAGCTATCGAGTTGGCGCGGTGATGATGTTTCTAACACACAAGGGATGCAAAACTGGAAGAAGAGGTGTTTTTATGGACATTTTTCATAGTTCATGTCCGAAAACGTGAAAAGATTTAAGCACTAGCTGAGGAATCATGGAGAACTTAACCATCAAATGTACTATTTTGCAGTGTATGCATCATTTCTGCTAAGCTAGTGTTTACAATTTAAAAAGAATGTAATTATATCTATGGGATTAAAAACAAACACGGATAAGACTTGAAAATTATTAACTTAATGTTACGAATTACTTATTTGTCATTTTGAACACGGCACCATCTGAGCTTTTTTGCAAGGAAACGCACAGGAAGTTATGTACAGAACTGACAGGCTATGGAATGGCAGGTATCTGTGGCTCCTCAGTTAAAAGGTCAACCAGCCATCACTTAGCATTGGCCTTTTTAAAAATAGAGCCCGATCACTTTCCAGAGTGGAAGAGGCTTAGGTATCTGGGTCCAGGAGCAGAGCTGTAGACATGAGAGGGTGCAGGTGGGTGCAGACTGTGGAATGAGGAGCAAGGGTCATCGGCTACAATCCCTGTACTCAGCAATTCCCAACCTGAAAGTCATCACTGCCTGACTGTGTTATTGTGTGACAGGCTTCCTGGGCATTGTTTTTTAATCAGATCTTTATTTTCTCTGCAGGGTGGAGTTCCAGAACAAGTTTTACTCAGGCCAGGGCTTCAAATTCCTCCCCTTCACCTTCGAAAGCATCTTGGACGGGAGGATTGAAGACTGAGACCTGACGCCTCTTCTTCTTCTTCTTCTTCTTCTTCTTCTTCAATTAATATCTCTCATCTGAGAATCTGTGTGGTGTTGAACAGTGATTTTTGAGTGAAGCAGTTTCCCCAACTTTTGAGCCAAGATTATCTGTCAGACTTTCGTTTGTTTTGAACCTCGCGTCATTTTCAGAATCAGTAGCAGAATCTGGAACACCTACTCAGAAATTACCATACATTCATTCCGGAGGAAAAAATATATAGCATTAGCTGTAATCTGTCATGTGTCTCGTCTCAGTGAAGTCATTTTGTTTTACCTGTGTTTTATTTAGTTTATTATTATTTATGCAAAATTCTTTATAAAGCCTGCATTTTTCCTACGTGGGAGTGTTGCAATACTGATTATTACAAACGAAGCTATGTGTAAATTTCTTGACTGATGATGCCGATAAAAGCTAGAAGTCTTTTCCACGTTGGTGTATGCAGATTGTCTCTTTCTCTTGGTATACAAGTACAACTCTATTAAAGTGTATACTGACCTCGCATATCGAGCTTTAAAGGTCTAAAGGGAAAACAATAAAACACCAGGATGTCGGTTGATTCTTTCACAGTTGCATCTCTTGTGTTGTGCTCTGATGTCGATGCCCTTTGTGCTGAGTAATCTGAATAAACTGGAATCTGTCGGTGGTTGTCCTCCAACAACGGAACACACTGAAGGGATTTGACTGTGTCAGCACTAGTGATTTTTGTTCCTACTTCTCAATTCCACTCATGTCAAAGTTTGAAGTGTTTTCCTCCGCTTGAAAGGGAGTAAGAGCGACACACAGGAGTCATGACCAAGTAGAACTCATTCCCCAGAAATGAACGAGCACCGGCAGTCATTGTGCATCTCTTTGTCAATAAAGTAGAAAGAGCTGGTTAATGTTTTGGTGTTGGTTTGATTTTTTGGTCAAACATATGTACTAAAGCAAAAAGTAAAAGTCCTGTTATCTTTCTGAAGTGTAATTACAGAAGTTTTATCAGCAAAATGTACTCGCATCATCAAAAGTAGAAATACTCATTACATAGGAAAAAGCAGCTTAAATGCTGTTTATACATGTTACATAATGTAATTGGGTCTTGAAAACTATTTTCTTGAAACAAGTGCAAACAAATCCCACAGCAAGAAATATATTTTCTTTTGAATTTAAACAGGCTTATTGTAAAAACCTGCATTAGAATGACAAAAAATATATTAAAAAGAATACTAAAAATTTTACTTAATTTTAAAACTAATGAAATAAAAGTAAATTTATAAATAGAAAAGTCAAAATCCTCACAGTGCTGCCAGATTTAATGCTCAATTAATGACAAGTAAATTGAAAAGATGATTTTTTTTTTTTTTATTCGATAAATTGTATTTCAAAATTTGTTTTGTACCGTACATAACGTCTTTCCAAGTAAAAAGTGTAAGAATTTAACTGTCACATGTGTTGGAGTAGAATTAACAAGAACCTTGTTCACTTCAGATGCAGCAGTGGATCATTTATTGTGAGCTAAAATTCAACAAGCACTAAAATAGTTTATATATTTATTATATGTAAATTCCAGAGTTGAATCAACACATCACTTCCATGATCCAATGCAATGAGTGAGTCAGCTGCTGTGTGGTGAGGACCATGTGTTTCACAGTTTTATTTCTCCTCTCGGTGGCGCTGTTGAACAGGTTGTACTGCATATGTGACCGCTCCATGAGAAATAACCGAAATGAAAGTCCCCCCCTTGTATGTCACCAGTTGTAATAAAAGCACGTACAGTGTTTCAGTCCTCCACGGTTGAAGTATTTTGATTACCTGCTCTACTGGTATTTGTGCCTGAAATTGGATATTGGAGATTTATTTGGCAACCCAAGAGGACATAACCCGTAACACCACCGACTGCTATATATTTTGTACATAATGGTCCTTTTCTTTAACATGGCTGTAATTGCCTGGGTTCCCTCAGTCTCACAGTCGCCAGGCCGCTGAGTTATACACCCCAACAGAAGTGTCCATTTGTCTCTCCACCTATTTTGAAAGGGTTTGGTTCAGCTCCACGCAGTATTATTTTTTTATGATTCAGCAGTGATGGAAGAATTACTCAAGGGAATAGCACAGTGTAAACACAGGTTATTCTAAGGGTTATTCTTTCAAAAGTATTGGCATGGAAAGAGCCAAAACTAAAAGTATTCAATATGCAGGATGTTGTATTTTGCTAACAATGTAAATTATAAATGTTTTATTATGTATCTGATTACTGAAGCTGGTAAAGGTGGGGCTAAATCAATTTTAATTACTTTTACTCAAATTGAATTTTAATAGCTTGTGAAATCTCTCCATGGGGATTTCAAAAGTCTAATAAAGTCCTTATCGTTCTTTTATTGGTGAGCTGAAGAAATGGCTTGTTGATAATCAGATATGTGCACATTAGACTACCGACTGCCTGAAGATTAGCCTGTTGAGCTCATTTACAGTCATTTGGCTGTTGATTAATGAGCATTGTCCCTGTCAAATAAACAAATAAATGAAAAAATCAAATGAAATAAATAATCTTTACATAAAATTAAAGAGGACAATTTGTTTGGTGATTATGTTTTGTAGAACAATCTGAAATTGTAAGGTAACTAGTAAAGTTATCCGATGGTAATGGAGTAGTAGTAGTAGACACTTGAGTGGAATGAGAGGTAACAGGAAGTCCAGCAAACCAGGTAAAGGGGAGGGGTCTATAAAAGGGGGTGGGAACCTCACCTGGCCTTTTTTCCTGCATCGAGCACACATGAGGTCAGCGTTGGTTTGGTGTTTGATTTGGTAGGATCCCTCTTTTTTCAATAACTGTGTTTAAAAGCAAGACTTAAAGTGAAAGTGTAGAAATAAAAGATTTGTTAAATGATTGACAATGTGTTTGTTAAGAGTTCACATGTTCAGTGGGGGACTAAGGCTTGAAGCGGTTGTTTAGGCCCTTCAGCCATAAAAAGGAGCTTAAACATAATGGAAACACTTTTAAACAGATTTCAGTCCCTTGTATTTTTTGGAATGTGTGCATTTACATGTTGGGATGGACATGGAGGTCCATATTTTGATGTATGAATGGTGTTGATTATTACTTTTCCTGTGATGGCCTATATTTTTATGAACAAATGTTACGGTATATAAAATCCTGTGAGCCCTGATTGTATTTATTACGATGATGATGCTTTGTCTTCTGGTAATTTTGTACTTGCCATAAATGCTTCTATGCAGTCTCACCTGCAAATTTAACCTGTCAGCCACTTTTAATGTACCATGGCTATTTTATCAATATAGATTCATACCCACCCCTGTATGTCTTTAACTAGGGAAAAGGACTGTGTTCCTTTTTGTTTAGCAAGTTATTTATTTAACATGGATTATGTTTGAAAAGTTTTCATTTATATATTATGGTGATTCTGTTTTTTTAGTTTCAAGTTTAGCTTTGAATTGTTTCATATTATGGATGTACTGGTGGTTTATTCATAATTTGCCGACATATTTTCATACCATGTCACCTGGCTATATTGTCTATTCTGCAAGTTTGTTCATTTCTTTGTGTTATTTGTGCAATTTGCCTACATCCCTCTTTTACTCTGACCTGCATTTAAGCCCCCTATTGCAAGGCTTTAATTCCATGCATTGTAAATAAATTTATTTTGGTACAGCAATCTCTGGTTCCGGTTTATTTCTTTTATCACCTGGGCTCACACTTAAGTACAGAGTAAATGTTTGTTCAATGGAAAAAACATACAACGCATGTGTACATATTTGTTTGAGGTGTCACTGCCAACACAAAGGTTATGTCTGTAATCACATACCTACTTAACTAACTTTAACTAAACTTTAACTGTACAGTGACTTCTATATAGAGCACTATAAAGTGAGCTCATTGGGAAAAGTAAAAAACTCTTTCGGACACTACGTAATGTCATTGTCGCAGGATTATGACCTTCAACAATGTTGGCTGGTGGAAAAATCCCACAGTACATTTTAAATGTTTAATTTACACTTAGTATTTGAGTTAAAAACATGTTAAATGATCATCTTTAAATGGGGAAATAAACTAGTTTGTGCTGTGATGTTCTTTGTATTTACATTTAAAAGATGTGTCAGACTGCTCCTGCTGCCCTTGCAATGCATGATGGTATATATTGCTCGGTTAGTGACCATTGGCTGTACACTATTTTTCATGATGCATTATGGGAAACAATGAGAGCACTATATAGGGTATAAAAAAAGTTCACTCAGCATTCGGACACCGCTACGAAATGACGAACTCACTATATAGTGATTAGTAAGTGATTTCGGACACAGCCAAAATTTAAAAAGTCGCCTCATCCTGGTGACACCATGGGGGGCCTGACTATAAAAACCTTCAGCTGCTCTGCCATGATGAACAAGTTCACTGTATATTTTTGAGGGGGGTCTGCTATTAACCACAACAGCCCTGAGTAATAATACAACTGTTTATTTATCTCTTTTTTTTTTATTTAAGAAGCTCATTTAATTTGATATGTCCCAGCGTGTCTGTCAACTATGGCCACGGGTGAGGGCAAGCTTGCGTAAAAGCTCCAGAAATCCTGTTGTGTTTACACACGTAGGGACTTTTTACTCTGCAGTTCAAAGCACCAAACCCCTATGAGATCAAGTTTATTATTTTGCTCCTTTATCTAGCGCAAATATTAAATGCACTTTAGTTTGGCACAAAACGGCCCAAAGGAATGTTGTGTGTCTTGTAAGGTTACACTCGATTTTTCTTTGGGATAACAGAGATGCTTTTGCAGCTGTCCGAGGGCGGCGGGCCTTGCTGTCTTCTTGATCCAGGCACAGAAAACCGGGTCGTATAAACTGCAACCGCTGCTCCGGTGGCAACGTCAAATCTTTCTGCACAATTAAGATCCATTTTGTCTTCATGTACTTGGCGTGTCGAAGACAATTTCCCAATAATTCAAATTTTGTAAAAAATTTTATGGGAATCCCGCCAACATGTTTATCAGTCTGCGCGGCAAATTAAGATGGACAAGGTGAGCGTTACCCGATCACCACAACATCTTGATTGCCTCCTGGTGGCTGGCTGCAGATGGTCATCGCCTCTCTTCCATGTTAGCAGATGGGACATATGGGCCAAGCTAAAAAGTCAGAAGATGCTAAATCATCAACCCCTCAAATTAATTGAATTTGGACCGTATGATGGTGCTTGAGGAAACATCAGGGGATAACCAAAGTCTTTGGGATTCAACGTGTGGGAACTTTTACTTATGTAGAAACTTTCATCGTTTATAAAAATTTTAAAAGATCATGCGAATCCGGCCAATAGTATTTTCAGATCAGACACTCTGAACCAAAATGAGGGCTAACCAGCTGCTGGACTGACATTGCCTTGCACCACACCGCTAGGGTGGCTAAAAATAAAACTTCCCAACTTGCAGTTTGTTTGATTTTTGCATGGTAAAAAAAAAGGGAGGGAGACAATGTGTACTTGCTGGTCTTGATCCCTCCTGACATCCACCTGCAAGGCAACAGAAATAAAACCTGTCAGGAGACTGCCACAAGCCGTCACATCAGGAATTATCAAGGCTGACAGACAGAGAAGGTAAAACTGTTCATGCAGTCATGAGTGACAGGTCAATATATTCTTCTAATAGAAAGTTCAGGTGAGTCTGGGATAGCGGAAGTCTCTCTTTACTCAAAGGGCTTGTACCTTTCCACACCATCAGGGTTTTATTAGCAGGTCTGCTGATAACATTGTTTCTCAAACGGTTTTCCCTCAACCTGTCTGACCCCTACCAATTGTTTCCAGGCTCTTTTTTCAGACACCGATTTGGCCGATTACATCAGGAAGCTTCAGACAATATGAAAATATGACAGCAATGCCTCTCACACACACCCACACACAGACATGCACACATCTCCCTAACTCTGGAAGAAAGTTATGTAACACATAAGGCCAGGGAAAAAAGGAACAGGAGGAGAGAGAGAAAAACAAGCGACAATCATTTAAAGCGATGTGACAGTTGACTTTTTGACTAATTATTTCTTCCTGGCTCCGGGAAACTTTCCTAGAGGCAAAACGTTCCACACAAAAGTCTCCAAGTTCCAGAAAAAATACATTTCCTTCTTTCATCAGTCAAGATTAAGTCACACATGCAGAACTGCTGAAGAATTAACAGATGGCAGCTCAGTCCGCCAAACACTTTAGAGACGGGAGGTGTCAGACAAATCCTTCTTCCTAAATACAACCTCTCCAGCGAGACAAGTGCTTGAATTCACTGTGCAGACCACCACTGGAATATCTCATGTGTTCGATGATTTGCTATGAAATTTGGGAAACTAATTCATGGTCCCCAGAGGATGAATCCTACAGACTTTGGTGTTTTCCTGACTTTTCCTCCAGCGCCACTGTGAGGTTGTCTTGACAATTACGAGTTGGATTGCCAATATGATTCAGAGCAGACATTGGTGATTCTCAGATTTTTCTTCTTTTCTCTAAAGTTTGATTTCAGGTAGAGAAACGTTATCAGAGTAGCTTGGTAGCATTGCTTTTCTTATATTTGAATTCATTTTTAGAACAGTGTAAATTCTGATCAGCCAATCGGATGCACTGATGTAGAGCATGACGTACATAACATTTGGCCCTGATGGATAAACCATGTGTTCTGTGTGAACTGTTCATAGCTGAGTATGGTACTATGCTGCGCCAGCGTGATGTTCATGTTTGCTGTCTGTTTTGTAAAAATGCTCTAAAACTGTAGCAAAATGTTGTAGCTCACACGAAATAATCGTAAATCCACGAATGTTGCAACGCTGTTCTCTCATTTAATATAACGTCATTACATAAACGTTGTCTCGGCCCCCCTCAGCTCTGACTTATCGTCCTCGGTTGCACTTGTTCACTGCCGATTATCAAATATTTGAATGCTAACAAGCTAAGCAGGGCTAAATGTAGCTATGGACTCTTTCCCTCGTTGTTGTGGTGATTCCTAAACTGTTTGTCCACCAGAGTTGATTTTAGCAAACTGATTGGGTTTTAAGGAAAGTGCGTCATGCTGCAGTAAAGTAGAATGCGTCAACATGTTGATGTCTAAAGAGGAGCTGTAGAGATTACGTCATTTCATAAACGTATTCTATCAATCTGGAGAAAGAGAGAGAGGTAATAATGAAAGAGGGGGGGAAAAATAAATTAGGCCTAACTTATCCCAGCAATTGAGCACATGTTTGAATCCATGTAGGTACACGTGTGTATTTGTGTGCGTGTGTATTTGTGTGTGCGCGCAGTAATAACCCTCTAATCCAGTACCATAGTAAACAAGGAGAGTGCTGTGGGTTGAAAATCAAGCGGTCGAAAAGATCCAGACCACCAGAATCTGTTCCCTGTCGGTCCGAAAAAACCTGGACCTCCTCCCGAGCTTGAAGCGAGTCAGCGGACAGAGTTCACTGTGGGTACTCTGGCAAGTGGGTGTGTGGGTGTGTGGATAAACTACAGTTTAAGTACATGCGAGTGGGCATTCGTGTGCACTGCGTCCTGCAAATCCAAACAACAGAGCTGGCAGTGTTTTTGTTTCTTTCCATGAGCTTACCCACAGTGAAATTGAAACTTTTAAGGATTAACTTAGCCGTGTCCCTTGTTTTGGTTGGATTTCTTACATAGCTTTTGAGTTGAAAAGTTCTCCCTGGGCTCAGTGTGCCTATTGTGTGGCTCTTTGAGCTCCAGTTGTGCCCCCACGTCGAGGGAGGATATGGTCGCCACAGACAGAGGAAAACAGGCAGCAGCATCAGGTCGTGCTACCCTTTGTTTAGAATGCGTATGTTGTTCTTCAACCGTTTCCAGGCACAGAATAAATAGCTCGGCTTGACCAAAGGCATTTTCCTCTCTCGCTGAACGCACCACCATGAGAAACATATTACCTGTGGTTACGAGTGTTCTGCCTCTTCTGGAAATTCTCTCTTGCTTTTTGTTTGTCCTTTACAAGGATTTCTGGAAAAAGGTTTTTTTTTTTCCTTTGGTGTCCCAGTCAACTTAGCAAGCAGGAAATATGGAGAATTTCAGCCAGACAATGTAACAGTGAGCAGAGTTGTGTGTTTTCATCCTTTCAAGATTCACTTGAAAGAAAAGAATGTGAAAAAATTAAATGTACTAGTCTAATGGACGACACAATGTGCCATTCCACTATGTGCCATGTGCTCAATTCCCTCATTCACACACACACACGCACACACACAGATCAAATCTTATTATAACATATTTTATACAAATTAATCCTAATGTGATTTAAACTCATGTAAACCTGAAATACACTCAGCTAGCACCATGTTTCGCTGCATCTATTTTTTATACTTACGTTTACTAATATGTAGAGACATATGGACACTATAAAAACCTGCACTCACATCTCTCACCCTCAACGGTCACCATCTTGGCGGCGTAGAGCAAGTTGGACACGTCATGTCCAAAGATGGCGACGTAATTTCTTTACACCAATGACTGTCCCAGCCCCTCATCCACAACCACCTACCTCAATACTCAGATGACAGACAACAACTCATAAGATTATCACAGCACCTGATCCAAATAAACCTGTGGATCTAGTGAATTTAAATGTGGTTTCATAAGGAGACTGTTGGGCCTTGTTGGAGGTTTGAGCTCTACTGAGTGACACTCTGGTTTAAGATATTAGGCAGGGCATCATAACATCACAACATTCAACATTCGTATGTAACAACATTTGTTATATGTACTTATTTACATGTACATGTTTAGTTTTCATCACTGAGATAAATGTTTACTCACCAGCATCTTGAATAAAAGAGAAAACTGGGATTAAAGTCATTGTCATTTCTTTTTCATTTTCTATTCGCAGAGAAATAAACACAGTATATACTGTGTACAGGTCTGAGGAGGGAGGGGGAGGAGGGAGGAGGATAAGGGGTAAAGGAGTGGGGAGGGAGTCAAGACGAGGGGATGGTTGAGGGAGAGGAAGGATGAGAGAGGGGTTAGGGGTTAGAGAAAACATTGGAACATATTTATCCTCTCCTTCTTCTCCTTCTCTCTCTCCTGTTTCTCTTTCTTTTCCTGCTTATTCTTCTCTTTCTTCTCCTTTCTCTCCATTTTGACCTTCAGCTTCTAGGCGTCAGTCTGAAAAGACAGAGACAACATAAGTTTCAGCATTTTCTTCAAAATCTAACCATGAAAGAAATCTACAATCCACATAATTCAAATCTAAAATGATCTGATGTAACGTACCTGAAGCTCAATGTACTGCCGGATCAGGAGTTTTACTTCTTTGTCCATCTTTCTCTCTTTTTGTCCTCCTGCTTAGTAGACAACTTCTCCTCTGTCTTCATGATCTGGTTTTTCAGATCCACTATCTGCTTGAAGCTGACCTCCTGTTCCAGGATGCTGTACCTCAGCTCCTTCTCACAGCTCTCCTCCAGAGCTTCAAATTTCAAATTCCAGTCGTTCTCATCGCCGTATTCAGATCTTCAAGCTCCCTCTCCAACTCTTCCTCTCTGGCTCTTGCTGTGTCCACAGACTTCATCATGTTGTCCAAGTCCACTCTGGCCTGACAAAGCTGTGAGGCAGTAGAGTCCATGTGCTTCTTCAGAGCAACGTTTTCATCCTTCAGCGGCCTCTTCAGAGCAACGTTTACTGCATCTGGAGCTGCGTTTTCTGCAGCCTGCTTTTTCAGTGCAGTGTTCTCTGCAGCCAGAGCGGTGTTTTGTGCTGCCTCCTTCTTCAGAGCTGTGTTCTCTTCGATCAGAGCTGCATTGTGATCATCCACCTTCCTCCTCAGGATACTGTATACTCCAGCTCTCTCTTCAAACTTTGCAGCCTTCTTTTGCAGAGCATCGTTTTCAGCAACCAGCTTCATAAGTGACTGAAAGACACAGATATACATATAACGGGTAAAAACCACACTCCCATCCTAACTTCCGATATATTCAAAGAGACAGAGATTATTAATTATTAAACTTTGCTGCAGATCCGGATCTGGAGATGGATCCAGGAATTATTATTTACCATCTTTAACATTGTGAGATAGGATGTGTTTCTCAGATAATAATTAATGAATCTTGAGGGGGAAAAATCAGATGATTAGGGGACTGATATTTATGAGTGGGTTTGAAATTTGGTGCAGATCCAAATAAAAATGTGGATCTAATGAATTTAAATGTGGTTTCATAAGGACACTGTTGGGGCTTGGGAGTGGGGGGAGTCAGGATGAGGGGACGGTTGAGGGAGAGGAAGGACGAGAGAGGGGATTAGGACAAGATCCGGCGTTTAAAGAGAAAACTGGGAAACATCTTCATCCTCTCCTTCTTCTCTTTCTTCTTCA
This sequence comes from Hippoglossus hippoglossus, assembly GCF_009819705.1. Lineage (NCBI taxonomy): Eukaryota > Metazoa > Chordata > Actinopteri > Pleuronectiformes > Pleuronectidae > Hippoglossus > Hippoglossus hippoglossus. The sequence continues at coordinate 8,406,883 of NC_047158.1, read as the reverse complement.
GTTCTTTCCTCTCCATCCTTTCTCTCCATTTTAACCTTCAGCTCCATTTTGAACTTCACCTTAAATGATCTGATGTAAAGTACCTGTAGCTCAAAGTTGTACAGGATCAGTTTTACTTCTTCCTCCATCTTTCTCTCTTTTCTCACTAACAAGTGAATATAGGAAGGGAGACTCACCTGCATGGTGCACACACACACACACACACACACACACACACACACACACACACACACACACACACACACACACACACACACACACACACACACACACACACACACACACAGTCCAACTATCAGGTGCAACTTGGGGTTCAGTATGTTTTCCAAGGACACTTAGACAAACAGAGGAGTCAGTGTTCGAACCATCGGCCTTCTGATTAGTGGACAAGCCTCAGTGGACCGTGGGCTGCACTCACTTAACCTTATTGTGGAAGTGTGGAAATGTAAAAGATCTATGTGAAGGTCTGGGTTCAAACCTTTACCCTGGAATGTAGCATGAGTGAGCTCATTTGGCAGAAGTGACTGAGAGGTCAGAGTGTTGTGGACGCCAATTGAGCACATTCCTAAAAGGATGAGATGAAAATCATTCCATTAGCCATACGTTGACGTGAACTGAGGTCATGTTTACGAAAGAATCAACAGTATACGATGAATGTTTAAAAGACGTGACTGCTACAGGTTGCAGGGTTTCCGACCCCAGGAGGACAGATCGTGTTTTTCGGACGCTTTCTTGAGTTCTGTGTACTCTCTCGGTATAATCAGAAACACAAGCGTAAAGGAATTTCCTCCATTATGTAAGGTGTGAGGGGAACTATAGTTCTGAGAAAAACTGGTTTACTGGGAAAGATCTAGAGATAGTGAGAGTGAGAGAGACAGGGAGAGAGGAAAACAAGACAGTGAGAGAAGAAGGAGAGGGACAACCATAGCAGGAGGTCAGGCAGATGGGGAGAGAGAGAGAGACAGGGGAGCATCTGTGAGGAGCTGGGAACGCTCCCTTTAAGTCTTTCTAGTGATGGAAGTATAGGCCATTCAGGGAGGCAGCGGTCCGGCCTCGAAGATCAGCTCCTAATAGAAATCCATGAGTGTATGCTTCAAAGATGTGCTTTTGAGCAAGGCATCACACCCTCAAACTGCTTTACGTAAATCGGTTGAATTCCAGTTCAGTTATCACGAAAAGGTCAAAACACAAAGTATCTGAGAGCACCTCAAAGTACCATAATTAGAACAAATTATCATATTCCAGCCTGCTTGTCTATGTCTGTGAAATTTACGCACATTGTCCAATTTGAAGAAATAAAAATAAAAAAGATGGTTGGACACAGGCATCAGGTATTTGCAAAAATCCCATTTGTAGTTCTTACTGCCATTGTTATCTATCTGGCTCTGTGTGGTGCTTTATGAGATTTAAAGCCCAGTCATCATCTTCCATTGTCAATTCTATTTTAGACCATTTAAGTAATTTAAGTTCTTTACATAAACAGAAATTCAATTTCAGTCATGATAGCATTTTACTGCATGTTCCTGAACTTTTAGTGGCACGTACAATAGATGGAAAAGCCACGGTCGAAATGTTTCCCTGCTGTCAAACAATCCGCGGTTATGTTCTGATAGTTTTGACCTTTACAGTGAAGATTACAGCTTTTCCAGCTTCCAAAGTGGTTACATTCCAAAAAAAACCCAGTTCAGGATTCAAACAAACTTCAGGCGATCAAAGTGCGGCGGCTGGAACCAGACGTCTTCTTTAGGATGTGCGGTGGGTCAGTGTGAGATGAAACAAGTGCCTGTAGCAAACATCAGCCTTGTTTTTTAGATATTGCAAGGAAAACAAGTCTTTGTTGACACGAACTCAAGAGAGACAAATTGATTTTTTAACAAAATGCGCCTCATTGTTGAGCTTAACAGGAATATTTGTTAGCTTCAAAAACCATTAAGCCAGACCACATAGTTTTAATCCACATGCATGTTGAGAGCAGGTTATCTGGACGTCACAACAAGCTTTGGTCGGCTCTTTGTGTTTGTTTGAATCTGTGGGAGGCAAGTGTTCTTTTGCTACAAAGCCAGATTTTGCAGTGCACTGTGGGTCAGCAGACGACGTGAACTAAGTCCACATCTGTCTTGAATCATCCGTTAATGGTCACCTTAAATATCAAAGTCAAATGTACTGATTCCGAGAATCCCTCTGAGACACGGCCACTTAATCATCCACATCAACGACCATGTATGTTCATGTCTGTGTGTGTGTGTTTGTGCGGCAGTTTGGAAACAAATCCACCTCCTGCAGAGAAAACCCATAAGGAGGAAAGAAGGGAAGAGAAGCATAAAGGACAAGGTTTGAAAAAAGGAAGGAGGCCAGTTCTAGACATTTCTGGCATTCCTTTGCTCCATGCAGCAGCAGGATTTTCTTTAGGGGAAACAGCCGGTCCGGCCAAGAGCCACCAGAGCGGGACCCTGCGGGGAGCCCCGCTTTCTCCTGGCTGGCCACGGCACAGCTGAACTGGCTCGCTGCCGACAACAAGCGGAAGAGCGCATTAAAGCAAGAATTCAGGATATTGAAAGGCAGGGATATTGTTTAACCTGACACAAGTAAACACGTTCAAGAGTGTCAGCACGAGAGAGACAGACACTTAACTACGGTGGAAAACATTTGTGTTCCTCCTCGCAGGATGCTGGCATTTCCTGTTCTGATAGCCTCGTGAATATTTATGGACGACTGGCTCAAGAGAATGCTTTTATTTTCTTTATGATACTCGGTTTCTGTAAATAGACTCAGTGAGAGGAAAAGCAGATGCTTCACCAGGAAAATGATCCAAGCTTTGGTAATCTGTTTTGTTATGAGACCTGCTTCTCCACACACACACACACACACACACAGGTTAACTATCAACGTCAGAACAGAAACACTGAAAGGTATTACTGTTGATCATCAGTCAAAATGAGAATTTGGTATCATGAGGGGGGTTTGTGATGATTTGTGAGTAATGCTCTCCAGTCTGAGGGCCCGGGACACTCCAAAGGGTTGTCATTGATATAGTCCAGAGTCTAAAGTAGAAAATCTGAAAATGTTATCTAAACTTTTTCAAATGTTTTTTTGTGGCTGTCAGAAGTACTCACTTCAAGTTGAGTGTTTTTACTCAATTTTGTGATTAGGATAATCTCATTTAAGATTAGTTTCTTCTATTGAATATAGGTTTATAAAAATGTAAAGAAGTAGGCTTACTGTTATTCTCTATTGGGATTTTTAAATAAAGTCTGTAAGGAAGCCTATTTGTCAGCAATACATTGAGTCAGAAATCGAATGATTCCGGTTGTAGTTTCATTTATAAACAGTGAGTGAACCTGACACATCCAAGAGGTTTTGCAACTGTGCTTTGAGCTTAACACTAAAGTCAACATGCTAACATACTGGTACTTAGCGAGTGTATAGCTTAGTTTAGCATTTTAGAATGCTAGCATTCCCTAATTAGCACTAAGCGTAGCTGAGGCTGATGGGAAAATCATGAATTTTGCACATATTTAGGTATTTATTTAAAGTTTTGTCCCAATGATGCTACTACAAGAGTAAAAGCAAGGGAATCAACAAAGTTGTTATGATTTTTCTTCTACGTCATTTTCATAGACTTTATATGAACACGTCTCAAGTGTGGATCCATTTAGCGGTTTTGAAAATAAATGAATGGTCCCAAAGGTTTGATTTCATTACTAATGGTGCTTTAAAAAAGAGTCACACACATACGTTAGTTTGATACAAAATGCACATGTATTTGATTTTCTTCGTTACATTTTGCAATACATGCCATCAACATTTATTAATTTTAACATAACGTCCACAAGGACAAGTGCAAACCTGCCTGAAATTCATGAGCAGACAATAATAAGTAAAAGTTAACGTACAAAATAAGACTTGATATAATGATGTTAACATTCATACACTGGTAAAAAAATAATAATAAACAAAACAAAAAACATCAATTATCCTTACAAATGAATTTTAATACTAACTCACAATATACATTTCAGTACTTTTGAGAAATTCAAAAACTATTTCTCTGCTCCCGAGCGTCACATATCACATATCAATTCAAATCTGTGCTCTTCAGTTGACCATGTCATTGCTTATCTATTACAATCCTAAACATCAAACTGAACTGTTGCTTTCCTGCCATTCCTGACTGATGTTTTTACAATAGTTATTAAAGAGCAAGAAAACAAGTGGCAACATCGCAGTTAAGTACAAAAAAAAACAAACTTGTGCAACTTGTGCAATAGCAAACAAAATAAAACAAAATGCAAGTAAAACTATTATATTAACTCAGACTTGAGGTTGACACCGTGGCACTTTGTGAGCAAAAAGGTTGTGTGACAAAAACAGTGGATGGTGGATATGTACAGTACATTGTGACAGCTGACTGTGCTTGATGAGCCTTTGGTTTCTTATGCACACACACACACACACACACACACACACACACACACACACACACACACACACACACACACACACACACACACACACACACACACACACACACACACACACACACACACACACACACACACACACACACACACAATGAAAAAGTGCTCGATTGTCCTTAAAAAACACGAATGCTTCCATCTCCACCTAAAACTGTTGCATTGACGGGGCTTTTGTATAGTCAAGGGGCTGAAGTGGTATAGGAAAATCATTATAAATAAACATATCAAACAGTGGAAAAAGTTAATGTGCGCTGGCTTCAGCGTTGCTTTTAATTCCTTTGTTAAGAAGAACCATCTGTCAAAACCCCTCACTTCCTTCAAGAGAACTCATCGCAGAAGGTATGTCTGGGTCAGCTGAAGCATAACATGTTTTGATGAGAGTGCACGGTGAGTGAAGTCATTTCCAAAGGAGGCAGGAGGCTGCCTCTCCTCCTTCAAAAGGAAAACGAGAAACCAGTGTGCGTGCAGGGGGTGAACCAGCCTCAGTGGGAAGCTGAGAGCAGTTCTGTCACTTTTAAGGCAGCAGTGCAGTCCTGCGACACATTCCTTATGAGTCTTTCTCCCACATCTTCACTCCTCTCACATCCCTGCCGTGCAATGATAAATCAGCACGCAGTAGCAGGGATTATTCTCACGCACACACACAGACACACACACACACACACTCAGAGGTATCAAACAGCCCAGCTCACAGACGTCACAGCAGTGGAAGCAGCCAGCAGCAGCAGCAGGCGTACAGCATCCATACAGCACGGCGCTGTGTCACATCCAGTCCAAGAAGCTGCAGGCTGACTCGCTCTCAGCGTCCGTCGAGATTGAATATGTTCAGTCTCTCTCTCCCTCCATCCTGTGGAGCGTCACTCAGCAGATCAGCTCCTGCTGTATTTCAGGCAGCGTGAGGAACGGGGCCTCGCTGAAGGAGAAGGTGTTGCGGCCCGCCTTCAGCCCCCCCTGGCCCGGGCACCCCAGGTACGAGCCGATCAAGTCCAGCTCCGGGGAGGGGGCCGGGCTCTCGGGCTCCGACTCGGACTGGCTCGTCTCCGGCTCGTCCAGAGACGAGGCCGACCTGGTGTGGAGATGCGGGTGGGAGTGGGGATGGGGGAGTGGGTTCAGCCAGGGGTGTTTGAGGCATTCTTCTGCCGTGGCTCTCTTCCTGCACACACAAACAAAATAACAGTGTGGATGAGTGGAAATTCCCGAGGAGTTTATGTAACCGATGGTTCGCCTGGATCTCTTGATTCACTCAGACGTCAGCCATATTACTTTTCAACATTTGGTTTGGAAAACCACAAATAATAAAATCACTTTTTTGCTCCCAAGATTTTTTCCCCCCTCAGTTTCTCACCGATTACTCAGACACTGGGGAATCGTCAATCTTTTTCCAGTGACACCACTAATCTGCGGCATTTAAATGATACTGACTGGAGACAGAGGCTGCTGCTACTCTTCATCAACAAATTGTGGTGACAAATTAAAAGCTCAGTGTTGGAGAATTAGGGTTAGAATTAAGTATGGTTGCATAGCTTCCTTTGGAAATCAGCTTAGTTTACCTTCTCCTTTTCTTACATGGTGACACTTAAAGCTGATGTATCAGTGTTTGGGGAAATGTCAGAAAAATGATAATGGCGTATTTTTCGAAATGAGGTGAGCTTGCAACCACCTTTTGCAAAAAGGGAAACGTCTTATCGCCCAAGTGACGTAAATCTTGTTACCACACATGCTCACTCAGACGTATGCGGATGTACTTCCGTGCTGATGCGAATCTGACTCACATCCTCAGTGTACCGTTTTATCCGTAATCAGAGCATCTCATCATCTTCACTGTTCATTTAACAAAGAGCCTCACCTGGGGTTTTTAACCAACAAGGACTTGATGAAGTCGACAGCCAGGGAGGAGATTCCTTCAAACGTGTCTTGCGAGTAGTCTACGTTGACTTGGGAGATGTTGAGGAATGTTTCCTGCTTCTCTTCACCAAGAAAAGGAGACTCGCCCGTCAGCATGACGTAGGTCAGGACCCCGATACTCCTGATAGAAAGAGAGGAGGAAAAGGAATGAGGCAATTTGTCTTTTTTGATGGTTGAAGAATGTGAATTGCGACACTTTGTGGCTCAACAGATGTGTCGGACTTCCACTATGCTGCGGTTTGTCATGAAGCAAAAATGAGCTTATAGTCAGAGGTTTAGACAGGAAAAGTGTTGCCTCCGTGTTAGGGGGATGATGTCACTGTCCTGAATATGTCTTTATTCCAAGATGTAAAGCGCAAACTAAAAGGATTTCTGCATTGCATCCATTTTAATGAGTGGAAATAGTGTCATTAACTACGCCAGTACACTTACCACATGTCTGTCGCAGTGCTAATGGGTTCATAGTTCAGGATCTCTGGTGCTGCAACAAAGCACATGGCTCCCATTAGTCATGATGAATAACACTCAATGAGAAATGACACAGGTGACACTGGGCATTAAGCAGGACTTACCCACATACTCTGGCGTTCCCAGGATCTCCCTGACTTCTGTGATGTTGTCCATGCGTCTGGACAAGCCAAAGTCCACAATACGAATGTCCCCGAGAGGACTGGCACTGGTCAGCAGGACATTCTGGGGCTGGAGAGGTGGAAACACGCACCCGTTAGACAGAGGCTAGTAACCTAATGTGACTGATGATAATTCAAGAAGCCTGAGGTCTGACATGTGAGGTCATCACAGCGCTTGAGGTAACTGGTCTCAAGAGGATCTGGGGTCTGTTTGGTCAGTCAGCGTTCTTGCTGCTCCTCAGGGCTAAGATCAGCCGCTAAGCATATCAGACGAGACTGAAAAACAGTCCGGTGTTCCTGCCAAGTAAGTGCCTAATGCATTTTTGTGTGCAAATACTGTGGTATACTTTTAACTGTGCTTCTTTCTGGGTCAAACTGGCTTGAAGCCTCAGTTGGTTGGAACATATGAGATAAGACAAGCTAACTATCAGACCACAGGAGCCTCACACTGTGTTATTAAACACCAAAGTGTTTTAAAGCGTCAGTCCTGCTAAACCATCGGCTTGGAATGTTTGAACTGAACATTTAATCTTGAGCACAAAGAATTGTATAACACGTAACGAGAAACCCGGTTCATTTTGCGAGACAGAAAACGTCAATGATGACGACCTTGTTACCTCAGGGCCCATTAAAGAAAACATGATAGGGCAGCGAGGTCCCTTCACAGACTCACTCCCCGTGGGAACAAGGTCACAATACTCTGAGTGAGCTGTGCTTGCATAACAGAAATCATATCTCCCCCAGTCTGCCGCTCGGGGGGGAATACACTGTCCTGCATCGTCATATCACGTTTCAGTGTGCTTACTTTCAGATCCAGATGCACCACATTGTTTCGATGCAGGAAGGCCACCCCATTCAGGATCTGCTTGGCCAGCCGGATCACGTCTTTCTCTGTGAAGGCCTCGTCGTTATCAGCCACGCACTGGTTGAAGATTTCACCACCGGCGGCGCTGGAGGGAAAGCACAGGAAGGAAAATTGAGAAAACAAAACGAGGATAAGACGCGAAGAAAAGAGACGTACACGGACAGCTACCCAGTGGAGTTTAGTTTGGCTCGCGTTCATTTTTTGATTATTCATCTTAACTTGTCGTAATAAATTGCACCTTAATCCGTACAAATACGCCCTTCCTCCGAGTTTGAAAGTTGACAATGGCGAATTCCAACCCATGCCATTAGTAGGATTTCAGGCCAAAATTACTTCTACTTTCTTTGAGATTACATAACAAGCCCGTCTCCTCATTAGTGTACTTTGGCTTGGAGGAACAAAGTGCATCCACATCTACACAAATTAATATAATTTTAGACACCCAACCTCTGCGTGTACTTTCCCCTACCCAGGAATATTACTGGAGATAGGAGAGGTCATATCAGCATACAGCAGGTTCAGATAAGGACTTATATGAGACTGATATATTGCGAGGTAACTTAATAAATCAAAAAAAAGGGAAAGCAGCAATATTTATTAAGAGAGTGAAATGATTAATTATAAAAGAAGAACAGATTTGAAGTCATAAAGAAGCCAGAGAAAGAGAAATGTGTGGTAACTGGATACTGTTCTGAATGAGCCCCAGCCTGAATGGTTTTCTGCGTGTTTGCTCTAAACAACTTACACACAGTATAAAAAGGGATTATCCTTTTTAGGAATTCAGTAATTACACAACCCGACGGACGTCTCACATTTTCTGCACATGAAATAGTCAGAGTCCTGCCCGGTCTTGCTGCACTTGTGAAATAACATTAGAGGAAAAAAAAAAAGGGGAAACATGGTGGATTTACGCTGGGAGCTCCATCAGTCAGATCAGTGCCTGAAGCTGACAGTGCGCCCAAAATACGAGAACCATGTGTGGGGGATTTAGATGGCACACATGCTTTTTATCTTCAGAGGAGAACTTTTGAGACGGGGCCCTGGGCATGTCTTGTTACATAACCGCCCACCCTGAGCTCCTCACTAGCCTCAGCTGTGAAAATAGCGCCCGTGTTTTTTTGTTGGATTTCGAGGATATCCGTCATTGGTGCATATAATCTTTCCATTTGCTCCCAGCAGCTAAAAAATACTTGACCTGCCACCTACCCCACTTGTTGCAAACCAAGCTGAAACCCACCGAACAATCCCCCCCCCCAGAGAGTTAAAGAGCAGCGGAGATGTACAATAAAACGTTGCACTTAATCTGCTTATATTGATCTGCTCTGAAATCCAAATGCGAGCAAGCCTGGTGTTAGCGTTTTCATTTGGGAGAGGAAATGAAAGATGTGTGTATTGTTGAAAAATGAAATTGGAGGAAAAAACTAAAAACCTGTGCCCCTCACCGAGTCGAGGGTTAATCGAGAATAACCTCGAATCTGTCAACGTTACGCGGCTTCGAAAAAACTGGTCATGGCAAAGTGTTTCAAGCTTTTAGCAGAGTGCCTGAGAGGATTTGAAAAATCTTGATAAAAGACCATCTTGTTTAAGTTCAACAGGCTGCACGCATTCTGAACGAGCACTTAAGAAGGATCCGATACTTCCCTGAACTCCAAATATCGTCTCTGCGTTCTCCCTCCCTCTCTCCATCCCTCTATCCTTCCATCCATCCCTCCCTCCCTCCAGGAGAGTTAATGCACTCACTCCCTCGGTGTGAAGGCCGAAATCCTCCCACCGGGCCGCAATAATACCCACCAACATGAGAGCAGGCATAAAAAAAAAAAGCGAACAGTAGAGCTTCAATCTTTGAATAAAAAGAAGAAACGGATATATTTTTCTATCTTATGGCCGTAAACCAAGTCAACCTCCTTTTTTTTTTTTTTTCAGTGTTTGTTTTTTTAGTTCAAAGCTATTCTTGGCTGACCACCAGCCTGGGTGCTCATTGACGTCACCCTCACAGCAGCCTGGCAGCCAGTTCCCACAAGCGTAACCTGTCTGTTGGCTGAATTTCCTGGACCGCGCTTGTGCTCCTTTATATTCCAATTATAGCCCCGACGGTGAGAACATTAGTGCCCCGGGTTACATTATACGCAAGGAGGGATATTGAAATCAGAATTTACATGAAACATGGAAGAGAAAGCAAATCGAAAAAGAGGAAACAGAAATATCTAATGAAATTCAAGTCATGACATATTATGGAGAGTTGTGCAGAGATGCCCTGCGGTGCACATGTAATGAAAACTGGAGACAGAATTTTGAATCCATGATAAACGATACCTTTTGAATGTGAAACTCTTTAGATTTACAGAACCCCCAGCATTTAGGGGGTTGAACTCGTGCGATCTGCAGTTTCACCAGTTTTACATAAGAACAAAAACTAATCACTGGGATCTTCTTTTGCTACTGTGCACAAGAAAGTGCTCGGAGGTGATGCACGTTGTTTTTTTCATCAAAGAGCCCATCTCTCACATGAGTCACACACTGGGGTTTTCTCTGGTACTGACACACGCTAAAGCTACAGTTAATCTAAAGATGATTAAAATCCAACTTCTCGCCTCCTCTTCACTAAGGATGTGGCTGTGGCTATGATGAGTGCGTGTGTTTGTGTCGGTACGTGTGTGAAACCCTTTAAACGAGCACCGCGCTGTGCTACTTTTGCGAGCTTTGCTTGCTGCTTACATTTAAACCCACAGGAAATGGAAAATGGTTTGCGATTCTCGAAACTCAAGCTGAGGTCAGACAGTTTTTGGAGATGGCAGCCTCTCGGTGGCCAGTGGCTCTCGCTGCGAGGGCTACTGCAGCTTTTAAAAAAGGACAAATGACACTATAAAAGATTATGACTGCCATTTAAGAACGGAACTCTTAAAATTGCTAAAATATTACACATGTGCAGGCCGCAGCTCCATTTGGCAGCTGGAGAGGAACTACGGACTAGTGCCGAGCAACCTCCTGCTGTGTTTTCTCTGCAGGCATGCAGGGGTGAACTGTGGTGCTACTTCCCCTTTCACACTTCAGTCAGAGGTCAAACACAGCCCCGCAGAAAAGGCTTTTGTTCTACAGAGGCATTCCATGTCTGGGATAAGGACGACCATCAAGGCCCGGGCAGGAGGCTGCTTCCTGCCGGAGTACAGCGACCTGTTCAGAAACAGGGCCAGGGTACCACGGTTCAAGTGTAATTGTCCGGTGTTATCTCTCTACTAATGAGGCGAGCGAGGTAATTAAGACGCCAAGTGTCCTTTCAAAATCCTAATTAAAGGCCGTGATTGGATACATCATTGCATTTAACACCGAACCACAACAGAGCGGCAGCAGACAGCCGGGACGACCTTTGCTGGGGTCAGTGAACGAACCGCTTCTCTCAGCCAGATCACCTGCATGTCAAAAGACAACAAACCGTCCAGAGAACTGAGGGATTGGTTCTCACAGCAGAGTTTAAATGAGTCATTTATCGCCCTATATTGTTATTTTCTCACGTTGAGCATGGTGCGCTTATAGCACGTAGGTATTTAAAGTTGCTGAGAACCTTCAGTGCAACAAGAGACTGAGGTGTCGAGGCTGCGTAGAGATGAGCAGCGAACCGCAAAGAGACAGTTTCCACTTAAGTCAGAGTCGCTGTCACGGCAGTGCATTTCACACGTGGATGTTTTTTTTCTTTCTTTCTTTGAGGTGATAAGAAAAAAGTGAGAAGTGAGCCGTGTTCTCGGTAACTGGCACGAAACTCTAAGCCAGGAAGTTTATTTTTTCCCCCTCAGATCAGAAACAAGCTGATGATTTTCACAGAAAACCATATAAAGCACTGACGTCATGTTATCGTCACTTGATGTCAGAGTTTCCCCCAACGTTTCTTATGAAGTAGAAATGAGTGATTAAGTTTTCGAAGCCAGTTCGCCTCAGATATTCTGCATTAGAAAAACTCCAGTGTTTGAAAGTTGATTGTGAGTAATTAAAGGATTTTTTCTGGTGCGTTTAAAAGGACATTAAATTATCAGCATCATTACCTCCACCAAGGAGGTTATGTTTTGGTCTGTGTTTGTTTGTGTGTTATTTGGCAAGATTATGCAAAAACAGACAACTACAAAACCTGGCAGGATTTAGTGTGGTTCAGGAAAGAACCCATTAAACTTTGGTGCAGATCCGGATCAAGGAATCTTTTTTCACTTTCTTTAACATTTCAAAATAGGGCAATTTTTTTTACCATTTTTGTTGAATTCTAAGAGAATAAATGATGAACAAATGAGCTGGCATGTTTAGGAGATACACATTTCTTGAACTTGGTGCAATGTGGTGCAGATAGTGAATTAAAATGTGGTTTCACAAGGGAACTGTTGGTCCATGGCAGAGTTCTGCACTCTACTAAGGGGCCATTCTAGTTTTCTTTTCATGTGTGGCAGGGCATGTTTTATTTTCTCACTAATGCCTACTGGCTTACCACTCGAGGACGAGGATGATTTCAGTGTTGGTTTCGTAGACCTCGTGCAGCGCCACCACATACGGGTTGGCCTTGGCCGACTCCAGCACGGAAATCTCGTTCAAGACGTCCATGCGGCAGTCCTCACCCTTCCGTCGCTTTCGCAGGAACTTGGCAGCGTACTGCTTCCCCGTTGCCTTCTCGATGCACTTCTTCACCACCGCAAACTTTCCCCTGGGAAACAACAAAGAGGGGGGAGAGAGCGAGAGGGTGATTAGTGAGGAGACGGAATAATTACAACCACACCACTGGCTTTTCAAATAGATTTGGTCAGCGATGGTTCTGTTCTGCATCCAAGTGGCCGACGGGACCACTGGATCGCATTTAGGCCATTTAAACTGCACACTCGTCGCAGTTTAAACTGCCGTGAGGCGAAACCTAGATTACAGTGCAGGACATTTGGAAATTCCCACAGAGCAATGGGTGTAGGCGAGATCAACAGTTCAGAGATAAGAAGTTTAAGCGGCATCGTTTGAAAAATTGCAGACGCTGCTATTGACCGCTGATACGCTCAGCTGCGGAGGCGTCATTGGGCATTCGGTTAAAGATTACCCCCCGCTCTCCTCCTTTTCCTTTAGCCCTCAGGAGGGTCTGACAGCAGGAAGATAAGGTTGACAGTTTTGGCAGGAGCTGCTGAACCCTGGGCAGGGACTCGATAAGGCTAATGCCACTTTACAGGTTGAGCAAAAACAAAGAGATGCAACAGTGGATGTTGTTGGTAGAACAGAAAATAAAAAAAGAAATAAAACAGAACAATCCACTTAATCAACCTCCTCGCTGCCATTCATTTTTCTGCATGTACACTGATGGATTCGCGGGAGGTGTTAAAGGTCAGCCGTGGGTGTGGGCAGGATGTCCGATGTGTGCAGAATTGCCGACCACTATCACCGGCCGCCCCTCCCAGGATGATAATGAGGCCTTGTCCGTTTCCCCTTTTCTTTACAGCTGACAGCAGCACGGACAAATGGAATTGTGTCAACGCCTCCGCCCAGACCCTTTGGCCAGAGCCAGCCTCTCCTTTTGACAGTCGTACAAAAGCTGACCAGTCAGTTAACACAGCCGCTCGGAGACCAGGACCACCCACCCGACCGCGGCTGGGGTAGGCCAGGCAGGGGGGGGGGGTCACTGCTGTTACAGTCAGGTTGGAGCCTGAGCAGCCTGCCAGGAGGGATACTGCAGCCTATCAACATCTATATCCACACAACATCTCAATTGTTTTAATAAGCTATACAATACAGATGCAGATGAACCCTGGGTGTGAAAAGATGTCTTTGAACCCTGCAGAATGCAAATGAAGCGGCCCGAGGGGTCCAGTCAGCATGGTGCCACTCATTTTCCCACAAAGTGTTACTCTGAGCTCACAGCGCTTCACAGACCAAAAACAGCAACTGTTCTGGCCGGGGCCTTTGCCCTGTTTTGGCTGCTGCCCCTGCCTGCACGCTGTGGGGCCTGTTCCTTCTCCTCCTGCCTTTTCCCAGTCTTGAGAATGGCGACGACTCATTGTGCAGAAACCCGTCAGAGCCTTTTCATCCTTAATTAGCCAAGTTCAGAGCAGCTCACTGTGGGCTGGGAACTACATATGGCGTGAAAAGGAATGACCGCTGGCCAGGGGAAGGAGCGACGGGAGGCCATTCAGGGGCTGACAACAGGTCAGAGGTTACTAAACATGGCTGTCTGTGTTCACACTGTTTCTAGGCTGATGCACAGAACCCCCTGATCATACAAAACATCATGGGGCTTTGATGTAATATTTCATGCATGACGTTCATTCCCTTTAAAGCTCACAGTTGTAGCCGAACTCTAATGAACACTTTCTTAAACATCCTGTCCAGAGCCATAAATACAGTGATGGGCATCAAACAGCTCGTTTGCAGGGTCGTCATCAACCATCAACTCCGCTGTTGCACACAAAGCGAACTCCTCTCCAGCAGTGGAGATGGTGATAAGTAGCTTGAGAAACCCCATTTCCTGTGGTGTCTGCGTTTTCTTCTCTCTCTCTCCGCGGGGCAGTGACTCACGTCTGAAGTGCAGTGAGAAATGACAGCTCTCGTTGGCCTGTTTCACAGACAGACTGACACACAACACTAGTTCCCTTCCTGCTTCTCGAGTTGACCGCAACATTTTTCGTTGTAAACAGGTCTGCGGGGGGGGACGGGACGGCTCATCATGCAAAGCTCGCTGATGGGATGAAAATAAGGCTGATGAGCTTCACTGTTTGTCTCCGCTTCAGGAGAGATGAAAGCAGCAACAGGCGGAAGAATTCAACTCAGCCACCTACTGCTTCTACTATGATCTACATCCTTCCTAATGTACAGACTACATAGCTGATCTCCTGGCACGCAGCGCTACATACATTCCTCCCCTTAATGCGATTATGAGGCCTGATCTCAGGATGTTGTTGGGTTGGGAGTCATGAGAAGTGGAGGGAAGAAGGATGAGGGGTTGAGGTCTGGGGGTGAGGGGAGGGAGAGGGTGGCCTAAACTTCACAGGCGGCCTCCAGCCAATCCGCCCCCTCCATTGGTTCTGGCTGCTGTCCCAGGATGTCCCAGGGTGTCCGACAAGGAAAACTGACGGCTCCTAATGGACTCTTTATTTAGCCCGTCCCATCGCAGTATGGAGCGCAGCAAACTAATGAAAAGTGGAGTTGTTGCTGGGGGAGGATGCAGAACTGGCTGGAGTGGCGATCAAACAGCTGTTGCATTAAGCGGAACCCACTGCGGTTTCTCGTCTCGATTCTAAAAAATGCTTTCTGGGTGAAAGTCATCACTGCCTGGCATACATCCCAGATAAGTGGCACTGGAATGTGCGCTTCAATGTGTCGGATGCACACGGCAGTCAGTCAGTGAGTGTCGCACCTATAATGCATTTGACTAAAGAGAGAGATGGAGACAAGTGGCTGATGGTTCATGGTACATTAGATCCTGCATATCCTGAATGACAGGCACATAAAACTAGAGACCATAAGTGTTATAACTTGCATCAAAAATATCTCTAAAAGCCATAAGGGCCACTATGTGTTTTCATGGTGATCTCTCATAATGTTCTTTTATATTTTGTAACCTAACATCACACTTGCACAGTGACACGTTGGATGATGGTGCATGGCACATTTGATCCTGCATATCCTAGATGACAGGCACATAAAACTAAGGACTATATGTGTAATAACTTTAAAATTTAAAATATCTCCAAAAGCCACAAGGGGCACAGCGTGTTTCCATGTATTGATTTCTCTTAGTGTTGTATATATTTTTGGAACACAACACAACACTTATGCAGAGACTAATTCAAAAATATGACTCAGAAATAATATTGAAGTGAAGCTTGTGGCATTTGAGGACGTCTACCGGACCACAGAAAGTTGACAGCGACACAAACAGTGGCACAGGTTTTGCAGTTTCAAAACACAGGGATCACAAATCTTACACAGATGTCAGACGTAAGAATAGTGTGTGGGGAAAAAAGCGAACCGCATAAACCGTCTACCTCGTTCTTTTACAATCACGAGATCACAGAGTCCCAGCTACTCTCAGCCGGGACGCACACGCAGGAGCGCATTACCATCATTACGCATTCCGGGTGCGTGGCTCCACCAGCTTCTTTCCCTGCCCTCGGGTTGGAATGCGGGACTGGAAATGTTCAATTAACCCTCTTCCCCATCGACACGTGCACAGAACAAACCTGACGTGATTAGCAGATAACCCCATCAAGACATTGTGCCTAAATCCAGTCAGTGAGCCAGTCAGCCAGGGAGCGCACGAACAAACCCGGTTTACAAAGATGCGTTTTTCTTTTTATGATCGATGCATTTCTCTCAAACTCACCTGCCAAGCTCTTTGCCCACCAGGTCGTAACTGGCCGTGAACGGGTCACATCTTATCCTCGTGTGGATCTTGGTCACCATTCCGTTTTTGCTCATCTTGGCTGGACCTGGCATCGAAGTCGCGTCTTGGAGCAAAACACTCTTCATCCGCCAACAACAATAAAAAAAAATGGCAACAAAGTCGACTTTCTGCTAGAACCGAGTACAAACTTGCATGACAACGAGGAGAATCGGGCGGACGGCAGCTGTGTGGAAGCACCGGGAGATAATCCAGGCGGAGCGCGTCTCCGGACGAGAGGATGCAGCGCTGCGGGAGTGGGACACACACGCACAGTCGGAGTCGGTGCGGTAAACTGAGTTGGAGCGCTACTACACATTCCTCACAATAAACTCCCCGTCCAGGACCAGAGGACCCGCCCCCTGCGATGACGCGCCGCTGCGGAGGACCAATGGATCGGCAGAGGAGGACGGAGCCAGCTGGCGAGTGATGCGTTCAGGGCACATACGAGGGCAGGTACACTGATATAAACAAACATTTACACGTATCATTAGTTTCAGTTTGAGAGTTATCAGAATGACTTATGAAATGAAGGAATTGAAACTGAGTGGATGATTAGACATGAACATCCCTCCTACATATCTATCTATCTATCTATTTATCTATCCATCTTTGTCCTTTGGCCCATACATTATTATTATTATTATTGTTATTTTAATAATCGTTCCCTATGAAATACTTATTAATTACAAATAAAACTAATACTTATTAGTTTAGATTTTGGTATTTGCCATACTTACGGTACAAATAAACGTATATATATTATTGTCTTTATAAGGAAGAGTTAAAATGGGGTTTGAATGCGAATTAATAAGCTGCTAATGTTAACCAAGCCTCAAATTTGACTTTTTAACCCTTTTACCTTGTTACTCATTTTACCCAACTAAAAAGCATCAATCAAACCCAGATTCTTCATATTGACAAACAGAAGCCACACACTAACATTTCTAACATCTCTGATGCAGGGCTGTTGGTGGGGGTTTTTCCTGCTCCTTGCTTCGGGCTCGGCTGTGGCTGCAGGTGAGCCTTGATTTGTCTTTTTCCCACACAACACTCAATGTCATGAATGTGAATCTGCCCTTGGGCCACAAGAGCATTCTGCACATATTTTCTTTTTTCTTAAAGTGTGGGAGAGTTGTTTGTCTAACCATTTAACCGTTCCATTAAAGAAGAATTCAAAGCATCCCATTACACAATTCATCACTCGACAATGGGATGTTGATGCACAGGTGATTCAGCTTCTCTCCTTGCAATATTTAGTGTAAATTTGACAAATAAAACATGCTACCACTAGTTAGCCTGTACTGCGGATAGTTAAATACAAAGACTAGGCCAGTGTGGAGACATTAGTGTCGGTATTTACATCCTGCAGAGGGGACCAGTGTGGCGAAGAAAGGCCTGGATGCCATGGGAAATGTGTCACCTAAGTTCCAGGGGCATGTTCAAGCTAAAACTGTGAAGCTGTTAGGAGACCAGGGCCTGTGCTGACCTTAAGTAAACAGAACAGCCCTTTTCCTCCACCACACACACACACACACACACACACACACAGCTGAGAGTCATTTCCAGACAATAAAGGAACCGGTGGTGGAGGCTGTGGTTTTGGCCTCAGTTTACGCCTCGTGTACAGAGGAGAACATATGAGACCACGTGAGATGTTTGCCTTCCTAAAAAACATTGTCGTAATGTGTAGCAACGGCCAAATAAACCCAAGACTCATGCAGGAAGGCATTGCCATTGAGGGCTACAGCAAATAACTTTTTTTATTTTTTTTATCAGGGTCTATTAATTATTCCCTGCAGGGAAAACAATGAAAATGTCAAAGAAACAACGTGCTATCCGCAATGTTAAAGAAAGTGATAAAAAGTTCCTGGATCCGCCATCTGATCCGGATGTGCACCAAGATCAAATGGGATCTTCCCTGACCCATATCGCACCCTTCCACCAAATGTTGTGGTAATCTGTCCTGTAATTTTTGTGTAATCCTTTTTTACAGACAAACAAACAAGAATGACACTCAGTAGCGTGCAAATACCTCCGACAAGGCCCAACAGTCCCAGATCTGCACCAACATTTAATAGGCTCTTTCTTGGGTCAAGTCCCTCCCCACCACAAAATTGAATGGTGATGTACTCAGTTGTTATTGCGTCATCCTGATTAGGAACAAACCAATCGACCAACAAACAAACAGACTGGGGTGAAAACAAGACCTCCCTGGCGGAGGTAATAAATGATTGACAAATATCTGTGGGTTAATGACTCATTCTGTTCGGCACACTAGGTATCATTATAACAGGCACATACTTTCCGTAAAGAAGGGCGAGACTCATACCAGCCTCTCGTCTTCATTTTCCCTAAATGAGCAGATGAGTATTTGTGCTGACGTGATGGAAGGAAAGGGAAGGGAAGGGAAGGCGTGAACAAAAAAAGGAGATGACACAATGACACGTTCCTCCGAGTCGGTTTTATGTCCCATAGCTGAGCACATCGCCGGTGGTTGGTCACATGCCCCAAATAGTTCTTATGTATCACACAGAGCAGGAGTTATCTCACCATACCAAAGCCAATTTTGTTGCCACGAACAGCAACCAATGTAGAAGGGACCTATTGAGAGTGGACATTCCTCCGGCGCTGCCGAGTCATTAGTGTCCGGCAAGGAGGTTACATAACCTGTTATGCCTCCTCAAATTGTTACCTTAAGTCTAAGTGAGCCCACTCTGAAAACCTTGACCCTCTTTCTCTGCCAGCCCTCCCATTAAAGCAGGGGTCGGAGTTCAGTGGAGCTGCGTTAGTGAGGGAGCGCTACCCGGGCCCCCAGAGACTTAATGAAAACACATACCGGCGAATTAGCCTGCCAGCCTACAGTTTAGCTAACATAAATATGAGAAGTTTGGCCGTGACCTGGGGGAGCACCAATGCTTTCTGAGCCACTGGAACAAATAGGCCTAGTCATGACTGGGTCAGAAAACACGGCTCCGTGTTTTAACAAGCGCTCAGGGTCTTGTTTAAGAGATTTGTACAGGGTGGAAGTGTATGTGTCGTTGTTTCAACTTATGCCTGAGTTTGTATTTATGATATGACCGTAACACAGAATGGCTTTGTTCTCCGGTAATGGAATTAGAAGACTATGGTTCCGGTCCAGCAAACCCATCATGTCGTCCACACGCGGGTCGGTTAATCAGAGGAGTTGCTGAAGAAGGCAAGAGAAGGTCAAACATTTTTTACGAGCAGCCAGGCAGAGGCAATCCGGTGTTAAAGAATCGACCACTGCAGGATCTGAGTAAAAGTGCACTGTTAAGCTCTCGTATGACTCCCTTAGGTAAATGTGTTAGAGAGACAGACAGTCTCTTGTCCACCGTTTCAAAGATGTCCTTTCTCTCCTTTATGTCGCCCAGGGGAGTGTAAAAAAAGAGGACGAGTGGTGGGTTCTCATTATGTAAGTGTTTTGCTTCTTTGACTATGTGACACCGTGCTGCTAAATGTGTGCTGCCGTCCATATATGAGGCTGCCGAGGCCTGTGCCGGTATGTGAAGATCTATGACTTTGATAACATCCCAGACATTTCCTTTCGGTTCAACTGACCACAATGACCTGTTTCCAACCACTGGAATGATGAGGTGTCCTAAAATGTTTGTGAGTCTCGTTCTTTGCCTACTTTCTCTCGTTTTCCTCGTTTTGCTCCGTCTCTGAGCGAGGACACCGTGACAGCCGCTTTCCTGCAAGCGATCATTTCGTGAGAACGAAAAAGGCCAACAATCTTTCTTAGGAAATGTGTCATGTTAACAAGGCCTTAAAGACTACATCTGCAAAATTTCAAAATGCTGAATCCTTACAGAGCGTGATTGCTGGCTGTCTAAAGTCTCTGTTTATGCTTCTTAGTCGTAAACCATTGTTTACGCAGTAAGAAGATTCAGTCTAATGAATAGGTTCAGGCCCAGGAGGGCTACTCGGTAATCTCACCTTAGTCCATAAGTGTTCCCTGTCTTCTTTTCGGTTGCTTATGCAGGGCTTCGGTACAAAACACATGTGTCACGTGTTGTGCAATTTGTAATTAACAATCGACTGATGTTCTGGCGAAAAAGCTCTACTCTATGTTTCTGCACCAGCGGCAAACGCTAATTTGCTTAGGTAGATAGCGTGCATGTCACCACTTACAGGGTTAGGGGAGGCTAACAGCAGGCTAATTTAATGCATGATGTCATGCTTTCATTAACTCTATAAATCACTGGTGTGCTGGTGTAACAGTGGCGAGCCCAGGTCGCACACTGGTGTGATCGCTAATCTGTTTGCGGTGACCTCAGAGTAGAGTGTCTGAATGCAGCGGCAAAGGTCCCACACCTCATAAAACCAAACAGTCCAATAGCTCGGGTTGATTTAGATGCTCAACACGCCACCCACATCTCAAAGCCTTCTCCCCCCCGCCTCCACCCGCGACCTACTGCTGGTATTTCTGCCACATCAACAACAGCGGTGGACAAAAAGGACAAACGTCTTCCTCTGCGGCCTGACAGAGTTCCCAAACACTGGCGCTGGAAGTCGTATCACCGCGAGACGCCAGGATGACGTGCAGAGCTGACGTCGGAACGCTATTATGAGATAAGTTCCTAATCCTTTTGGCAACTGAGAAAAAACGTCGAAGGAGGGATAAAAATAAGAATCAGAATGGGCTCAAGATCTAATTGCCGTGATGTGATCTAAAAGCGATGAATGGAGGGGGAAGTGGTGTGTGGCCTCGCTGATTTATCACACTATTCTACAATGTGACGTCATCAATTGAGTCAGAGCTTTTCAAAGGGCCTCAGTGAATGGCTGTTGATAATGTTTGTGAATAACATTATCATGTGTTTTGCTTTTTTTCTGTTTTCTGCATAAAGAGTCACATTTATCTCCATCAAGAGGCTGTGTTAACACCCCTGTCCCTTTGTTTACTGATTGGTTTGATTTTATGCAAGATTACTCAAAAACTTCTGAGCGGATTATCACAAAACTTGGAGGCAGGATGCAGTACGGGTCAGGAGTGAATCCATTAAACTTTGGTGTGGATCCAGATTAGGGGGCGGATGCCGGAATATTTTTTTCACACACTTTCAAATTGTGAGATAGGGCGTTTTTTCACGTTTTACTTGATTTCTCAGAGAATAATTCATGCATCTTGATGAGAAAAATCCGGCACGTTTAAGGGACTGATAACTATGAGTTTCTGCAATGTGGTGCAGATCCAAATACAAATCTGGATCTAGTGAATTTAAATGTGGTTTCATAAGGGGACTGTTGGGCCTTGTGATCTAGCATTTCAGTTTATTAAAATAATCTACTGGTAAAATGATTGACAGTATGTTAAGAACATTTCGGTAAAAAGTAATTTAACAAAAAGGGAGAACAAATCTAACCCTAAATGGATTGGCTGGAACAGACATCCTGTAGTTTGACTTTCTCTTGACCTCTGCAACTAAGTAGGACATTTGTGGAACATACCAGTGTTAAGTTAATAACAGTGTGTTTGAGAAACAGTCAATATTTCTGTACCCAATAATTACTCTGCAGGTTTCTCAAAACTCACAGGACACTGTTGTTGCTGTAAACTTTATGTTGCACGAGGATGTCTCAGGTGAGTGAGCGGACATGTTTTTCGACTCCTCTCATCTCGGTGGAGCTTCATTTGTCAAATGTGTCCCTCCAGGCTCACACACACACACACACACACACACACACACACACACACACACACACACACACACACACACACACACACACACACACACACACACACACACACACACTCTGTTTGCATCTCTGTCACAAATCATCCAAAAACAACAGCCCCTCTTTGACAGACCTGGTGCTGCAGTCAGCAGCAGGAGCAACGTCAGGCCCCTCTTTAGAGGCCTAATATTTTCAAATGGGACGACACTTATGGATGTTAATTACATTCAAACAGCTGGTTTTGGTTCGTCTTTCCCGACCAGAAAACCGATGGGAAAAGCTGACATGATGCTCAGGATGAATGCACCAGATGAGAAACCCTGAGGAAAGACAAAGTAGGACACCGGGAATGCTTGTGTTTAAACTGCAGACCCACTGATTGCAGTGGAAAGCTTGAGTGTGAACTATACGTCTTTTTTGTTTTTTTGGGCCACAAATATGAATTTGGCTTTTGCAGACTTTTTTTCCCCTCTCGGTTGCAGCGGCTGATTTGTCGTCTGTCAGCCTGCACTGTGTGGGCTGGTGCAGAGCAGCAGCACAGGAAGAGAAGGATGAGAGAGAGAGTAGATGAAAGCTGAACTGCAGGTAGAGGCAGCTGAGCTGACGTTCTGCCACATCCTGCCTCACTTTCTGGCAATGTGACCTCCCAGACCAGAGGAATTCATAACTACAGCTCTGCACACGTCTGCGAGACGCTCTTTGCACATGAAGCTAGTAGTTGCGGTAAAGTGATTATTTCCTTCAGGCGGCAGAAACAAAAAACTGTATAAACGTGAACAACAAACAGGCAAGACTTGTTGTCAGACAAAAACAAAATACAGCAGCTGCATTCACATGAGCCAAAAAGCATTAGTCACATGCAAGAACTCTAGATTGGCCAAAATAGCTCAGTGCATACTTAGGTATTACACCGCACTAAAGGCCGTTGGGGTGTGGGCATTAACAGATGCAGCCAGGCTTAACCACGGACAGACACCCAGCACAGACAGACCAACTTAGAAACCGAAAGGCTGAGGGCTTTCTCAGCTGTTGCTTCTGTCTCCGGTCTCCATCCCCCCCTTCACAGCCTCATCATTGTCTCATTAATCCAACAACAGACACATAAACCCTTTCACAGCTCAATTCACTGTACAGGCTTTGTGCTGAACAACACTTGCATTATTCAGATAATATCAAAGTGGATTAAACACAACTTTGGGGGAATTTAAATACCAGACACCTTCTTGGACCGGATGAAAAATTCTCCCTAACACCCGTCGCCATCCGTCAAACGCTTATCTGTGTGGGTCGGTTGCCAAAACAAACTACTGTTGTGTCAGTTGGGGCTTGATGACACGGTAAAATAAAGTTGTTAAAAAAAGAAAAAAGCTCACTGGAGTCTGGCCATAATGAACAGAACTTCACAGCAACTCAAGATAAAGAAAATGGAGGAGTGAATTTGGCTTTTCTCCCCTCTCTGAGATGCTCAGATAAACTTAAAACCAGTCAGCGAGGGTTGGAAGAATATGAATCGCTCGAATGTGAAGGGAAAGCGAAAGAAGACGTGCCAGCAGGGGTAGAAGAAAGACGAGAGAAGGAAACAGAGGAAATGGGGAAGCGGAGAAATCCAATTGGAATGTCTGACTCAGGAAAGTAATGGAAAAAATTTATTTGGATTGGCAAGCGAACATAGGGAGCGGGGAGAGGTGGGGTGGTGAGTATTAAGAAATAGGGTGGTGTTAATCTTGCAGAAATGCCAGCGGGAGAAAAAAACATGTCTAGAAACAAAGACTAATTGAAAAGGAGACTGAAGACAATGAAATAACTTGTGGTGCTTTGCAGAAAATCCCTTAGTAAAGCCAACACCTCGAAAGTAAGAATGGTAAACATGACGTCTGCGAGGAAAATCTGCAACAATCATTTACTTACATTTCTATATTTCTCATGGCCAAGGGGAGTTTCCTGATTATTTTTTAAACATGGGGTTTGTCGAAGGGGAAGTATTTCCCCCCACACGGTTATTGGACATGACAGATTGACACTTGATACTTTTGGGAAAATATTGACAAATAAAGAAATGAGCTTCTTCTGCCTAAAAGCTACTTACACCCTCCGTCAGTGAGTCTCCAGTCTGAATAAAACAAACCTGACTGGTCACCACACACAGTCGCGGCCCAGTTACTCCAGCAACAGCAGGTAGACGCGACCATATGTCATCTGAGGCACGGCAGGGGTCAAAGGTCACCTCACCGCTAATGATTACCTGCTGAACCGCGCCGCTTCAGCTATCCCTGTTTGTTTGCGTAGCCGCGGTAACAGTGCAACAAGCTGCTGCATTAGGGACGCGCACACACTCCCCGTCATCACCATGCCAACTTCTACCATCCTCTGACCATGAGCCCAGAAATAGGGAAAAGATATAATCTGCGAAACACTATAAAGGTATAATCAAATAAAACACACAACCGACTCGAGAGTGTCGTGACGTCAAAATCTAAGAGTTTTTTCTGCGAGTGTGCAGGAGGAGTTCAGCCTCGTCCTTATTTCCATCCCACCACAAGGCCAATGGGGGAGGCTCTGTGGTTTTGGTTTATGGGAAGGTCTCGACTTCAAATGAGGTGAGAGACCGAGAAAAATCACAAGCCACCTCATAAAAGACACGGCGGTCAAGATTATGCGAGGTGAAAACCGTACATAGGCAGGTTCCATGAGCTCAGGGGCCGCAGCTTTGAGCGTGATAGCCGAGCGCGCCACTGTGACTTCATTCAAAATGCTCATTCGGCCAGTTTGCACCAAGAGTTTTGTGTGTGTGTGTGAGTGTGTGTGTGTCTATACATATGCATGATGTGTGTTTTTTTGTCTTTATGTAATCAGTGGGCAGCTAGCTCGGTTGCCTTTTGTGACTTGCATGTGGAGGGAGGTGAGGGTCAAAGGTCAAACAAAATCGATTAGCTCTTTCTTTGCTGCAAACGTCCCACCTCCTTTATTCATATCGTGAACAGATGCTCTGTGTAATGCAAGAAAAAAAAATCAATATAATTGGTCATGTGCTTACAGGAATAGTAGCGACTTAGCTTATTTTAACACCAACACTGAAATGTAACTCACAAAAAAGAACAGTGAATGCGAGATAGATTTTGTTCCAGTCCTGATGGGATGTAGCTGTTATATGTGTTTATATATGAGATTAGTTTAGTTATTTCTATTTTCTGTAGCTGACAACGATCTGTTAAGAAGTCAACTTATTTCAAAGTGGTTCACCCAAACTTATAAATAGTTTTTTATCACATTCCACAATATTAAAAAGTTTGACTAGACGAACAACATATGCACAATTTTGCTTAAAAAGTCTGGCTGAAGATGTCACATTTATTGGCCTATGGGAGGTTATAGAGGTCAAAAGGATTTATGAGTATAAGGACATCTAAGTGTCTCAATGTAAATGGTTCAACCTGATTTATTGTGTGGATTTCATTGCTCTCAGCTCATAAAATTATTGTATTTCTTCTGTTTATGTGGAGAATTTCAGCCTCATGGTAGCAACAGGGGTCCACAGCAAGCTTTGTGGAAATCCAACCAAAAAGATTTTAGGGATCATCCCCTGGGGACCAGGAACCCCAACCAACTTCAATGAAGGAGGAAATCAACATATCTGTATAGATTCTCAGACTCCAAAATCAAAATTCTACATAAAACAAAACCTAAATACATCTACACAGCTCATAAACCTATTTTCTCAATATCCTGCAGAGTTTCAGAGAGGTGAAGTGATGATGAGGAGGCTCAGGGCCTTCTTCTCCCCAGTTATCATTCATCTCATTTTATGGTACTGGCTGTGCCCAAGTGAGCTGCCACTGTTTTCTTGTGTTTTGTATCTCACTCATACAAACAAATACTTCTCCAGCCTGAGTCCAGCGGGCAGCCTGAATCCCCCATGAACTTGAGTCTGGCGTCTCCTTCGTTCTCATAATTTTGTTTTCTGTTCCCACTTCCTCTCGTTCTTTGCCCTCTACAAGACCTCCCAGAGAGACACCTAAACTTAAGAGCGAATGCCCGTACATGTGTGTGTGTGTGTTTCCACCAACTTAGCAATCCCAGCTCTGATTTATAGCTCACGCTGACAGCCAGTTATTCATGCTTCCCCCCAGGTCTGTATGTTAAAACTGCTTTCTTTACTACCCCCCCCCCCCCTCATCTTTTCAGCTGATCGCATCACAAATCAGACAAGTGACCAAAAGCCACCAATCAATCAGACTTTTCCAAACATGCTCATTTTCCCCAGGAAGGAATTTATTCTGGGTTTTTAACAGAAGTGAACATTTTACCTTCCGTTCTGTTTTATAATCTTGTGAAGGATTTTAGGTGCACATCACCACCGGCAGCAGAGATTCTAAATGTAAGATAAATTGCCCTTTAAATAATATTTAAAGGGTTGGAAGGTTTCCAGCTTTCGGTGGTCTGCAGCTCCTTCCTCACGCTGAATGGGAACATAAAACACTCTGGCAGGGATTCAGACTCAGAGTTAGACGCCCTCCAGGACGATGTCTGTGGCCTCGCCGAGGGCGTGTCCCCGCTTTGACGGGACACCCGCCCCTGACTGGCCCTCCTCTAATTCCAAACCCTGAAACCCCACAAATAAAGGCACTGGTTAGAGCCATCTGTTGGTTTTAACATAATCTTCCTTGTTAGTTAAAGTGATTTGTCTGGGAATCTGAATGGTGTCGTGTATTTGTGTATGTGGTGTGTTGGGTTTATGATACATCCACATTAATGTCCAAATTATGTGATTTTTTCTGAAGTTAAAAGCGGAGTTGGATTTTCGTGCATGGTCACAAATCTTACGCATCTTCATTCATAGCTTTGCATTTATCATAGACAGGGCCTCTTGTGTTAACAGACACTGAATTGCTGCTTTGTCTCTTTGTCGCCTATTGAGTGAAGTGTGTGCCGGAGAGGGGACCATCGTCACTGTGGGATGGATGTTCTTTGGTATTCTGTGCCACCATTCGCCTCCCTGGACATAACTCTGAGCTCAGTGAACATGTTTCTCACACCCCTCACTCTCGCCAGGGGGGACAGGAAACGTCTCTGTCCGTCTGCGTCTCGTGAGCGTTGCGATGGGTATGCGTAGGGTCGGGAAGAATGCAGCACCCAGATGCTGAATCCCATGGAATCTCCCTGCTGACGCAAGCCCAGGCCGGCGGAATCTGCTGCCACATCTGCGTGAAACCAGTGGCAGGACTGGAAGTATTTGGAAACTGTGTATCATGATTATTGGTATACTTAAAAACAACCTCAGGACCTCATTTTACTTTCTTTTTTTTGAAAAGTGAGCAATCTTGCTTGTGAGCAGACACCTTAAAGACATATCACAGGGTATCTTCACAAAAACAAACTTTAAATAGGGAAGGTCTTTGTTCAATGATTTTATATATTGTTAACATTTTAGGATGTACCCTTATAAACCTTTCAGAATATAAATCTCATGAAAAATACTATAGCGTATACCTCTGCCATGCAAGGCACAACAAAAAACGTTTTTACTTGGATCTGCACCAAATTCTATACATTATAGATATCAATCTAAATATTCATGCACTAAGATCGAGGAATTGTTCCCTGAGAAATTGGTGAAAAGAAACCTACCCTATCTTGCAGTGTTACAAATAATAATCCTAGATCGGCCCTTTAATGGGTTATTTCTGGGCCCGTCAGAAGCATTTTGTGTAATCCTGCTGACAAACATATACAAACATGAACAGGGGCGAAAACATAACCTCCTTGGCAGAGGTTATTAATAATAAGCATTGTATTTACAGTGCGCTTTTCAAGCAAATCAGTACAGAGTGCTTTCTGTGGTCAAAATAAAACATGCTAAATTAAAAGGTCAACACAAAACATGCAACATTAACAGATTAGAGTTGTAAATAATTAAATGTGTGCTTCAAAAATTGCAACTAAACATAGATAGGTTTGCCTATACATACACACAACACACAAAAAGATAAAAACTAGATCCAATAAAAAAATCTGTTGAACTAAATTATAATAATAGATGGACGGATAGATTATTATTAGTATTTTATTAGTATTATTAATATGGCTATTGTTATATTTTACGATACAAGTTTTATGAAAAATAAAAAACTAAACCTACTTTGACGTCTTTCTCCTCTGAAATTTTTCCAGCACCTTTGATGTAACTTCACTTTTGTCTGGCCAGTAACGTTAATGAGGAGAGCAGCGCATGTCCGTTGCAGTATGTGATGTGAAGCACTGATCAAAGACCCCAGAGACAGCTCAGTCGTAAGATCCGGCCCAGTTTACTGAAAGAGTCAGACAGCCATGACGGTCATGAATTAAACCGAGTCAAAGCTCACATGGACGAGGCTCCGAGGAGCGTTTCCTCCATGCTTTTATGCACTAAAACCCCCAGTAAAAGCTTGTTCTCTTTTTAAATGATTTTCTCAGAAGAACACAGCCAGTGTTTAGAAGCGGAACGCGTCATGATGTCATCGGATGAAGCGCACACATGTTCAGGCCTCCGACATAACCTCCTTTGCCTGGCAGACTTATCTGAGAATTAAACAGTTTATTCAGCTGATAAAAATACATCATGTATGTTGTTACAAACTCAGTACAGAATCAGATCCTTCTCACTTTACTGAAGATGTTTCTGCAACTGCATATTTCGATCCCACATCTTTTCAGCTGGAAATATTTCACTCTGTATAATTTCACACAAACTTAGCTTTTTGGTATTTTTACATAGCAAACATAGTCTTCATAAAACTGTGTTGCAGAATAAACCAGTGCCTCCCAGCCTCTTGGCATGTGACCTGTGGTTGGGGTCAGATGTCTTGGTTTTGGACGTCTGACTTGTTATCAGTTCCCCTCAGAACTTCTCACATGATTTCATTTAAATCGTTTCAAAAGGTTTAAATCAACCAATGTGTCACAATAGAAGAAAAGATGAAAGAAAAGTTCAAAACTGTTTTTTTCTAATTTGTCCATTTCTTTCTTCTTCGTCCAACGATCTCATGTCCTCTCAGATTTATTGTGACCCGTGGGGTTTGACTCCCACCCAAAGTATTTGTCTAATTATTTCTCTATGAAGCATTGCAATGATTTGTGAGCATTATTAAAGCCCTTTGTTACAATTCAAATATTGTAAAATATACATTGTTAGAAATAATATGAACCTTCTGATTCCTACGAGGACAAGGACACTTCATAAGTCAGAATCAAGTGGAAACTGTTTCCGTTTATTGCTTCTGTCAGGGAAATCCTACATTTGTTTTTCTGCAGGATTACACAAAAACTACTGAACCATTTTGCACCAAACTTGGTGGAGGGATGGAGCATGAGTCAGGGAAGAGGCCATACAAGTTAAGTGCAAATCCAGTCATGTTGATGGATCCAGGAATATAAATATTACAAGATTTTTTTAGTCATTTTTGTCATTTCTCAGGAAATAATGTACGGCCCGTGATGTGAAGATATGTCGGATTGTTTTGCATTAGCGGAGGTATGTACTGTAGCTACTCTACCTGTAAGTAAGGGCGTGAATGGCAATGAGCACCACCCAAACATTCAGACACACTAATCCTGTGACCGTCCAAATGAGCAGTAAACAAGGAAGGAATGCGAAGGTGAGTTCACGGCAGCGCAACTGACAGAAACTGAGAGCGGTTGGAATGTGAGGGCGAGTCAAACTGGCCCATCAGCTCGGTTTGATGCCCCTACTAGGCTGTTAATGCCATGGCATTCCCGTCATGCGCGTCTTGGAGAGTGCCATGCCCGTCACTCCCAGAATTCAACTTAATTTCTTGGGTTGGCCAAGTCACGGAAATGTCGTCTTATGTAACCAGCAGCTAATAATCATGTGTTTGGGCTCATCTCCTCCTCCTGACTACGTTATCTGCTGCCTCCACAAGACGTCTCCTCTCTAAAACCCAAATTATAGGACAAAAAGTTCTTACGTAATAATTGCCAAGTATGATAAACTGTCAGCAGAAATGTTTGCCCCAGATATGGCTGAATGCTCTGCTTATGTTGGAGGACCTCTGCTGATCCCGGAGGATCGTGCAACGCAGCACGTTTCCCAGAGCTTTCTTTTGCCCTTTGCTCTGTCGTCTCATAACTGCAAGATGGATTCAAAGGCTGTCGACCAGAGGGATGTCTGAGAAACTCTCCAGCGTGTCACAGTGACCCCGTTCTATCTCTGCCGAACTGTACCTTAGCCTCTAACTCGCCCCCTTATCACTTTAACAGACAGCAGCATTAGGGTTCGTTGATACAAGAAAAGGAAGATAGGAGTAGCTCCAGTGACACAACACGGAGGGATGTGTGATAAGCACGTAGCTTATTGGAACCATTTACCATCCATTCCCACACTTGAGGGACTTGGCTCCTGATCGTGGTCATTTAATGTGAAGGAAATGATGCTGAGATGTGATAAATCCCAGATGGTCTTTGCAAAAAAAAATTCAAATGCATCCTATCAGCTCATACAAGACTGCAGAAGAAGTTAAGTTTTAAGTTTTCTTTTTTAACCTAAGAGGAATACTATTCTTCTCTTGATTGCTATTTTTATGAGCCAGTATCCTATTTGACCTTTGCTTTTATCAGCTGTTGCATGTGGCACGACATTATCATAAATAAATGATATCTGACACAGCATGCAAGGGTGATCCAATCACAACAGGCCGCAGAGAGGTCAGCAGAGATTTGAGCAGGACCCGAAATCTCCTCCAGCTCCTGTTCGTGTAAACGAGAAGAGAAAAAAGAAGAGATCTCATGAGACAATAATTACCTCCGCAAAGGAAGAGATGTTGTTACCACCGTCCGTTTGTTTGTTGTGATGAGGATTGTGCAAAAATTAGGGAGGATTTTTTTTGCGACTTTTGGTGGAAGGAATGCGGATTCCAGCATTTTCACTGATTTCCAAGAGAATAATTTATTGATCTTAAAAGAAAATCTGGCTTATTTAGGGGACTGATCTATAAGTGTGTGCAATTTGGACTGTGGGGCCTTGGTGGAGGTATGAGAGTTTAGCCTGTGATGTGACATTTCTTCTGTTTAGAAATCGACAGCCTTATTTGTTGTTTTAATCACTGACAGGGTATTTATGCATTAAAAACCCAAACATTAAACTATCAATTGTATCCTGTGGTCACATGAAATATTGAAGACAAATATCTGGGTGTTTTAACAACCTCTAATTTGACTTCTCACGTTTTTCTCTGCCCTGAATATGAGTTTACTGTCATCACCTGTTGTAAAGTGAAATTGACAGGAACCTCAGCAGGAAGTGACACAGAGCGGAAAACAACAACCATCAGAGCAAACAAGTTACTCAGGTCGACGCTCTCTGTGTTGCTCTGCAGATTTTCTTCAAATGTAGCTCAGACCAAACCTCCGAGGAGTCAACCAAGGAGAACACCACAGTGTCAAAACAAAACAAAACCTGAGCAGGTATGTCAGAAATGAAGACGGCCGACATTTCTCTTTATTAAGTATTTCTCGATGGTAATAACAAGGATTAGCTCTGTGGGACATACTGGGCCTGTGCACAGAGCAGATGACAAAGAGCGATAAGGAAATACGATCCATCTAAACGCTTCAGTTAGAAGGCGGGGAGGAACGTGTGATTGGAATTTAGCAGGTTTGCACGCCCGAGTGCAGGACTCAGTGTCACCGTGTTCTTGTCAAGTCAAGGTTACATAGCTGTGGTCTGGGCCGGGGGGTACGTACCCATAGATTTCTAGGGCAGCGGTCATTGTCATCGACTGTGTGCCAATGTTTCACTGCAGCTTCCCTCTAACAGCAAGCTTATGCAAAAATAGGTGGGGTATCCTTGACCAGGAGGAAATCAAAGGAAACAGCAACAAGGCCGTCTCCAAGACAAACATCATAACACTATTCAGCTATGTAAGGACTGGACATGTTGCATAAGTGCAGGGCGTGCAAATCTTATTTTAAGTGAATTGTTTGCATTGTAGAGTCAAGGGGAGATGGGTTTGTTAGGTTTCTGCACCTGAGGACAGAGGTAAGAGCTTCAAAGGGGGTCAAATATGAAACGCATGTTAGAATGTTGTTGTTTCTGATGTGAGATGTGTGTGCATGTTTTTGAGAAGTCTTCCCACCCACTGTCATGTAGGCTCACACTGTTTTTTGCAAGTGTTTAAAAGTAATCAATAGTTGGTCCATTTATCCAATCAGATTGGAAAGGTAACATTAGACCCCGCCTCCTGCTGCAGCACTCACTGGTGAAGAAACATCAAAAATGAATTCATGGTGTTTTCAGTTGCATCATCTGCACCATTCTTTATTAATAAGAGTCGGTATTATCCTTGTATTACACACAGTATACAGTTCATGACGTAGTAGACCAGAATAGGAAATACTTGGATAGTATACTTTTACTTTTAATACTTTAAAAGCTACTCCCTTACTTTTACTCAAGTAGAAAACTTATTGTGGTACTTTTACTTTTACTTGAGTACATTTTTGTCCATTTATTTGTACTTGAGAAAAAAACGTTTGAGTACTTCCCCAACCCCTGATGTCTACACTTAGTTGTAGTGTTTTCAGGCCCAGATGTAAACAGAGTGTATCCAGGTAACCAGGTGGGGTGGAGTGCACCACTGATTCCATCAGTGTCTGTGGGAAGACAAGAATGCACATGGGGCTGCGTTATTTAGATGTGATTCAGACAACAATAGAGTGCGACCGACCCGAAGGAGAAGAAGAAGAAAGAGGCGGTGCCAGCCGTGAGGGCAAAACGAAGCCATTTGGCGTGAGAACCGCACTCACCGCCGACAACGATTTGAGGCGCATTCCAGCGCGGCTGAGTCACTTGCTGTGTCCCGCCACACCAGCCGTCACCTGATTTCCCCACATCACAGGTGAGGTAGTGATGCATGGAGTGCCCGGCATTCTCCGCCTGCTGCACCTGGAACGCAAAGACAGAGAGCCAAGTCAGAAAAGATAGAACACTGAAGTGTAAATACACTTGAGGTATTCTTTTGTTGTTCCTGATGCATTAATGCGTTTTGACGCTGCTGTCTCCACCGGTATTTTCGTAACTACGCCAGCAAACCTCTACTGATGAGATCTGCACAGTCAGAAATTTCTCTTGTACGTTATCTAATGAATTGGATCTCGCAACGGAACAACCTCCGATACAGAGTTCAGATACGTTTGTACCTGTCCAACAAACAAAGGTCCCCATGATGGTGCAGCTGCGCGAGCTATGCGTATATTGAAACCGCTATCAGTGCTCTGAGCCAAATACAGGTCAGGTCTAGTCCTGCGGCCTTAAGGCCCAGAAGGGAGCAGGAACAGGATGTCCCCAATATAACAGCGAGAAAGAATGTCTTGAGCGCTCCATTCGAGACGGAGGGGACATTTCCCATGACACAATCCCCTGCCGTTTCCTGGAGCTCTGAAGTTCTGTGTACAAACAGGACCTGTGGAATGCCGGAGCGACCAACGGCACTAACGTCAGGCAGCGGCCCTCAGGGTTACAGCTGACGCCATAAACCCACACACGACTTCACACCGTATATCAAAAACTCTGGGAAAATATACACATATGACAGCCTTGTACCCCCGACCTTTGACCTTGCTCTGCAAATGGAAGCATGGCGAAACTCTTCCCTTGGGCCCGGAGCACGATTATAATCTTAAAAACTTGAAATATTAACGTCTGTGTATTTGTTTCCCTCTGTCGTGGCTTTGCTGAGCACAATGAATTATAGACTCGCAGCTCTTTCATTTCAAGCGGCTCAACTTGCATGTAAATAAAATTCTAAAACGATTAGGTAGGAATAAATCCTGCAGCCATAATGCAACTATACTTTGTACATCATAAACTGAAAATGTGCTGACTCTGCCTCTGTATACAGTACGGGTGTTCAGAACCATTCATACTTTCCACACGTCTTCTCCCGTTTCAACCATGATGATTTTAGCAGAGAGGAGCGAGGCCCTGCCGCCTCTATATTACCTTGAGAAAAACACACTCTGCGCTTCTCAGGTTCTCTCTTCTCCCTTTATTGAAGTAAACCTGCTGAATCTCCGTGGTCGTCACAACAGAGCGATGCGTCTCTCATCGGTTGTGGTTCATAAGCAGGAATTTTAAGATATATAGCTCCTTTAGCATGGGTTTTTTATCATCCTGGATTAGATATTCTCAGAGGAGGGAATTCTTTTTCCATCTCGCACTCCAGTGTCAGTTGTCCTGTGCGCAGGATGAGTTTCACAGAACAGAGGATACTTTCTATTTACCACATATCCCTGCATGTGCAGCACACAAGAGCACAAGACCTCTCTCAATCGCTGGCAGTTGACTTTGGAAACCTGTGCAGCACTGAGCTACATGCACTATATGCAAACATGTGAAAGGAAGAGAAGAAACTCTGGAAGCACGTGAGAAATATCAGCGTTCCAGGTCAAACACGTCGTGGGTGAAAGAGTTGAAGGGGCTGCAGACTTTGATGAATTATTGGAGCCACGGCGGAAGAAAAAGATATGGATTCAATGTATCTGCTGTTTGTTGAAAGGCGAGGCAGCAAAAGGTCACAGACGGTAACTCAACCTCATCACACGCAGACGCAGGGTTCTAATCATAAAATCCATCAAGTCCAGACCGCAGCAGTCAAACGGGGGTTTCATAAAGTGAAACCAAACTCTCTCAGACAGGTGGGGAGGAATCAAATTGATATCAGATGGGAATTCTGCTGAAACATGAACCGGTTGGCAAAAGCAGCAGTTAGGAATCACCTCAGGAGACGTTTCTGTCTTATTCTCAACTCAGTCACGAGCGTTGTTGTGGTCAAAGCATTTGTCCGCATTTTTTATCGACCTTAAACATTTAACGTGATTTTACTAAACCCGAATGATGAAGGATAATCTGACCTGCATCTCAGGATGTCACAATACGGTTACTATTCTAATAGATATGTGAAAAAAGTCTTTCCTGTTTCATAATTTCAGAGCTCATGTGGTTCACAAACATTTGCCAAACGTCTCCCCACAGCCCTGTCAATCAAGTACCAGCCCATCAACATGACCTGCCCCACATGTGAGCATTTAAAAAGGTGCCATTGTGTATCAGTGTTATGAGAGAGGCTGTAGGATGTTACTATATGATGCAAATTTAACTTTCAATATTTAGGTTTGTGTGGCTAAAGTTTAATTTGTGCGGCCAGTCAACCTTTACTTTTCAACCATCAATCTATGACATGTGTTATTAAGTATTTCAACTTCTTCATCTAATTGTTTAAAGCTATTTCAACCATCCAGTACTTTTAGCATTAGCTATATTACTTTACTTTATTACTTTGAGCTTGAACCATCAATCTCTCTAAGCTATTTCTAACTTTTACTATTACAATAATTTACTTCAGTTTTACTTAAAGCAAACTGCGATATACATTTAGCTATCCATTGTATTTTAACCATTACTTTTAGCTCGCTTGCTATCTATTTTTCATGCATTCTTAGTTTCAACCCAGTATATAACCTTTTAAATATAACAAGTATCCACTCACACCCTTGCATCTGCAGAAATACCCTCAAGTAACCTCTGGTTGTGAATCTCTCACGTATATTGTCTTGGCATCATTTTTAAGATCATCAACAATTTTTGTTAATCACTTCAAAAGCTTTTGAAACAGGTTGAGGCAAACATCTCTGAGAAATGTATCTGCGTTCAGTTGTGCTGCCAGGTATGGCGTGAGATTCAACTTCACCGCATCCACCACGTCTGGTTTCTGATGTTTCACTTCTGCTCATCAATCTCACATGGGACATCCTGTCGGGTACATCTGCTCGTGCAACCCATCTGCTTCTGCATCACAAACCTCGTACTGTGTCTACACCGTGACCTTGTTACACGTCAGTCCTGGAACAGCACAATGTGACTGGCTCGGCGTGGTCGTCCACAGAATGGAGCACATGAATGGACTCACACCAAGGAGCTGTTATGCTCTTTCCTCCTGCAGCATGAGCAGATATGTCTTTCTCTGCAGTCACAGTGCAGAATTCATGAATACTCCATCTCATGCATATCACCCATGAGCACGAGGCCGGCCTGCTGCCTCCGCCGGCTCCAACAAATGTTTCACTTTTCTCCCAATGCCACTAAGACACACATCTGTGCACGTAGGACGTCCTCTCTCTCTCTCCCCCTGAGCAACTGTAAGGTCTTCAGAAGTCTATTTACGCTCAGCACTGTGGGCCAAACTTGTCCAGGAGGTGTTTTAAAGGCTTATCCAGACCACTGTGTACCTCCCCTCAACTTCCTATGGGTTAATTACTGGGATACAAGGAGACTGAAGGCCAAGTGAAGAAGGAAGCACCCTGAGTGCACTACACTGGACCACACCATGCTGGCAGGGCAGACTCAGAGAAAATTGATAGATGAAGTGTTGCCCATACTTCTGAGTGAAGCCTGAGAGAGAGAGAGAGAGACAGGAAAGGAGAACGAGAGCTTCTGCTTTTTCACTCAAGTTACAGCAATTTACATACAGTAGCAACAGAAACTTGGCTGTGCCTCATCACCTCTTACAGTCACAACACAATATGCATGTATGCATACTGCAAAGTACAGTGTATTAAAGCCACATCACCCCGAGCAAGATAAGATTAAAAGAAAAGAAAACACCCCGATGAATACAGCAAAGTGCATAAAATCTCATACGTCTGAGGTCAAGCAGTTCAAGATTTTTTAATGATGCCCGGGAGCTGCAGATATTTGAAAGAGGTTCAATTCCTGGTGTTATCTGTCCCACAGACTCTGGGAGCACGGCCAAGCTGATGCCATCTCAAGGGGAGGAATTCAACAAAATGGCAGGAAATTCCAACTTGGTTTTCTCCCAATCTTCTTTCAAATCATGCTGCTGAAATGTTGTATAACGTTTATTTATTTTTTTCATCCTTTGTTGACGATACGGCCTGTTTTTGGCTGTAATGCACATGAGATGGAAACCAGTTAAAGGCAATATATTACAAGAGAACTGCCCCAAACAATTGTGACACAAATTCGGTGCAAGGTTTGTCTACAACAAATTGAAACTGCAAAACAACTTTCATGCAATAATGAAAAAATCTAATCTCATATTGCTTGTTCTACAATCTACTTGGGAGTTCCTAGAGATGAATAACATGTGTTATGCAATAATTCATCCAAACCCAGCACAGTGTCAAATTCTCATTTGGAGCAAAGAAGAATTACGACTTTACAAACTTTGGTACACATATGTAGGAGAGCAGGAGCAAAGTAATCTCTCCCTGAGGTTGTGTTGCCACCTAGTGAAAGCTCACTGACATGCACATGTTGGTACCCTGTAATTGTTACTTGTACTGTGTAAAAGACAGTTCTAGACCAGATATGTTTCCTCTTAGCTCACATTAACCATATTTGATTTGCAGGTTTGTAATGGTGTCTAATGCTTGAAATGTCCAAATCCTAAAACCATGTGATCACAAATGACAAAATGATCATTGTGACATTGAAACATATCATAGTTACTCATTCTTAACCTCAGGAACAGTATGTGTGAGAAATTATTCAGCTTTTTCACCAGCCCATAAAGACTGTGACTTTCAGTTGAAAGTTTTTCAGAAGCAGAAAAATTGATGATTGAGATTATTTTGTCACACATTCCAAGAGCTGGAAGAGGCACGGCTGGATGGCCTACTGACTGTTGTGTGTGCTTTTTAAAACTACCATAGCTGAATGGCCACAATTGACTCAACATCAATTATGGGAAAAAGGTGCAAGTATTAAAAATCTGAAATATTTTTTTAGCTAAATGACGATTTCCCTCCTTGATCCTTCAAAATCCACACTTTTGTTGTCAGCCTCATTCTGTTGACACATATAGTGCAGGAGTGATATTCTGACGTTTTGCTGCCACCTGCTGCTCATGTCCGTGGTGCAATTCAAAGCACAAACAGGTAGAGCGCATCATGTACCTGGCTTTTCTCAGCTTTATCCCCATTCTCAGGAGGAGAAGTCTCAGAGCCGTCACAGAAAAAGAAGGGAATGTTTCCCACGTCTGACTAGAAAAATCAAACTACATGAACAAGGACGTGAGATAAAACGGGAGGACTGCAGGTGGCTGATAACAGAATGATGTTTAGGAGTAACTGGCCTTGTGATGGACTGACAACACTGACAATCAGAGTTTTCACATGCCTCCATCCTGCTGACTGACTCCTCTCAAAAGTGTCGACCTCACTTGGCTCAGCCGCTCTCTATTGAAGCAGGAGGACGTTGGCGAGCCGGGCTCCATGGACAAGAGGGTGGTGCTGATCACGGGCTGCTCCTCGGGGATCGGACTCAGCCTGGCAGTTCGGCTGGCCTCTGACCCCGACAAAAAGTTCAAAGGTAACAACGGGGCTAGGGTTTGAGATGTACTTTTGCTTTGTGACATGGTGCATTATAAAGCTGGAGGAAGCCATTAGAAGATGAGTGTGGCCATGGAGGGAGGCAACAATACTAATTCAGGCTGTGGCATTCAGACAATGAGGAATTAGCTTTAAAGGGGCCCATGGTGTGCAAAGAAAACACAGCCTCCGCAGCCTTGACATGCTGACACAAGGCATATTGGCTCAGTGGATTCATGGATCAGAGAGATTTCTGTTCTCATCTAACATGAGTGGAACCCACTGTGACCTCTCTGAAGTTAGACGTGAACATTAACTGAAGCTCACGTCTTGTATCTGCTGGATTTTATTAACCACTATTAATATTAGTGGTTGCTGCATGAATAGCTGAGTAAGTGTATGTGCTACTTGACTAAATAAATGTCTCGACAGTTTGTATAAAGCTGGTTGTTCGCTTACTAGAAAGTTGGTGGTAAACAGCTCCTGACGGCTGTGCCAGCAACGTGGGAATGATATGTGATAAATAAAACAAATTGAAAACGCTGTGTATGGAAGTGCTGTGGGAATGTAATTTGTATTGTAAAGTGCTTTGACTGGTCAATATGACTAGAAAACTGCTATATAAATACAGTCAATTTACTATTCTATTTGTAAAGCCTGTATTTGTAAAGCTGATTTAGTCCGATGTGTGCGTTTCTTTTTATGTGTCACTGAGTGCTGCTTTCTGTTTAGTCTATGCCACGATGAGGAACCTGGCTAAGAAGGAGCGCCTCTTAGAGAGCGTGAAAGGCCTGCACCAGGACACGTTGGACATCCTCCAAATGGACGTGACGGAGCGTCAGTCCATTCTGGATGCGAGGGACCGGGTTGTGGAGAAGCGGGTGGACATTCTGGGTATGGCCTCGTGACCGTCTGTTCTGATCAGGATTTGACATTTTTGT
This sequence comes from Hippoglossus hippoglossus, assembly GCF_009819705.1. Lineage (NCBI taxonomy): Eukaryota > Metazoa > Chordata > Actinopteri > Pleuronectiformes > Pleuronectidae > Hippoglossus > Hippoglossus hippoglossus. The sequence goes on along the minus strand of NC_047158.1, from coordinate 8,367,596 downwards.
GTGCCAATGAGCTTGTCCTCGCTGCTTACAGTGTGCAATGCTGGTGTGGGTCTGATGGGGCCTCTGGAGCTGCAGTCCTTGGACTCGATGAGGCAGATTCTTGACGTCAACCTCTTGGGAACCATCCAGACCATCCAGGCCTTCCTACCGGAGATGAAGGCGCAAGGTCAAGGCCGCATTCTGGTAACTGGGAGCACCGGAGGGCTTCACGGTGAGTTAAGGAGTCACTGAATCTTCAGCTAAGTTCCACACGTGCAGTTTCTGTAATGATTGGATGAAGGCCACGTTAGCAAATCATGTCAAGACTTGCCGCCATGCATGAAATTGCCAAAATAACCTGTCTTGGTACTTGATCATCTCGATAGGTCTCCCGTTTAATGAGCTGTACTGTGCCAGTAAATTTGCAATAGAGGGAGCATGTGAGAGTTTGGCTGTTCTCCTGCAACACTTCAATATCCAGTGAGTCATTCGCTTCCTGTGTTTAGAGACTAATGGCTGTGAAAAGTTTATTAGCAAACAATCGATCAGGAGAAACTATTGACCCGATGCTTCGTCCTGCAGCGTGAGTCTCATTGAGTGCGGTCCAGTCAACACGGACTTCCTGGTCAACCTGCAGAAGGCGGAGCTTGGGGATTCATCTCTCCAACAGATCGATACCCACACACTCGGCCTGTATGAAAAATACCTGCAGCACTGCGACTCTGTTTTCCAAAACGCAGCACAGGACACAGAGGACATTGTAAAGGTGCGTTGTACATTCAGAGCACATCATGACTGCATGTTTAACTAATGTGGGAGTTTAAAGACTGGTCATTTATTGTGGTATTAACATTTTTCCACATGAGATACTTGAAGCAACACTTCTAAATCAAATCAAGTCGAACCATCTACCTCTGTCTCACAGGGCTGTGGTACAATGATTCAGTAATTTTACTTTTTTTCCCCACTGAATTGCTTTTTCATGCTATTTTATACATTTTACTAATCAATAAGATGATATATGTACATTATATAAATACATTTTTCTGCAAATACTGTCTGTGAATGCTCACAAACTTTTTTAATGAAGGCAGTTTGCATTGTATTGCCACTTGCCTGAGAGGATAAGGAAATTCATATGATGTATATATAGCCTATGTGTCACTATGAGAGCAGCTTGACATATGTGATGTGTTGGTTTTTCTCTCCAAGGTATTTCTAGAAGCCATCCAGTCCCCCAGCCCTGCGTTCAGATACTTCACCAGCGGCGTCGTTCCACCTCTTACCCAACTGAAGATCACAGAACCAGACGGCTCGCAGTGCATCCGTGCTATGAGCAAAATCATTTTCTCAGCCGAGGAGAACTAACTTCCACTCTAGCACATGCAGGCCTCTGCTTCATATGCAGACTCCGCCTCCCTTTACTTTAGATACAGAGGTAGAGATTTTGCTGTTTTCATTATGTTTCCTGGAATAAAGTTGATGCTCTCTTACTCACTCGTGTCGCTCAACTGGAAAGGGCAGTAAATTCTGTATTCTGTGTTCTGTGGAAAGAGTTCACACAAGCGCTGGATTCCATGCTTCTATTTTCGTGTGTCCCTTATCCGTATTCACATTTCTTATCACAAAAAAATACAAACATAGACAATTTTCTGTGGTTGGTGAAGTAATACTTGATAAGGATTTTGTGTTATGATACAACAACCCTCCAGACATGAGGAAGTGTTCTTATTCACTCACTCACACACACACGCACGCACGCACGCACGCACACACACACACACGCACACACACACACACACACACACACACACACACACACACACACACACACACACACACACACACACACACACACACACACACACACACAGCTAGGCGTATTTTCACTTGGGAGTTTCTGGACACATTGTGAAAGAGAAAACACTCGAAGAGTCTCATTACATTTTTGGTTTGCTATTCTGAGAAAACAAAGAATAAAATGATAAAAACAGGTTCATGGAAACTTTCCACAGTCATGAAGGACACTGATTGTTGAACGACTTCATGCCGTCAGCGTGGTGTGAATTTAGTTTATAGCCTGCAAAAACAAGTATGCATAAACAAACAAACCAAAAATAATCCGATACAAATAGTCTGACTTAGAGAATTAATTTCAGCTTTATTCTTCAATAGAAATCAGAAAGAGGCCGTAAGAAATCTATGGGCTGATCTGAAGTGCTAAAAGTAAGTTGTACAGAGGACGTTAACCAGCCTCAGTTGGTATTTTGAGTCACTTAACTGTATAAAGTTCAATGATTAAAGGGGGAAAAGAACGCCAAGCGTCGCCAGCTGGAACAGCATCATTTCCTGTGTAACTTCTGGCTCTGTCTGGGGTTGTTAAGCCCTTGAGTGGGTTCTCTTTCCAGCCCTGAGACAGGCTGTCTTGTCTGTGCGTCGACGAGTCACATTTCCGGGGCCAATCTTTGATAGGATTGACAGAGGTTCTTAACCCTGATCAAGTTTCCTAATTCCAGTCAGAAGATCCTGAAATGGATCCAGCACTAGCTCTGCCACGTAATCCAGCAGCACTTAGAGGTGTCAGCCTCTTAGAGCCTGTGATATTATGTAGATCAGTATAATGAGGGTTAGGTAAAGGCTGTTGTAAAACGTTTTTCATATGATCATTTAAACATTTTAATTTAGTCTATGTATCAAAGTGCTGATGTCTGCTGATCATTATATTACTGCTCTGAATTGGACATTACGCCAGTGATGGCCTTTATTCCAGTGTAGCACAAAAGTCCAGGTTCATCACGTGCACAGCATGCTTTCGTTGGACTCATTGCTCACTGACTCACACACATACTCCCATTCAGACTTTGGCTTGTGCCACCTACGCTGAAAATAAGGGAACAAACCTGCATCCCCTCCTTTTGTTCATTTAGTTGAGTTTAGTTTATTTCACACAATTCAAATACAAAATGCATAACTTAAATGTAAAAGTAATTGTGGGGTGATGTACAGAGAAATAAACATATATAGCATACAAATTCACAGATGCAGGTTATATATAAGTGTTAATAAGACAACTGGACATATTAGTAAAAAGGAGAAAAAAAGAAAGGGAGGAATATATAGCATTAAGGGCTGGGAAATATAATTATTCCCCCAAAAAAAAGTCATCAATAGAAATACAACAGTATATATCCATATACTGCTTATCCAAAATTGATCTACCTCAGATTTGTAAAATGTTTGTCATGTCGAGAAAAAACACACTCAGGAGCAAAAATCTGTCTTTAAACCTAAAAGAAATGATAATGTGACATTAATTATGATAATTATTGATCTCAACTAATAATGAAAATGTTTATCTTGATACAATATTTGCTGGTATCATCCAGCCCTAATTTATATATGAATATCAGAATGTAAGATAGCTCATCTTTATTCCAAATCAAATGTTTTCTGACATGATTTAGATTCTTGGGTGGTGAGAGTGACACATTTAATCGGTTTATAAATCACAAACTTCCATTTCACCATAAATCTGATTGACAAATCACCTCTAGACTTTTAAACGTATCGACCTGTCCCTCTGATTGGCCAGAGCAGCGCCTCCTGTTACGTCACTGTCCCGACCTGCCAGGTGTGGGCGGAGTGACACGTCAGTGTGAATGAAGCCGGGCTGAGTGACGCTGCTCCTGCTGCTCCTGCTGCTACACACACACACACAAACAAACACCGGCGTCTCTGCAGAGAAGCTCCATTAGATCTGAGTTTAAAACTTCACCATGACCAACAAAACCACTGCTCTGCTGTGGAAGCCGCTGCTGGAGCTGTGCGAAGCCCATTCTGCTAAAGCCGTGCGAGGAAACACGAGAAGAGCAAACTTCAGGTGAGTCACAACGAGACTTCCCCACAGGTGGGTGGAGCTGAAGTGGGCTTGTCTGGATTAAAGTGTATTAGTTATTAAACTGTAGCCCAGGGTATGATTTAGATCTGAATATTGTTTAGTTGTTTTATTATTCAAAAGGGTAGGGTCATTATAGGCTATGTAATGTTACACACACACACACACACACACACACACACACACACACACACACACACACACACACACGCGCAGTCCTATACTTCTAGTGAGGACACTCATTGGCATAATGCATTCCCTAGCCCCTTACCCTAACCTTAACCAATACAACTAAATGCCTAATCCTAACTAATTCAAACAAAAACCCTAAAAGCAAGTCGTGTGCGTGTGTGTGTGTGTGTGTGTGTGTGTGTGTGTGTGTGTGTGTATGTGTATATATACATATATATATGTACATACATACATACATACATATAATTTTTTGTCAGTGTTGCAAAAATCTTGTGTTAAGTCTGAATCCGCCACTGATATGGATCTACATCCTTCCCTGACCCATACCACATCCTTCCACTAAGTTTTGTTATAATCAGAAGTCTTTGAATAATCCTGCTAAATATCAGACAGACAGACGAACGCAGACGAAAACATGAGCTTGATTCATTACATGCATACATCCTTTTTTCCCCCTCAGACACTTGGGCTCCTGTGGGGCCCTGGCAGCGAGGAGGACCACCCTGCCCCTCTCCCACGCCACCTCCATCAGCATACCCAGCCGCAGCTTCATCAATCTGGCTCTTCCTATCAGCACCAGCAGGATGGAGTACACCGAGTGCCGGACATTAGCGTGAGTGCCCTGAAATCTGGAATAAGATGCCAGTAACTCTAAAGAAACAGTCCTAATTTGACTATTTTAGGTTTTGGACTTTTAACTAAGAAATCTGAAGGCATCACCTTGGGCTTACAGAAATTGTAAATGGTATTTTTCACTGTACTATGAAAATAATTGTTATATATTAATGTCACATGAAAAAAGCATTACATAAACCTGAGCATTAATTCGAAATGGAAAACTACTTAAAGAATTGAACTCAAAATTCCATATTCAAATGGCAGCATCACCTTATTGTCCTCATGTGACTGTGTGCTCAGGTATACTCCAGAGCAGATGTTCAACGTGGTGGCCAGAGTGGATCAGTACCAGTACTTTGTTCCCTGGTGCAAGAAGTCTCGGGTCATGAAGGGACGAAGCGGAGGTGTCCGGGCGGAGCTCGAAATCGGTTTCCCCCCCATCGTGGATCGCTACACCTCTGAGGTCACGGTCGTCCCAAACCACCAAGTCCGAGTAAGTCTTTTCCTTGGTAGATCCAGAAAAACCACCATTACACATACTTTGTCTTTTTCTCAACACTGTTGCTTGTTTCTTTTGCAAAGTCCCTTCAACCATACAGTGTATCTAATGTTCCTTTTTTAGCGATCACTGACAATAAAGGCATGTTTGTTTTGAAACAGGCTGTGTGCACTGATGGGTCCCTCTTCAGCCATCTTGAAACAATATGGAGGTTTGCCCCCGGAACCAAAGACCTACCAGACTCCTGCAAAGTGGATTTCTATGTAAGTGTACAAGATAAAATGAACTTTTTTAATATGCAATGAAAATATTATCATGGTAACAATGACGGGAATAACACAGAAGTGACAGTGAATCCATGAAATGAACAAACCAGCTGATAATAAAAATAAAAAAAACATTGAAGGATAAGATTGCATGCGTAAAGAGAGACCAATTAAAAGCCTCCGCCTCTGTGCTGGAAGTGTTGTGTAACATTTCATTATGCTGTAAAGTTAGCCGTGAATAGCATGCTGATGTCCCCGGAGGCCTGAATTAGCTGTCAGGTTATGGAACCGTATTAAAGAGCTGCTGACAGGAGTTTAACCTTAATGTTGGCTCATGTAACCTCAGGCTCAGCCAGGAAGTGGTTAGGTTACAGTAAAAATGCCAAATACAGGACTCAGGAGGAATAATTATAGTGAACGTTTGAATAATGGCAAAGTCTTGGGGTTTTTAATTTTGGTGATCTGCAAATTTTATGTTTCTGAAATATGTATTTGTTTTTTTATGAAAGCAACCACAGAACTGACATGTGTGGGCCTATAATCTATAAAGAATTTTCAATACATTTATAATGAGTCAAGCTGTGTTTCAGGCTCCGTTGCATCCTGCCTAATATTCCTCCCCCCTCCTGTTTTGTCTGTAGTTGTCGTTTGAGTTCAAGTCCCTTCTGCACTCTCAGCTGGCCAGCGTGTTCCTTGACGAGGTGGCGAAGCAGATGGTCGGAGCCTTTGAGCGCCGGGCGGCATCGCTTTATAGGAACCAGCAGGAGGCGTCACAGAGGAGGCGGTCGACATGAGCAAACCCGCTTTGACCTCCCCCTCCATCCACATCCACATGGACCTTTAACCAAACCCCTGCCAGCCTGCTGCACTCACCTACTTCCAACACTTGTCTTACACAGGAGACTGGATCTTCTTTTTTCACTCACTCATATCTCTCTCTTGAGCTGACATGCTCAAGAAATATACTTAAAACTATTTATTTATAAGCCACAAGTTAACTTATTAACTTTCTTATATGCATTTGAATATTTATTTTACAGCGAGGCGAAAAAATGAATTGTTACAAATGATCATTTTGAACACAAATGTTTTCTTTGTTAAATTGTGTGATAATGTACAGTCACCTGATTCCTGCTCAGTGCTGAAACATCTAAAAGGGTTAAGAGCTTTTTCTTGTTCAGTCATTTTTCTGTCAGTATTAAAAAGCTCTTTGGTTATCTGTCCAAGTGTCATTGTACCTTTTTTTTGATGTACTGTTTCATACTTATAAGGATCTTTATATGAATTATTTTCCAATCTAAACAGGTTTAGGTCGTGTCTATACTCCTATATCTGCGATACCTTCATTTTAACAATAGTTACATAAGTAATGTGTCCATGTGTTGCTGAGCTATTTGTTATGGATGAAAACAATTCCCCTTTCTGTGCGGTTTTGCCAACACGCAGGTAAAAATGAGGTCAGGAGCAGAAGCACTCCTCATACCTGGAATCTGAATAAACGAGATGTACAAGAATCAGTTCTGTTGGTGTTGAAACAGTCAATGGATTATTTGAGGCTGAGTCACCGACAGTCCAGCACTGAAAATACATCTGTTTTCAAAGCGGTTTCTTATTTGTTTTCATGTAGAAAGTCTGCAAATTCAATCTTAATGGCTTCAATTACTTCTACATATATGAACAGGTGCACTTTCACAAAGCACAGACATTGTTTAGAGTAATGCCCAGAAAATGGAAATGATATTTTAATGACTATAAAAAATTATCAAACAGCTTTAGATAAATGAAAATATTATCTAAGCAGATAAAGATATTGAGTATTGATGTACTGTATGTGTATTACTGTAGGAGCTCTCAAATAGAGCATGCTTTTCTTGCAGACTATAGCAATTTGTTTCTTATTTTATCTCAAAAAAGGTACAAATCGTATAAGAAATCACAAGTCAGATCTTCCCTGTGTGATTCAAACAGCATCATTTCAGGCCTGCATTCTTTTTAAAAGGTAAGAATCCCAGTTTATTCATATTCAGGTCAGTTGGTAGTTTTGAAAGGAAATCTCAAAATGATTCACAGATGAAACAATATATTATTGAAGTGTAATGCTCAAATGTAAAATAACATTTTATATATGTGTGGCTTTGTAACAATATTCATCTGTTCACATACTAAGTTATACATGGATTATATATTCCCAGATAAAGTACAGGATTAACAGTGTGGTCCCAGTTTATATTAAAGCAAGAATGTACAATACAAGTGTTCAAGGCACTCAAGAACATTAAAATCATCTTTATATATCTGTCTTGTACAGCAAGTCGACACTGGTGTAATGAATCTACTCTCGAACAGTGAGGTTGGCTGAGCAGCATGTCTCCCCATGCTCATTGGTGGCTCTGCAGGTGTAAACATTGGCGTCCGCGGCCTCAACTTTGGCAAGCGCCAGGGTACAGTGGCCATCTTCGTCATACTCTATCTGCACTGCGGGGGACTCCTCTACGGGCTCCTCTCCACACAGCCACACCACCTCCGGGTCGGGGTATCCTGCCAACATAGATGGGATGAGTGAGGACAGGGGGCCAGAGGCAGAGTGCCAAAATTCACATTCCAGTCAAAAGGTTATAAAAACTAATTGCAAGTTACGTGCAAGATTTGAATGTTCATTTCAAAGCTGTCAGAATGGAATGCCTAATAATGGTTTATGCAAGGAGTGTGACAGATTTCTATTGTCACATAATTTTACTCATTCAATACTTGTTGTGGTGGGGAAGTCCCCTCATTGTGGGTGAACAGGGTGTCTAGTAGGAGTTTTGAATGCAGCCCCAGTCTTGACTCCTCCCTTCAGCCAAGCCCTCAATCAGGCTACATGAGGAACCTGCTGGCCCCTTAGTTCTTCCTTCCTGCTTCTTGTCCTGCCTTGGTTGTAGCTGGTGGTGTTGGTGACACAGGTATGTAGCTAAAGTGACACATTGACCCTGTTTAATTCAGGTTCTGTTGTATAATCTCTGAGTTTACCGCCTCCATTTCAGCCATGAGTGACATGTGTTAAGGCCTGACAGAGATGGTGTGGAGTGGTGGTCACATTATCAATGTGTTTTAACACCGCACCATCAGCCTGGATAGTCCTGATGTTTTTCTTGTGTTGGACTCCCCTGCTGCTGTTATGTTATTATTGGTGTGTTTTGCCTCATTGTTTAGCTTGTTAGATTTTGTTAATTTGACAATTATATTTTTTTGTAATCTATGTATTTTTGTTTTCAGTGCAGCTGAGTGCCACATTGGTGGGAGGAGAGGCACTCCTGGTTAGGTCCCCTTCCATTTTTAATCATTGTAGTTTTCAAGTTTTTTGTAATGTAATAAAATAGGCCAACCCATTTACTATTCTGGATTGAATAAAATCTTTGTAACTGACAAAACGTGTCTCTGCCTGTGTCTGTGCATTTTATCTGTGTCCAAAGGACCTTGAGACAGTAGCCCCTGGGGTGCAATTGCACAGGTGGTTGTTCGCACCTCATTCTGTTTATGGCCCCACCACACTTTCAAAGTCTTTTGGGAGTCAAGCAAAGTCCCTGCGTGGTGAACGAAGTGCCTCGTGATATAGTGGTGGAAAGTTGGACAGAGGCACCAATGCTCCTCTCACTTTTGCAAAGAAAACTGGTTGGAAACTGCTTTTAACAAATTGCCATTTCCACATGACTGATGTCCAGTCGCATGTCACTGAAACACTACAAAGAGTCTGACAGATTGAACGTTTTCACGCCATCCCTACAAACTACACAAGTACATGAAAGAACATCATGGGTTTGATGGAGAAGAGGTTGATTTAGAAAATTAGTGGCATACCTCTGCCAACAGTCATATGTACAAATTCAAATTTATTAGATGCAAATATTTTTTTTTGCATAGAGTTAATAGCTGCAAATTTCTTCAAACTAACAGATGTCACTTTGTTGTCTTAGATGCCACGACTCTTCGTATCTCTTAAAAAGCTTCACAAGGTTGTGTGCCCTATCCCTATTGCAATGTCATGAAGAACGCAGGGTACTTTTGGAGCTCTTGAGGGTAAGACGTCAGTGTATACCTGTGAGGTGGCACGACAGACAGGCACTGGATCCCGGAGCCACTGTCTGGTCCTCCAGGCACTGGGTGAAGTGTGGTGGACCCTGCATCTTCTGCTCCAGAGAGAGCAGGGCATGCTCTGCTTCTGGGCTCAGGGGTGCGTCTTGGGGGAAAAAAGAGGGTAGAAGAGGGGTTGAAACACTTTGACCGCTTATATATCCAGGTTAGAACAGGAAACTAAAATAGTACTGTAAACGGTGAGATAATAAAATGTGTCTCTTACTTCCCCCGGGGCTGGTTGGAGATACAGGGCTGGTTTCGCCTTTGGATAGTAAAGCCATTCTCTTCAGGGCAAGCATGGCCTTACCTGCTTTCTATGAGACAAAGATTGTGAAAGCCGAGCCAACACATCAAACTCAAAACACTCCCATGTAAGTAAAGTAATGAGAGGAGTTACCTTCCACTTCTGCCTGGCCAGAAACCTCTTCATCTTCTCCTTGGACAGAGACTTGGTGTTGGCACAATCTCCGGAGTCGAATGCTGCCATCCAAGGGTGGGCCAGGGCCTCTGCACAGGACATCCTCCGCCTGAGAAACACAGAGGGTTATTGCTGGTTAAGTGAAGATTTTAACTGGGTAAGTGGCAGCTGTTCATTAGCTGTAAGTTTATAAATGTACCTGGTGTCCTTGTTGAGCAGGGAACTGATGAAATTTTGGGCCTCGTCCGTTATTTCCTCAAAGCTCTCCTCATCAAATTCCCACTGGGCAGCTGTGACCGAGGCCAGGGTCTCTGTATCGCTGTCTCCTTGGAACGGAGACTCACCACTCAGTCTGAAAACCGGAGAAAGGCATTGAGGCTCCAGCGTCATTATGGCTGTTACAACCTATAACCCACTAGGTGGCAGTAAAAGTGTAAAATTCAAAATGTAAATCCATCATGACTATTAGCACCAACACAGTCCAAAAATCGAATCTATTCAAGTCATTTTTGGGAGTTTTAAACGTCTCAGGGCCTGTTGGCTAAATGAAGTGGATTTGACTCATTTCTGTTCTCACAAGTTCATGTATGACAATATGCTGGCTGTGCATGACACAAATTGGTACTGTAAGCTTTGGAAAGCTTGATTACGTAATTTTTTTTCCCATTGGTTGAAAAGTTCGCAGTAGTAACTGCCACTGGTGACTAAGACGGGGAGAAACCGTAATCCTGGCTCAGCCCAATAATCCACTGGCCAATACTTTTGCATCACAATGATTAATATGCTATCTAACAAAGTGTGCCGTCAATCTTGGCAACATTATCAATCATTTGGAGCTGTGTGTCTGGCTGGCGCTTTCTCCACCGCAAACTTTGTCTGCTGGATCATGCTGAATAGATTATCCAACGTGGGTTTTAGAGCATTTTGCAGAAAACAACACTATGAAATTTGGGTTGTAGTTGCTTGAAGATTGTTCTCGGGCTTCGGTACCGGCCTAGAGAGACTCCACAAGCTTTAGAGGTTCTGGTAGATACATTTTGTTTGTTACCTGTCAGGCTAGCAGTTTCCCCCTGTCTCCAGTCTTTGTGCTAAGCTAACAGGCCTCTCCCTTCTGCGTTATATTTCTTGCACAGACATGATCTTTCCATCTCACTCTCACCACAAAGCATGACTCACAAAATGTCCAACTATTAATTTAATGTAGATATTGGAGTGACAGTGACTTACAATATGTAGCAGATGACCCCAATGCTCCACATGTCCGTGGCTAAACACACAGGCTCATAGTTTATCACTTCCGGTGCCACAAACTCTGCAGTCCCATGCAGTACCTTCAGAGGCGTGTTTGGATCTGTTGAACACAATGATTTGATATTGAAACATACATAACATACTTAGACAAACATGAGACTTTACTTTCAGAAATTTCATTTCATTTCACATACCAAGCCTGCCGGCCAATCCGAAGTCAATAATCTTTATGGAGGTACCGATGGTGTCAACGCACACAATGTTCTCAGGTTTCAGGTCCAGGTGGATGATGTTTTGCTCATGCATATACGCAATCCCCTCCAGGATCTGCTGCACGTAGTGTACACTGGCTGGCTCCGTGTGTTCAAAGCTGTCGTCAACAATACGTTCAAACAGTTCCCCGCCTGCGATACTGCACACAGACAAAACACGGTGACAGCAAACTGTTATTTTATTTTTCTTTAACCCAGAATTTGCAGTTGCTTTAAGGACTTAAAGGTTTAAGTGTGTAGAATTTAGTGGTGAAGTTGCATGTTGCAGCTGAATACGCCTAACCTCACCCCTTTCAAACATAAAAGAGAACCTGTGGCAGCCTTCAGTTGTCTTAAAAGCTCATAAGGTGTTTAGTTTGTCCTGTTTTGACAACTGTAAAAAAACATGGTGGTCTCTGTAGACAGGACCCGTTCCTGATATATTCCTTGATATATTATTTAAATATAAAGGGCCCATTCTAGAGTAAAGAAAACGAGTCAAAACATCACTAGGATTATTTTATATTCGATTTCTGCCAATAGATCCCTTTCACCTAAATCTTACACACTGGACCTTTTAAAGAACCAGTGTGTAGCTTTAAGTGGCATCTAGTGGTAAGGTTGAAAATTGCAACCAATTGAATACCCCTCCAGTCACCCCTCTCTTTCTAGGCGTGACGGAGAAACTATGAATTAAAAACACATGAGGCCCCATGTAGAGCCAGTGTCTTGGTTTGGGCTACAGTAGAAACCTGGCAGTGCAACATGAACAACATGGATGAGCATCCAAAGGGCTTGTTCTAATCCAACAAAAACACTCAGGCAAATGAAAACAAATTCAAGAATTTTATTTTCCGTTTCAGCCAATAGATATATCCTGCACATTTAAACCGTGTCAGGATTGCGTCTTGATACTCACAGCTCCATGACCATGACCATCTCAGGCTTGTGATCGTAGGCGGCCAGGCACTGAACCAGTTTGGGGTGGTGGAGGTAGTTCATCAACTCGATCTCTTTACGAGCAGCCTCCCTCTCCTTGGCGCGTCGCCCTTTGTAAAACTTCCCAGCGCACACTCGTCCTGTCTCTTTGTGGGTTACCTTGAACACCAGGCCAAACTTTCCCCTGATGAAGACATGCGTTTACTCTTCTTTTGGTTTTTTTTCAACAGAAACATGAATGTTGCGTCATCGAAATTCCTGAATAATGTGGTCATGCAGTGAAGTCAGCCCATCACAGTGACTTTTTACTGAAGTGCAGATCAAGGCTTATTAACAATGCAAGAAAACAATATTTGATCTGAGATCTGTAACTCTAGCACGTCTTTGTCAGTCAATCAAGTGCGATTTCATATTAACTTTAACTGCAACCATTGATACCTTTGTTTGCTCACCAGAACCCTGTCTCTACATGCTTTTGTTTTAATCATTCCCATGCCTCACTTGGCAGGAGTTACCATATTCCAGATAACTCCAGATAAAAAGGCTTTGTTGTTTATTCAAAGAGGCGTTTGGCATGAAAATTGGAGCTTGACTTGACAGATACTCACATTCCCAGTTTCTCCTGCAAAATGTAGTGGTCCGTGACTTTGTGGGAAGAGTCGATAGTGACACAGGTGTACACTTGAAGGGCCTCCTCTTCTCGCAGTTTGGCTGAATCATGCACCAAGACACAATAGCTGTAATGTATGTCTTAGTATGATTGAAAAAAAATTTCCAATGTGGCATTTAGCTAATAACTCACCTTTCTGCTCCATCTTAATCGCAGTTGACACTGGTCCAGGCTCACTTACTCCCGCTGCGTTGTAGGCCCTCACTCTGAAGCAGTATTGTTCTTCAGGGTGCAGCCCAGTACACACTTTGTATGAAGTACTCCTACACTGGTCAGTGAGTTCGCTCCAGTCCCCGGCCTCAGCAAGTCCACGTTTCTTTACCTCAACCACATAACCCAGGATGACGCTTCCACCGTCGTAGCAGGGGCCCGACCAGGACAGCACCAGGCTGGTGGCAGAGACACGGGAGATCAGGGGCGAGGAGGCGGGAGGCTGTGGCGTCTCTGGTTGGGGAGGGAGAGGTGTTGAATATAAAGGTCTTTTTACTACTTCTCATGGGCGTTCAAAGTGCAGCGTGCGTCATCTTACCTATCACAGAAAGCGTGATTATGTGTTCCGCTGAGCTCTTTCGGTCCCTCACTACAATAGTGTAGCCACCTGTGTGCTGTGGCTTAGTCTCTGCTATCACCAGTGTGCTGCTCTGATCAGTATTTTCTGTCCACAGCTCGGGACCATCCACTATCTGCAGGGTTGCAATGTGTGAGGAAAGGGGGGAGAGTTAAATACTGAAAAAACAGGGGAGAGAAAGTTGGAATGACAAACAGTGGATATTTGTGAAGTAGCTTTTAAAAGGAAATCACCTGCTCTTTGTTTCTGATCCAACAGGACACCAGAGGGGGGCTGCCCCTGAACAGACACAACAGACGGGTGGTCTGTCCCGCATTCACCTGGAGGTGCAGTGGGGGGTTTTCAAAACGCAGTGTTGCACCTGCAAAGCCAAAACATAGTGAGTGCTCTGATTGAAAGTCTGCCTGTTTGTTGCAGTGTCTTCATTCATGATTGATTGACCACCTAACGAGGCACAGTGCCATTAGCCTTCTGCTTATTTTAGAGTCTTGGTTGAAGTCTAGAACATGTGTAAGATGATGGTGGAGGTTTGCACCTAAAGTTTCCTACTTTACTATTTATGTGAACTATGTATGAACTTTATACATAATTGTAATACTGAAAGAATCATTTGTAGAGTGGAATAAAGTGCCCCCCCCCCCCATCCCAAGCTCCTCTCTGTACTGTAAAAGTGTATCACTTCCCCTGAGACCGCTATTATTGTAGCTCACAGCGGACCGAGTGTCTCAAGTGGAAACAAAAGACAAAGCACAGTTGACCTACACAACAAGCTCAACCAGTCCCTGTGCAATCATGTGTGTTTACCACTGCTTCACCAGGTCACCTGTTCTCTGAGGCAACCTAAATGCCATCTCCTTAATATGTTTTACAAACTTAGAACTAATTACTTAAACAAATATGCATAAGAAAAGCAAACGGAACATGTATTTTTAAGCCGTACACGGCAGTCTATGCTGTAGCTGTGTAATGCCATCCTGCTTTTGAATTCAACGAAAGAAGTCCATATATGAGCTGAAGTGATATCATGTCTGACGCTGCCAGTATTCAAATATAATCGCGTCAGGATGGTCAATTTGACTGGACAATCTGATGCAGCTTTAGTAAATTCAATTCACGCAGCCAATTGTGCAGCCATCGTTTTCATTTAATTGAAAAACAATGTCTTAAACATGCTGCAAGAGTATGGCACATCCTTGTGTCAATAACAGACTGACTTTCCACTTTATTGTCCACTGGGGAAAATTAGTTTTCACAGCCATTCCAGTACAATCATCACTAATAGACACATTTCAACAGAGGCAACCCACTGATAGGACAGAAAATTACAGACACAAAAAGGACAGACACCCGGAATTTATTATTTGCTTGTTTTGTTGCAGCATAAATTCTAGGGTAAAGTTCCCTAGTACTATATAACAAGACCAAAGGCCAAGAAAGAAGTAGCTGCCGGGCAAAACCACAGGATACACACAAACAAACGGACTCTATGAAGAGGCCGGATCAGACGGTGGACAAAGTAGAAAAAAAAGTGTGTTGGAATAGACAAGTGGCAGAGATGGTGAAAAAGCATGAGTGTGTGTGTTTCTCACCTTTCCCGGAGTTGGCTCTCTTCTTTGGTATAACTTCTGCAGAAAACAGATGAGGAGCAGGTAGGTTTTATTGCAGACTTTTAGAGGTGTGGCACTGTTCTGTCTATGGCTATCAGTTTTCAGACACTGCGTTACTGTCCACTTCCCTACATGGTTCTCACTTGTGTTTTGTGGCTGTATCAGAAGTGGAAATCCTGCTCTATTCCTGTTAAGTGTACATCTCGTCTGACAGCCAATCACACAAGGACTGGGAATGATGTGTTTCCCCTCATTTACTGTATATATGGATATCCGGAAGAAGCGAGAAAAATGGTAAAGAGTTCAAGATATTTATATATTTATATATATATATATATACTGCTGAAACAAATTAAGGGAACACTTAATAGTCACAGTATAACAGAAAGTCAGTTACATTTCAGGGATATCAATCTGTCCATTAAAGAAGCAGAAGTGATAATAATTCAGTTTCACCTGCTTTGGTGCATATTAAAGTGACAACAGGTGCAATGGAGAAGCAAAACAAAGAGAACCTCCAAAAAGGGAGTGGTTTTGCATGTGCTGGCCACAGACCGCTGCTCTCTCTTGATCCTCCCTGACTGATTCTTCTTTAGTTTTGTGTTCTGCTAGTGTCCTTGTCACTGCTGGTAGCATGAGGCGGTATCTGCAGCCCGATCAGGTTGCACAGGTATGTCCAGCTCCTCCAGGAAGCCACATCCATACGTGCGGTCGCAAGAAGGTATGCTGTGTCTCCCGGCACAGTCTAAAGAGCATGGAGGAGATACCAGGAGGCCGGCAGTTACACAAGGAGAGCTGGACAGGGCCGTAGAAGGGCATCAACCCAGCAGCAGGACCGGTTTCTGCTCCTTTGTGCGATGAGGAACAGGAGGAGCACGGCCAGAGCCCTACTAAATGACCTCCAGCAGGCTACAGGTGTGCATGTTTCTGACCTAACTGTCAGAAACAGTCGCCATGCGGGGGTCATGAGGGCCCGACGGCCTCTAGTGGGATCTGTGCTCACAGCCCAGCACCGTGCAGCTCAGTTGGCAGTTGGATGAAATCCTCCAGGAGATTGCCAGACCTTACGCTGGTGCAGTGGGCCCCGGGTTCCTCCTGGTGCAGGACAATGCCTGGCCTCATGTGGCCAGATGTGTAGGCAGTTCCTTCATGACCAAGGCATTGATCCCATTGACTGGCCCTCTCGTTCCCCTGACCTAAATCCAATTGAGCACCTATGGGACATTATGTATCTGTGCATCTGACGCCGCCAAGTACCGCCACAGACTGTGCAGGAGCTCACTGATGCCCTGATCCAGGTCTGGGAGGAGATCCCCCTGGACACCATCCACCAACTCATCAGTAGCATGCCCAGACGTTGTCAGGTGTGCATACAGGCACGCGGGGGCCATGCACAGTACTGAGTAACATTATGAGTTATTTCCCATTCTATCCCATTATAAGTTGGATCACCCTGTGATTTCAGTTTTTTTCTTAGATTTTCGGTATGAATTTGAATCCAGCCCTCAATGGGTTAATGATTTTGGTTTCCATTGACCATTGTTACATAATTTTGTTCTCAACAAATTCATCAGTAAAGATTTTCTTCAAGATCTGATGTATGATATAAGTGTTCCCTTAATTTCTTTGAGCAGTTGTGTATTTCGGCCCTCAAAACATGACTGTATAACTCATGATGGAAGCAGCAACCTAAAAATGCACAAATACTTTGGGCCTATATGTGAAATTTGTCATTATTTGATTACCTCTCGGAGATGAAACCGTGCTCTGCTTGTCAGACACTGGAGGAGAGGTACAAATAGATCCTCTGAACACCTGCAGCTCATCTAAAGGAGATGACGGTGACCTTCCATTCTCCTGAATGCTCTTGGATGCAGAGGTAGGGATCTTTGAAACACATTTCTGCATACCGCAGATAGTTTCGAAGTCTGGATTGGTTGTAAGAGATAGAGGAAAAGGAGAAGTTACGTCAAAACTGAAACTTGTTAGTTCTTATTTGTATTCAGCGAGAAAGACAAAAGTGTGCATGAATTTCCTTGTGGTTCAACTTCTCCCTCACCTCTGACGCACACGGCAGCGCAGCAGGACGTCCTCCCTGCTCCGTTCACAGCCATGCAGGTGTAGGCTCCAGCATCCTCTGGCAGGCACTCCGTCACCACGAAACTCACCTCCCTGCCGTTGAAAGAGGGTTTCCCAAAACGGGCCACTTCACCTGCCCATAGGAGCAAACAAACAAACTAGAAACACTCTCCCCCACTACCGTAACATGCAAAAATAATTGAAAAGAAAGAATTTGAGAAAGGAAACACAGTTAAGACTCCCCCCCCCCCCCCCACTCCCCCCCTCTACAAGTGTCTCATGCAACTAAAAGAAATGTGCAGAAAAAGAGGCAAAAGATGCTATTTACATCCTGTTAATATGTATGTGAAAAATCCTGTTCTTCAACAAACACACTAAATGGGAATGTGTCCACTCTGCTGTATTTACTTTCAGAGACAGTATCTGGGCCTCAGGCTTCATCGAGCTGCAGCCGTGGGCATCCCATGCTGTCTCTACTCACCATTGTGCAACCATGACACTTTGATAGGCGGACTTCCTGTGAGGACCCCGCGCAGTGTGATGTCACTTCCCTCGTCCACATAGCAGTCCTCCAGAGGCTCTATGAAGACGGGTGGATCCAGATGTTTGGCACACGAGAGGTTGAGAGATCCTGAACGTGGAGAAGAGGAGGTGGGGAGTCAGCTTCAGAGTCACACAGCAACCCAAGCAGAGGGGTTCAGTTCACTTAACTGCATTTAATAAGTCTAGTTATTAAACCCTAATTTCTCCACAATGTTCCGTAGTTATCAGTAAAGCCCTTTAAATGTCCACCTTTATTATAGTCATATTATTATCGTAGTTTTGTTGTGTTGTTGACATTAATTCACACACTGAACTACTACGTTGTCACACTGAGTCTGAAGTGAAGTGAAAAGAAGCATTTTCTAAGTGTGATGTTCCAACCGCTCGTCTATGAAATGTTCAAACCACAATTCAGCTGTTCTTTTATTCTTCCTCTTCCCTCTTGTTAAATATGTCACATGAATTCCGGTCACGACTTCCCAGAGAAAAACAACACTGACATCAGTGTAGAACCTTAATAACAATAAATACATATACAAGAGCATGATGATTGTGTCTCTTCTCCTCTTTTTTTCTTCTTTTTTGATTCAGATCGGGGGTGACATGCAGCAAAGGGGGCTTGACTGGGTTCAAATCCAGGTGAGTGTGGTCTGGACAGTGCCCCCTCCACCAGGTGAGCTACTGAGACACCAGAGAATTGCTGTTCCCCTTTAAAAGGTCTGGTTTTCATTTGTGGCTTTGCCTGTCTGTTTTTCAGCAGGATTACGCGAAAACCTACAAGACGAGACACGAAACTTGGTAGAAGGAAGTTGATGATTGGTCACGGAAGAGCGACAACTGATTCTTTACATTTTGGATTTACACCAAAACGTAAAGAATGCATTTTTTTTCCCGTTCTTGTGAGATCAATAGTGTTTTTCCTTGATTTCCCTGAGAATAATTCGTGGATCTGCATATAAAAATTTAGGGGCTTGATAGTTGCTTGCAGTTCCAGATCAAGTGAATTTAAATGTGGCTTCATAAGGAGACCCTACTAAGTGCCATTGTTTTTCATTTTTTGCGTGCATGTTTTTTCCCTCCAGGACTATATCTTGCATTATATTCAATTTAGTAATTCATTTTCACATGACTGCCGCTGAATACTTGAAGCTTGGCTCTAAAGTTTCATAAATCAGAAGCACTTTATCACGCACCACCACAGACGCCTGTCAGGTGTAGTTCAGAACCATTAACATCCAAACAGTGTTTATAAATGGACTACGTGTGATCGTGTGTTGTAATGTTACGTCATGGGCAGTATGCTAGTTATGCTTTAACGAGATGGGTGTTTAACCATCAACCTTCAACCTTCAGTCTTTACAGCACTGAACTATTTACTGTGCAGCCTGATGTTGGAGGACGGACACTGAATGCTCTTCAGGTGAGTCAAACACTTTGCTCCTCTGCACACAAAATCACAGCGAGCTGGCTTTTCACATGTCACTCACTTCACGACCCTTTCACCTTTTTACTTTTGGCCGATATAACTCGGATGGTAATAGCTGCTCAGTAAGATCGGTTATCTCACTCTATCAACACAACCCCCACATGTGTGACTAACTAATGACCTCACCTGCTCTATGTAAACAACAAGCCACCCTGTTACCAAGAGAAACTGGGAGACAATCTGGGTTTTTAATCACCCTCAGGCACTGATGCAGGTTTTTTCCACATTTCTGTCAGTATATATCAAAGGGGAAACTAATTTATTAATAATAATAATAATAATAATCGTAATCACTTTTTTTTTATGTCACCATACTGCTGGGGCTGATAGAGCCGTTTCTCCACTAATCCCATGTCTCCCCCATTCTGCGAGTCCTTGGGGCAAGATACTGAACCCCCAAATGGCCCCTGAAGGCTGTGTGTGACGGGACATGCTGCACATAGATGCAATCTATGAATGGGTGAATGGCAAAATTGTACTGTAAAGCACTTTGAGTGGAAGAGTAGAAAATATATATTGTGTATATATAAATACAGACCATTCACACCATGGTCAGTGTAGCTGGTTTCTAACCTGCATCAGTGCACGTCTTCTTCTTCCAAGTCACAACAAAAGAAAAATCATATTTCTTGTGTTGCACTATGAGCTTAGTGCAACACAGACATTTTCTCACAGCAAAACCCACAAATCCAATAAAATTGTAAATCAAAAAGCTGAGAAATTTGGGAATGTGGTGTTCAGTGGGAGCTGACATGGAAGTGAAAGGTCCCCAATACAATAAACAATCATTTTATCTCAGGGAAAACCCAGCACCGGATATTAACATTTAAAAGCAACAAATATGGAGTGTGTAAAGTCACACAAATCAAGTGGTTTTACATAAGGAAATAGGAAAGTGCTCTGTTTTTGGCAGCACAAACAGGATTACAAAGAAGCATCACCATGTTCAGACGTGTCTATTCAAGCAGTTTGTTTAATAACACTGAAAATGTCAAACCCACATTATTCATCTCCACTCCTTCTGTCTCTCTGTCTCTCTCATGCAGCCCTCACCTCTATCAGTGCATTGGTCCGAGGCCCTGGTGCCAGCAGTTCGTGGCCCACTCCCTGCTGCAGATGATGATGAGGATGATGATGATGAGGATGATGATGCACGTGCTGGCTTGATCTGCATCCTGAAGGTTGACACAAAACGCTGTTTGCTGCCATCGCCGTTCATGTCTGTCTGAGATCAGCCCGGTCTCTGAGGCGAGCAGCAGCAAAACTGTTTACAAAGTCATTTCCCAGCGGATAATCACACTTCCTCTCGGTGTCACTGCTCTGTGGGCCACAGCAGCTCGCTCTGCAAAAACCAACACGCCTCTGTCTGTCCTTCTCACTGCAGCCGGTGCTGCTCTGCTCTCGCTCCTCACACGTCTCTGCACTCGTCCGTGCCCTCTTTGCTCAGCATTCCACTGATCTGCCCTAACTCCACCTACAGGAGAATCATTTTCTGTTTTGCTTTGGCCATTGCAGGCTGCATGGGCAGGTCTCTCCTTATCTCTCCAAAGTCTCCCCCCCTTATCCCCCCCCCCCCCCCCCCACCCCCCCCCCCCCCCCCCACCCCCCCCACCCCCCCCCCCCCCACCCCCACCCCACCCACCCACCCACTATACTCAAATCCCTCTTTTTTTGTATTACCATGGCTAACAGACGACACACATGAACAAGGGAAGAGAAAGCAGCGGAGGAAGGGGTGTGGGGGACTTATCTACCCTCCCAGCCAAAGGTCGTATTGTGTGTTTGTCGAATGCACTGCCGTTTATCAAAATCCCTGTTTGCCTTCTCACTTATCAATGCTGCAGCTGAACTTTGTGATGCCAGTGACGCTGGCGATGCAAAGGTTTAGTCTTATTCGTGCCTGTGGGCTGTAAACCTGTGATTGTGAAGAATAGGCTCATAAATTCTATGCAGTGCACTAGATCCAAACACACACACACACACAGAGGCTGTTTTAGATCCGCCTGCTGCTATAGTAACATGAGGGTGTCTCAAGAGGGGCCTGCTCTTGTTTTCATGATGAACACATATCAATGAGACACGGCCGTACTGTACAGTATCACACAGTCTGCAGCTTTGAATATTCTTTTCACCCCTGTCCATTTGTTGGTTGGTTGTGTCAGAGAAATGTAACATTTTGACCACAATATGATCATAATTTCCCCTTTGATTGATCATGATTGAATCTCATACAATGTAACCTTGATCATGCTGTATCCTGTACAACTGAATTAATCTTGGCCTGATTGCTTTAACTAAGGCATTGTTGTGTTCATGTCATCAGAAGATCCTGACCTTTGACTTTGTAACAACCCCAACCAGAGTGGGAGGGATGAGCCAAATGTATAAAGACAAAGAACTGTTTCCCATCGGTGTGCATATTACAAACTAACCTTTGTCGTATGCCCCATGCTCTGAGCATTAAAGTGTGACAATACTGTAAGAGAATTGTGTCTCGTTCCTCGTAAGAGTGGGATTGTAGAAATTGCCACGACAGTTGGTTGGTATGTGTTTGTGTTTGTGTTTGTCTGTTTGTTTGTGAGCAAGATAACACAAAAAAGAAAGGTCAGACTACCACAAAACCTGACAGAAGGATGTCATCTGAAACACAGGTAGCAGCATGAATTCCCTCCCAGTGAAATGCTCTCCCACCCACGACCTGACTATTACCTTTGACAATTCCGTGTTAGCCCCCACCCAGACTACGAGGAACCTGGGTGTGACACTCAACAGTCAACTCTCCCTTGGCTCTTGTCATCTCACGCCTTGACTACGGCAACTCCCTCCTGGCAGGTCTACCTGCTAGTGCCATCCGACCTCTGCAGCTCATCCAGAATGCAGCAGCTCGACTGGTCTTCAACCAACCTAAGTTCACTCACACTACTCCGCTCCTCCGCTCCCTTCACTGGTTACCAGTGGCTGCCCACATCCGTTTCAAAACACTAGTACTTGCGTACCGTCCAGCGAAACGGATCGGGTCCAGTCTAGTCTAGCAAAATGTTCTTACTTGATTCTTGCTGTTCTGGGTTTGTACCCTCATGGTTGAATGCACTTATTGTAAGTCGCTTTGGATAAAAGCGTCAGCTAAATGTAATGTAAGCTGACTGTACTTAAAGTTTTGTGGCTGAGTTTAGAGCTATAGAGATAAGTAAACTGCATTAAAGGTGCCTGAATGTCTGTGAACACAACAGAAGCCCAATGAGGTGATCATATCATCTTGATTCCTCTGCTCACATCCCTAATTCCAATAGAATAGGACCGAGAGGCACTACTTTTAGTTTCTGTGAGCTTTTTAAACATTTACCAAAAAAACACAAATGAAAGGATTATTTCATACGTTTAGATTTTTACAGAGTTGCATAAATCTATATGCAATTGTGAAGCTTATTCTTGTTCTGAAATAGCAGAAATGATTCTAGCATTGATTATTTGCAACTGTGAAATACAGCGCCATTTCTGCTAAATAAAACCTCCCCCACCCCCCTTTTTTTCTACCCACATCATAAATCTGAGTAAATAAATGAAGAATGAGAGATGGTGGGTAACCACTAGAATTAATCTGGAAGACTATTTAACTATTAAAACAATCCAAATTCACCCAGCAAATTCTCAAACTCATATAAAACTGAAGCTTCGACAGCCTATTCCCCCCCCTTGGTTTTTTTTTTTTTTTAATCCTTGATGTCTTGTTTGGAGTTTTGACACAACCACAGGCTCCAACTTGCAGAGGCAGCTTCGTCTGATGAAACTCCAAGATAATCTCTTAAAAACAGATCTGAGACTGCACATACTGGATCACACTGATAAAAAACGACTCCGGGCCTAACTCGGAATGTATTGGTGTCTAAATCAGGCAGAGCTGACTATTGTAGTTTCTTGAAAGAGTGAAATGCTACATTTTATATGTTGGATAGAAACAGAATCTGATCAAGTACCAGTGACATTGAATAAGACAGAACAAATAAAACACACAGGACGTTGATAGGAGCTGCAGAACTGATTATTCTGAGGAAACAATGTGATTGTTCCCACATAGCCTTGGTCTGCAGGAGCATAATTAATGTAATTTGGGCACAGGGCCACTTACTACACAATAGAGTCCAGCAGAGGTGGGAGACACGCTGACTGACCTCCCTCCCTGTGCATGCTTCAGCGTTAACCAGCCGATGGTGTGCATGCAGGTAGTTACTTCTGCTGTCTGGCCTTGAATGACTGAAGTGATAAAACTAAAACTTCCCCATCTCTCCAGAACCAACCACCGCCTGAATCTGAGCATGAGGGAACAGATGGAGGCTGAAGATGGTCACAGCAGAGTGACGAGGAACCTTTGCAGGGCTTCAGACGTGGAGGTGGAGGCAGTGTGAGTGAGCATGAGGAACACTTCATGTGTTTTTCTAAATAAAAGCATCAGGTGAAAAACTATGATTCAATTTCCAATGAATGAACATTTTGGCTATTACAGGAAACTTATATTCAACACGTGAACATCACAAATACAATAGAGTTAGCGAGACACAGTATAATGGTGTGATCTGTACTTGTCACCATCTGAGGAAGTTGCTGCAGTCTCATTTAAAAGATGTAAAAGCAGCTTTCACAGAAAAGTCTGAAAAAAGGGATCGTTTTTGATTCAGGGCCTCACAAAATGTTAGTGTAAACGAACCATTAATTTATGCTTGCGTCTGTTTTTGCAACATATGTCATTTAAAAAACAAATTATAAAGTCCACAGGAGGCACAGAAATAAGTCAGTTGACAAGGATTTGGCAATAATGTTCATATTTTTATTATATTAAATGTTTCCCCATCAGAGAAAATTGAGTGTCATATATTTCTTTAATAAAGCACATTAATCACAAACATGTATTTACGTCTGTGTGAGTGGGCTTGTGACGTTGAACCATGGTGCCCCCTGGTGTCATCTCTTTGAGGGTATTCTATAATACGTTGGAGATCTATTGAGAAAATCAGAGGGTTAAACAGGGAGTCTTAATGTCCACTAGACAATAATGATCTAAAATTGCATGTTCTACTAATTACACCTCTTGAGAGTAGATGTTGGCAGTTTTCAAAGGAGACTGGCACCATCTAGAGGCCATCTATGGACATGCTATTAGATCTGTGTAAAACACTGTAAAAAATAATGCAGTAGTTTTCTCTGCAGTGCAACATGTTATGAAACAACTTCAATCTTGCATTTGTTCCCATTACCTACAGAAATCAGTACATGGTGGCATAGAAAAATAAATAAGATAACTAGATATAAAATAAAATACAAGTGTGTATTCTGCTAAACATCCACTTGCTGTGTGTTAAGATTTCACTCTCTCTGCTTTATCCACTCGATACTCAAAGTATGAGTTAGATAAAGATAAAGAGGGTTTTTCCATTCATGTGATGTTATCTATAACTTGGGTGATTTTATTCTCTGAAATAAAAGAGAAACATTGCCTGTTACATTATGGACCTATCGTTTCCAACTCAAGCAAGACAAACACCAAGAGGAGATCCTTAAATAGCACTATATCACCCCCTTGTGGTATGGCATGAATTTACTCAGTGCTCTGCCACTGGAATTCAAAACATAGGCCTCCTCAGGCATCTACAGGACTGGTGATCCATACAGTACATTTCTTTGACCCAAGTTGCTCCTTGAATAGCGTGTTAGTTTTTACACAGTGGAGGAGAACTGACCTTTCCCTCTTTGTGCTCACTTCATAAATCCGAGAACAAAACTTAATGCAACTTTTCAGCGCGACTATTTGCGGCGCTTCCAAAGCGCTTTGAAAAATGTAACACTTCAAGTTGACCGGGTCACCCCTGACTTCTCCCACAGCAGCTCTCAGGCTCGCAGGACAAATGGTCACACGTTGCTCATGGTCTGTGACCTGCAGAGTGTACCACCACCCACTGTTCTCACAACACAACTTCATGTGCTTCTGCAGAGGGTCTTCTTTTGGGAGACAATGGACTGTCACACTAAAACTCATCCACCATTTATACACGCATTTACGACAAACATGAAATAACTACTTTTTCCTCACTCATTTCATTGCGTGTTGTAATCAGATCTATTAAAAACCTAATTTGAAAAAGTGCTTATTCTGAAATAATAATTAGTTTCTTCTTAAAACACCATCTTTGCTTTCTCGATGTCTTGCACCTGAGCATTTCCCTCCCATGCGGCTGAACGAGCAAATGAGCCGGGTTAAAGGTTGTCTTTAAACGCTGACCTTGTTGTGCAAAAGGTCCTGTTGTTTTACGCTCGGTTGATTTCACACATTGGCCGTGACTGTCTGGCCCAGCAGTGACTCGGGGGCATTCCAGCCGACAGCTCAACATGTGCAGTGGGAGCACGACCAAAAAAACACAGAACAGAAAAAACACACGCAAAAGGAAAAACCCATGGTAGTTCTGGGTATTTCCAGAGGAAATTACTCATGTGGATATCTCACAAACTGAGAGATTTCAAACACAATTTAATCTGGGATGCACGCATGAGTGGGACATTGCACGCTTGTGGTTTATTCGCCAACATTTGACTTTTTTCTGCTTTTAAAATTTTGAGGCTAGAGAAACTCTGAGAGTCTGATGCTGTTGCAATTTCACCAATTGTAAAAAAAAAGAAGTAAAAAACTTGGTAGTCTTGTGAAAAGGCTTGGCAGACCATGAGAGACAGAGGCGGGCATTTGTGAGCCTGTACGTGTCTGTGTTCAACTTCCACCTATGCAGTGAGGCCCCTCCACCACTCTGTCATCGCGAGGGCCCACATGGAAGCGATTATGTCGTGCAGAGAGTGAAATTACAGAGAGAACCTGCGGAACTGGAGCCGTCCTATTTCCACTCACTCCTTCACTGAGATTTACACACATGAACACAAGCTCGGCGGCACGTACAGCCGAGGGGACACACACACACGCAGATATACAGATGAACACACACACACTCAAACGGGAGCTCCGCTGCCACCTTGCCTGAAACTGTACATTTCCACTGCTGGCTCTGTCGGGGACAAGGCCACAGTGTGCTCGCCTCCCCGCCTTGCTCCCTCTCCTGGACTGGAGAGGGGTGGGGGGGACGGGACGGGACCTGGGCTGTAAATTCCTCAAAAAGAGCTGCTAAGAGGGCCTCCATTAAACGAGGGAGGGGAGCCGGCGCTCGCCAGAGAGGAGCCCACTCAATAAGTCATCATCAAAGCCCGAGGCCTTACATGGGGGCCCACGGGAGAGTAAGAGAGAGGATTAGAGCAGTGCGACCTCATTCTGTTTAATAGTTTACCTGCAGATCGAGGCGCTGAGAGGCGTGCAACATTGCATTTAAGGGGCAGTAAGAATCATTTTACTGCCTTGTAATTTATCCACAGGGGATTAATTGAGTTGTCAATTAAAAAAGCTCATGTGTGACTCCACAGCTGTGGGGTTCTGTGACTTTCCAGCCTCACTTCTTACCCCCTGCTGCATTTCAACTAAAGTCCCTTTGCGTCCATTGTCGTGTCAACTCGAACTCAGTCGTCCACTGTTTGGATCACACGTCAAATCGGCATCCAACAGCTCATTTCAGCGAAGAAGAACAACGTTGTCCAGGCAGGTCGAAGATCCGTTTGTCTGCAGATTCACCAGTTTCAGCCTCGCCTCTCAATTCCAGTTTATGGAACAGACATCTCAGAGTAAAACACCGGACACTTCATCCCTCCCTGTGTTATCATTTGCTTCTCGCACCATCAACCAGAGAGTTTATGAGCCTGGCCTGCTTGTTTATACACTGTGGTGTCTGGATGCACATTAACTATTCCCTCCCATACACACACACACACACACACCCCTCCCAGTCAAGCCCATTATTATCCCAAGGCGTGCTGCAGGCTCCCAAAATATCTGTCACGCAGCTGCCGGCACCTCTCTGCTCAGCAGCTGGAGCGGCTCTGAGGAACTTCCTCACTTTCTACCCTGATAACATATACACCAGAGAGGCCGGGGGAGGCGAAATAACCTCCCCTAACATCAGTGGTTCAGCCTTTTCCAGTCTGTTGTGTTTGTTCCCTTGTCAAAACCCCCCCTCCCTGAGTGGTCGGTGCACTCATGAGCAATAAAATCCCCGGACAAATGGTGTGCATGAGGCATGAAAATGAGCCACCAAGAATGTTGAGTTAGGACTAAAGTTCTGTCCACAATTCCTGCTGTGTTAGAATAGCCAACGGGTTTTAAATAATATGATGTGGACATTTGTAGCTTAGTGGTTTTTCTTTAATGGCACCGCCTCAGCTAAAAAGAAACCAGAAGCATGAATTAATATAGTAGTATTAAAAACAAATGAAATCCCTGCTATCTCTTTGTTTTTAACCACTAATGTTAGTTTTGCCGTGTAGTTCTTGGTCAGCTAAACACAACTGCACTTTTAATTTACTGTTTATAAAGATGGACGACACGTCTCCACTTCCTCCCACCATTCGGTAATGAAGCTAAAATAGCCTGGATAGGAATGCCGCCATCTTGCACACTAGCGATCTGGGAATGCAGCCGCGGCCGCAAGGTCCCGTTGATGCATGCTCGATCTTTTATGAGTCAGTCTCAGCTGTCAATAATGGTGTTTCTCTTTGTTTGGACCTAGGCACATTAAACGTCTTTGCGTATAATTTATTTGACGTGTACTTTTTTAGTTTGGTCCGTGTCCCATCCGCTAACATGGAGAAAGCAGGATTTATAACCTAAAGAGCAGCCAACCATCTTTACATGCAGTCTGTGGTATTCATCATATATTTTTCAGTGAACAAGACAGCTCTGAGAGAGTGAGGCAGACGTTGAGGTAAAATGATAAATGGAGAAAAGCAGGACACCTCCCGATGCAGACTGTCAGGCCCAGTATTTATGGCTAGAGGCCCTGAATCAATCCCTCAGTTTCCTGTCAACTTGTAGCTCTCCGTCCCGCTCAGAGTGGACACCTCCAACCGCAACGATAGGAGGAGAGGGGACATATTGCACTTGTAGAGTTTTCAAATGGACAGCAAGACAGATATACATACAGTGTGCGCTCTGGAAAATCTCAGCAGCTCTCCTATGGTTAGGATAATGTATGACTGCAACTAATCTAGTGTTAGCCCCACGGAGCATGAGCTCTTCCTGACTTTGTGCCAAGATTTGATTAGAGACAGACTTACTACATGTCTGGGTGGGTTTTTTTCTTTTCTTTTCTTTCCTCACATTTTCTCGTTTCCTTCATGGGGCCTGATACTTACATGGTTAAAAGTAATTAATGTTCACGGTACATTGGCACATACATGTACTTGAACAATGGCCGCACAGTAACAGTGAGAACACTGGCGCTTCTCACTTACAACATGATCCTCCTCTGACATGCGAGGCCCTCTTGCAATGAGAGCGACACCATAATATCAAGTCGAAAAGCATTCTTGCTGTCTTACCCCCCCGATCCTTGGCTTGTCCCTTCTTGCCCTGAAGCAAGCAGGAAACGGCTGCATGCAAGATTTAAGATCTGAGATCAGCAACATGGGAGACGGCTGCCACTGAAAAACTGGGCATCGACATTAAAGTGAACATAATCTTCTCAAGAAAGCTGCCCCCTCTTGTGGGATTAATATCAACAGCTTTATACAGTAGGTTTGTTTAATTATAATCCTGATGGTTTTACATTTACCAAGAAGTTCTCTGAAGGCAGGTAGAGTGTGCGTGCATGTTCATGCAACACACACAACAAGATTTACTGAGAGAAAATGACTAAGCCAACTTTTTTTTTGTTTCCTGGCGTGAGTTAACTGCCGAACATCTGATTCCATTTAGTTCTGACAATTTGAGATCCAAAGTTTAAGCTGAAATATTCACAAAATCACAGTCACGTCTCTCCTCATTTAGATTCCCCCTTTCTTCCCCACTTTGTTGTTTTCCCCCGGAGAAAGACAAAAGCGACCCAATAATGCCGAATTTTTCCATCACGCTCTCCAAACCCCTCCACCCTAAAAAACTATCTCGCTCCCTCCACCACCAGCACTCCACCCACATGCAGCTTCTTCTCATTCTCTCGCTCTCTCCGTTCGCTTCCCTTGCTTCAGTGCAAAGCCAAACAAGCCAGCTATTAAGTTGAGTTAAGCGCAGGAAGTGGGCCTTCGGGCCAGACGGCACTGTTTACAAGGAGCTAGTCAGGTTTCAGCAGCGCTTTGAAGTGAGCAGCACACAGGAGACTGTCTGTCACTAAGCAAAGGCCCAACACCACTCCACTGACTCACCCGCATTCCCCCCATTCATCTGAGCGCAGAGAGGGAGGGAGGGCGACGGCCGAGGGGGTATGGGATGGCAGAATGAGAGGAGGCCACAGGTAGATTTATGGGTTTTTTCCCCCTCAGAGTATCTTCTCCCACCTCTAATCAGTCTGGCTTGTCTGTTATTACAACCCATCTTTATTTAACCCCAGATAAGGATACAAGAAAGACAAATATCAACTTGTTCCACAGGTCATGACATTTACAAGAGCGGTTGCTCTGCTATACGCACATATCACTAATTATACTGTAACCTATTGAAGTAAGTCTCACAAAGACATTTTACGTGGCATCGTGTTCCCCTCTACAGCTTTAGAGAAACAATATGAAGGCACACACACACACACACGGTACTGTACGTGCTTGTATTTCTCAAACGCCCAGGGCCTCTGCTCTGAGGCAAGAGGATCAACTTTCTCCAACACACCCATCATGTACTTCATGACATCACCGCAGACGAGGTTCGGTTTCAGCCCTGCATGGCTTGGGGGATTCCAACTTGGCACGGAGCAACAGTGGCTCCAGAGGAACAACACGACAGCCGAGCTGAACACCCTTGTTTTCCCTTCACCCAAACAGGCAGGAACATTTTCACAACAGCGCAGACGATCTTCTCTCGCCAGATGATTCTTGTTGATTTACCCGAGCCCTCTCTAACAACAGGGCAAAAGGCGAGGGTGTGTGTGTGTGTGGGGGGGGGTCTTTTGTTTTGTTTAGCACTTGGAGGCGATGGTAGTGTACATGTGTGAGGAAGTCCTCAGTCGCATTCTTACAGATCGGCACCTGTTCCTCAGACGCAAAACACGTAGATGTTAAATATTTCAGAATATAAAGATCGAGAGAGAGATACTTTATTTATTTTTTTACTGGAAAGAGGTGTGTTGGGTCGACAGTCCCAGTAGGAACTCATTCCTTGTATTTCCCAGAGGGTTACTGTCTCGTGTAAAAAGTCAGTTTCCATTAAGAATTCCAATAACCTCTTTTACTGTTGCCTGCCAGTCTGAGGCAACAGATGTTCAGGTGTGACATAACCCTCCCTCGCCCCCTTCACAAAACAACACGGGAGCACCTTTTTTTAAAGAAATTAACTCGCTATCAAGTGTTTGATTGTTAAGAAATTCTGAAAACAAGGAGGGGCAATAAAAAAAACAACTTGTACCTCGGAATTCAGAACCGAGCATTTGATATGGTTATTTGATGATATCTGAGACTCGGCACATGTTTTTGGTTAAAGAGGTGTGGACTGAACTGAGAAGCTTCTTGGACATCACCCAACAGACTGAAATTTTGACATTCTTTTAATCCATAAGAAAAATGTATAACCAGTGAATAATAAAAAAAAAGTATGTTCTTTGGTATGTGGCATATTCTTACAGTGCAAAAGTAAATCAGGTACACTGGCAAATACGGACAAAAAAAAAAAGTATTTACTTTCTTTAAATACAAATATATAATTTCATGTTTTTACAAATACTATTTACAGTCTCGGTTTTAATTACACGTGAAATGTTTCGGCGGAGATAATAAACAGTCATTCCTCCACAGCTCATTTCCCTCCTTTCTGAATTCTTGGCTGGTGGATCATCACTCCCCTCGACTTTATGGAGGCTTGGAGAAAAGGGCCAGAGGGGGGGAGGTGAGCATTTCAGCACATGGCATCCATAGCGATGCTTGTTATTTGTTCAGACAGTTAGGTTCAGGCGTTGTTTATCCAGCTTGTCCTTTTGTCAAACCATAACCCTCAGTTTGGCATGCAAGTGTGGCTATTAGGCTGAGGAGAATACAAATGCTGGAAGAGCTAAAGGCTACTCGTTGTGCTACTTACCTATCACACAAGAAACAGGTAAATAACACACAAGTAAGTCCCAGGAACATACAGATATTCTACACAGTGGTCTCTCCGTGGTTGCCATTTGTCAGCCTCGTGTAGAACTTGTGCCAGGACTGCAGAGTCTTTCCAGACCAGATCCAGAACCCGGAGGTGATCCCTACAATCAGCGTCATCAGGTACTTGATCATGTAGACAGTGAAGTCCGGGGTCATGCGGGGCCCGGTCTGCACTGGGCACTGGATGGCCAGGCCCCTGCAGTTGTGGCTGACCCAGCTGCGCTCCCAGTGTGGGCGGAAGGCCTGCTCGTAGAAGAAGCAGGCGATAACGATGGTGGCGGGGACGGTGTAGAGCACGCTGAACACCCCGATACGCACCATCAGCCGCTCCAGCTTCTCCGTCTTGGTGCCATCGTGTTTCATGATGGTGCGGATCCTGAACAGAGACACAAAGCCGGCCAGCAGGAACGAGGTCCCGATGAAGAGGTAAATGAAGAGAGGGGCCAACACGAAGCCCCGCATGGGGTCCAGGTTGCTGAGACTGACGAAGCAGACGCCACTGAGCATATCGCCTTCGATCTGCCCGATGGCCAGGATGCTGATGGTCTTGACGGCCGGCACCGCCCAGGCTGCCAGGTGAAAATACTGGGAGTTCGCCTCAATAGCCTCGTGGCCCCACTTCATACCTGCTGCCAGGAACCAGGTGAGGGATAGGATGACCCACCAGATGGAACTGGCCATGCTGAAGAAATAGAGCATCATGAAGAGGATGGTGCAGCCTTCCTTTTTGGTGCCTTGGACGATGGTCTTATAGCTCTCAGGGCTGAATCTCTCATTGCACACCACCTTGTCCCCCAGGAAGTAGCCAGCTATGTAGGCTATGGAGACCATGGTGTAGCAGCCAGACAGGAAGATGATAGGCCGCTCAGGGTATCTGAAGCGCTGCATGTCAACTAAATAGGTGGTGACGGTGAATAAAGTAGATGCACAACAAATTACAGACCAGATCAGGATCCATATGCGGGAGAAATGAATCTCTTGGTCGGTGAAAAACATGTGACCACTGCTCCTTGATGGCTCACAGGGCGCTGCGCAGTCATTCACGTCTAAAAACTTGTAGTTCAGATAGGGGGGCACTCTGAGGATAGAAGGGCACCTGAAGGACCTCTCCTGTGTGGAGACCACCGAGATGTCCTGGGTCCCCGGCACGGCCACGACGGGTGGGACGGTGGCGGCGGTGGAGTCGTTTTGGCCCACACAGATCTGTCCGTCTCCCAGCACAGGGAAGTTCTCGCAGCGCAGCCGGTCCGGCCACTGGAAGCCGAACTTATTCATGAGCGCCTCGCAGCCCTGCTTGGCTCTCTCGCAGATGGACCTGCAGGGAGGGATGGCTTTCTCCAGAACGGTGCACACGGGCGCGTACATGGAGCACAGGAAGAACTTCAACTCCGGCGAGCACTGTACCTTTACAAGAGGGTAAAACTGGTGCACCTCCAGTCCTGCGTCCTCCTGGTTGTAGTGGCCCACTAAGTTGGGCATGATGGTTTGGTTGTAGGCTATGTCCGTGCACAGGGGAATTGTGATCGGCTGACAGAATCCATGATCCGGGACGACTATTCCGTTGTCCCCGTGATACTGCGCCGATATCAGCAGAGGCAGCAGGAGCGCGACACACCAGCAAAAAGTCATCCTCTCAAGTTTAAGACTTTATCCTGATTTCTGTAAAGTTGTGTAGCATCGGCTGTGCGAGGAGATGTTCAGCGAGAGTAACTTTGTGAAGTGAAAAAGTTTCACAAAAAGTTTTGCGGGTGAGGATCTGGACGCTGCTCTCTTTGTGTCTGATCTCAACTCCTCTCCTGACTTTTTTCTTTCTGCCTCAGCACTGCCAAGTCCACCGCAGCACGCGATGCAACATCCGGTAATAACTTCAAAATAAAACAAAAGTCTTGATAGTCAAAACTTGTCTTCCGTTGAATGCAAATACAGTCTATGTTATGCCACGACACTGCAAGTACTTAATATAATATAATATAATATAATATATATATAATAAATATTTAAAATAGATGTAATTAGCAAAATCAGGAGTTTGACCAGTTTAATGCTTTTGTTTTTTCATAACTTTAAAAATAAAGACAAATTTTAATTTAAACTCAACAGTTAATTGACATATCAATAATCATATTATGATTATGATTATTAATAAGAACCATTACTAGTTTGACAAAAGTTCTCACTATTTGACATGTGCATTTAACTAGTGAAATGCTGCAACTGTCATACATGTTATCTAGTGACCCCTTTATCACATCACTAGTTGAACTAGTTGCGTACGTCAACTAGTGCGCAGAAAATGTCAAGTAATTCGACAAAAAGCCCAACATGTCGATCAAATGTATTACTAGTTGCGCACAGTCGTTCACTAGTAGTGAGCGAAGCTCAACTAGTTAAAGAAAATGCCCAACATGCAAAAATATTTTCAACATGTTCGGTCAAAGTCCTTACATGTTCGGTACAGAGTCTAACTAGTGAGACAAAATGTCTTCCACTAATAAGCTAGTGAGGAAAACATCAGTGTCACTAGTTAACTAGTGGCTGTTTTCGGGACCTAACTAGACTAGTAAGATATTGTGGCTGTAACTAGTTGACTAGTAAGGTCAAAAAGACCCCAACTACTGTAACTAGTGGACCTTTTGGCTATTACTAGTTATACTAGTAAACATTTTTAGCCTCACTAGTTAACTAGTAGGTGGCAAACCTGCGGCCACTAGTGTCACTGGTGAGGCGCACTAGTTGCACTAGTGGACTGCAAGCAAATGAAGCAGGCGTGTCAAGGATTTTGATTGGTCAGTGTTCAAACTGTGTTTTAAAGCCTTAAAGTGCCCGCTCTGAATTGTGATGATCTAAACCTTTTGGCAGCATTCTTTTATGGCTTATTTTAGCAGCCATGCCTAAAACGTTATATTTGATTAACTGTGATTCATTGGGCTACATTTAAACAGACAAATTAAAACAAGTGCAAATACTGTGCGATAAAACCCAGCAATAAAATGAATAACAAACGAAAGAGGCAGCAAGTAGCATCAACAGGTATGCTAAGAACAATCAGATATGTTAAAGATAGAAATCAAACAGAGAAAGATATAAGAACAATAAAATGTGTAAAAGATAAGAATAAAACAAAGGAAGCGTGACAGCTAATTAATAACTTTTCAATTGCCATTTAAAAATGCTCACAGAGCTTGCATCTCATATGGCCTTGGGTAGGGAATTCCAAAATGTTGGTGCATAGTAAAAAAATGGAAGCACATTAATAAGAAAACCTATAGGTGCTCATATGTTATGACACAGTAAATGGATGTCATCCTTAGATATGTCAAATAATGTTCTGGATGTTTACAGATATTGTGTAATTCCTTGTAAGTGAACACATCATGTTATGACCAATTTAGTCATTGCCTCATTTGTTTGTATATGACAAGTTTTCAATTGAAAAAAAGTAAAGAATAGCTACTCAGATCATTTTGCACTGCCACCTACTGGCGATAGTAAATGCGGCAGCAGCCCACATACACTGACCTCCAAACATAAATCAGATTAGTCGTTCATAATATAATAGCACAATACCTTCAGTAGGCCTACAATGGAATATTCACGTATTTGGATCATTTCTGCACCTTCGGATCAATCATTTTTGTATCAATGGTGAAAGAAAAGAGAAAGAAGCCTGTAATGTCAGCAGAATACAATTGATATGCACTCTACTGATGTGGGATTGTCAAAGAGGCATGTTTTGATCAATGGCCACTCCCGAGGCTCCCAAGTCCTGGGACTACAAAAAACTCTTAATATCAAAACATTAATGAGGAGGGGGCCTATATTTGAAATAGAGAGAAGGCACCTCCTCTTCTGGTATTTCTGTTGATAAAATGTTCATGTGACCGTGTTGAAAGGAAAGAAAGAAAAAGCAATGAAGATGAGGAGCTGCTTTTCTGTTTTACTCACAACAGAAAATGATGGCATAGCTTTGTGTTTCATTGTTAAAAAGCCAAAAAGGAAAAATCAGGCAGTGAATTTACACAACGGCAAAACAATTTAATACCTTTGTTTTGTTGTTGTGGTTAGAAAAAAATAATGAATCTGACGCACACACACACACACATTGTCATGCTTTATTCAGTATGGATAGTAAGCAAGGAGCTGGCGGTGTACACGAGTGAAAGCTCATCAGGCTTTATAGGGATACATTTTCGCTGGGTGGAGTTCTTGCTGGAGAGCCAATAGTTCAACGTATGCCCCTTTCCTGTACTCCTCATTAGCATATAGTGCAACTAGTGCAACTAGTAAGCATTTTGGATTTTACTAGTTCAACTAGTAAAGTCAAAAGACACTTCAACTAGTAAGCTAGTGCACATTCCGACTTCACTAGTTCAACTAGTGGATATTTGGACCTCACTAGTTAACTAGTAAACACGTTGAGCCTCACTAGTTAACTAGTAATGCCAAAATAGGGTTTAACTAGTTAACTAGTGGGTATTTTGCTCCCACTAGTTCAACTAGTGTGCATTTTGCTCCCACTAGTTCAACTAGTGCAGAAAATTGTAGGCCACTAGTTTCCATGTTTGACTAGCTAACATGTCAGAGCTTTTGCAGCTGAGTAGTTTACTAGTAAAACTCTCAGCATTACTAGTTCGGTCCAGAGGGCCACTAGTGCGGCAAAAAGCCAACTAGTAGGGACTTTGGTGCTACTATTGTGGCGCACAGTGTTACTAGTAAAGTTTCTGTTGTAACTAGTTGAACAAAAGTGCCACTAGTTCCAGAAAAATAGTGACTAGTTAGAGTTTTGGTTCAAGTAGTACGATATAATTCCCAAATAGTGCGACCAAATGTCCAACTAGTGCTGACAAAGACCGAACATGACTGACATGTGATATCAAGGATATGGAATACATGCTCAAACGGCTTGCCTTAAGGCGAGAAGCATTATCTAGGTGGTTACTATCAAGTTGCTATGCGCTTAGCTCTCAGGTCGCGGGTGACGTATGAGGAAGGGGATAACTCCAGAGAACATCTGAGCTCGTGATGTTTCCGTTAGTCCTGGGTCCCCGGCACGTCCGCGACAGGTGGGACGGTGGTGGCAGGGGAGTCGGTGGCAGGGGAGTCGTTTTGGCCCACACAGATCTGTCCGTCTCCCAGCACAGGGAAGTTCTCGCAGCGCAGCCGGTCCGGCCACTGGAAGCCCAGTCTTTTCATGCGCTTCTCGCAGCGCAGCTTGGCTCTCTCGCAGATGGACCTGCAGGGAGGGATGGCTTTCTCCAGAACGGTGCACACGGGCGCGTACATGGAGCACAGGAAGAACTTCAACTCCGGCGAGCACTTTTTCTTTAAAAGAGGGTAAAACTGGCGCACCTCCAGTCCTGCGTCCTCCTGGTTGTAGTGGCCCAGTAAGTTGGGCATGATGGTATGGTTGTAGGCTATGTCCGTGCACATGGGAATTGTGATCGGCTCACAGGGTCCACGCCTCGGGCTGTCATCGTGATACTGCGCCGATATCAGCAGAGGCAGCAGGATCGCGACACACCAGCAAAAAGTCATCCTGTCAAGTTTAAGACTTTATCCTGATTTCTGTAAAGGTGTGTAGCATCGGCTGTGCGAGGAGATGCTCAGCGAGAGTAACTTTGTGAAGAGAAGAAGTTTTGCGGGTGAAGATCTGGACGTTGCTCTCTTTGTGTCTGATCTCAACTCCTCTCCTGACTTTTTTGTTTCTGCCTCAACACTGACAAGTCAATCGTAGTACGCAATGTGGCATCCGGTAACAAACTTAAAAATAAAACAAAAGTCTGTTATGCCACGACCCTGCAAGCACTTAATATAATAAATATTTAAAATTGATGTAATCAGCAAAATCAGGAGTTTTACCAGTTTCATGGTTTTATTTTGATAACTAGAAAAACAAGACAAATTTGAATTAAACTCAACAGTTAATTGACATATCTATAATCATATTTGTATTAATAATAATAATAATAATAATAATGTTATATACATTGCATTAATCCATCAACCCATATTGTACAGATATACGATATAATATAACCTGTAAAATACAATCATGTACAACCTGTTAAACTGTATTTACTCTGCTCAAAGTTGATATATTCTGTTTATTCCATTTAGTATTTTTATAGATCCTTTCATTTATAATGCAT
This sequence comes from Hippoglossus hippoglossus, assembly GCF_009819705.1. Lineage (NCBI taxonomy): Eukaryota > Metazoa > Chordata > Actinopteri > Pleuronectiformes > Pleuronectidae > Hippoglossus > Hippoglossus hippoglossus. The sequence goes on along the minus strand of NC_047158.1, from coordinate 8,329,878 downwards.
GTATACTTATTACTTCATCCGATGTCTATTTTTGATTGTCCTTACATATACTGTATATGTACACTAATAATAATAATAATAATAATAACAATGATGAATGATGATGATAATGGTGTTGGTGATGATGATTATAATGATAATTCTGGTGATGAGGATGACGATGGTGACGATGATAACGCTGATGATAACAGTAATGATGATGATGATGATAATTATGGTGATGAAGATAATAACGATGATGATGATGATGATGGTGGTGAGGATGACGATGGTGACGATGATAATGCTGATGATAACAGTAATGAAGATGATGATAAGGATGATGATGATGATATCTACATATTTCCATGTTATCTATGCTAAAACTGATCAGGACCCTGAGAACTCGGTTTTTAAGGTTTTTAATGGCGGAGGTTGTGACGCATTATCCAGGTGGTTACTATCAAGTTGCTATGCGCTCCAACTTTTCTGCTTGACGTTAATTGGTCCCAGAATCTGAATCCTGTCGGACTGAGCCAATGAGCGCTCAGGTCGCGGGTGACGTATGCGGGTGGGGATAATTCCAGAGAACTTCTGAGCTCGTGATGTTTCCGTTAGTTTCTGGACCTGCGGTAAGTTTCTGTGTCTCCGGTGAATCTCCCTCCGGTAACTCGGTACGTTCAGGTGACGTTTGACAAATTCAACCGGGAATGAAGGAGCCATTGTTACACAGTTGTTTCCCCAGAGTGGTGGGACCCTGCTAGCTTAACCCACCAACGGCTAGCTAGCTGATTTGCTGCCTCTGAAAAATGATCTGCTCATAACCTCTGCGCGACCCCCGTGCTCTCGTGTTTGCTAACGACGAAATTGTATATTTAGATATATTATAACTCCGAGTGTCTTCTTTCGTCTTGTCAGATCAGAAATGGAGCCAAGGATCAGATCAGGTTCAATGGATTTCGGCGCATTTGACGGGCATCAGAGCTTATTTGCCAATTCACTCTTCCCCTCTCACCAGCGCCAGGTAAGAAATGTCGGGTTGGTCTTGAAAAGGCCTAAAGGCTGTGGATTTCCTTTCCTCCCCAACTAGGCCTCAAAGCTCTTGAGTAGTAATACTGGCATTACGGCTTTTTTTTTTTTTTTAATCTGTTCATTCACCCATCCATTGTTTTTTGTCTTTGTACACTTAAGATTATTAATACAAGGGGAATTCTTTGATATATTTACATATATATTGGAAACGTGGAAAAGTACAGTTACAGTAAAAATTAGAGTGTCAGTAAGTTATTGGAAATGTAACAAATAATTGTAGGCCTTATTAACACTCTCATTCTCCTATTCTTTGATAAGCGTGACTAAGTTTGCATTTTGTGTATTACTGATATAATTTGGCAAATACTGCTAAAACCCTTAGTTACTGGTGGCAAACCAATGATGTATCTATAGTGTCAGGCTGACTACCTGTGTGTTTGCTGTGCTGTGTTTACTTTGACACATTTTTATATCCATTTATAGCAGAAACATAGTTTAAGAATTTTTTGATTGTCTTATCTGAGACAGTTTTCTTCATTACTGATTATAGAAATCATTGTATGGTCTGTGAAGTGCTCAAAAACTTATTTGTATTAATAATGGTGATGTCTTATGAAGTTTTCTGCTTTACAGCCATATTTAAAATGATATTAACAGAATAAAAATAATGTTTTTTTCATTGTCAAATGATCAGCTTATTCATAATCTACCACCTTGCTAATCGACTAATGAACTAATCATTTAATCGTTAATTGTCTCATTTGTCTATTCTACATTCTGTCTCAGCATTACTCATGAATAGTTTGAGGCCTCTGTGGCAGCTACAGCTGTTGTTTCAATTAAGTCTCGTAATTTTCATCAACCTGACTTGTGTGAGTAAGAAAAACACTTTTCCAGGTGAGCTTCAGTTTGATTCCTTCTCTCTCTGTTTCAGGCCAGTGTAAATGTAGGATGTGGAAACAGCGGGAAAACAACATCACCCTCCCTGTCTGTCCCTGGTGTCCTAATGCAGGACAAGGACACAGCATCGAATGTGCCCTGGTCTCACAATGCTCATGATGATCCTTATCAACTTTTCAATAGTGTCCAGAGAAGTACTCGAACAAGGTATTCAATTGATCATGTTCAGAGTAAATATGTGATATTCACTTGTGCATAATCCCAAATGTAGTTGTGTGGTGTTGGACAAGCACATTGCTGTTCCATCCAGTCAAAGTGTGTCTTGGATTTAATTCTGAATTCAGAAGTAATTCCATATATTGGGTGCAGGTTTTCTTATGAAAGAAAAAAGGTTTTCAGCCATACTGTTAAATTCATGCCTTCAAATAATAAAAAGGAAAGTCAGAGTGCAATTCTGATGATATATTTTCTTTTCCCGTAAGGAAACCCACTGATGATATGAATTACGATGGAGAGACAGTTTTACAAGGTCTGGTGTCAAATATTTTGGATGAAGCCAATTCACGGCACAGCTACACTGAAAGGTATGTCAAGGTTTATGGCTTTCATTTTTTTGGGTGGGGTTTATAATTTACAGTATGTATTAAATTACTTTTAATACCACACAGTTGAGCAACCAAAATATATTTGATATAAAATATTTATGTATATTTAACATATATCAGTTTAGTATTTTGTAATACATGTTTGGCATTAGTTTTGTAAACATAAACATTAAAGAAAATCCTCAATTCTTCTCTAGGACCCCAGCTACATATTTTCAGTCGTTCATGGGTGGTGATCATGACAGCTTTTGTCGTAGAGACTTTCCAAACATGTGCGAGCCGACATATGGCATGCTCCATGAAGACAGCTTGTTTGAACAATGGAAAATCACCAGTCCTACAGTGTCATCACAAAGTACTCCGGCAATGCTGACCCCAAAACAGCCGGTGGGAGAATTCAGCATAGTGCAGAGGGAGAGAAATGGAGGAGTTAGGAAACAAATATTTAAACGTGACGCCTCTCAGAATTACCTGCAAGAGCACATCAAGCAACAAGAGCCACTCTCTCCAGCTGTAAACCTCCCAAACCAATACCAAAACAAGGTGACCCCCTATAGAGGCAACATTGGAAGCGTGCACCAGTATTCAAAGCATCACATCCCGCAGAGCCAGATGCGGGACAAATTCAAACCACAGATTCAAAGAGAAAAGAAGATGGCACATATGCCTGGCATTCTGGGAGAAGGCTTCTCTACAAGACCCCTAAGCAACACATATACAAGAGATGGAGATAAGAAACAGGTTTTCCCTCAGAAACCATGGTTTGACCATCAGGGAGGCAGTCAGTCTCAAAGATTTAATAGAGAGAACGGCATGTTCAGAGCAGGGAATTCAGAGCAGTACATACCTCCAATGTCTCCTGAAAGTGACCTCAGAGGGCACCCCAGCATTCCCTTAAACATCAGCCTCAGATCCAACGGAAGTGCTGGTCCAGGCGAGGATGTCAGGGAAATGATGACCCGCAGTGCAGAGAACACTTATTATGGCCGATCCTCTGCTGCGACAACTCCAATGGCGATGAATCAAGAAGGATCTGCGATCCAGCTTCTTGTCTTCCACGATGAGTGTAACGAGCAGTGGAAGTGTTTAAGCATGGAGAGAAAGATGGTATGTGTTTATTTTTATGTATTGAACAGTTTTTACTATATTGAATTAAAAATATTCTGAAACTTCACAGCTGTCACACATTAGATCAACTTTAGGTGTTTTATTTTAATAGTATACACGAAATGTATATTTTAGATTTATTTTGATGCACAATGTATGTTAGCCTGAATTTAAAAACTGTAAAAGGAAGAATCTTTTGTCGTGGAAGCTTTCGGTTTTTGTCATGTTCTCACTTGTTTTCTATTCCAGATAGAGACCATCCTTACCAAGATGTTTGTGGGGAAATGGACTGCAGCACTGATCAACGCCATCATTCCCCAAACTCCACCAAACCCCACCAGAGTTGACCACCTCATTGTTAGACAGATGATGGAGCATGCAGAGGTGAGGCCCCCCTAATGAATTACCTCTATACTGACATCTACAGGTTAGGTTTTTTCACTGCAGCATAGTTATTTATTTAGTGTCAGGAGTGAACCAAAGAGAATCACTGCCCCTCCTGAAATCTTTTAATACCGTAGTTTGTACCTTGTTTATAAAGCTGTTTAATTTAAGTGGTGGGTCATTATTAAGCAGTGTCCTCTTAACAAGAAGGCTTCATATATTTCCTTTGGTTGTAACTTTGTCGTCGTAAAACAATTACATGGGGAATTGTAATGGTTGTTTTTGCTGGTGTTCTGCAGGTGGCAAGCCTTCTGTATAGGATGGAGTATCTGTGCAACATTCCCATCCACATCAACATCCGCACAGCACTGAACAAGTATCATGAGGCTGTTTGCGGCACCCAGGCAAGACGCAAGCAGCTCGCTACCATGTCCAAACCTCAGCAGCAGAGAGGTCACATCACAGACAGCCAAGGTAAATCGTATATTGTATATTGTATTGCATTCTTCTTTACGATACGCTGCCAGTCCTAATTTGCTTCGGTTTCATAGACCTCCTGTTGGTCATCACACTCAAGCACCTAGCTGCCACCACGAGGAAGCTCCGCATGGCCCTGTGGTGTGCCGTCCAGATGACGCTGCCGCTGCCGCCACCTGTCAGAAGGCAGGACGACCATGTCAACATGAAGGCTACGTGCAGAAATGGGCACACCTCTGCATTTAAGGGAAACTCCTTCAGGTTGTGACTTAGCAGGAAACAAGCATGAGTTAAAGGTCCTGATTAAATGAAATCCACCAAATCACCATTTATAGGCAGCCAGGTGAGGAAACTAATGATTTGTGAAGGTTGTGTTAAGAATTACCTGTGATGTTATTTATCCTGCTGCATCTTAAATTCAGTTATCATTTAATATTTAGTGTCCGTTCCAAACTAATATGTCTGGCTCCTTCGTTGTTGTATTTTAAGGCACTATTTATCTGGAAGATTTCAGTGAATTCTTCTTTGTTTTTACTTGTACTATTTATTATTATCTATTGGCATGTAATTAGACGTCAGTTCTGGGTAATCTTAAGCAACAATTGATAAGGAAGGAAAATGATAAGGAAAGTAGTAGTTTTATAATGAACATGGTAATTATTCATGTTTTCTAAAATGTTCCATTCAATTTCTGCAGTTTCAGTTTTTCTCATGTAACATTACCATCTTTTAATAAGAAAAACAAGTTCTATTTTATCTTAATCGGCAATATGATGAAAGTTTGAATTGTTCTATATGAAAAAGTGAGTGTTGTAGAAGTAATCTAAATTTAATCACATTTTCTCAATAAGACACCAAGTATTTACAGAAACTATTCCTTCTGACGTAGCTTTATGAAAAGAAGCATCATTTTTTCCATTCTCTGTACTTTTAATGTTCATGTTATAATTGTTCCCCATTCGTTGTGAACATTTCAAAATAAAGCAGGTCAAATTGCTGAACACTTTTTCTTTTTATTACTTTAAAAATGTTGAACATCATCATAAACATTCAGATCATGGTGCATATGTTTGCAGTACAATTTATCAAACTGCTCCTTTATTCCAATTCTCAGACAAAATGCGCTGACATTGAAACTAAAACCGCATAGTGAAATTAGAAGTTAAAAAATGTTTGATGTGTAAATGTGCCTTTGCTTTGAAGTTGTGCAGAAATAAAAGGCAAATAATTCAGGGGGGGAAATGGCACAGAGAATGATAGCAGAAACAGGACTTTGATTCCTTTTTACTATAACTAATCTAATTTGATCATTTCAGGGATAACTGTGGCAAAGCATGTTTCAACATACGATCGTTTGCATCTGCATCCCAAAGGATAAAACATGATTTTGAATATGCAAAAAGTCCAGCACATTGTTCTTCACGCACTAAGAGTGGCAGAAAATAATTATCACAGAGGATCTGATGACATGTTCACATACTGCAGGTGCAAATGAGGTTGAGCTAAAAAGAGGCGATGACTTTCCTCAATCATTTTTGTCTTGTAACAAAACCTCACAAACAAATGTCCTTTCTCTTTGTTTTATCTTTTGCGTTCGCCTTTCTGTGTGCGCTTCTTCTCCTTCTCTTTCCGGTCTTGTTTGGCCAGTTTATCCTTCTCCCGCTGCATCTTGTCCGTCTCCTTCTTCTTCTGAGAGTCCTCGCGAGCCTGGTCCCGCTTTTCCTTCTGTCTGTTCAGCACTTGCTCCACATTGGTGTTCTTAAACAGAGCTGAAACTTACAGTAAAGGATGCTGGATGGAAATACTGTATTTTTTTGGACTGCATATTCTGTCTGTTGTGGAGTAAATGGCTGAGAGTGTTATCAGGGTAATGGCACTACTGCACTATTCAGTCAACATGCAACAAGTAACACTGAATACCGTGTGATTTTAAACAGTCCCTGATCATGAAGAGCTGAAGTAAGGATACATTTTTCACTTCCTGTGGGTTTAGTAGCAGTTGTTTGCTCCTCTTCCTCAGCTTCAGTGCGTTTGTCAAGGAAACAACAGAATATATGCAGCAAATTGAATGTTATATATATCTTTTTCCCTGAAACATGTTCATCAACTTTCTTACAGCACACTCAAACAAACAGATAATTGAAGTAAAATGTATGGACCATTCTGGAAAGTGTGTCTGGCCCCCCGGTCATTACAATGAGCAAAATCAAGGATATTCCTCATCATCCGTTACGTTAGCGTATTGAGCGAGGACAGCTTCTTTCCTTTTCTTCGACTCCTCGGACACCTCCTTATGTTTCACCACAATCTGAGCTTGCTTTTCTATCAAACTGGCGATGGCCCGGACCTGAGCTGCAGAAAAGGAATAAAAGTCAAACTGTACACAAACAAAAACATCACATATTAATTTCTCTCACAATAAAGGTACCTGCAATTTCCTGTCAACATGAATGAGTATTAGAAGTCAAGAGGGCACTTAACTGAACCCATGACAGCCTCTATCCCATAATAACACTGACTGAACAAACTCATTCCTAACCATAAAAGCTTTCTGCAGCCTCCCTGTTTCTGTTCGGTTATAATATTATTATGCACTCTCCTTCGAACTCAAAGCAAACGATTTACGAGTGGAGGAGCTGATCCCTCTGTATGTTTCACTGGCATTGACGACAGACTCAGTGGCAAGCTGTCTTTGCTCTGTTTAGTCAACATTTACATGAGTTGATGAGCCTGCTGGCTCGAGTTTGGACTGCTTCCGTTTGAAATGATTATATACAATTATATACGACTACGCATTATTACCTCAGCCAAGGAGCTTTCATCTGCGTTTGTTCTGTTATTTTGCAGGATTACACAAAGACTACCGAGGAAGCCAAGCTAGAACCTATTGAATGTTGGCGCGGGTCCGAATCAGGGCACAGATCCCCGGATATTTTTGTCACTTTCTTTAATAATGTAAGATAGGGCATTCTTCAACAATCTTTGTTGATTCCTCACAAAATAATTCATGGAACAAACAATTTGGTGAAGAGACCTAATAAAAAAAATCTGGATATAGTCAATTTAAATGTGGCTTCACAAAGAGGCCTAGTAGAGGTATGTACTTTACCGAGGGACATTCTAGTTGCAAATGTATTTTTTTTAATGTTATTTAAATTCATCATTACGCCACAGAACAATATGTATTTTTTTCCTGCAAGGTTTTCCCAGGATGCAGCCAACTTTGACAACTTGATCTCCAAGAGAAGTTAAATGTCACTCCTCACAACTCAATGACTTTAGGAATGTGGCGGAATCAGAGTTACTCAAAATACCATCATCTCCTCTGGCTGCTGATCGGCTGCCACACTCCGTCCACTGCTTGGTGATCTGTTTGCAGACGTCTTCCACAGTGTCCTCAGTCTGTAAACAAAGGTAAAAGGTCATCACAGGCAACAGCTCAATGACTTTAAACACTCACTACATGATGTAGGCTGTGGGATTGCGACCCCATGTCTGGCTTTGTCTGACACAAACATAAGTTTAGTGCATATCTATACATTTTTTTAAAACGTGTGCTTCAAACAAACGGCACCATTGGATTTGGAAGACTTCCTCTAAGGCAAATATGTGAACGCCCTGAGGAGTTGTAGCAGTCAGTGCTACACGAGACCACGCTTAGCTAAAAAGTCCAGATTTCTGAATGGGGTTTGGCGAAGCAGGAGAGCACAGCTTGGATCTTTATCTACCGCACATGGGCCTCAGCTACAGAAACACAAAGCTGTGTCTAACTAGGAAATCTAGCTCCAGAAATGACGGCTGACATCAGCGCTGTCACTTGGTCCCGCCCGGCCCGACGAGACGGACAGCAACACATGAGAGGGCAGCCGCCCGGGCGGAGCGGGGCACGCCGCTTCGGACACTCACCAGAAATGCGGATAAAATCCCCTGAAGCGCGTCTTCCTTCTCCTCGTCGCTCTCCTCTTCTGCCAGGACTCCTAATATATACGTCCCGTACACCTCACGGTCCACTTCCAACGAGTCCAGCAGATCATTTAGCCAGCTTTCAAACTCCCCGGCGTCTGCCACGGGCGCGGCCATCTTGGACCTGTGGGGTCTTTCGGCGGCGCACGGATGTCCTATGTGACTGCCTGTTGAAAAAGGGAAAAACACAACTTCTAAAATTTTTACACCTATTCGTGCATTTTAATCCACTTTAATTTTTCATTGTAAAATGGTTGGAACTTACTGTGCTTCGGAATCCACTCTCGTGAAACTACAGCCACTCAGTGTAAGTTAAATCTCCTGTGTGATTTTCACCATTTTCAACTCAAAATGTTTGTAGCCCACTTTCGACAGTGAAAGCAGAAATCACATCGCTACACATGTAGAAGAGTAAATAGTACATGTTTGTAATGTGAGCCATCTAAATACCACTGTGTCACAGCATTTCTTCCACCCATAACAATTATAGCCCATCTATCATCCCACTTAAATACACTCATATTATTTATATTTTCTAGTATTCATATTATTTATCATTTATCATTCTTAACTTTGCTGTTATTATATGCACCGTTGTTACCTCGATTTATGTTTACTCCTATTTTATTGAAGAACTTTTTATATACTATGTTATACTTCCTTGGCTTATATTTATATTTTATTATACAGTGTTGTATAGTTTTACAGCTTTTGTTGTTGTATATTTCATTTGTAAATCTTATTAACAGGCACCATTTGATTTGAGGATGACAGTTATTTCATTGTGCTTGCACAATGACAGTATAGTTCCTGAATCTTGAATACAACAGGGTTTTTCTGCAGGGTCTTAAAAAAGTATAGTAATAATCATATATGATAATATATAAATAAGTCATAATCGGATTTCAAGCCCTAAAAATGTCTTAAATACGTTAAATTTACTATGTATTAGGTCTTCAATACTTTTAGGTAGGCCTTTTTTCATATTAATGTTCACTAAACGCTTCCTCTGTCAAGACTTAAAATAGCTTTTCTTTAAGAGAAATTTTATGGCGGCATGCATCATTTGTAAAAGGACGATATGACTTTATATATGATGCAGCCTAATTGTCATTCGTCTTGAATTTAATTCATTGCAGTCTTAAATAGGTCTTAAAAAGTCTTATACTCAACTTGTTAAAACCAACAGAAATCTGGTCAAAGATCCTAATATTGTCCTTCTCTGACGTCTACCTGTTCACCCTTGAGGAAGCTATTTTACAGCCTGGAGAGTAAGTCTGAGTGCTGAAGTTCACGATGACCAACTTGTAAATTATAGATTGTCGTCTAAGAGCTTGTAAACTGTCTCTTTCGAGGAACATGTCTGTGACAACTTTGTAAGACAGTGCTTACTTGTGTGGTTAAATTAATTTCAGCCACCAAATTTGTTATCAGAGCTAAATGTCAAGCATTGGCAGGCACATACGGGCCCTGGGATACCCCCACAAACCCCCCAAATTATTGATTGATTATTAATGTTCGATGGTTCCACAGTTTACAGACGTACACCCGACGGTTTCGAGCGCTGTAAGGCATGCCAGTACTAGTTTAATGAAATGCTGATTTCAAAATATTCAAGTATTCTGTTGCAATTCAGTGGGCAGCTGGCAGTCAGGCAGCATTTGGCAGAACATGATCATTATCACAGCATTGAATATTACTGAAAAGCACTTTGTTTCAGCTGAGTGAGGGGGAATACTTCTTTGATGATTAACTTGTATGGTTGTAAACCTTTCAAAAGGTCGCTGCCGTGTCTCACTGGCTCTGAGTATGAGCGTTAGCAATAGCTGAGTCATTGCTATAGGCCGTTTTAGGTCACATTTATTTTTAGCATGCACCACGCATTACCTGGGTCCTTGCCTGTGCAATGAAACACAGATGTGCTACTGTCAAGAACAGCAAAAACAAGTGTGACCTTCCGCTTTTGGCCACTGGGTGGAAGTAGAGGACACAGATTCCGTTAAACTCAGTCTTGGATTTGGTTGCATGACGGTAGTTTGCAGATTACTTAGTGCGATTCATTTCAAATTGCTCCGTGCATGTGCACCACTCTCGGTTTATTAAAGTGTAGTTGTAAGCAGAGCTATGGAGCAAGAAAATGCCCTGCCAGCTGTTTGCTCATCCTCTTTCATTTGACACTGGGACAACAGACAACACCTCCCAGCTGTTTGAATATATTAAATAATGTTTCCATGCGAATAACTTGATGCTGCTTCCAGAAACCACTTTGTCCAAGTGGGGTTATTAGTTACTCATCCCTGTTACACACACACACACACACACACACACACACACACACACACACACACACACACACACACACCTACACCCCACAGCTCCTGGTTGTACCCCCAACGCATACACATAGACGCACACACCTTCCCACTGCTCCTACATAATGGCTTCGCACGTCGCTGGCCTTGCAGTAATGAAGTGTGAAGCTTCTGTGACGCCACAGGGAACCCAGCTTGTGGAACTATACTCTCAATTTTAGTGCACCGCTCTCCATTCCTTACAGCTCAGACACATTTGCCTTAAATATTTAGCTTTCTACAGGCAAAAGCACGCACGTAACTTTCATCGCACACCCTCAAACACTCGTCAGACCAGACTGATGAGCTGGTGGCACCAGGCTCACCAGTCTGGGTGCTCAGGCTGCAGGTTTACAATTTTATTTCTGCAGCATGCATGGTGGACACAAACAGTTTCCAGTGTGTGACAGTTCCAGTAATAAACCAAAAATAAAACAGAGTAAACCTTAGATTTTTTTATATTAAACATTTTAATTTGGGGTTTCTAGTTGCACTTCAATTTGTATGTTGGTGCTCACTTGTCATGTATTATTGTGGCCAGTGCAAAATATTACATCAACTTAATGTGTACTAACTACCCAAATTGGGCCCTGTCAACAGTGTAGTGTGCAAGTGAGAAGGAAAGTGCCATTAAAACAGGCTGGTGGAGTCCTATCTCAGGCTGAGGGACCCATGCAGGGTGGATGCATAATGCCATTGCCTCTCTTAATATTGCGTAGCTTTAGGACGCCTGTCCTATTTATATTGAGGGGCTGTGGATTGATGCGAAATGACGAGGGCCGCGAGGTGGCTGAGTGGGTGGGCATCCACATGCTCTGCTCCACCGGCAACCCTCTGCTTCTATACACTCACACACACATGTACACACACACACACACACACACACACACAGCTACACACTTGTCTTCATGTCCCAATGCCACCAGCCTTAGAAAAGCCCTACAGTCTCAATGTGCAATGTCCTCTCTCTGTCAACATATCCTCTATCCCAGCGTTAATGTGACAGAATATAACCAGAGCCCAGAACAACCAGGCAGCGCAGGGCAATGAAAAACAGCATGTGTAACATCCGTGTTTCCTCATCTTCTCCAGCCGCTTGTTTCCTCATCAAACGGACGTTTAAATGCTTCGATTTCTGTTGAATAAACACATTTAATCAGTTTGAACTGATTTCTTTGGTATGGGGTAAATTCAGAAACCTGGATTCCCAGAAACATCTTACACAATATGAGTTAACTTAAATTCATGACAGTGTAGCAGTATTGTAACTAATTCTTTTAATAGCAATTCTATTTAAATATATCTATTCTATAAAATTATTTCAGAGCGTGGATGACGTCAGTGATCGAATCTGTGACACATGATGGGTGGGTGGACACTAAGGGACAAGGCATCAGTGCTTTAAAAGTGTTTATCCATGGTGAGTACAACACAATTTGATCATTTTAATGATATTGATAGGTTTTGTTACATTTGTTTAGGCATTATACAACTGTTTTTACTCCCACTACACAACCATAGACTGTATATAGAAATGGATGACAAGTCTCCACTTCCTCCCACTGTGCAGAAATGAAGTCAATATATCTCAGACACGCTGCCATCTTATGTCATTTGAAGCCAGCGTCTGCGCAGCAGTGACCCGGGAGGCACGGCTGACACACCGGCTTGGCCAGTCTCAGCTGTCAATCATTTCAGCATGGTTTTTTTTAAAGCATTAATTAAAAGTTAAAAGAAAAATGAACAGGTGAACAAACATAATTTCTAAAATGGCAGAAACCATCTTTGGGAAAAAAGGTTTTCACTAAATACATATTTTGACTTTTTGGTTTGGTCCATGTTCCATCCACTAACATGGAGGAGGCAGCGAGTATGACCTAAAAATGCAGCCAGCCACCAGGGGTCGACCAAGATGTTTTGGCTTCACTTTTCGAGAGCTGTCATGATGTCGCAAATGTTTATGTACAGTCTGTTTCAAACAGTACAAACATAGTTTCACCTGAACATAGTGTCGCTAGATACAAAACTTACATTTCTTACTCAATAAACAGCTACAAATGGAAGGATATTTTCAGCCAGTAGCATTTGTGGCGTCAATAAATCACAGTTAAAAAGTTTGAGCCCAAGTAAAGAAATGAGTGAGTGGTGTTGAAGTCAAAGCCGAACTGTGGGTCCCCGTAGAAGTATTTATCTCGTGCAGTCTAAATGTTTTGGATTAGTAACTCATGTCTGACTCGAGTCCACACCTCTGCTGGATAAAGAGGAGGCCAGTCATTAAATGACAGATGTTTTGTTTGACTTGTTTAATGATCTGTGCGCGGCTGCTTGGACTTCGGTGGCTACGCTGCAGTGATGCCGCGCTGGTTCATCAGTTTGTTGGAGCCCAGGAACTGCAAGTCTCTTTGCAAGGGGGAAAAAAAATTAACTTGAGCTGATGGCCAAGGGAATAATCTGGTTATGTGTAATGAGGGCTCTTATTATGCGTCTATCAGGTTGAGTGTGCTGGTGGTGGACTTCCCACATCTCCCTCTCAAGAGGCATGACGCTCCTCTCGCTTTTTAGTCTGAATTGTAGGCAATTAAAACCTCGCCATGTGAGTGTGGAAAAAAAGGTAATGAATATGGAACACTAACCCAGAGAAGTCCGGAGAGACCGCTTGTCGAGTTCTGAGGGTTCCTTTCTCCAAATCATTGAAAAGCACAAAGACCGTTTGACAGTGTTTTTCTTTTTTTTTTTTTTTTTTTCTCTCCCTGTCCCTCGCTTGGTTTGCATGTGACTCCCCAAATGGTGGCCCAGAGGTTTTAAAAATGCGAAGCCCATTCTTTCCAGGTTGGTGAACTTCCGTGACCTATGGCAGTCGGGAGAAACTTTTTGTCGTGGCTTTGGCGCCCTGCCTGGATGACCGTGCCAGCTCTTGCCGCTTCTGAGCAGAGCAGACGAGTGATGGGAAGGGGGCTGAGTGGATGCGTCTAGACAGCCAAGTGGAGGAGGGCAAATATTTAGCCATGCCACTTGGGGAGGGGATGCAGGCCTCCTCTTAGCCACAGAATCAGGCCATGTCTCCATCCTGCTCCCAAAGCTGCCTCGCACTCTGTATTCAGGGTCACGGATCTCATTTCTTGGATAATATTTCAAGCTGGTCACAGATGGGGAATTAAATTGAAGACCTGGCTTGGTATGGGGCATAAAGGATGGATTTTGGGGGCTTCTCAGAGAGATGATATGAAAAAAGAAAACAGATACTGTAACTGTAGATGCACTTATCCGACACTTAAGGGTTTCTATAAATAAATGCATGAAACGCTGACTTGGTTGTTTGCTCGCTGAAGGCAGAACAACCCCCTCTGTCACCACTGTGACAGGAGTCACTTCATTTTAGAATGAATTGTTACTTTGCTGTTGATGGCTGAACATCACCCCCCCCCCCCCCCCCCCCCCCCCCCCCCCCCCCCCCCCCCCCCTTTTTCAAAACAGCGTCAGGGGGGGTTTTGGTGTCCCTGTAGGTGCCAGCTGCAGTGTTTCCCCAAATGCACTGCCAATCCGACTTCATTCCCGTGGCTTTCCTCCCCTGCCCGTGCCACATTTGAATAAGTCTGAAATCAGACGAAATGCTGTCAGACGACGGCCTAACAAGGCCACTCAAAATCGAGGAAAATATTGACTCGGGCGAATCAGCGCATGACATTTTGCGGTGACACTGACAACAATGCACGTCCGTCCGTTACCGCTCGGGCGGCACAGAGGGGAGAGCAAAAAGTTGGGAGGGAGAGGGGGTGGCGGTCCGACGAGGCTCGCTCTCAGACTCAGACTGGCGCTGGTGTCGCATCTGCTGATGGGCTAAGTCAGCCCTGCTCGACTGGTAGCCGTCACTCACCCACACATCAGACACTGCGCGCTGCGGTTTCACGCCACCTGTGTCCCCCTCAATGTCTTCATGAAGATCTGTCTCTCCGGCCTCTTCTCACAGCCAGTGAGGAGAGGTTTTTTATTTTGTTTTGATGTGATAGGGCTTAACACAAATGGATGGTACAGAGGAAATCCATCAAAACGTCTCTAACCGTCAGTGGCCATCAGTGTGTTTTGATAGTAGAATAAAAGTTGTTTATCAAGTGAAAGTGACGTAGATGTGCTGCATGTTATAGCTTAGTTTCTTTGCTTGGACTGTTACTGTGTTTTCAGTGTCGATTGAATGTCTTGGTGTCTTTTAGACTTTTTTCAGTGTAAATAACTTGGTGAGGGCATTTGTCATTACTTGTGTTAGGCTTGAGATTAAATTAGACTGGACTCAGTGGAATGCGTACATTCAGTTCCTTAAGCATGCCTGTTTTTTTTTAAATACCAATAATAAACAAAGTGATTAATAAAGAATTCCTGGTTTTGTCTCTTTCCGGATCTGAGCCAAAATTTAATGGGTTGTTTCTTGGCCCATGTTCCATCCAACCGCCACGTTCAGTTGAAATCTGTTCTGGGATTTTTGCAAAAAATCCTGCTGACAAACAAAGCAAAAACGAATAAATGGTCTGGAGGTAAGATTCACTTATTATTATTAGAAATACGATATTTGATAACAATAGAAAATATAAATGATCTAATGATTAGTCTCAATAATTTGGACTCCAAATATAACAATCTCAGGACATTATTTGCAAGAACTTGCAGTTTTGTCTAATTCCTCTAATATTAAACTTATTGTCACATCTGAACAACGTTTGCAAATATTTCCACTCTCTGACCTTCACCATGTAAAATGACTAAATCATGCAGGGGTACAGAAATAAAGACCTCCCTGCTATAATAAGTTGCAGTCACAATAAACTGGAGGGTGAAGTCGGCCCTCCTCTCTCTCTCTCTTCCAAAGCACTTTACTGCAAATTCAGTGAATTTTCAGCAGGCGCACAGCTCTAATCTCATCAGCTGCGGATACATATTTGTGGATCCCACCCTTCTGAGTTAATGAAAGCATTTGTGTCACTTTAATGTAAAGCCTCGCAGGTCTCACCCATCTGTCTACCGTGTTGCCATTACACTGTGTGTCATCAGAGTCTACAACAGCAAATTACAGCTTATTAGTACCAATACCAGCAGTGACAACATTTATCACGGAAAACATCTCCTGCTCTCCCTAATTGCCCCCCTCAGGGCCCCACCGTTATGTGGGCCGGTATCGACGGCCAGGCAGTCATTAGGACATCACACTTGAGCTGACGAGCATAGAATTCAGGGGACATGTCCACCCTGATTGGTTAATTTGATGTGAGTTGAATGACACTTCGTCTGGAGCCGATGAGGTGTTTATATATAGGCTTGGCGAGGATATCCAGACTCCCGCCGCCCGTTTTTGATGCTTCTATTTGTGAACCCCAGATAGAGCGCTGCCCACCGGGGCTGGCGGCCCAAAAGCGTCGCGGGCTGGGTTATGAATAGCCGGCAGGGAACCGGGTGCCGGAGGTGGAAAGGGCAGTGCATTTTATGTGTCAAAGAACAAGAGAGAGTCGCCGGTATTCAAGTATATCTGTCAGTCTCTCCCGGCCCGTGAGAGGGAGTGACAAAGGGCGAAGGTCAGCCCGGCCCCCGTCTGAGCTTCTCTGTGTCTCCTCCACAATCGGATCTTGTCTGATACAGATATGCTACCTGTCTGTCACTTCTACTCACTGATATTTTGTCTCTATTGTCTGTGTGGTCAGTTCTGCGTTAGGCACCTTCACATCAGTGTGTGTGTGTGTGTGTGTGTGTGTGTGTGTGTGTGTGTGTGTGTGTGTGTGTGTGTGTGTGTGTGTGTGTGTGTGTTCCTGTCGTCAGATAGTGATCTGCATTCAGGCGGAACTGTCCCTGCTGCTGCCCTTTGTTGGTGGCGATGCCCCCCTCCTGCCACCTTCCACTTCACACTGCTAACATCCTCCGGGAGTGACAGATAGAAATCTCGAGTCGAAGCCGGGCTCTCTCAGTAGCTCAGCACCTGCTCAGCGGCTGCTCCCAAATGCTATGATCTTTTAGAAAGGCTTTACCTGCAAACTCCGAGACACCTCCCAGCCCACGTCTCCCGTCTTTCCCTTTGCGACCCGCTCTCATTACTACTGTGGAATCGCACACTAAAGCAATTTGCCTCAAGTGTCCACAGTCCCGTGTCTTTCACCCTCGCACCAAGACCTCGCATCCCGTCATTTTTCACACCGAGGACCATGTGCGTAAAATCATTCTTTTTTCTTTTTTTTTTTTCATTTGTTCCAGTGATCAAGCCTAACTTTTCTCTCTTGCCAATTAAAAAGCTTTGATGTCTATCTGTGGAATGTGTGAGGCTAGAGAAGCATCGCTCTTCTGCTGCCTTCTGGCTACCAAAGGCCAGACTTGTGCTGGCAGAAGATAATCAGCCGTTCTCACACAAACAAGATAACAAAAAAAAAAGAAAAAAGAGAGCGAGCTAAGGATTTATTCCCATCCTGCCTGTCAGGCAACCCACTGAACAGACAGGGGAATTATTTTGGCAGCAACACTAATGTGGTGACGGTTGTTGTTTCCTAAACTGATTTCCTTAATCCTCCACTTGTTCCACGCTTTGTAAACATGGGGGCCTGATTTTGTAATCTGGGAGGTCCCATTGACGCACAGACACACATGCACGCACACACACTACACACACACATACCAACAACTTATCTCTCTTACCCCCTCCTCGTCAGCCACTGCCCTAATTAGTCAGAATTAAGACGAATGCCTGGGCCTCCCACGATCAATTGGTATCGAGCGGACCTTCGCTCGCCCCTGCTTGGGGGCCTCTCTCGGCCGGCAGATCATTTATATCAATCGCTTTTGTTTGTCTTTCCTTCCCCCTTTCCACTCTTCCGACCGCCAAGCGCAAGGTTTGTTCTATTGCCCCGCGTGCAGAATAGACAGCAGGCACAATGGCAAAGTCTGGCACGGTAACAGCTCCAGTCATATTGATGATACAGGAAACACTCAGGGTTACATTTGTCTGTCACACGGACGCATGTATGTGTTATCATGCATTTGTATCTGCTTGAGTTTTTTGAGCAGGTGTTCAGGGCTTTTCTTTTTTTTTTTCTTTTTTTAATGGCGTCTCCTTTTCCTAACAAGCTCACCCTTTAGAAGCAGCACCTCCTCTTCTCAGTCCTTTGCTCTTCCTGTTGCCCTTCTCTCAAATAAATCTCTCCTCCCTCTCTCTCAGCCTTTATTAGCTGTTATTCCAGTTGAGGAGAAGCTTTATGTTTTCCAAGCTTTTATTGACTCGGCTTGTTTGGACCAAGTTAATAATCAGTGCAAAAGGAGATTTATGTATCAGTCTCTCTCCAATTTGATATATGGTGACTCTTTTTTTATTGCTTTTCATTGTGCCTTCTTGATTCCCAACCATGTGCATGGAGAGGAGAAAGAGAGATCTTGTTTTTACAAGTCTCACCGTACACAAGGGCAGCTAAAAGACAAATTTCTATTTTTGGAACAAAAGGACAAGAAATGGTAAAGAAGAGCATGTTTGACATGTTGCTTTTCCTAGCGGAGATCAGCCGCTTCAACCTGAATTGCTGCTTGTTGCCTCTCCTTTTTCCTTTTTTCTCCTGTGTAGAGATACAATGATTCGGCTGACCTCTCATGTCCCACACCGGGAAACCGGTTTTGCATTTTGCTCAAATTCTCCAATGAAATTCAGCGAGTTAAACACTTTAAACTTTTGGTGCATTTCAGGTGCACATTCAGGTCAGAGTGATGCTCGATACAGCCCTCATCTCCCTGGTTTCATTCTCACCACTTCTCCCAGAAAGTTTTTGTTTCATGTGTCTCCAAAACAATTGTTTACTGCATGAATTTTTTTTTTTGTCTTGTTGTGACCTGCTTCTTTATTTCTTGTTTTTCTACCTGACTGCCTAGAATCTCCTCCTGCATATACTGGAGAAATTCTTGTTCGTGTTATTCCTGCATTAATCTCAGGTCCACTCCGACACAGCACCTTAGGGAAATTCATTTATAGGACAAATTAAATAGAGAGAAGTAAAGGGTGAAAAAAGAACACCGTTATTACTTCCTTTCTCCAAGGTTAATGGTACAGCAGTGAACTGCCACTTACAACGCACACAGATGCAGTTTGTCCTCTGTGTGCGTCTCTATTGGTCACTCAGTCCTTACTTCGTATATCCCAGTGATACATGAGAGCCTCAGATACTGACTACTCTTACCCCGGAGGCAATCTCAAATCTGTCAGTTCGGCCGCCTCTTCATGTCGCATGCTTTGTGTGCACACCTGCCTCCTTTGTGATGTTGCAGAGACCAATGATGGGAGACCTGCACGTAGGTGGTGCCAAGCTTGGATGGTACACCACAGCACTTCACCCATCCACCGGTTGGCAGCCGGCTCCGTGGTTTGTGGCCTCCATCGGCACAGCCCTGTGTGCGTGGCGGTATGCCTTTGGTGCGATCCACTTGGAGCGCAGTCCAGAGGAGTAAAGTTGGCTAACCGACTTAAGCTATGTGGCTAAGCTAAGATGAACCTCAGGCTGCAGTTTAAGCTCATGTGCAACCAAGTGTTGCAGTGCCAGATGAGCCCTCCGTATCTGCTCAAGTGTCCATCTTTGAGCCATGCGTTCCGTGTGTACATGCATGTGGCCTTTGAAGGGGGGGGGGGGGGGGGGGGCAGAGCAAATGTGTTTATTTGGGCACCGCAGGCCCCCGTTTCCCTGTCTCATCCCCGCGGCCCTGACTGTCTTGCCATCCCATCCCTCTGTCTCTATCCCCACATACTCTGTTGTTCTCTCTGTTTCTTTGCCACCTGCTATTTAGAGACAAGGGCTGACAGACTTCAACTGTGCTGTCTCATTTCCTTCAGATACTGCTGGAGAGAGCCCTCATCTGTACTAACACAGACCCTGCTCTGTGCTTCAGCTTTGAACTCGAGGTCATAGGGGATATAAAAGAGAGGACGGAGAGCACGGAGAGGGAGGAGGAGAGTTGCTCTATAGCGTCTTTATGGATTAATGGGGGGAAAATTGGGACTATTAATCCTCCTCTCTCACTCTGCACTGTGGAGTATAGAATATGATGGAGACAAAGTGCCAGGTAAATATTAACCAGTGTATCATTTTCCAATTTTGCCAATTCAACCACATTTTCTGCTTATTATCAGGTCTATAATGAGTCACAGAGGAGAAACACTGTCCCGCTCTCACCTCTGGGTTTGTGTGTGTGCCCGCATATGCTTGATTGGGTGGAATGGTTGGCAACCACTTCTGTATTTCTGCCTAATTTGCCATTGTGAATACGATTGAGTTAAATGGCCTAAGTTTGTTGTGCTCCCCCAGCTCCCTGCTGTGCTAGCATTACTAAACCACTTGGACTATAAGCAATCAGAGGGAGAGAGATACAGGGATTTAAAGGAGCAGGGACTGCAGTATCATGCTTTAAGTGAAGAGCGCACCGAGTGATGCTGATGAAGAAGGATGTGACGAAGGGAGACGAATGCCCGGGCCCAGAAGTGTTGTACCAGTGTGAGAGATGGTCCCCGAGAGGGCCTCTGCGGTGGAGAGTCAACTGTGGCGAGCTTGAACTCCTGCCAGGCTCCCTGGCTGTTTGAGTTGTTGCAGATGGCACAGACAATAGCGGCGATGTGGCTGGGTGCACATTATAGAATGGGGAGACAAACTGATATACAAAGATAGTTATCCTTCATGTGTCCTCTAAATGTCTTCTTTTTTTTCCGGGAGACTGTGCTGCTGATAAGCGGACCCTTCAAGGGACGAGTACACATAACAAAATCATCCATGTGTGTTGGGTACGTTTTTGCTCTGGCGCCTCATGCACCAGGCACTTCAGCATGCATTATGTTAACTGATCACAGGCCACAGGCATTCAAAAGTTTGCATAACGGCTAAGTGATGAGGAGTTGGTGTTGTTTTGCATCCAAGGTACATACCATACACAAAATAACAGGTTCTTCTTTCCCGATGATAGTTTCCAAATGATTGTTATATGAGATTAGGCCGCTGCACAAAAGAAACTGATTACATCCACTAGAGTACAAGTAACGTTTTTATCAATGAAATAATTCTAAAAATCTCTGTCTGTCTGTGGAATGCAGATTAAAGGACCGTTCATCTTATCGCCCTCATTTTGCATTTGTATTGTTAAGGGTCCAAAGAAGTGCATTGTCCAATTTGGTGCGATTCGGACCCACGATATGTTCGATATTGACAACATTTGAATAATCAGCAGCGGCTCCTGGGACTTATCAATGTAAGTGATGTTGTCGATTACACGAACAGTGCATTCACAGCAACGGTAACAATATGTCTGATTTTCAGGGTGTTGTTTACTGTGTTGAACTTCAATGAATAAACCGGTGAACAGCTCTCTGGTGCATGCATGTTTAGAACAAGCACTGCACAGGTTTATGGATTATACATGTTCCCCGTCAGTCTTCATATTACTGGAGCTTTAAAATGCACAGTTAACCCGGGTTGAGAGGAGGGTTAGTTATTTTTGTCACTGTTTTCACAGCACACAACAGCATCACCCATAAACTTGGCATATTTCTTCAACAGGGGGAGAGGTCTGGGGCTGCTGAAACAACTGTAATTCACTTTACATTACTGTGAAACGTTTATATACCGCTCTTTACAAATTGAAACCGATGCTATGTGGAGTCGGTTGCTACATTCACGAGTTTGGTTCCAATCCTCCTACCTGAAGCTGTTCCTGCTGAATCTGCTAAGTGTGCAGCACATCCAGAGAGAAAGAAGCGGAAGACAGCCTGTTCCCCCTTCTTCATGATGAATTCACTACCAGCACATGTTGTTTTGAGATCCACATGGCAGATCCTTGTTAGCCTGGGTCCTGAATAATCAGTTGTTGCCGGGGCTCCCAGCGGCAGCCTGTGGGGCCACAGAGACATGCCCAGGGAACCTTGTGGGCCCGAGCTGGGGAGACGAGGGTGCTGTTTGACTGCCGCGTCTGTCTGTCAGGAGATTTGTGTGGATGCTCGGGGCACGGAGTGGAGACAGTGTCAGGGCGATACCCTTGACGGTGATGTGATTGAGTAGACAGCCGCGACCCGCTCCTTTCTTTACCCGCCACCCATCTCTTTCCCCCTGCGTCCCCACCCACCCCTCCTTACACAACAGCTCCCCGTGAGTGAGCAATCACTTAAAACAGCGCTGGTTATTATACCTAAGCACGTCCTAGTAATTTATGCATGATTGCCCGGCAATCTGAGGCAATTCATCATCCTCTTTCCTATCTTTCTTTTTTTAATCTGTTGGTGTCTTGTTCCTCTGGACTTTAATCTATAGGGCTATTAAGAATGCCTGTGTAATAATGGCTCAGCTCGGGTGACAGCATGACATTGGCGCCATCATTGCCGTGCAGGTTTGGGATCCTGGAGGACTGCGGACCGAGAAAGAGGCCAGATCTGGTTTTAATAGATGAGAAGCTGTTAGACCATGCGTTGCTTGGTTTGTGCAATAGCCCGATTCCTGACAGGCAGATAGGAAGAGCTTTTTATTCTACACCTTGCTTCTTTTTCCCTATGTATATTTTCTTTATCTTGACTGGTATGATTACTTATATCATAAGTATTTTCAGAATTGCTTTGATCGGTCGAAAATGAGATGCCTATTTATTAGTAATTATCACTGAATATGGCTTATTCATAGTCTATGGAGGACAAGATGTTATGCTAAGTATGCTTTGTGATGTTTGCTTTTCAGACAGTAAGTTCAAATACTGTACGGCATCAGTGCAGTAAACTCGTCCAGCTGATGTCTGCTGCAAAAACCTGTTTGTTGCAGCTGTGCACGTGTGCATTTTCATGTACGCTGCCAGACACCATGAAATATCCAGCATGTGACAAAGGTGTTAACAGCAACAGCACCGGCTGACCCTTCTGTTGTGGAGTTATCCATCTGTGACTCCGAGGCCTGGTTAATGGATGCCGACCTTGCTCCATGTTCTCTATCGGTTCCATTCAGCATCGATCAACCCCGTGATGTATCTTGATTTACCCCCCTGTCCATTTCCGCTTCCTGCTTGTAGAGTGGAGCACCGGAGTGCGACTCTGTCCAGTTGCAGGCCCTTGTAGTCCGCATGGGCTCGGTGGATGCTAAATTAAGAACTGAACAGCATGAGCAAGAGTGAGACAACAGACTGCAGCAGCTTGACAGACAATCAGAGAGGAAGTAGTGGCCCTGGCTTTTCTTAATCAGAGTCTTTTCTTATCTACTTGGTCTGCTTTCAAGCTATTTATTCACAATGGCTGCATTCATATCACGATGCATGATGGGTAATGTATGACATCAGTAAAATTATTCCTGCAAAGCCCAAGAGCTCTTTTCTGAAGAGAATGCATCACTCGAGTCTTGTTCTTTTTTATGGAGTAGCAACATCTGCCAGGTTACTGATCATGTTTTGAAACTAGAAGGGCACTCGGAGAGAGCATCCCTCAGATTGGCAACGTGACTTAAACAACATATTGCATGTACATGTATTAAGTTCACATAATTATATGAACTTAATAATATATATATATTTATATATTGTATATATATTTATATGTATATATATTATATATTTATTGTATACCCACAGACCACTTAGAAATATCCATTCTCTGATAGAGTTAAAAATGTCAAGTCACTAACTGAAATTTACTTCGACACAAAGATTCTTTGCGCTGTTTGTCCCAGCATAGTAACTGAATAAAGATCACCCCCCTAAAAATACTTAATTTGATTCACAAAATCTGGATCATTATCCGGATCTGCACCAAATTTCCCCTTTTTATATATTACCTCTCTACCCGATTTGTTTTTCCAGAAGGATCTCTTCATTATTTGCTGAGAAATTCACAAAAACACCTTATCTCTCAATGATAAAGAAAGTGCAGAATACTTCCGTTAGCTGCTCCCTTAATTAAATCTGTTCCAAAAGTTATTGGGTTCTTTCTTGGCCCAGGGCCCACCCTTCCACCGAGTTTGAATAAAATCTGTTCAGTTGCTTTGGTTTGATCCTGCTAACACACAAACGGCAAATAACATCCTTGGCGGAGGTGAAAGACTGGAATCCATCTTGCGATAGGATGCAAACAGGTGTTCTCAGTACGACACCTGTCTTCTATTTTGATGCACACCTGTTTTTTTTTTTTCAGTTTTCTCACTGAATCTTGTAGTCTCCAGGATCACATTTTTCCATGATTGCACACATAAACAAACACAAGGTAAAGCCCCGCTGCTGCGGCTGGTTATAAATCAGTAGTTTGTGATATTTACACCGTTATGGATCCTATTTTTATACTGCTGCTAAAGTAATAGTTTTAACGTTTATGAGTTAAATTCTCACAACCAAGCACAAAATCCCATGAATCACGTGCATGTGCACTTTTTTAAACAAACACGATATAACATGTATTTTTTCAGCTTTAGATGTGTTGCTATGTGGATTTGGTATCATCGGAAGTAGCCAGGCTAAGGCTAATACCCTGCTACCACAGTCTTTCCCAAGGTAAGGTTATCTTGTGCAGTCTGTAGCCATATATTACATGGACAGATATAATTGTGGTATCGATTTTCTCATGTAAATGTCAAACTATTACTTTAAAAGCAAAATAGAAACGTATTGCACTCTTTTTATTCTGTTAAAAATAGTAACCAATCACTGTAATATCTCACTTCCTTCTTCATGATCACACTGTTTCTCCTCCTTTCTTCTTCTCCATCTTCTCCATCTTCTCCCATCCCTTGTCGCAAATGTGATCGAATTTGGTTTTGAAGCTAAAATTTCACCTCAGTCATTTTTCCCTCTGTAAGATGAATTTCTTCTTTGGGATTTGTGTACTGACACAGATGGTTGGGGTTATGTTGGAACACCCAGATGGTATTCAGAAATATATGAGTCATATTTCAGTTAATGTGTTACAGTACAGAGCTGCATCTTCCATATACCCTGGTGTGACAGCAGAGAAAAGCCTTATAAAGTCAAGCAAACCAGGTCACACTTTTCCCCGTAAAACTCGGTTTTCTTCGGTTTAATCCCTTGATTGAAACTGGTTTTCTCTTAATATGGAAATTTAGGGAAGGTTACCTCATGGGTCTGCGAGAAATCCCTGGCCATAAAGCAATCTACCTAAAAGACACCCTGTTGATTCGCCCTTATTTAATTGTCCCTCCATAGGTGTGTGTGTGTGTGTGTGTGTGTGTGTGTGTGTGTGTGTGTGTGTGTGTGTGTGTGTGTTTGTGTGGGTATCGGTGTGCGTGCCAGTGCGTGTCCTCATTTGCCTCTTGTTTGTCTGAGTCTGTGTGAAGCCACGTGGGTGCATTTTTTGGATTGCACCACCAAACATTTCATTGACACTCACAGCAGCAGTCAGTGCATTGATTTCCCATTGGTCGATGCTGGTGGAGTTTACAGAAGGGGGGGGGGGGTGCAGAGGAAAATGTCTGCTTTCTTTCTTTTTCTCTCCACATCTTCAGCGGTCACACCATTCTTCACTACTTCTTCCAAAGAAACTTACTTTGCCGGTTTTGACAAAGGTGACTCCTTCCCGCTGCACTTTGAAAGACATTTAGACTACAACGATAACATTAACAACATTAAGAGATCACATGTCCTAATGGGAGATTATGTTAATGATGAAATAGTCTCCATTATTATTATTTTTTATTTCAATGTTTGACCCTCAAAACTGGGAAACATAGAAATACACTACGGCTTAAATAGTGTAACTTATTAGCTATTTATTGATAACACACAAAACACAGAAAAAGACATTTCTACAGCAGCATTGCTTCTCATGGCCTAAAAGGAACTGTCACACCACATGTTTTAGTTGCCTTATTCTATCGATACCTTTCCATGAATTCAATTATCCTTTATGTTGCCATAATTTCAACATGGCATTAAATAAATAAAGAAAATTGTGTCAGTTTTTTGGTATTTCCTGTGAACACCATGTAAATTGGTTGACTATAATAAATGAAACGTATAATATGAACATGACCCATAGATCTCTACATGTAAATGTTGAAGCCTCTGTGTTGGATTTATGTCTAAAACCCTTTTTAGATGAAGGAAATCTAAATTTTGGTTTGAGATAGCAGCAGTTGGAAAAAGCATCTGACAACCAACAAGGTTAAAGCTGTAAGAAATCTGTCAATCAAGGCAAATGCACTGGCAAACATACCGCTGATTCATTTATGATCCTGTCTAATTGTTATGGAATAATAGGCTAATGTAAAAAAGAAATACCAAGGCAATATCAGATTATGCAATTCTATAGGGGTGTTCAGGCCAAATAGGAGCAGCCACTATCAGAAACGCATGTCCGGGTAATGTTTTTATATCAAGAATTGATGCCCATGACTGTATCTATAGAAATATAAGAGTAAAATGCAGATGGTTTTCTAAATGCACAATACCAGGGGGTGGTGGTGCTGCTCGGCACTGTTGGGATTTGACTTCATCGCTGGTGCTGTTGTTGCCCTCAGAGCATGGCTGCTCCCTGGAGGCCGTCGTTGTGTACTCCATCATCTTGAAGACCAAGCCTGCTGTTAGATGGTCCCATGACAATCCAGTGTGACATTTTTCTCTCATCTCGTCTCGCTGGTGTCTTCTCGTCCATGGTCTTACATCAGACCTTCTCTTTCTTTTATTTTCCCCCTGAACTCTCTGTCACGACCCGAGGGACTGAAACATTGGGTTTTGGGGCGTTTGCCGAGAAATAATTTGGATTTTTTTATTTACATCGACTTGTTTTCCCCTTCGTGTTAGACTAGCGCTGACATGGTGTTTGACGACACATGAGCAGTTTCAGTTGTAGGTGTAAGTGTGTGTGTGACAAACTGACAAACTCAAAGGCTTTGTGTCACAGCCTGTCTGATCACAGATACCCTTTCTGTCTAACAATCTCTTGACGCCCACTCACCTCCTCGGACAGAGCCAGCCGAGAAGGACTGGCAGACAGCTAGCTGTGTTCAGGGCTTAGGTAGAAGACTGATAGTACAGAGGTGGGAAAGGAGACGCGCCGTAATCACAGAGATGGAAGGATGATGTCAATCACAGGCGTCCGGCTGCCTGGTATAGAAGAAGGAGGGCTGAAAACAGCCAGAATTGAAGGATCTTCAGTGTCAGAAAAGGAGCCACCCTGTTTCTCCTTAGCCCCTTCGAAGAATCAATCTTTATGCTATAAATGCTTTGGCTCTTCTCATGTCATTCATCATCCAACTTTATCCTCCTAACAATCCTCTTTCACCCCGGCTCATCTTAATCAATGACAGAATTTGGAATACAAAGTGGCAGACGGTTAAGTATGAGTCAGACATTTTCTTCACTTTTTCAGTTTGGTATTCACAAAGTCTTTTAGACTGATGGTCCTGATTTAGGGTTTGTACACGTTCATACGAGGGGTAGGCCCAGTGGTTGGGGGCTTTCTGTGTGGAGTTTGCATGTTCTCTTGTCTTCACGGGTTTTCTCCGCCCACAGTTCCATGACGTGCAGCTAAGGTTGAGAGTCGTATGGTTGTTTACAGCCCTCTATAGCATCTCTATACAATAGGTTAGGACTAGATCTTTGTCTTTGTCATATGAAGAACATGTTGACAACAATAAGATAATCTACAGAGTGTTCAGATGAAGGGTGGAGCCTGGGTAGAACATAGCAGGACATGACGTATAAATTAGACCTCAAATATCGTCGTCTTGCCAAGTTGACGTCTTCATTGGCATCTTGTACGGCACCTCATTTTCCTCCTGAGATATTTTTATTGTATTGTATTTTGTTTTGCATCTGTCACGTGTCAGAAACAGTATCAACACACTCACTCGCTCGTGGTGAATTTGGAGAATTTCCTTCTCTATTCTCACACTGGCTCGCTCAGAGATTCTCCGGAGGTTTCACGATGGGGCTGGCAGCAACTGACTCTGTGGTTTTTCTCACATACACACACCCTCCGGATATTTTCAGCAGAATATCTGGAGTTCACTGCTAGTTTGAAAGCAGCGTATGTCAGCCCTGCGATACACTGGTGACCCCGCCTCTTGTCCAAAGTCAGCTGGGATTGGCTCCATCCCCCCCTGCGTCCTTCAAGGATAATCACTATAGAAAATGGATGGATGGCCATTAATAACAGTCTACTGTCCCCCTATGTGTGTGAATATCTATAGGAGCAACAGTGCTTTGAGCAAATGTCAAACAGCAGATGGGAATGTCTATAGGTTACCGAAGTTGTTACAGTTCAACCTGAAAGACATTCAGGATGTTTCTAAATGTTCATTTAGAAGCTATTGAAAATCTTCTCTGGATAAATAAAAACTGATGTTCTAATGGGGCCTGAAGAAAAGATCATCAACGTCATTATGGATTTATCCTCAAGGCATTATGGGTATCAATGCTAAATGTGACAACCAATAGTTGTTAAGACATGTCATTGAAAATTGTTTGTTTGTCATTGTTTCATGTTACGACCGACTTTTAATATTAGCCAAATGAAAAAGAAATGCTTCATTAACAAGAAGGAAGAAGAAATCAAAGAACTCCCCCTTGTTATTGACGTGATCTCTGGGAAAAATCATTACCCAGACACCTCAGCAGTGATGACTCAGCGTAACAGATGTGAGGAAATAATGAAGAAATTAGGATCAGGCAGATCTGACTTGATCTGACTCGTACAACAAAATGGCTGCTGCGTTCAGAGGACCTGCTGCAGTGCTGCGTGCTTGTATCAGACGTTCCCATGTCTTTGCTCCTCGGGGAGGCAGGGAAATGAAAGGGAATTTGATTCCAGACAGGTGTTTATCTCGAGAGGGGCCTCCTCTGACAGTGCTACTTCAAAACCCTCCGCCTAAAAAGTGAGGTGGGCTTGTCACCAACCAGTCTCCACTGATTTGTCAGAAAGCTGCAGACTTTTAGACACTTATTTTGTACCCATACCTGTTTGCTTATTTGTTTGTGTTCCCTTCCTGTGTCGGGGCTGCCTTCAGAATCAGTGAGTTCATTTTTTTATAACCAAAAGATGTTGGTTTAATTCTCATTTGTTGTAGCTTGCTTCCCTCAGTGGCTTCACATCAAATGCATACAGTCTCGTCCTTCATGGTTGTAAATCCCAGTCAGAAGGTCTGACTGTGGCCACTACTGCTGTCTGATTTTTATTTATTTTCTTAAATAATAATTTGGCCTCTGAAATTTATTGAAGCATCATCTTTCAGCTACAGCAGGGACAAAATCAAATATCCTTCATAAAATTAAGCCATTTCTTCTGGCTTTTATATGAGCACACTTTGATTTGTTGGTTCGATAGACGCCTCTCGCCTAATGTCAGCAGGGATGGGCTCCACCTCCCCCACGCCACCCCCCCCGCGACCCTCAGTGGGATCAGCAGTATAGCTAATGGAGAGATGGATGGCTGGTTTGATAGACGGGCCTCTGGTGCCAGCCAGCCTTATTTTTGCTTGCTCTGGCTGACTGTGCGTAGTAATTAATCATCAACACTGTACTTATGAGATTATTAATACCTTAATAATAGACAGTTAATTCTTGCACCGGAGACAGGGTATGATACGGATTTCTTCTGTATCTCAGTGAGTCATTTCTTTGGCTACAAGATATTGACTGTCCTGATCGTATTTCATCGGAGTTTCAATCTGGTTTTATTTCCCCTCACTACACCTGGTGCTGACAATATTCCCAACACACATACATCCTAATTTTTTAATCAGTTTTTGGAAATTCCGCGAACCCTCCATTCTGCACACACAAATTTGACATCAGTCAACAGATTACTTTCTTCCTGCCATTCCTCTACTCTTCAGTCACTTTCTGTTTTTTTCTAAATCTCCCTCTCACTCATCCTCTTCCTTTACGTTTTTCCACGCATCAAAAGAGCATGATGGTTTGACAGGAGGGGCCCTAGAAACCCGCTGCCTCCCTCCAGACCCTCCAAAGTCTCCGCTCCCTCATTGAACTGCTATCTGCCCCATTTCTGGGCTTTTCCATGGCAACTAGGAGCCAGCGAGTGTGTGAGTGAAAAGAGTGAGGTCTCCAGTGAAAGCGGCATCTTGTCTCAGACAGCTGTCTGCTAGAAAGACAAAGGAAAGGGGGGGGGGGTTGAACAAAGAGGGGAAGGAAAAGTTTGGGAAAGTTGGTTTCCTCCTTTTAGCATGAAAAAAATCCCCCCTACCTTAAATGGATGCATTTCACTGCACAATAATCTGCAGCTGCATTCAGTTAAAGCCTCTGACCACTCAGGGACCTTGTGCGTTTGTCTCCTCCCTGCTCATATTACTGAATTTCACTTTTGTTGGATGACAGCGCTGTGACAAACACACAACAGGGTTCTCACCGTGATGGATTCCTAACCAACCTGTACACTTGACGCAAGCTGCAGCTGACTGACAGTCCTCATAGTTCCATCCATGGGCCCCCCTCAGTGGAAGTAACCCACATTTCACTCTTTTTTTTTTTTTTTTTTAAAGCTAAATGTCAGATCTGAGTCTCCACCAAAACATATGGGCCTCTCCACTCAACGTGAACCAAGTAGAACCTGATTCCCTGGAAAGCCAACGTGTACATTTGATTCCTCCTTAAACAAGAGGCTCTCTCAGCCTCTCCTCTGCAGGTTCTTCACTCGGATGTGGAGCGAGCAGGCGACTTTAAATTCGGGTTATGCCTGTGTCTTCTGTAGGATTACACCAGAATCCCAATGGTTTTAAACAGTCACACTCTGCCACTCAAAGCCAGACATTTTTGTTTGGAGCGTTTATTAAAGGAGCTCGGGAGCCTGTGGTGACAAGTGAAGCGTTTTGTAGAAACGGAATGAGGGATAGAGAACAGAACTCGGCAATGAGGCTTTATCTCTCTTTTTTTTATTTTTTTTTAAAGTTTCAGTCCTCTAGACTTTCATAGCCTTTGTCACTCTGTTTTGAAATACACTCACAAACATCACACAGGGACACAGTGGCCCTGAGGAACAGGAAGGAACAAACAGTCAGAGGCAATCTGCGAGTGGCGATAATCATGATTTTTACTAGAATGTTTTCCTGTTAAGATTACAATAAGGGTGAGAGGGGGCTCCCCATCTTTTGTGCTTATACATGGTTGATGTGAGTCCTTGGTTTCTTCTTCCCACATGCTGGTCATCGCAGAGTCAAAATAAGAAGCATCACATGGTTAAGGGGCCGTTTGGGGGAATTCACCATTTGTTTCATCTATTTTTTTTTCTAAATGCAAAATACTGGGTTGGTGGATTATGACTGGGGTTGCTAGTTTACAGTTAATTTGTGGATTTGACAGTTAATCACGATTTAAACTCCATGTTAAGCTCCACAGAGCTGAGGAGAGCAGCTCTATGGAGCGTACCTCATGTCCTGCCTCCTATGGAGCATACCTCATGTCCTGCCTCCTGTCTGCTCTACCCAATCACTGGGGTGCTGATCGTGTTCTTTATATGTGAAAGGCAAACTCCCAAAAATGTCTTGACCCAATTTTCCAAACATTTTCATTTCATTTCATGTCTGAAACAACCTTTGAGTGACCCCTTTCACACTGTCACATTGTTTTCATAACGGGTCAAACTATAACGGAAACATTGAGTATTGTGTAGCATGTTATAGAAATAGTGCATCTTCTATACAGTAGAACATCATGTTGTCAGCATTGTGCTGTGGAACAGTAGAAGCTACAGACGACTTTAACTGTATGTGGAATCAGCTTTGTAAACACTCTAAAGAGGAATCGTCTTTGTCAGCAACTCAAAACAATTATGGGAATACTTCCACGCCGGTGTGTCTAAATCACCTTTTTTCGATTCTTTCAGTCCACGAAGAGTAAACAGCAGCCATTCTTCTCCCTTATTCACTCTACTCAATCTTTATCACTACATCTATTCAATGTTTTAAACGGCAGGCTCACAAAAGAAAATCCTGCGTGAGTGGCAGCATTTATGACCTTGCAAGAATGAGGTAACAAAGACGGAGATGCGCGGCGAGATCCTTTCCCTCCGTCCGTGGTTTCCTGAGTGTAATCAGCCTTGTCCAGTGGAGAGAGAGAGAGAAGCACTCCTCTGTGTACTGCCTCCACTGTCAGCTTTACAGTGTTTATCTATTCCGTCTGTCACTCCCAACACATCAGCGAAGTGGTCGGTGAGTGTATATGGATCCAGTTCATGACAATCCATCATTTATGACAAGTACACACAGTAATCTATTTTATGCAGCATGGCATGATGCTGATGATGCATGGCAGATGACAGTATACAGTGTATACACTTATGGGCGTGCATATTGATAATCAATTTTATTCATTTTAACCACAGCAGGAAAGCGGAATTCATCTTTCCAGAAGCAACTTGACATCGTTGAACTTAGGGGAGTATCATGCATTGTGATTTTCTATCTTGACATCCCGTCCTGTAAAAGAATACTGGAGAACTGGCAAAGGTCTAAATTGAACCATGATGGTGGAGACGCTTCTAACAAAGTCCGTCTCATTAGCATCAGTCTTATTAGTCAGAGTGCAATGAGCTGCGTACAGTACTGAAATAAGTAGTGAAACAAATGCGCCCAGAGTCGTATTGTATATTGATCTGTCAAAGCTGGACAGTGGCTTTAGTTAAAAAGACGGAAAGAGCTGCAGAGGAAGCAAAAATAATGGTTGACTTTAAACTTCATGAATCACGGTTTGTAACCCTGACGATGGGATCCAAAACTTTTGACCAGACTTGTGGACCCCATGCTACGTATGTCTAGACATGTCCTGCATGATTACCTTTTGTGACAGTAAATGGGAAGACATAAGTGGTGTGATCACAGAATTACTCTCCTGTATTGGCTTTTGCTCGGCCGCTGCTGCTCCAATCAGGAATCGGTGTCACAAGCGATAATACTTTCTTCTTTGCAGCCTTTCCTTCCACGTTTCTTCCATGTTTGACGTTTGCTTGGATTGTTAAAGGGAAATGGCAAACTTTGCCATGGCAACGCGGCAGCTATCCAGTCCCACTGTGCAACGATGTTGTCATATTTCTATGTGCATGTGCCCTGCAACACATTATTAGATGAAAATGTGTTTTTCTTTTGGGGAAACAACTTCGCTGAATGAAATCTGTCTCTGTTGCTTTTTAATTAATAGAGTTGTCTCCAACCGGATTCCCAGGATTTCCTCGTTGCTATCTACCTGCTCCATTTTGCCTCTTTTCCTGCCTCCCTCTCCCTCTCTCATCCCTGTGGTCCTGGTGGCAGCGGGCCCACGAATTCCAGACCATTCTTTGGAGATATCTGTGGACTTTCTTCTTGCTCCCAGTCCCCGTTGCCACATTTTCAATCTGCCTGCTGGTTTGAAGGGGTTGCCAGGTGCTCCTGGCTCAACCATATGTCCTCTGACACTCTGTCTTGGGGATGGGGGAGCAGGGCAGGGAGGGGGGGGGGGGGGGGTTAAAGATGAGGCTTTCTGGAGCTACCTCAGAGAACTGCTCTGCCTGAAACTCAGTTGGCTGACATGTGGCAAAAGACACAACCCACCAAAACTAAACCCCCGTCCCTAATTCCTCTTTGCAGTTGCCCTGAGTGAGGTTCAGATAGAGGGATGGCAGCAGGTTTTCCAATGAGTCCCCTTGGGGTCGGAAAAACAGTTCCCATTTCAGCGGGCCAGTTGGCTTGGTGTGGCGCAGTGACTGCATCGCCATCTTCGGCTCAGAGGCTGTCAGTCAGTCACAGTCTGCTGGTCTGCAGCTCCAGTGGTCATGCAGAAGTTCACTCCTTTCTGGTGTCATTGTCTGAATGTTTCTCCGGCTGCCAGACACTTCTCTCAACTCCTAAACCTCAGCCTGTACCATTTTCTCAGTTTTTCCGATTCAGGGCTGTGATTCTGTGCTGAACTGGTCACACCGTTGGTCCAGCTGCTCCTCCCACCTCCGCATTTGACCTGTGAGGCTGGTGATAGTTCTGCTTGCACAACAGCCCGGTCAAACAGCACACGCATGCACAAACGCCAGCGTGTACACACACTCACACACATCCAGCTTTGAAACCACTTGACAGCAGAGTAGCAGCATAAACAACAACTAAATGTCCCCTTTGACTTGTATCCTCAAACTCTGGGGTGCAAAACGCAGGCTGTTAATAGTTTAACAGAGCAAACAATGTTTGTGTTGAGACTGACATGCAGGACTGGACGGCCCTTATTAAGTATCGGCTGCGTCCTGTGTCGCTTCGTGGCAGCAGATGCACATTTTCCCCAGTGGTCCATGCAGCCCAGCAGTGCAGGATGTATTGTGACAGACTTTAAATGTGAGGAAGAGGAGCCCTCATCACATCTGTGATATGAAAGGCCCTGAAAGCAGCCAGCCACCCTGTTGGACACAGCTCAGCTGTTATAAGAAGTGTTTGACAGGAGTGGCAGGTAATTGACCTTCTCTCTGGCTTTCTCTCCCTTACTTCCTCTTTTCCCTCTCACTTTTCTCTCAGTCTCTCGCTCTGTGTCACAGGCTGACCTCACCCACTCGCCCAAACACACACACACACACCCCCACCCCATCCTCATCCTCTTGGGGTGTTGTCGCGGAGCAGAAAGTCTCAGTCCGCTGCGCTTTGCCTGCATTTGTAGTTTGTTTATTCCCTTTGTTTCCATTAAATACAACTGCTGGTGTCATGACTGCTGGGTTGTTTTGCTGCAAAGTTCAGCGTCCCACGTCTCAGGAGGATTTTTGAGTGCTGTCAAAGGTCAATGGAGAGGACAGAGGGAATTGTTGCTCAATGGATAAGTAAAGGCTGAGGCAGGGAGGAGGGGGGGGGGGGTGTTACAGGGACTCAAATTACATAAACATGGGTTTTGTTAGTGATGTGGAGTTACATGAAGATTATGACATGATAACAACATCCACTGGCTAGAGGCTCAAGGGAGAATTTTGGTAGCAAACATGGGGGTATATTCCGAGCCCAGATCTGCATGTCTGGGCGGGGAAGGCAGTTGAATTTTTAACATCCTTGATGCACATTTCCATTTCTCCGGCAGACAGTGTCCCATGTACTCATCTCTCCTAACAATGGCGAAATGTCAGCATACTTTCAGGCTGCCCTAAATTAAACATTCGCCCCCCTGAGTATACTGCTATAGAGCTCCTCTTGCAACCCATACTATTTTTCCATTTTCAAAAAGAGAGGCTTTGACCAAATGAGGAAGAGGACTCCCTCTCTCACTTTGGACCAGATGGTTGTGGGATAATGTGTTTTTTTTTGTTTACTAATAATCCAAATGACAATTGTCTGGCTTGCTTTCATGGCCATATCCCAAGTGTCCCAGACCTTGATATGTGCGATAGCCAAGACAGTTGGAAACAAGTCTTAAGATGGGGCGGGGGATATTTTATTAATGGGAACTATTAATATTCCATCGCAGAGGGACGATGATGTGTTTCTTTTTGCAGTGGCATAATGAATAACTGAGCGCCTCCACGGTACCCAATTCCTCAGCATGAATATTCAGGCTCTGGTGGTGTGTCATGGGAGTGTTGAGAGCCTCCTCTCTACCCTGTAGTGGATCACACCCGAGCATAGTCTCACCTCTCTATTCCTCTCTGTTTCCATCGATGCATACTCGGGCATGTGACCACTGCTGGTATCATCAGGGGAACGGTGACTATGGATCTGATGCCTGGCTCTCAATAACAGCCCTCTACAGAGGCTGGATTGATTGATTACACTGCTGTGGCTTTGTGTGGGTTTTTAATTGATTGATTAATTGTGGGCTTGGGCTGAGATGTGATTGATTATGAGTAGTCAGCAGTGGGTTGGAGTTGGGCCGTCAAAGCCCACAGGTTGAGAGTTGAGCCCCTTTGTGCTCTCGTAATATGCTCATTCTTTTATCCACAAATCCCACTTTCTCTGATGCCTGGTGCAGCCACATTTTGTCCTTGCCCCGGTCACCTCTCCAGAGCTCCTTTTCTGCCTAGTTTCGACGCCTATATGTCTGTGTTCACATGTGGCGTTGCCTGGAGCTCTGTATGTCCCGTTCTTGCCGGGAGAGTGTTCAATAATGTCAGGTCCGTGGCATTCAGCAGATACAACAAAGAGTTCCTTACAAACCTCACAGACTTATCTCTCAAAGAGCCCACGCGAGGAAATAGAAACTGCTCAAACCTAAAAAAGAGGAGGACCAAAGAACAAAGATGCGGGGATGAAAAAGGAAAAGAGTGACCCCACTGCAGAAACCCCATTCGGATATGACAGGGAATAAGAAAAGAAAGAAAGAAATAAAGAATCAACATGATAACACAGTAGGAAATAAAAACAGTTAAAGAGACAAACAAACATTTCAACAGTAGATGGGTCTTTCTCACAAACAAAGCACATGTCCCAATGGGCCAATAAACATAAAAAATTTTACTTGCAATTGGGGCGACGCGCTTTGACCAAAACACGACATTTAGATGCATCACAGCCATTTTGTCAAGTTTTATTAAAATGCGATCAGGGCATGTGACAGAGAAACACATCAATGGATTGACAACAAGCAAACAGCGAGCGGACCAATGAATAAACTAAAGAACAAACGTGCCAGTAAAAATAAAGCACTGAACAAACGATCAAATGAACATATAAATGGGTGCTCTGAGAGTGCGTACCTCTGCCAAGACTAATGTCCTATCCCCCCATGTCAAAGCAGTGTTTTCCCATCAATTATCTAGTCTTTGGTGGACGGCCATACTCCAATTTGTCCTGCCACTGTTTCATAATGAGCCAAAAAAAGGCTTGAATTTTATCATAATAACATAGGAGATTTCTTACTTTGTGTTCTGCATCATTGCTATTATTGCACTATTTTCAGCACTATTTGCCACGCCCCTCCCTCATGGTATCGGCCATAAAGTTGTTACCGTCCACACAGACATTCAGAACTCATAGTTTCTGCAGATGTGCTCGTACCTGCAAGTTGCATGCAATGCGGTTCTCTTTCTCACTTGAGAATACCTGTCACTTGGAATCTGCTGCGCATGAGAGCGACCTTTGTGCGTGTGTGCATGCACCCCCACTATCACCATATATTGAATTAATTCTAGGGAAAGCACACAAAGTGAAAAAACTAAATCATGGATCAACCCATTTATTCAGATCCATTCAAAAATGTTTTAAATGTCTACTTACAGATCCCACCCCTCCATCAAATTTCATGGAAATAGGTTCGTTAGTTTTTGTGGAATCCTGCAAACCCACAACTAACAAACAAATGCAGATGGAAATGTAACCTCCTAGCTAATGGATGAATTAATGTATGGTATATACAGTCCATGGCTCAGACTCTACCATTGGGAATGGGGAGTGTGTGCGGGTATCAGTCACAATCTGTCTGTAGTCTCTCCAAAGGTTTTCCACCCACCTTTCATTGCTTACTGAGCATCTTGCGCTAAAGGCTTTGGCTAATCACTCATCAAATTGGGGATAAAACGGCAACATGTGCTTGTTGTGCTGTGTCAGCTGAACACGTCTCACAGGGGGAATGTCATTTCTCATAAATATCCTAAAGCTGCCGTAGGTAGCTGAGTTCAGGATTAACGAATAAACTCGAGTAAACATAAACACTGACTACATGTGCCTGCTGTTCCACCTGCTTCACTCACCACACTGGTGAGGTAAAAAAGTCTCATGCATCACCATCTTATCTAAGATAATTAATAGTTTGCACTGTAATTCTGCTTCTGCCAATATGCTGCAGACGCCTAGACAAGATATGTTCAATCAGATATGTGTTGTCTACTGATTTCTATTTGCCAACAAGAAGTCATTCAATTTGTTACCTTGATTTGCCATTGACTGGCCCGTTTAGCAGTCTATAAAGCTGCACAGACAATGGATTAAGCCAGAGTCGTTTTTGAATCGGGCCAGACTACCGATGGATCAGTTGTCATTTGATGCGCAGTGTAAGGGAGGTCACAGCGCCCGATTAATTACCTAAACAGTCATCGATCTGGCTCTCGGATGATTAGTGGGATTTTTGTTCGTCTGTCTTGCAGGTCTGAGCTTTTTTTCAGACCTTTCCCTTAATGAGCTTGTTTTAACATTAATGTAGTAACGTTTTCCATGTTTACATACAACTGAATGGCCTGAGTTTACCATGTTCCAGTAGAAGATGAAGGTTTGTTTAATTCACAGTGTAGTGGAAATGAGGTTTGCTCCATCCAGGTTAGCCATTGTTCGAAACACTAGTTGATAATGACACATTACGGGATATTTTGTGAATATCATTGACTGTATATGAAGATGGATGACGAGCCTCCACTTCCTCCCTCTATCCAGAAATGAAGCCAAAATATCCCAGATATGAACGTTGCCGTCTTGCACATTTGGAGCCAGAGTCGGCGCTGCAGCGTTCAGGCGACGGAGACATGGCAGCGAGGTTCTGCCGATACACATGCTCGACCAATCGTGAGTCAGTCTCAGTTGTCAATCGTGACATTTCACCCTGCTTTTATATCATCAAAACAACAAATTTAAAACCAAACCTATCAGAAACATGAACACACATCAGTGGGATAAGAACTACCTAAAATGACAGAATCCATCTTCTATTTATTTGAAGTGTACTTTGCCTTTTTAATTCTACGTCCCATCTGCGAACATAAAGAAAGCTAGATTTATAACCTGTTCTGCAGACAGCCACCATGGGGCAATGGAGACGCTCTGACATGTTGACATCTTCCTATGCGGTCTATGCACAGTAGCAACAGCTTACATCTAAAGGAAGCTGTATTGCCCTCCTTTGCATTCTGAAAAGTCAACATTGATCAAAACATTGATTGAAAAGTTAAATTGGCCCCACAGTCTGGTAAAGTTTCCTGATCTCAGCCTCTAATATTGACCTTACTGCTAAAGCCATATGAACAAGCTCATAGTGTCGTAGGCCTAATGTTTCATCAAAGTAAGTCTTTGCATTTACTGACAATTGTGCACATGCTGTTGGTATATACTGTCAGCATAGTGGTGGGTAGATAATGAGGGAATTTTCATTTTTCTGTGAACTATCCCTTTAAGAGGGGTGGCCTTGAGGAGAGAGAGGCTGATTCTATAGGAGCCGAGTGAAGTGAAGAATCACTCGTGATGTGCTTTAGACTGAACTTTCCCCAGCAAAGGACCAAAAGGTCTACAGCTGTCCCTCTGCATGTCCTGCCGCTGTCTGCTCTCGTCCTCCTGGACCGTCCAGAGAGAGATGTGCGAATGGCCCCACAAATCACAGCCATCCGTCAGCCACACATTCCCAAACGTGGTGGATGGTATTAAGAAGGTGGCACCATCATACATCAAATTCTCATATTCTGCAGCGGAGGAGCCACAAATCAAAAAGTCAAAGATCAGGTAATACAGCACACACGTTCTTCGAAATGCCCTCTTTGAATCTTTGCCTGTTTTGAGGTGCAACTCGCAATACTTGCTTTTATAAAGATGCATTTATCCTGTGACAACAATTTATATTTCCCAAACATTGCTTCCTGCCGGAGAGGCAGATGCCATGATTTGGTGTTGGCAGAACAGCATGGCATCTTGAGATTTAGTGTGAGTAAATCTGAAGATAGACGGCACATTGGTAAATTCTCCACTGACTGAATGAAGATTAAAGCCCCTGAAAAAACGTCTGAGGTGTTTCTCTATTTTTTTTTTTACAACAATATATAATATGTGAAACCAATGTGACAATAGTGACCTATGAGGAATCGTCACCAGAAACGGCAGCCGCCCTCGGCTTCCTCGGGATTTATAGTGAGTTTCAGCTCATCCTTTATCTAGAAGCGTTCAAATAAATGAACGAAATCCAGGACATTTTTATGTGAAATATAGAAAATGGCGTTCTTGTGTAGGATTTCCTTACTTATATAATAAGATGCTGACGTAGTTATGGTCTTTAAAGTGACCAGGCTCCGTCAGCTGCCAGGTTTACATAAAAGTAGGTGATAGAAATTACGGCCTGGGCCACTTGGCCGATGACGGCCCTGACCCACTCCTGGAGCCCTTGTCTTGCGTGCAGTTTGCACTCCTGTCACCGTGTGCGCCGTGCGTTTCACGGACAGCTGGTGGACTTGCTTGGACACTGCAGACAAGAAAGGTACTGTCATGTGTTACAATTCGAATCAACACCATCAGTGGATAGCCTTAGGTCTGGACTCTGAAAGATTCGCTGCTTAAATTAAATCAGCGCCTGAGTCTGGCGATGACAGTCTCTGCTTTCATTTCCCAGGTCAGTGCTCTCTCTCTCTCTCTCTCTCTCTGTCACTCTCTCTCACATCTGCAGCTAACAAACAACAACCTGTAAAAAAACAAAATTCTTTTAAAGTTGTGCCTTCACAGCAAAATAATGCATATTTGGTTCTGGTTACCATTTGCCACCAGGTTTTTCTCAAGTACAGTTGAGTTACTCTCCACCACCATCCGTCAGCATCCTCGCTCAGAACTCGTCTCGACAACAACTTGAGACGAGTGTGAGCGA
Organism: Hippoglossus hippoglossus; assembly: GCF_009819705.1. NCBI lineage: Eukaryota > Metazoa > Chordata > Actinopteri > Pleuronectiformes > Pleuronectidae > Hippoglossus > Hippoglossus hippoglossus. The sequence continues at coordinate 8,289,629 of NC_047158.1, read as the reverse complement.
GGTGTGTGGTGTTTTCAGGTGCTGCTTTGCTCCGTGGAGCAGGGGGTGCATCGGGCTTTGGCTTTGGACAGCCTGCAGGTCCCCTATGGGGCCCAGCAGCAGAAGCAGTAACGGAGTGAATGCTATCAGCCCTTCCTGCTTCCATTAGAGACAGAAACTAGAGGATTACTGCCAGGGGCAAGGCTAATGACTGTCATGGCCACAGAAAGCCGATTTACTGAAACCGTGGTAGGGAGGCGTGAAGCCAAAATCTCCCACTAAGACCCAGTGTGAGGGGCCTTAATAAAGGAGACACTCTGCTCCATTGTCTGCTTTCTTCGGTGCAAAAGTTTCAAAAATCACAAAGCAGATTATGTATGAGCATCCTTCACGTTCGTTTCTTTTTAACCCTATAGTGCAAAACAACAGAAACAGATCCATATCATAGATGATTGGAAATAAAGTCAATCAATTCAAATTTCCAGTTGTGGGCTTGTGCTAGAGAGCAAAACGTAAATAGTCCCTTAACCATTACTAACTCATAAGACTTAAATCACAAAAAATTATGGTGTTTTGCGCGAGTGGGAGGATACGGACGAGTTTTCGTCTGTGTTACAGTAACAAAACAGCCGTGAGATGAATGTGATGGATGTGTTTAAATGTTAATGCTGTTCGATGCTCCGCTCAGGAACTTGACGACATTCATGTTCCCGGCGTATAGAATTGTATTCCACACGACGCCGTCGAGAGACACTTCAGCTCGGTGACATTTAGGAATATCTGATCTGAGGAATTTCTTATCGTTTACTGCTGCTTCTTCCATTCCCTCCATTTTCTCTCCGTCCCTCTCCTCCACACTCAGAGTTGTCCTCCCCTGCTCCCTCTCCAATAACACACACACACACACACACACACACACACACACACACACACACACACACACACACACACACACACACACACACACGCCTCAGCATTGATTTGGCTAGTTCAGAGTGTACAGGGGCAAAGGAGAGCACTTGTGGAGAAGTTTGTACAATTGATCTCTGGAGGGCTTGAGATGCAGGACCCACTCTCTTCTCTTTCTCAGTCTCTGTCTCTCTTGCGACCTCTCACGCTCACGCTCTTCATCTTCCTTCTTCTGCCCCTTTGTTTCCTCTGGCTGAATATGCATTTTGTGGATTAGAGTGAAGGCAAGAAGTGAAAGGAAAAAGGAGGACATTGCTGTTCTGAGTCTGTGAGTTTGAGCAAAAAAAAAAAGGAAGAAGAAGAGAGAGGAAGAAAAAAAAGTATTTTATCCCTGGAGGAAATATCTTGGTTGACTTAGCAGTATAGGACTTATGGATGGTAGACAATGTGTGTCAGCTTGCAGATTAGTGCCTTCTCCAGTGCCCCTTCTTTAAGGGAATCCAGAGTGCTATTATCTAAGATTTCAAATAGGGAGGTACTGCTTATACATATGTATAATATCAAATTAGGTTTGTCTTTAATGTGGCAGTATTTATAAATAGCTATGGATCTCATGACTTGTATGTAAAAGTTATGTATGTAGAAGTCACTTAAAGTTATGAATCCACGGAAAATCATTACCTGACTCTTCACGTATATATCTGCCCCGGAGCTTTCCAGCGTTTTTTCAGCTAATTCCTTGTTTTTCTGGTCCAGCTTTACTGTTTTCGTTGATTCTTTCAAGCAGTGTTTTTTTATTTTTGTTTTTTATTACACAAGGTCTGAAGAACAATTATACACAACCCACCCAGCACAAAGTGGAACATTTAGCAGCTAAAAATGAATTTGTTTCCATCTGGAGAATAGAGACCAAAAATAGAGCTAAAAGCAGTGTGAATGTTACCAGAAACAATAATCCACATAAATTCGATAAATATTGCCCTGTGTCTGCTGGATGTACTATTAGTAATATAAAGTTCATATCAGTGTTTTTTTTTATTTTTTATAATCAAATATCGACAGCATGCATGTTTTCTGAAAACTAGATACTTTGTGCATCATTTCCCCCTGAAACTGCAATCTGTTTTTATCTCAGGGATTCTTCTTCTTCTTTGTTAAACCTGGGGCCTGCGTTACACACAATGCAAGTTGTCCTCCAACACTCTGGTCAGAGTTTCGAGTTTAAATTTTTTTCTCGTAGCGCCTTTTGAAGCCTTGAGCTGTTTCCCTCAAGCACACACGACCCCAGTATGTTGGAGGACAAAAAATATCTTTATTCTTTTACAGCCAGGGTAAACTGAACATTCATAAAGTATGTGATAGACTATTTTCTGGTATTTACTAAATAGATGCCCAAAACAGACGTATGATATGTGCATTAAAACATTTTGAATAAGAGATAAAGATTGATCTATAGCAGACGCACACAGAGGGAAGCATGTGGAACAGCCTGGGTATCTGCAGGTTTGTGTGTGTGTGTGTGCGCGTGTGCGTGTGTGTGTGTGGGGAGCAGTGACTAATGGAGACAGGCAGAGAGCAGCAGAGAAAGAGCGCATTGCAATATACAATTAACTCTCTTTTGGGTGAGGGAATATTCAAGACTGTGTGTTTGTGCGTACTGAAATTTGCAGTGTAGTGATGTTAAAGTAAGGCACTTGGGCAAAGACGGAAGGGTGGACAGCTGCAGAGATAGATCCATTTTCAGAGGCACGATACAGTTAACAAAGATAGATGTTTCAAAGTAGAGCCTTCAGCCCGAAGTGGAGCACATATACAACCTTAATCGCTCTGCGTTCTCTCCTCTCCTCTCTTTCTCTCCTTTCTTTCTTATACCTTCTGGAAACGGTGATTCATACAAAATGTGACTCTTTATAGTGGCTTATTATAAATATATTATCATTATTGTTTTTGAGTCAAATTAAAACACATCATAGTAGCCATGCATATGTTGGCTATCCATTGTTCCGTCAGTGTTGAATGTTGGTAAATGTTGAGTGTAGGTGTATGGCAGCCTACATGGCAGTAAATTAACCATAATGGTGTAACAATACAGACACTTCATACTATATTAATGGTGAAATCATTAAATCCCTCAGTAAAACGAAGTATAATAACTGCACAGATCAAAAAAATTAATGGAAAATTGATTCTTGCTTTCTTTTGTCAGTGGCCATAATTATGATAATTCACTCATTACATTTCAATACAAGAAATAAGAGACTTGGCATTTTCCTTTACGTTTCTACATCAGTGAAATCTATATCATTTACATATTAACTCCGTGACCGTGAGTATAGTAGCTGACTTTTTCGCAATCTTAAAAAACTGTATATCACAAGCTGGAATGTCTCCGTTGCCATCTGATGTCTGCATTTTTTTTTCTTTTTTTTCTTCCTGAAATCCTTGTATATTTGTGAAGGAGGAAAGTCTGGCGAAGGATTAGGGGAGAGCAGCAAACTGCCAAAATCTGCACAGCCTGTCAGAGTTTGGAAAAGAAAGAGACAGGAGAGGGAAAAAAATGTCAAGGAGGAGACTGCAAATGAGGCTTGTTTAAATAGGGGGATCGATGGGGATGCAGGAAAAGATGTTGTGTGCATCGATGATAAGTGTCCATGGGCAAACACGGGAGGATAGGTTATGGAGGAGGGATATGGAGTATGTTTGTGTGTGTGTGTGTGTGTGTGTGCGTCGTGGGGATGTTGAGCGGTGAAGATTGTGTGAGAAATGAAGATAGAGAGTATGGCCCATAGGAAGCAACAAAGAGACAATAGTGTTTTTTTTATTTTCTTTTTTTGGGCTAGTTTTCCAAAGCAGTGGTTGTTTTTGTGGCTTGAAAACAGTTTTTCAAATTAAGAGGAAGCCACTGCTCGACTGTAGAACATTAAATGGATAAAAAGAGAGGGCTGCAAACCTTTTTAAAAATCCTATATTTTATTTGTTGTAGTTTTTATTTCAAGAATATTCAAATATTGTGTCTGTTTTAAGTGAGATGTCAATGAGGCTTAACGGCGGGTATATTAAGTGGGGAATCTCTACAGGCTCAATAATTATTTTTAGGCTGCTGTCCTTTGTGTTATTTAGTTCCCTGTCCCAGGCCCTCTGTAGGAAGACGTGATTGTTGGGGACAGCCCTTCAGCAGTTGTCCATGTCACACAGCCTTGTGGGGGATGCACTTTTCACCACGAGCCCCATCACACACAGCAGACCAGCCCCAACAACTGCGGTCGTTCTATTTATGATGACCTTCATTTTTTAGGTATATTATTTATTCGCACCGCTTACTTCCAGCCGGTTGAGCTCATACGCAGCACGGCCCATTTTACATGTACATACATCGTAGAGGAGCCTCGAGAGGAGAAAAAAAAAAGAGAAGCCCAGTGTATCCCCGGCCTCGGTGTCAGCCGTGTTATTCAGCTCCTTTTCTCTTTGCTACCAGCTCATACGTGGCTGACCCTGGGCGTATGGATGAGCTACTGAGAGGTTCTGCCACTCTTCTAGTCATTTGTCACATGTGATCGCACAGGAAGCTGGATCAGTAGAAGTCTTTTGCAGGCTTCAACAGCAAATAATTCACTGTTATGGCAACTATTTGCTATGCTATTATTATTATTAAACAGACTATATGTAACCAAGGCAGCTGGGGGGTCTCTCAATCAAAACGATAACAAAACAGCTCGTTTGATGATGTCGTGAAGCAGCGTGGGATCATGGGAGTTGCTGGCTTCACCACCGTTGCTCATTAAAATCTGCCGGACGTCACTCAGGCGCAAATCAAGTTCACGGATGATGTAATGTGTTAAAGTTTTATTCACGTGAAACAGCAAACTTGCAATGAACGATCATGATCCATCACGAGGGATCAATACAAACGGTGGAAGGAAAAAAAACAGCCGATTGCACCTGCAAGAGATGGAAGAATCTACGGCTAGAGCTGATAAAGGCAACGAAAATCGAATGTCACGTTACCATAAATAAAATTGGGCTTTTCTCTGGGTTTGAACATTGTTGGAAAAAGTTTGGATAATATAAGTACACAAGACAACAAAATATATAACATTGGTCTGGTTGTTTTTTACATTTCAATGATAAATTTATACATATTATATCTTTAAAGCTATAGGTGAGTCCATGTTGTAGAGGTGTATGATGCATATTTGGGCATTTGATGCAGTGGAGCAGTGGAATATTGATTTGTTTCAGGACAAGTAGGGCAGATATTCAGATATCTCCTGAGGGCTGTCACTGCGTGTTTATCACAAACTTGTGCACTGATGTGTTCACACTGACAATCAGACAGATTAGTTGCCACAATTTTTTTTTTTCTCTCTTCTGGATACCAATGGCAGTAGGAGGCGATCTCCTCGGTGTCTCTCGCTGCTTGCCATCCCGTGTTAAAAATAGTCCCACGAAGAGTGACACTGAGCCATCATGGCATGTCTTTTTCTGAGATGGGCTCTGCGCTGAGGAACCGGCTGGAACCCTCCTGTCTCTCCATCCACGGAGAGAGGAGAGAAATGTTGTTTGTCATCGTTGTCCACCTGGATCGTGTGTTTGTCGTGACCCAATCTTGCTTTGTTGTGACTCCGGATGAGAGAAAACAGATGGGCGGGTCTTAATCATTGGAGAAAGAAAGAAAAAAAAAATCTCAATTTGTCTCCCAGTCAGTTATATTCTGCTTTACTGGACTGATTGGGGTGTGGTGTTTACTGTGTAATGCTGTGTACTCTGAGATCTGGGCTGTAACCTCTGTCTGATGTCAGTGTTTGTGTCGAGCGCTGATATTTGAACAATTAGAAGCACATCTGCCAGAAGGTTTTTCCACATCCCCCACTCTTCCCTGTGGTTTTTTATCTCAAAGACACTGTTGCCATTCCCGTGCTAATGTCTCCAAATGATGTTTTTCTGATGGGAGGATGCTAATCTAGCATCTTCGAACTGTTCTCATCTCTTCTGCGCTGTTGATAATTGGCGTTGGGAATTGCCCATTCTGTAGAAATAAAGCCGCTATATCAAAACATAATGCTGCCTGGAGAGGTAACATCACCAGCCCTTTAAGGTAATGTTTTCTGAATGAAGATGGAGGCTCTAACAAGTCGCGGACGCAAAGGTCCTCTCCTCTGTCTGCAGTGGGGGCTCTTGAGCATGTTGTTCACACGGAGGCACATTCATCTTCTTTTTATCCCAAATTACTCACCGTCTTTGATTCTCACTCCCCGCCTAAATGAAGTGGGTGTGAGGAGGGCGGGAAAGTGGCGGGCTGATGGATCTTATTAGAGGTGTTGCATTGATAATCAGCGGAGAGACAAACATGATGCGGGGTTGAGAGCGAGCGACAGGGAGGCAGCAGGCGGGAGAACAATACCAATGTCTCTTTTTCACAGTGGCAAGGTGCCCTTGAGAGGACAGAGACGGAAACAGGCAGCGAAAGACAGAGAGAGGACGGGAAACGAGATGGAGGAGAGTGTTGAGCTGTCATAGCCGTAGCCGTGATGTCACTTTGGTTTAGCTCCATCAGTGCGTCTGACTGACCAGAGAGGCGATTCCACATGTGTGAGCTGAGTGAAACTCCATGTTTACGGAGGGATAAACGTTTGCAGCACTCTCCCTCCCTCCCTGTCGCCTCCATTCCTTTCCTGCCGTCCTCGGACCTCCATTTACGAAGTGAGAAAGTACACATCTTTATTTATAAATCATGGAACTCCCATATCTTCCACTTGGCCTATTTGGCTGCAATAACTGTGCAATTCATTTGCCTTTTTCTGTCCCTCTCGGTTTCTTCTGTCAGTTAGTATAGAATATTTTCCTCTGTACGATCCATGCGTATGTTTCATTGAAGTGATTGTCTTGTTTTTCTTGAGTGTGCATGAATAGTGTACATGCAATGCACAGCTGGGCAGCTCCCCCGTAATTAAATATTACTCAGCCTTTCCACTGGACCTTTAAAACAATCTAAAATTCAATAATCTGAATTTAAGGTCTTAAAAACCCTTACATATGTGAAAATATGACGCGCTATTTCTTAAATATGTATCTATAATGTATATATATGTGTATGTATATGTAATATATGTTAATTGAATATGAACATGTATATCTACCTACTGTCTCTGCCTAGCGTATCACAGGTTATTCTCTTCTAGGCTACTTCACCTTCACCGATCTTCAACTAAGGGGAAGTATAAGTAATTTACAGGAACTTTTGTTTTATACTAATTGCTGGCAATGACAAAATGCTATCAAAGACAATTAAGTCATCTGCTTTATAGATAATTATGGGTCTTATATTCCCTAATTGATTTGTGTCATTCTTTGATTTGTTGGACCACAAAGATGAGCAATATTTTCCATGAGCTTAAGTAATGTAAACACTGCTAAAACGCTGATTGAAAGTTCTACATTAATACTTCAACTGACAATTTATAAATACAATATCTGATAGAATAGAAAAGCAATTACCCACAATGCTTTGAAACACCATTCAGGCTTTTATGTAGGGAAATATCATTTACAGAAAACATAATTGTATCACAGAATTAATTGAATCAAATTATGTAATAACTCATCCGCCGATGGGTTAATGAGTCTGGTGGAAATGATGGAAGCGAGCATCGTCACTGTAGGATATTCTCACCTCTCTCGTGTGTTCGCGGTGCCAACAAGCTCCCGTGAGGTCGAACTTTTCTAAGCTTGGAAGTTGAGACGTGGTGATGTGGGATCAGGGAGGAAGGAGAAGCATTTGGTATTTGTACAGAAGGTATTATGCACACCCTGGTACACTGCATGCTAGAGGAAACACCCTGAGCCTGTGAGCTTGGCTTTATTAGATGCAGGCGTAAAGCAATGTTGGTTACAGCTGGCGTGCAGACTTTATGTAATCGCACAGCCCGAGACATGTCAAGCAGCTGCAAACACAAGCACACACACACACACTCACACAAAAAAAGAAATGTACCTTCAAACTAGTATTTTTCAGTAACTGGTATGCGATCTTTGTGTGTCCAACACTACAATCATTTATGACAAAGATCATTCCTGTCTGATAAAATCCTCTCAAATGTCACAAGCCATGTTATTATCCAGCTAAACACAGCTACTCTTCTTACCGCCTGAAAAGTTGACATCTACATGGTCATCCAGCAAAAATGTCACAGTCACACACTGACGAGAAATAAAAGCTAAGACACCAAACCAAAATGGAAATGGAAATTTTCACACGATGAGATCACATACAAAGTCGAGGCAAAAAAAACGCAAATGTTGTGTCACTCGCGCCGGACGACGTCCTTCGCTTCACTTGCTCAAGTTGAAATATTTGAACTCGAGACAAAAACAATTGACGGAAACAGCCCAGAGACGGGTCCTGGCACCGACCCCGAGCTGGCAGGTCATCAGACCGGCCACTGATTGGCCTCAGGTAGCGAGGGAAACGCCAGTGATCCAGACGCATGCTGCTGAGCCATGCCTGCAGTAAGACCAAAAACTCTGTGTTTACTTTAACAGTCGTAGTATTGAACGGCACCTGCTTTTTTTTAAAGGTTTTTATGGAGCAGAGGGGGCCAAGTCAAGTCGGCTTTATTTGTATTGCCCCAAATCATAACAGAAGTCTACTCAGGGGTCTCAGACCATACAGTGTAATATTATTTACAGAGACCCGGTATTCCCCCATGAGGAAGAGCTTGGCGACAGCGGCACGGAAAAACTTTATTTTAATAGATAGCAAACTTGAGCGAAGCCCGGGTTAAGGTGCGGGGGTGAGGGCGGTCGAGACAGAGATAGAGATAGGGAGAGAGAGAGAGAGGAAGATGGGGGGTGAGGGTGGGGTGCTGAGCAGGAAGAAAGATCATGGCAAAATGCAGGTCCCACAAGATGTAAAATCATAATAATTAGGCTGATAGTAATGAATGAGACAATGATAGGACTAGTTATAAAATCTATAACATTCATATGCCTATAAATTAAAATAATAATAATAGCTTGAATTTATATAGCTCCTTTCAAGAGACCCACGGATGCTTTACATGTGTCAGTGGGGACAAAGAGAGAAAAGAAAAGGAAGTAATTTGCACAAAACAAAAATTAACTGAGGCCAGAAGCCTTGGTGAACAGGTGGTGTATTAAACCTAATAATAACACTAATATCACAAATAATGACAAAGAGCATAAAGGGGCAAATTTCCCAATCGAGGGACAAAGAATTACCTTATCATATCTGAATTATCAGACTAATAACAACACTGATATTAGAAATTCACAGTAGCGGCGGGTGTTGATCATCGGGGCAGTTGGTGGAGAGACGAGAGGAGGTAGAGAGATGGAGACATGCTGAGTTCTACAGGCAGACGTAAAAATTGTGTTTCATGGTTCAACCCTTCAAACCGTTTATGACAATAAAACTGTAACACGTAAATATAAGGTCTGTTCATTCCAGCCACAATATGAAGTTCATTAGAACGAGTGATATGTGAGAGAGCACGAGTGGTTTGGGTCTCAGCAGCGTCAGAGAGTGGGAAGGTGAAACGTACACAGTATGAAAAGTATAAAACATTAAACTTTCTCTCCCATCGTGAACACGTGTGCTGCATCTCACGTGTTCACTCAGTCAGTTACATGCATGTACAAGTGGGGTTATCTTATACTTGTGGACAACACACAAGTGTCCCTGCATATTTAACATGGTTTCTTTGTGTCTCTCTGTTTGTGTGTGTCTCTGTTGTGCTGCTTCCCTTCCTCTCTCTCTCTCTCTCTCTCTCTCCTCCAGTCTCCCTCTATTTTTACTCTTTCCTCCAGAGGAGATTAGAATAACAGTAGTCATGGGAGACTTGTTACCTGGGTTTAACTCGACTGGCTGCGATATAGATTTTTGATGATGGCTCCTTAAAACACTAATCCACTGGTTACAGCTGATGCTCTTAAGATGGTAACGTAGGATCAGAAACACCAGGGGGCCGCGTTCTTTACGTTCACTGTTTTTTATCTTTTTATTTTGATTCTACTTTTTATCTTTAAAAGTCTTTACACAAACGCATGTGTTGCAAAATATATTATTTTGGTGCCAGAATCTTATATTAAAGATATTTTAACAGTGAAAATTATATGTATATTATTAATTATTTCTTTTGATGATCTGTTTAAGCTTTTTGACAGAGAGTCATGTATAGATAATACATTTTGTGTCATTTTTAAAGAGAGAAATAACTGAGTCGTGAGTATTCCTCAATTAACAATTCATTTTAAGCCTACTTTACATTTGGAAACATACTTTTCTTCACTTGCATTTATTCTTAGGCCCAACCAGCCATGTCTGTTATTGTTTCAGTATATGTAAGAAGGTTTCGCTGCGCATGTCAAGCCGTAGAGAGAAATGTCATCCATGTGTTTTTCCTGGCTACACATCAGTGCCTTAAAGAGGAAGTGTGCATTTAAAATAATGGAGCAGAGTGTTATCTTAAACGTTTCAGCCTTTCATGGTACGAGCTGGTCTGCTTGATTAGAATGATTCAGTCTCAATCACAAGCATTTGGCCTTTTCTCCCCCTCATCTTGAATACATACAGAATGATACAGCAGATAAGTCAATGGCACTTAAATCGCTATTAAGGTTGATTAATGGGCCTTGTGACATTTGTGCGCGGTCGGTTGTCAACAACGTCTTCAAACGCTGGTGGGTGAAAATGTGTAGGCCGATTGATCACGCTCATCGATTTCCGTCCACGTCGCCTCCGCCTCCCCCCCCCCCCGGATGTCTCCACAAGTTGCCCATTATAGCTGAAATGTGTGAGCATATGTGTTTGACTCCGCCGAGTGTGACTGTGAGTTTTCCTTTTTTTTCCTGCGGGAAGAATCCGGCGCCTTCGGAGGAAGAAAAAGGCGCCTCCTGAGTCAGTGGAGCATGACGCATGTGCACGGAAGCTAGTTGTGCCTCTGCACTGACACGGATGTTGCGACACCCTGCTCTGCAAATGTCAGTCGCGTCCAATTAAATGGTTGAGTGATGCCAGTGCCCACGAGGGAATCCCCCCCAATAAAGTTCTTTGTTTGTTTTCAGCTTTGTTTCCCCTGTTTTCCCTTCTTTTCCAGAGACACTTGTTGTGTTGTTGGGATTTGCCCGTAGAGTAGATTCAGTGACAGATACGACCTGGGCGCCGTTACAGTACCACCTCTCATGCTGCACCAGCCTCATCATGTCTCTTGGGTCACGTCTGAGCTTGTTATTCATTTGCAAGCACTTTTGACCACCTACACATCGGCTATATTTACAACAGTGTCAGTCTGTAGTCTGCAGCGTTGACTTCACTTTGATTATTGGTTGCTCTACTCGCTGTCAGGCACCCACATTATCCTGCTCGGTCGCAGCCATGAAATACATCCATGCTGCTCATGAGGAACCTACGGTGTCGGATTTTAGACGCTGCTGCTTGATGATAGATTGGTGAGCATCGCGCACACAGCTCAGTTATTTTCCATTACTGTTTTGTCTGTGTGGCAGTCGACAATAAAAAAAAACAAAAAAAACCCCACTGCTGTTACTGCTGTCTTTTGTTGCCTTGGAGATGGAGCTAAAAATTAGCTTATTTGCCTCTCTAGAGTCTTACGGCACAAAATTACAGTAGGAGTATGATACTTGGTTTACCCTGAAGAAACCTTTATCACTCTGAAGTATCTTTCACATCATAAAACTTTATTTTGTAATATATATTCACTGCTAGGGATGTCTGGCACTGTATAAAAGCCTTAAAAGCCAGGTCAGTTACTTTGACTGTATGTGATGTGATATTTGCACAGCAAAAAATAATTTCACATCCAGCGCAGTGTTTCTTCTTGGCTGGCTGTGGGAGCAAAGAGGGGTTATTGGATGAGAAGGAATGCGTGTAAATCCCTCCTTACCTGCCACAGCCATTTCCACGTGTTAATTAAGCCAATTTGCAAACCTGCTGCTTGTAGTTATTGTGCCAATGTGCCACTCTGAAACTACAAGCAGAAGATAAGGCGCAGGAGACGTGTGCAGGCTTCCGCTGTGAACTCACATAAATAATCACATAAGGTGCCGCTTGGATCTCGAGGCGGATTCTGCAGATGCCGAAGGCCCAGTCCTGCCCTTTTCCTGTCGGAGGAGGATACACGTTTCACACCCTCACTAAACTCATTAGCCAAAGCCCTTCACACTTTGGCAACGAGGAGACACTGCAAGAAAATGATTGGAGCTCGGCTCCGGAACTGCTTCCTACCCTGTGAAACTAATACTTCGAAATAGATTCGGATAGTCGTTAAAAAGAAGACAGGCCTTTATGAAACCATTGGAGGTTTTTAGTTGCCTAAAAGGAATTTGATGTTCACTCCAGCATGTTAACAGTCCCAACCTCTGAAGGCAGTTACTGTGAAAGGCTGAACGCTACATTGCAGGGGAGTGTTTGGGAGAGGGGCTTCTCTTCGGGTCAGTGGGTAATGCCAAGGAAGAATTCAGAGTTTGACATTTATTCCGGACTTGTTTTCCATTGTTTCTAAGCACTCTCTATATGCAAAGGAAGTTAAGAGGCCACTACAGTCAGTATTTAAGAAACGTAACTATCTGCGTCAAATTCATTTTCATGACAATGCAGCATAATGAACTCCTGCAGCCGCACGCTCTTGTTAAAACTTGATGAATTCATACAGGGGCTAATTTTGTGCGAATGTGTGCAATGAGCCGACCGTGGCCCACATTAAGTGGTCAAACACGGTTGGATTTTTCAGGCTGACTTATGAAATGTTTGATAATTGACAGTGTAAAGGCCACGCTGTTCTCAGCTTGGAGATGCTCAAACACCTTGGGACATATTAGCTCTCTGCCATAATTCCATGTTTTAGCTAAATGAGGGAATCAGCACTGGGTTTTTTCTTTAAGCGTCACTGCAGTAAGAGGCATGTGGACACTGGGTCATATTAAAGGGGAAAATCCCTGTTGTGAGCTGTTGTGGAAATTGCATGAGCCCTAACAGAAAATACTTGAACAGGAATATAACTAGTAGTGATATGAAACCAATGCAAACACATTACAAACCTTATAAGCTTGAAAATTGATTCCTTCATATTATATAGAAGAAATTCCTATCCTGGATAAAACATGACAATTACCTCAGAAGGCCATTTTTCTGCATTTGTTAGTTTTTTAGCTGATTTTGCACAAAAAAATCCACCAATTTCCTTGACACTGTGTGGAGGGGGGAGGCGTGACCCAAGGAACAACTTATTACATTTTAAAGTGGATCTAGGATTTATATTTTTCACTTTTGCATTGCAAGAAGGGCGTTTTTCTAAAATTACAGACATGAGCCCCTTATCACTGGTCAAAAGCACTCACCCACTAACATGTCTGCAATTGGAATGGATACGATCGGCATTCACTCCCAGGTCAAATGACTCTGCTGCAGACGTGGGTTTTAATCGGCGGTGATAGAAATGTGACACCTTGGCGAACGTGTTAATTTGGCCAGACAACGGGGTGAGACAGTGACGCACCGGGGAAACAAGCAGAGGCAAACTCCTACTGGCAATGGGAACCGAGTCAATCCTAGGTTTTTTTGGTATACCTTGTAATTTTGGTGGAAAAGAGGTAATAGTCAGGGAGCTGGTAAGAGTGTGTTTGTTGCAGATCTAAATGAAAACCTGGACCTAGTTGATTACAAATATTTTCACTGGGGGCTTGACTTCTTCCAGTTGTTTCGCGGTGAAAAAATAGGAAAAGAAACCGGCAACAACCACCGATGAGTATAGCTGAAATACTGCCAGTGCAGGAAGGTATCAATGTTTTTGACACATCTTTCAGTGTTTTGGAAGTGAACATGAAGGATCTTTGGAGTGGATCCAGATCTGTCACTTTCTTGAGAAGTAATGCATGACAAGAAACCAGGCACATTTTGGGCAGTGATACTGTATCTATGAGTGTGTGTAATTTGTGTGTCATTTGCAGCTTGGTTGAATTTAAGGGGACTTTAATTTGGTCTTGGCGGAGGTATGCGCTGTACAGAGTGCTCTTAATTTCACAACATTATATAATACTCACATTTCACACCTATGTGTCCTACTGTTATCTCATATGTAAATCTGTATAAACAATTACATAAAGATAATATCTAAGCATGTTATGTAAAACTTTTATGCAAAAAAAAACCCTTTTGTTTCAATGTTTCATAAAAGGAACTTTGGTGGCTATCAATAATAAACTGAAATAGCCTCTGCTAAACACTCAAATTTGTGTCTTTTACAACCCTGTAGGTGTAAGAGAAACAATGAGCTCGTAACTTCTACTTCTTACCAGACTGTCGGCAGTTTGGCAAGAGGCAGAAGTTACGAGCTCTCGGTTCAGCAGCTGAACACAACAGAAAATGAGTCAGTTGAGGCGAGGGCGCGGGGGAACACAGGGAAAGGGGTGCGGGTGGCGCCAAACCATAAAACAAACAAAGCAAAATCGACTTCCTAATCCCACCAAATTCCACCGACTCTCTACAGCGGCTGACATAAATGAAAGTAACACGGAGCCTTCCTGCACCGCTCCTACCGGACAAAACAAGCCAGTCTCGGGCCGCCGTCCTTAAGACCAAGTGTTCAGTATGGATCAGTAGAAAAGATTTAAGGATACCAGTTATTTCACATGTTTATAAATGATCATCATTCATTTTAAAATGTCTTTTTGATGATGTTTCCGATGTTCTTTGGCCACGCACTCATCATGGCTTCCATCGTTGCGGCCGAGACGCGATTGAAGAAAACCACATTAGGTCCAACTTCGAGATCACAAAGCAATGACTTGTTACAACAAGCTGAAGAAGACAAATGCAGCAAGTCCCTGAGGGGTTAGGAAGTGTCTGTCAACTGTCGATGTGTGTCTCATCCCCGAGCCGCTCCTGTCCTCCATCAGCGCGACTCCCTTCAAAGTGTCAAGTCAGTAAAAAGTTGGTGGAGACAGTGGAGACTTTACGGAGTGAGTGCAGCTGGAGCCTCAGGAAGTTTACTAAATTGTAGTCTCTTTTTTAAAATTCTTTGTTCTGCCAAAGATTTAGTGTAGCAGAAAAGGAGAAATTAAAAAGAAGTCAAGGATCGAATCAATGTTATTTTTGCCTGTAGATATTTGACATCGGATGAAGAAACCTTTGGACCCTGACCTGGATAAAAAAAATCTTTAAAAAAGGATTGATAAGGAGCTGATTTATAAATCATTTATTCAAGCATTGTACTTGCAATTTCTGGCTCTGCTATTTACCTATTGAAGAAGCTTTTAAATATTTTATATTATGGTTTTATTATATCATGATTTTATGTGCATTGACAACATACACCGACTATCTGTGTCTTCTGCTGTCAGTATTTCAGCACTCACAAGATTTTCCAAGCAACAAATGGCGCTTTTCATTATTTTTTCTTGATGCATTGGAACATGACATAATTCACCGTCACGCCTCCTAAACTTGTTTGGTTTAAATTTTGTAACAGTCCAAACATCATATTCCCTGAATTTGAACGTTACCAACAGAATGAAAAAGGTCCCTGTATTCAACAGATTCAGCTGAACATAGAGACTCGAGGTCCTTTCAATCGCTGTGTTTGGCCTCACCTGAAACTTCAATAGATGTAAGCACCGAACAAGTACGTGTATTATTCCCATCTATTTTTAGTGGAGCGTACCCTTGGCTTTATTTGTAGATCGTTGAGTGCTCAGAACCTTGAACCTTGAGAACAGCAAGCGTTCATCTATTAGCTATGTTAGCAACAACTGAGAATTTGAATGCTTTTGTTTGCATATATGTTTTATTGTACAACTAGAACGTCTCTCAGTAGAGCGCATTCCTCCGCTAAGGTCCAACAGTCCACTTATGAAACCAAGTTTAAATTCACTAGATCTGGATTTTTATTTGGATCTGCATCAAATTGCACACACTCATAAATATCTGTCCCCTAAACATGTCTGAATTTTTTCATCAAGATCCATGAATTATCTGAGAAATCACCCAAAAGTGTTAAATAACACCCAATATCCCAATGCCAAAGAAAGAATATGGTTCCACCCCCTGACCCAGAGCCGTACCAAAATGTAATGGCTTCTTCCCTGATCCATACCGCATCCTTCCACCAGGTTTCGTGGAAATTGGTTGAGTACTTTTTTATGTAATCCTGCTCACTAACAGACAAACAGCGGTAATTCTGGTTGTTAAGGTATTGGGAAAGGTGGATAAAATTATATGGATTGTCTGTAACAGCTGGCGGGATGCGTTATATCACGGAGGCAGTTCTGTCTAATCAGTAATCTGTGCTCAAATTCATCTTGATCAGCAGAGATTTTATGCAGCTGTCCCGGCAATTTGTCTGTTTTTATGTTACATCCCGTTACATAAATGGCTATCAGACTTCAGAGACTGTGCTGTGTTGCTTATCGAGGGGTTCAAAGTCTAAAAATGTTTATCGTGGTGGGACATCAATTCTGACGGCGGCACTGTGTGGTTAGGGTGAGATGGGGCTTTTGATACGATGGCAGATGATATAAATAAACCCACGGCTGCCGCTGATGCTCTGATGGTTTTAATGTGCTTGTTTGTTGTTTTACAGAAATGCTAAAACGTGTGAGAGAAATTGTCATGATGCCGTTTTGAGACACCAGCATCACTCTGAGATAATTGTTGGATTGAAAGAAATCCCATAATTATACATCTGTGGATACTCATTCCGTTATGGCCTGATAGACATTAGTCTCTTTGATGTTTCTCACTGACGGACGGCAGAATAACTGGGCTGTGGGAGCTGCTCACTAAAGTACATGGCCATAGCTTCTCTGTCAACTTCCTGCATGGAAGAATTTAATACTGTGAGCAGTTTAAAATGCTACGTTAATGACTTCTGGTTATTCTTTTCCTAAACGGATATCAAAAGATAACATTTTTTAGCAAGTTGATTTGTTGCTCTTGTTGTTAAAAGAATAAATACAAAAAAAAAGTCTGAGGCTTATCAGTATACAGTAATGAGATTGTATGTAGGGCACTTTTACACCTACCTTGTTTGGCCTTCAGACTTTTTCAATTTAGTCTGAAATAAATGAACAGGTCCTCGGATCTCGGCCGGGACCAAAATTTGTCTGACCAAGAGAAGGGGTCTTGGTACGGATCAAATTAAACCACGGTACTGATCGTCTGCAGTGTAAAAACTCTGTTGGATAGTTCAGACTGTTGTTTCAACAGGAAGTTGAGACAGCATTAACTAATAGAAGAAGATAAAGGAAGTGGCTCGCAGGATTGTTTGTAGTCTTTGCCTGACAATATATAGTTTGAACAATGAGGACATTCCTTTTACTGCTAGCGATTGCTGCCGCTGCGATGCTAGGAATTTACTAAGTGAAATGGTTGATTCATTTTCTGCATTCAAACGGAAAGAGTACTTTTTTCTATGCACCTATTCAAAGACGTCAGCAAATACGACATCAATCGATGCCAAGTATATTTAGACACAGCCCACGTAGGTGATGACGACAGGACGCTACTATGTCGTACACAAGTCTTTAGTGTGCTTCCTAAATGGAAATGTGAATCCAAAACTAACTGGATCAAATGTAATGCAACAAAGACATGAACCTGGGCTCAGACTTTCAGGTGTTAACACATTAGTCTCGAAGCAGACACGGACCCATTACAGACACTGAATCACATCCCCATTCGTCATTCGACGGCACTTTCTCAGGTCGCTCCTCCATTTGTCGAGAGCAGAAGAGTAGAGGCTAAAAAAAAAGTTTTACATTTTAGTAAATACAATATTTGCCAAGATATTTTGCCAAGCTCGAGAAAATTACACTATTCCCGTGTCTGTTCACTCAATATTAAGCTTTAATCTGTACAAAAACTT
Source organism: Hippoglossus hippoglossus (assembly GCF_009819705.1). Taxonomy (NCBI): domain Eukaryota; kingdom Metazoa; phylum Chordata; class Actinopteri; order Pleuronectiformes; family Pleuronectidae; genus Hippoglossus; species Hippoglossus hippoglossus. Next base: position 8,271,843 of record NC_047158.1, on the reverse strand, counting down.
GAAAAAGTCTGAACTAGTTATAGCCATTACACTGATTAAACAAACCATATAACATTTTTGAATATCTTTTTGAACTTCAGATGCTCTGGGAGTCTGGTTGCTGCCTTTCCAAGAAACATTGAACTTGTCCTTTAATGTGTGTCAGGCTGCCATCCCGCAGAATATATTTACAAAGTGAAGATACCGTATCTCATGCAGTGAGAGGAATAACGGTGTGAGAAACATTGAAGGATGGAGAAGAGAGAGCCGGAGAGACTAGGGGGGGAAGAGAAATGGGGAGGCCTGCCTTAGCTAGTGGGAAAGCCTTCAAGTGAGACAGTAATCTGGGTAATATGTCAGGCTGCTTTCAGCCGCGGGAGCTTGACGGTTTCCCAATTAAGCCTGGGTGCAAAGGCGTTTTTCCCCCCTAATTGTTTAACGTGTAGTCGGAACGTCTGAGCAGCATGACCTGCACACGTGTTCTGAAGATCACAGCGCGGTGATTGACACGGACAAACCCCCGCGGGCTGCCCACGCCACAAACTTGATCAGCTTCCTGTTCGGCACCCGCACATGAAAAAAGAATGACCTGTGGATGTGATCGAAATGAGGAGCTGCGGAGGGGAGGGAGGAGGAGGAGGATAATGAAGCTGTTATCAATACTGGAGGTTATCAGACATGAGTAGTTTTGAAGGATTCCATTTATCTTCATTATGGCTCTAAACATGTCATTCATATATCAGCTGTTATTGACCATACGGGCCAATTCTAATAGACAGTGAGGAATCTGCCTTATCTGACTCTATTCATTCAGGGTAATAAAACACTTATCTTTTCGTCTGCTCCTTTAAGTCCTGCAGTGTGTTCAGCCGCTGTCGCAGACGCCGTGAGTCTCACGGAAGAGAAGTGTCCAGTTTTGAGCCGTCCTCCGTCTTCAGCAGTCCCCCGCCTGAGTGGCTGATCACTGCTGAGTCTTACCGTGTTTGGCCAGCTTAATGAAACCTTGATTTCCCAAACTGCCTCTCGATATGTTTCTTCTCCCATCTCACTGCCCAAAGTGTGTGTGCGTGAGTGTGTGTGTGTGTGTGAGTGTATGCGTGTGTGTGTGTGTGTGTTTGTGTGTGTGAGAGTGTGCCTCAGCCAGTGCCAGGAGCTGCCATTTGGTTTTGTTTGTAGAGTGCTCAAAGCCAACTGAACCAACAAGCTGACTGATTAAAATGAAAATGGGCCCCACACTCTTGGCCCCTCTATTTCTGTCTCCTGTTTCCCCACTGCTCGGCTGAAGGGGGGCCCAGCTACATGCATCGGTCTCTACATACATTCTCCACGATTGATAAACCTCAATATCGGCAGCACTGCCACATGAAATGGAAACTTAATAAAATATGAGAGTTGTGCGAATGTCACTGTGTAGAAAAGCGCCAGGGGGTGTGGGGATTTGAGCTCTGCACCGCAGCCAAGATTTGATTGCAGAAAAATGGGCAGACTTTGCAGACTCAAGCAGGCAGAAGTCCCATCCTCATCACCTGTGCACTTAATTATGCAACTGATCTGAGGTTTCCTGCAGGTTAATTATATAATATGAGTCATTAAAGAAGTGAAAAATAGTCAGAAGAAGCAGCTGACGAGTGGTCCCACGTATAACGGAGTCAGGAGAGAGTAATTAATGGACAAGAATAATTTATGGAGAGAATCATTTATGGATTAAACTATCCCCAGTCTGTCTCTCCCTGTCATCATTTTTATATATGTAGTGATGGTTACATTCAAGTGGAAGTAAAACAGAATTGGGTGAATCGAATCTTGAAGAACCCAGATTGTTCTTTTCTTAAGTCCTTTTTTTATTTTCAGGATTGAAATTGGTTGTATTTGTGCTTTATAGTAAAGTGGATAAACTTTTCTTTTTGGACAGCAGAGAGGCAGTGATGGCAGACAGAACTCAGCGGGACTTTATATGCCACGTTTCCACATGTCCTCACCATGTTAGAACCACAAGATGTAGGCTGACAATTGGCAGAGTGGCCGTTTCAGTCGCAGTCAAGTAACTTAGGGAGACTGACTCATTACAGTGACTCATGTACAGCAAGTGTCCATAGAAGAATGAGTAATCTATGTGTTTCTCTCTTTATGCCTCCACGCCGGTGACGGCCAGTGGCTGGAGGCATTTTATTTTCCTTCCCATTCGTGAACACGATATCTCATGAACCCCCACGAGGGAATTTCTCCAACTTTTGAAGAAATGTTCAGTCGGACTCATTGATGAACAGATTGTATTTTTGTGGTCAAAGGCTAAATATAAAAGGTCAAAGTTGCTGTTATCTCTCACGGTCTTGTGAACTCAACATCTCAGAAATACCCTTAGAGAATTTCTTCAAATTTGGAACAACGCTTACTTAGAATCAAAGATGAATTTATTTAGATTTTGATGATCTAAGGTCAAGGCCATGGTGACCTCATGTTCTTGTGAATCTGATTAATTTTGTTACATCTGGCACTATCACTCATTTGTGGTCAAAGGTCAGGGTCAGTGTGACCTGACAAACCCCTCTTTTGGCTTGTGAACGCATTAACTACAGATGACCTCAAGAGAATCCGTTGAAATTTGGCCAATTAGATTTGGGCGGCCATAGGTCAAAAGCCAAGGTTGGGGTGGCGTCACAAAATACATTTTGGCCTCTTGAACATAATATCGCAAGTCTGCTTTTAGGAAATTTCTCAAGATTTTGACCAGTTTTCACTTGGATGCAATGATTAACTGATTCGATTTCAGTAGTCTAAGGTCGCAGGTAGGGCTGGGCATTTAACCGAAAATTTATCCTAATCGAAATTTATAACCCTGAACCGACTTCATCTTGCTCATGTCTGTTAATTCAGTTAATACTTTCCCAAATGCTAAATAAATGTGATGGTCAGTTTGTGTGAAGTGCGCCAGACACACACACACACACACACACACACACACACACACACACACACACACACACACACACACACACACACACACACACACACACATACACACATTCCTGCACACAAGAGAGAAGCTCTTCCCGCAGATTATGATGCATCACAGTGTTTAAACTTCATTTTACAGAAGAAACGAGCCCCTGTTTATTCATGAACATAAATATGAATTTAATTTAAAAGATTACTTCTACGTGTGAGTGATTTAGAAAAGAGCAGAGGAGCAGCGTCGCTTGTTAACTGGCGCCCAGTGATGCGCCGCATGCAGGGGGGCATAAAATAATCATTCATTAATCCTAATCAAGGTAAGAGTTTGTAAAAATCATGATATTGATTTGAAGTCATATCGCCCAGCTCTAGTCACAGGTCATATGATTTTGGAAAAGTAATGTATGGAGACTGAAATTGCACTGGGCGGTGGAAGCTTACAACCACAGGGCAGTAATTCTTGTTGTTTATATTACACATGACTTTTGTGGATTTAAACTTCACTTTGACGCCTGGATAAACAAAAGAATATGGCGTCAGATGCTGTGACTTTTTCAATGACATTTGGCTCAGTCGGTAAAAGGATTGCAATTGGCTGAGCCTGCATCACAATGCAGAGCACTTGATCAGTGGTGTCGGACTCTACACACACCTAAGAACACACAGTTTGGCTGCGAAAACAAAAGGGCAATGTTTACACGTCACTGCTGATTAGACGTGTGTACGTCAGTGATTTAATCTGGCTCTACCTCGCCGGCTCTGCGGGAGCACAGAACAGGAGAGTCGAAAGGTAGGAGAAGGATGGAGAAAAAAAAAACGTTTAATCTATATTTTCTATTTTTACTCAAGCGTCTATCTCTTTCAGGGCTCTATTGGCTTATAGCCACTCAGGTACATGCTCAGACAATCTGGAAGAGCCTCTTCAATCCTTGCGGGTGCTGCCCTTATGATAGGACAGCAGCCTCCCACTCTTCCACAGTGACAGCAGACGATAGCATGGACAGCTTCATCAGACAAAGTTGTGTGCTTCCTGCCACAGTCGACTGCACTGGCTGCCGGCTGCTGTATGTGCAATGGAGCCGAGCACACCCCTGCTGGTGTCATGCAACTTTCTCACTCGCTGGCTCCGGCACAAACTTTTGTCTCCACAAAAATATGCCAATGTCCACATGAATGGGTATTTATCTCTAGCCTGTTTTGCTTGCCATCATATCCGCTGTGCTTTACAATGATCCAATATCTTTTTTCTATTTCATCAGTTACTAACTTAAAATTGAAATGTTGTATTACCTCAGTCAAGATGTTGTCACCCCTGTTCATTTGTTTGTTTATAAGCAAGATTACACAAACAAGCATGACAGATTTCCACGAAACTTGGTGAGACGATGTGATAAGGGTCAGGCAACAATTTAGTTTCGGTGCAGGGAGTTTTTATTTTTTATCATTAACTTTAACATTGTGAAATGGGACACTTTTTTCAATATTTTCACCGTTTTCCCAGGTTCCCTAATAAAAATCTGGTATATTTAGGGAACCAATATCTATGAGTGTGTGTAATTTAGTTAAGCTTGACTGAATTTAAGGGGACTGTTGGGCCATTCTAGTTTTGTATTTATTTGCTTGGATCTGCCATTGACCATGGTTATCAAGACATACACAAATCCAATATTTTCACCTTTTCCTTATTAAAAAAAAAAAAGATTCTTGTTTGAATAAAAGCTGAACCCCCTTAATTGCCTGATAGTTGGGTGGACTGCTGATCCGGGTTGTGACTCACAGCAACGAGAATTAGAAATGTGATGGACAAAATTATCCCTTGTTCACAAAACAGACAAAGACAAACAGCTCCAGAGTTGTGATCAGGTACAAAGCAAACAACATCCCTCTGGTGAATTTAGATTAGCCCTCTCATTGTGAATAAGAGCTTGGTCACACAAACATCTTACCGGCAAAATATTGGAATAAATCACAGTGATCGGAGGATTTGTTTGAGGAGGGAAAAGTAAACTTTAGTGTTTGAGTTTGTGCTGTTGGCCAATCATACTACAGTCAGGAAACAGAGAAGACGGGACACTCCATGATGGAGTAAGCCATCATTTTAGCTATTGCACCATCCAATTTTATACAGGATATCCATTTTCTGTAGAGAGAGAAACAACGCCAATAGAACTTTGTATTTTTCTCACAAACAAAACAAGCCACAACTGCTGCAAGACCTGCAAGTCATCACCGCACAGCCAAGCCTCCAACACCACCTATTTTGAGAGGATGCACAAATAGTACGAGCTGTGGCCCCTTTCTGGAGAGTGTGCACTCTCGGCTCTCGTCCGTGTTTAATAGGTCAGGAGTTTAAAGAAACTTTCTCAGCATCATGCAGCACATCACATACTGCTCAGACAGACGTAAAGGCAAACAATTAGCTCGCAGTATGGGATTGTGAGGAAGGCTGCAAATTAGCTGTCGCCGTGGCAGAAGTTTTCCTCCCTCACCCAGTCGAATTGGGCACACACTGTGAGTTTCGGTGCTCATCATGATCACAGACCTTAGTGTGATACCACAGGGCACAATGGGTGACATCCTTAGTAATCAGCACCTGCTGCCTGTGACAACAGAGGTATATATCGGCAGATGACATGTCATGTGGTCACACACTGTGTCATGATGTGTGGGTTTGACAGGAGAGGGAATAAAGGTGTGAGTCGAGACGTGCGAGAGAGGAGATCGCAGTGGGAGACGGAGAGGCAGTGGCCCTCATGCAGAGCTGGGGGTTTGTGTGAAAAGCTAATGACGAACAAAGTCATCCACAATTCCCATATGGGATAGGAAGTCATGGGCGTTAACTAGCACCCGTCCAGATGCACCAAAGCGTGAGTGTCTCCTGTTGGCAAACTGGTTCAACACCTCCCACTGATTGTGCAGATTTGGCTTTTTGGGTGTGTCTGTGAGTGTGTGTGTGTGTGTGTGTGTGTGTGTGTGTGGCTCAACCTTCCTTATTTAGGCAGACCTTGCCCACTCAGAAGTGTTCGTCTTGCTATTTAGACAACAACACAGCACATAGACAAAGTGTATTAATTGAGAAAAATAAAAAGCTCCGCTCTTCGATTTCAGCTGTTTCCCATACTCTTTATCCATTTCCTCTCCCCCGCGCAGGCGTTCGGTTAAATCCTTCATTATCATTTTCTGCTTACCTCCGGGTTGTCAGATGCAAATTGGTCCTCCCCATTTCTACACTTTTTAATCAACATCGGAGAAGAGAAACAATGTCTCCCACAAGGTAACGCTGTTTGTCTTCGAAACACAGAAATCAATCTGCACCGCATTACTGCATTGTCCATTTATGTAGAAGGAGCTGCAATATCTGATCGCCTCGGCAAGCTTTGACCCCTTTGTTAGTGTATATCTCTGGGTGGGAATAAAGCAGCTCTGTTTGATTTCTAAAGGAACACATGCACATAAACACACACAGACACACACACTCTGTCCTTGAGACATTTGAGTAAACCTCAGTCGAGACGAGGAAATGTCTTTCTCTTCTGTATTTGTTAGAAGTTCTAAACAGAGTTTTTTTCCTCTTGTACATTTAAAAAAAAAAAAAACACCTTTCTTCCCTCAAATGTGTTAAGCTGTTTCTCATCTTCTGAAATATACAGCTGATGGCAAAATAACTACACCTCTGTAGGGTATGTAGTCTAGGAGACGAGCTGCGGAGAACACCTCATCAGTTCTGACAAGTTGTGCTTGAGGGACCCGGTGATGCGAGAAGAAATGATCTGTAAGAGAATAATATCTATACTTTAAATACACAACAAGGAATTCAACTCAAATGTAAAATCTCCTTTAGAATGGGTGGGGGACTTGTTTTCTTCTGACTCATTCATTCATTGTAAATATGTGTCCTCTTTAGTTTCCATTAACCACGCAATATTTAGATTTGAAGTACTCTGAGTGTGTATTTCCGCTATACTGTGCTGATTCAATACACTGAGCGGTGTTTACTAGAAGCCTGTGTGCTCGCATTTTTTTTATGGCTCAGTAAGTTCTCTGCAATTATTCAATTCATGCTGTATAAACTGCTCACTGACAAACAAACAAGATGCATCTCCTCTCATGTGAGCCTTTGCCAAAGTTCACGGGCTGCGGCTGAATCTCGTCTCAGACAGTGAATGAAAGCATCGGTGTGGGACATTTGAGATCTTAAATGCAGCTGTGTCCAATGTGTTTGGAACCTGGAGATGAATTCTGCGAGGGAGTGTTTTTGAAGATGGATAATGATTAATTGTTGACTATAGTATAGTCCTACAGATGTTAACAAGTTGTGTCATCAAATCTGAGCTGTCCTTTGCAAAAAGGTGCATTATAAGGACCGAACCCATGGGATGCGATATGAAATCATGCCAAAAAAAAAAGCTTACCCCTCCGTCCCAACAGCCTACCCCTACACGTGAACACGCAAAACAAAGGGGAAGGGCTAAGGGTTAGGGCCTTAGACTATAACATCCAGGTGGCCACATACCATTACATTATACGTGGAGTGTCTCTATTGGTCAAATTTGTGACCCTTAGCTCATCTCGCAGATTTCCCCATTGTTGAGTCTCCGTTAACGTCAGTGTGAATTCTCTCAGGAATATTTTTCACCTTCCTCCAGCTGCTATTTATATGGCTTCCTAATGTGACCTCAGGTTCTACGTATACTGCAGAAGAGGAAAAGGAACTTGTAATGCAAATATGTGGTGAACTTGGACAATCTTCCTCTGTCTTTGTTCTTTGTCAACCTGGGTAAGGGAGGCTTAAAAATAAAGGGTGTAAAAAGTCAACAAAATGTCCATAACAGAAGGATTTGGACCATGCGCTTTCGCAACAATTGACGCACAAGCTAATTTAAAAATATTTTATCCAGAGTTTAACAATGAGTGAGTCACTGTCCAGCACCCAACAAGAAGAATATGATATAATACAACACTTGGATAGGAACATTTCCAAATTTAGACGTAGACACATACAGTATTATCTAACACAACGCTGCTCCGAACAAGTCCCGTCTTGTGTGGGTCACAAAACACATGAGATTGTAGAGTGAGTAAAAGGAAAGCTGAACGATACATTCAAAATATGCCACCATACGACATACAGAACAAGTCCTATTAGAAATAATTTTGGTGTAAAATTACTACTTTGATAATATGAGGGGACCTTTGTCTTTATTCATGTAGTCACTTTCACCTTACCCATTCCCTTGCCCCCCATCTTGATGTGTATGTGTCTGGAGACCTTTTTTAATAACATCTGTCTTTTTACCCAAACATCTGCTGCCACCATCTTTACCCTCGAGGTACAAACAGTAGAGTGCATACCTGAACCAAGGGCTAATCTCACAATGTTGAAGAAACTCAAAAGAATTCCTGGATCTGCCCCTTTGTCCAGATCCGCACCAATTTTTTTCCGTATAGCGGCTAAAACTAAAAGTCTACCACCCTATGAAACCACACTTTAACCCACTAGATCCAGATTTCTTGTTTGGATCAGCACCAAATTCCACACACTCATATCAGTCCTATACCACAACCTCCTTGGTGGAGACAACAACATTTAAATTTAACCCCTGCCTTCCAAGAAGTCGGTTATTTACTTAGCGCTGTTTTTGCAGCACAGTATATGGTGCTTGAACATGCGCTTGAACATGCACGCTTCAACAGCAGCGCTGCTAATTCAAGTGAATAACTCGTGCCACGTCTGCCTGCGAAACTGTACCTCGCATCATCAGCATTCATTCTTTAAATGAGATGTGGCCCTCAGCTGTTTGACCATTATAGGGATGCGCACGCTGAGAGATGCAGCTGTCAAGAGGCCAAATGGAGAAGCCAAGTTCAGTACCAGGTCAACCCTGAAACAATTCACTGTAAAGTGACAGCACTGTTGTCAATAGCTGCGTTTCAGAGACGCATTACGGAGAATCATTAAGGGAGTCGCGGCAAATGTCATATTAGAGATCCTTGTGTTCAAAATGCATCGCAGTGCTGTTGTTGTTGTTGTTGTTTTTATTGTTGCTCTCGTAGATCCACAGTGTCACCTGGGATTTCTATTTTTGGACGACAATGAAATGCATTGACTAGACTGGCGAGTTAAATCATGTAAAATGTATGAATTGGACCACGGCAGACTGTACTCTTCCCTCTCTGCCGAATGATTTTACTTCACTTTGTTGTTGTTTTTTGATCACAGACTGTAGAGCCCAGAAACTAACGCGTCCACATATTGTGGAGTGTTAATGAATACCCAGCCGTCCCTTGTGTTTGTGCTTGAATTGTAGGAAATGGGGCCAGCTCTCTCCTCAGCAGATTACGTTTGATTGTCGAGGAAAACTTGAATTGAAACCGTCTATAATGGTCACTGCTGAATTTCAAGCGTTGAGCTAATGAATGTTTAATTTGTTAACGCACTCCGCTCTTGATTGATGACACAGTTAATCTCAAAGTAGCCCCCATTTTTCTTTTTTGCTGAATAGTGTTTGTGTTTATTTTCCCGTATGCGTAGCAGCCCTTCTAGTGACAGTGCTATGAAAATTAAGCACCACCACATGCACCAAACTTCAGTTACAGTAGGTGTTTCACAATGCTGCGTAGATATAGATTTATTGTGAGCTACCAGGGCCTGCGAACACATAAACATGCTGACTTTTATTCACACTTTCCTGTTTAACACCAAACATATGTTGCCCCTAACACAGACAATGATGCCGGGGCTCCGAAAGATAACCAGAAAGCAATCAGCATTGGGGAGCATGTTGTCAACCGGCGAATGATTTATGTCCGATCACGGCTCTGATTTGCCTCTCCACCTGCCAGTCAGCGGCTGGGTGTGTTGTTGGGAAGCAGAGGTGCCGCTCGCGGTTTGATTGGAGTGGCGTGGAGCCGAAAACGCACGTGAAAAAAGAGCCGGTGTCACCTTGTCACTCCCGGGCGCGCCGCCAAAGTGCCGGTGGGGGGTTGGAGCGGGCGTGTTGCCGAGAAGGGGTGTGTGTTGAGCACTGTGGTGATGAATCATTGTGCTGCTCGACTCTCTCCTCCGCCCCTCCTCCCTGCGTCTGCACCACACCACACCCCGCCCTCCGCCTCACCCCATCACTAACACTGTAATTATCCGCCTGTGGAGGGTGGGACATCTGCAATAACACTGGAGTTTTATCATTTGTGTGTGTGTGTGTGTGTGTGTGTGTGTGTGTGTGTGTGTGTGTGTGTGTGTGTGTGTGTGTGTGTGTGTGTGTGTGTGTGTGTGTGTGTGTGTGTGTGTGTGTGTGTGTGTTGAAGAAGAGGGTCACTCACTGAGAAAAGGAGAACGGTGCTGGAGAGGGTATTTAAGGGTTCAATTGGCGATGCTGTTCTGTGTAAGCTAGCATCTCCATCCGTTTTATTAGCGAGTGATTTTCATGAACAATTAAGTGATTGTCGGTGTCCGCTCAGCCACCGGCCACAGCTGGACTATTCTTGACGTCTCATCACGAGGGTTGCTCAGAGGACCTGTGTGGTTCCTCTCCAGCTCGCCCTGACCCATTAGAGGCCTTCCCCCACTCCTCCCCCCCTCACTTACTCAAGATGGAGCAGCTGATCGGGCCGGGGGTTTATGTGTGGCACATCTGATCTCGACACTCGAGGTTGAATGCGAAGTCGCCCAAGATCAAGGTCTGCGTGGAAAATAGATGCTCCCTTAGCAGCAGCGCTGTCACAGCAGCTAGCCAAAGCTGCGTGGTTTGGAGAGGGGAGGTGGGTGGAGGTGACCCTGAGGGACTCGGGGGGGTGTCGGCGTCTCACTGGCAGCGACGGCTCCTGGCGATCGGGAGTAATAGAAATGGTTTCGGATGCTTCATCATCCAGCAGCTCCGTGGACATGAGCTCCACTGGTTCACTGTAACACTGTTTTTTTTTTTACTGTTAAACAACACGACTGGTTTAATGGGGGACTGAACATCCATGCAGCCTGGAGGAAATGCATTTACCTACAGGCTTATGGAATTATACACGTGAATTCACTTCCATGGTTCCCAGTTCTAGCGTCTCTCCAGGTTTTTCAGGAGTTATGGAGGGATGGAGGGATTCTCTCCAGGCGTACAGTACATGAATATTATTCAGATATTAATCAACACATACTGCAGCCTCCCTGTGGTGGGCGGAAAGTTGATTTGGAACTTTTTAAATTTATTTCATTAAAAAAATGGTTGCTATAGTTTGTCAAACATGAGGATTTTCTTACTTTCTCTCTTTCATATCATCCTGAACTGAAAATGGTGAATGTGTTTTTCTAGTCTTGATGACCACTCAAATGTACACTATATTTGCTCTTCACCCATTCACACTCACATACAGTGCATCTACATGCAGCACTTTCTCTATCACACATCACTCACACACTGCCGGCATAGCTCAAGGACACTCCGGCATGCAGAATGGAGAGAGGGGGATTGAACCAACAACCTTCTGCTCAGTGGATGATCCACGTTATCTCCTGAGCCTCAGCCGCCCAATAGTTTTTCACCATTGGTCGAGCAAATTAAGAAAACTGAAGATATCGCTCTGAGCTCCCGAAAAAAAATTTGGATATTGTTTATTGCAACTTATGATATTTTACACTCTACAAAATAACAATTACATATTTGTTTTTCATTGCAATCACACAACAATACTATAACAGGAAGTCTTGGAGAACGCGATTCTTCATAGCCATGCAGACTTTTGTTTGCGTCATGTCTCTGTTGTCGATCGCCATCCACAACAAACCATAAACTGCCTGCATGTTCTGCAACTCTGTCTTTCTTCACTTTCAAGGCTCTTTCTTCTCCTGGTCGAGCCTCAGCAAGGTCACCGAAGTGCAGCGCTAATTATCACCGGAGGGCGCTCTCCCTTCTACGGGGACTGGGAACCCCTCACCCACCCACTCAGCCTGTGCATTTAGGACCTGGAGCTACTGACTTTGTGTTTGCATGCGGCCGCGGTCACATGTATGTCGTTGCTTGTATTACATTTGTAAGTTAGCATGTTCGTCAGCACACCCTGATGAGTGTGTGTGTGTGTGTGTGTGTCCTCATGGTGCTGAGGTCTAGTTAAGCACTTCTTACGCTTTCCTTTCTTGGTGGAGCCCCTCCCCCCTGATTTCTGTGAAATGAGACAATATGATAGGCCGGCCGACATCTCATTTGAAGACTAATTAGGGCATTCGGAGAGTGGGTGCGGGTGTGCGTTGCATTAATGGTTTAATACGTGCTATTTGAGATGATGAATATCGAGTCCCATTTGTGCTGTATGGGTGAGTGAAAACACAGCAAGTGTGTGTACGGCAAAATGTTCCATTGAGATCCTGGAGGAAGGAATGTGCACAGCTCAGCTTTTAAAAGTCTAACTGTAGGAATAGACTGTGTATCACGCTGCAGCATGTTTGCTGACACACGGTGGATTTCTCAGAGACGGAAAGACAAAAAAAAAAATGACGACTGGAGTGTGAAGATGAGATGTGAAGGGGGAAAAAAATCTGAGCCTGTCTTTATGTCTGCCTCCCCTTTCTAACCTGCTCTCGTGCAGACGGCACAAGGTTAAAGGAAGGTTATAAGTTTGATAATAACGTGACGGCTGATTTGAATTTGCGACACGCTGGGTGTTTTCTCCGGTTAGCGCGTGGGACGTTAATTGAGCTGCCACATGACGGGAGGTGACACTTCATGCCATAAATGTTATCTTCACACACTGACTCTCGTCTCTAAAGGAGCAGCACAAGAGGGGGCTTGATCCCTGTGTCAACATATAGGACAAAAATGATAGCGAGAGCGCGAAACAGAGAGAGAGAGAGAGAGAGAGAGAGAGAGAGAAAAAGAAACCCTTGAAGGGGCAGTGGAAGAGAAGGCAGATCCTTTACATGACCTTGTACACCCACTGGTGCTACCTGGAGCACAAACATTGACATGGCATCCAGAGGATATGGCAATCCGCCCATGTCAGTCCGTTATCATTCATGGCAGCTCATGGGTTTGATATTTCTAGTCAGCTGACATGACCCCCCCCCCCCCCGTGGACCAGCCCAAAAAAAAGAGAAAGAAAGGAAAAAGTTTGGGAATAAGGGAGGAAGCGATGGAGTCAGACGGCGATGACCTCATCCCGTAACCTCCTCTGTTAAGCCATCAGTCTTTCTGACCCTTGTAATTAGCACACAAAGCACAGGGATGGAAAGAGCTCGCTTCAATTGGTCCCTGTGAGACTCCGGTCTCAGCCTACAAATAAGATATTGCCGCATAGACAGTATTTTACTGAAAGCAGAGAATAGATTTGTCTCCTGGCAGACACAGCAAATATTTCATCCAGGGTTTGCCTGTGGCTTAGAGCCTTGTTGGTATTAGTGCGCCTTAAAGTTGTTGGGAGCTTACAGTCCACATGGGAATACTTTCACGATATCAATTACTTCAAACACACACAGTCACTTGCTGGGATTTTACACACACGCTCACCCCAAGCGATGAGACACACAAGAAAAAGAAAAAAACAGGTTAGCAGCATTTAGGAGAATGACATGGCAACTAACTCTTGTTTCTCTAATTGGCTAAATCTGTACTAATTCTGTTCTATTATGGTGGGAAATGAGCGTGATGCTACAGGGAGGACTCCCCCTCTCCCCGCAGGGAGCAGGCAGCTCCACGCAGCACGGCACACCCGTCTACGCCCCCCCCCCCCCCCCCCCATCGGGAGTCCCAGGGGGCAGGGGGCCAGTCGTGTGAGGTAATTGAATAACTAACAGCAGATCACAATTTGGCTGACTCAAGCTCATCGGATAGACAGGAGTGCTTAGGCAGCGCTGGCTGGCAAACTGCAGCCTGTATGGAAGCTCACTGGAAAAAAAGCGGGAGCTGATGGGCGAGGATGATGGTGGGTTGTACTTGTGTAGCTACAGTACAGAAGTGAAAGAAGAGAGGACGGGCAAGAGGCGGTGTAATCTCGCGAGGGAGTGATTTAACACCAATTCCAACTTCTTCTTATCGCGTATCTTAATGACTTTAATGACTTATATGGAAATTCTGAAAGCAACTTAAAGGCTTTGAGAATCAAAGGCGGCCTTTTGGAGGTCAGAGATTTGTTTTTTCTCTTCCTTCGGAGAGAAGTGAAAGCCTGTGGAGTCCACTTAGTGCAGTGACTGCAGCGCCGCATCCCCACTCTTTGTCTTTGTTCCCTGCGAATAAGGACAGGAAGTGAGTGGAAGTGTGGGGGAACTAGTTTACTTATTCATCAGGTTTTCAAGTTCTTGCGGACGCAGAGTTTCACAGGGATGATAAATGGCATCTGAAGGCCCAGGTGGACAGGGGAAGGGGAGGAGGTAAATAATGGAACAGCCTGACAAACAAAGGAGGCTCCATGATGCATTGTCTGAATGTGAAACAAAGCCACAGGTGTGTGTGTTTGTGTGTGTGTGTGTGTGTGTGTGTGTGTGTGTGTGTGTGTGTGCGACTGATCAGGACTGATGGTTGCTGAAACTTTCCTTGTTTCCCCATCGCCACCCAAACCCATGCAGGAGCGTTTAGGCGGCTTTTGAAGTGTGAGCCTTGCAGCAGCATCTCTGTGAAGCGGCCGTGTGGATGAAGTCGGTGCAGATGCAGGGCCGGGACAGAAAATAGAATAAATAAATATATAAAAGAAGGAACGTCCCTCCCGAGTGGAAATGTAACTCTAATGCAGCAGGAGGAGGTGGACAGGAAAGCTATTAAGGCTAAGCGAGGGCCTGGGGTCCACTCAAGTTTTACACTCCTACTCAGGGCGGCACTGTATATCGTGATACTCTCGCTCTCTCGCTCTCTCTCTCTCTTACACACACACACACACACACACACACACACACACTCATCCTCTCAACCTCCCGTTCCAGCTTCGTTCCGTCTGAACTCTTTCTCGGCGCTGAGCTGAGCAGACTCAAGGAAACGGTTCATTTAAATGTACATAATTTGCTCTCGAAGGCTCACTCTTGGTCTCACTGTTCCCCTGTGGCGCCACAGAGAAGCAGCCCAGGAGAGACAGACACTGAGAGAGAGAGAGAGAAGAGATTTTATCCTGTAAGAATTCAGTGGGCAGAAACACTGGCTGGTAAAAGCTGGGCAGAGTGAGAGCTTCAGGTACACTGGACATTTATCCCCCGGGGGCTTTGATGCCAACACATGTTTTCATCTCGTCTCGCCACCAAATTCCAAGGCCTTAACACACGGCTCTGCAAAATAAAATTTGATATATCTCATGATATTTTAACATTTAATCCAGGCAGTTTTTATTTTTTCATTTATCTTTATTTTTGACAGATTGGAAAATACACTAAAGTTGACTAATCAAATATTTGAAAATCATTTTTATTATTTTCACGATTACCTCCGCCAAGGATGTTATGTTTTCATCCCCATCTGTTGGTTTGTTGATTTTGTTCTTGTTTTTGTTAGTTGGCAGGATTATGCAAAAACTACTGGACAGATTACCATGATTAATAATAATAATTCATGGATCTTGGTGAAAATGATCAGGCAGGTTTCGGGGACAGATATCTTTGGTGCAAAAAAATATGAATCTAGTGAGTTTTAATGTGGTTTCATAAAGAGACTGTTGATCCTTATTTAATTCTCTTTTTGCAAGAAAGACAATTTCCCAAAAGTTTTCTGACTTTAGCCTCTAAAATATGAAGATTTCCTGCTTTTTACCTTTCAGATTTCCTTAAATTGTAATATTATTCGGATATTGGATAATGAAAGAAAACATGACTTGAAAGATCATTATTCGGAGCCGAGTAAGTTGAGAACACTGACACACACATACAAATTAAAGAAAGAAAGAAACCAGTAGGTGAAACAGATCACAGGGTAAGAGACAGATAGCTCAGGGTGAAGACAGGAAAGGGGAGGAAGAGAGTGAAAAGCGGTTTGGCCTTTGTCAAAGTCAACACTTGACCTTTTGAGGATCAGAATGCGATCGCGTGGGCCGTGTTGCACAAGCTAGTGCGTTGTCAGAGTGTACGAGATGCACGGCGTGTTGGAGTTACCGCAAGTCGTCAGGGTGTCAGTCATCTGTTTGCTTGTTTCGGTGTGTGAGGGTTTTCATAACCTCTGGATTTATTCCGCCTCAGTCTTCACGCCAACACTGACCCGAATTAGCTGGGGGGGGGGGGCTGACGTTGAAGTTTGTCTGTTCTCCAAGAACAAAGTAAACAAAGCAAACAAATCCTCTTAATTGATTCCATTTGGGCTGAGTCAACTCATATCATATAATGAGTAAACAGCTGGAGACGTCAGAGGAATGAAAGACGTTGCTTTCTGTACATGTTGTCAACCTGACTTTCAGTCTCTGTGATGAGAGCAAGGACAGAAATATGCATCAAAACAAGCAGGAATGTGTTTGTGCTCAATTTCCAAAATATAGAGGCCAAATGAAGTGATCGGTTCCTCACGACGTGAGACCCAAGGACCTGAGGGAAGAAATAAACGCGTTGATGTATGAAAAGGTTCAAGAGTTAATGTTGCTGGTACACTGCTCACAAGTTTGCAAGGTGCAGCTGAAATAAATGCTGTGTGCTGTCCAAAATTCAGGCTACTCTCCCATGAGCAATATATACAGATATATAAGATATATAGATATATAGCTATATAGATATATAGCTATATATTTATATATAGTCCTCCCACCCTGTTCATACAAGTGAGAAAATGCTTCTTTTTTTTTTAAACACTCACCAGTGTTAGTTTTCAATTGCTTTCTATATAGGCAAATTATCACTGCTTCCTTTCTCATGTATTTCCATGTGGTGGTGAGAGAGGAGAGCTTCCCTGCTACATGCTATAGCTGTGATGAAGTGTAAATGTGCTGTCCGTGCAATTCCATGACCTCCTGACGCTGCTTCACTTTGGATCCTTTTCTATTGGAGAGTTTACTGAAAACCTTTTGATCAGTTTTTAAATCTTTCAATGAAGAAATAAAGATGTTTGACAGGTATCATTGCAGTAACGCAATTTGCATTACAAACCTTTTAGGAGGCCATAAGTGCCCCGTTTTTTTTTATTCATTTGTTTAGATGATAGTGACACAGCACATTAAATAACATTAGTATACAATACAGAATATAAATATGCCAGAGTTAGAATGCTATTTTCCATCTTGTGTCCCCAGGCAGGTGAGAAATAACATTTACAACAAACATTTAAAAGTTAATGAAGAGTCTAATGTGACGTTAAGATACTTCAATTCATCAACAATGTCAAGCTCCTCCCCGCCGAGGAACACATTATGTCACCTTAGTTTTTTTTGTTTTAGGAACAGTTTGTTTGCTCGTTGTCATTGAAACATATGCATCCCAAAAATAATGTATTAATTTCTACTGTGAAATTTAAGGCTTTTACGGCTTTTGAATTTTGTGGCTACTTACTTTGTTACTTTATTTTCTCTGCAGAGCAAAGCTTGTCTTCAAAATTCCTCATTCTCTCAGGACTTTCATGTGTCTGAGCAGGTAAAGAGAATCAGGAATCAATTGGATAATCACTTTATCTTTGTGGAAACAGAGAGGACATTTACCTGACGTGACTGCACAATATACCAATCAGCCACAACATTAAAACTGGTTGTGAATGTTGTGGAAATTCTAGCAGAGACTATTTAAATAGCCATAAATAGATAATCACCAGTGATGTTATGTAGTGATCAGTGGATATACAGTACAGTATTGTAAACGCATCCCAGCTAATTAATAGGGATTACTCTGTTTGAAACTTTAGGGCCCCTCCTCTGAGAAAACTGCATCTACTATTGCAGCAGTGGAGGTAAAGGCTTATCCCGACATACAGTATATGCATGCAGCAGTTGAGCGGTTTCAGAACCGGTCCATCACTGGACAAACACATTAAATCCCTTGCTTAGACGCAGCCAACTACTGAGCTAATGTGATGCTCACATGAAATAAAAATGAAAATGTTTAAGACGCTCTGTGTTAATGTATCTCATTGTTTTTTTTCCCTCAGTTTTAATTAAAGCTGCAACAATCAAAATCTGTATTTTTAGTCTAGCGCTTGTTGCCCCTGAGTCGGACCCGCTCGCAACACTTGACACCTCGTCTCCCTCGACGACAGCTGTCTCCAGCCCGAGGTAACTTGTAAGACCCAGCGCAGGCACTGTAGAAGCAGATGGCTGGCACCGGCCATCTGCAGTTACACAGGCAACTATGCTGTTCACCCAACTATTTACACAAACTGTCCTTTGTCATCACTGCTTTTGCCGCGACATCCCTATTAACCTACTTTGATATTTAATAATCACTATATGGCCCCAGATTTTCTTGAATACCACCAACAATTACATTATTAGATTATATAAATGATATTAACATACATACAATGCATACATTTTGGTAACATGACAAGATACACTGTGTATTTCAAATAAGCATCTTCCCTGGAACTTAAAACTTGGCTGCAAACACATTCCCCAAACTGAGGCTTTCATAACGTTATAACATTTGAAAATCGCAAGGTTATAGCCAACAATAGTAATTTATCACATTTCCATAATAATTAGTCAAGTGCGAGCCTCATACCCGCCTACAGGAACAAAGGCAGCAGCTGCATCACAAAAGCCAGAGAGCACCAGAAAAACACTGACTTTAAAGTTCTGCCGTTTATCATGGAGAAACAACAAAGGTTGTTAAGGTCACACATTGGAAATGTCATCATTTTGCATTGTTTACTATAGATTATTTTTATTGAAAGCTGAATAAGGAAAAAGACAGAACCTGCATTTCCACCTCTGCGTGATCACTTGAAGTTGAAATGTTCATACATTGTCTAAATATGTTTGTTTTTTTAACAAGTTGAATAAAAATAGTATTAAATTAATTAATTAAACACATGCAGCTCCTCTGGATAATTTCAGGAGACTACCCGGACTTCAGCGCTTTTTAAAAGCTGCTTATGTTGGCAGAATTGTTATTAGTCTAAAAACGAGAGAGACATTTTTTCACATGACAATAACGTGTCCATGGTAGAGTTTAGGGATTCCTTTATACTGAACATAAATAATTGCAGGCTTCTGACTGATTGACATCTGGTAATTAAGACTATGCAATATGGTCAAAAGCTCCGGATCAAGAGATGTTGTAGCCCTTGACTTTTTTATATATTGGCAGCTACAGACGATTCTCTCTTGGTCCTTAACCTCCACCAAATGGCAATAAAATCTCCATTTTACCATTAAGCGTTAGCTTGTTTTGCTGTTATGTAGGAGATTTTATAATCTCAATAAACTTCATGTGAATAGGTTGAATCTGTTGGCGAGGATTCAGATTTTTGGGCAAGACGCCTTCTGGTTTCCATTTCAAGTTTGACCAGTCACGTTGAGGCAGGTAAACAGAGGCCGAATAACTTTGATTATAGGCTTTTTGATTCATCTGCATTCATATGCAGATAAAATAGCCCTAACCCAAACCCCATAACTACTGTCTGTGTTTTGCATCGAGAACTGTTCGACTTGGACTGTAGTGTACATATTGTTATACTTGTAAATTAGATAGATAGATATAAAATATAAGACACATCTTTCGATATAAGGGAGTCTAACACACACCCAATATGGTAAGACAATCTCAAGCCCTACTATAGTACTGAGTCACTATATATAAAAAGAAACAAGTATTTATAATCAGGCTTTTAATGCATTGTATTATACAATTGAGCCTTTATTTCTGGCCATTCGGCGTATGAGATACAGATCGTGCCATCGAACCAGGTTGTACCAATTGACACCACTTCCAACACTGCGTCTTTGAATCACCTTGGGTGGACGAATCAAGTCGCATTAAAAAGGTTTTGCATGTAGCTGTGGCCTTAGGGTGGGCGTACTGGTGACTGATCAACAGGAACAACCACAGAGACCCCCAAACGTTCCCCTAAATAGCTTTCACCTCCTTCCATCTGCCCACTCCCCTTAGGTAGCTTCCTACACCCCTCACCAACCCTGTGTTCCTGGGAAAAAACAGTTTTTGTAACAATCTACCTCAGTGTCTCTGACTGATTTTTTTCCCTGAATGATCACCGTCACTGGCAGTCTAATTAAGACACGTAGGAGTTTTATTGTCTGTGCTATTTTTACTATTAATATGCTGAAATGCAGAGTTCCCATCTCTTTATAGCACACGCCTGCATAGAGTCGGTCTAGAAACCACAGGCTCAATTAGCTGTAGCAAATTATCTGGCCTTTGGCTGAAACACTCCAGTCCTTTGCCAAGCTTTGCCAGCTGTCATGGCAACGGGGTGACACGCTGACATTTTCAGTCGGGCGTGTTTATCACCTCACG
Source organism: Hippoglossus hippoglossus (assembly GCF_009819705.1). Classification (NCBI taxonomy): domain Eukaryota; kingdom Metazoa; phylum Chordata; class Actinopteri; order Pleuronectiformes; family Pleuronectidae; genus Hippoglossus; species Hippoglossus hippoglossus. The sequence continues at coordinate 8,251,577 of NC_047158.1, read as the reverse complement.
CCCTCCCTGCAATGTACACCTCTGACATTTTGGAAGGGGCGGAGCTGGGGCTGTGTACAGAAGCGTCTCTGCCGCCGGCGCAGGTGTCTCTGTTTGCGTGTGTGTGTGTGTGTGTGTGTGTGTGTGTGTGTGTGTGTGTGTGTGTGTGTGTGTGTGTGTGTGTGTGTGTGTGTGTGTGTGTGTGTGTGTGTGTGTGTGTGTGTTCACGAACAGGTACCTATACTCTTGTATGCTCATGTGTATGCATGTATGTAGATCAATGTTGCCATGTGTTTGTCCCCCTCAGGAGTCGGTCTCTCATTTAAGCTGTTGCATCTCATCACTGTGCATCTTTATGCCAAGTGTTGAATCCACCAAAAAAATAAAAAAAATCCAAACATGCTGTGGTACCCTGTAAGTTATCCATTATAAAACCATTATGAATAACTCAGCCGTGTATGATTAATCTTTTCTCATATTGAATGCATGAGTGAAAAAAAAAAAAATCTGTTGTAATAATATGCGTTTGTATTCAGATGCATGTACACAGACCTTGTGCTTAAGTTTCTCGCTCAGTAATTGAAAAGTGAATAGAACAGTGAAGTTGTGGGCTCATGGCTCATGGCCTAATTTGGCAGATGGCTCACTGAATCTCTCCGTGGAACCATTCCCTTAAGTGTGTGCGTGTGCATGTGTGTTTGTGTGTGTCGATTTCTGCTCGTGCAACTCCGTAGAGACAAAGACTCCTCAAAGCGTCCTCCTAACGATTCAAGTTTACATCAGGACCGGCACTGGAAGGTGGAAGCCAGATCGTAGTTTGCGGTTTTGGTGTTGCTTTCACTTTTTTTCCCCCGCTTCTCTCGAGCCTCCTTTACCTTTACCGCTCTGTCCCCCCCTGTGGTCTCCTTCACCTTGCTGGACCTCATTACCTCCTCTGTTTACGTGAAACCTCATCTTATTCCCACACAATCACCAGGTTAATGTGTTCAGTTTAGAAGGTGTCATCCTGAACATTTGCTGGCGTCCCTGCAGTTGAATGTGTGTTCAGTGCCTGTGGAGCAGCAAAAGCCTTGTTGTCGGATTATTCGCAGTTAGCAACAATTTGAACCTCCTCATTTGTTCACTTCTGCTCGTATATTTCAATCCTGACAAGTATATTTTGATCCCATTTCTCACTCCTTAAAAAGGTTCTTTGAGGGATAAGATGAGGACATATTACAGAGATCTGGTGGAATGAACTTCTTCTTAACAAGTCAATGCTTGTACTACTTTATATGGCGAGAAACCTGAAAGTGTGGAAATGTCACTATTAAACTCTCGTACAGCAGATCAGCATTTTAAGAAGCAGTATGTTGTTATCGTTGTCAGGCATGATGAAAATAACGACAACAATTTATCTTTTTATTTTGATTTATTTTATTTCTGAAAAACCATTCAATCCACATTCATCATTTAACAAAAAGGCAAAAAATTGTTTTGGTGCTTTGTGTAAGAAAATAACAGCCTTTCCTCAAATTTTTGATGGTTGGTTGCCAGTAGAGGCGATAAAATGCTTTGTACCAGTGACCTCACAATGTCCTCACAGGAATGCTGTTGAAGTAAAAAAGAGAAAAAATAAGAGAGAGACAGTGAGTGAATGCTGTGTAGTCTGAACATATGGCAGTAGAAAAGAATAATGGAATTGTCGCTCTAAACCCCCAAACCCCCATAAACGTGCCAAAGGGAGGTGTGAGATACATGCATGTCTCCATGTTAACAATCCAAGCACATGGGCTAAAACACTTGCATTCAGAACGAGTGTCCAAACTTGTCTAGCGAGTTTAATGGTGGAAAAGAAGTTGCTGCACCAGATGTTTGGTTCAAATTATTTATCATTGGTGCTCTTTGAGTGTAACATGCAATAAACCAATAAAAGTGCCATCTTCCATTTCCTTCCAGCTGCACTTGCACCTTGCTAGATTTCTATTTTAATGGAAGCAAGGGTGCTTCACTGCAGAGGAAAGACACACAGGCAGATAATTTGTGTGTGTCACAACTGGAAGGTACGCACAATATCCACCTGCCTAAGTACTTTAGCTTCAAATTACTCTAATGATGATTCACCTTAAATAATGTGCACTGATTTTAGCACCACCAATGCACCTGATCACTCTCATTTCAAGTGCATTAATGATTAAACATGCTGGACAACAATTTGATCACACTTGGTGCAACTTTGCGCTCCATGTAAGATCTGTGTGTGTGTTTGGGTTGTGTGGTCAAAACCATAATATAAGGATTGGCATTGTGAGGGTCCTAAAAAAAAACTATTTTTGAAGGTTAAGACTTCAGACAGGAACTTTAGAGAATGTCCGCACAATTGGTTCTGGACTTTTTCCAGACTTTGCCTTTCGCATTAGAAGAACGCAGCAGGGGATTCTCTGGTCAGACGCGTTAACAACAACAAGGGGGATCTCCGTAGCGTTCAGGTGAGGCGTGGTGCAGCATACAAGACATAACTTATACATTCGGCTGTGGAGATCACAGGTTTAGAGCAGATCAACACCAGCGTTGGCCCTTTGGCTCTCTTGACATCTTTTGGCACCACGTTTTCATCTAAAAAGTGAGAAATTTGTCTTCTTTTTGCAGAGCTTTTACAAGGGGGCTGGCAGGAGAAACTCGGGAGAATGTCCTGAGCCTCTCACTCAGTCATTTGCATTCTCACATACAGCCGTGTCTGGATAATGTCAGGAGATTATCTGCAGCTCAACGCATGTCCGAAGGCAGCTTTGTTTTTATGGTTATAGATGGAATTAGGTTTGGCTTGTGGTTAAAGAAGGAGCTTTAAATACATTATATCAGTGCCTGTCCTCACAAGTATAGACTAACTGATGTGTGTTTGTGCACCTGTGCAGAAAGCTGCATGCCTTTTACTCCAGCCTGAATTCTGTTTTTTTCCCAGCAAATTTATTAATTACTCTAATTTCACTAAATGTTGTGCAACAGCTCACTTTTCCGGTGTGAATGTGCTCATCATGGCTCCCACAGATTGTCTCATCCTTTCATCCGCGTCTTTATTTAGACAGTCGTCTGCATTGAGAGGCAGGTTGTGTGTGAGCACCTCCCAGCAAGTGCTCCACGCCGACACGTGTCTGTATGTGTTAATCATGGATGCCTATTTCTCTCTCCCGCTCTGGCCTCCTCCAGACCTCCCATGGCTCTCTCTCTCTCTCTCTCTCTCGCTCGCTGTGTCTCCCCCGCCTCAAGCGAGTGCAGCACAGGTGACACAAGGCAACACGACTAGGATACCAGACATCCATCAGACTGCGAGAGGTAGCAGGAGAGAGAAATTATTACTCAGAGCGAGCAGGCTGCTCAAAGTTATGCAAGAATCTGGTCGCTTTTAGAAGTTTGGCATGATTACGTATTTTCTTGTCTCCCTCAGACATCTTGTGGAGTTTTTTTTTTCTGTGTTGTTCACAACATCTTGATTTGCCAGCTAAGGTGGCCACCTCTCTCACTGTTCAATATCTTTTGTATCTGCATGCTAATGTCTGAAACATACCGTGTAATGGCCTATCCAGTTCGAGTGGGAGTAATGTGCAGGGTAATATCTCCTCTTTGACATCTGCCCTCTGCGATTCTGAGCTTATCCACCTCGCCGCTGTTCCTCGCTGTAGGGCGTTGTAGCTCCGTCTGATGTCCGCTCACGCAACGCACCACTGTTCTCCAAACACACGGGCAAGCACACTCGCACAAATCCAAGATTCACTGCAATTAGTGTCATGTGGTGTGAGCCCACTGCCTCCCACGATTCTAACCACTAAGGTCATTTTTGCAGATGAAGAAAACAAACACTTCCATTTCTGCAAGTTTCAAATCTGCTCAGCAATCCTTGAAACAAACAGAAGACTTCATCCGTTTTACACCGTTGTATTCAGTGTGCTGGTCTCTTTTCATAGCAGCTGTTTCTGCAGAATCTTTGCCTTTTGCTTTCCATCTGTATAAGACATTAAATGTCGCGGATGTTGTTTTAGATGATGGGATAGATCTGCGTTGTTTTATTAAAGAGCAAGTATCAACAGAACTTAATGCACTATATACAAAGTAAACCATATTTTTACATATTTGATGTCCTCGTTCTGCACAAACGTTTACACATTTGGTCGCTGTTTGCCTACAAGGATGTTATTTTTTTGTCTCTGGTACATAATTGAGTACCACTAATGTAGCAAGTTCTGCCTCGTAGCAAAGAAATGGTTTGATCTTTGTTTAAAGTGTGTCAGCTTTTTAGCCCTATTAGTAGTTTGTTCTTCTTTGGGGTTTGTGTAAAGCACAAGGGAGACAGCACTTTAAAAGGTCACTAATGCACTGAGCCTGCCTGCTGAAGGGGAAAAAGGCATGTTGGATGTTTTGTTTGTTCTTTTTGATCTCTCTTTATAGTGAGTTCTCTGGAGATGTGGCTCTACAACATGTGAGGATACCATGTTGTTTTCACTGTGGAGGAGGAGGAGGGGGATGGAGAAAGTGAGAAAACATTTACTGCATCGCATCCTCTACCATTTCTGCATGTAAGTGGTAAGTGGTTAGACATTTCAAAATTAAAAGGAGACAGCAGATGAGGCGAGCTGAAGTCAGAGAAAGGAACGAGGGTCAGAGGTGTCTGGAGTTCTGTGAGTCAACTGATGTAGCCAGGAATACGTTGCCGCGGTTTCAAACAAGCGTATATGCAAGGCAGTGGAGCGGCAAGGTGGGATCACGGCGTCACACAGTCCGAGGGTGGCCCTGCAGATAAGCGCCCGGGCCCCTCAGCTCGGTGCGCTCCCCCGGAGCAAGGAGTGACTGCAGAGTACACCTGGCCTGGCAGCTTCAGACCATCCAGGGACAACTGGGGGAAAGCTTGCTCCTCGGCCGCAACCCAAACTGACAAAGGGAATCATGTGCAGCGGGGGGAGCAAACACAGCGAGGTTGACAGTGTTAATGTGTGACTGCACTATCATGCGGAGCTTCCCGTGTGCATGTGTATGCACGCGTGTGTGTGTGTGTGTGCGTGTTGAGGAGGCTCTGGGGCCGATCTACTAACAGCTGTCCTGCTTTCCTAACCTTTGTGTTTGTCATACCGGGTTAAAGGCAGGGCACGGTGAGGAGAAAAGAAAATAGGTGAAGGGAGAAAAAAGACAAGTGAGAGAAAAAGGTCAGTTTTGAACATAGAGAGAAAATCGTGGTGTGACAGTGTGTGTAAGTCAGAATTGTTAAAGTGTCTGCTGTAGGTTGCAAGCTTTTATAAACCTAAACAAGCTGCCAACTTGCTCGCTGCCCTGCAGACAGCTTCTGCTGTGCTGTTAAGGATGCTACATAAAATTAAATATAACCATCGGATTAATTAGCACTTTAAAAAAGCAACCGGGATGCAGTCGCCTCTTTTCTCACACCACTGATATAAAGGCACCTCACTTCATTTTCACTTTCATTATCCTTTAAAAACACAAAAGACAGTGAATTAATATACTAATACATGGACACCTGGCTGCTATTTTTTTGCTCTATGGCTGTGTCTGAAATACACTAATACACACTCAATGGTTTACTCAATGATGAGCAATACATTGAGATTTTTGACACATTTGAATCCTCGTTATTAAGCGCCAACACTGACAGCTGTTAAATCACACAAAGGTAATTTTCACATCTATAAAATGTGACATTCTGCACTGGGAGCAGAAAGTAGGGTGATGCTGCGGATGCTACTTTTCATGTTCTGTGACTGGTTTTGAGGGACGTGCTGCTAATAATGCATACAATTCATTATCCCATTAGCAGCTGGAGACACACATGGGCTCAGGTTTCTGACTCGAGGAAATGCGGGTGACAACGTGGAAGTTGTCACTTCTTCTCGAGTGTCTCACATTCATCATCTGCCGGGTGCATGTACAGGAAGTACACTGAAAACATTGCTAAAAAAAGGAGCTGTAGTACAATGAAGTGCACAAACAGACTGGAAAGAGAATTCAGGTTAGGTTGCAGACTGCAGACAACAAATGGATCAACACAACACAGTGACACAATTCTGTCCTTCCATTTTCAGGAACTTGTCAGGGGTGGTACGAATGAAATCAAATCTCACATCCTGTACGGACCACTGCGAAATCCATCTCGAATGCTTCTCACCTTTTTTGATAAATTTTTTCTCGAATGCACACTTTGTCTTCCGCCGGGAATATTTCTAGATAAATAAACTTCTAACTAAGAAACTGTTGCCATTAGTGTTTCTGGTATAGTAGTTTTCCTTCTTCATTGCGTGTAAATGTTTTGCTGCACAGTGAGGTTATAATGTGCTGCAAGAAGAAAAGGATGTAAAGCTGTACTTTTTTTATGAGGCCAGGACTCAGCCTGAGAGACATCTCCTCTTCACCCACGAGGTTATAAGTTTTGTTTATTGTAGTCCCTGGTATTTTGACTATACTGACAAAATAGATCTTAACATCATGGTTCAGAAAGTAAAAATCCATCTCATTTTCTGAATCGAGATTTTGATTATCAGCCGAAATATTTTAACCATCTATGGAAGACTTGTCACGAAACAGAGAGTTGTGAAACAATGTTTTTTGCTCCTGTAGAAGTCACAAGTCCGTATGATATCAACTGTGTTTTAAGAGAGATGTTTTTTCAAGGAGAAGTTTGCTTCTACACTACCCACAATCCTTAGTTTATAATTGCAGCATCTCTGATTGGTGGAGCTCACTGTGAGGTTACCACACACGATATGAAACTCTATACATAGACACAAACCATGTCTATACATTGCAACACTATATTAACAACAAGGTTAAATTCAAGATGAAGCACGCTGGACGTTGTTTGGAAGGGATCATTCACAATGGTTTATTGGATGAAGTAGTTTCTTCACCCTTAAAATAACTCTGTACACCTTTGCCTTTTTTCCAATTTTCCAATTCTTTTTTTTTTTCCGCTCCAAATCAAATGTTTAATGGTCACAATTCATCTCATGGTTGGTAGAACTGGTTCTGGGTTATTTTTCTGAAACGTCAATGGAGAAAATGAATGGGAAATTTACTTGCTAAACCACAGTATTTCTAAAAGTGGGCTGTCACTGTAACGTTGTGCTGCTTTCCTTTTGCACAGCAGATTAAATTAGGCAAAAAATAAAAAATAAACATGGCTTCAATTTTCTTACACTTTTAAGTCCATTAGTGTTGAAGAGCAACCACTTTTAACTTAATCAGAATATTTCAAACCAAATCTGGCCTTGTGTCAAACACTAAAACACAACTGGCAGACGCTTCAGTGATGCTCCTGTTTTTTTCCTGCTATATTTGTTGGCGTTAATGTCTTCAAAATTACGTTTGGAATGATTTACAGATGCTGGTGCCATTAAACGAGGCTCCAGCATTCTCATTTGCCCCAAGTGTGCATGTGGTTAGCTTGTTACACGCTGGAGGGAAATGAATAAAACGATACAGAGAGGGATGACTGCCTCCCTTAGCAGCAAAGTAGTGCGGCCCAGCATAGCAGCCAGTGTCACATCCCATTCCTGCCAGGTCTGAGGAATGTCCAGTCCTTGACACTTGTCCAATCCAAGCTATCTCAAGCTCTCTCCTCCAGCTTCACGCCGGCTAATCCCTCCTGACACCTCACACAGCCCCGACAGAGAATCACTCTACCCTGAAAACAATCCAGCCCTCCTCCCTCCCCACCCTAAATCGGCACCAGCCCCCCCTCTCCTTGTGTCTGTCCGTCTTCCTTCTATTTCTCTTTACCCTCCCCTCCCCATCTATCCCTTCCCCATTACTTCTCTCTGTGGCCTACTCTTTCTCTTGTGTCTCCATCTGTCTTTGTCAAGCCATATTCTGCTCCTCTTCTATTTCGCTCAATCTTTCCTCCCCCTGTCTTTTCCCCTCCACCCTCACTTCCTCGCTGGGTATATCACGCCTCTGTTGATGAGAATCTGTGAAAAGACGCCACGGTCGAGGATGAGGAATAGCCTGCATTTCCTTGAGGACTCATCGGCATTCAGAAACTGCATTTTACTCAACTGGGGGATGTTGCCTAAGTTGGAGCGTCTTTATCTCTGAGCGCACCTTTACAGATGGAGAGAAGCTCCGTAGGATCACTTAAAGATGGGAAGGAGAGAGCGCAAACACAGACATCTTTCCCTCGAAACCCATTCACCCTAAATATATTTAACCTTTTTGGGGGGAAAAGAGAAATGAGGGACTGGTTGAAAGGATCTTTTTTTTTATGTTTCCACTGACGGGCTTTCGTTGAAATTCTAAGTTTAAGCAGTGCAAGAAATACACATTTCCAGGCAGGTTAGTTAGTCTCACGGAGCAAATGAGACCCTTAACAGATCATTTTCCCTAATTAGCGTATGTGGGATTCAAGAACTCTCGAGAGACAAGTCACTCAAAAAAATCCCATTTATTATTTAAATGTATTCAACAATTCCAAAAGATAAGATAGACAAACATGTCATAGATTTCATTTACAAGCTGTTTGTTCTTCTCATCATTATCTATAGAGCCTCCCCACCCTACAGAGCACAATCTCATTGGCTGCTGAGTAAAATATCTGTCATTGGCTGTAGCACAGAATAACTCTGAAAAAGAACAATGTAGCTATGGCACGGCACATGCTAAAATGCAGACACCCACTGGTATGCACAGATACATACAAACTCACACGAGCAGACACGCACATGCGTGCGCACACACGCCCTCACGCTCAACACACACAAACGTGCAGTCATAATAGGCCAAGTCACTCACCCAATCAGTTTCATTCTCTAGCAAGCTGTCAGGCCGCCATGTTGAGTAAATATTACCATAATTCCTGTGTGTCAGTGAATATGCAGCTAATGAAGGGATGATATCCACTGAAGCTCAGAGACACTGAAACAGAAAAATTGCCCACTCACTGTTACTGTGCCTGATTGCCCCGTCTACCTCCCCACCGCCGTGCTCACTTCTGGCTCTTAATCTCTCAGTCTTTGTGACTTTCTCTCCCTCGCCCCCTCCTCGCCTCAGAAGCCAGATTTCTATTCCTCTTCTTTTGAACCGCAACCGCGCAGCAGGGAGGAAGAAAGCACGGGCGCTCTTTAACTTGGTTACCTCAGAATCTGAACTCTGATTTTTGCTGGTTGTGCCGTGTAGAGCATCTACGTGACTACAGCTAGAACATCGAAGAGACGATTTGAACTCTACTTTTAATCCAAACAGCAGCAGGACATTGTGTCTTTGTGAAACGTGTGCGGTGGTTTATGGAGAGGCTATTGTCTAGATGAGAGGTCTCTGTTGTCAGATACATTAGAAGGTACAGTGCAGAATATATTGTTATTCTCCACATGAACAATATATATAATAGCCTTGCTATAGCCAGTGATGGAGACAAACACCCGCTGCCATGTAATACTGACAGTCTCAAGTTAAAGAATTCGTTTTCCAGCAGTTACATCTCTGAGCTGCATCACATATAACATCTCACAAACCCATTCTCTCAGTCTAACAAGAAATCTTCACACTGGACAAATATATTCTATTTTTTTAAATCTCATTTGTGTAGAGTATTATGCTTGTCTACAAAATAAAAACACAATCTAAGGGATATTACACGGAAACAACACTACAAGTTTCAGTCAATGGAGTCCACTGACAGTACAGCCGACTGTTGCCGCTGTGGAAAGAAGAGGTGAGATCATCCACTTTTGCAGGGTTTTTCATTTTTGTTGTTGATATTTCTGTGCAATGGAGCAGGGCTGAAGAGGAGAGACTATGAAAGCGAGGAGGTTCTGACACGTCGGCATTATGTCGAGGAGCGCAGAAAAACCAGCCCACTTCCTCCCCACGTCCCACTCCTCCCACGCCGCCGGCCCGTCCCCTCTCAGTGTGTCCTTCGGGAGCTTTGCATCCAGGCTCGGCTACAGAGCCTGGATGCCGTGGCTTGATGGATACGAAGCAGAGGTGTCCGTGATGATGGAGAGATTTAGGAAAACTAGAAAGGATTCCGGCTTTTTAACACACACCCACACCCCCCCAGTCGTACAACTCTTTCTCTCAATCACTTCCCGTCCGACTGTCTCTGTGTGCCTGTGTGCCTTCAGTCTGCGTAAAGGATGAAGCCAGAGAAGGTGCTGTACTTGTTGTTGTTGCCTCCATGGGCTTTGCCTCCGTCCAGTTTGATATAAACCTCGTCGCCTGCGTCCAGATGGAGGATGACGCTGTTGGAGGCGTAGTCATAGTTCTGGTCAGCGTCTTGGGCGATGGCGCTGGCACGAACCTGGAAGAAAGAAGGGGCAGACGAACATGTAGGAGAACAGGTCGTCTCGTTAGATATAGAACATTTCAGGACATTTGCTTAGTTCATTTAGGAAAAGCACTTAATACTCATTCTAAAGTCATTCTCTCACATATTGTCAAATACTCTTTTCACTATTGTGGGTTTGTGTAACTAAATCTGAAGCTCTAACAAACCTCTCAGGCTGCACAGTTATTTAAATACTAGAAAATAATATATTCATCCATCCATTATCTATACCGCCTATCCTTAAAGGGTCGCAGGGGGCTGGAGCAAATCCCACCTGATATCTATAATACATATATATTTTAATGATACAGGAACAAGATCTGCATAAAGTATATACAATCAGGCGAAAGTAGCAGGGGGAGCTGCTACAGCTTGGGAATAGCAGGCGGTTGCGTACACTCCTGAATATAAGTGCCACAGTTCTTATTTATTGATTGATTTATTCTATTCGAGAAAGCCCAGGACTTCAGATCCAGAACACCCGACAAGTTCAAAAAGTGTCAACATTTCCTGAAATCAGATCTTTAATCCGCATCTGCAACCATTTTTTTTCTCAATATCTATTGAAAATATATCAAGATATCGTCATAATTTATCGACCAAAAAACAATCAAGACCAACAAAGCTATGGATAAAAGAAATAGAAAACTAGAAGTCATGAAAAGGAAAACCAAAGAAAACCTAAAACTGTCACTAAACGGAAAAATCACTTGCTGCTGCAGCCCAAAGGGAAATTTGTTGCACAAAAAGAGAACATGTCAGTTTGGGAATACCCAAATAAAAACTATCTTTTCTTGAAATACCAAACCCCAAAGTTTTGCACTGGACACACCAATGGCACAAGTAGTTCTTCATATTGATATTAAACCTACAGGAGCAACCGGAGGGTCAGTCAAACCTCAGGCCGTTCTGTCAAGCAGATTTATGGTTTCAATCTAGCCATCGGCCTTTCATAGAAGACCTAACATTGAGCCTCGGAACAAAAGGTCTGCAGGAGGAGAAAGTTTGAGAAACTAAACAACAGGGCTGACTCTGGGGGCGTCCGACTCTGGAGGAAATTACTGAGAAATACAATATAGGAAAAAACATCAAGGACGCCTGCTGAATATGAGCAGAGGTGACGCATAGAAAAGTGCAACGAGAATCTCTGGTATGAATTTGTATGATGTATGAAAAAAAGCAAAGGAGGAATTTTTACGTTTACCTCTGTCTGACTGTGTGTGTGTGTGTGTGTGTTCCCAATGCGTGTGCGTGTGTGTGTGTGTGTGTTCTGGCTATTTGGAGCAGCTTCTAAATAACCTGTCCTGGCTAATTAAGACCTCCATCACAAACATGCTCCCTCCCGCTCGCTCGCTCTCTGGGGAGGAAAGTAGAGCTTCGGTGCCAAATGGGCGCTGAAAACAATAGATGTGCTTTTCATGCATGTGTGTCGTCGCGTGAAAGAGATTAACACGGCGGTAGATCATCTGTAGGAATGACCTTGTAATGTTATAATGAAGTTGCATGTTTTTAGACACATGCACAACTTTTTGTACCAGTTGTTTTTGCTGAATGAAACTTAAAAAGTAAAGAGACGTACAGTGTAAGTCACACACTGGATGATGCCTGCATATGGGGTGTGCACACAGGTGAGCTTTTAAAATTAATAGTATTCCACTGATTAATACTGCACTCCTATAACATTATTAAATAAAAAATGGACTTTACACGCACCCCTCTGGATCCTCAAGAGGCCTTACGCAACTTTGAGCTTCCCAACACACGTTCATACAGGGTGAGCACTGGAGGACCTCGCTGTCGTTTTTAGTTCCCCAGATTTAAGACAAGTATTGCATTTGTAAAGCACACACCTCCCCTGAGGCCCAACAGTGCATTTAAATTAAAACAAGCCTCATAGCTAAAGCCACATTTCGCTACACATTAGTGCTAGTTGCAGGTTTCTAGCCCTATATGTCCCCGAACAGCGGCTAAAAATAGACTACACCCCATGGAACCACATTTAAATCCACTGGATCCAGATTTTTATTTGGATCAGAATGAAACTGCACAAGCATCGATACCTAAATACGTTTCTTCATCAAGATTCACACATAATTCACTGAGAAATCTAAATTGTTGAAAAATGCGGCACAAGGGAGGATACTGAACAGTCGACCTTCAAATGTTGAGTTACAGTAACTTTGATCACCCAAAATATAAACTTTTTCACCCAGATGTAAACCCAATATGAAATTAAGTGACTGTATCCTCAAAGACATTGTTTCACCTCAAATCCAATGTGCGAGTTTACAGAGCAGAAGCAACAAAAATAATGTTCCACCCACCAAATGCTAATAGTCGGCTTTGTTTGTCTACTAACAAGGAGACCCGCATCAGTCACAACTTGTGTAGAATACAGTCGAACGGGAGGATCATTATTCTCTCCTGAGATGAAAAGGAAAGCGACTGAACATCCTTTAAAGCAGCCACTGGTTAAATAAGCCAATTAGTCACTTAGTCTGGTCACTGGGGTTGAATCAAAATCAATAATTCATGTGTGTTCCAAGTGTTTTCCTGTGGCTCATTATCGGGTCTCTAAAGTCCGCTCTGGCCCTGGCCTCGGTGTTTGCAGACAGCTTTAAATCGGAGCTTTGGGGCGGCCACACAGACATCATCGAGCATGCCCAACAATTCATTTTGGACAATTTAAATAAATATATTTAAGGTTTTATTCAAACAATCCACTTATTCCATAATTAATATCACCCTAATCTCCTTGAAATTATGTTTGGCGCTTTATGCTTCTAATTGAAGTGCTTGTACTCTCACTCAAACACTCTTTTTCTGTGGATTTTGTGATGAATCATTCTTATGAAATTGATACTCTTTTCTTTATTAATTCTAAACTCTCATCTCCTGTTGATTTTTTACCACAACCTGCTGTTGGGAACATACAGTTCCAGATGTGGAGGTTGTGAAGAGGCGTGCAAAGTTTTTTATTAAAACAGCAAATGTAAAGATTTTTATAAACTGAATATTAAGTAGTTTGAATCACTGTTACATGCAATAGATGGATTTGTATCAAGGGAATTATTCGTATAAATCTTCTGTTTTCAAGCTGCTAATGATAGAAGCATAAATCTGAAAATTCTTTCAGGGAAGATTTGAGTGAGTGAAGTGCTTCTCTCCACATCATCACAATGACAAAGAGGCAGACCTACACTGGAAAAAAGCATTGCTGTAAAAAGCATTTAAGTGCTAAGGTGCCATATCTATGACACCTTATGTTGAACCTGGATAAACCAGACTGTTTGTGTTACACACCATCACTTCACAACAACTCATTATATCCATCATAGGTGTGAGATGCAAATATTCATATTCCGCTGCCACAGCTGCTTCTCATGGTCTCTGTTATCTTCCACGATTCAACAATAAATACAGACATTTTCAGAAGTTTCCCCCAAAATGGAAAGTTAATTTAATTACTCGCAGCTAACAATTTATTTTTTCTATTAAACCATTAAGGCATTATTATCCTTTTGCTATCCAACAGATGCTCGTACCTCCGAATGATTTTCCAAACATAGACGAGCTGTTTTCTTCGCGTCGCCTTCAGCTCGCCGCGTTGAATTATGGAGCAGAGGAGCAAGGCTGACACTTCTTCAGCTTTTTTCAGCGACATTATTGATGGTTAGGTAAAAACAACTCGAGTTTGTAATTGAAGGTGATGTGAATAAAAAGGAGCACTTGTGCGTTTGGATAGCATGAAGAATGTGCACATGGAAGGAGCATTTATTAATCGTTTTCAGGCTGCACAGAGAACAAGACAAACTTCTCCACTTCTATCGAAGCACCTGGCTCAGATGAGATGTCTGATCAGGAAAGAAAAGAGAAGATCTGACGTTTTTCTCAAAAGTTTTTAAAAACCACACCGTAGACTGTAGCGGTCGTGTTGGCGTGAAATTAAAGGCTAATCTGAATAATGAAATTCCGAGGTGAGGTTTTAAGATGCAGTAGTAATATATTCAATATTGTACAGTTTTTTTTATTTTTTATTGTTTATCCTCCTGATTAAATCTAGCGCGGCTCATATCGATGTGCAAACAAAGCCTCCTGTTCTGATTCCGAGATGCCTGTGTCCAGTGCATATTAATATAATATGATGTGCCCTGAGTGTGCCAAGTCAACACCATCTTATTAGAGGTTTACCGCTTTTGGGGTTTGGCGGTGGCGGTAGCGGAAGCGGGGGGGGGGGGGGGGGCGCTGGTGATGTCGGCTCAGGTGGATTTGTCAGTTGGGATTTTAATGAAACTTTAACAAAATATTTGCCTTTACAGGTGTTCACACAGAACCCGGGAACCTCAATGTCAGAGATGCGTAATATAACTTAAATTATTATCCTGATTGTTCTTTAAGGAGCTAAATGTACGACTTCTTCAAGGGGTATGTTTCACGATTTTCTTTCTGACGGGCGGAGGAGGTACAAATATAACATCATCCTTTAGTGAGCAAAGCCCTGGTGGAAGTAAACTTCCCCCAAATCCTCATAGTTCTCTCACATTGATATTATTGTTTTGTTTTGCTTCTTTGCTCTAATGGTTTTTATCCCCTTCTGAGACTCTAACTGCCGCAGTCTAGGCCTCCTTCGTTTGCCTTCAATGATAAGCACGCATGAATAAAACCTCTCGCTATTTTTGAAATAATGATCAGGGAGTTTATTTATTTACTGTATAATTTTTTTTTTCTTTCTCTTTCACACAAAGAACTTGTTAGGGATATGAGCCAGAGGTTCAAATGTAGGATATGGCAGACGTATAGCGAGAGATGAGCAGGACTAACAGCCAATTGGCAGTGCGTGACCTTGACACAGAGTATGTAGAGCAACTTTGACAAGACAAACAAAGCATGAGGCTGTGAGCGCTGGCGCCAGCGATGGTAAATGAGGTGTCAGGCAATGTTGTCTTCCTTGTGGCTGCTCGTGCGTGTTTGCATCCGTCACTTCGTCAACGTGATGGCTTTGATTGAACAATATTCTGAGTGGAGACACAAGAAAATTCGAGGCTGCGCTCGGGCTTAATGGATGATGGTGTGCCTGGAAAAGTGAAGAGTGGATCCTCCCTTACTCGTGCGCTGTTTAACTGTGACTATGGACGCCGCAGTTATCAATAATGATGGTTTTTGTTTAAAGATGCTGCCCCGAAGACGTTGCTCCTCGGCCTTCTGGGATTTCCACTACAATCAACAGTTTCAATTGCAATTTATTTAAAAGATGTTTTACACCACTCTCATTTGGCAGCTGCGTTGTTACCATATTGTACGGTTGGCTGCTCTGCTTTCATTATAAGCCATTAAAGCGCACCGTCGATGAAACTGAGGACAATTTGGGGCTCTACGCGTGGTGTCTGGCACAGGAGGAGCCTGCGGAGTCGCTCTGGGACAGTGATCTTACGAGAGGCTTTGTCACTGTGACAAGGACATGTCTCGTGGCTGCTCTGACAGGGATTTGTTGACTTGATGTTGAGCCTCCATTTTGAATCGACGAGTCTATTGGTCCTCTTTAAATCAAAGTGTACTGCTGTCTAATTGTGTTTGAACATTCCAGCCGTGAACTGCATGCTTAATAGCAGCTTAGATGGCTTGCCACTGCTATTGAGCCCGCTCCAACGTTTGACCGCACACACACACACACAAATACACACACTCAATGTGACAGAGAGGCAAACACGCACATCTATATGCCTTCCTGTGCACAGACACACACGTGGGATGCAGGTTTTAATGAAATAATGAGGAGGGCAAACCACGATGGGTTGCCAGAGAGTTGTATTATCAGATAGCATCGGGTCTCCTTACGTGGTACAGGTCTATTTGTTGGAGAATTTAAGAGAAAACATGATAAGAGGTGTGAAATGGTAACAGGAGATTTGCCATCTGTCAGACGAGAGTCGAAAAAGGCCTCCTGAATTAATTTCACCAGCTGTTCTCTTTGTACCTGCTCAGCCTCCTTTTGAAACGGGACGACTTTCCTGCACAAACCTCTCACTGTTTGTTAATGTGCTCACAGCAATGCTGGAGGTGAATCCGGCGTCAGACATTAGTTCATTAGTTTAGATCTAAGTGTTGCAGGAACCGTTAAGGGGCCCGGTGTAACAGGAACACAAAGCGGGTGAGAGGAAGACGACTCCTGGAGATTGCACAGGAAACAGTGGTGGGAGAAAAATAGGCTCCAACTTTGACCTGCGATCCAGCCGGTCTTTTCTCTCCTGCGTCTGACTCATCACACCCCGTTAATTGGTGAGGTACGCTGTCTGCCTCTAGCACCAGCACCTGAACTCTGATCACTACTCGCCGCAGAGGCTTTAACTGTAAAATTGTCCAACTTTGTTCACACCGAGCGTGTTTTTCCAGTGTGCTTCCTAGTAACCCTGAGGCGCTTGGATTTTCCCTTTTTTCTCAAATAGAAAAGACTCCACTGAAAAATGAGGCAAAGTGAGTTTCCGTCTAAGTGTTGGATGATAGGCAAATTGTCAGCTTTGCTCTGACATGCATTATTCATACAGTATCTGATTCATCCTCTCTTACTAGGGAGAGTGTTGATGTTTTACCCATATTCATTTTAAAGGGGGGCAGGTGGTGTTAAACACACTGCGCCGTGCAGCAGACTGAGTCATTTGGAGCCATTGGCTCGCTGCTTTGGGAGGGGATGATCGTGGGTATCGCCCAGGAATGAATTTAGGGGACGGCTAAATGTCAGGGGCGTGTGGAGACACCGAGAGAGAGAGAGAGATGTTTGCATAAGAGGGCCAGGGGCACTTGTCTATCTCCCATATGGCCCTCATTATAATAAAGAAGCCTTGTGAGTCAACACCATTGCATCCTTGAGTCAGCTGGCCACAGGAGGAAACCCATAGCCTATTTTAAACTGTATGTTTTTTTTGTATCTCTCGGTACATGAGATTATACAGCAGTGTTCCACGAGCTGCTGCTGAATGTGAGACGCCAGCTGGGCTCTCATGCCTGTCTGTACAGCACAGTGCAAAATGCTTCAAAAGTAAATTGAATTATTACAGACAAGTGGTGGGCAGTTTTCGGGCAAGTTTAGAAACTTCACCAATAAATGATAGATTTTCTTCCCCGTGCTTGCCGATGACAGCCTGGTGTCATCTTGACATTTCCAATCTGTGTGGTATTTCCTAACAACATGGGCCAATCTTCATTTAATAGCCCTCGCACCTAATTAGGCCAGCTCTAATGTTCCACTCGGCAGAGTGTCAAATCCAATGTCCAATTACACAGCAGATCAAGGCCAAAGGTCCGCCTCCACTACCTCTCAGGCTGATTATAGAAGAAGTGCCACGATGTACATCACACAGAGAGAAACGGGTCTGTCAGAAGAAGGAAGGAGACACACGTGCATGCACATATACACTTAAGGGGATCAATACTGCAGGCAAAGAGGCCGAGGGACTGAGGGAGGCTCTCTCAAACCCTGCCTGTCTATTTCAGACAGAGTCTCTCTGTTGCGCCCGGCGGACACACAGAGGCCTCTCAGTGCTGGAGTCACACCACGATGACGAATAGCAGGGCTGAACATTACCAGAATGTTAAAATCAATCTTAAGTATTGCTGTTTCAGTGGAGATAACCCTAATCCAATAGTCCTTCATATTTTGTTTCCTATCATAAAAATCTGTAAAAACCCCAACCCAGCCTGAGTGATAATCTGTTGAATGATTTCTATTTCTGTTATTCACACATTTCTTTGGAACGTGTGTCAATATCAAATCAAACAGAGCAGACCCTCGTCCAGATGGCTCATCTCCCATGTTTGATGTTTGGATCGACACCGCATGCTAAACACAATTTGCGGGTTTCACCTGGATACACTGCAGCGGGATAAACGGCCGTCATGTGCACCGGAGCTGAAAACCCCTCCTGGAGGTGCCTTCACGAGCGGAGATGGACTGAGGCGATCGCTTTGACAGGAAGATGACACGCGACTGAGCAGAGCTGAGCAACACTTAAGGTTAAAACAGAACCGCTGAAGAGACACTGAAGCGAGGCGAGCCCGAAAAACAAAAAACCTGAGAGAAGGAGGGCGCGCTGAAACCTATTCTGTTACAGTGCAATGCATCACTTGAGAGCGACGCGAGAATATTGATGGCGTTGTGTGTTGTGTGTAAATCGATTGGGTGATACCACAATCCAGATGCTCCATTGCGGCTCTTTTTTTTAAAAATAATGTTTCTTTTTTTAAGATGAAACTTTTTCTGTGAGCTCCTGCAGAGCGGGCGTAGAGGAGAGATGGAGGGCAGAGCACAGTTGGGGTAAGGCAGTGGGTTCGGAGGTAGGGGGTGGGGGGGGGGGGGTGGGGGGGGGGTGCAAGGCCTGTGCGCGTGTGTATGAGCATGTGTGAATGTGTGTGTAGTGAGACTGCAGCAGTAATTGCCAGGGAAGAGCCATGTGCACGAAGGACGTTGAAGCTTATTAAAGAAGGAGACAGAGTGATTATTCACTATGGTCCTCTTGAGAGACTGACGCTGAAGTCATTGCTTTTAATTAACTCTGAAACGGTTTTGCAGATTAATAACAATATTAAGAAGGGAACGGAGAGGAGAAGCGCAAACACATCCTGGATCTGGTTCAAGCTTTTTAATTACAATTAAATAGACTCGATAGCACAATAGCACAATAACTATGTCTTTTTATGTCCTTCTTTTTCTCTCTCCATCTTCCAGTGCCGCCGATACATTTTCCATGCCACTGCCGCGTCTCTCAGGGTGATCGAGGCAGGTCGGAGTAAAGCGCCGATTTTAATGGCGAGAGTTTAGGGTTGGTGGAATACTTGGCAAGCGAGTAAAAGAGCAGGCGATGGAGAAGCCAATAGAGTTCGTGGAGAGGAACTTGGAAAGCAGATAAAGTGTACTGCGCTGAAAATAGATTTCCTTATTTTGTTTGTTTACCAGGAAGCTGACTTTTTGGTCTCGCTAGAAAAGTGTCAAAGTCCCGGGGACAATGCTACGATTCTTCTGTTGCAGTCTGGCAAGGGAAAAGAGGAAGTGGAGAGAAAAACGAGGAGAACCTATGGATGTTGATGTTGAACACAGCTTGGGAGGACCCCTGGAGTGGGAGGAGCACAGGCTGGATGGAAACAGCACTGCAGGGCCTGGAAAGCCTCCGCTTCACTAAAGCCAAAAGATGATAAAATACTAGTATTGTCTGCAATTCCCTGGCCGCCCCTGCTCCACCTCACAGTGCAGCTTTTTGCAGCCTTAATGAGCTGCGACTGCAGGAGCCTTCGCTTGATCTCAGCACTTCATCAATGATGTAGCAAAAGCTGCCCCCAACATTTATAACCATTCACCGTCATTTATACAGATTGAGGCTTTGGGGCCTTCTCTGTCGACCAACGACCTAATAAACACCACAGCAAGTGCACTGCTGCCTGTATGCACGAGCTGCCTGCATAGGACAGAGAGAGGCAGAGAAGCAGTTACCACTTTATAAACATTACACAGGTCTCTGGGGATGCACACTGTGTGCGTCTAACTTAAGTACCTCCACACCCTCCTCTTGGGAGCACAATGAAGCGGGAACAGAAGGCCTTTTATTGGAACATATGTTCTTCTTCCCCTATTATACTGTATATCAATGCTTTTACGCCTACCCATAAACATTCCTGTTGAGTGAGACATTATATGTAGAAGGTGATCGCTGTAACTCTTTTTCTTGCTGGCTATGAACTTGGCAGAGGAGTTAACCTCTAGCTGCCTTGGCAAGACGAACAGATTCACGGAGCCAGTTGTTTTATCTCCACCTTATCATGGTGTCAGCACTTGTAATGTAAGGCCCCGGCCACTTTCTGCTGAACTGTTTATTTCAAATTCTCAGTTCCCCAAAAATCTAAACTTAAGAATACGAAAATGATCTGAAGCAGGTGGCAGCAGCAGTTGGTGGATTTGGATTTCAGGAGGTGGAGGTATTTGTGATGTATCTTGTTTCAAGGATTCATCTCTCTGATGATGGTGAATCAGAAATCCCAAATGTTCATGAAATGGACTATAAACAGGATTTCGTGTGACTTACAGAAACTGTGATATCATTCAACAGTTCAACATGTACAGTAAAAAAAATAATCTGTCACCAGCAACATTACTCATTAGAATACTGTTTATCTATGTGCGCAATTACCTTTTGAATATGAAGATGATAGTTTCAAGACAAGAGAGACATGTCCCTAAATGATCTGGCCATTTTTAACTCCCCTCTGTGTTACAGCAAGGATCTGTGCAGCAACTATGAGTGGCCATATTTCATGTTTTTTCTCAAAATGGTGGTCATCAGGTTAAAGAGTGAAGGACTAAGGATATGTGCATATATGTGTGATGAGCTGCAGTCCAGCAGCAGCAGTGGTGGAGGTGGTTGATCCACGGTGGTGAATCTGAAGCGGTTCACAGTTATAGTTAAAAGGTTTCAAATGTCGATTGAAAATGTCTAAACATCAGTTAATATCAAATTCAAATTTTGGGCTAATTTGTGCGGCGAAAAAATGCCTCCCAATACGAATAAGGATGTTTTTTAAGAAGAGCTGAAGTGCAGGTAACAGCTGAGCTCAGGTAAGAAGAGCGTTCTGTAATCCGTCCAAACATGCATTTCTTTGAAACGAGTTGAAGAAATAATTTAACGCCTCCCTCCTCCTTTCCGCGCAGCCAGAGCACAGTACCTCCTACATATGGGTCATCAAAACATGAACATTAGGAAGGAAATGAACCACATCAGCTTGTCCAGCTGATTTGTTTGCTGATGTCACGCATAGTTTTGCTCTGAAAGCCCAGTCAGCAGCAGCCAGAGGAACACAGGCTCACAGGCAGACGAGCTGCAGGCTCTCAGGTGAGCTCTGATGAAAAATAATACGAGAATACATTTTGGTAATATAATTTAAAGATGTGACTGAGCATCACTGTGGCCCCATGCATGTTATGAAACTCTTGTGTTGCCCAAATCCTCAAAGTGAAAGGGACAGATCCGCAGGATTTCAGATAAGGCAGCAGATTGTTTTATGCCTTTATTTTCTAACAGTGTCTTCAAAATCTATGGCATTTAAAAACTTAATTAGTCATTGTATTCACATTCAGTTCAAGTCCACTTTCTGCAGATTCCCCCTCTGTACCTGCTCATATGTGTGGACACGTGTGCGTGTGAATGAGAACTCAAGACAGAAAGCAAGTGCGAGTATGATTTTGGCCCTCTGTCAAAAATAGAAAGAAAGGTAAAAAACCAAAGCTACGCCCTTGCAAGACACAAAGTGCAGCTGAGCTTGTGGAGCTTATACATTAGAGATGCAGGACAATGTGTGAAATGCAATAAAGGCGCCACTTTAACCTCTTCCTGTTCATGGTGCCTTGTTATATAATGCACTTTAACCCTGAATTGAACTCTCATAGCTTTTGGAAAGTTGTAATTATCAAAGTGACTGATTTTGATTGCAGAAATTTTGCAGGATTGTGTTTTGAGTGTTTAAAGTGTGACAGGCTGCTTCTTTTCAAATTTAACATGAATGCATTTCATTTTTAAAGCAAACTGATTAAGACCCAGTTGCAGCCACAAATCAAACAATGACTGCAAATAATTTTCCTCTTCTTTCCTATTTTTTTATTTGTCACCGGCAAAACGTTATTTCAAAGCCTCTTTGAAGAGAAACGATCTGACGGGCTGATCGGAAAGCTGCAAACTACACTGGCACACATGACCAACCTGAGAGGGACCCCGAGGGGCGCAAAACAAAATTAGCGCCCCATTAAAACGATGCATCAAAGAAGCCGTGAATAGATCATATAGACGTCCTAATGCATTTATCACGACTGCAGAGACCGATGGATGCAGCGGCAACATTATGCGGTGGGTTGGCACAGACGCACAAAGTGTTGTCCAAATATTATCCGTGTAATTTCAATTTACCCCCCCCCCCCCCTCCCCTCGACTCCATACACCTGTACCGAGCGGACATGATCTGATCTAAAAGTTGAGTGTTTTGTCATAGAGACGCGTGCTCTCGTCCATGCAATATTTTATTATTTTTAATAATAATAATATGAATAATGACAATCATGCGTAAAAGACAAATCTCCAAATACAATAGCGCACAACCCCTCCGCACATACACTCCACAAAACAAAAGTAAATGCCACCGCATCTCTACTCCACTACATTTTTTTTTTAATTCCTGCAACTTCTCATCGTCACTTTCAAGTCCAGCACTCCGACACAAAGTGGGGATTAAATTCAAGAAAATTAAAATCCAGCTCAGAGCAGAGGATTAAGAGAAAACACGGGACGCGCGATCGGTCTCCAAATTTTACGGCGTGAGGGCGCACAGACCGGCGCGCACACACCGGCTCACACCCACACCGTGACCGTCCCCTGGATCGCATCGCGGCAATGTCAGGACGCATCATGTGAGGAAGGGGACGCGGGTCGCAACCAGTCAACACGTCTTTATCTCCGGGCGCGCCGGGTGTCACAGCTGTGCGCTCTGGGCTTTGGAGGCGCACGGCAGATGCGCACGCTTGACTCGCAAAGTCACTTTTTATTCACTGGCTTTATGAAGACACAAAAAAAAAAACGCTTCCTGCAAATCTATGGATGTTTAGGACAGAGCCACAGAGGACGTGGAAGAGGAGAGTGAGCCTCAGAGTTTGACATGTTTACACTGGGGAGAGGGAACTTTGAAAGCACTAACCTGGCCGTTCTTGCAGAGGTCTGCCCACATGCTGGTGCCATCCCCTCCTCTCATCAGCACATGGTAGATGAAGAAGTAAGTGCCCGGTATGCTGCAGATGAACTTCCCGGCAAGGCCATCAAAATTGTTGCCCAGGTTGGTGACCACGTCGTCAAACTTGAGGATCTCATAGCCTTCATGGGGGTTCTTAAGCCCTGCGTAGAAGGCCACCCGAGGCACCGTGCTGTAGGTGGCTGTGCTGATAGCTCCATTTCCCCCCAGACCCAAAATCCCAGTCCTTCCCTGATCCCCTCTGTCACCAGGAGGCCCAGCTGGTCCTGGTGGCCCCGGTTCCCCCGGCGGTCCAGGTGGTCCGGGCTTGCCTGGCCGGCCAGGCTTCCCCTGTGGGCCCTGCAGTAAGGTGGAGGGTGGAAGCACGTTGCTGTGGTCGCTCAACGCCTCAGCCTCAGCCTGGAGACTGGTGGAGCTGGTGCTGCTGGCCGGAGTGCCCTTGTTCAGGTAGGGGTCGCACACCATGCGACAGGTGCCCAGCATCTCATAGTGGCTGGCATCTGTACCCACTGAGCTAACGAGCACAGGGATGAGGACCACCAGCACCAGGACCAGCATAACCCCGACGGCAGCCGCCACCAGGGTCTTCCTCCCGATGCTGAGTCGGGGAAGGGGCTGCGCTGCCAGCGTGGGTCTCCCGGGAGCAGCAATGGTGACTGCTTAGTGTGAGGAGCCTGTCACCGAGGAGAGGGACCCAGAGATCCCGAGAAGAGTTGCAGGAGGAGCGGCGAGTGTGTGAGGGTGAGACAGAGACCCACATACACTTGATACACCCCACTACTCTGCTCAGTCACACTTAACTAGGCAACCAGTCACTCACACATACAAAAGACTTAAGGAAGCCCAGGCATACAGAGGGAGACATTCAGCGTGTACTTACAAACACATTCTGACTTGTGGGAAGAAGAAGCAAGAAGGATGCAGAGCCCAGAGGAATGGAGTGAGAGACAGAGGGAGGGAGAGAGAGAGAGAGAGAGAGGGAGGGAGGGAGAGAGATGAGAGTGTGAGAGACACAGAGCAGTCACTGGGTCTGTGTTTGTGCATGTGTGTGTGTATGTGTGTGTGTGTGTGTGTGTGTGGTGAGTTTGTGGTGCCGGATTCTCAGGCTTGGCTTTTTATACGGCAATAGCAGCGGAGCCCCCTCCTCCCCTCTGCTCCCCTATCGAGTGAGAGGTTGGTGTGGTTACGTCCCCTTCTCTCTCTCTCTCTCTCTCTCTCTCTCTCTCTCTCTCTCTCTCTCTCTCTCTCTAGCTCACTGAGAGGAAGGACTCTCATCCCGTTGCATTTCATTCTACCACTCTCCTGAACCACTGAGGAACCAACACAGCCCCCCCCCCCCCCCCCCCCCCCCCCCCCCCCCCCCCCCCTCTTGACCATCTTGCTCCTCTTCTTTCATCCCTCTCTCTTTTTTCTCCCCTTGCTCTCCCTCCTTTCCCCCACTTTTGATGCCGTTTCTCACTCCCTTGCTTTCTCCTCTCTCTCATCAGCATCCAGCCTCTAAAAATAAAGACGGAGATGTGGAAAGACAGTCTTTTTTTTTTTCTTTTTCTTTTTCCGGACGTGGGCTCTAAAGATTCATGCGTACATGTGCACAGACACAAGACAACACTTAAATCTGCTAAACCAGCTCCTCCAATAAAAAAAAAGGTGCTAATTACAGAAGTTAATGCCAAGAGGGAACTCACGAGCCAGCAACCTCATCTGTACGACGCAAACAGAAAATGAAACTACATGTGTAGAGGATGTATTAAAACTTTTTTAAATGATCTTTGTGGCACCTCACAAGGGGCCACTTTTTAAGGGCAAAGGCAGCAAATCTATTCTTCCGTTAGGGGCCACTGACATCTGCTGTTATTTTATTCCCCCTCTTTGCCTTTCCCCTATGTCAATAACTGTGTTTCTCCACCTGAATGCGCTGACACTCTTATTGGTGTCTTTTTTTAGGTATTGATTTCATGGTTTTTATCAAATTAAGGGTCCTGGTTGGGAGAGAAAAAAATCCATATGCAGCAATGATGTCATTTGTTTGACATTTTCATCCCTTACAGTGATTAATGGTGAAGTAAGAAAGCAAATAATAAAGTCTGCAGATGGCAAACAAACATATGTCATCATGTGAGATCCGTGGTGTGTTTGCGAAGACGTCGGCCTAATGCAGTCAAATGGACAAACACGATCAAGACAGGCGGGAGAATATGGCACGTTCATGTCAATAGGAAGTGCCAGTTGGGAAACGGGTGTTCACGAGAGCTAATGGTGAAAACAGCAGGAGAATGCAGGCTGTTTTTTCCCCTTTGAATTCCAATTTGAAGCCGATACAACTGTTCAACTCAGCACCACAAACAACCAAACAGTGTGCAGTGTTGTATTTAGTAGCAGATTGTGAATTCATTATCAACTTGAATGGAACTCAGTCGAGCAGCAACCTCAGCCAAGGCCCAACAGTCCCCTTGGATTCAATCAAGCTGCACCAAATTGCACACGTGTGTCGATATTAGTCCCCGAAGTATGGCGGATTTCTTTCATCCAGATCCATGAATGATTTTCCTGGGAAACTGATGAAAATGTCTTGATTAGGAATTACTAGATCTATCCCTTTGTCCATGATTTAATGGGTTCCTTGTTGGACCATGTCCCATCTTTCCAACAAGTTTAGTGGAAATCCTTTCAGTCGTTTGTTTTGTGTGTAATCCTGCTGACAAACAAACCATCCAACCAACAAACAAACGACAGGGGAGAAGACATAACGGACACAGACGACACGTATCAAACCATTGTCTTCATTTTCTTTCGCTTTTCTTTTGGATACGTCGGCAGGTAATTGGTCCACCAGGTGTTTCTGCTGATAAATTCCATTGCCTCAGTTTAAACTTTAAATCTGCAAGATCTTTCAGGCTCTTTCCACATGTCGTGGTTGCCTGTCTCCGGGACTGCTTTGTGCCGGAGCTGGGCCGAGCTCTTGTGACGGATTGAGATGGATCAGTGAGCAGGAGGCCTGAATATTTGCTACCACTGTTCTTGACATGTCACCAGTTCTCTGTCTCTTCGTCATCATTTAGTTTAAGTAGCAAACTCACGGCCTCACCAGTTGGATGTCTAATTTATCACTGAGTCTGTAAGACATACCCAAATAACAGGCACAACAGGTGTTCCTCCAATGCATATTTGCCTGTTTTTGTTTTGTTCCTGCGGTTACAGACATGGAGTTTGCCTATATGAAGAAGCACACAAGGCCTAGATTGGTTTTTGGGTTTGTTTAGGTGGGAGTGGGGGGGGGGGCATTGTTTGTTCTCCTCACCTGCCAGCTGGAACTGCCAGTCAGATCAGTTTGCCCCAAATCTCTAAATCTCTGAACCACTGAGATCAATGCACACCGGAGAGGACAAACAGAGAGTGATAGCAATGAAAGAGAGAAAAGAAAGATGGGTAGACGAGCATCGCAGAGGCAGAAGGGGAGCAAGGTAAGACATGGAGAGGGAGTTAACTGCTGTGACAGCTGAGCTTTATATCAGTGGAGCTGGTTTGTTTTGCTTGATTTGTCGGAGCATACGGAGAGAATCCAGGAGTGCCAATGACAGTCGTTGTGAAACAGAGTTTAATGGAAGTGATGGCATGTTTTGAAAGCAAAATAACTGCATATGGCAGAAACAGATTTTCAGGAGCTGAGATGCTTTTTTTGTGACGCCTCACAAATGTCAGTTTTTGGAAGGACAGCGTTCCTGTCCAGCTCCAAGAGTTAATCTTTGATGTAAACCTGTTCTAATGTCATGCAATGTCATTCCGTAACCTTCGGTGCAATATGGTAGAAAAAAACTGATTTACTTTTTTTAAGTCCCCCTCTGTGGAAAATCAGGTTTTCAAATATGTCAACATGTCCTCCTTGTGGCTTTTATATGGTAAAAGATATATTTTGAGTATTTTCCTTTTAACAACAAATGCCATCTGAAGAGACCGGATTCAGCGTTTGAGATGTCCCAAATCTAATAAACTTATCCTTAGTAACTTAGTAACTGGAAAAGGCTCCTCAGCTGCGGTGAGGGTGGGGAGACGAGAGTTGTGGTGGGGTCATATTAGCATATTCATAAGTATATGCTAATATATATATATATATGAAAATATGAAATATAAACCCCAGTCATGAAATGACGAATGCATGTGTGAAATCACATGTTTGATGGCAAACCTTTTGAATATGTAGTTTTAAGGAACAAATCAGAGTTTTTTGCGGAGTGGGACTTTTAGAGAATACCATTATTTACAGGAATTAAATTGTAAAAAGCTTAGTATTGAGAAACTTAAAGAAAAGTGTGGGATTTAAAAATTTAAATTTGTCCTGAAGTTACCACGAGATCAATAAAGTATCTATCTATCTATCCATCTATCCATCTATCCATCCATCCACAGGAATTCAATTGAAATTGAAATAAACTTATGCAAACAAAATGCAATCTGCATAATTCAACTTTTGAATTAAAATACTTTGATAAATAGATAGATAGGCAATATACAAATACAATTGAGTAGAATGCAGTTGAATACAAGGTACACAATGTAGATTCAAATTCATTGTAAACACTGTAAATAGACTGTATAGTAATTTGCTCACAAAACTGAGATGTGTTGTAAGTTTACAAGATTACAGTAAAAAAAAAAAAGCATAATTATTTCAAGTGATACATTGTAACTCTAAAATACAATAATAAAGTGTGAAGCTGCTGCCAGTTAAGTACTGTTAATATACAGATACAAGTTTAACAGTGTAGGGTTCAGTCTCCAGTGATGGCACAATGGTCATTATTACAAAAATAAGATAAATGTCCAAACATTCAGTTATATTAGGCACAGACTATAACGAGGGCGACAGCTTCTGGAACCCGGAGCAGATGTGAGGACAAGGAGCAGGAAACAGCAACCTGCAGTAGCCCCGTGTCCAGGCATCAGCCACATCCAAACACACCTCAAAAGCTTTTAATCACTTTGTTCTCACTGCTTACAAAGAGATGGGGAGTCAGAGCAAATGTTTCCAAGAGTTTCAGAAGTACACACGGGAAAACCATATAACATAGAGGAGTGAAAAAAAAAAAAAATAGATTTCATTTTCTTCCATGAGGAAAGTTTAACAGGTCAAAGAAACAGAACAACATCACAAACATGCCAGCAAACACACTAGAAGCCTCATCTCTGGTTGAGTTTGTGTCTCTGATTGCTTCCCTTGTGTTGCTCCTGGCCAAAGCTTATCAAAGAGCTCCTTTCATAAGTGCCAGGATCAAGCCACTGCTGTGACTGCTTGGCACCCACTGAGGTGGTTTGGAGATGGTGAGGGGCGGCTGGGGGGGGCTTAAAAACAAAGACGGCGAGGCAGAGGAAGTCAGAATTGACGAGAGCAAGTGAAGGGGAGATGGCGCATTTGTGCATTTAAAGGAAAATTGGAAAAGGAAAGAGGCTGAGTTCGGAGGGGGAATTGTCCACTTTTTTTTTGTGGAATAAGTGTGTTTCTGCTCCAGAG
Organism: Hippoglossus hippoglossus; assembly: GCF_009819705.1. Classification (NCBI taxonomy): domain Eukaryota; kingdom Metazoa; phylum Chordata; class Actinopteri; order Pleuronectiformes; family Pleuronectidae; genus Hippoglossus; species Hippoglossus hippoglossus. The sequence goes on along the minus strand of NC_047158.1, from coordinate 8,223,021 downwards.
AAGGGGGAAAGAGGGCATTTGTTTTTGAGTCTGGGGAGGAACTGTTTTATATACAGTATGCGCTGCGGAAATTAATATGTATTTGCTTTAAGCCTTCTCTGGCTTCAGGGATTTCTTGCTGAACATGCACTTTAATGCACAGGATATCCAGGTGAATGCAGGAGCGGTGAAGGACATGACTCTGGAGGAAAAGAGCAACACACACAGAAACACACAGACACACAAGCCCTGCAGAAATCCCCTCAGGCCGTGTGTTCTTCCTCACCACAGGAGCCGCGGGTCTATCAAGCCTGACGTCTGCCCCGTCCACTACAGCATGTGACAGCGTTGCATTTTTACGCGACATAATAACTGACTTTGCAAACCGGAGCTTGTCCAGAGTTTGTCTGGTGTTCCTTTGTGTTTGCGGGGGGGGGGGGGGGGGTTCATGTTTGCATAGTGGTACCTCACACCAAAGTGATTATGACATGTCGCAAGCACTTTGCATGTTATGTCACATGCAGTCAAATCAGCCTGATTGCTTTTCAGTGCAATGAGATGAGCACGGTCGCATGCTCTGTGTGCAAGATTATGGAATATTTACTATCTAATTACACACATACAGTTGTCTGCCAAGAGTACAGCTACTGTAGAGACAGTCGGGTGAAGATGTTCAGGAAAATTGAACTCTGTCATCCATGAATGTGGCTTGATCTTTAGTCCTTGTTTACACGTTGTCTTCTTTTTTCCTTGACTAAGCAGCAGAGCTCCGAGGAAATAGTTGTTTAACTCCTTGTCCTCCGTCTGCAGAGTGAACAGAGGTGAGAAACTGCGGAGTTGCTCTTTGGCTGACATGCTGCAGGGTCGGCTAATATATCCAGGTATCATAATGAATGTGATGACGTACGTGTGTGTGTGTGTGTGAGTGAGATTCATGCTCCCTCTGCCTTGCCTGCAGCGAGCTCTTCGTGGCTTCACTCGCTCTTGCCTTCTCTCCCCCCAGGCTCCCAAATGATGGGATGACCTTTCCACCTCGGCCAGGACTGCAGCGTCACTCACAGCGTGAAGTGAGAACTCATCTCCTTGCTAAACACTTCACAGCGCTCTCCTCTCCACCTCCCCTCCTCCTCTTGCATCTGATTTGAATCCTGCCTCAGAAGAAAGGTCCGAATTCTAAATTCCAGGGGATACATTTCATTTGCAACACTTACTGTCTGTCCTACGAGTCCGGAAATGCCTAATAGGCCGAATATGAAACGCGTAATTTTTCAGGATTCTATTCAGCATTTAACTGAATGAATAAAGGCGACTATAGGTGTGCAAATAAATACATGTTTTCTGACAAGGAAATTACATAAAGACAATTCTTTTTTCCTCCTTTTGTTTCTTTTTGAAACATTAACCTAAAATGAGTAGGTACACATGATCAAATATTATTGACCTCTCATTAGTCCTATTGCTTTCACTTCAAGGTCCTGAAATTCAAAGTTTCTACATTTTACTTTGCAAAAACCTGCCAAGTGTTAGAACTGCTTTGACTTAAATGAATTAAGCCTGAGATTGCAACTGTTTTTGACAGTTTATAAAACCTCTTATGAGCTGTGAACCAACAACTGAACAAACCCACTATTTTAGAACCCACGAAACAAAATCTGCGTGTCAATAACTTCAGATTTTTTTTTGCGTCAGTCTCTCTTTCTGTCTTTGTTCTCCTTCTTCTTGTCTGACCCAGGGGAAGTCCCAGGGTGGTTTCCTTCATCCAGGCATTGAAGACAAGAACCTGTCAAAACCTCAGCTGGAGTCCAGTGCAGACTCTCTGTGGCCTGGTTTTGCCCTCAACATGGCAGGACTGCAGCAGAGAACCCACAGAGGAATATTCTGTCCCGGGGGGAAGAGAATCGAGCTTCTGCAGAACTGACAACTTCCCCAGAGGTGAGACAAAGGGAGGAGACAAAGAGTGTTAAGAGTAATGTTTAATCTGCAGCGGCCGATGCATTTATCACGTGAAAACATGCTCATCGTTTCATGTTTAAAAAGCCGTGTGCAGGGAAAGCACAAGTGATAAAAAAGACGCTTGAGATACCCTCAGATTTATCAATGAAGTGCACCAGCTGCTGTGCTTGAAAAAATGATCTCAATAATATGTATTTCTCATACTTAAAATAATATTTTGACATTTAGGTGCATTTACAGCCACATTTCCACTGCAGGAACCTTCCCCACGAACAGGAAAAGGAACTCTGTGTGTTCCCAAGGCAACAAAGGAAACAAGATCTACCAGCTGCTGACTTGTTATTTGTTTAATCTGTACAAAAAGCAAAAGACACGTCAGTGTTGCTATAACAACAATAAACACGTGGTCAAGGTTGTGGATTGTTCACGGTCAGGTTAAATCTAGGAAAAGATTGTGGAGTCAAAATAAGTTCTTCATTATGAGGTCTTCATGTGGTTAAGGCTGTTGAACATCCACAGATAAAAGAAACAACTAACTCCAGGTTCTCCCTCGTCTTTGTGAGGCTTTGTTTGTTGCCCTTAAATAGCACAGTGAACCCGGAATTACTGTAAATTATATTTAATGATGATTGTGTTGCCTCATTAATAATAAAATAACCGAGTTAGAAGGCAATAATTGCACAAGTACACAAAAGGTCAAGGCTCTGTACAGGAAACCAATGCATAATGAACATTTTATCTGCGAGTTCATTGAACCTGCGGGATGAAAATCAGTGGATGTGTACGATATGTGGGTTATGGGAGCAGAAGCAATAAATCTTCCTGAAAAGCAATTAAGAACTAATGCAGAAAAAAGCACATTTCTATCTATTTAGAAATATGACCCTGCCTACACGTCATGTAAAACACTTCATGGGCTTCTCTGTACAATGTCATATGGAGTCATCCTCACCGCCCAATCTCCTCCCTGACTGTTCACCCTCTCCCCTCACCCATGGGCCCCACTGACTTCCAACCTCTCACCCCAGCCAGCTACACAACCCCACCATTCTTCTGTCTCACGGCAAGGCCCTGTTCACGCAGCATTAAGTATTATGCAATATGTATTTATGTATATGAAGTCCACCCCGATGAATCATTTGCAACGAGGAGGGAATTTCTGCTGAACTCTGCCGAAGCTCCTGTCCCTTAAGCTCCCGTGTCACACTGCAGGCCTGTCCCCCAGCTTAGTTATACTGTAGATCATAAAGCCATCAGGGAGGGGAGAGTACAGTACAAAACATCATTAATATAAAAATCATTAATATGGATCTGGGAGCAGGGAGAGTACATCCTGAAATAATGAGAAACCCATGATTACTAATGCTGTATCTCCACATTTGGATACACATTTATTATTAATCATTAAAAAATAAGTGTGAATCATTGTGCTGTATTTTTGGGGAACTTTTGCTGCAGCCTCTGGACGATACCGTGAAGTATTTACTGGATACCGGTCCATGAGACACTGCACCTCCCGTACAGGAACTGCTGATCTTGACCTTGCATGTGTCTTTTAATGATTCAGGTTTTTCTCCACTCAGGAAAAAAATGGGTTTTCATTTGGCTGAGCATACTTTCCAGTGAAACCCGCTGAAACCCATGAGTGAGCTGACCACCTGACAACACACCTGGATCCGAAATCGTTCCAAATTTCTCCCGTGAGATTGAGAGAGACGGAGTGAAAGGAAGGCGGGGGGGGGGGGGAGGGAGAGAGAGAGAGAGTTAGAGAGGGAGAGGGAGTGCAAAGGGCAGCAACCCAAAAAGCAGTGGTTCCCTCCCTCCTCTCTCCATACAGCATGGCAGTTAATTTAAATTCTGCAAGGAGACAACCCATAAATCACCTCCATTCTGACTAATGGCTTCTGCACTCAGGGAAAACTCTCGCCTCTCTACCTCGAGACATTATACACTGTAAAAAATACAGGCTACACTTGGTTTTAGAGCCCTGGTGTCTATGTGCAAGTGTATGTATGTGTATATATAGATATAATACCACTTTTCCGTTGTGTGAGGGAGCAGCTCTACTAAAGAGTCAGCAGCTCGACTAACCCCTCCACGTGAGCAGCTTTCACAAGAGGCAGAAATCCCCCTGTGTCGATCCATAATTAGCGCCCATAACTGCAATGTCTGGCGTAGGAAGCGTGTGACACGAAACTCACCTTGGACTGGATTCCCAAAAAACTCACCCGGGGTTAGCACAGTTGCACTGCTCACCCAGATTTGTGAGTTATGTGAGTCATTCAAGCTTCTGTGAATTTGTTTTCCCATACTCTAAGTGGTAGTACCTCGGGGACTTTGCAAAGTTAGAAGTTGATGAGTTCCAAGCAAAGTGTGTTTTTGCAGTATTACTCAAATGTTCTCTTTTTCAATGACAGAAAAATTGCGAGGAATTCAAGAACGGCAATAGCTTTCAATATTTAGATTGATTTATTTGCATTTCAGTGGAGAAAACATGACAGTATGATTTTCAACATAATTTAGCATTTAATGTCTCAATTTCCCCTCATTTACTTCCATCATGTCTCATTTCGTAGAAGGCAGCCGTTACCTGTTTATGATAGTAAACAAACTATAAACACAGTATGAAGAAAATATTTATCTTAAGGGTGTATTTCTAAAATAGAATACAAATATTTTTGCAATGAGAGACTCATGTTTTGTCTCTGTACTTTTCAAAACACAGCACTGACAAAATGACAGAGTTCCATTCTCTTTGTAATGTTAAATTCTAAATAAATAATATCCAAGTTTTGATTTAATTTATTTCCAAAGCTGAAATATCAGAGGGGCTGGGGAGAAAGAAGTTTGAGTGACATCCCCTGAGGTAATTTATCAGATTTTACCAAACCGCAGCTGCCAGTTCGAGGGTCAAAGGTCAAGGTCACCGTGACCTCACCATATCTCAGCCTGGAGAGAATTTCATTGCATCTGGTACACACGTGCACTTGGACTCAAAGGTGAACTGAATGGAATGTGGTGGTCGGAGGTCAAAGGTCAGGGTCACAGACACCTCATGAAACACATTTTTCTTTCATGGGTGAAGATTCCCTCCACCAATTATAGCACAGTTTAACACACATTTCTAACAGGATAAAGAGGTGGTAGGAAGCGTTAGCATTTTTTATTCAAAAGGTCAAAGGTCAGCCTTACTGTGACATAGCATCCATTATTCAACGCGGTAACTCAGGAACAATGGGGGCCAGTGATTTATGTACAAAAAAAAGATATGTAACGATATAACTGTCACTGCCCACGTACGTCAATGCATCCTTTACATTGGCATGGTTGTTAAACAATACACCCACTAGAGGGCAGCGCAGAGTCGAGCGTTTCTGACATCAATAAAAATGGCAACAATCAAGGAGGTTGTGATAACGTACCGAATAAGAAAGAGGACAAAGTAACTGTGGCCAGTTGACCAGGCGTAGTAACATCATATAGATGCTTGTAGTTTCTCAGCAGCAGTTAATATCTCCCTCTTGTTCTATGGTTGTCTCACTTGTTCTCTTGGCTACACTGCACCCCCCCCATCATTTCTGGTGGCACTGCTTCATTTTGTCTGTGTCTTCTGTATCTGTAAGCTTTCAGAAAAAAAAAACTCATGAAGTGTGATCTGTCCGTTTACAGATACATAGGTAATGTAGAGCATCAATTATTTTACAACTATAAGGCATCTTAGTCTACATCCATCCTACTATGTTTTCATTTGAAAATGTATCAACTAGTTCTAAAGCGCTGAAATGGAGAAGTTTGGAAACGCTGCCTGCTCCGTTTTAGTGTGAAAACTCTGGGGCTGCGTTTTTGTCTGGACGGGCAGAAACTGAGACTCACAACTGCTCTCTGATTGGGTCTTTACGATCCGAACGTAGCCTTCGCTGATTCGTCAGGCTCCTATCTCATGACGCCCTTCCACAAGAAAACAACCGGCATTAATCTCGGCTAACACTGTAGAGAGCAGCATGGATAATCCATTCTAAAAGTTGCTGACCCTGTTGTCTTTGCTTACAGCTGTTGTGCAATTGAATTCTGCATTTTTCAATGGTACAACTGCTCCTGTGAACCTGTGCATACCTTCCTTATACACCAGCACGCGCATGCCCAGTCTATGTGAGTGGTCACGTGACAGGCATTAAAACTGATACAGAGCCAAAATGCTAGTGTGGCCAGAGACATAATACTATGGATTTAGCCCTAGTTTATATGTATATATTATATTAGTGCTTAAAGCCTGTAAACAGACTTTGAAGTTTTTGACTTCTCCTTTAAGTGCAAAGACTCTTTACAACTCCGACATCAACTGCCAACCCCATTAACACAGCCAGGCCACTACCAACAAACATACAAACCTTAGAGTGTTTTTCAGAGCAGACATTGACGACTTTTGAATGTGTGTGTGGGGGCAGAGCTGTCCCTCGGTGATGATGGGGGACGCAGCACCTCAGGGCACCTCTTTGCTTCTTCGCGCCCCCTCATGAACTGTCACTACTCATTAGAGAGCAGAGAGATATGACTGACATGCTCAGTGTAGCTAAAAACAATTGTCATATGATTTGTGTTAATATTTCATTTACACAAACAGTACAAAGAAAAAAAACTGTCTTGCCTTGTGGAAATACTGTGTGTGCTTGTGTGTGTGTGTGCGTGCGTGTTGTTTATTTCTTTCACTTTTCCAACAGCATTAAAAATTAAACGAATACAAACTTTAGGATTTGATTTATTTATGGCGTATTGCTAACAAAAATTAGCTTTGCATTTCTAAGCGCTGAACAGCTTCTTTAGATTTAATAGTCGGCGTGCAGAGAGCTCTTTCCAGCTGTAACAAAATGTGGTCCAAAGCAAATGGCAAATACCAAATCCAGCACCAGACATGCCGGCCCCAGGGATCCATTCAGAGACCAGGGGAAGAACAGGGTGCTCTCCACTCTGTATGCAGCTGCACACTGTGGGCATTTACTCTATACGCACCCGATGAGATGGGGCTATCGTTTGTGCAGTGACCTGGAGTAACCGGCTTCCACCAGCTCTGGCTCTTATTTCCTCCAAGTAACACAGATGACCTCCAGCTGTTATTGGGGCCTCTGACCCCCCCCCCCCGTGGGTCATACATGTGTTTTAAAACTCCACTACACGCTTTCTCGACTGCACTGTTTCCTGCTGGGATCTGACAAAAGATTTAGTGGAGATATATAGCCATGGGGGCGCAACACAGGCCACCACACTGAGCACCCCCCCCACCCCCCCACCCCCGGAACGCCAAGAGTCACGGCTTCCTCTCTTGGTTGAACGTCCAGCTGTGCAGGAGAGATATAGAGCCTGCTGTCGCCAACATCCAAACACCGTCATGGCACCTGCAGCTCCCTCCAGACTCAAACAGCTGGGCTATGTGCTGCACCTGAATGACCGTAGCGGCCGCAGTGGTTCACCGCAGTGGTCCCTCCCGCTGCTCGCCCGTCCCCCTGACTAATAATGACCACGATCAATCATACGTGAGGCCTCCCTGCGAGAATACCACACGAGATCAAAACCGAGGTACGAAACCCCCACCGGCCAAGCAGGTGTTAAGGTTGGGTTTTCATTCAGGGAACAGAATGCAGGGGTCAGACGAGCAGCACGCCACGTGACGTCATTCATTGCGTTTGACTCCTCGTTTTCGTTTTTTTTTTTTTCATCATGAAACCCCCTTTTCTTTCATCCCATCGGACGTGATTCTCCTCTTGTGAGTTTTCCCTCTCCTCTCTGAAGCCGCTGGTCCTGTAATCCAATCTCATTAGCCCTATGAATGGAAGGCTCTCCGTGTGAATCCATTAAGGAGGCTTCTCTTTGGCTCTGTCTCTGTAATCTCACTAACCCTGTGGGATTAATCACCCACAGAGAGCAGAAATCGATCCATTTAATCACTAAAAGATGTGACAAAAAAAAAAAAACGAGAACGCTGTAACTTGGGGATATGGTGGGAAATTATTGGCCAATTGAAATTCATTGGAGGGCGAGGTAGGAGAAACACACAGAGAGAGAGAGAGAGAGAGAGAGAGAGAGAGAGAGAGAGAGACTTATGGAAACCAGTAGTCTAGCAGCGTTATGATGCGATCCTTCCACTTTTTTTTTTCCCTGCTATTTGTGTGTAGGAAGGAGGCTTTTTATTTGCTCGGTAAACAGTGAAGGAAGTAATATAAAAAAAGAAATGATTGAAGCCCGCACAATGAGTTTGACCAAAACAATCTTGTCATTTATTACAAGTGAACAAGGCTTTCATATACGACTGCATCATGTTCCGCGCCACTCACTTTGTTTGTGCGTGTGCATGTTCGGCAGAGGTGTGTATTTGAGAAATGAGGCCAGGGTCCGCTGTGATGTGTTGTAACATTTAAGGTTTGATGATGCCTCTGCGGGCCCATAATGAGAAGGAATGAGGGTCGCCCGGCTACGTTAACCCGCTAATAAAATCTGCCTTCCTTTAAAGGGTGTTAGAAAACCACAATTACCCCCTTGACATTTTTTACTGCATGATTTATGAACTAAATATTGAATCTCCCTCGCTCACCCTTATTCTGGCTACAGAGTAATAACGGGAAGTTAAGGGGCAGTATTGATTGGCTAAAAAGTGGTGTTTGATTTGCCACAGACCTGCAGATGAATGGAGAGGAGAGGAGAGAGGAGCTCGGCTCACCTCAACTCAGCTATTGATGAGCTTTTTCCTCTCCCACGGCCCTCCACCATGCAGCCCCCTGGCCGTCTGGACACCCGCCACGTGTGAACAAGCTTTCAGCTCACATCATCTTCTCCACTTCCACCTATAATTGGCCATATGTGTCACCAGTACCCTGCTGCTGCTGCTGCTGCTGCTTCTGCTGGAGGGGAGAGAATGGAAGATCACAGCTTTGACAAGGTGATTGTTCGGGGGGGCTCTTGCTTTGACGTGTCAGGTAAACCACATCTCGGCAAACACTTCTGAAGTCCTAAACCTCCTTGCCACTTAAATGAGAATTAAGTAACCCGTTGTTTAATGAGCATCTGCTGGTTTTTCTAACTTCTGAATGTAAAGCAGTTGCTGGACTATAGCAGCGAGATAATGTGGTGGGTGTAAACTTTAAGCACTTGTCCTTCACACGCAGTCCGGACATAATGAGATATTTATACCATCTCGGGAGGATATTTCTAGTACCTCTGCTGTGGACAGAAAATCTACATTAGATCATCAGTAGGCCAGCCACTGAATAAGCTGAATACATAATGCCCCAAAGTGGCCCATGGTATGTGGTATTCATTGAGCATTCATTAACCTTTACCGCTGCTGCAGCAGTTATCTGCATTAAGTAGTGAGGTCGGCGTTCAGACAGGTTATCAGGTAAAAATCACTGGATAGAGAAACCCTGCTCAAACAAACTCAAAACACAAGTCAATTATATAATGTGTTATCGAGTGTCATCTTGCATTTCTATTATTATTATTTCAGTCTGCGGAATTCGCTGTCAGTGAAATTGGCTGTGAATGTGTCAGAGAGGGAGACGGGGGGGGGGGGGGGAAAGGTCAGAGTTTGGAGGAGGGTCGGTCCCTCATCCCTCGTCTGAAAGGCAAATGTCACACCAGCGAGCCGTGAGGCGGCTAAAGAGTGCAGGAGAAAGGGTGAGTGGAGGGATGGGTAGAGTGAGCGTGGGGAGAACAAGTAGAGGGCGGGGAGGGGAGGAGAGAGAGGGAGCTGGGTAAGTGGGGGGGGATGTGAGACTGCTGAGATGCGACTGGGCAGATGCTAAGTGGTGAGCGGTGATAGTAATCTTGCCAAACAGAATCGCAGAGCAGCCAGGCCAAACCAGCTGGGGGGGGGGTTTCCCACAGGGGAGTTTGGAGGCATAATACATGTGAAGCTATGACATGCACAGGCAGCAGGTCATATATGTACAAATTTCAATAAAAGCTTTTATGCTCTACAGTCATTTGAACATTTTGAAATTAAAAGTGTAAGATATAGATTTATTTTCTAAAATTGCAAATTGATCATTACATACAGTAGATTTTGAAAATTTTCCAAAAGTGAAGCCAAAGTGTTTTGATCGCCCCCGGTGGCTGGCTGCAGTATAGGTTAAAAATCCCACCTCCTCCATGCTTGTGGATGAGACGTGGACCAAAAAGTTCAAAGGTTGTTCTGATTTGGGAAGTTACTGTAATGGATAATTCCGCTGATCAATGTCTTACGACTGTTTTGACTGTTTTCTGTGAACTAAGCTGATGCAACCTCAAACTTCCACCTCCTGTGGACCTTTATTTGTGCAACTGTGTGCTGGATTTGATTCCTCTTTCTGTAACAGTGATGCCAGACAGCAGACGGTTCCTGTCTGCTTTCTGTTCTGTTTCCCATTTATCACATTGTATAAAAAAACCTCCTTTTTAACTTTCTCGTGGTTGCACTCTGAGCCATGTTGCTGAATGTGTAAACCTCTGCAGAGATAATAATTAAACCTCTAAGACAACTCCGGTCTGAGAAACTCATTATTTCAAATCTCATGATCAATTTCCACGACATTACTTAATGCTTTAAAACGTGATACATCATGACCGCTGAGACTGACTCGTGGTCAGCCGGGCGTGTGTATCGGTGGGTTCTCGCAAACATGGCTAGTGGGAGGAAGTGGAGGTGCGTCGGCCATCTTTATATACAGGTGATGGTGAAGATATATGGTTTCTTTTGTATTAAAATATACTTATATGATTGATTAAGAGTGGAGCTTTGCTAAAATAATGTTGTCTTCTTTCCCTTTCTCCATCTCACACAAAGACCATATCATGAATGTGACTAAATTACATACATCATATTTATTTCATTGGTCAAACAGAACTTATGTCTAGTGGGATCTTGAATTCAAAACCTCTCAATTTTCAGCCGAATACGGGAACAAAAGAACAAAATCATGTGGACAAGATTCCAGGTTCCACAAGAGGAGAACAAATAGTCAGGCCAGTGGGGGGGGTTTGATGGTTTGACACTGTTTATTTGTGCCATCAGTGGCCTATTATCATGGAGTGAACACAAAGTCCTTTCACGACGACGAGGCCTCTTTTTCTGTGCCACGGCAACAAATGTCTGAGCGTCCGTCGCATCGGAAAGGATTGTGCTGTGAGGGATGTTGTAATGCCATGCTTGTTCTCTCGCGTCCTGTCCCTCGCTGCCTCTAATCTAGTGATTATCTAATAACAGGCTGGTGCCACGCATCGTGACTATACCACAGAAGTTAGCAATGTTAATGAGACATTTCGCTGACGGATATTAAGATTGTATCTTCACCTTCTGACACCCGATGTCAGCGGCGCAGCGTGTGATGAGCTGGTGTGTACAGTGTCTAATTGTGGGATGTCGGCATCCTGATGGCTAAACTATTTAAAAAGCACACCACATGCTCATGTGACTGCAGCATAGAGGATGAGATGAACTTTATTGATCCCGCGCAGGGGAAACTCACTTCTTACAGCAGCACATGTTCAAAATGAGGTCGACACAAGTGAAACTACAAAATAGAATAAAGTAAAATGAGGAATCAAATTAGGATACAGAGAATTTATACATACAGTATATAATATATACATCTTTCACAACAGACTGATGGATTTGTAGAGAAACATGCTTCAGTAAATTGCAGTGGCACAGAATGACATCACATGTATCGCATATAAGGGGATATTGAAATAAACATACACATGCACTTATATATAGACTAGAAGTATATTGACTGGTGTGGTATACAATATGAATATGAGTATACAATGGTATGAATGATAGATAAAAAGACAGATTGATCGACAGCAGTTTGTTCTTCCCCTTGTCTTGTTTGTTTACACTCAGATGAAACAATACTTGTGTATCAAAGGCCTTCTCCCTGTTAAATATATGAATATTATTTTGCCAGAAATTAATATTGCAGTATATGTGGTCTGGTCCCAAATATCTTCACAAATTTAAATAACAACAAACCCCAGAAACTACTCTCCTCAGCGATCTGTCTGATCACAGTACAAATACAAATGGTACCAGAGAGACGCCCCAAAAAACCTGGCTTCACTTGCATGTGATTAATGTTTACTACTTTATGCTGGGACGACAGTTTGTTTACTGTAAGGCTCCTAGCTGTTTCAGTTCGTCACCTCGTGTGATGAAGACAACATCACACCTCACCGAAAGATAAAAAAAACCCTTTGATGAAATCTCCGAGGTCTCTTTTGGGGGATGAGCTACACTGGTGCATAATTACATGTGAAGCACCTCCCGGATCCACAGAGCATCTTGTTCGCATATTCATTCATTTGTTCTTTAATGAACACATAAGCTATTTGCATACGAATGCCTGCAGATGACACACTCAACAAGTATCAGTATGAGGTTGTTTTTTTCTTCTTGCATTTGTAGGTGGGTTGCTGCGCTTCTCTCATATTGTGTAAATAATGATGACTCAGTGTCTGGTCGGCAAGGCTGGATTTATTGTGCAACCGTCGAACATGATGAATTAAAGCTGTCATGTTTCTTTTTTCTGACTGTGAACATGATGATTGAGGATCCTTGGGCGGTGAAGCTGGCGTCTCCTTTTTCTTGTTTTGTCGTCGTTCTTCTAAAGAACAAGAAGTGATTTCGTTTTTAAAAGTTGGTTTTAAGAGTTTCTGCGGTGGCCAGCAGCACCTGAAAGAGTCTGGCGGCATCGTAAGTGGAACCAGGCCGAGACGTGGGGGGGGGGGATGCTGAGCGAGGGGGCTTCATCCCCTTCTAAAGGAATGGCAGAGGAGGGCACTGGCACCGTGTCTGGTCTCATGGCTTAGTGAAACACATGGGACCTCTGGAGACAGGCCACCATCTGGTGTCTGTCACTGAATTAGCTTGACACCCTGATGAGAAACACAGAGGCTTTACAATGTATGCCCGCCTCGCTTCCCTGTCTCCTTGCGTCAATGATTTAGACTCACAAAGACTGGCATCCTCCTGCACCCCTCCCTCTTCTACCGCTCTCCAACCGATGCCCCCCCCCCCCCCCCCCCCCCCCGTTCTTGGTCCTCATCTCTCTCTATATATCTCAGTCTGGTCTGGAGATAGTCGAGAATCTGCTGTGGGATTATGTACTGTGAGCTGCTAATAATGTTGAAGAGCCTTCTGGGCTCCCACTCCCGAAGCAACGGTGCAATAAAGCCAGGAGCTGGGAAATACATGGCTGTTTAATGGAAACCAAAGCTTGTGAGCTGCTGTGCTATATTTACAGGTAGCCTTTCTGCCTCAGCCTTATGCATCCTGTGCTTGTCTGCCTCGCCTGCCGGCCCGTCAGCCGCCTCAGAGGATACCTGGCATCTTCCTGCTCCCTGTGCCTTACCCTGCCGCCTCCCACGCCACCGCCATGTAGAATAAAACAACAACCGGCGCGGGTGCAGTCATTCTGATTGCTCTTAAAAGTGACACTTTGTTATCCAGCACAAAAATCAGGTAACAAAGACAGAAAATGATGGTGTTATCCACAAAACGTGGTGAAAAGGGCAGAACAGAATGCTCTCCTCATCACAGTTTGTTGTTTGTTGTGCTTAGTGCTGCTGCCCAGTTTCCCAACTATTCAAATCTTGCCATTTAGTTTGTGCCATCTGTCTCACACCGAAGTTAGAATGGGTATGACACAACAGGGCCACTGTTTTGTTGTCTTGTTCTATTTATTCCTCGGTAATGAGAAATCAGCAGAGGGACTGGCATGGTGCTTGCTGCCGCACATATACACCCGTGAAGCTCTTCCTAGGCCATATGGCTTGTCTACAGGGGACTGCTTGACTCTTCTGACTCTGTGGCACCAGGAGCACAGATCTCAATCTCTCTCCGTCAGAGGGTTGTCATAAAGCCCTCACTAACATGTCCCCAAGTTGAAACCGAAAAAAAACCTCCTCTGGATACCGTGTCATCTCGGTGTAAGTGTTTTTTTTACAGGTGCGTCGTAAAACAGCTGCAGAATCAGGTAGAAAAAACATCATGAGAAGCGATGGCAGTCATAAGGACATGCTGTGGGCTGTTACTGTTCTTCCTTTTTCGTGGGAAACTTTGTCCTTATGCAATAATCCCGTCTTTAGCCTTGTGAGTTTTCAGTGTATCACTTCTCCAAAAGAGGAGACGGCACCGTGTGGCTAACTGCACTCTCTCTGAATGTTTTTTAAGGGGTGCAGATTAAGGATGGCATGCATGCAAAGTTTAATTCAGCATCCCCCTGCATGAAGACTGTGAAATCTACTGTCGGCCCAGCTCCGCAGCAGCACACTCACACAGACAAAACTTACTTGTAATCCCCTGTGTCGCCAACAGTAATACACGCTCCCTCCCACAGTGCAGTGCAGTGCTGTGGTATGAAAGCGACGCACATGAGGCAAGGCACACTCCAGGATACTGTCGTTAGCAGATATTTCATTCAATTAAAAACTCCAAAAACAAATGCTGAGGACGGATTGATATCTGTACAGTGCTTACTTTGTGTTTCCTCCAGATGCTGCTGCTGTCATCAATGTTACCAGGATGCCCCTAAAGGGAACCTCTATCCTCTGTTCAGATTGAGGTGAAGTCTCTGCTGCTCTGGGATGTGTCTCTGCTCTGCTGCAGCATGGAGCACCCACTTGTAATTGTGGTATTGATTAACTAGTATTTTACAAAATGATGAACGTAGATGCTACCGCTGATACGGGGACATTAACCAAATTGGTTTACCGTCTATAAAAAAACTTAAATTGACAATTGGATTTGTAATTGGTGTATGCCAGAAACACAGACCGTATATAAAGATGGACGACACGACTGCTCTCCAAAAGTGAAGCCAAAGCGCTTCGATCACCACCTGGTGGCCGGTTGCAGCATAGGTCATAATCCCGCCTCCTCAATGTTAGCAAATGGGACATGGACAAAACTAAAAAGTCAAATAAATGGTTTCTGTAATTTTTCGGTGTGAGTTTGTTCAAGTGCTAAGGTTTCTGCTAAGCTTGGTTTTATATCGTTATTTGATAATGTAAAAACGGGGTGAGACGTAATGATTGATCAAGCACATGTATCTGCAGGACCTCGATACAGCGGCACCACTATCGCTACTGTGCAGTTTCTGGCTCCCCATGATAAGATGGCAGCGTTCGTATCCAGGATATTTTGGCTTCATTTCTGGATAGTGCGGAAGTGGAGACACATCGTCCATCTTTATATACAGTCCATGGCCTGAACACCATGTCCTCAGAAGTTGTAACTTAATTTAACTTGCTTGTGTTCAGCTGCCTGTGTACACATGTACAGCTCCTGAAGACACCATGACCTGACTGACATCTTTACAGATACCATGTAACACTGGGAACAGTGACAACACCGCCGTGGTTACCCTGGACGCACAGTGGTGATGAAATCCGCCCAGTTCAGTGATGCATGTCTCTGGCTGATCGTTTCCACTTGGGTCTTTTTGTTCAGGAGGAAATTTCATCCATGACACCCAGGGGTGATAGAGGTTAGTAATTGAGAACAACATCATTACACAAACCTTTTGTCATGCTTGCTGCATCCGTTCCCTCACTTGCTCTTTCTCTGATCTCCATCTCTCAGTCTTATGTCTTGTACAGAGCTTATATCCACAAAACCTTTATTTTCTCCTGCTGCTCACTCTCAACTCGGCAATCTCACATTTCAATACATCAGTCAAGTCAATTTCCTCCTCTACCAATTTCTTGTCTTCATCACAGCCGTGAGATATTTAACAGTCCTTCCAGGAATCATGTGCCACATTCAAAGCAGGGGCCAGATTTGAAGGGTAGCTGTCACAAGAAATGTTTCTTACAACCTTGAGCCAATAAAGGACAGCAGAGAAGATATGAAGGATTACTGAACAAGGTGATTTCCCACTTGTGGGACTGATAAAGGATTATCTTATTTTATCTATGATGTTTGTTAAATAATTACTACACGTACATATACTCTGTATAATATATTAAGTTAATGTCATCATATCACTAATTTCTCTGGAAGGGAAATCTCTCCGCTCTAATCCTATTCACTGTCTTAACACTGATTAACACTGACTCAAAATATAGCTCAACCCTATTTATAACCACTCTGTGCAAACATATGCATTCATCCACATCACTAAATCAGCCTTCAAATTCAGCAGCTTCACATGAGCACGTCTAGACATGCAAAGGGAGGAAGGAGGCAGCGCCATATGCATAAATAACCGCTGCGTTTCATCCGCTCAACCAATGGTGGAGCATGGGGACGAAGAGGAGAGGAGGAGGAGAAGATGACTTGTTTTTCAGTTTAACAAACATTCATTTCACTCCCTCACATCTGGAACAGTCCAAATCCCAGCAGGCGGCCACCTCAGGCACATCCATGCTGAGCAGCACACCCCAGTGTGGGACCAATGCTATCACAAGGAAAGACCGGGGCCCCACAGAGCATATATGCGGAGAGAAGGTCACAAACTGTGCCGAAGCGGCCCAACACAAACAGCCTCATCCGCCCTGTGTGAGGCCGCGTCTCGCACAGCTGCCCCTGGTTCAGATTCTGGATGTCCCCCTGGTGGCTTTGTGCCTGTCGGGGTATATTACTGTCATTCAAGCAGTGTGGCCTAATGCTCAACCTTATGAAAATGTATGGAGGCATTTAAGTCACATAAAATCTATGAGTCTAACAAGGCTTGAGGACCCACTTCCATATCTCTTCCACAGTTACAAGCAGCTTTTTAGCAGATTTTTTTTTGTGTTAATCCTGATGATCACAGAGGGAATCCTCAGCCACACATATAATTTAGCTATTGGCTTCACAATTACAATTTCAGTTTTCTTAAAATGATATATTTGGTGTCTCTTATCACAATTTGGTAGATTACACAAAGTTCTGTGATGCCCATTAACCTCTCCTGCTACTGCTATGTAAAGAAAATTCAGGAGAGTGAATAAATCATCCTCAATCCAAAAGTGCACTGATTTCAATAAGTCTTCTAATAAACTAGTAATTAATACATATACATGCACAGATCAATTGTTGAAAAAAAACATGTTTAGTTTTAGAGAAAAGATAATTATTTGGGTAAAAAATTGTTATTCATGTTTATAAAATGGTGAAGGTCATGGAAGAACGTATTCATCTTTAGAATAACAGCGAGTGTGAGTTTAAAACAAGAAATAAAGTCCTCCCCTTGTGAGTTGTCGTTCTGTTACTGTGTTCGGATTCAGGGGCCGTCTCCCACGGACGATGCTTCCTTCGTGGGCCACATAGACCTGAACAACAAACCAAAATGAGTCAGTCTGGTCTACGGAGAATTTCCTATTTGCGTCACCAGCTTGTCCTTCCCTTACCTCGGTAGCTTTGTCACCTGTGCGCAATGGATCCTGGGATGGATTGGCCCGAGAAGGATCCACCCCTTGGATCCATCATTGCTCTGGAATGGAGGGAATCATTTGTTGCCCACATTTGTGTGACAAAATCAGTCTTTAAATGCAGCTTCCGTGTGATGCAGCCTTTGAATTAAGTCACAGCTTATATCCCTTCCTTTGCCCCCATCATAATTACTACAACTGTGTGTATGTTGTTTTCGGGCTTTTGCAGTAATTAGTGATGCTACTGCTCTTTTTTAAAAGGACATCCTTGATATCAGATGCTGAATAGTTAATGAACCTTTATCAGGATACAACAGAATTCTAAGCTTTGTGGTTGGAATTTTAGTTTTTTTCCCAAATAGCTTCTTGGGAGTCTTCATGTACACAGTCATTATACTTCAGGGATTTTTTTCAACAAAGAATCGGGTATTTTCATCTTCTCCACTGATGATTCAAGTGAGAGAGTTTCAAGCTTCTTGGAGGTTATCCATCTGCAAGTCGTCTAATATTGTCCTTGCAGAAACCCCAGAAATAACACATCCCACTTTTATTATCTGTGTTGTGCTCATTTCAGTATTGTACCTCATTCATTTGATAATCACTCCCCACACACCGTGACAGTTTGTCAGCATGTGAGCAGGTGTAAAGGAAACACCAGAGGTGTTTGTGGTTACGTTCAACTCACGCTCCCTCCTGAAAATCTCACAACACATAGATTTCACCAGTGGCCCGGTTTTGTTATGTCGCTCTGCCAGAGACGGGCATGGCTTCTGGATGAACTGATTCGATTTTAGTGGTCAAAGGTCAAAAGTCATTCTGACCGAACAGTGCATACAATCCCAAGCCTGTAATTGTGGTCATCAAAAGAAATTAATCTTTTAGGTCATATATTCTTTGTAGTTAAATGTAAATCCCTCTTGTTCTGAGGCGCAGGTGTATAACAAAGTGTGAGGATCCTGCAGTCTGACAGCAAAGAGATGAATGTCCCACTCAGGCATAACCCATGCTGATGTGTGAATGTTATACATGGAGTCAACCGTCCCTCCCCTTCTTCCTACAGCCATGTGAGACAGGTGCTGCCGTGTGCCGCGCAATGGGTCTGAGTGGCATTTTAAACTGAACTGGCCGCTCTTACCTGCAAACCTGCATTGTGTCTCCAGAGCGACTGCTTTTCCATTTAGTGCCTGACAATATCCAAGCTTTCTATTCATTTCCCCTCTTTCAGGCAGGAGGAAATGAATCGCGGGGCTGTCAGGCAGAGGCACAGGAGCAATAACTGGAGTGTAGGAGAAACGAAACTTTGATATGTGAGGTTTACTCACTCTTTATTCCTCGCGGACCCTTGGGGTATGTTATGGGACATCACACTGCTCGACTCTTGCTGCTAAAGCTAACAGACCTGCAGGTGTAATTTCATCTGCCCATCTCTTCCTTACCTGACTCCGCCTGACTCCCTCATCCTCTCTCACTTTCTGTTTTTTTTGCATCCTCTGCCTCTGCCTCTCCTCTCCTGTCACACAGGCTGCCTGAATGTCTGTCCAGGGCCACTTCCATTTAAATCACCAACATCATGCTGTGGCCTCTCAGTTCAGGCTTTTAAAGGAAACACTATTAGACAGAAATCACCTTAAAAATCAAAGCACTATTTTCTCTGTGGTCCTAAATCATACATGCGGCCTACGTGTGCACACACAAATGTGGTGCTGAATAATAATAATTTCATGATGTGATCACACTGGCAAGAGAATGAATGTGCATTGTCGTTCTGCAGGACTACAGTGTAATTAGCCAAAAACGTATTTCTACTACATTACACACCAAACACTAAATTAAATGAATGAATCCAAAATGTGAAACTCATCGGTTTTAAAAGAAATGAAAGTGTTCAAATAATAATATAAAAATATTTTGCACACACCTCCACCAAGGCCCAACTGTCCCCTTAAATTAAATTAAGCTGCACCAAATTCCACACACTCAAAAATGTAAATCCCCTAAACATGCCTGATTTTTTTCATTAAGATCCATGAATTATTCTCTAGGAAATAAACAAAAATGTTAAAAAAAATAATGACAACAAAGATTTATGAGTTTAGTGAACACCCGTTGGGTAGCTTTTTGGAATAATCTTGCTGACAAACAACCCTACCTCCTGGGGAGAGGTGATAAGATTCTTCCTCTGGGAACAATGAATGACTTCCCTCTGTATTGGACCAACTGACAGGATGACTTTGCACAAAAAAGACAACTCTTGGACAAATGAGTAGAAAGTAGAAAGACATTTAAGAAAAACATTGCCGCACAATTGTAATAAATTATCTGCCCATCACCAGGGTGAAGATAGGGGACAGACAGATTGCCTATTAGACCTGGTGAAATGGAGCTGGTTAACACATCCAGGGTTGATGGCAGAGGACAGTTCACACCGGTGTATCCCCATCGTCAAACACAGGCCAGAGTCTGCAGCACCGTCCTCCTCTTCGCCACCGAGCTGAGGAAAATTCAGAGAAAGTAACTTTTCATTTATTGCTAATTCTCCACATGTACATGCACGTAATAATTTGATAATAGCCGACGCAGCACTTATTTTTTCCACTTTCTTTCTTTCCTACAGTTCAACGTGATTTACAGATGATTGGCAAACTAATCAGAGACAAACTAATCAGGAGCGGAACATGATGACAGCCAAGGTGGTAGTAAATAACAGCTGAGAGTAATGACTGCTCCTCTGTCCTGCTCTTTATATTTAATTTGGAGAAGTTTACAGGACAACTGCTGATGCCACACTTGCACGAGGAAAGTCATTGCCTATATCTCATATTATTTTCACTGGTAGCATAGTATTTTTTAAATCTGAATAAGATGGTATATATCTGATCGATTTTTTTATACAGTAAGCATCAAAACCAACCAAAGGCTACGTTAATAATTTAAGTAAGTAGTTAGTTAATTGTTTGGCCTGTGTTAATGCTGATTGTAGTTAAACTTTAAAAGGTCAGCAACAAATAAAGACCGGCTGCAGTCCACAGAACCATGAAGCTGAACCACCGCTGCTGCACAAAGAGCTGTTCACCTCTGAAGCCTGACTCAGTACGTAGAACCCCGAACTGGAGAATCAGTTGTCTTTGTGAATTTGCCCGTGGTTGTGAACAACAGTGCCAGTTACGTTGATGAGTCGCAGCCGTCACAGCTACCGTGTGCTGGTCATCTGTTCATTCACAGCTTATCAATATTGACCGTATCACGTGTCCAAATCACACCCAAATGTGGCTCTGTTCTTCCCTTGGTCCGTAACAAATCACACGGAAAGTGTGAGGCTGATAAGATGAATAGTTCTGGAGATATGAGAGCCACAGACGGACACAGATGTCTGGAATTATTAGATTAGATTTGATAGATAACATGCACTATGATACTAATGTTAAATCCAATACATGGGCTCTTATTGGCTGCAACATGTAACTTAAGTCTTACATGTCTTTTAGCACTGACATGTAGCCATCTGCTGCTTAATATGATAATTAATAATTGTACATAAGACATTGAATTGCAAAAATAAAAATAAGTATTGCAGATTTAATAAGTCCCTGAAACAAAATTCTTATTATGAAAAAAATAGGTTGTAAACAGAAGCATTTGCTCCAAAAAATCATTTTTTTGTGAGCAAACTTTCTTTATATTGTTTATTTTTTTATTTGTTTCAAAGTGGTAAGAATTTTACTCCCACAACTGTTAACTGCACATGTGCTTGTGCATTGGGCCTTAGTTAAGAGTGAGTTAATAAAGGAGTTGCTTAAGGGACTAATCAATTAATAATTGAGCTTCCATGCAATGGGGCTCGTTCGGATTTCTTTTTTAAATATAAGATTATACACTCCCTCCATATTTCAGTCGTATATTTCCCTCGAACATGATCTTTCTGTTAAGACACTAACGAACACACTTGTGTCTCTCTTTGTGTGAATAGTGCAACATCTGCTTTGAGAGGCTTTAACCTAGTGACGTACCCACAGGTTTTTCCAAGAAAAGGAAATAATGATATGTTGTCTTCAGCATAGAAAGCTTTGGTAAATGGTTTCATTAATAAAAGGTACAAAGTGAAGTGTACTCGTATCAGAAAACTTGCATTTTATTGTCAGTAAGAATATCTTGTGTAAAAGCAACATTCAATTTCTTCAGCATGTGGGATTTAAAACCCTTTTTGCTTCTAATTTTCCAGCTATTCTATTTATACATAGTCTGCACAATCGGAGATCTCCAGCAATGTCATACCTAAAGAACCTTGGCAACACATTGTTTTCGCTCTCCTCTGACAACGTGTTGGTGTGAGTTTTATTATGGAGCCTGTGCTATACTTTCTCGAGCTATCACCTCTGAGGAAACTGATATTTTAAGGTCTGCCATCTGCACAGGTGCCAAAACAGCCCGGGAGATCTACTGGGTGTCTGTGGATCAATCTAAGATTATTCCCCAGGTTCCTTTGGCTGGGAGGACGGCCTGTCATGCACGCACAGACACACACACACACACACACAGACACAGACACAGACACACACTTAATGATTTGTCTGAAGTGAACAAAACAATTAAGTAAAGCCTGCAGTCCTTCACTTAAAGCTCAGAAGTCTGCAGGGAGTTGTCGTGGATACTGAAGACAGTCAAAGAAATCAAAAGGTAGGTGAGTGAAAAAAGACTCTCTGGCCTCAGGCATTTGTGTAGAGGTTACTTCTGAGAGATGTTCTTTTTTTCTTTGAACAGCTTTGTTAAAAAGCTCTGAATAGAGGCTAAAGACCAGTGTAGCTTCTCGATATCAATCACTCATGTTAGGGATGTTACACGCAATTTGTCCTTGCCATGCTGAATGTTTTTGAATGTCTCATATTTCTCAAGAGTTGTCATGGAAAGGGTTGTACTTGATAATGCACTCATTTGAATGAAAAAGGTCAAAGTTATGTTTGCCAAAGCAAAGAACATGCAGTTATTTAGACGCCAGAGGCGATCAGGCAAGAGTGTTTCAAGGGACATTGGGGGCCCCAGGCAAAAGAGACCTGTACCCCCAATACACACATGATACCATATCATTCAAATATTATCATCACAACTACCAACACAATTCATACTGGGCATAAATATGAATATTAGCAAAGTAGTAACGTTTAAGTGCACACCCCACCATCATCCCTGGTACACCATGCGCACACATTGAGACATTCATATCTATTTGGCATGTGGCGCCATTAGGGGGTTTCCCACCTTTGTGTCGTTGAAGTGCACATCTGATTATAGAATTTGAGGGGACACACACAAAGTTGTCATTGCTGTAATCACCCTGGGCCCCGCTCATCTCGGCGCCCCAGGTGATCGCCTGCCTTGTCCACCCTGTGGTGACGCCCCCGAGGTCTGGCTGTATTATCTATACTTTTTTGTAAATTTTAACCAAAATGACTGTGGCACAGGAGAGATAGATAGATAGATAGATAGATAGATAGATAGATAGATAGATAGATAGATAGATAGATAGATAGATAGATAGATGGTTAGATAGATAGATGGTTAGATAGATAGATAGATAGATAGATAGATAGATAGATAGATAGATAGATAGATAGATAGATAGATGGTTAGATAGATAGATGGTTAGATAGATAGATAGATAGATAGATAGATAGATAGATAGATAGATAGATAGATAGATAGATAGATTTACATAATAGCATTTTCTTTGGTTGAATGTTTTTCTAGTCCCAGTTTCCATTGATAACTACAACATCTGCATCCTGCTTCTGCCTGTTTTTTTTGCTCGCCTGAATTTCTTGTACCAAACTCTTAAACCATACAAGTGAAACGTGTCTGAGGGAGCAGCGAAGTAGATAAAATGATGTAGAGGTTTGTCAAAAGACAATGGTGGCATGAGGAGCCATGTGTGCAACAGATAGGATGTTCCCCTTCCTTCGTCTGGGAGCTCAGTCGGTGTGTTCTGCTCTCGTCCAGATTCAAATAGCCCTCAAGCCCGTTTCACAGGAATCAACTGTGACAGCACTTCCCTTCCACTCGTCCTGCCGGCTGCAGCTTTATCTGGCAGGTCTTGGTGAGAAATTAACACAAACAACAACAACAAAAAACGAGCTGAGACCCATCACAGAACCAGCGTGTTTGTTGCTTGACGGTTGGAAATATGAGAATAACACATATCCAGTCCAAACCCACATAACCCACAAATTAATACTTATGAATATTGCACGACTATGATTTTTCGGTCCCGGCCATCTGCCTACTTGTTAAGTTGACTCTGGGGTCTGTCGGCAGTCACAGTCATTTGTTGACGACTAAGGAGGAGATTACACTCTATTAAGATTGGAGATCAAGCATGCAGGCATAATTCCTCAGTGTTTGAGGATGAATTACTTTTTTTCCAGCTTGTTTACAGTAGTAAAGACTAGTAAACAAATGTAGTATTAGTAGAAGTAAACAGCCATGGTCTTTCTTTTGATATTTTTTTAGTTAAGTATGTACTTATCCTCAAAAGGCCTTGCAGGAAAGATATCACACGCTGTGTAGGATAGAGATATGAACGTACACTGAAGAAGAGAGAAAATATGTTTCCGAATAAACTAATTTTAATAGACAGAGATCGACAAGCCTCATCACACTCAACGACAACAAGGGAAATAAAAGTTTGTACACTGCACAGCATATCGATCGTACTTGGTTTGAATCCCAGGGGCCCGGGCTAACACTGGGTGAAGGGTGTTGCTGCAGGCTGCAAGGTGAAGTGGAACATGTGGGGCAGCTTTTCTAAACTCGAGCCTAGTACATTTGAAACCAGAAGGAACCGTATCTGGAGGAGCAGATGGTGAGACTGACTGAGACGTCCACCTACACCTGCAGCCGGCACCTACTGGATGATAACAGCTGTGAATCATGTGGTATCCACATCCCAATGCATTCAGTGCTTTATCGTCTATTTGAATCTAAATGGGAACATCATTTACAAAATGATCACCATACTGTATTAAAGAAGACTTGAAACTATCAAAGACTATAAACGCTGTCTGTTACAAATCAAGTGAGAAGTAGGAATATTTGCGCATAGACCTTATTGTCTTTTTTGTCGTCCTCTGCTGGCCATTCGAGAGGAAACCTTTCAGGCACCTAAAAATTGGCTTCACTTTCCTATGTCCATCTTCTAACTACGCGGCATTATCGTCTAATAAATACTGATTGTGTAACACGTTTAGAAATGGCATTAAACGTGACCAATGGCATTTATCAAGTTGTCATGTCTTACGAGTTCTGCAAACTCCAGCTGCTTCTCAGCTCAAATAGATGCAAGTCTGCACCCCTGAATCCTCGTCAAATCTGGCAGAAACATAACCAAAATGAAATGAGAATGGCACCTACAGGTTGCATTCCCATGCTTGAATTTCTTGGACCTTCATTTTGCCAGTATGAGATAACGTCTCTGGTTTCATGACGAAAAGAAAAACAGGCATGCACCTGCTTGCTCACCAAACAGACAGATAGAGGAATCACACTATGCAAACGGACTGATTTCCACACACCAGGAGAGCCAGTAAGAAATAGCCAAATTGTGCAATAAGACAGCCCAATAAAGAGCAATAAAGGCAGGTTGCAGCTGGCTCCACAACCATAATAATAAAATATCCAGTTTGAGCTCAGATTCAAGGAGGAAATCTGTTTATTAATTTGTTTTTGGCTCATGCTCTTATGAGATAATCTTTTCTGGACAATTTACAAGTTTAGTCATTTTCAAGACAAACAAAAACACATGCTCGATAAACCTCTGAAACGATAATTTGTTGTTTTTCTAATTACGCAATAGTAGTGCTGCGTATTTTCTTTGATGAGTCAGGTTTGCTTTTTGCCAGCACGTCTTGGACTAATTCTCTGTTCTTCTCCTCCCATTTGGAAACTAATTGCTGTTACCTTCAGAAAGTGGGACACAATGTGCTCAGGGCCGGAGAGCCACCTGATTATTGCTGACGGGAGAAATCAGCGGATCAATCGTCCTGATTGGTCATGTTGGTGTTTGATGGATGGCTTGCCACTTGTGATTCGTCCATTAATTCAATAGAAGGAAACTGTTCTTGTCCTGTGCATACAACATCCCCTACATGCTGCGCATGCAACGTGTACACCAGGCGTGATTGCCTTCATCTCTGCATTATTGTGAATCAAAACGCTTCTCCTTGCCCATTGTGCGATGAGTCATGGGTCAACCCGCAAATAACAGGTTTCCACGTGTACACAGCACGCGCCTCGGACCACTGCTGACCCCATTTTAGAGAGAGAGAGAGACCTGCTGATCTGTGTGTGTGTGTGTGTGTGTGTGTGTGTGTGTGTGTGTGTGTGTGTGTGTGTGTGTGTGTGTGTGTGTGTGTGTGTGTGTGTGTGTGTGTGTGTGTGTGTGTGTGTGTGTGTGTGTGTGCACCGTGTGTGTGTGTGCACCGTGTGTGTGTGTGCACCGTGTTGTGACATTTGGAGAAGCAGCTGAATGGGCTGAATATGTGGATTTACACAGTGGCACTTTGATGATTCGCACTGGGCCACAGGTATACCTGGGAATATGGCTTCTTCTTTCATCGTAATAAGGCTGTCAAACGGAATTGCGTTCATTCCTCACTCACCTGCTGCACACGGTGCTTCCAAGTCAGTGGATTTGAAGTCTGATTGGTTTCGGATTGAGGACTCCAGAGATGGCGAGTTTTCATGTGGGCACACACTCGGTTAGGGACCCGTGTTAGGAGAGTTCAGGGGGTCAGTATTGATGCCACCTTTAAACTGCACAGTTTGTTTTACAGGTCATCAGCAAGAATGTGCCTTTGACCTTGGGCTCTCCGTGGTGTCTCTGGACCGTGTCGATCAATATCGTGAATGTGTCGATGTTGGATTAAAGATTAATGCTTCAGGCTGGCAGTTTGTTTTCCTACAGCATTTTTCCAATTCATTAAAATACATTTAGAATAGTATGTTGACTATTACTGCACCTATTACCATTACTATGTGTATATGTGCAGGAGCTACAGCTTTTCACCCATTATTCCTCCACATGACTCATCATTAGAAGAATTTTATCAAGGTTAACAAGGTGTTTGCCATGCGTTTGTTTAGTCTTAGTGTAAAAAATGGACGGACATGGCCAGTATGCATTTCATTGTTTGAATCACTGGAATTGCACATGTCAGAGTGTGACTCACCTGAGTTTTTATCGCCAACATTTTATAGGTATCTATGAATTTTCATCTTTTTCACTCTGTCCATGAAAGTAGCACTCCTCCTAAAGCTGGATCAATGGCCTGACCACAAAAAGCCATTACTGCACGGCCTGCCCCCACCTGTGGCCAGAGACGGTCCAGGTTAACCTAAGTTCAGTTTAGATGGAAGAGTTAAATCCTTTTTTTTTGGAGAACGGAGGGGCTAAAATGACACCACTGACTCTGTACTAAAAATGTAATGGACAGAAACAATCCTAATTTTGCACCTCGCACACTCTCACACGTTGGCCGGTTGAAAAAACAAAACCCTCCATCTGGCTTCCGAGTGTGCGCCTCACTCTCTCAGTGACAAATGACCTTGACACAGAGGCGGCGTGAGTACAGATGGACCCACTCACTTTATCAAAGGCACAAAAGAGAAAGGGTTAAGAGAAAGAAAATAACCATGGAAACACGGAGAAAAAAAGCCATCCATTGCTTTGTGCCCTTTTAAACTGTCAGGTAATGATTTAGGATGAGGTGGGGGTGTGGGGTGCACTCCCTTACAGCGAGGCCCCATCGCCGAGGCAAAATAAGACGGCAGGGGAAGGCAGGTGGAGGCGTTATGCGCAGAGTGTGGGAATGTTACTGAAAAAAACTAATCCATATCCGTGCCTGGATGCGTCTGTCTGCCCTGTCACTTTGAATTCATCGTCAGTCAAAAGCAAAATGTCACACCTTTCATCTGTTCACCCTGACTGTTCACACTTTTAATTGCGCGAGCAGAACATAGTGTGATCGAAGGCTGCGGCAGGGGATGTGAGCCGGGTTTACCGGGAGCTGGAGGGCCAGGTGAGGGGCGACGGCAACCGGCAACAAGACAAGAAAGCAATAAAACTGATAAATGATGCCAAGACACACAGACACTGGCATCCCCCCAACACCACCACCGTCTCCGCTCACAGCAGCCCGTCTCAGGAGCACGCCTCTCCTGTACCAGCTCAACCTAGCAAAGTCCACACACAAACACACACACACACACACACACACACACACCCCAACACTCACCATCCCTCCATATCCTCTCCAGAGGACCGGACAGCTCTTATTGAACACTCGTCTGTTTACAGATCAACGCTTCCCATCGGGTTTCGGATCAATGGGATTATATTTCTTATAAAGCAATAAAGGACGGAGCAGAGGAAGGTGGGGTGGCGGGAAGGACGGTGCAGGGCAGCGAGCATGAGGATCGAGCCGTCCGAGAGGGGCTGCACGGGGGCTGATGGAGGATGCGACGACAGAGTGACAATTTAGGGGGAGAGAGTGGGGTTGGAGGTTGGGGGGGGATTTGAACAGAAGAAAAGCTGATGCCTTCAGATGGGATAGAGGGAGGGGGGGGGTTATTGATCTTCCGTCTCTCCACTCTTCAAAAGATCAGCAGCAAACAGAGGCCCCGGTGTTTATCGTTCAGTC
Organism: Hippoglossus hippoglossus; assembly: GCF_009819705.1. Lineage (NCBI taxonomy): Eukaryota > Metazoa > Chordata > Actinopteri > Pleuronectiformes > Pleuronectidae > Hippoglossus > Hippoglossus hippoglossus. The sequence goes on along the minus strand of NC_047158.1, from coordinate 8,195,017 downwards.
AAGAGAAAGCGAGGACGAGGAGACTCTATGGAAATGTATGGAAAACTCTTCGATAGACAGCGTGTTTGCTTGTTGCAGATGTTGTCCCAAAGATAAAGTGGCCACAGAGGGCAAAGGTCAAGATGTTGTTGTTGTTTTTGTCAGAAAACATAGAAAGAAGTACTGCAAAGCATCAAATATTCATATAACCAGTCCACAATGTAGATGACAGATTATGTTTTATTCCAATCTTTTGACTCTCTGCTGTGTTCCTCTCAGGAAAAAAATCTCGACTTGTGTTTGAAATCGGTTTCCCTTTGTGAGTCGATCGTGATGTGTGTGTTTTCTCTGTGTGTGCGTGAGCTGATCTCCAACGGCAGCTCGTGTTTACATGCGTCCATGTGCTAGTTCAAACACAAGTACGCTCTCCCATAATCATGAATCAAGCTAAGAAATAGTCCGTCTCCCATTGAAAAAGATCGCTGACGTGAGGGTCGAATGTTGCGTTACAGAGAGGAGATGTGAAGTGCGAACTTGTACAAGGAATGAATATGGTGAATACGTTAGCATATTTTGAGTGATCAAATGCTGAAGCTTCAAAAGTTTAAAAAGACACAAGTTCAACTGTGGGAAAATGTATTGAATTCACGTTGAGCTGTGAGGTGGAGAGAGCTATAGAAAGCCAGAGAAAAAGAGAGCGAGAGTTTTATACTTAAATACTGGCCGGTCGCCAGGATGAGCCTTCTAGTTGCTGGCTGTGTTTTAGTCATGTTGATGTGCATTGTGTAAATCTGCTCCTGAGCCGTCTCCACTTCCTTGTCCCCGAGAGGTGACACGAATGCATTCCTGTTGCACATGCTGCTATTGATTTGTTTTTTTCAGATGGGGGAATTAATACGCACCGAGCACGAATCATCTTCCGAGCAGGCGTTTATTCCCACTCTCACCTCCAGTGCGTCGCCCCAGATGCGTTTTATCACGTCGGTAATTTGAGCGGGTGGATGCACGGGCATGCTCTGTCAACTTAAAGCCCACATCTTCAGCTCTTGCCCTCTCGAAAACACACACATCGTCCTCCATAGACACACACGCGCGCGCAGATTAATGTCAAGGACTTTCCTATTTAGGATTCTAAAACATTACACATGCAGATTAAAACCACATTTCTCCATGACGCCACTCTGCTCGTGTACATTCCGCGGCCTCGTCCCCTTTATATCCTCCCCTCTTCAAAGTGGCACCGAATGTAATCCTCCTTAATGGATGTGTAATATTTACACTTATACCATAATCGCTTAAACATTCATTTACGGGGCCATATTTGGTTGTTCGTGGCCCTGACAGCCTATTCATCAAAAAGTAAATGTGCAGAACCTCGCACCCCCTGCAGCAATCAATCAATATGCTCCTCTCCCGGCTACCATCAGAGGAGATACGTCCCAGGCCAAAATTAATCACTGTGAAGTTTGCATAATCCCCCTCCGCTTCCCCCCCACCCCCCCCACACATTACCACACGTTTGAGAACCTTTACATTTGAGGACCATTTGTATGACTGAAAGGATTAATCAGAATCTCCCCTTCTCAGGGCTGATGAGATTGTATGAGTTTATGGGTGCAGCAATATTTATTAAAAAGAAAGAGGGGTACTTACATTCAATGATTGGATCTGTGGCGAAATTTCATATTTCCTCTATTTGATCCACTGTGCGTGGCTCTACGTCATCAAATCCTGAGCAACGCGGCCTTGAACTGAGCTGGCAGGGTTTTCATCAGACGATCTGAAGTGGTCATCTCTCTGTATGTGGGCATTGAATGGAAGTGGCCACTTCTGATGACCGTGAATTTCTCCGTCTCAGGGTGTTGTTATCTGCTCAAGCTCAATAGAACCTTTTGAGATACTGATATGAATGAGAGTGTGTTGACAAAAACACACTCTCATTAACATTTTCACGAGTTTAATAGAAATCTACCGTAGATATTATAAAAGCAGCACTGAAATAAATGACAATAAATATAAACAGAGGGTTCTTTGCCTCATTTACGTCATTTCCACCAAACTAGCTCTGGTTCTTGAATCGGTTCAGGCCAGGATTCTGAAAAGCGCAATGTTACCCAGTTAAACAGCCTTCGTTTCCAGCTGTTATGAGCAGAACCACTGTTGTTAAGGATGAATCATGAAAACAAGGGTGTTGCAAAAAGCACTCGAAGGTTCTTTTGTAAACTGCTCACTCACAGTTTGCTCATGATTATCTACTGCAACCTTTCAGGATCTTGGTCAAAATGCTCTGCACAGCTCAACATTATAGGTGCATGAACTGGAATGGAAACCTGCCCACTGGTATTTCAATACAATTAAATCTTTTAAAATTACCACATGAATGAGCCAAATAAACATGTGTCATGGAATTTTAATACATTTTTGAAAGAATAGTAATATCACCATTTCTATTCAACCATCAATGAAGCAGAACCCTGTTAATTATGTGTGTTGATAATCCATTTTACATTTCTGGTTTCAAAGATGAACAGAACATACATTCACATATCTGAGATTCTGTTTGTGTGTCCTGCTTTTACAATCTTGCTTCATGATGTGTTCTCATATTTAAAATAAATGAATAATGTTTTAATTTCATATTCTGCACACAAGATGTCAGTGTAGGAGGGACGCTGTTTTTATAAAATGATTGGTTTTAACTCGAGGAACTTGAGGAAAATAATTACGGCCCAGGATAACAGCAGAGAAAAAGACATAAAGACAGAACCATACTGTGCCATCATGAGGGAGGAACGTCTCTGATGTTACGCATCATTAGAGCTGCAGAGTGATTGACCTCATATGCCGTGCTGGACAAAAAAAAGAGATCAACCATTAATCATAAGGTGTTAGTGTGTAACTGAAGCAAAGCTGGTCGAGTTTTCACTTTTCAATCACTGGTTTTAAAATAAAATGTAAAAAATCTCAAACGTAGTGACAAACTGCACAGTGTATTGCAGAGCAGGAGCACCAGCAGATTTTTGAATCCATATTTTAGACTACAAAGTCATATCAATCTAAAGTCAGTCGGGCACATCTGTCTCAGCCAGCGCCAGAGGAGCAATTTAAGATCATGGTTGTTTTCACACGTCCTAAATGGCCAATTCTACGTCCCAGAGCTCCGTGATGTCGATACCACATTTGGAAGTGAACATGTGATTCTGGGAAAAGGTCAAAACAAAAGCAGACATCAAGCATTTGATGGCCAGCTGTCAACGTGTCTCATAATGGACATGAGCGCCGGGATGCGTCCTTGATAGTCTTTAAAAAAACACACCCATAGAATCAATAATTGCTCCTGTTAATAATCAGAAAGAGGGAAAGTGAAACAGGAACATTAACAGCTGCCACTGTCAACACAGGAGAGGAGAGTGAAGTAAATGTACCCTGTGTTTACGATATATAAATATATATAACTGAACTTTCCATGATGGAATAAAACACAATGGTCTAGGCTGTGAAACATTAAAATATGATACATATGCATAAAAAACAGTACAAAAACACACACAACCACACACACACACAACAGCATCATATGCAGCATTTTGTCAGAATGCCAAGTGTCAAGGCCACAGAGCAGCAGGCGACACTATCTCAGACACATGGGGCGGAGGTCGGGCAGGTTGCCTCCCATCCGTCATGAAGGTGTAGCCAAAATCCTGTGAAAAATATTTTTCTTGTTGACAGGTGTATATATTGAAGTCTTTTGAGGTGTGTGTGTGTGTGTGTGTGTGTGTGTGTGTGTGTGTGTGTGTGTGTGTGTGTGTGTGTGTGTGTGTGTGTGTGTGTGTGTGTGTGTGTGTGCGTGTGTGCGTGCGTGTGTGTCTATGCTTCTTGAGGTCCAGTTTGAGTTTTGGAGTTTGGACATTTTGGGGAAGTTCCTGGTTGTCATTTTCTGGTTTTAGGGTCTCAGTGTTAGCTGTCAATCATAACATTTTGGCAATAACTAAATAAAACCTAAACTCTTAGAAAACGGAGCACTGCGATACTAGTTCTCAACAATGACAAAAGCCAACTTTGGAAAAAGTTTGTTAGACGTGGATTTTTTATTTTGCCTGTCCATGAACACGGAGGGGACAGGGTTTATGACCTATACTGCAGCTAGGGGGTGCTCAAGATGTAATATTGTAATTTCACTTTATATTTTGGCCCGTCGATTAACATGGAGGGTAAATAGATGGTTTTAATAACCTATACTGCAGCCGGCCACCAGAAGGCGATCAAGATGTTTTGGCCTCACTTGACAGATGTCATGTCCTCCATCTTTATGTAAATGAATCGACATGGGTTTTTGTGCTTTGACTTTTTAATTTTACCAATCCATAAACATAGAGGGGACAGGGTTTATTACCTATACTGTGGCCAACCACCAGGGGGCAATGAAGATGTTTTGACCTCACGTGAGAGCTATATTATAATCATTGGTTTTCACCAACCAGACCCTTATACGACGTGTGCGTATGGGTTCAGAGGTGCGATGTATTTATCACACATTCTGGCTATAAAGCTCACAAAATTATTTTAATTCCGACAAGGTTTACTGTGTCACAGTCTTTCCCACTGTGCAATTAAACCTGCAGTTCATGGCTCAGCGGTTTTCAGCCTTTGCTGGTGACACCATGCTGACATCAAATTTCACTTTACTGTTCAATGAAGGATGAAAAGACAAAAAGAGTAAACTAGCATGCCGCTGGAAACGGTGTTTAGTAGTAATAGATAGTTGTTAGATATTGTATCTGCTCAGCTTTAACTCATATTTTGGGGCTGATGATGGCTGCTACAATCCATCATAAGATTCAGACAGGAAGAATTTATACTGTCAGTTCCAGCGAAACATTAACCTGACACTCACGTTCCTCACTCACCGGTGGAAGATGAGATGCCCAACAGACAAAAAAAGAGAAGAGTGGCGTGAGTGACACCAGGCTGAGAAACTGATACCACAGGCACTGTAATTAAATTTGGTTTCGTCGTCAGCGCGCATTTATCTTTGTCATCATAATGCTTTAAAAAGCCGCAGCAACCTATGAATCGAGATGACTGATATTGTGTCCTTTTGTCACCTTCCTAATTGCCTCTCACCGACTGCTCTCAGAAACTGAAGAGGAGATAACGCCACGGTGGGATTAAATTGAACAGACCTGCTCAAAATACTGACAAAAATGAGTGGATGATGGTGGCATGGTTAGTCAAGGGGTTATCGTGTGTTGTCGTGTGATGGAGGAGCCCACTCCTTACAGGGCAGACAAGATTTGTGTGTGTGTGTGTGTGTGTGTTTGTGTGTGTGTTCGGTGCAGGTATTACTCATGCTAAATATGTTTACACAGTCACATCATGGAGATCTGTCCTCCTTGTGCGGACAAAAAGAATTAAGACCGCATCATTTAAATAATTAAAAACTTAATCTGAATTTTAAACGGTGGGCATGTTTATGGGTAAGGTTATTTAAAGGTTATGGATAGAGTCTCCAGGAAGTTAATGCAATGTCCTTCAAAGACATGGAGTGTGCATGCATGCATGTGTGTGTGTGTGTGTGTGTGTGTGTGTGTGTGTGTTTGTGCTTTGAGGACACAGTTTAAACTAAAAACCAGTCAAGTGGGGACTACTTGTCCCATTGGGGTCAAACGCTGTGTCACGAGTCTGGAGAAGCTGATTCTGGGGTCAGTGGTGGAGGTTAGGTTAAGGGCGTGCATTCTTGCTCGTAGCCTCGTGACCCGGCGAGGCTGCAGCGCTCACTTGAAAGAAGTGGGTTTTAAAAAGCGGACTCCTTTGCTGCTCTTACGTAGAAGAAAAGTGAGGTTAAATATTGTAAACGTGATGAGGACAACTCAGAGGTAAATGTGTAAAGTTTGTCCTGTGGGTGGCAGCAGAGGAGAGGTCATGTCAATAGGGTTTGTCCTCAGTACGGTGGTCATTTTGGGACATTTCAGACTCAGCTGGTGAGACTCGATTCCACATCCCCAGCTACTGCTGCACACATCTGCTGTGTGAGACTGTCTTCGTCGAAGGCTGAGATCAAGGATTTGTTTCATCTTATTTTATTTCACATCACAGATCCTGCAGAGTTTTCATTCCTTTCAAATAACACACTATTATGTCACTGCTGTGTATGAACCCTGTTTTATTCCTTTCCATTGATTGTTTTTGAGATAAAGTATCGCACCTAAGACTATGTTGACACAGCCATGCTCTCCTCACCGGACACATTGAAGGGCAGGCTGGGTATTAAACATTTGACAGAGATTTTCTGCCATGGTCACTGGCGGTCGATCAGACAGAAACATTTACTGACACATTCTATGTAGTGCAAATGTACTTTTGCAAATGCATGTTTGGTGCCATCTGGTGACTTCAAGCGCTCAAGTTGAAGGATTTAAATCAAGTTCCAGACGCCTGATGTATGAAGGAGAACAGCTGCCATAACATTACTTGAATTGCTTCACGGAATAATGAACACGGCTCAAAACACACAAAGTTTGCAAAACACACTTAATTGGGGAGACCTACATGCCCTATAATTTTTAGAAATGAATTTAATACTGCGCTGCACTGTACTGTGTTGCATAATGCATTGTTTTTGTAAGTGGCATGGAAGAAGGGAGTGTCTCCTCCTCTACCCTGCGCGCTCCACTGGGAGCAGCGTCGGTCAGCGGAAGAATAAGTGATGTGAGAGTCAGACAGCGTGTATCACCTGCAACAACGGTAGGCAATCCGTTAAGCAATGCCTGTGAGCTGGTGGCTACATTCTGAGCGAGTCAGAACATGAAATGCTCCGCGAGGATCTTCACGAAGCACACGCTCCGAGCTCTAAAGTGTTCCCCAGGGGCAAAAGATGAGTTTGCTGGAAAATGGTGGAAACAAAGTTGATCCCACATCTAATGAAATAACTGAATTAAATCAAGTTTAACCCACACGGATTATCCAATAAGATTTTGCTGCACAAAATTGCCCTTTAGTCACGTAAAAAAAAGGATTTTCTTCATCTCAAATAGAAACATTGTCCAATGAATGAGTGGATTACTTCAATGATCCACCTTATTAACGTTATTGATCATGTGTACTGTGCAGTATTTTGTGATAATTGGATATTGGGTGGTCCTTTTGAGGTATAATTTTCCATTAGTGACGGAGTTATGTTCATTTGACGGTGGACACGCCCTTGCTTGTGTTGGAACGAGCACTGTGAACACAAGGGAGTCTTGTTTCCACCTCTGCAGACGAACTCAACACTGCTGTCGAACACAACCCGGGCGTTTAACTCCAAAAGGTGAATATAATTATTCTTACTTATAGCAAGATTATGCACTAACTTAACACTCTGTTATGTCTTAGCATTTAGTGATACATTCTTTCAGGTGGTTTGTAAGTGAGGAAAATACATTAAGCTTTTTTTTTTAAATTACAGTCATTGTAAAATGACACAACCTGAATAGTCTGACTTCTCGTCACGTCTGCTGTCTCTTTTCTCTACACATTACTTTACCTGCTGAACGTGACCTCTTGGCGGATATACTGTTCTAAGCTTTTAGTCCTGTTCCTCTTGCAGTCAAGATGCCAGAAACAGCAGAAGCTGTGTCAGCGACTCTCACCACCAACAGAAACTGCACCATAGAAATAACCAATGTCAGCGGCCACTACTGTCTCATCAACCCCAAGTAAGTCTGCGGATGAAAAAACTATAATAAAACACGTTCTAATGATTGAAACAACATGATGTTCACGATCAAATCTGAATGGATGCAGAAACAAGAATGTTTACTTCCTTTCTTCACAAATACTAATGAATTAATGATCTCATTGCATAGAAAGATAAAAAAAAAATACAAGTATCTTAATAAGATAATATAGATACAAAATATATATAACTTTGTTGTTTAATCTATTTTCTCTATGGTCTATTTTGAGTCAAAGCACCTGCAATCAGGTCTCCTCACATTTACACTATGACATCTATGAAACACCGCAAAACTTTAATTTAAAGTAGCTTTTTTTCCCTCGAAATTTGCGACCTCAAGTTCTCAAGTTACCGGCATCAGCGCTTGTTTTCTCATGATTCCAGGGAAAAAGCACTTTTTAAAGGGATAATGCAAAGTGCTTCGAAACTACAGCAACACATGACATATCCAAAATCAGTATGTTGATTGTAAGGATCCAACTTTTTTCCATTCCAATCCTATGTTAATTCAATGTAGTTAGACTTCATCTAAATAGAAGGAATGCTAAATGAATTTAACACAATTAAATTTGTCTTTCTCAACAATGCAATGTGTCAGTTTCTTCCGTTTCTGGTTAAAATGGAAAACGACCAGGAAAACGATAAAATAAATAAAAACTCCCCGTGTCTATTGGAATTTGTGCCGTGCCTCTACATCTATCTAGCTGTGGCAGGACAGACCATATCTTGGATGGGTGGGTTTCATGTGTAACATCACTTTGCTGAGAACATCCACCTATCCATCATGCGGTGACACAAACCGGCTCATTGCACACCGCGTGCAGGTACACTCACTGTTGCTTAGAAGTCCACGGCAGTACTTGCACAGTCACACTCCATCCATCAGCATAAGGTGCCTCGCCCTGGAAAGCCCAGCACTCAAAAAGTATACTGACAATCTCCACAAAACTTACAAAACTCTGCCTTTTCATCAAAAGTCCAGGAAGTGTGACATAAAAGTTGACAACTGTCTCTTTGCTCTCCTGTGCAGGGTGTACATGGAGAGCGGCTTCTGCCACCACCCCCCCCAGCCGACCGTTCGCACCACCAAGACCGAAGTGTGCTCGTTCACCAAGGACGACAACACCGCCACGGGCGCTGTCGGCCTGCTGACCTATGACCTGTTCCATATGCAGAGCCGGGTTTGCTCCGAGCGCATGGCCATCTTGTTCTCCGTGCCCTATGACCACAACTTGTACAAGAACCGGCTGGCCGTGGGCGTGGTTGAGCATTCCCGCGACTGCGACAAACATTTGTACAAGCAGATGTATGATGGGAAAGACCTCAGTAACTTCTCCCGCTCTGATGCAAATGGCTGCGGGCTGGAGTTCAAAGCAAAGCATGTTGATGTGAGGGCAACCATGTCTTCTGTTGGCAAAGGCATTGTTAAAGTGGAGCTCTATGATAAAATGGGTCATTAATGCTGAAGGAATTACTGGTATTCTGCTTTTTAGATGCCTTTGTATAGCAGAATGAATAAACATCATTAAATTTGAAAATGTATTGTGATCCAGAAATAAAAACATCCCGAAGAGAGGAAGAATGATTTTGCTGTCATCTGTATTTTTTTTGTCCGCAGAAAGATATCAATATCTGACAGCCAGTACATTGATTCTCCATTAGCTCATTGTTTGGGCTTATGTACATTATACACTCTCTTCTATTTGATTATGGTAATAAAACATTCAAACCCAATGATTTTGTTACTTTGAGTTTTCTCTGTGTTATTCATGATTACTGATGAACATTGGTAATTGTTTAATCTCTTAGCTGGATCCATCTAATACTAATGAGCAGCAACAGATGGGAATATCAGCATAGATGTTTTTTTAATTGTCAAGATAACAAGATTGTTGTTCAGTGGCTGTGAGGCTCTCCGCTCTGCTCTGAATTGTGTGGCTCATGTGAGGAGGGGCTGCAGGAGAAACAATGACAGAGAAGTTGCACCAGAAATTTCTGTCTTGACTCGTCCGGCTTGCAAATTTTAAGTTTGCGCAAAACCACAGGAATGAGATCTCCATATCACCTCAGTTTGTCACTCAGTCACTGAGGTACCCACATCCCCCCCTCGGGGGAGAAAATGACTGAGCTGAGAATATTATCCCATCTCACTCAACAGGTTTAGGATTCAAATTTAAACTGCTGGAAGCGGCTCAACTTTTCCACATAAACAGGGCGCGGTTGCTTTATCAGAGACGGAAAAACACAGGGTTTGTTCTCATAGTCTCCTGCTTGTGTGGGTTTAGGCTTACTGGTGAATATGAGCTGAAAGAGGGTGTGCCACCGTCCAACTGGGATTGTGTGCAAATGGGAGGGTTCGCTGAGTGATGCCATACATCCTCCGCCTCCTCCCTCTCAGGTAACTGTTCCCATTTTGGGATTAGGAATCGCAAGCAGAGGTGCTCGACAGGTAAGTCTCGAGACTTGTACAGAGAATGGCTCTTTAGCTCATGACTCATAAGAAATAAGGAATCGGTGGAGGTATATCCAAGCCTGATGGGGCATTTGTATAATTTGTGTCTGTGGATAGAATCTTTTTCTCTAGTGTGTTCACTCTAACTTCATTAGTGCACGGTGCTTGGTACTCTGTAGTGTCTGCAGCTCTTTTCTGATTCTTCACAACCTCACAAACTCTCAGTAGGCTCTGAAGTGCATCATTCATACTCAGTGCCAGTCTGTTTGAAGGTCAACATAATGCCAGTACAGATTGTCAGCAGAGCACAGGTCAGGGCGGATATTTTGTACCGTGCCAAGTGTGTTCGAGAAGTGCCCCTCACAGCTGTTTGATTCAGCTGGTTGACACCTTAACTGCCTTTGTTTTACAAGCGGATCTCACAGCCTTTGCAACATGTCGGAGTCAGCTGAAGCCGTGGCAGCCGACGTGAGCAGCAGGAGAAGTACTGTCATTGAAATCGCAAATGTCACCAACAACTACTGCCTCCTCAACCCCAGGTAAAACCAGACCCTGTTGGAATCATGTGTTTTTCAGATGCGCACAAAATGAAAAGGTATACGTCGATTCTTAATGCCTGTGCGTCTTTTTCTACAGGGTATACCTGGAGAACGGGGAGACTTACAACCCACCTCAGCCCACAGTGCGCCCTCTCAAGACCGAGGTTTGCACTTTCACCAAATCAGGCGGCAAAGCGACCGGCTGCGTTGGCGTGATGACCTACGACCTTTTCGAGCGGTCAAAGAACGACTACATCGAGACGCTGGCCATCATGTTTGCCGTTCCGTGGGACTACAACCTGTACAAGAACTGGTTTGCGGTGGGCATCTATAAGAAGGGTCGTAACTGCGATAAGGATTTGTACAAAGAAATGTACTATGACAAAACGCAGAATGGGTTTGTCAGGGAGGCAGCCAATGGGTCAGGGATCAATCACGTGGGCGACTACCTAGATATCAAGGCCACCATGTGTCCCCTTGGTAATTCCATCATGAAGGTGGAGGTGTGGGATAAGCTTTTCACACCCAACCCTAGCCAACATGCATATTAGAGACCCCTCCCCAACCTGGGCTTACATGTTTCCCAGCAGCAGAAGTCATACAATCCACCTCTAGCTTTTTCTAATGCAGTCGATATGCATGATTCAACAGATGTATTGTTGCTGACATGTGTCTGTATACCTGGGTATTACCTCTCAGTAAATCTGCTTAAGATCAGAGTTTAATTTGTTTATAAATCCAGGATGCAATATCCCCCTTTTATAGCCGAAGCCTCTGTCTGTTTCAATAGACTCCCAGTTTAAAATGGCATCTTTAGAAATGGAAATCAAAGGATGAGTCAGTGGAGGATGAGGGCAGCTTAATAAAACACACTGAGAGCTTGTTTGTATTTACCTTGACACTGTCATCAGAGAAATAAAGTAAACCTTTTTTTTTTGCTGAATCTATTTGTGTTTGAGTGTCTGTTGATTGAGTTTAGAGGAGTTTTTCAAAATAAATAAATATATATTAATAATGTTGAATGTAAAAATGATTATTTTTGTACTTTGGAGTTAAACTGAGATTTGGATAGACGAACCAAGACTGCAGGTTTTTTTCTCCGTATAGGGGCTGTGTGAGAGCAGCTTAGGGGGACACACCCTTTCTCGTGTTGCTCAACATTAAAGTACATCCGTCATCACTACACCAGCCGCTTTACATCGAAATATTATATATGAATCTAACCCTGTTTTTACATCCACCTAGGAATGTAAAGGAAGTTATGTTTTTATCTGCTTTTGTTTATTTAGTTTAGCTGGATTACACAAAAACAACTGCTTTTTATCAAATTTAGTGGAGGGGCGGGGCATGACCCAAGAAAGAACTCATAACAATTTGGTCCAGATCTGGATCAGGGGGCAGATCCAGGATTTTATACTTTTTACTTAATTTAAATTAAGGATCTTAATGGGTAAAATCAGGCGTATTAAGAATACTGATATTTATGAGTGTGTGTAATTTGATGCAGATCCAAATTTAAACGTGGTCTCAAAAGGGGACTGTTGGGCCTTGACGGAGGAATGCACTCCACTGAGGGCCCTTCTAGTTAAATTTGTTTTAAGATCCACTGTCCATCTCAAACATTTAATATAATTGTTGCCATTGGATTCATAACACTAATATTTTGTGTTAGTTTTCAGAAACTATAAATATTTGCAGTCCCGCCATCCCTGCTCAATAATCGTAAATAATGCCTCTGCAAACACTCAAATGTTAAAAGCGAGTTAATTCTTGGTTAAATGTGACCTTGTGTAATTTAAATCTCTTTTAACAGACTCGGTGCATCAGTGTTTTTACCCAGATTTTGGAGATAAAGAGGGTTTTTATTGCCTCCTGACAGAACAAGAGGGAACAGTAAAAACTCCTCAGTTATTGCTCGCAATGCAATCACTGGTTGGTTTTTATGAACCAGTAAACTCGAGGATAAAATGATCAGATACACCGGGGGGGTTTTATGATCTTAGCTGGGAGTATGAGGCAGTGGTGAAAGAGACAGGCATGGATTTGGGTGAGGACCCTGTTATTACGACTGCTCAGCGACTCGCTCACTTAACGCCGCATTATTCTTTAATTGGGCAGAAATGACAATCTTGATGTGTCGTCTCATCATCAAAGAACTAGTTTCGCCGTAATGGCTCAACCAATTCTCCGCGGGTACAATCATTAACCTCTGGAAAAAATGTGGGGTTGTGAGGCAGGAGGCAGAATACCGGCTCTTCATTTCCATCGCAGGCAAAGTTATCTGGTTCCTGGATCCTATTTACAATCTCAACACTGCATTCCTGATTCTGTTTTCCCATTAGATTCGGGATGCTTTTGCAGCGTTTACTGTTGCAGCCACAAAGAAAGCCTAGATCAAAAGGGTTTTGCTCACTGTCACCATTGCATTTGCATAAAAGCCATACATAATATAGAGGAATAAACTAGGCCTGTTTAGGCTCAATCTCTGAAGCATTGTGGAGGGGGGTATTGGAGAAATGACACACTGTCCCTATAAACAGATGGGGACACTAAGCAGAAACTTGTTTGTCGGAAACCGGATGAGTTCCCGCACATTTTCTTTCACATTTTCCCTTTGAGCTTCTCCTCTGTGTTTACTGCACCTGCACCTAAGTCTTCTTTCATATCGTGCGTTATGTTGTTGACTGTATGCCTTCATTGGTATGTACAGTATGTGTGTTTGCATGCTTTTGTGATGAGCATCTCTAAGAGCAGGTACACTCGCACCTGCACATGCAGATATGGATATTTTATAGCAAATAAAGGCCTTTGTGCATTATGTGATTTGTATTTGGGTTTGAAAAAAAATTGTTGGGCACCAGTGTGGGATTAGACGTCTTAAACAGGAAACAAAGGGATATGTGAAAAATGTATTTTCCCTGTGTAGATAAACATAAGCAGCTCAGCATCATGTGGATTGAAACGGAAGCTATTCATCACTAAAGAGGAGTGAATCTATCTGTTTCTCTTGGTAAAGGCTTCTGTCTGAAATCCTAAGTGCAGGTGCACCATGCGGGTTGGCCTCATCTTTTCATGAGACAGAAATCAGGTGATCGTGCAAAAACAACAGCGAGGCTCCGGTTAAACTCACTGCAGGGAGATGAGCAGAGGTGAGTGAGAGGAAATGATTGTTCTGGAAGAAAAATCTCAGAGGGACATAAGAGAGGAAAACCTGAGAAAACCTCAGTTGAGACCAAGAAACTCTTTCAACCTCATACAGCCTTTTTAAATTGTGCATGTACACTATTTTCTGTCTTTTGCACCAAAAAGAAAATACAATGAGAAATAAAACGAGGACATCTTCTCTCTTTTTCTACCTGAAGTAGGTTGTTTTTTTGTCTCTGTTTATCATCACCATCTGTGCCCATGGAAAATAAATTAAAGTTTAAATTTTTCTCACATTCTCAGACGTCTTGCGCCGATCGTCACAAAGCTGCCTAGAGTCAGATCATAAAATGTTATTTGCATAAAAGGGTTCAGCTCTCAAGGTTGTTTGAATTTCTCTCTCTCTGTTTGCTTTGAAATTAATTTCTCAGTGCAAGAGAACTGGGTGGTGTATTGACTCAAACTGGGAGTAACCAAACAGAAGAAAAAGACGGGCACATTTCAGTGACCTGAGAGCCGCAGCTCTTTAAACAGCCTAAGCCGCTGCATACCTGTGACCACAGCTGCAAATGGGAAAATAATAGATTCTTCTTCTCCCTCAAAGTGAATAGAAGTGCACTTAGAAGCTGCAGTTTTAAGGGCCTTCAATGACAGAATATGCTCTCATGGACTGCCATCTAGAGGCCACGTCTGGTACCCACACAGGGTTCCCCACAAATGACTACTCTGACTAGGAAAACCTTGAAAAAAGCTATTTTAAAAAAACCTGGTTCAAAATATTTTCAAAACTATCTCGCTGTAACTCTGTATATAATGTGAAATATGTGGTGTTTATCGATGTTTTTTAAGGTGAAAAGTCCTTTATAATGGGCAGGCAGTGGTATTACTGGTGCTCACCCCGTGCTCCTCTGTTATTCCTGGTTTCAAACGTGTCTTGACATCCAGCCGGGTCCGGTTCACTCCCTCTGCCCTGATGTGTGTCAGACTGGCAACAAGCGCCTGCAGCCCCGTCATCGGAGCTCAGTCACAGGCCTCAATCTCACTCAGCCTCCCCCGGGGGCGACTCTACGAGAGGGTAAAACAATAAAATCTGATATATTATTATCAGGCTAGGCCGGAGTTGCATTGTTTGTTTGGTTTGTCAGATTTTCTGCGGATCGCATTTCATCACTCTCGTCCTTCAGATGAGATGCGAGGGCCGGAGGTCATGTTACTCCTGGCAGGCTTTGGAAATTGTCTCATCCTGTTAGTTTGTTATTTTGAAACTTCTCAGCATGCACAGTGACACAGATGTGTATCGTGCAACAATACCGATATCTCGAGGGAGGGAAACACAAACTGTTCTCTACAGTAACTCTTGACATTATTAAAAGAAACCGAGCTGCCACAGTGTTTCTTTAGCAGCAATATGTTGTCATCAATATTGAGCTTCAAAATGTTAAGTTAAGACAATTTATACAATTCTTTTTGTGTTTTTCTATTAATACTCATTTAAATATTGGTTTATATTGAGGTTTACAGAAATAACATCCAATGCTAACTCATAGGAATAAACTACAGTGTGTGAATCACACTGTTTTATTTCATGAAAACAAACTATTTAAAAAAGCTATGAGCTGCACATTTCAACATGAAACTGCTTTAATTAATGTGTTTATGTTAATAATGGATCACATATACAAGTGTGAGTGAGATGTCATTTAAAGTGATGCAGTTCCTCTCACTCTGTGGAGCTTTATCACAACTTTCCGCTCGTTCTTTTGGTTTCCTGGGACTTTAA
This sequence comes from Hippoglossus hippoglossus, assembly GCF_009819705.1. Lineage (NCBI taxonomy): Eukaryota > Metazoa > Chordata > Actinopteri > Pleuronectiformes > Pleuronectidae > Hippoglossus > Hippoglossus hippoglossus. The sequence continues at coordinate 8,179,406 of NC_047158.1, read as the reverse complement.
TGTTCACTCTCACTACATCAGTTTTGTCTGTTTTCAGTAAAAGAAAAGAAAAGCAAGTCAGAGGGAAAAGCAACAACCTGCAGACAGACTGAGTGACTATATTTAACATAGTGGAGCAATTAGTGAAACTAAATATTCTAGTCAGTAGAGACCAAAAATCTAAATAGAAACTATTATTGCTCAGTGTCTTCCAGGTGTGTAGCTAAGCAGCTGTTTATTAACAAGTTCCCCGTATTAAAGGTGATAACATGTCGGTGTTGTACTTACTGCTTGTTTCTGCTGCCCCCAAGTGGCAGAACATTTTGTTACTCCAGGTTTAATAAATGAATCATGAGGATTTGTTGATTTCTAACTTAAACCCAACATTGCACAAGAGAGTTTTCGTGTGTCTACATGTGGCCCTTCATGTCTTCAGTGATGAAATGGACCTCCTCGAGCCACCACAGGACATCTGCTCATCCACTGTTTATTTACTCGTTTCTGCTCTGTCCTCTCTGTCTGAGATAAACCAGGCGACCAACATCTGCTCCTTCTTTTATGTGTCACTTGACACAGATTCCTGATCTGGAATAACAAGCAAGTAGACCCTCAATTTTCTTCTAATCTAGCTTTGCAACGATTTCATAAACAGATGCTGTTCTTTTTGCAGTTTTTTTGTTCTCTGTTGTCGCCAATAGCATCTTTTACATAATAACTCAGAGCTGCCTGCCCAGCAAACTTGGATGTGGTGACACTGCTCGTTATTCATGTCCATTTTCTGATTCTGTTAACCCCAACTCTCTCTTGTTATTTCTGAGGTGGAAAAGCTTTACCCTTGAAGTTGCAGCTGGAGATTTGTTCCAGAAATAAATTCACCATTATCTTCATCAAACCGTTGATTGACCTTCACAGGTTGTTGCTGGCTTTGCTCCTTTCCCATCGCCGCTGGACAACTGGTGAGTGTATCTCCGTCTTGCCACTCATATGTCCATATGCATTAGAACACGGTTGTTCATTTGAATTTACTCCGAGTGACTGAGTAGCAGTGTTGATGTCGAGCCTACTTGTATGTAAAGTCGTCTGCTGCCATCATGGTGTCATCCAGCTGAAGGGTCAGCTCTGACGCAGTAGGGCCAGCTGCTGAGATCTCGCACTACAAAGTAATTACTCATGTCACACTGAATGACTCGCTTCAGTGGGCGCGATCTTTTAATTCTTTATCAAGTTTGACAAACTTTAGTATGCACATGCTCCAGTAAACTATTGAAACATCATGCAAATTGAAACATCCATAAATCAAATGAGATGCTGAAAACCCAACAATAACTTGGCATGGGCTGCTCCAGGAAGTTGACTTTCTCTCTTGCAGCTGTGGAGGTGGATGTGGTGCTGCCCAATACTCCTTCACCTGAAGCAGTGAAGCTGACACTATCCGACACCGACAATGCCAAAAGTCTCCGTCAGCAACTGCTGCCAAGTAGACCAACAGTTGATGTACAAACGCCCTTACCTGCCGCCCTTCCACCACCTCTGCCAGACCTCTGGGACGAGACAGAAATCAGCTCCCACGGTTCGAAGACCCAGAGGTTACAGAGTCGAAAACCCACCCACCCACCCACCACCCTGCAGCTGGAGACACAGCTGAGGCATGCGAGTGAGATCAGTGCAGTGTCTGTGCAGCAGTCTTTGTCCTCAGTTTTATAAATATATATTCATATGTCTACAGCTGTGCCATAAAAAATTTTTTTGCAAAGTCAGCTTAATTGAAGCCACAATGGAGAATCCTGCTCCGACCTCCGGAGCCACGGCCACCCCTTTACTTTCCTCCATTTCCTTTGTTGTCCAGCTTTATGTTCCTCCATGCCCAATAATGCTGAATGCACAGAATAGTTTTTCTATAGACTAAGCATGTGCACATAAAAAATAAAATGTTTGTAAAAACAAGATCTGCAGGTCACATTGGTTTTATGATGGTGTCACTGGAAGTGAAAAAAGTAAGACTAATTGAGAAAACAGTTAACAAGTAGCAATTTACATTTAGCTTTTTCCCACGTTTGTTTTTTCTGCAGCTTCAGCGAGATTCAGATTTAAGGTGGAGATCTTTGTGAAGGGCAGTGACTGCTCATGGTTTGCACAACATAGATATTTTTTTGTGTTGCACGATTTGGAAGTCTAAGTGATAAAGATACTACCAGGAATTAAAGGCCTAATCTTAAAGTTGCCATAATTTATAGATGTGTAGTCATGTAATCATTGATAATGCAACTATAATCTACTTGCACAGACAAAATGGTTCGTTATAGTCACTTATTATTTGTAAATCTGTCTGCATAATACTCATTACATGTTATCCTGAGTATCCACCCCTGCACTTTGGTCAATGCTGGCAAGCAATATTGCTGAATCATTAAGTAGTTTGATACCTTACCACTTGCAACCACTGGAGGGCAGAGTTTACTGGCCTGGTTTAGTTTGTGGCAACTCCATTTGAATGTGGACCCTGAGCATTTGTCTCCTATACTGATCATGCGCACATATGGTTTAGTGCAACAACTGATGAAATGTGACTGATAAAATATGATTAATATGGCTTTCACAATCACACATTGCATTTAACTGTCTGAAATGTTTCTGGCGTGTTGCAGTAGTGAGGAGCAACACAGAGCAGGATGAGATCAGACGGGGGTGGGGATGAGGATGGCCCGACATCCAGAGGGGAGGAAGGTCACCAAACACACTTTCCCACCCAGCCCTGCCAGACACGCACACACACACACGCACACGCACACACATTGTACACACAAACATAGGCCCACCCTGCAGAGTTGTGTGTGCCAGATGAGGGTGTGATACATGACTGCTGTCACCGCTTCCCTCATTGCATGTCTGTGGAGACTATGCAATGCGCTATGCTATGCACTTGCACGTCAATCCAGCCCATACAGCTTACTGGAGATACAGTGAAACTCTACCTGGAGCACAAAGCAATGCCATCTGCACTGCGCTGAGGGGAAATGATGGTGTTTAATCAAATACTGACAAAGTTTAAAGGGCCCTTTTGCTAGAAAGATGTCACATCTCTGTGAACATGGAACAAATAAACAGCTAACCAAAGAAGGGAGTCAAAGTAGAGCCAACATTCCAACTGTAGTTTTAATTGTATAAAATATAAAAAGTACATACAGTACATGGTGTGAGAGCAGGCAGGGTGTGTTCTCACAGACAGCACAGTAAGTCCTGACAATAGCAGAAAAATAACACAGTATATAAATACACATTTGGTTCCAAATCTGAAAGCGCTTACAATGGCTTTATCGTCATAACAACACATACCCGAGGGTATCAAGATTCAAGCAAAAGATAGCAAGCTTATCTTCTTGTCATCGATCAGTGTTTATCACTATGCTGCACAGACAAACTAAATATGTCCCTTTGTCTGAACTGGACTGAGACGTTAGATACACTTCGTTCAGCTCATCAATATAAGATCGTGAGGATTGTCACAGTGAAAGTGCTTAAGGATTCAATACTATTCAAGAAATAGACAATACCAGGAAAAGGATCTCCCTCTCTGGGCGTACCCATTCATTGTGTCCCATCTGTAACCTCTGACCCCCCCAACCATATGCTCTGACTCACGTAACCACATCCATACATCACACTATACTCCGTTTCCTGTTCCCCCTGTGTACACGTAGATGACCATTTGCATATATCAAAGTACGAACGCATACCTGTACTCAGATCAGCCTTGGTTTGAATAGTACGTCGTCTAATTAGTGGCTCAAAGCAGAGTTAAGTTTGAAGAGCTCACGAGTTCAGCAATAAGTAATCATTTCAGAATCTTGTCTTTTACCGAGACAGATGGTGTCAGACTTAACGAGGACTGTCAGCAAATATATATTTTTGCAAGCTCTAGAGCTTTTGTCATCATAAACCTGAAAATTGTGTTCTCTATTTCAAATAGAGCCGTTTTCCGAACATGTGCATCCAGTTTGGATGTAACCAAAACCATCAGTGTTCCGATTTCCAGTCGGTGGTTGAAAGCAAATCTTTTGTCACAGTCTCTCTTCTTTAAAAGTGTTAATGAGATACAGTACATGAATTAATAATAACAAAGGATTTTGTCACAGTTAGCGTCTGTTAACACCAGGGAGTTTGTCGCTGATCAGCCACAGAATATGACATTATTAACTCTGGGTCAGAAGTGTCTATTGATCGGTTTTCTCTGCTGCTGATGTTTCAGAATTCCTCAGAGAAGTGAAGTGCAGGTAAACTTGTCCGAGACAGTCACTCCTCTGAAAGCTCACCGGTGCGATTAAAGAGCGGCAGCAGCCTGCGTGTAAACAAGCAGTCCTCGAGTTGGGAGAATAGACAGAGCATAGGTCCAAAATCGTGATTTCCCTGGTGACTGTGAACCAAGACTTGAGATCCTCAGTAGCTGCCATCGCCATTCTTAGTTTTGAACACCACAAGGATGACCATGACCGGGATCAGGCAGATGGGAGTTACCACCAGGGCTAAGACGACGACTGGCGGCGGGTCGGTCAACTCCTCTGCTGGACAATCCTGGAAGAACCTGGTGTGAATGTCCACAAAGGTCTCTTCCACCAGCGGGTTGGGCCACGGGATCAAGAGACAGTCAGACATCTCCTCTGTGCAATGGCTTAGGTTACTGTACAAACTGCAGCGTGGAGACAGGGAGAATATGGAAGGGGATTCAGAAATTTAGTAAAAATGTATATATTTCAAATGTCAAAAACTGCAGACACTGAACTCACTGCTTACCCGCTCACGTTACCCCAAATGCACCAGTCAGTGCTGTTTAGTGACGCCATTGAACTCTCAAAAGTGTTGAGACATAAATGGCCAATCAGGGTTGACAGGCAATCCATTGTTGGAGCACCGTACATATCACTACAGAAGTTGCATATATCCGGGCAACGGTGAGTATCATTCCCACAAGCTGCAATGAAATAGTTTACAAAAAGAAAGAGAAAGCAACATAAACAGATTAGAAAATGACAGTAAAGATGCGTTGCACACAAAGAAGATCTGCATTGAATTCTGAAATTTGGATGTTCACAGGATGACATACAAGTTTGCGTGGCTATCTGTGGTTAAAAGGTCATGTCACCTACCAAATGGCACGGTAGCCACTCCATAAGTGGTGTCTGAGAGGGAGAAAAGTCCGATTTTTAGATTAAAAACATTTAGAGTAAACTATACAGGCTATCATGTGAAAACATTCTAATTCAGTTCATTAAGTTTCCATACAAAAAGAATTCCTTATCATGAGCTATGAGTCTCTTTCACTGAGACTGTGCTGAAGCAGGCATTTTGCAGCTGTAGAGAGGGAGACCACACACTCACCGGAGAGAAAGGAGAGGAATACCCCAATGAAACCAAGTGCTCCATTCATGTCAGAAGAAAACGAATAAAGGTGCGATTCCCCCAGCTGATGACCATGTATAATAAACCTACACGTCTTAGTCTGTGTACAGCGAGGCATAACAGGAAACCCGGCAGGATGGAAGAGACGCAGTGTAACCTTCGGTTACCAGATGTCCAAACAGTGTTACCCGCGGTTACCAGATGTTCTTCGAAGATCTGTCTGACGGCCCTGCGCCTTGGCAGCAGTGCTTCCCCTCTCCAACACGCGTTTCTTTAGGACTTTCTTCCTTTTTAAAGGGGTGGAGGCAACAAAGATTGTCTTCTCCATTCTCCCAAATAAAAGGGAGCACACCCAAGCTGGGCTGGACTCACATCTGAAAACCCTTACTCTTTAACTCTTGTTCTGCTTTTTAGTCTCAGTTTCTCACAGTCGACGGCCTGGCCAGCTCACAGCATGTGATTTATTTGCCTTTTGGGCTGCCTCTGCCAAATAGGAAACATAAGTAAACATTTAGGGCTTTAGCGTTTTGGGGTGGAAGTAATCATGACGCTGCAGGGTGTGCTGTGCAGACAGCCTGGATTTCATATCTAGGTTAATTTGACCAAACCTGGAACAAGTTGTTAGACACAGCTGACGGGCTGTTTAAAAGCAGATATTTCCACCATAGCTGTGGCAAGTGTTTGTTCTTTTCTGTCACGAGCAGCTCACCAGTGTGTCTCATCTACGAGGTAGTTTCTCACTGTCACCACTCACAACTTTAAAAGAGCAGTGAGAGAGAGAGAGAGAGAGAGAGAGAGAGAGAGAGAGGTGGCTTCATTGATTGAATGATAAATGAAATGCACGGCTCGTGTTTTCTCATGACCAGCTCGTTCATTTATTTCACTGGATCCACATGTTGGGCCTCTCACAACATCTGTTTGCCGAGCAGCATTTTGATTTAGTAATGACATCAGGAAATGTGTCTTTTCAGCAGAGGAGGAGCTCAGAGTTTGGGGGGAGTTGGCAGGGGAAGGAGGGGGGACAGTCAGGGGAAAGGAGAAAAAAAAAAAAGGGAAGGCACAGGATGAGGAACAGCGAAAGGGGCGCTGCTCCAAAGTTCCAGTTGTTTCACAACTCTGAGTTCATGCGTTGATCACAGACGTTGCATGGGGTGAATGACGAACAAATTCAGGAAGTGGAGCCAGGTGGGGGCTGCTCATAATGAGGTTTCAGTTAACCTTTAACCCCAAACCATTATGGACCTTTTATCTGCTGTTGCTGACCCCCACACTGGTAGAGACCTCCCCAGGAGTTTTTCTTGGATTCTCAAGATAATACACACAAGGAGATCTTGGCAGAAAACAGTATCTCCGAGCTCTGCTTTCTCTGTGTGTCTGTTCCAGGCCAAGAAAATGGATGTAAGGAAATGACCCAAAACCACCCCCCACTGGACTCAAACACATAATCCCTATTTGAAATATACATTGAATATATATATATACAGACACACAGACATGTTGTCGACTGTTGACAATAACGTTAAATAGAAAAAGGTTGTAAACTTACTGGCAGTCACTACTGAGTGATACCCTGTCGAGAAATGGCATTGGGTTAGTCAACGCATTCATTTTAATGCATGTGATCAACATATATATATATATAAATGTATTTATATATTTCTTCAACATACCTATGGTTGTGGCAGGTTGTACAGCTAAGTGTTCAGCTACCAGACCATCCACTGTCGTGCATCCTGCTGTAACAGATATAAAACAATGGGAAAACAGAACATTGAAATAAGGATGGAAAGTATGAAATGCTGCAATCCAGTAAACAGTACATACAAATATAATGAAGTATTTGGAAAAACATATAGGTACATAGAGGTATATACAGTTATTATCCAATATATGTAATTATAATCCAGTACATACAAACTGTGAAAGTAAGAAGGTATAGAATAGAATAGAATAGAATAGAATAGAATAGAAACTCTTCATTGTCATTGTATTGTACAAAATAAAACAAAATGATGTGTGCTACTTCTGGTTTGGTACTCTAATGTTAAAATAACCCATTGCACACAACATATCATGTAGTTAAAAGTAAAGGAAATAGCCTGTGGAATAAACTGTGAAGCAAACAGGTCACTGTATCCTCCCTTTCTGTGCTTCTGCTTTACGGAAATCTAAATATATCCAACACAAAGATTATTGAAATATACAATCCATGTCCTTCTTACGTGAATAATACATGTATTATCTTATTTAATAGATACAAGCAATGATGAAAATTGTTGAAAATTGTTATAGCCTGCCCTACACTGATGATAACATTTTCAACATCTACTACATGTTGTCACGGCATGATCACACTCACTACGTGACAGTTAAGTATAAAGGTATAAACCTTAATCATGAGACAAGCTAAGCTCCTTTCTTAAAAGCCACACAATACCACTGAAAGCCCCCAAAGCATTCCTCCTGAGAGGTGAGACAGAGGGCAAGAAAAGAAGTTATACTGTAGCGTATATCATGCTGGATCCTCGACTTACCCCAGAAGAGAAGAGCCACAAACCAGCCAGAGAACATGGGTGAGAGGCTGGTGGCTGTCATTGTGCCTGACAGTGGTCTGAGCGTCCTCACTGGTGCGTAGGGATTACATATCTCAACCTTTTCGCAGGAAGGCTCTATAAAGCAACAGGAAGCTCCCATTTCCCAGGAAGGGTGGATTTACACAACAGAGCAGGGAGACTCAGATAAGCTCAAAACTACTGTGGTCCATTGGTGCACCACCATCTCTCTCTCTCTCTCTCTCTCTCTCTCTTTATCTATTTCCTTCACTCATCCCTCCCTCTGCTTCCAATCACAAAGTGAGAAGTTTGGGAGACCCCCCTCATCTCTCTCTCTCTCTCTCTCTCTCTCTCTCTCTCTCTCTCTCTCTCTCTCTCTCTCTCTCTCTCTCTCTCTCTCTCTCTCTGCATGTGTGTGTGTGTGTGTGTGTGTGTGTGTGTGGGTGTGTGTTAGCACCAGTGGCCAACTCACAGGGTGAGATGTATGATTGTTAATCAAAAATCCCCAAAACCCATCTGATACTACTATTGTCCCAGAAATGAGTAATTCATATAAACAGCAAAAATCAATGTTATATAACGTTGAATGGCGTTTTAAAGGTGTGCGCCACAGTGTTAGTATTTTACTTCTTGATCTTGGGCTCTAATGATGACACTCTGATTTCCTCACACACGCAGTAGTATTCTCCAAGACCTGCAACTCTGATGTGTATTGGTTCCCATTTAATTTCATTGGAAAGTACGTGTTCCAGATCTTGACTTCTGTTTTTTTGTTGTTGTTGAAGAGCATAACATTTATGGTGCATGACTGGCGTTGGTGAGTCAGGAATATGTTGTTTTATGCTGTTACACCATCGGTGATGATGACGAGCATCCCCCCCCCCTTCTCTCTCTCTCTTCAGACCACATCTGCGTCTGACAGAACACTGAGCTTCTGTGGTAATGAGACACAGCAGGGATCTCCACTAGTGTTGATGCGCTTGTCGGCGCCACTGAATGGCGAGAGTTCTCAGCTGCCAGGGCTTGGGACGACGCCAGGTGACTTGGGGGCCACAGTAAACCTTATTTCTGATAAAGGAGGCTGCTCTTTTTTTTTATCTGACTGATACAATGTTTGAAAGTCCCACAAATAGGAACTGAAACATTTACCTGAATTGATTTTTTTTAAGAGCATTAGGAGACTATAGCTGTGTCTCAATTCAGGGGCGTAATCCTACGTAGGCTGTATTTGAAGACCGATTGTGTCACAGCAGCTCGACTTGGCTGTCCCATTCCGAAGGCTTTTTCAAATGCGGCCGACAAATACGTCCTTCCATCGCCGAGAAACGAAGGCTCAAATGGATGGATCCTTCTCTGGCCAACCTATCCCAGGATTCATCGCACTTCAGTGACGAACCATTGGTAATGAAGCCGGAAAGCGACAAAGCGCCAATGCTTGAGTCTCGCTCTGTCACCATGCAACAGCAATAAGGGCGGGACGATCATGGAGGGCTTCTGTTGAGACTGTCTCAACTCGGTTCGGCCTTCGTGGTCTATGAAGCTCATCAGAAAGATGCAGCCCCTGAATTGGGACACAGCTCATATTCACGGGGTGGACATTTTCCTCTGACACCCCGCCCTTGGGAGGATGCTCAAATGCTAATGCATTGTTATGAACAGAATAATGTTGTAGCTACTGCTGTGATCCAGGTTAATAAGTCAAACAAACACAGAGTGTCTGACAAACTGTTATTATTGCACAAGCCCTTAACTGATCAGCAACTGCAAAGACAATAGATAATCAAAACCTGGAGCACACAGTTTACATTACACAGAATTAAAAACTTCCTGCCGATTATCGCCTCGCTCCCCACACGCTTATCTTCCTGGTTGCTTTTGTTTGACAGTTCAGTATCAGTGTTGGACGACTTCATAATAAACACGGCAAACACGCAATATCAACTCAGATACTTTAGGTTGCTGAATGCATAATTAATAACCAGGGGAAATACGAAGCATAAACAACAGAGTCAGAGAGCAACACCAACACAGTGATCAGAGAGAGGGGCACTCAGGTCACGTTTGTATAGCTGTATAGTTTCTTTGTAAGAAACGAAAAACATTCCCAGAGAGGTTTCTTTATCCAAGTTAGACATGTATGTGAGCATGTATTGTGTCATATCATAAAAAAGTAACTGAACAGTGCCATCTTGTGAGTCAGAGAAGCAGCATTTCTTTGGTTTCCTTCAATCCTTCAGAGGTTTATTTTGAAAAAAAAAAAAAGAACTAGACAATGTATTAGATCATTGAAAATGTTGACAGAATAACACGCATTCACATATTTATAACTCATGAGAGGAAGTGACACATGATTCTATTTTACAGCAAAGCCTCCATCTTTGAACTAACTTCACAGAAGCATCAAAAGCTACGTTTTTTTCTTTTTATTCATGGGATCTTGAGTAACTACACACTCCCTATGTGCACAAAAAAAGGTTTCAAAATATCCTTAAAATGTATTAGTTTTTTTAAGATCGTAAAACTGCAACAGGCTAATATGTCATATGGTAATACCCCAATGAATTTCTATAGAACAGGAAAAGATGTAAGAGTGAAGAGTGAATATAGGTTTGTCTATCAAAGCACCCATGTCTACTTATGCATTAATAAACCTTTATTTATATTATGCAACGCTTTCATTTTAGCCCCCCTATTTGGCAGTAATGAGCAGTATATAAGCATGTTATAAGTGGCTTATACATGTTGTAATGTGAGCAAATATTAGTGTTTATTATTGTATTTGGCAACCTGAATCTAGGTTGATGTACAAACAGGTATTCAATGAAAACGAATTCAAACACTGATGTAAATTTGCATTCTAAATCATTTATATCCTTAATGAATGCACATTAATAAATACAAATATAGTTACATCGTAGGCTTTTGTGTTACAAATATTATACGAATTGATGGAATTAAAGTTCAGCTGTGGAAATAATTTTCTGTGAAATGTGTCTTTCTTAACTAGGTAATTGCTTTAATTTCAGTCTCAGGTTAAATGCATTGATAATAGGACACTGCTCCAAAAACACTGTATTTGCTCTTTTTAATGAGCCAGAATGTGATGAGTATCAACTTCTGTTGTGCAGTGGCACAAACTGTGAGCAGCCACGACAACATGTAAACAGTCTGACTTGTTAAAGATAATAAGTATTTCTTTTTTAATTTAATTATGTGTACAATCAGCTTTATTATAGGTCATATGTTACAGGTCAAAGCAGGTTATAGAACTAAAACGTGCTCCATTGAACTCTAAGTGTACTTTATCATCATCTGCACAAACGCTTTTAAATCGTATATTTCAATATCAATTCTGCATTTATATAATTCTCCTTTTTGCTGCAAGACGTAGTTGGATGCCATGTGTCCACCTCGAGTTCTGTAAATTCGTATTGCACGTGAAGCAGTCATTGGTGACAGCATCAGTGGCCTGAGGAGCCTCATCCTGGGTAAAACGTGTCGAGCGCCCCCAGGAGGCAGAGAGCGGAACTACAACTGAGCTGTTTACCGTCCGACAGAGCACAGAGGTCTGCAGGAATGTTAGAAAACTATTGGGCAGTTTTTAACCTATAATAATCAGTTTAACACGATCATGTTGGATAACGTTAGTACAGGATGTACTTTCAAGTGAATGCGCCTATTATATTTATAATCAGGGTTTTTTCAGTCCTTCAATTAAAAAGAATCATCATGAAATGAATGTAGCACGGTTTTATGTATTTATAGCGCGTGTCTCACTCTGCCTCACCCCGTGAGTATCCTGAGGTGACTCATCCAAGAGGGGATCACATGCCGACCAAAAAAAACAAAAAAGCACCCAGAGAGCTAACGCAGTGTTTAAATGGCGATCTAGCTCTTTACTACGCGGACTCACGGTTGCATCAGATCCTGTTCTCGCGCGCGTGTGTGTGTGTGTGTGCGTGTGTGTGTGTGTGAATGCCGCGGCCGCTCCGCCACGCTACGCTACTTTTTTTTTTTTTTTTTTTATTCCCAGGACGCAGAATAGTAATAAATCCTCGCGGGCTGAGGAAAAGGCTGTGATCACAATAAAGACGTCACCCCGCTGCTCGGGTTGTGCTCCAGCGAGCCAAGTGCGCAGCTATTCGCAGGCTACAACAACAACACGCTCCAGCGGCACCATGCCCCTGGATGAACGGGCTGCCTTTCTCCGAGAGATCCCGACGGTTCCTGCGTCAGATCCACGGTGAATAACCGCGTTTAATCGCCCCGGATCCCTCGGCTACACACAGAGAGAGAGAGCGAGCAAGAGGAGGAGGAGGAGGAGGAGGAGGAGTGGTGGTGGTGGTGGTGGGGGGGGGGAGACTCGCTGCAGGCGCAAGCAGGACGCACGACGTGGATTTGGAGGTATTTAATAACTGCGACACTGGGTGGACACAGAGGGAGACGCTGCGGTAATGTGCTGTGATCGCGCCGTTTAAAGTGTCGCACATTGGGATGGACACAGTGTTGGTGCACGGATCTGCTGCTGCTGCTCGCTGCTGCTGCTGCTGCTTCGGGACGCGGCGCACTTTCCTGGGCTGAGGCTGAAAACGTGTGCACGGATCGTCAGTCCAGGAGGTGGGAGAGAGAGGAGAAACGCGCACGGTAGCAGCTTCCCCCTGCTCGGTTCTTATTTACCCGCACACTTATTTCCGATCGCGCCTCAGCTCCCGCAGAGAAGTTCGTGTTCTCCGAGGAGAGCGTGAAACGCGTGAAAACTGTTACTACGCACTTTTTCTGCTCCGCTTCGTGTTGGTTTTGTGGAGAGGCACGCCCACTCGCGAGCAATGTGGATGCCCCCCCCCGGTGCTTTCACACGCACTCGCACTTTATTTATTCATGTGCGCGTTATGTGTCCGTTTGCTAATTATCACCGTGACATTAGAAACCAACGCTAAAGAGGAAGATGGAGACTCTGCACAGTTTAAAGCACCTGTGTGTGGAAGCTTTTAAAAAAAAACACGAGATGTCAGTTTTGTTTTGCCAACAGTGGGGGGCGCTCTCTGGAACAGACTTCCAGTTTGAGAGAAAGGGGAAGTTTTGCATCAGTGAGAAGCAGAAAAGAAGAGAGCATCCTACTTACTATATATAGTCATTTAATTACAGCTTGTCGCCATCTTTCTAATACCAATACCAACTACTTAAATGTAACAGTTTTTTATCAGATATTTGTTTTTAATATTTGTATATTATGTATTTATGCTACGTTTATAATGTTGTGTTTATTATGTTATGTGTCTTGTTTTGTTCTCTTTTACCCCCCTGTGTTTGGTAAAGTACTTTGTAACCTTGTTCAGATAAGTGCTATAGAAATAATGTTATTATTATTATCATTATTATTATGATAATAATAATATTAAAACAGCTATCTGTAGGCTGTTAAAGAGAATGGACAATTGCTGGTGACAACACTTAAATTATTACTTTATAAAGTTTTGTCAGAGGACCAAATATTATTGAAAATGACTAATAATTTCCCTGATATTGTTCCCATGCAACTTTTTGCGATAAAAAAAAAATCTCTCGTTGACCTCAGCATCTAATGCCAGTGCAGCCTGTACCCGGTGATGTTGGATTTCTTAACCACACAGCATCTCTTGTCTTTTTCTTTTTTTTTAAGCATCATGGAGGATGCAGCTGCCGCAGAACCAGCCCCTGCCACAGGTGCCGCCCCACCAACCCCGAGACCTCAGCCTTCCTCCATCGCCAACTCTCGCAGCTTGCTGGAGTGGAGGCGGAGGGTCAAGTCCGAGTATATGCGCCTACGCCAATTAAAACGCCTTAAAAAAGCAGAGGAGGTCAAGGTGGGTGAGCACAGTTGTAGATACATCTCCATGTAACTGAAATGAACGGTTCGGTTTGTTACTGTTTGCATGGTACTGGCAGGAGGTGTGTGTATTTTTTATGTGCAGCACTCGCAGTGTTTGTTTATGTGCCCGGTGCACGTGTGACATTGACTTTGTTCTGTTTGTTTCTAGAGCCTGTTCATGTCCAACAGACAGAAGATCGAGGAGCAGACAAATCTCCTGAACACAGAGTGGTCCAAGCTCAGGATTCAGCCCACACCTCTGTCCACTTCTGGTGGAGCTATGGCCGGAAAAAAGGTGTGTGCGTGTGTGTGTGTGTGTGCTGAAGTGGGTGAAATAAATCTCTGTTGCATCACAATCTTTTAAATACCATCCTCCTGCCTGCACTGTACAGTTCTGTCATCATCTTCCTGCACCAGCAGGTCTGGGTCAACTAGTTATTACCTCCACCAAGGAGGTTACTGTATGTCTTCATATCGTTTGTTTCTAGGATTATGCAAAAACTACCCAACCAATAATCATTATATTTTGTGGAGGGTTGGGGCATGACCCAAGAAATGTTGGCAGCTGCAGGATTTTTTTCCTTTCACTTTCTTTAACAGTGTTTAATGTTTGGCAGTTTTCAACGTTTTCATTGATTTCTCATAAAATAATTTGTGGATATTGATGGAAAAATCAAATACCTGTCAGAGACAGATATTTTATAAAATGATCTGCAGATCCAAATAAATATCCGGATCTAGTGAATTTAAATGCGGTTTCATAAAGGAGACTGTTGGGCCTCAGCAGAGGAGTGCACACTACTGAGCTCCATTCTAGTCATGTCTATTATTATTTTTATATGAGTGTCATGTCCATCGCGTTGAGTCCACTTCACCAGCTCTACTGGTCTGCTCTCATTCCCACCTGCCTGTCAGGTGTTATTGGAAAATCAAGCTGTGTGTCAGAAACTGATGGTATGGCGCCCTTACACTGGTCTGTGACTCTGTGGAAGCTCATGATATATGATATATGACGGCATCATTCGCTTCCCACGTGCTGCCAGGTTCAGCTATACTGGGTTTACTGGGTTTATTATCCCTGTTACATAGTTATAAGATTGCAGAGGATTGTTCTAGTGTCTGGTCACTAACCGTTCTTCTTTTGCAGATGTGTACGGTGGAGTTTGGCTTCCCAGGATTCAAAGCTCAAGCCATCGCCATGAGGCCCCTGTCCACAGTGGCAGGAATCCCCTTCATGTACTCCTGGTCGCCTCTGCAGCACAACTTCATGGTATGAAGTCAATCGCATTGTGTTGTGGGCGATGCAGTCACAGTATTTCACAATATCTATTTCACAATATTTCACTCATTCACCTGATTCCTATTTGGAAGATGTTGAAAATCAACCGTCACCGATCTACAAGTGGATTTTCCCTTTGTTCCATAAACGCTTTATTTTGACAATACATAGTTCTCATCTGCAAAAGGCGATAAGCTCAAGGAGCAGACGCAGCTTCACACACTGTCGTTGCAACGCAACACGGACGGAGTGCGTTGGATACTTTCAGATGTAGCTCCTCAGAAGTAGCACGGTTAGCTTGCAGCATCAGGACGTCACGTACCTGTCTTGATGGGAGTTTTTGCGTCCTAGGTGGAGGACGAGACGTTCCTTCACAACATCCCCTACATGGGCGATGAGGTGCTGGAACAGGACGAGGCCTTCCTGGAGGAACTCATCGACAACTACGATGGCGTGCATGGTGACAGAGGTGTGTGTCCCCTCAAGCTCGGATGTACTTCATTTGGGTTTATTATATGCTAATGATGTAGCTTTGTTTCTGGAAGCCTGTTGGGGTTATATCTAAGGTTCACGGTGTGGTCATTCCTTCTCACATGTCGTGTCCCAGAGGGCGGTTTCATCAGCGACGAGATCTTTAAAGAGCTGGTGGAGGCCTTGAGCCAGTACTCTGACCACGAGGAGGAGGAAGAGGAGGAGGCGGTGGCCGTGGCGGTGGTGGAGGCGGTGGGGAAGAAGGAGGAGGAGAGGGCGATGAGGAGGAGCTCGGCGGAGGGTTCGGAGGAGACCAAAGCTGGGGCCGTGGCGTTCGCCAAGAGGAAGAGGAGGAGCACGACGGAGGGTGAGTTCACACAAGAGGTCTGCAGCGCGAACAAGGGCGACACTGTTCCTCTTGCAACACTGTACAGCTGCCGCAAGGTCGTCCTGTCCCAACAGCACTTGAGCTGGCATTGTTTACTCTAAAGCAACCACTGTGTCCCTGCATGGGCACTGTGTGTGTGTGTGTGTGTGTGTGTGTGTGTGTGTGTGTGTGTGTGTGTGTGTGTTTGTGTGTTTGTGTGTGTGTGTGTGTGTGTGTGTGTGTGTGTGTGTGTGTGTGTGTGTGTGTGTGTGTGTGTGTGTTTTTGAGGGAACTTGTTTGTTCATGACACTGATATGTCCCGTCTCTAATTACACAATTGAATGACCTCTCGTTCCAGGCTTTATTAGAAACTAGACTACACACAAACACTTCCAACACTTAGCGATAGTGAAATTGAAGCACACCCGAGCACGCGGTCAAACCCGTGCACGATTGAAGGGTCCATGAATAAAACATGCAGGCAAAAAGACAACTGCACTGTTCTCACGAGAGCTGCCTTCAGAGCATGTTATCGCTGAGCGGCCTTGAGAACTGGGAAAACCTCTGCTCCTTTTGCGAAAATGTGTAAAAGTATTTGTGAATCTGAATTGTGGTCAAACTCTGCTCTCTTATTATCTTGTCTCCTAATAGTGAGGGACTTGTGCGGCAGCAAGAAGATCCCCAACGATAAGATATTTACGGCCATTGCCTCCATGTTCCCGTACAAGGGCACCACAGAGGAGCTGAAAGAAAAGTAAGAAAAGCGAAGTGAAACTTCGGCTCCGCGCTCACAATGCCGAACAGGCCCGTTGCTTAGAGTTCACCATGGCGACGCAAGCTGTCAGGGAGGAAAGTAATAATGGTGGCTCGCTCTCAGGCTCCCTGACTCAAAGGAGCACTTGCATCAGCATCTGAAAGAGCTTTATGTTAAGAAACATCAACTTCAAATGAGTATACGTATCACCGCTGAATCTGTTCCCTGTCGCCTCCGCAGGTACAAGGACCTCCTCGAGCCCCCCAGCCTGGTGAAGCTGCCCCCACTTTGCACCCCCAACCTGGACGGACCTTTTGCTAAGTCGGTGCAGCGGGAGCAGTCCTTACACTCCTTCCACACACTCTTCTGCAGACGTTGCTTCAAATACGACTGTTTCCTACACCGTAATGGCTTCTGTTGTGTTTATTATCAATTCTCCTGCAAATTCATTTGTTTGATTCCCTGGGATTTTAGCTCCTCTTGCACTTTGAGATTCAGTGTGTGCAGTTGCGATCTATAAAACAACCTGTTGCCACAATAGAGTCAGAATATTGTTGTCTTCTTTTCTTTTAGCTTTTCATGCTACACCCAATGTTTACAAGAGGAAGAATAAGGAGATCCGCATGGAGACTGAGCCATGTGGTGCGGATTGCTTTCTGCTACAGGTATGCCAAGCTCGCGATCCTGCAACCTGTTCATGCATTCTGTACAACGATGTGTTTCATTGTTTACTCTTTGTCATGTTTTTTTTTTTTTCTCTCCCTCCCACGTCCTCCTCTGAAGAAAGGGGCTAAAGAGTTTGTGGATCAGAATATGATACGGCCCCAGAAGTCTCGCCGATGTCGGAAGCAACAGCGTTCCACCGTTTCCAGCTGTCCTGGACCATCTGGGTCCACTGAGGACGGCAAAGAGGGCGAGAGTGACCATGAGACCACCTCCTCCTCAGGTACAGGACTCAGATCTCACAAGGGAACGCAGTCGGGAGCTGCTTTTGAAACCATCTGGTGCTTTGTCTAGACATGAAAATTACACAGGCAATGGAAAAACAGGTTTCAGTTCTGTTCTTATGCCGTAGATTCAGCTTTAGTTTGAAGTTACAGTACAGTATTTGCTTGTACTGAAGAATTTGTCATTATGAGACATCTATTTTCACGGCTAAAAGTGAATGATTCACTCATGCTTATTATAATGCATTGACGGTTGTGTGGTCTGTATTTCCACACACTATAGGCACAGTTGTTTTCAGGTGTTACTGAGACTCTGAGTCACTGTATGACTCTGTGAGTGGCTGAATCATATGACTTCCCCACATATTCCCCCTTTTCTGGAAGGCTGACTGCAGCTCTTCAGAAAAGTGAAAATTGGCCGGGGATGATAGCTTTCAAGTCATATCCTGCTCTGTCCTGCCTCCCTCTTCCATCCCCTCTCAATATCAGCTTTCGCTTGCCAAGCAAAATAAACCAACCATTAGTTTTGCATGCTTCAGACCCAACATAAACACTTTGCCCCCCCCCCCCGCCTCTCTTACTGTGGCCCTTTTTTCTCTTTCTCTTTAATTTTTATTGACATCTGCATGTGGTGAGCAGTGGGAGGGAAATAAGAGCGATCTCCTGTGGATCTTTATCTTTATTCTTCCCTCCCTCCCGGAGCGCTCAGGTTGTCTTTCTGTGCCGTCAGTGCCTCACTTGGAGTCCCTGTTAGTTTTGGAAGCCGCTCACGCTTCGCCGATGACTCAGCAGACTCTCTCTCACACGTTTTGAGATAATGTGGAAAAAAACAGATTGTTGAGCAGATTAATAAAGATACTCGGTGCTGGAGCATGTGGCCGCAGCAATGCTGCATTCTGCCTGTTGCCAAGCAACATTAGGCTCTCTGCCTCGAGCTGTGGGTGTGCAAGCATCAGTCCTGAATATCCAAAAAAGCTCAATCAAAGCCCATGGTCCCTTGAGTACTGTGTACTGTGTGTGTGTACTGTGTAGATGAAAAGCTGCCAAGACCAAGGAATTGAAAAGTGTTTGCATGTGCTGCTGCATGTGTGCAGGTTCCAAAAATATGAAACAAACTGTCTGCCGAGAGTAGTTAGTTAGTAATACTGACGTTTGTTTTTTGTGTATGTCTACATGTGTGTGTGTGTGCAAAACAGAGAGTAATTCACGGTGCCAGACTCCCACCAAGCTGCGTCCAGGGGATGATGACGGCGAGCAGCAGCCGTGCTGTGTGGTCCAGTGGAGCGGGGCGGAGGAGTCCCTGTTCAGGGTCCTGCACGGCACATATTTCAACAACTTCTGCTCCATCGCGCGTCTCATCGGTACCAAGAACTGCAAGGAGGTGAAATGTCTACACGTTTTTCAGTTTTCCCATCTCAGCTTGTTTCCCCTGGCCCAAAGAGAAACAATTACTTTGCTATATACATTCACCATTTAAAAAACAATAATGTGATCTTTGTAATTACTGTATGACATAGATCCAAACAAATCCTGTTTTTTAAGTTTTTAAGTTTTAAGTTGCGATTTTCCCTTCACACGTTTGTTATTGCCACTGAAACACATAGTTTGTGCAAAACTCCTTTGGAAGTCTTCTCCACAGATTTATCATTGCACCTCTATAACCTTGTCAAAACCCGGTGCCTACATTACCCACAATGCAACTCAACTGCCAACACTTAAGGAAGTGGATCAGGTGTGTTATAGTATAGCCTTGAAGTGCTAGTGAGGCAGTAATGAGGAGCAGTCACAAATATCTAGTTAACATCAAGAAAATATATATTATCTCAAAGCATTTTATATTGGAAGGTCGAGACCTTACAATTTTATAGAGAAACCAAACAGTTCCCACAGCGAGTACATGTTGGCAACTGGAGAGAAAAACTCAAGTGTCGTCAGTTGAGAAAAAAATACCTTTTTCAGCTCCCTCAGGAGCAAAAAAAGCTTTATTCAACTTTTTTCACATAGAGCAATAATACTCCCCAAGACCTGAAAACGCACTTTGATGTGTAAAATACGTGGGGGATTCCCCTTGAAAACGCCAGATGCCGGAATGACAAAAAAGGCTGGAGATAGATTAAAAAAATTCTCAAAGCTCCAGTCGAGCAGAAATAGAAAAAGAATCTCACTTCAAACAAGGGAATTGTGAGCAATAGAAACTAGAAGCAAGAGGTTTTATGGGAAATCTGTTGCTTTGCTTGTTGTAAAATAAAAAGTGAATAATGACTGATACTGAAAGTGATGTGTTGGTGGTTTTGAAACGCAGTACAATACAAACTTGCGTCGCTGATTTCCGTTGCGTTTGCGTCAGTGCGTGAGTGTAATAACATGCATCCTGTGCGTGTGGTTTTATGATGTGGATAATTGGGCAGACTAGAGAGAGAATGGCATGTGGCACCATAAACAGGGATGCTTTCCAGATGTGACATCTCTCATACACTCATATTACATTTTTACAGGTTTTACAGATCTCAAAACTCTTTTTTTTTAAACTGTTCAGCTCAGTGCAGCTGATAACGAAACAGATAAAACAAATTTTGTTGATATATCTTAGACACACGTTAAAGCAGCTTCATTGGCGTATTGGCCTGTCCATCATTCCCTCTGTATCCAGAACGCCCCGCCCACTTCTTAATCAAGTGGAAAGGCTAAAACCAGCTGCATCATTATGTTTGTCTGCGTCTCCGGGAAGAGGCCAAATCCGGGTTTTGGCAGCAAGGAGATGTTGTGTGTGTGTGTGTGTGTGTGTGTGTGTGTGTTTGTGTGTGTCCACGCAGATGTTTGTGTATGTTTGGCCTCTGCAGTGGAGATTTGATAACAGAGGAGGGGGGGGGGGATGTTCTGTGGCGTAATCGAGACAATGTGCTTTTCAGCTCGAGCGGTAAATTACACAACATAATTAGAATAAAGGGAACCGAATTTCTTCACAGCAGTAACCTAACATTTCCATGTGATGTTGCTTCATGACATTTAACCCCCGCCCTCAGGTGTACGAGTTCGCAGTGAAGGAGGTCCTGATCCACCGGGTTCCTTTAGAGGATGGAGGCATCTCGCCCCAAAAGAAGAAAAGGAAACACAGGCAGGATGAAAAAGAAATGACATTTAAATTTCCTTGTCAAATGAATATTTTGGTGTCTTCAGAAGATGAAAAGTGAGCGGGTGTGGAACAGGATTCTCACATAACTCCCCTCCCTTGTGTTTGTCTGATGTTGCAGGTTATGGGCGAAGATTCAGCTGAAGAAAGGTGCGTTCCTCCCACACTGAATTATCCCGGTGTGACTTTTACTACCCTGCCCTCTGAAATACAAACCGGCTTTCTGTGCCAGTCTGAGGGTTTTGTCCTCTGTTGCTCCAGATAACTCCTCCAATCAGGTGTACAACTACCAACCATGTGACCACCCCGACCATCCGTGCGACAGCTCCTGCCCTTGTGTGATGACCCAGAATTTCTGCGAGAAGTTCTGTCAGTGCGAGCACGAGTGTGAGTGTCACCTTCTCTGTTTCACCTGTCTCTCACTCATTGTGCGCATCTTTCTTTTACACAAACACAAAGAAGTAGGCACACAGAAGTAGCCTGTTCGGCCTGGTGAGGCTAAAAGAAAATTGTTTGTCACCACATTTTTCCACTGGAAGCTCCCAGTAGCTTTAAAAACCTCATTTTTTTTGCCAGGCCACAGTAGAGCAGGGCAGCAGAATGTAAAACGATTCTGCAGTATTCTGGCAGCAGTCAGAGGAGAAGCTGTCCTCTGGCGGGGATAGGTGGGTGTCTGTTTAACACAGAGCCGCATTCACAATGAGGCATTCGCTGCAGCAGTAATGACCCAGAACTGTGTATTCCAAAATGACCACACGGTGGAGGAATGCATTTTGTATTTTGCCCTCTAGGGAGCTTACACCAGAGAACAAGGATAAGAAGAGGTAAACATTTTTGCCTTGGTTTGGTTTTGCCTCATTTGTGCATCACTTGCGGTCCAGTCACCTTCTCTCCATCCCCCCCCCCCCCCCCCCCCCCCACCCCCGCCTCCCCCTCCTTACCCGAACGTTACCTCGCCTTTTCCCGTAGCAGGGGAGAGCTGCGGCCAAACAGGAAGCAGCCCCTGGTCGCACATGTGCGTGCTTTAAAAGACTTGGAGGGGAATCAAAGGGATGTGTCAGGCTCTGCGCCTGATATACAACATCATCTCCAACATCAGCATGACTCAGGCTGCTCCGGCTAAGCAATGCTCGGTGATACTGACGCACACAGCTCACACATGGGAGCATGGGAGGTTAAAGCGCCGCAGCAGTGGAGACAAGCGCTGCCTGGAGCTGTCGCTGTGGACGGCTTTAACCAAGCAGAGGCTCCTGAAAAGACGTTTTGGTTTTTTTCTTGCCTGATCGTTGTGGTCATCTGCCCAGAGGGTGTTGTGTTACACTCTGCAAAATTGTATTTCAGCATATCTGCCAGCAGAGGTCTCCAATGAGTCTCTCGGCCATTGTTCTTCTTTGCTGCAGCTGCATTTGGCGATGGAACTGATCCATCATAATCACATTGTGCTCTGCCCAGTCATGTATCATATTTCTGCATAGCCCCTTTCTGAGCAGCGCTGGCTCTGAATGTTTTCCAGGCCAGAACCGCTTCCCAGGCTGCAGGTGTAAGACTCAGTGTAACACCAAACAGTGTCCCTGCTACCTGGCTGTGAGGGAGTGCGACCCAGATCTGTGCATGACCTGCGGAACTGCGGACCAGTGGGACAGCAAAGTGATCTCCTGCAAGAATTGCAGCATCCAGAGAGGCCTGAAAAAGGTACAAAGGGGACACTTGAAGGTCCCAGCAGCTAAAAAATATATAATCTGTCATTATGGATGCAGATCAACGTGGTTTAAGGTCACTCATATTGGTTGTTCCTCTTCAGCACCTGCTGCTGGCGCCATCAGATATCGCCGGGTGGGGCACCTTCATCAAAGAGCCTGTTCAGAAGAATGAATTCATCTCAGAGTACTGCGGAGAGGCAAGGCCACGCTGATTGGTCAGATATTAAATACATCATTTTGCTTACGAGCTTTCAGATAGATGACACTGTTGTGTGTGTGCGTGTGTGTGTGTGTGTGTGTGTGTGTGTGTGTGTGTGTGTGCAGCTGATCTCTCAGGACGAGGCGGACCGACGTGGCAGGATCTACGACAAATACATGTCCAGCTTCCTTTTCAACTTGAACAATGGCAAGTATTCCCCAATCTCCCTTTCATGTTATATTCCGTGTGTGAAAGTAATCCTTCATAAACTCTACTGTGGGTATCTCTCAGTAGACTTTGTTGTGGACGCCACACGTAAGGGGAACAAAATCCGCTTTGCAAATCATTCAGTAAATCCCAACTGTTACGCAAAAGGTGAGACTGTCTCAGTTGTTCTGCTATGAAGTGTAACGTGAATTAAGAGACTCTGACGTGTTCTTTGTTTCGCCGTTGCAGTGGTAATGGTAAACGGAGACCATCGCATCGGGATCTTTGCCAAACGAGCTATCCTGCAAGGAGAGGAGCTTTTCTTCGACTACAGGTAGAGTCACAGGCCTTTTTGTGACTCTCCATCAGCTTCAAAGTAAAAGACAAAGGACAAAGAAAAAAGACAGGCAGACATACACTGTGATGGTGTGTTTTCTGCAGATGTGGCATATTTAAGACGCTTTGCTTCCTCTTCCTCCCACAGGTACAGCCAAGCTGATGCCCTCAAGTACGTGGGGATAGAGAGGGAGGTGGACATGACATAGCTGCACCTGGCGCCAACCTCCTGAACCTGTCCCCCGTAACTCCTCGGGCACCTAATAACGCTTCTTACCCTTTCCGCAGTGTCACGTCTAGCTGACGCCTTTCTCCTAAACATTCACTGTCTCACTCCTCTCCGCTGCACTTCCAAAAATAGACAGTCCCTCCCTGATGGTTTGCAGGTGCCGCTGCTCTGCAGACCACCGCACTGCCGCCATCAAGGACGGCTGTCGCCTCGCCCTCCTCCTCATCTGCCCACACCCACCCACCAACCCGCAAGACTGTATACGCCAAGCTTATGAAACAAAACCATTTACAGTGGAAATACTATTAATCCACATTGCACATTCTCTTCGGTTACATCTTGTCAAAGCAAAGAGGTGACAATTACCCATCATGCAGCGTGTTAATCTCTCTCAGCAGTTTTGTTACCGTACTTATAGACCGGCTTTTGTTTGACCTCTCGACACGTAACGTAAGCTTTTACTTCGTACCCGATGATGATCGGTGAAATGCATGTGCTGTCTCTTGGATAATCCAACCATTAAACGTGTTAGCCACAGCATTAGCTTCAGTCAGACACAGTCACTCTGTATCGTAGTGTTGTGTTACCCTCTTCAGAGGAACCTGACCGGGTGTGTTCCTCTGTGAACCCCAGTCAGTGGCAGGCCTCTCCGCCACATCTCTATGGTAAAATAAGTTATTGTGCATTTATATCATTGTTCTGCAAAAAAAATAAAATAGGCAACCAGACGAGAAACCGACTGACTGAATGTAACCTGTGGACGATAGTGAAGAGATCTCATCCCCTCTTTTCATTTTTTAACACACCAACCCATTCCTGATTGGTACTCTGAGCAACATGCGCGCACATCAAACATTTCGATTTCATGTTTACGTGATCTTGAATCCGTCACACTTTGTGAGGCAAGTAATTGACAAATGAACGAATCACAGATTAAATGTCTTCCTTTGAAAATCGTATACAAGTGCCAAATGTTTCTACGCAGAGAAAAGACTGAAGCAGTGCGGAGGAGTAACTTCTGCAAGGTTTAAACAATGGGAAAAACAAAAAGTTTGACCAAATATTCAAGTCCCCCACATGTGAATGTAAAATATCATTTATCATCTTGTCTTTTTTTTTTTTTTTATACGTCCAGATTTGTTATCCGCTCCGTTCTTCATTTATGAAACATTAATTCCCACTTTGAAATGAGGTCTTTGTCAACAGAGATGAACAAAATGGAGTTTACTGATATGTACAGTGTATGCCTATAAAAATAAAACTTTAACTTTATACATTAAGACACGTTGCACTTGTCCTTTTGTGTGTTGGTCCAAGAATCTATCTAGCTGCACCGAATTGCTCACACTCATTGGTTGCTGTAACATGCCTGATTTTCTTTCATCAAGATCCTTCAACTATTCCCTGAAAAATAGGGGAAACTGTCTCACACCTTATCTCACACACAATGTTAAACAAGGTTTCATGGAAATCCGTTCAGAAATCTTTGCGCAATCCGGGTGACAAACAAACAAAGCACACGAGCAGTTTCCTTCAAGCTTCTTTTATTTAGGTGACAGTTTGGCTTTGCCTTGATTTACACAGTAATGGTCATTTACAGTGAGAGTTTTTACAAAACTAAAATCGAGCGCACTGCAGAACAGAAAAACTCCTAAATGTCCGTGTGATCACAAACACAACTGTAGTCATTGTTTCTGGTACTGGCTGCAGAAGGATTCAGTTTGATGGTGCAGAGGAAGCGAACCTGCCTTCTCTCCTCACTCACACATGATGTCACTGTGAACCGGTATCTGCTGATTTATTGGTGTCAATAAGGTACTTAATTATAGGTACTAGAATTTTATAGCGTTAAAAGTGACATGCAAATCATTATTTTTTACTAAGCCTAATTTAACTTTATGCCACTTTGAATATAGTATATAATTTTTTATTGTTATTTCCTGATGCTAATCTTTGTCTAATTTGAAACTCAATGAAGCATAAGACAGTACTCAATAGATATTTACATTATTTTAAGGGTTCTGCAGATACCCTGTTTGAGCCAACAACTTCCTGCTGGTGTGCTCCCTCTACTGGCCATTTTATCCCCACTTTCACCCACACCCTTGCCTCCATTATGAGGAAGCAGGCCTTGCACACCTCAGCAGAGATCCACTGTGTTTGAAATCTCACACAACAGACGTCCGATACCTGAACACGGAGGAGCCACGCTGAGCTACATCTACTACTGTTGGTGCACTACAGTAAGTGGTTGGTTGGCATCAGTGCACATTTGTTGTTGTTGTTGGACGAGTCACTGTGACTTCTGTTAGGTGTATCTTGGTGGACACAATGCACAAACACCTACACACTCAGTCAGTCACACACACACACACACACACACGCTCCAGGGACCACGCATGAATGACCAAGTGAGTTGCAATGAAGTAACACCGATATAAGCTGAATGTTTATACGCCGTTTACCAGTGAATACAGTGAGGTGTATACATTTACAGAATACATGAGTTGGCTCTTACCTAATAGGCGACAAAGCGTGTTTGAGCCACGTTCGTTGGTTTGGTTTGCACCGGGTATGAACCATTGACCGGCGATTGTCCATATAACAAAACAAAACAACCCACAAACGTTTCTTTGCATCGATCAGAAGACAAAACATTTTCACTCTATCTGCTCACTCCTCGTTGCCATTCGTCTTTCTCACAGCACATTCTCCAAAAATATAGCCTGGGAATTCCAAATCTATGTGTACATTTTTCATACATTATCTGCTGTACATCCTGTTGCTGTACAATTCTCTTTTTTTTTTTTATTTAGCACAGCCCCGCTCGTCTGCAACAGAATAAAACCAACCGAGTGTTTTTGAGGAGTGTTAGTTCCTGCAGAGAACAAGTACTGTACTTTCTTTATCCTGAGCTTTACTTTCGGTGCTAAAGCAGCCTCACTGTCTGCTCGTACATTACAGAGTCAAAGGATTTACATTCAAATACCTCCCTTCGTCTGAATTTACCTTGTTTGGTATAAACCGTAGCAATAAAAAAAGTCGCTTGACACAATTATATTCATAGATTCACATATACACTATAGTAACATCCTATGTGCTATTGTGCATCTGCAAAACAAGCAAGAGACGTTAACATCATTGCTCTACGTATACATAGCTGATATGTTGCAAATGTATTCCTTTTTTTTTTTTTTTTCACATACACAATAGTGCATTCGCAAATAAGTCGAGCTGCAGTGAGTGATGATAGCCCTAAGCTTCTGTTGCACCACACGTCAAACGAAAATTCATCCTAGCAGAGAAGAAAATTTGATTTGGACGATAAGAAGAGTTTTGAACTTTCCACTGAAAGCAGCTAAAACAAGCAGCCGGCCACTGTCGTACAGCGTTTTGCAAAAATATTCAAGCAGTGTGAGTAAGAAGTGATAGACTAGCATTTACATCTGTGTGGTCCTCTGTACATATGTTTTAAAGTGTGTGTTTAGGTGTATCCTTCTCCGCCTGGCAACAGGGAGCAGCTGTTACCGGAAAGAGGCTGAGAAGGGTTTGAGAGAAGACTTGATTCTTTTGACGTCCAACGCTCCGTAGCACCGAGCTACTGGCAGCTTGACCCGCGATAAAAGCAGCAAGTAAGACAGAAAGAGTGAAGACTTGGATGTTTCGGTCGCTGTGTCCCCCGGTGAGCTTCGTCACATTGACTTTTGTTTGTAGTACACCAACAGTCCGTTACATCCGAAGGTGCAGTATCTTCACTCTCATCTCCGAGGCCCTGTATCTGAGAAGGTGAGTATACTGTGATCGGCTAAGCTGCTATCTACTGACACTATGGCAAGTCTGAAACCGCTTCACATGTGCCATTCAGTATAGGCAATGCACTGTTATAGGCTGCAATACAACAAATAGAAGCGTATACACCTTTTACAATCTTTATACGTATGATCTCAATGCTAAACATCTCAAAGCTCCATGCTTGTCGGTTTGCTGTCTCCTCGGTTTGTTGTTTTTGTTCAATAACAATGTTTTATTTGATTTGGATTAGTTTTTCTTTGTCTTTCTTTTTTTTTGACGTGCTGGTTCAGTGCACCAGCTCTCTCAGATGTGCCCGGAGCTCGTTCCCCAGCCGGATTATGAGCAACAGTGTCAAAAATGGCTCAATGAGAGATTGTCATCCAAAGGTATATTATAGATAGCGATAAATCTGCGCTGCAAGATTATCGGTGGCTTTGACCGGTCTCGGAAAAGAAAGCGATCAATAAAAACCTGAATGACTTCAAACTGATGTTCGAAACTGTAAATAAACGTCCCTTAAAATCCTTTTCCCACAGTGTCTGATCTGAACCCTATCTGAATAAGCTATTGTGGATACTTCAGATCAAGCTTGCTTCGTTTCGGGCTTGATTGAATTTTGAACCCAGCAAAACTAGAACTGACCAAAAATACATATAGAGCACCAGGCATCAGATTCCAATCAACCGGGGAATGGAACACAGAAAAAAACAAGAAAATAAAATTAGAAAAATTAACACAGGTATCCGTGGTTCTTGTAGGTGCTATTTCCCTCTGACCGACTCCCCCCCCCCCCCCAGTCAAACCCCACCCGCTGCCCCATAGGTCCTGCGATGCTAGTCACTCCTGAACTCCTCATCAATTTCCGGGAGGTTCTTCTTCTTCTCTCTCCGCAGGGTTTCGGTCAGCGGCCTGCAGCTGCTGGGAGACTCCAGGTTCTTGGGTTCGTTGGTGAGGTAGCTGCCCTTCTGCTGATACGTGTACACATAGATGCTGTACAGGCCAGCGAAGAGCAGCAGCAGTGCCAGGATGACGATGACTGAAAGATAAAAATAGCACAGTCACAGTAAATCTGCAAAACAATGAGGGAGAGAGCGGAAAACTGATGAGGGGGGTGGGCTCTGTTTGATTGGAGCTCTACTGCTGTATAGTTACTATATCAGCCAAAGTGGTACGGGTGAATTTAGGTCTTGCATTATCTATAAGGATGATATAATAACCCAAGGACTAAGAAAGTATACACTTCACTGATTTGAGTCCACATTGCACACAGAATTGTCAAATCAGATGTATTTACAGTAAGACTCCTGACTGAAGGACATCTGTTGTGTCTCATATCCTCCCTCTATCCATGGGTCCTGTCTTTCTCTACACTGCCTGTCAAATGAAAGGAAATAATGATCCTAAAAACCAAAAGAAATACATAATCATAAGATACAAACTCTATCAGGGTGCAAATCTAAGATCGGCAGGCCAGCTGTTCAATGTTTTTGGTGCACAGGGATTCAGAGCAGGCTTTCAGGAAATGAAGGATATTGGTCCCTTGTGATCTAAGAGGTCTGGCTTTGTAAATGGAGAGCATTATCTGATATATACTGTAGAGCCGGCCCATTAAGACCTTCATAAACCAAGGAGCGTCTGTAAGAGACAGGCTGCTCTTACAGACGCTCAATGGAGAATTCTGGGGACTGGAGGGATCTTTTTTGTCCTGGGTCGTACATTTTTAGCCAGGAGGTTCACAAAGAGTGAATCGCAGTAATCCAGCATGTTTATGTCAAATGCGTACATAGGCTTATTGCATGACATATAGATGATAAACTCTTGTGATGCTACTAAAGTAAATGGTCAAATCAGTGTCCAAAATGAGTCCTGGATTTGTATTGCGGTCTCTTATTCCACAGCCCACCTGCACTTGTTCTTGCTTGCAACATGATTGCTTAGCGGCTCGAGCCAGCGCCCCACAGCTAAAGATTCCGCCCTCAGCCCCTCGTTCTTTCTCAGCGTCGCCCCTGGCACTTGCTTTTGTTTTCTCTTGCAGTCCAAAGACACGATTCAAGTGAACTGGGGACATTAAATTGCCTGAAGGCGTGTGTGCTTGTTTACCAGTCAGAGTGTAATAGACCTGCAAAATATCCCAGTGTTTTTGTAACCTTTTTACCAATGCTGTCAAAGGCTTCTACCCCTCAGGTTCATACCCTCAATAAATGGGTATAGAGAATATATAAATATAACATCTGATGTGAACCTATTATAGTGTTTACAGCTGCAGTAAAGCAAAACCGTTATTTAATATGATATTGTCAAAGGGCCAAATAAAGTTTTATAAATAGGTTCAGTTTCTCAGTAATAACCATTTCATCATGAGGACTCTATCAACACTGGACCATTGTCATGATGCCTGAATGCCGCTCTAATCTTTAATGACACGCTGATGTCCTGCATTAGCATAATATCTCTGAAGCCGAATGATCTATTAAGCTGAAGCATGCATCAATCATGAACAGTAAGCTGGGCCCGCATGCAGACTAAATATAGCTGATCTGGTAAAGGTCTCAGACAGGGACTGTGTCTGTGCCGCACTTTAATCCTGAAGCTCCAGGCTCTCCTGCTCATCGGGGGGACCTGCTCTCATTTTCTCCTTCATAAGTCATACTGCACTGCCGACCGTTCATCTGGTCTCAGCACTCTACATGTCCCCTTGTAATAAGATGTGGTGTTTGGTCTGGGTTTAAAAACATGAAGAAATATATTGAATATGGATGTTTTATAGAAATCTATAGGTAAACTGTGTCATATCAAAGTGATTCATAGCATCAGAGTGTATGGACATATTGTCATCTATAATGATACAGTTAGTACCATTAACTAAGCTGGTGCAATATAAATCTGAATTTATGTGTTTATATATAAACATGTTTTTATTTTTCACTGCAGACTGTCAAATTAGATTTACTTCAATCTCGTTGAAATATACCTCTAGAAATGTGTACTGATAAAGTAAATTTACTCCTTGTAAATTATGTATGGTAAACAAATATAAGAAATATACAAAATATACATAATAATATACTGTATTCTAATATAATAATACAATAGAAAAATACAAAGAAAAGATAGAGATTAAAGATAAATAAATATAATTTGGAATTCTGCAGTAAAAAACAAAAACCTGATTTTGATTTGCTATGTTAATGGTAGGCTACATATCATTGTAGGTGACAATATGTCCATATTAAGCCTCATTGCCGTTATCACCACAATAAAAGCGCAATGACAAAAGATAATGGACGTGATCATCTCTATTATTAGCTCACATATTTATATCAAAGGCAAATAGGTACATTTTCTTGTGCTCATTTAACTCAACTTCAATTTAAAAAAAAGTCTGACTTCACCTGAATGGAATCAATTATAATTTTCAGTGTGATAACATTAGCATTAGAAAGGTTGATTCTTTTTAGCTTTTTTGTGCCACATGTAATAAATTGAGACTGCTGTCAGATGCTTGAATAAACACTTAAAAGCCCACGTTGGAAACCGACAACCCAGTTCTGATTTAGGATTAGAGGATTTTAGGAAAAGAGGGAACGAGAATTTCAAACGTCCGATTTGTGTCATCTGGGACAGTGAGTGAAACAGAAATGAGGGGAGAGGAGCAGTGCTCCAAAATAAACTGGATTAACTGCTAAATGTCACATTACTGGACTCAACGAGGTAGACATGCAACATTTGACTGGATAATGTCTGAATAAGGAGAGTGTATCATCAGAGTACATGGTAAAATGGAATCATACCTGTCATCCAAAACAGGCCTAGGTCATCGTGGATATAAAAATACTCTGAAAGAAAAGAGATATATGCAGATAATACAGAAAATACTATTCTCTTCATGGTTTTATAAATAATGATTCCATAGATATTAACTCACCTATGCTGGTAAACCAGGGGTCTGCCTCCCACGGTACGTAACCCAGGACAGGAGGGAAGGCGCCACAGTTGGACTCAGAGACATAGCCTTGTGTCGTCACTGGAGGGTCCGTTTCATTGGGGCGGAAGAAGGCCTTTAAAGGGGCGTAGACGTTGTATCTCACCCCGGAGATGCAACCTATGAGGCCTGGAGCGTTATGCCTCTGTATCTCATAGTCGATGTCACCGACCTCTGGAGGAGCGGACAACAAAAGTGTTCAATAAGAGTTTCTACTTTAATGATACAAGATGAATACACTACATGTCAAGTAGGGTCATTACCCATCACTCTGCCGAGGAACATGGACTTTGGAGAGTCAAACCTGGCGTCCTCCACTAAGGTTATCTTTTCAACTATGGGCTCTATGTAATCCACCTGTGGGCAAAGTACAATAAGTCATATACTCCATCATTACAGGAAAGTAATGTAAAAAGGCCATAATACCAAAAACAAAACTATTGACAAAAGTATATATTTGTAGGTGAGCAATTACACAAACAGCTGTAGAAATGTGTCTGAATTGCATTCTAGATATTGGGTATGAAGTAGCTGATGTCTTGGTAAATAATCTTATCATCCAACTCTAACTCTCACATCACATTTTCTAATTACTAATATTTAAGGTGTGAAACTATTCTTGTTTCAATTCATGCATCACAGTATTTGGTAGACAGGTGCACAACTGTGTGTACATTTTCTAGACATCGACATATGATTCAACACGAATCGCAGATCATGGTTCATACAGTAACAGCAGTGAGAGCATGGACCTGTGTTTTGATGGTTCGGTTGTGTCTGGTTATGTTAACGTAGTGGGGGTATCCATCTGCCAGGTTTCGGTTAGTCAGCTGGTACTTGTGTGTTATGAGCCCCAGCCTATACCTCAGCTCTACACTGCCTGTTGGGAGAGACACAACAAAATGCATCATTAATTACATACTTATTACATCAGAAATACAATTCTGTTTTATCTGAGCCTCTCCTACCGTCTGTCTTTAGGAGGATAGCAATGTAGTCCTGAACGAAGGAGCTGATGTAGAGCAAGACAGCTGGCGTGTGGACGGTGCTGAAGCTGAACTCGATGTCATCCGCTGTGTCGTTGTAGCCGAGGCTGAAATTGTCGTAGTGCGGGTCGATCCAGTTGGCCCACGCCGCCTCGTCCGTTATAGGCTTCTTTCGTATGTCGTACCTCAACCACGAGCCGAGCTCAAAGAAGGCTCCGATGTCTTAAAAGAGATTATTGCAGAGTTATAGATCTGCATCTGTTTCAAAGCATGGATGCACATGAGAGGAAGGTGTCTGAACTCACCTCTATGGCAGTAGAAACCATCGAAGGCTGTGTTGTTACAGTCACAAGTGTAGGACGCGTAACCCTCAATACACTGTCCACAGTTTCGACATGGTATGGTGGCATTGAGACACTGTCCTGTACAGTTCCTCCTTATACCCTGTTCTTCGTTTACTTTGCCCTCTAGATCCAGAGGAACACCGTTCATCCGTAACCCTCGAAGACAGCCCAGGAATGGTCTCTGGGTGCGGTTGGCTGAACCTAATCAAAGAATACTCATATCAGTGATTATTCCTCTTCAATCAAAGTTTAGGGGACTAAATAAATCTTCAAAAAGCTTCCAAATTCACTTACCTACTAAGAGAGGATGAGTAAACTTCATGGTGATGAAGGTCTGGCCCGGGAAACGTTTCACAGCCCATGGTTGATAATCAACCTTGATCCTGGCCAGCTTCACATTGAGCTCAGCCTGAACAAAGTGCCACTCGTTGTCATTGAGTCCAATAGGGGAGTTTAGGGTCACGTTAAGGATGCCGTCACCAACCATGAATATGAATGCAAGGTTTTGGGTGGCTGGAAAAGGAAAGTGGTTAAAGTGAGAAAGAAAGAATGATTTTGGCTGTGTGTGGAGACAAGTTTCCTGCTAACAGGTGAGTCGACTCACTGTTGAGCTCAATCCGTATAAAGTTTCGAAGGTGTTCGTCGGAGTTCTCCAAGAAGACACAGTGGTCACGATAGGTTTTGAAGTGGAAGGAGATGTCAACGCTGGATCCAGGCTTGAACGTAGGGAAGGTGATGTAGGTGGGCTTGGTGAAGGAGATGGTATTCCAGATGTTTCCTGTGGGAGACATTGTAATACATATAAAGAAATCCAACCACCAGCCCTCCAACAACACTGAATTTAAACTCACTGTCGCCATGGCAGCGGAGGGGCCCAACAGTGAACTGTGCTTCGGATCCTGTCCTGTTTGTGTCCCCGACCACCACTCTCCTCACAGGCAGATGGTCCCTAAAGTCCAGGTAGCCCTTGTCTGAGTACCTGCCAAGCCACAGTGAGGACGTTAAAACATCAGTGTCACAGATACAGAATAAACCTGAATAATGTGTCCGTCTCTCACCATTGTCTATAGTCAGCATCACAGTTGCATTGAAACTTGGGGTCGGTGCACGTTTGGTTGATGGCACATCCACACTTTTGGACCTCTCTGAATGTCCCACCCCAGTAATAGTGACTCACGTTGTTGCGACCAATCCAGTAACCGAAAGGTCTTCCATCTATTTTGAAAAGATAATTGTGTTAGTGTGTCATTCAAGTGTCGTTTCTTCCTTGTCGTTCACTACTAACACAACTAGAACAGCACTCAGTAGAGCGCATAGACCTCCACAAAGGCCCAGCAGTCCCCTTAAATTCAATCAAGCTGCACCAAATTGCACACACATATTAGTCCCATAAATATTACTATTCCCCGGAAAATCTGTGCGAATGTCAAAATAAATCTCATTGTTAAATCAAGAAACTGCCCTTTTGTGCAGATCCATACAAACATTTATTATTTATTCATTCTTGGCCCATGTCCCATCCTCTCACAAAGGTTTGTGGAAATCTGTTCAGCCAACAATCAGGGGTGAAAACCTAACCTCTTTGGCAGAGGTAATAGACCTACTTACTGGGGGTGTTGAGAAGACGGGACTTGTAGCAGGAGTAGTCGATCCACTGCTCACAGTACAGGGAGGTGTTGGCCAGAGCAGTCACTTCGTCCCAGGAGGCATTCCAGTAGTTGACATTTCCAATGTACGGCCGATCTATGGAACTCCCAGAGACCTTGGTACCATCCACTCGGTCATGCATGATCACCGTCCAGGATTTATAAGCTGTCAACAATGAAGAATAGGTGGGAAGAATGAAAACTTAAAAGGAGGAAAAGCTATTTAATCTTGGATAAGAATGTCAAAAAGCTTAGGCAACACCTCAGAAAAAGTATAAGAGATTGACTTTTCTTTTTATTCTAACATACACACACACAGAGAAACAACTGGACCTTTCTTGTTTGATGCCCCGTTTTTTAATTTCCCTTGACACTTCTGCACACATTCCTCATTGCAGCGACATTATAACCTGACGTCTTGCTTTCCTTCTTATAATTTACAACCCACAGAAGTTCTGGCGCATACTGAATACATTGCTGTGAAGCTGTATTTTATCTAGTGACAGCTCTTGCTTACACTTCATTTTGCAGTACACCTCAAATGGCTTCAGCGGTCCACTGAGATCAGGATCGATGGTGTAGTTTCCAGACCAATACTTGCCGCTGAGCCTGTAGGCCTCGCACGACTCTTTATAAACAGCTGTTTGAGGCGAGAGAGATTTTCAATTTGTTATTATTAGGGAGGGAACCATTGCACAGATCGGATGTAATTAACTGTGAAGAAATAGTTGTATATCAATGATACGATGAGCAGCCAGCACTTACACATGTGACACACTTCTCCTTTATAGCCTGTGTTCTCACAGAGACAAATGAAATCATCCCAGGACTGGATGCATCTGCCTTCATGCTCACATGGATTCGGAGTACATCTGTGAACAGAACAGATATTTATAGTGAGAAGTCTTTTTATATTTCGAAAAATATATTATATTTCTTTCTTGCATTCACATTCTTTTTTCAAATATTTATATTTCTTGTTAAAGGACAGGGTTCATAAGAAGAAACTTACTGTCACGTGATGAATCCTATCAGCATCAATGTTTTTTTTACTTTAGTACTTTGACAACTCGATAAATACAATATAACAATAATGAAAAATCTAAGAAGTGTATATTTTTCTGTAGGAACACAGTATTTGGCTACTTGCACTGCTGTATTTTCTTTCTTATGCAACTTTCAGTCATGTTTGCAATGCTGTAGGTAGATACTCAGATACTTAAGTAGTGTTTCCTACCTGTCAGTGATGCCACATGTTCCCAACAGCAGCTCAGCATAGCGCCCCCACTGTCTTTGCAGAATCATATCAATATCCAGCTGTATGTTGTCGATGAAGATGTGCTGCATGCAGCCATGGAAGCGGTTTAGCTTGGTCTCACACTTCCTTATTGTATTATTG
This sequence comes from Hippoglossus hippoglossus, assembly GCF_009819705.1. Classification (NCBI taxonomy): domain Eukaryota; kingdom Metazoa; phylum Chordata; class Actinopteri; order Pleuronectiformes; family Pleuronectidae; genus Hippoglossus; species Hippoglossus hippoglossus. Next base: position 8,143,865 of record NC_047158.1, on the reverse strand, counting down.
GTCTTTGGGCAACCTGAGTGCATGAAAGCAAAGGAATGTAACTCTACACATTTGGAGAATGATATATTATTGACAGCATATGATCAGGTGGACATCACACCTCCAAAAAAGTAGCGGTCCCCAGTCCGAATTGTGAAAGGGTTGGTGATCTTCAGTGGAGAGCCCTCCTCCTCATCAATGGTCAGGGTCAATAAGTTGTCCCTGGCGGCCAAATCCACTGTATGCCAATAACCATCATTTAGCCGGTATCCTGGAGATGGAATAAAGGCTTGTCATGCAGTGGTTCTACTATGAGAGACATGCACAATATATAACATTCATCTTGCAATGATTGTCCACCAAACCATGTCCTAAAACAGGTTTGTCCAATCATTGCCCATCAAACTTATCTAGGCATGGCAGGTCTATCAAGCTTTGCATTTCTGCAAATGCTAAAACAGTGCATGTTGCTGAAGCAGAGCTGGACTTTCTCTAGGTATTTTTTCCTACTTCTGTCTGAAATCGAAGACTCTTTTTTTCAAATTGCACACATGCCTTCTGAAAATCTAGATCTAATAGTCTAATAGTCAAGTCCAATAGTGTTTCTCAAAGCCTATGACTCTTTCAATGTTCCAAAACCTTTTCTGTCAAATCTGACAGGACTCCACATCGCTACCTGCAGCAAACTGGAGTTTCTTCTTTCCTGGCTGGAATATGGTGACGTTGATCTGTCCCTCACTCAGACCCAGCTCAAGGGCACCCAGGTCATCAGCGAAGCGCGTGAACATGAGCAGCCCTGTGTAGTCCCAGGAGCGGAACATGAACTTGACGAACATGCGAGGCCTCCGGAAGAAGCCCGGCACCTGCAGGAAGTTGTTGGGCCCGGCAAAGGTCATCGGTTTGAGGAGAATGTCGCGGCAGGCAAAGTGCATCTTTTTCTGAGGGCAAGAAAGTAAAATCATTGATTTTGGTGAAAACATTTCCATTGGTTGTGATTCTGTTGGGACCATGAAGCAAGTAAAGTTATGGTTTGTAAAGTTCTACCTTTCGTGGTATTTGGATGTCCTCTTCTTCTCTCTTGGCCTTGTCAATGATGTTGATGTTATTAATGAAGACGTTCTCCAGGCAGCCCCGGAAATTTGGTGTGGTGGGGAGGTGAGGCAGGTTTGGCTCTATTACCCCACCTACATACAGCTAAGCGATATTAACACAGTCAGTTACCCTCATTAACGCAGAATCCATATTTCATAATTATTCTCAGTATAATGAATTGATGCTGAGATACCTTTGTATCCAGATCCAGGTGGGTAAACTCTCCATTACAGATGGCTGTTACTGTCTGACTGTCCACTGTGAAGTTCACCTGTCTGCCATAGCGCTTGATGGTGACGTAGTGCCAGTGGAGGTTATCAAGGAGGCTGCCAGCGGTCAGTGTCGTTCGACCACTCACTTTGTGCACAACACTGCTTCCTAGAAAACAGAGGGCAAAGAAACAAATGCTCAGAGCAGCTCCAAGTAACTAAATGTAAAAGTGAGAGAAACTACTGCAGGACTCCAGCCAACCACATAACCAGCAATATTGATTTTTGGATTGAGAAAAGCCTGACCCTTTCCAAGATTGATGCCATTGTCAAATAGGCCATTCTTTCCTTTACCCACAAGTCCCTTCCATAAATTCTAACTTTAAGGGTGTCCCCTGTGTGGCTTAGAAAATGAGGGGGCAGACCAGATCCGTCTAGTCTGGGAATTTTTCTCTCTCTCTTTCATTTCCTGTCCACAAAGCCTGCCCAAAACACTGGAAAACATTTCTCAATTGCTCAGACATAGCGAGCCGCGCTGTACCGAGGCTGATGTGCAGGTAGAGACGGCCTCTCTTCAGCTCCAGGGTGAACAGGTCTCCCTGAATCCCCTCGCTGTGCAACAGGAGACCGTCCTGCTCCAGAGTCTTGAAGTTGATGGCGATGTGGTCTTGCAACGTGTGGGACCTCTTCCCTGGGTACAAGTAGACCACCGATTCATCCCCATTGTACTGTAGAACGTAGGAATCTGAAACAAGGGGGGACATTTTCAAAGATATATTCAAGATTTCCCAAAATGACCACAGATGTCAAATATTGCTCATATTGTTTTAAGTATGGGGATAATGAGTTTATATGTATGCTTATGTGGCATTGTACAAGCTTTGAACAATTAGCTAAAATAATCCTTGTTGCACATGTGTTTGAATTTAGCTAGATTATGAATCAGGTGACACGGCTCTGCGTAATTTTTTACCCTGGAACTTACTGAGCCTCATTTGACATGTGGGTGTAGCAGCATATTGTCAAATATGATTAATCACTGGGATTGTTACATGTCCCCAGATCTGAATTCAGCAGCAGTATATCACTGTCAGTCATTTTTACCATATGGGCAGCCAAACAGCTCCAGCCTCACGCCGATCTTCCCTCCGTTCTCTGTGTTCCACGCCAGAGGCAGCAGACGGATGTGTTTAGCGGTGAATGCGTAATGGAAGACATTCCTCTTCACCTGATAATAATTCCAGTTTCCAGGCATCGTCTGGAAACAGATGACACGGGGAAAAAGAGGAGAGAGATTTCCTGAGTCACTGCAGTGGTGTTCACATCTTATTAAGCGACTGGAGATGAACTGATGATGAGATTAGCTTTGTCAATGTAGAGGAAGATAATAGGCTGTGCGGCCTGTGTGTCTAAGCCACGCAGTGACTATAAATGTAATGGGACACCCAATGAATGTAGATTCAACTATAAAGATTGTGTTTGACTAGTTAATCCTGGACTCATCCCACCCCTACCACAACCATTCTGGCTTAGTGACACTCACAGAGTTCCCTCCGTTCATGATGTACGGTGTCCAGGAATCCGGTCGGTCTCCGTACAGCAGTGAGTACTTGGTGACCCAGTCGTACGAGTTGAAGGTCCCTTGGGTGGCAATGGCCAACAATCGGTACTTCCTGCCCAGGTCAACCTGCAGCCATGGCTGCCGGTCCCTGGGGGATGGCGACCAGCCGCTGCTGCCTGGAGGAGGAGAAAGAGGAGCGCTTGATTGAAGGGTGATGGATACAATTGGATGGCCATGAAATCTTGAGCAAACCAAATCCGACATTAACTGAACTTATGGCAGCCATTTTTGACCTTGAGTTAACTTGGAGTGGATTCAGCTAATGAGCAGGTAAAATTCAGTCAATTAGTTTTGTCTGGAGCTGGACAAGCACTTAAGAGTAATATAATTAACTAGACAATGCAGCTTAACAGCCAACAGTTCATGTTGTGCTTAATTTAGACCCAAACTCTCAACCCCAAGCAGAGATGAGAGAATGCTGCAGAGGTCTGGTGAATTCCCTCGCCTCCAGGTTGTTTGTATTTTCACACTTGTTGTCTCCGGTGTTAACAGACTAACAGTTCTCCAGAGGACCTGTGAACAGACTTTGATGTGTATGTGTGATGCTCAACAGGTGTTAGGGCCAGGGCTGGGCAATATGGCCCAACAAATCTAATCAACTGATATCAGTAATTATCACAATTGATTTCACAGTATTTTTTCTTTTAAGATTGAAGACTCATTTCCCCCTCTAAGTGAAGGTTGTGGTTTTGAACTCTTCTTTAAGAGCAGAAAATGACAAACTCTTGATAAACAACAAAACATTTTACAAATCTTAGACGGATCAATATTTCAACATATATTGTACTTTTGTGATATCGCTATTGATAAAAAATTATATTGTGATAATTATTGATATTGTTTTATTGCCCAACCCTATTAATGACTCACCAAGTGTTATGTACAGAAATTGAAAGTTTAATATTATTCAAACACAAGTGTATCAAATAATGTGCCAGTACCATGAACCTGGTATTACATACATGGGTCATTAATGTTATTAGCTACACTAGTCCTTTTCCTGGTATAACAACTGCCTTAGGTAAATGACGTGAAATGAATGGATGAACTCTACAAGTGAGGACTTACCATACAATTTGGCAAAATTGGCTGAGTACAGAAAGTTATATCTGGAGGAGGCCAGAAAGGAGGAGGCATAGAGCCCGGAGACCAGTGGATCGACACATTCTCCTGCAGAGACAAAAAGCAGACGTGAATGTCAGGAGTTATTAAAAAGGGTCTTCTCATAATGCAGCGTTCACAACTGGCTTTCATAATGAAAGCGTTCCAAGTTAGAAAGACTGTGCTGCTGCACAGCCTGATAAGAAAACACCATTATGAGTTTAATTAGAGGTTACTTGTTCTATTAGACATAAAATTCAAATTTAGCCAGATCAATCCAATTTAATTAAAAGCGTAGCAAAAAACACTTTGAGGCTTTTTTACTGGTTAAAGTGCACAGATAATGAGGTAGAAGATTTACATTGAACAGCCTAATGGCACTCAGGAGAGCGCATACCTCTGTCAAGGCCCAACAGTCAGTACATTCAATAGAGCTGCACCAAATTCCACACACCAGATATCTGTCCACTAAATATGTCTGAATTCACATCAAGAAATTCCTGCAGCCTCCCCCAATCCAAAATTGTATGGGTTCTTCCCTGACCCATACCACAGCCTTCAACCAAGTTTCGGAAAGTCTGCTCGGTAGTTTTCAGGACAATTCTAAAATGTCAGCTGGGTGTTTGTATACGCCTGTCAGTGCTTCCATGTCTGTATATGGCTGTGTAATTTATTGAAAAGGTTCCTGGGTATCATGGGTAGGAAAGTCAAAGTCGAGCTGAGACTGCAGCTGTGTCGTGGGGAGTTGCTATTCTGTATTTGGTCATGAGACTGATAGGACCATCACCCGTTTACTGAAGCTCGTCTGTCAGCTCACAGCTATTAAAACCCTAATTCTCCTGCAGACAAGCGCACAATGGCCTCACCTCGAGCCGCACGAGAAACACTCCCTCATTTTAATGTGGAAGTTTGCTCTTTAATCCCCCCCAAGGGATTTAATATAGAAATGCTAAAATTTGGATGGATTTGGTTTTGTTGAGGATCAACAAAAATATAGTAATTAGGTAAATGAAAGCAGCTCCAGGCTGAGCCTTCTCTTTTATCTGTATACACCTCTCCAAACGCTTGGAGCTGTAATTCCTGTTCCTAAAATAGCAGAGGCGATGGAGCACAGGTGGCTTGAAAAAGAAAATGTTGGATGCAAACTGCCATTAGATGCATTGAAATGTTGAAACCCTCAGTGACTGTCCAATGCTTTCACTTTGAGAAAATGTCGTCAAGTAGCATCCCTTGGATGTTTCAACTCTGAATCCAGTTGGTGTGTCGGCACTTGGCAGTGATGAACTCACTGCCCATCCTCTCCTGACTTCTGGCACAACTCCTCCTAACAAGAGGCTCTTTCCCCTGCCTTGTCCAACCCATTACCCACCACCCGCCCCCCCTTCTTCCTCTCCCTTCCAGCTATTCCCAGAGCTGTGAGCATATTCCACACAGCCAGCACCTGGAAACCCCTGCAGCCAAACTCAACTGGAAATAGCCATGCCTATGCTGTCCTTTGGCCCCTGCTTCGTTGGCCCGTGCCCTGGTGGCCTTCCTCTCTGAGGCCTCCTCCCATTCCTTTATAGAAGAACTGTCAGTTCAATCAGAATGATCGTCCTCGCCTCCTCGGACATGTGACTATGTCACGCCTCAGGCATGTTTGGATGACCTTTTCTTCACTCGCTCACATGGAGCAAAATGAAAAGAAAAGGTACAGCACAGCATAGCATTAAATTTTAAGTATCTTTGCAGAGGAAAAGGAGTCCCGGCGATCAGAGCTGATCCTTACAATGAATGGGGAAGTAGAAAGCTTCCATCCGCTGCCTTGCTCTACTTTAAAGGTCTCATGAAACATACAGTATGTGAGCCATTATACAGCAATGGTACACCATTTCCTGCTTCATCTGGAAAAAAGCGAGTGAGCAGCGTAGGCACGAGTTTTGTCACCTTTCATTCAAGGACATGCGGGGGAATTAAGATGGAAGAAAGCTGCTGAGCAAGTGAAATTTGACCTTGACTTTCTGTCCCAGTCCCAGCGTCTTCATCATACACAAATCCCTGGGATAATGCTGCTGATCAATACCGGATGTCATGCTGCATCATTCCATCAGTGCACTGCGGTGCCATCTGCTGTAATCCTCTGCTCAAACGGCCATTCAAACAAATAAATATCTGCAAGCATCTTTTGTCACTAATAGCCTCAAATGAATTGATTTGTTTTGATTAAAAGGGGAGCAATCTGACTTTCAATGTGAAGAGCAGCTCCATCCTAGACTGCAGCAGGTTACCTCAGGCTAACCGGCTCCTGGGCTCCTCCTTATGGTAAGTCTGTCACGCACTCTGCACCCCCACCAATTCATCGTCTCGCTTCCTTTCCCTCTCTCTGGCTCCTCTCTCTTTTTTTTATCTCCATCCAAACTCCGAAAACCATCCCTTCTTTTTTGGGCTCCCTGCATCTATATTCTCTCTCGTCGTCATAGGGCTATTTTTTACTTCTTTCTTCTCTTTTACTCTCTGTGCCTCTCTCTCCCCAAGTGGGCGTTGTCATGTTACAGTCGCCAAATTGTACCTGAAGTGTGCGCACAGAGCGTCCTTTTAACCTCTCTACTTGTGATCCAGCATCCAACCCCCTCCCTTCTCTGCGCCACACAGAGAAACCTCTCTCTCCATTTATCATTAAGGAGCTGTGGGGGAACAGTGTGGTTGTGCGGGGCACTTGCATCACTCCTGCTGAATCATCAGTCTGCTGTATGTGTAGGCTGGTCTGTCTGGGCTGACACATCAGTACTGCGGGCTGCATACAGTATGCAGAGGGGCACCTTCTCCGGCTGTCACATGCCCATGACGCGGAGCTACAGACGATTGTGACACCATCCCTGCATGTGTGCAGTTCAGCTGAATGCACCAAAAATAATGTCAAAAAAAAAAACACTGCAACAGAACATAAGGGAAGTGAAATATAGCATGCTCTATTAAGGGGATTTCATTAAATTATTCATACCCAGGCAGTGCACCACGGTGGGTGGTGCACTGCCCAGGATAAAAACCCAAACTATACAGCATATCACAATCAGGTTTAAATTTGGATCTCAAACAGCTGCATGCTAATGCCGCTGCACAGAATAACACACCCCTCATTCTCATGGTGTCAATCCAGTCAGTCCCCTGCTGCCTGCTCACCATGACAGAAGGAACAAGGCATAAACTTGAGATTTATTCATACGCAACACACCCTGCTCAAGCACACGCACACAACTTATTGTGAGTGGATCTCAGCCCCACCCCAGGCTGGGTCACAGTGCTCTGGGACTTGAGGCTCCTTTTTAACTGACATTGCTCTTTTGTGCACATTCATACAGTGTGTGTGTATATATATATATATATATATATATATATGAGCATCAGCGAGCATCTCTCACAAGCAAATCCCACAGGCCTCAACTTAGTGGTGTGAACCAATGAGGATCCAAACCCCTACTTAAGTGCATGCAATTATATACATTTCAATCCTCTACAGATCACTTCCCAGAAATCTGTGCCAGAGCTTCTAGAAATCAGCAGAAGTAGTGATCATATTACAAACTATATATTGTATATAGTATTATATATATAATAGTAATTATATATATTAAATAAAAAGCAGTCCCTACCACAGCTTAAAAGAAACCTCTCAGAAAGCAGAATTAGCCTACATATAGTAATGTGGATCCATTTATATAAACAGCCAGAGCCCAAACTGTTCCACTTTTGCTTCACTAAAACACAGGTCAGGTTCCCTGGCCTATTGATCCTCAGGGACAGAAGGTCGGGGTTAAGTGATGTGTGCAATTCACACCATCAACAATCTGACATTCAAAACTATCCAGAAGTCACATGAGCCCCACCCCTCATCTCTGATCTTCCTCTGAAGTCTAAACTAATGAGTCACGCACTGCACAATGTGGGGTTACTTAACAGTCGAGATCATCCTGACACCGACATCACCTGGAGCTCATCAGTATGCATGGAACATGTTTGGTTAGATTGCACCTTTCACCCCCCCAAACACAGCTCCCTTTCAATGATTTCCCTGCCACGCTCTTCGTGTGCAGGATGCGGGGCTCTGTGGACAGGTGATGCGGACACAGGCTTCCCCCCCCTCGCCCCCACCCCCCCCCCTTCCAAAAAAAAGTACTGCAGTGGGCTGGTCCCGGTCAGGACGCGGAGCCCGATTGTCACTTTGCAAATGTGTTTTCGGCATCACCAACAAACAGCAACACGCACTATCACTGCAACGTGGAGATGGTTACATTCGAGAGAAATGACACCGTGGGGCTGCGGAGAGTTTGAAGGCGCGCGGTGCAGAAACTTGCACGCCGGCTCACGGAAAGCACTGCAATGCAGACAGTGCAGAGCGGTGCGGATGGGAGCATGGTGCGCACTTTGCGCAGGAGCGACGCGGTTCGCTCCTGCACTTTTTCGGCGTGATCCTGCTCCAATAACGCTTTACTGCGATTTCAACATCCAAAGCGAACAGTGCAATTGAATGATCTGTGCTTTAAGACCATGTCAGGTTTGATCGCAGCGTGTGTTGCCCTTCAAACATCCCAACACCCCCAGGATACATTTCGCCCTCCAGTGTTATTTCCCACTTATTATACCGAATGCAACTTTTTCCTCAAGCATATACGACCACAGGCTGAATAATCTGACCATAATGCATGTATATATACGTTGAGATATGAATAGCATATGGATAACACACATGCATAATTACTGTTTCACGGGACTTACGTGTGGAGCAATGTTGAAAACCCAAAAACAAGAGGCATATGCTCAGTATTGTGCAAGTCATCCTTGACTTATGGACACGTTTCTCCGCATATGCTACAGTTAATGAGGCCGTAGGTTGTTCCGCAGCATCCTCTCACCCCCCTTTTGGCCCAACTTTAACTCGCGCAGCTCCAACTCCTCTTCCCGGGATCTCGGGCAGCCTCCACCGGGGCGGGGACGCGCATCGGATGCTGCTGGTGCTGATGCTGATGCTGCGCCGAGAACGCGCAAATCTTGCCTTTATATTTCTTGAAACAGTTGGATTCACATGTCTGTCGTGCGCCGGTGTGGCTCCTGCATGGTATCATCCAGCGTATATAGGGCTATGTGTGGCTGAGTGCTCGTATACAGGGACAGGTGGGAGTGAAGGATTTTGTTGCGGTGCTTCTGCAGGAGTCTTTTTTTAGATGCACAGGAGGAAGGATGAGAGGAAGAAGAAAAAAAAACTTTTCACATCCGCTGCAGATTGGTTGTATTTTCCCCCCAAAAAGTAAGAATCTTTTGAGGTGGTGTGCAGATTCCAAACAAGTCAGAAACAACAATCTTCCTGGACTGTTAGTGCACAAACATATTTAGGATATTCCTCTCCTCTTCTTCGCTGGCATCTCCTATATATCCTCCTCTGGTACAGTTCTCGTGGCTGCCAACGCTCTACATTAGGAGGGGGTCTTCGAGAAGTCTTTCCCTCCAGGAAGCAGATCTGAATTTATCCCCAAAAATAGATCAGCAGTCCTTAGTATCCTCTATCAGCAGCAGAACCACAGCAGAGCAGCAGACTGCGTAGCTCAGCTGGCCGAACCAGTGACCTTGTCCAGGTACACAGTTCAAACCAGTGCACTCACAATGACGTCCAGAGCAGAACAGGTTACAGGATGAGGATGCCAGCTGTGCCTGTACCCAGTCTCATCCCTGCACACACACACACACACACACACACACACAGGGGATGGAGGCGGGGTGAAACTGAGGCAGTGGGGGGATTTGTGGCAAAGGGTGGCACATTGACCACAAAATAAAAAGGCTTTGGGATTAAGAATTGGGCTTATGGGACGTCAGTGTGTCAGTGATGATGTGAGATTGAATGCCCGGGGCCAGTGTGGGATTTACCATGTTTTCAATCAAATCAGATTGTCCGTTTGTAAGCTCCCTGCCTGGTTTTCCTCCCGGAATTCCATTGAATATCTGCAGACAGGAGACAATGGCAAACAGAGGAAAACAACATGGGGAGAATAAAGTAGGACATGGAATCGGCGAGGGGAATGGGCTGCAGAGGTGGTCTGTACCGCAGAAATATTTATTTATCCGACAGGTACAGTTAAAATGATGTTGTCAATCACAGCAGAAGGTTGTCATATTGATATTTTGCACTAATCATCAATACTCGAGAATGAGGCCCAAAACAAAACACAGTGGCTTTTATAGGTGTATAATTATCTAACACTTCTGCAATGGTTTCTCTTTATTTTTTTTATAGTTTTTAAGTTCAACAGCTTCACCACAACACAGCATCAAGTTTTACATACACTCTTTTCTGATCAAACAGACAGAAAATAAAGATTTGATATTGCTTTCATGTCGTTTCTCTGTGAAACTCTGAGACAGCATCAGAGTGAAAGCGCTTTAACCTACACAGCACATGGTTCATGGCACACAATAACACACAGACGCTCTCCCTCCCACACATCTGCATCTTGTTTATAACTGTGGGGATTGTTATTAGGCTGGATTGCCATCTGTCTCCCTGTCCCTGACCTTTTACATTTGACCTTATAGTAACCATGGAGACCTAATACAATCCAGCTGGGGGTTAAACTACTCATCTGGATAAAACAACACACAGGCTCAGTGATAAACTGATTAATAGGACAGGAGCAATCCCGGACATAATTTCCAGCAAATGTGATTCAAGCTTAAAACAACCTCACTCACATTTAGTTTTTTTGGCACCATGTCAATGTAATATTTAAATCCTCTGGTTTTTGTATGGCAGTGGGTTGGAACAATGCCACTTCTATACAATAAAAGATGATTAATTTTACTACCGCATACAAAAATATATATAGATAATATTTATAAAATGTATTTGAAAATAACCCAAAATAAGAAATAATGTGGTACAAACTTGTATATGTGTCACTATTATTTTGATATTTTTTAATAAATACTATTGCTTTTATTATTGTTACTGTTGTAATATAATAACTTCTTTGTTTTCTCTATTCTGTAAAGCAGCCTTTAATAATATTATTAATAGTAGTAGTAGTAGTAGTATATGTCACTTTTTTGAAAAATAATAAGATCATATATTGAAATATTCAGCAATAATAAGGTTGTTTATGAAACGCACATTTGATCAAATTTAAATTTGATCAAATTTTTATGTTAAGAGTTATTTTTTACACATTGAAGTAATGTGTTTTCTTTCATTCTTCCATATAAAGTATATAATTTGCAGGTGAAGCCTGTTGTCGTACTGCAACTGACCACTAGATGTCAGATGAAGCTCGGACTTGAATCTGATAACATTAGACATTATGGCAGCCTGAGTGATGTGACTGATGGGCTGGTGTGCGTATCTCCCCCACAATCTATTCCTCACCTTAACTTTATAATGCACGCTCCCAAAATGCATTAAACCCTGAAATACATTATGAATGAATGAGCAAATAATCGAGTCAGAAAAGTCAATATGTCACATCCTCTTCACCAGTTGAACAGAGAAAGCTGTAAGATGTGCACAGATTTACATTTTCTTTCACACCTTTTCTTTTTGTTCCACTTTAAACTAACTTGAACACAAAAAGACACATGCCGTAAAGGTCATTCTCACCCTGTCTCTGTCAAATTTCTTAAAAAAACACACACACACACGTGCCAGACAAACAACAGGTGGAGACTCATGGTGGCCTAGTTTCTCACAGGGATCTTTTTTTTGTATCAGATTGTACTTTGCTCTGCCCTCATTAGCACTGTGTGTATTTTCCATAGGGGTGTCACCGTATGCTGCATTGGACATGTGCTGAGAGTACAAGCCTGAAAACACACACACACACACACACACACACACACACACACACACACACACACACACACAGACACACACAGTTCTCACAAGTAGACATGCACCATCAAAACCCACAACCATGGGCACACAAACACAGGCCTACTCATAAACATGGGTCAAGTCATGACTCAAGCCCAGATGTTTCCACATGATAGTTTTTGCTGATCTGTTATCATGGGTGAGTGCAACCTGTCATGAAGATGGATGTTCAGGTTTCCGTGATGAGCACTTGCTTCTTTTTGTGTATCAGATATTACAAACACAAAACAGAAATTAGTTCTGCTGACGGTTGCAGGTTTGAAAATGTGCATCAGAAAAGCTTAGAATTCAGCAAGATTGTGTTCTATCCGGAATCAAGGACAGGTGTTTATATTGGCCAACACCTATGGGAACCCAGTCCCTGGGGGGGGGGGGGGGGGGAGCTGCTGTAAACAGGCCTGTTAAAACAGCTTGCTCTTAGGTGTCCATACCTCCTGCTGGCAAGGGCCAATCCCAGCTGAAAAGAAGCCCAGCGGGGGATGCACAGGCTGGGTATCCGACCTCTGAAGCGTCCCCCCCCAGTGTGAGCTCAATCGGTGTGTGTCCAGGACAGCTGCTACAACCTGTTCGACCCACTCAAAGATCCGAGTGGACTCACCAACCAACTCAGTTCAGGACACAGATCGGGGGTGAAGTAAATATTTAGATAATCAAGTGATAGTGGCTTTGGTTAAGAATCTTAGGATGAAGGAATAGTTCAGCATTCTATGAAATCTGAAAATCGATACCACTCTTGTGTCTGACCCAGCAGCTGGCTAGCTTAGCTTAGCACAAATGGGGACATAGCTAGTGTGGTTCTCTTCAAACGTAATAAAATTTTGTGATTTTTCTTTAAACTGTACCATAGACGCCATGAAAGCTACCTAAAAGTGAAGCCAAAGCGTCTCCATTGCCACCTGGTGGCTGGCTGCAGTATAGGACATAAATCCTGCCTCCTCCACGGAACTAAAGTTAAAGCCAAATAGATTTTTCTCAAAGATGTTTCTGTTGTTTTAGGTAGCTCTTATCTCACTGGTGTATGTTCAAGGGTTCATTTTTGTCTGATAAGTTTGGTTTTAATAAGTTATTTGATGCTATAAAAATGGGTGATTGATAACTGAGACTGACTCACGATTGGTCGAAGCGCATGAATCAGCGGGACTTCACTACCAGATTCTAAATGCGCAAGTTGGCAGCATTCGTCATTGGGATATTTTGGCTTCATTTATGGACCTAGGAGGAAGTGGAGAAGCGTCATCCATCTTTATTTAAGTCTATGATGTAAACAAAAGCTGAAGAGTAACAATGAAAATTTGCCACTTTGGAGGGACTAACATTTCCCCCCTGTTCCCATTCTTTGTGCTTAGCTTAGCTAACTGGCTGGTGGTGGTTGGCTTTCAATATTTAACGTACAGACGCGAGTGTGGTATCAACCCTGTCATCTAAGTCTACTGTAGAAAGAGATCAGGGTAAGTTTTGTTTATGTTATTCTGTTCAATGTCCTCATTTCAGCTGCAGAGGCAATTTCTCTGTCTGCGCTCATCATACTCTTTTAAAACAACCGAGGGATGTTTGGGTACACGTCATGACTTTGCTTTCACTGAACCATCTTCAAACGAATTGACAAATACACACACGCTCGCATATATTTTCGAAGGGGGATTTATTCGCAGAGAGACGTGTGAGATGTACGCACGACGACAGCTTCCCAAAGACAACGGCCCTGACACCTGCATAAAGTTTAAAGACTGACAACAGCTGCGGCCTGGTGGAGATGCATGGAGCTGAGAGACTTTTGTTTCTAATGTTTGCTGCCAACACGAGTGCGCACACACACTAAACACACACACACGCACACAAAACACACACTACATACACGCCCAGAGAGAAAGCGAGAGAGAAGTTCACACATAGGCAGATGCAGAGCCACAGCCAGTGATACACACACACACACACACACACACACACACACACACACACACACACACACACACACACACACACACACACACACACACACACCAGTGGGTTGTGTTTCGCTCATGCAGCAGACAAGCCGCAGTTATTTAGTCTGCCTCCCAGTTTGTTTGCCCACTGTCTTTTTTTTCTTTTGTTGCTCTGCCTTGGGCTTTGTTTGATGTAAACTGCTAACTGTAGCGAATGACAGTTGCCGGGCGGATGATGAGTGAGGATGAAAAGGATTCATGACAAAGGTCGAAGGTGGTCATGCTGGATAAACAGAAGTCCCGTTCGAAGAGATACAACTGAGTGTTTCTCTCTCAGGACACTGGGAAATAGTCCAATCTGAGCTGAGTATTTTCCTAGAAGTTCCGCTGACCCCTTCTCCACAGCTCCACTGTGCACATTGAGATATGTAGCTCAACGTGCTCAAACCCTGTCCTTCCCCCTCCCTGGCTCCAGCAGATTTGGCAGCGGCGCTACAGAACGGCTTGTCCTCTCAATGCTGAGCTCCACTCAGCTCACAGCCTGCAGGTGGGGTGGGAGTTGGGACATGTGGAGGGCAGAAATTCATGCAGCTAATGGCAGTGAGGCCTATTGATTCTAAAAGTTAGAATTGCAGGAAGTGTGTGAAACGTTTTGCAGTGATGTCATACTTCGTGGATTTATACTAAGATGATAAAATGATCCAATCAGAGTCTCGTCTGCTTCCTCTGGTGATAAAGGAGAGCGGGATCATTAGCGTAGATATGTTCCATGATGATTAACCATGAGTGAACGAGTGTAGCCACATGCAAAACATATGTAGAATTTGTGGTGCACAGTGTGTTTGCTAAAGGCCATGTTGCACAGGGTTCATCCTCCGCGGCCAAGAACGTTGCTCCTGGAAGTCACAGCAAGAGCCTGGATCATGTCCTGAAAGAAACATGAGACCGAACAACATGCGCCGACACACACCCCTACACACACATGTTTATTTATACATATAGTGATGTTCATTTTCTTAAAGTTAAACTAACAAGTTAAACTAACAAGTTAAACTAGCTTCTTGTGAGACAATGTTGATCAAACGTGCAGAGTGGTGTAGAAAAACATCTTCACTCTCTAGTGCACATGTGTCCGCGTGACGTGATGTGGTTATCTAAGATCGAACCACTGATGTATCTCAAAGAATGTCTTATTTCTCTCTTCCTTTTCTTATGACCTCACAATAACATTTGAATTCAGAGGAAGAACTCACAGTGACTGTGTGGGCTACTGAGAGAAGTTGATATTTCATTAGAAGGCCTTACTCAGGAAAGTTTACAGCACCTTTATTCAAAATTCATTGGGACATTCATTCATAAAGGCTATGAACAAGTACATCGAAAATGTTCTGAGTGCACAATATTCAAGAAACTGGTTAGAGTTGAAAAAAATCTTTGCTGCATGTGACCTTGTCTGTTGTCCCACTGCCAACGTACAGTAAATATCTCCAGTCTATGAATCCACCCTGTTCACTATGACTGTTAGACATCCATTATGTGCAGAGTCATATTATGTTTGATTTCCTCATAATGGTAAATGCAGGATCTTTTATGAACTAAAATAATTAAATTGTCAAAAAGCTCAAAACAAGATAATTAGCAGATCTGCTTCCCATCCATTGTCTCCGGATTTGTGGTTTTCTTGATTCTTGTTTTGAGCGTTCCTGTTTACGGTGGCGCTTGGAGTGAGGAGGAGTGTGCAGTTCTGCTTTAGGATGGTTTCCCCTGTAAAGACACCCAGATGCACTCTCGCAAATTGGACCAATGGAGCCGTTTACTCGGTTGTTCTGTGAAGGGCCGCTGCGCAGACTGAGGTAGAGCAGTGGGCACTTTTTCCATATTCAGTAATTATACTGCTTGTACTGCTAAGAGCCGCTCTCAAGGCTGATATCTAAACACAGGAAACACAAGCAAGCCTGTGCACAGACACACAAGGCTCGACTCCTCCACAAATAGCAGAGAGATCCCAATGATTCTGCAAGACCTTTTAATATGTCCATCATTCAGTTATTCTTCACAGTGACCACCAATCAGAGGCACTCCTCCGCTGCTATGCACAGAAAGATAAAAGCACTCGGTGTTGTATTCTTTGTACCAGATGCATGTTTGCAAAAGTGCTTTCTCATAGTGCACATGCACATTTCCACATGCAAGTACACACAGCAGACGCCACTAATCCGGCACAGGTTCAGATATGTGTCATCAATTCTGTATTCAGTGCACTTTCACACAGTCAGCATCCTAAAAATAGCTGAAGGACTCTGGCTCTTGGCTCAGCCTCCCTAACTGTCAATAAGTTATCTTCCCCCTCACGCCAACACTCGCAGCTTTTAACCTGCAGTACCACGACGGTTAACAGCACTGCCTCCCGAGCAAACACCACAAGTTAATCATTCATTATTTTAATTTGGCCAGCCTCAGGCATTTTGATAATAGACCAGTGTTCAGTAGAATTAAGTTAGATTTACAGGAATAAGGAGGAGGTAACACTCACGACCGAGTAAAACAGTAAAGTACATTATTTAGGAACTTATTTTAGGTACTTTTACTTAACTTGAGTTATTTCATTTTTAAGCAACTGTGTACTTCTACTCTGTAGTTTTTATTCCACTACATTTATTTGATCATTTTACTTAACTTGTAAGTAAAGGATCAAAATACTTGCTTCACCACCTTATTATATGCAGCAGGATATTTATGAGTAATACAAAAATACACTTGCTAATGAGGACTATATACGGTGAGAGAGTATCACAGGTACTTCATTGTTATTTGGATAGTCGTTTGATTATTGTCATGTATAAGTTAATCAATTACTCTAATTGGACCTGTTTCAAACATGAGATGATACACAAGGTTCAGTAGAATTAAGGGAGATTTACAGGTATAAGGAAGAGCTAACACGCACGACTGAGTACAACAGAAGGACCTGTATGCAGTAGAGGAAAATAAAAAAAGTACATTTATTAAAGCCTATTTCCATTTGATATTACTTTGAACTTCTACAAAGTAATATAAGTTTTACATTAATAAGAAAGAGTATAACTTAATTGCTCAGTATCTTCATAAAAACATTAACCAGCAGTAAGATAATTTATTGAGCACACTTGGTGACGCATGTTCTTTATTTCCTCTTTGATGTGAAAATTCCAGACAATATGAGGGCATGTCTCTGCTATTTGTTTGCATTGTTGGTTGTTTTGTCTCCAAATCGTATCCACAGCCCTCCTGGATTATTGTTTTTTTTAATCTGTTCTGGTTGACTATCCATGTTTATCAACCTCCCATCTCTTCTCTCTGCCTCGGACTCCAGCACAACTCCTCCTCGCTTGGCGTTTGATGGCGGTCAGAGATAACTTCTTTTATTGTGTCTCCTCGTGTTTTCATTTTCCCCCACTGCTGAGGAATGTTTGCTTCTCAAATTCCAGTAATAGGTGGATTGTGGTGCAGAGCTTGTAAAGGCTGAATTATGCAACTATATAAATTTAATGGATGGCGTGAATAATGGCGATGGCATTTCTAAATGCTTGCAGCCACAAATCTTATTACAGATGGTTGCAGACCACATACACCAAACAGCTGTAAAGTCCAGGAAAAAAAATATTATTTGCAATGAGCATGTCACATTTTGCGTATTTTCTGGACTTGTAAATGCAGTGAAGAATAAATATTCATTGTCTATAGTGCCCATTGAAGATGCCTCGGGTGCAGGATATCAGTCAGTCTCTTAAAACCTGAGAAGCTTCCGTGCAACACAAATATGCATTCCATGTACAAGTTCTGCAGGCAGGCTATGCCAGTGTGCAAGAGTCTGGGGCGCTAAGGGTTACTGGGATGAAGCTATAGGCGAGGGCGGTGGGGGATGAGGATTGCAAGAAGGTCAGAAGTTGAAGCCCCCCCCCCCCCTCAGGAACAGATGTGCCCACTGCCAGGTTGAGATACTCCAACCTCCCAAAAACTGGTAAACACTGAAGCAGGAAGACAGAAGATACTGGACATGCTATCGACGTGAATCCAGCTGTGTTCACAAGGCTCCCACTGTCTCTCTTATAATAAAACCAATAAAACCCTGGAACGTGCTGTGGTAGGATGTGCGTGCAGTTAAAAGCAGATTTTACCCATTTCTTTATCATTCTTTTAATCAACTCTCTTCCTTCATAATTTTATCCCACTTTCCACATCCTATTTACAGCCTTTCTGTCACAAACGATCCACATGCACAGCTGGATGTTTCACAGTGGGAACTTCGGGTCAAGTGGTGCAGTAGTTAAAGGGCCCTATCCCATTACACAGCCAACAGCCGTCAAACAGCACTCCTCTGTTCACTAACTCGTAGCTTGAAACCCCTGTTGGACCAAAAACACACTGCTGGTAGTGGAGGGGGCGGTGGCACAGCAGGGCGAGGGTTAAGTTCAATGCTGGACACAGCAGAGAGGACATCCTGTCTGAACCAGGGGTGAGGGATCACTCGGGGTCAATTCCTATCCTAAATCCTTACTTTGGGGTTGTCAGATAAACTCTGACCTTGGTCGGGTCTTCTGAAGAGTAAGCCAGCGAGGATCACCAGAGACTGAGCTGCCGTCTCCAACAGACACAGAGCTTCTTTATTGAATTTGTTTCGATGTGCGCTCGTAGACCACATCGGGCGCTCAGTTTCAAATGGAACCTCAAAAGCCGACACCCCCTCGGTACTCCTCAAGCATAAAGAAAGTTCTCATCAATCATCACCCGGAGAACACTCACAAGATAAACTTACATACGGCCACATGCGAGGAGCTTCTTGGCCAGACCAGATTTCACATCCATTTCTGTTGACAATCAATCTGGTTCACCAACATCAGAGTCTGGCTGTGATGCGGGCTACAGTGAAACAGGATCCTGCAGACATAAACTCAAAGGGGAAAGAGTGGGAGACACAGAGAGGCGCAGAGAGAGAGAGAGAGAGAGAGAGAGAGAGAGAGAGAGAGAGAGAGTGGAGGGAACAGGCCTCTGCTCTGCTCTGTCTCCGATCAACTTGACATGTGCGACTTGCGTCTACCCCACGTCTCCGTTGGAAACCTCACACACCAATTTCAACAAACGGTGTTGTGAGGAGTGGCAGGCAGGAAGTGGGTGGGACCAGCCTGAAATGACAAAAATACAGGAGGAAGTTTTATTAACGGCCATGGTGAAGATATAAGTTATATCGAGATCAAAAGAGTAAATCTGCACCTGATTTCATTTGGAAGAGTTATTATTAGTTATTATTATGAGTTATTGCTTTTGAAGATGTCCATGCAATTTTCATAATAATAAAAGCTATCTATAACTTCTTTTATATCCCCTCTTATCTGGCAGTTTGAAGCTGGGGCCTGCCTGCTTGGCTCGTGTTCAGGCTTGGAGCGCGTCATCTGGCCTACTCCTGATCTGGAGCCTCAACCTGACACACTATATCAGCTAACTTGTGCGTATCTAAGTATGTGTGTGTGTGTGTGTTGGGCAGTGTGTGTGGTAGTGGGGGGGAAAAGAGGGACAGGGAGGACAGTGAAAGAGATATTGCGAGTAGGAGTTGAAAAGTTTAAAAGACCAAATAATACCAGCAAATAATAAATTATGTACTTTTACTCTTTGTACTGACTACATCCTTTGCAGAAACCCTATACGGAGAAAGGGCTGTCCCTCTTTTTTCCCACTTTACTAGCGTGGGCTGAGGGAGTGAGCTCTAAAAATAAAACATATGTTCCTTCAGGTCTGTGGGAGCAGGGGCCCCCAGCGTATTGTTTTGGGATATGGGGGAGGACAGGGAGGATCTGGCCTGGAGAGAGATACTGTGGATACAGACACAGAGAGAGAGGGAGAGGGAGAGCAGAGGAGGGGGCTGGGACACAAGGCTGCTGTACTTTCAAGAAAAGAGTTGAGGAGATACGGTTCCACTCAAGCAAATGCGCTTGAGCTCTTTTGTAACGTACACCTACATGTCAAGTGGAAAGCTGAACTGAAATCTCTCTTCTTTCCTGTTTCCACGAGGCTGAAATGTGGGGCAGTGTGTCTGTGTGTGTTACTTGAAGGGGCCTGTCTGAGATGGGGTGAGGGGTGGTCAGGATTACTGTCCATAATGCTGAATGCACCCCAGCTGAAAAGGTGCACCCATGAGCCTTTTTATTGATTCCCAAAGCCCTCGGGGGACCAGCGGGGACAAGGGTTAAGAGTGTCTGAAGGAGCAGTGTGCTTATGTATGTGCACACTGAAAAAACTGCTTATAGTGTGTGTATGTGTGTGTGTGTTTGGTGGGAGAACTGAATCGAAGGAGTGTATGCATCAAGCTAAAGAGCTCTCCTTGGTGAGGAAGGAGTTAAAGCCAGCTGACTGAGATGTGTGTGTGTGTGTGTGTGTGTGTGTGTGTGTGTGTGTGTGTGTGTGTGTGTGTGTGCGTGTGTGTGTGTGTGCGTGTGTGTGTGTGTGCGTGCGTGTGTGCGTGCGTGTGTGCGTGTGCGTGTGTGTGTGCGTGTGTGTGTGCGTGTGTGTGTGTGTGTGTGAGTGGGTTCGCACAGAGCAGAGCAGGGGAAATGAAGGGATATTAGGGCAGAATTAAGCACGAGCGCCGAGGGGACTGGATATATCACGTGTCTGGATTTAGCACCAGTCCTCTTACCTCCTGCTGTATCTTTGCAGACTGTTCAGCAAAGTGGAAGACGAAAGAGTGGGGGAGGAGTGTGTGTGTGAGTGCACAGATCAGGATGTGTGTGTGTGTGTGTGTGTGTGTGTGTGTGTGTGTGTGTGTGTGTGTGTGTGTGTGTGTGTGTGTGTGTGTGTGTGTGTAAGAAAAGCAAGAGTTTAGTGAGAATGCAGAGATTAAGAGAGAGAGCAAGAAAGAGCGTACAAATGATGGTAATCAATATCATGGCACAGACAAACTTTATCTTTTCTTCAAACAAAGTTTTGTGACATTAGCGAGTCATGTCCTGCTATTCCGATACAGCAAAAGTAAAACACTTAAAATGTTGAGCATGCTAATATCATCGCACACTCACAGTGGTAAAGCAAATACATGACTGAAGTACTGTACTTAAGTGGAATTTGGGTACTTTACTCGAGTATTTCCATTTCATACTACATTTTTTATACATTAAATAATGAGGTAAGCAGTTGAAACGTCATCTCAACCAGTTATAACATTATTTGTCTGCTAAAAGGGTAACACACCAATAATAATGATCCAATGTATATTAATATATCACTTACAGACAATGGTTTTTCCATATTTAGTTCTGGTTATTTTTATATTTTGAGGACATATCAACAGCACTTTATATTTGACAATACAAAAGTAACATTTTGAATTCAGGAACTTTACATGTACTGTAACTACTTTTACTTCAGGAAATGATCTGAATACTTTGTCCGTCATCGGTTATTCCATATGAGAAACGACATTAATTGCGGTAAAGTAACTTCAAACTGAATCTTTAGTTTTTGAAAGGGCTTATTTCTGAATTGATCACACAAAATACATATATAACATAAAATGGGTACTGTACCTGAAGATTTCCATTTCATACTACTCAATACTTCTCCTCAGTCTCATCTCAGAGGGAAATGCCATATTTTTTTTACTCCATTTCATTTATTTGATCATTTTAGCCACTATTACAAAACAAAACTTGACACAGAAAGAGTTTATGAAACAAGTAGGAGGATCTAAATACTTGCTCTTTCTAGTTTTATAGTCTATTCTATGGTATGAATACTAGGGGTAAGTAAAATAATACACACCCTGGATAATGAGCATAAAGTGTAGAAACTGTACATGTGATGCTCTGTCACTGGGGAGGGGCGTGTCGTGGGGGGGGGCGTGAAACTCCGGGGAGTGTCTGCGCTCAGCCAATCACAGTTGAGTCGTCAGGTTTGTGGGCGGGGTCTCGGTGCTGTCTCAGCTGCAGCACGCTTTTGTTCAAAAAGTCGCTGGTGCTCAGAGGTGCGCTGCCACATATCACCACTTTCATTTAGTTGTTCTTAGCTGCAGGATGACTTCTCTCAGACTCATCCGACCACTCATCCTTAACATCCACTTCCTGATCTGGATGTCCAACTAGTCATTTTTTCTTTTTACACTTCTTCAAGCAAGCAAGTTGGAGCCCTGGAAACTGGTGAAGGATTTCCCCCACTGATCCACTTCTCTGGATTGTAAAACTGCCGCCGTGTATAGTTACTGGACGTTTACCATGTTTCCTGACAGAGGGGAGAGAGCGATCTAATGCTTCCCTTCATCTTCCTCCTCCTCCTCCTCCTCTTCACCGGACATCTACGGGAGAGGGTGTCCCGTCTGCTCTCACGCAGCCCCTGGAGTTTCCTCGCGGCGTGAGCGTGGAAGAACCCAACCTGGAGATCATCGAGAGAAAAGCTTTAAAAGACCCACGAAAGCTCATTTGAATGCCTTTGCAAGGACTTTGCTGGTTTCTGTGCTGCAGGCAGGGCTTCAGTTTGCTCGGACGCGACTATGGGGAGAAAGAGGAGGAAGAGTCTTTCGAATTGCGCAACAAGGAGGACTTGACTCCCAATGGCCGGGTAAAAAACCAAACTCTCCACCTGCATGCACCACATTCACTTGCTCCCTACACACAGCGCGCGTGCACATCTAGAAATGTCCAAAAAAAGCGAGTGTAAAGAGACGTATCTGTGCGTCCTGCACATAGCTGCACCTTGAGCCATTCATAAAACCGGGTCAACTTAATGTCAGCTTTGTGCAAACAGATGTGGCTGCAGCCCTTGATAAGAAAGTGTCATTCTACTTTTGAAAAGTCAACATGTATTGATAATCCAAGAGCTTGTGTTCACAGCACAGCCCGCGTTGTGAAGTGGCAAGCTCTCAGTGTTCACATGCTCTCTGTTAACTTCGTTATTGGTTCTGTGCGAGCCTCGATCGCAGACTTTGCTGCTGCTGCCCAGTTTGACGTCAAGGTTTGCATGGAAGCACGCGCGCACACACACACAAGCACACACACACACACACACACACACACACTGGAGAACACCCATTGACTTGACAATGCATTGTGGCTCAACGCTGACCATATGACCCCTAGCCTAAATGTAATTCTAACCTCAACCCTCAAACTGAGGTACTGGTTGTAATGTCCTCGAAAGGTTTCCAGCAAAGTTGTGTCCACACAGCCATAGAGAGACATGCACGCACACACACAATGATGCAACCTCCAAAGCCCAGTGTGTTGAACTGATCCTGTGTGTTTGGCCCTCGTCCACCCAGTTGCAAATAAGACTGTGGCCTTGTCTTCTCTGTAATGTTAGTCATCTGATCAGCGACAGAGAGTTCAGCATTGTCCATCCCCTTGTGAGGGTGCATTGTTGCCTTGAATTGAGGTAGGCTCTCTCTTTATGACCCAACCTACAGCTCTTTCTGTGCAGCTTCATAGAAAAATCTACCTGCATGGAACCATGGAGTCTGGGAGCATTTCCCCACATCAGACTGTGTATTCAAGGAGAATTTTCACATAGTTTTCTTCGTCTTTATGCAGGTGAAAGTGGTAGCCTGCAACCTGGAGCCACAAGTGCTTATCTATTAATTTGCCCATTTATCTGCTAGCAGCCAACCAGTGCAACACTGCAGCAATGTGCATGAAGTGTTGCACGGTCAATGCCTCAACAGAAGTCCAACACAACCAGCAGCATTCAGATATGAGCAGCATCTGTTGCTCTGGGTTATCGACAGAGGTGTTGGTGTGGAGCATGCTTCTCTTTGGCAAACATTCAATCCATCTGCCTGACCATCGGTGGTCAGAGGTGGTCAGATCCCAACTGGGCTTCAAATCAGTAATCAATACGGGATCATAGTAACATGTCTCAGTGGAGAAGTCTTCTAAAGCAAAACACAGAGATCTCCTTTCCCTATAACTTCCCCTGATCTCTCAATAAAATGGAATCTATACCCCAAAAATGTGCTGCTCTGGGTGGATACAGTTTAACGTTGGTTTAATGTATTTTACGTGTGTTGTTTGGAGAAGAACGCGCTCTGAGCGATGACCTTGACCTAAGGATTGCATTCAGGTCCATGTATAAACTCTAAATCACTAAGATGAATATGACCAGTAAAAGCTGAGAATCCACCCAAAGTTTTTGGGACAACTTTAACATGAGAGCTTTCAATTGCATGTGCAGGTGTATGACCAAGTAGTAACTGGAATAGGAGAAATAGTTTTCACCTAAGTGTAATAAAGTTTTTTTTGTCATTGCATGTTGAGCCAAGGGGTGGTTTCTTGTTGCATAACATATATATTAACAATAATTCCTAAATAAAAGCTGTATTTATAGTTTTTTATTATAGGTTGAAAAAAAGTGATTCCTTTGGAGCTCTAATGGTTCTTTGTCTTGGAAGCTGCTCCCCCTCCCCTGAAGTGGTGTTACACCACTGATGGGTCTGGCCTTGGTGCTATTTATATCTTACTCTTAAATATTCATAAATAGGAATGGATTTGTCCTCGTCCATAAAAATGACTTCTTCTATTAATCAGAGTGGTATATTTTCCTTTGTGGAGCACTCCTGTCTAATCTATCATGTTCAGTTTATCAGATTAGTTCTTAACTTTATTGACTGATGCAACATATGTTTCACCAAGTGACCAAAGACAGGAAATAGCCTTTTGGAAAATTATTTTTGTTACCCAGGTGTCATTAAGTTATTGATTATTGATTCCATGATCCTTGCAGAAAATCAATCCACTCCCACCAACCCTGTTTTCTTCTTGATCTGTCTCAGTGGTTAATGCTGGGTATTGTAACCCTGTGTCAATAGTGTACGCTCAGCCAATAATTAAGACCACAGTCAAACCACTCTAAGCCAATATCATCATCATCAGCTGACCCACTCTTATCCAATTTCTGTTGGTTATGCTCCCCAGAGACACCCCCCCCCCCCCCTCACAATATACAGATGTAGCAGATACTGTTTGGCTTTTCATGGTGTCAACGGAGGGGGTGGGGGTTGAAGATTCCCAGGGTAAACCCCTTAGGGCTACGTTCCAGAGCTCAATATCGTCAAGAGCTTGACAAGCCACATTTTCAGACAGCAGGTCAGACCTCCCTGGGTGTGTGTCTGTGTCTGTGTGTGTGTGTGTGTGTGTGTGTGTGTGTGTGTGTGTGTGTGTTAGTGTGTCTTTTGGACTTTGTAATGCTGAAATGCAGCATTTAGCAGGACTCCGTCCAGCTCCTGCCAGGGATGACCACAGCAACCCGCAGGTCCAGTTGGGTCTCCCTCGCTTAAGGCATCCAAAACTTTCACCACAATCTCCAGAGTTGTTTTCCAACATGCTGCCAGAGGACACCATGATTTGCCGCATCCACAGCACCAAAGCCAACAGTGACGCGCTGTCCCTGCCAGGACTGGTCTCACTGAGGTTGGAATCATGAGTCAGTGCTGACGCTTGTGTTGGCTTTGCCCTTAAGAGCACGGGGCCATGTCAGAACCCTTTTCCCTGCGTGTTTACAGTCCCCATTCAATGAAGCTGCTCTCCAACAGCTGCCCAAACAGTGAGAGCTGAATGCCTCCTGTGTTAGGACAGCACCGCACTAATTTTAGGACGGGACATCCGTCATTTTCTCTTCTTTCCATTTCCACTGAAACTTCATTCAACTTTTTATGCAAGGTGAAGTCACGTTTACCCATAAAGTAGCGCCATCCTGTGCAGTTGTATTTGTGGACGGGAGCACCGCAGTGCATCCTGTTGCTTGGAACAAACAGACACAGTCCCACCATGCTGAAAGTGGGTCCCAATAACCGTCACTACTGCCCTCTGTCTTCAGAGGTGTCACGGTACGCTGGTTCATATTTGGTTTCCGTTGCGTCTCTGCCTCACCACCTCTAGGCCACACATCTGGTCTTCAGGCCGACACTGGCTGAGCCCAAGCATTTCCTCCTGGTTACTCAGCCTCCCAGGAGAGCTGAAGGGAGCGAGAGAGAGAGAGAGAGAGAGAGAGTAGACAGAGGGAAAGCGAGAGCGGAAGTCAGCCACGGAACAAACACATCACAGCATCTTTCCCTCTTTCCCTCCATGCTCTGTTCTAGTCTGGAGTGATTCATCCACTGCCCGTCCAAAGGGGGAGCTTTTGCCAGGGCCCTGCATCGCACGCTATCCTCACTCCTCATCCCACACCCCATTAACTCATTGGAAAGCTATATTTCTGTAAATTGTCACATTTTGTGGAGAACTGCCCAGATCTCCACGTAACTCGATCAACCTGAACCATTAGTTTATTGATTGTCTGATTAGTTTATTTCGTGGATTTACAGCTTTGCAGTCGTTGATGTGATTAGTATTGATTTGTCGCTTTCAGTCATGGCTGTCTGTCTGAATTTTCTTCTCTGGGGCTGTTGGCTCGGCTGAATCATTTATGGTTAACAGACAAGGGGAGGGAATTACCGTACACACTTCTCTTCCATTCACAAGTCGCTTTCCGGTGCTTCTTGGTTATTCTTGCCTGTCTGGTTTGACATTTACAGTATCTCTGCCTTGGTTAAACATTAATTGCCTCTTATTATCCCAACCCTCATCTTTTCCTCATTTGTTTCAGAGTCCATCTGCCTTGTAAATACAACACAGATCCCATACTGGCCTATAAATTTGTAGTTAATGATTTCTTTTGAGCCATCCAAAAAGAAGCAGTAGATTGTTTTTACAGGGCATGGGCTAAACTTAGGCTTGTGTGTGTGTGTGTGTGTGTGTGTGTGTGTGTGTGTGTGTGTGTGTGTGTGTGTGTGTGTGTGTGTGTGTGTGTGTGTGTGTGTGTGTGTGTGTGTGTGTGTGTGTGTGTGTGTGTGTGTGTGTGTGTGTGTGTGTGTGTAAACTGCGAGGGGCCCAGATCTGACCTGGATAGTGTTTCAGGTAGGCCAACACACCCAAGCTGGGCCAGGGCAGCCGCAGGAGCTGGCTCAAGGCTGTGGCTCACAGAGGCAAGTTTGGCCAGGGGGGGGACTTACGGTACTGCCTGTCTCACACATCAGGGAATCAGCCCATACTGCTCTCAGGCAAGCGCAGATGTCTGTTGGGGTTTTCCAAAGTCAGGTTGGGAATCTAAGGGCTGGGGAACAGTGAAAAGAAACATCCTCTCTCATCATCTGCTTAACAGGGGAGTCCTACAGTAAAAGTTCATTGTTCCACCAGTGAAATTTGAGTTTACGTGTCTGCCAGTGGCAGACTAACTTGTAGCCTGTAGAAGCACTAACTCCAATTTCCATACAAAACTGATGGCCAAGAAAGAGGGAATGTGATTTGATATTTTAACTGGCTATAGCAGACTGGATAACTTATCTAACTTTTATGGCTGTGATTGTCAGATAGTCATCATCAGCACACCTACATGACTTTATTTATAGAATCCCCCTCCTGCGATCTCCCTGTTTTCTTTAATCTGACAGCCTTTTAACATCAGCTTACGTCTCTATATACTTGTGGGTAGAAACGATCAAGGCAGCTGTTCCTGCAATGAGTGCAATCTCAAAGACCAGGTTTATTTTTAGGTTAACAACCTTCGCAGAGAAATGACTGATCACAATAAAAGCATTTTGGGGTTTGCACGCAGCCACGGCACAAAAGATTCGTCTGTTCCCCTCTCCTATATTAAATGAGCTTGTTTTGCATGCCATATTTCTCCCCACCAGCTCACCCCGTTGCAAGTGAGAGCCAAGCATTACAGGAACAGAGCAGCTATGTGCTGGGATTGCCAGGAATGGCTGCATGGTCTACTGTAACATGTCCACTGAAGGCGAACCATTGAGGGACCATCTGCAACCTGCAGGCTCGTTCTAAGGATAGGCCAATGTTTGTGTTGCATTATCATCTATTTACCCCATTCTCTCTCTCTTCTGTTGACAGAGTCCAGCTGATGTGACTGTTTCTCAACCAACTCGTACAGCCAACGGAACAAATGGGTAAGGAGAGAGAGAGAGAGACCCCCCCCCCCCCCCCCCCCCCCCCAAAAAAAAAATTGAGTAAAAAAAAAAAAAGGAAGTAATAGTTCCTTCTTTTACTTGTATACTTCCTCTGGGTGCTGGGGATTTCTGTAATTGTCCCTGGCACATGTGTAACTACAGGCCTCTCAGTAGAGTTTTTGCACTTCCTCTGCAGGGCTTCTCTCATGTGCTTAACCTTACAGCCGCACACATTTTCACGTGTGTATCGGTACAAGTGGCACTGAATCGAATCCGTATTGACAGATAGTCCAATATTCACAAGTTGCAGCGTTACTTTAACTGCTTATGGATAATGCCACGTCGGTTTTCACTCGTTAACCTTTTGACTTTTTAACTTTTCCATTCAAAGGTCGGCTTAGCTGCCGTAAGGGGCTGCATTGGCCAATAATGTCAATATTCAACCAAGAAGTCTGTGACCGGCAGAAGTTGTAATGTCCAGCTAACTCCACAACAAAAAAATCCAATTGCTTTTTTAGTTTGAAGGTTGTGCATTCAAACTGCCCGTTACAAGGAGCCACTATGCGACTGACAAATAATACAACGGTCATGTGGTTTTCGAGCGAATGCAAGTGACAAAGGGAAGGAGTGATTAATGGAGGGCTTGATCCAGACTATTAGTACAGAGCTGTGATCTCAGTGATGTAGCCTGGCTCTGCTCCACTCAATCGCTGGCATCATGCCCTTATCATCCCCTCAACCCCCCCATCCACAATCTCCACTGTACATCTGCCGACTCAAAGCCAGTGAGTCACAAAGCTCGACTTGTAGGACGATCATACACCGCACATGCATAAAGGAGGGTCCTGCAGCGACTCTCGGCAAGTAGAGCTGCCTCGGGTGCTAGGTTGTTGAGACATTGTGCTGCCGTCACACAGGCCACGCCGACTGTTGAGAGCAGGAAGGGTCGACGTGAGGAGGGAGGTAGGCAATCCAGACTGGGTGACTCAGGCCTACATCAGCAGCACTCCCAGAAGAGGTGTGGCTCGGATGTGTGTGCGTGCGTGTGCATGCGAGTGTGTCACTTTGACGATATAGTGGTGGTGGTTTTGAAGGGAGTGTGTTAAAAGCCATGGCTGTAATCATCACACTGAGGGCAGAGATTAGAGAGTGCAGTGCTCGGTCATTACCTGGCCAGTGAGTGGACACGCCCAGGAGTTCAGCCGTATGGAGGGAAAGCCAAGCCAGGCTCTGATAAGTCATGGCATTGTTTTATAGTAAATGGGGTCATATAAGTTTATCTTTAGTCACTAGTCATTACAAGGCGAACAGCTCGGGGTTTACTTTGAACTTTTATTGAGCTATTGAGTTAAACCACACAGTACGAGACATAAATCTGACATATTTGTTTGAATAACGGGCCCAGATAGGATGCTGAGTCATCGTGGGAATTTATGTTTGTTCTATCAGACTGAGGTTAATATGGTGACGCTCAGATCAATGACAGTGGTGTGTACAGACGCATGTGGTGTCGAGTTTGGGCCATCTCAGAGGTCTCCCAGAACTCCTGGATAAAGTCTTGCCGTCAGTCATTTTAAAATGTGAAAATACTAGGCTTTTTGTGTATGATGTATTTTGAGTTTCAGAATTGTTTTTATTACGCAAACGTGGCCATTTGCCACATACAATATTATATTATTTTATTTTCGTGTCATGCAAACAGAGTGCCCAAACCTGATGGGTTTACAAGGCACCAAGAAGTGCAGTTGCCATGCTCAAACATTCCATTACATTTCAGGTCATTAGAAAGTCTTATTATTACTATGGAAGTATTATTTCACAACTTGAGTCATAGTCAAAATATTCAGCTTTCTCTGTCGAGCCTGGCAAATGAAATCTACTACAAAAATATTTTTCATAATCATACAGCCAGAGGAAATTAACAGAAATAGTGGAGATTTTAGTAAAGATTGCCTTTCTTACGTCCTCGTAGAACAAGAATTTAACCATATCAAAACAATGTGCCACATAACAAGGCAGAGCAAAAAGAATAGTTTCAAACAGAATGTTTCAGGTAATTTTGTACATTTGATGTTTCTTTTACAAGATGGATTTTCATAATTGCGAACATTGCATTGAAACCAAGAGACTGAAAGATGTAATAGTAATGCTGCACTGATATGTAACCTCCTTATATGGTCTGACACCCTGATATTAACATCCATCCGGAGGAATCTCATATCTGGTCAAATGCTGAGTAAAGATCTACACACACACACACACACACACACACACACACACACACACACACACACACACACACACACACACACACACACACACACACATATTGTCATCAGCCACATCTGTAAATTCAGACTGGGTAAAAACAACATCATTTGGTTTTCACGTACGCAAATGACGTGTCGTGTATATTTGCGTATAGAGCGGGGAAGCAAGATGTGGTCACAGGAGACACATTCAGGACACATTTAAATGTCAGGTGTGAACTTGCATGCTTAGCGCTGACCACTTGTGATGGGATCTCTCAGGACGGACGGTAATACCAGGTCCGACCAGAGCTTCAGTCAGCACAGTGCCAGCCAGCCTGCTCCCTCCTGCTGTGTTCACACTCAAATCTGTCTTGCATCATCACTAGTTTTACTTTCCTCACTGCGTCTCACAGCCAGGGCAGGGCAGAGTGCAAACTCTAGCAGAAGGAGAAATGGACACCAGAGGACTTCCCCATCCCTCTTTCTCATCATTTGTTCCATCTGCTCCCTCATTAGCCCCCTCTCCTTCATTTTTTGATGGCTTTTGACTGTCAAAGAGTTGACATGCTGTGGTATGGGCTGCCAGGCGGCGATGGCTGAAAGAGACCAGTGTTTGATAATGTATTTCATGTGTGTGGATCTACAGTACGTCTGTGCGTGAGAGACAGAGTGTGTGTGTGTGTGTGTGTGTGTGCATGAGAACAAGTGAGTGTTTGGGTAGAAAGCTTAGAAGTGGGCCCCCGGTAATTGTCTGTCTGAGTGTCCGTCAGTCTGTCTGTCAACCATCCACCCATCACTCACCGACCCCTTGAACGACATCAGGAAATGTAGGAAGTTTGAGTTCACATCACGATCAAAGCGATTTCATTCGGATATTTTTTAAAACGCTCGATCATAAGATTTATTTTCTAATCAACACACTCTCCTTCAGTCACTAACCCTGACTTCCTGTCCCCCCCCACCCTCCTCCTTTCTCAAAACATGACTTTTTTCCCCTCTCCCCTCTGCCTCGTCCAGAGTTTCTTGGCAGTGGTCTTGAGTAAACAGCGTATTTTTAGCTGGGAGGTCATATAGGCCCAGTCTTAATCACCACATTCCCATTTTCCCACCAGCCCAGCTTCAGCCAGAGGCCCATGCAGCCAGCCCGTGCACTGTGGGGGGAGGGCATAGAGACGAGAGAGAGGAGGATGGATTTCTACAAAAAGAAACTCTGATTATGATGCTGTTTTAGACAGAGTTATTTATCCTTTGTGCTTGTTCGGACATCTAATAAAAACCTGTGTGAAGCGACGCAGGCCCATCATTTGGGAACAGTAGATAAGCCTGGACATCTGACTCTCATACTGGGTTGAGTTCATTTGTTTGAACCTGTCTGGCTGTCTCGTCAGCATCAGATAAAGTATTTTTTTCTGCGATGCAGCCGCCCAAGGGTCACTTTTTGAAAATGTGCCCGTTTTTTGTGGGGACAAGGACCCGCTTTGTATGCCGGGACGAGTCTCCGCTGTTTCCAATGCGGTCATCTGAGCCCGAGAGCAAGGACACCGCTTTTTCTCACTTTAATTAGCGTCTCTGCGTTTTGATTAGACCCTGGACTGAAATCAATTACTCATCACTCAATCGCAGCGGCTACATATGGTCACAAACTAATCAACTCATTGCGCCACTCGTACTTGGCAGATTTAAGCATGGCACCGTGAAAGGCCCCTTGACAATTCGCTCATCAGTCGTGATGAACAGTATTTATGGACGGACCATAGGCTTGAGTCCGTCTCTAGCTTGGAACAGTAGATAATGCTGCATTCACATGCAGTCTTTAGAATGGGAAGAACAGGAAAGTCAGTTTAGTCGGACTTGGGTGTGTTGCATTCTAACCCCTGTTGCTAGCCTAACTTGGCTACCTTTGCTTTGTTATGCGTTTTGAATTGGACCTGATACAAACTATGTATAACTCCTGTAAAATCAGCTGAAGAGGTCACATTAGTGCAAATATTCAACTTTATTTAACTGCCAGAAACTGGTTTGGTGACATTTTTGTCCAGGTGAAGGATAATTGTTGCTGTCAGAAATTTCTTTACAAACTACACTCTGACGTGAACCGTTTACCAACTCGGCTTCTTATAATAAATATTGAAACGATCCGAGCAGACAGCGCCTCTGATTCCTGAACTATTTTTAATCTTTGGAAGTGCTCATTGTAACTTGTACGTTAACCAATAACAGCATGTATTATTCATTATTCATCATATAATCAGTGAACAAGAAAAAACAAGGTCAAAGCCGATGAGATTTACAGGGAGTGGGGCTACAGTGAATTAAATTAATTGCATTCAGTGATAAAATGCTAACCACTTAACCTCACAGTCCAAATGGTGTTTTCACTTACTTTGGCTAATTGAAGCTCTTCTCTGGGAGTTGATTTACACCCCCCTGACTCTCCTGTTGGTTTTCTTTCACCTGTTAAACGGTGGGACGTTGTGCACGTTTCTCTCTTGTACATTTCAGTGACCTCCTGTAAATCCTAGTAAATCTGCACTCGACTGAACCGGAGTGTAGGTCGACCACACCCATGTAGGATCTTCAACAATGCAGTAGTGTGACTTACAAGGTCATTAGTGTTTTTAAAACACTATTTTTAATTATATGCCATTATGCTGCATTGTGTTCAAATTATGGGTTTAAAATAATGTCAGCTAGGGACTTTTGTGTCAGATTTTGCAACAGCTAAAAGGGCTATTTCCAAATTGTTGAGTTGAAGTAGAAAGTCCAGCAATACATGAAGCCGCTGTGTTCTGGATACTCACTGTGTCCCGTTTACGGTCATTAGTATGTTAACAATTGATTAATTAACTTAATCCCTCCAGCTTCTAATGATCAGTTGATTAATCGATCAACCGTAGAAAGTAAAAAAGGTAATGGTTTTGAATACATTTTGGGTCCAGCTTCTCAAACATGATGCAGTATTTGTTTTACACGACAGTAAACATAATGGTTGGATTTTTTGTTTTATTCATTCAAATAAGACGTTCAAAAACATCACCCTGAGCCGGGGAAAATTCTATTCTACTCAAGATGATCAAGAAGAAAATGGCGGGATATTCAAAAATATAAATAATTACTGCAACCCTACTCAATTTTGTGTTGCGTAGCTATAACAGATGTGAAACTGAGAAAACAGGGCACACACAAGTTAGTGGTGGCGACAACTAGTGATGAATGGATGAGTAGTAATGAGCACAACTCTGTGTCTCACTCACACTGTACTAACCAGCAGTCAGATTACACAGCATACACACTGTCACTCATTTCTATAAAAAGGTGAGAGGACATTTAATTGCACAGGATGTTAACTTGTGCTTTAAATCTGCTATAGAATAAACTCTCTGCGGTTATATAGGGAAATATTTGTTCTTCTTGCAAATCATGTTTCTTCTTTTTTGACTTCCCCTCTCCTACTTCGAGGGACAGCCTACATTTTATATCCGCTGCTCTGAGCTGCTCTATACAGTAGAGCCTGCAGATGTTTTTGTTTTAACTTCCATAACCGAATCGCTGTGAAGGCTCTTTCCCTTTTTGAAACAGAACTTGTCTGTGTCTGAGGAGAATAACTGGTCTCCAGTCTGCGAGATAAAAAAGGGCCCGGATCACAGAGCAGAGGAAATGATTGATTTGAACCTTGATTTTCAACACATCTCCGAAGTGTGACTTTAAAATGACGCTCCTCCCCTGCAGTAGCTGATGCTCAGC
This sequence comes from Hippoglossus hippoglossus, assembly GCF_009819705.1. Lineage (NCBI taxonomy): Eukaryota > Metazoa > Chordata > Actinopteri > Pleuronectiformes > Pleuronectidae > Hippoglossus > Hippoglossus hippoglossus. Next base: position 8,110,091 of record NC_047158.1, on the reverse strand, counting down.
CCTCAGGGCAGGGAAGAGAGGTGTTCTCTCTGTATATGTGCACTCGCTCTTTTCTCTGTGCTGCTTAATCCCCATATCAAATTGTTTCCTGCAGTCCGCAGGAAGCCGCCTACGATGGGCCCCCTCCGTCACAGCCTCTGCTGGGGCTTCTGGGAATGTGGGGGCGGAAGGTTTGGGGGGTGGTGGTACGGGGCTGCTGGACAGCTGTTGAGATCCGAAGCCCCCACATCAACAGTGCAGTTGCTCTGAGCTGAATAGCATGTTGTTTTTCAGGAGAGTGATAGGAAAGATAGTATCGGTTCAACCATGTGATGCAGATGTTGATTGATAAAAACGTGAACACACTAGAAGACAAGAAACAAAGATTGTCCAGCTGTATATGATTCTTCCCCCAGAGATAAACTCGCTGAATGCTCGATTTATCTCCTCATAATTACAAGTTTCTTCTTATTTAATATGTTGCAACAATGTGAAAATATTAGAACATGAAAGAAATGAAGAAGAAAGACATCTCACGGCAACAATAAGAGTTGGTTATCATGAGCAGACTTTTTGTAGAGACAACTTTACTGCTGGGGTCTCCAGCCCGTCTCCTGATTTTGGACATTAGCCGGGCTTTTTTGGACACAATGCACATATTGACTCTGCCAAAGCAACACTTAAATTGAAGGTCAGGCTAGTTTGTGTTGCTAAAGGTCAAACCTTGGGTTTGGACCTGTGCTTTTGTCCTCTTGTAATACCCTGTGCTTCCTCCCTGCGTGACCTAAAAGGGGCATTGAAGTTGATTTATAAAGGTTTTCAAGGTAAAGACGGAAGGATCGTTCAGTTAGGGGCAGGAAAACAGATTTCTGTCTGTGCTGGTATTATGGCTAAGATGTCCACATGACTTAGAAATCTGCAGACATGAGAACCAAGGTTGATTTTCAGCGAGATTATTCTTCCAAGATGTTGGTGTACTTTATAACCTCTTCCACTTACTGTAGAGTTAAGTCACTGCTCTTGGTTACAGCAGTTGTTTATAAGTTTAAATTTGTCCTTGTTGTAATATTAGTTTAACCTAAACCTAGATTAAGAAACGACGCGTGTTGACATTTCGGATGCATTGAACATAAACACAGCTGCCGTGTACACAAGCCTATATTCTCAGATGGAGGCGTAGGTTTTTCTTTCGTTCTAATCCTTGTCCTGTTTGGGCTGCACACAGACTAACTCTGCCCGTCTGCGTGTATGTCTCTGTTATGTAGCAGGGGATATTAACAACCTCAAATGCGAGACGTCCTCACATGTCTGTGTTTATTTTAATGCCTTTTAAGTGGAGCCTGTGGATGCACGGACTCTCAGAGGTCCTCGCAGGCTGCTGCTGTAGCAAGCAAGCAGGCTTAGTAACACAGCATGACTGGGTATAATGTGACAGGATCATGATTGTCCTCCTCTCACTCTTGCTTTTGGGTGATGAGTTTATATACACATACCGAAAAACTAGAATGGCATTAGAGCGCAAATATCCGACAAGGCAGAATAGTCACATTCAATTTAATCAAACTGCATCGAATTGCACATTCTCATGGATATCAGTCTCCTAAATATGCCTGATTTGCCCTTTTAGTATCCATGAATTATTTCCTGGGAAATCAATGAAAATGTCAAAACATGTTAAAGAAAGTAATAATAATAAAAAGATCCTGGATCCCCCCCTGCTTTGTATAAGCACCAACATTTGATAAGTTCTTCCCTAACCCATACTGCATCCTTCCACCAAGTTTCTGGAAATTTCATTGTGTAGTTATCACGTAATCTTTCTTACAAACAGTCGAGCAACAAACAAACAGACAGGGGTGAAAAAGGACCCACCAGATAGACAGAGCTTCACCAGCTTACATTATAGATGGCAATCAATTTGAATCTAAAATTATGTTTGATAAAAGGATAAAATTGTATAAATGAGAGGTAATGTCCCATGGATCCACTTTATATGCCATTGTGTGGACAGGATCAGGTCAGTCAAAAGACAGGAAATGGCCTCTGCAGTCGTGTAAGCTGAGTCAAAGCAGATAAGGCTATATTCAGACTCATTGATTATTACCGCCTTCCGTGAGGAGGAACATTCCAAGCATTATCAGATCAATAATGACATAAATCAGCCGGGGAGCGAGTAGGTAACCAGAGGCCAGATATCAGGGAGGGAGGGCTTGGCTCATTTCCTGAGCAGTGATCCCAGAAGGAGGAGGAGGACAGGAAGGAAGGAGGGGTTTGTCACTTGTACCTAACAAAGCTTGTTAGACCCAGGAAATAGAGAAAATAAACGAGCAATTAGGCAAATAAATGAGGAGAGATAAAACCTCCAAACAATCGTAGAGACTGGAAATGGACCTTGGCCTGAGATAACAACGCCCACAGCATGGCCCCCGGCCAGATGCTGAGGGAGGTAGCTGCAAACGTGATGGTGAGGCATTAAATGGGGAACGACAGAGCAAGCGGTGCAGTAGATTTACAGATGTTTTTGATGTTTATGGTTTAACTATGCAAGGCTGTGACCCCTTGAACCTTCTGCCTCCCTCTGACCGGCGTGAGCTGTCTGGCTGGGAATCAGGCCGGCGTCGCTCTGTCACGTTTATTTTCAGTCGCCCGCTCGGCTCGCCGGCTGGAGTGATAAAAGAGAGACGAGCTGTCCACAGTGGCGCGGTATGCATCAGTGTGTGTGTGTGTGTGTAAGCGTTCTTGCGTGCTGCTAGGGAGGGAAAGTGGGAGAACGCTGGAGGACGGATATTCGTGGCACTTCTTCCAATCCACCCCCTCCTGCGTGACTCCCCCCAACTGTGAGTATCAGGGAAGACTAGCTGTTGGCACATTGGAGAGTGGTGGTGGGTGGGGTGTAGGGGGGGGGGGTGTTCGCAGCCAACCGTGTGTCTCCAGGCCAATTAGTCACCCAATGGGGCGGTGGTGGAGTAGTCAGGGGAAGACTTGAGGTGAGAGGGAAGTTATTTTACATCGCTCTTCCTGCTCTTCCACACAGGCACACCGTGTCAGAGGCGTCTGAAGAGATGAAGAGCCTGATCATTGACAAGAATAAGATGGGCCTGGAGGAAGAGCCTGAGCTGCTGGTCAAAGGTGAGTCTCATTCTCACCCAAAAAAACCCCTGCACCACTGTTGCTCTGTTCAGCCTTAAATTGAATGCATCCACCTGCTCTGATCTTGCTGTGGGGAGGAGAGTCACACGGCTAAAAGGAGAAGTCGATTATTTGATCTGCAGCTGGAAGAAAAAGTGATAAGAGTTTTGATAATCAATAAGTAAACATTTTCTGATTTCATTGATTCCTGGATTTGATGCTTTGGATTTACAGTTTTAAAGTACTTTTTTGTCATATGAAGAAAGAACAAGTTATCAATGTAATTTAGATTCTTATTTCCCCACGTCTATACCTGGTGCCATCAACGGATATTGTTTCATATCAGTGCAAATTTAATACTCTTTGCTTTTTGAACTGTTCTTCAAACAAAACTGCAGTTTGCAGACTTCACCCTGAGGGAATTCTGAGAACTAAGATTTTGTCATTATGCAAACTGAATAATCAATAGAGTGATCAAACACGTTGAATCAACAATGAAAATAATTTTAAATTGTAGCCGTGCTTTGAATTTCAGTTAATAAATAAATTCCTTGCAGGCCCATCTTGGTGCTGGTCATCTCATTAAGTGCAGTTTATTTTTCATTACCCTAATAAGTACTGTCGCAGTTCCATGCTGAGCTGTCGCCCTGTAGCCAACCTCACTCTGACCACATGTGGCCCACAGCTGCTCCCAGTCTCCCGCCCCTGTGTGTTCATGTAGGGACGGCTCCTGTTGTGCGCGCGTGATGCTTTTGAGGAATGATCTCATAGGATATTTCCGTGATTTTCTTTTCTGCCACTGAGAGGGAGCGATGAAACGCCAGCGCTAGGATAAGTTACGTTCCTGTTTGGAGTGGCGGCAGTCAGATTGCCTAATTCTGACAGCAGTTACCATGCGCCTTCGGCCAGCGCCCCCCCCTCCCTCGCTCTGTCGCTGTTGGCGGAGACGTGTGAGGAGTTGCTTTCCAAAACAGAGGACAGCTACTTTCCTTGGGCCATTGATTACACTGTCACTTTGAATTTCAGCTCGTGCTCCACGGCCCCATCCTTTAACCCAGCACACTGTTAAAGCCACCACAACGGTAGCACACCTCAGGGCATTAGATAATCCCCCTCATTCCATTTTGCGCTGCACAAGTTTTCAAGAGCCCCTCCATTAGGGCCTTTCCCCCTCGTTCACTGTGCTTTTCTTTGTGTCGTTTTTTTTTTTGTTTGTTTTTCTTCAGGACATCCTGAGGCTACATGGGGCGAAATATTACCCCGCTATCTAAAATAGGGCACAGACATTGCAGATATAGACCGATGAGTGGCGTAAAACGCATGGAGTGGTGACAGACAGGGATGCTGACATTGGTTTATTGACATAGCTTTGTTGATTTCACAGATAAAATGAACCGCTCCTCACATGATTCACAGCTTCTCATGCTCCAGTAAACCACAGCTCAGTCTGTCAGTCAGTTTATTTATGTGTTGCTTGTAATTATACAGTCTGGCTCCTTCATTCTTAGTTATATTGTTGACTTCCATTATATACGACTTCATGAACAGCCAGCAGATAACGTTCGCTGACCTAAAACTGTAATATACAGTTTGAAGCTGAGAAGTCTTTTAATTTCATGTGATGATCCTTTATGGATGTTCATTGTCAGCATGCACAGGCCTGCAGAGCAAAGTTTCCAACATTTACTGTATGTGAAACAGTTTTTCAAGTAAAACTTTGAAGTGGTTTTCAAAGCTCAAGTTTCTTTATACATTTTTTTTTTTTTAAAAACCCGTGGAAAATGGGAGGCCTGCAGCACAGAGATGGAAGTGCACAGAGAGAGATTGTCTTCTTGATCCGTGTTTGAGGGGGCAGGGCGTGGGCGGGGTCAGGGGTCACAAATGAAACAAATTAAGGGCGAGCCATGGCCCCCAGGGGAGGCATTAGCAGGCCAGAGAGATGGGATCCAGATGGAGGACCAGGGGAGGGGTACACAGGGGGTCCCGGGACTCTGCTGCTGCTGCTGCTCCGCGCTCCTTTCCTATCGCTCTGTCAAAAGTTCCCAAAGAAGAGCGGTATCTTTGGGGATGTCCTGTGTCTGCGACCGAGGCGTCACCGTACCCGCCATGCCCTTCTCTCTATGTCCCTCACCCAGTCAGCGTGTCTGCCTCCCAGACGCAGCCCGTCAGCAGGCTCAGCCCCGACTTACCTCATGGTTTTTATTTATATCCCTTTCACGTTGGGTTTTGATGCTGCCCCCCTCTGATGTGGTGTTAAGTACCTCCAGGGTTTTTGCTTTGGGCTATATTGGGTGGGTTTATGGTGAGTTCAAACCTGGCACTTATATCATATAAAAACATTCTCAAACAGGAAACATGGCCTGAGAGGCTGAGCCTTGGCCCCCTCCTCCCTCTTCAGTTTTATTTCAGGGTAGTAGAGAGACAGTGGAGGCTTTGCGCTGCCTTGAAAACCACTTTGAGGAGAGGGGGGTGGGGGGGAAAAACCCGCCGGCACAGGTGGGCAGGTGGCACGCAGATTTCTAACCACAGAGGAAGCTGTGATGCTGGCGTGGCGTCACTGCTGTTTTGCACGTGGTAGGAAGTTCAGGGTACATTGCCTAATTATTCCTTTAAAACCACTCGGAAGTGTGCATGCACGCACCATATGTACTCACGTGCACGGCCACCCCACATGTGGCATGCTGCCAGCGTATAGCATGCTTGCCACCTCAGATAGTCCCACCCAGCCCTAGTGTCGTTCCAGGTGGCCTGCTTGAAACCAGCGCCAGAAACCAGAGAATCCAGAGAATCCAGAGGCCTGATGGAGAGAATCAGGCCTCTGGATGAACGCTGACCCCCTGTCCAGGCATCTTCTATCCTCCTCTGTCTGTTTCTCTCTGAGGCAGCATCTGGACCGAGCCCTGCCCAACTTGTTTATTTATCTACTCTTAGTTTAAATATTTATTAGGGACAATTTGCACACATAGCTCAGGGGGAAGAGGAGGTTCACTGCTGTTTGGGAACAGTGGATCTGGGCCGTTGCTCTCTTTCCAAACCCTCAGGACATTGGGAACACAACAGCCTTGCATTGTGAAGCCAGGCTTGGCAGGGTCGGCGGGCATGCCTATGCGCTGGATGAAGGCATGTCTGCTTTACTGTCTTTGTCTGTAACTGTCACACTATTCCAGTAGCTCTCACTCTCTTTTCCTCCTTTTCTCACTCTGTCAACCTCTAAAGTGGTAATTATGTTGGCTGCATGCAGGTTTTTAAAGCCTGTGCCATTAACTGGCTGTATTTTTATCCCCTACTCTTTACCCCAACAAGGCAGTCACATACAGACTGCTGCAAACTTTATGGATAATTACATGGCTTTTGGATTTATTCTTAGGGAAGACATGGTGTGGCAGCGCTGGTTTATACTAGGACTATAGCCCACCTACCACCCAGAGCTCTCAAGGGAAATGATTGTCCGGGTCTCTGGTTGCTCAGCACTTTCCACTTTGTCTGTTAGAAAAATAAAATCAGTGGCAGTACAGTGACGTCAAATATCGATCGATAACTTGATTTTATCTAATCCATATCCTCCTATACAAGGGATATTAACTGATATAACGTTAGCTTTGTTTTGTTAATTAAATTAAAGTTGTAGAGTCTATTTCTTATTAATTACGGCCTTGGCAGGATTATTAAAAGCCATTTATGAAAAGGTGAAAAAAACAAATTCCCTGATCCGCCCCCTGATTGGGATCCATAGCAAAATGTAATGGGTTCATCTCTGACCTATACTGCATCCTTCCACCAAGTTTCATGGAAATCTGTCAAGTAGTTTTGACTTACTATCCAATATACCAACCAACAAACAAACAGAGGTGTAAACAAACAGTCCAAAACCTATAGTTAGTTTGAGACAAGAAAAAACAACATGCCCAACATGAGTGTTTGGCATTTTTGTATTGAAATCTTTTTTTATTGATTAGCAAAATTATTGACAAATGAACATTGATTGACAAATGAATTCATCAGATAACTATTACAGCTCTGCTCTTTGATGTATTAGAATGATTTCATTTCAAGTAGTCATTCCGTGCATGTCTGTATATCTTGATTTAAAGGGTGGCTGTTGCGGGAGGTGCGAGGAAACTGGATCAAGCAGCGTCGGTACTGGTTTGTGCTGAGCCAGGACTCACTCGACTACTACACCGGCCCAGAGAAAGGAGCGCGCAGACTGGGCACGCTGGTCCTCACCAGCCTCTGCTCCGTCATCTGGCCCGACAAGCAGACCTACAAGGAAACAGGTGAGCAGCGCATGAATGTGTGCAGACAACAACACGGGGCTGCGGCATAACTGACTTACGCCTGTAATCAGTCTACTTACACATGTTAACTCCCAGCGTATAGTGACGAGACATTTTACAAGATTCCTAGGAAGTAGTTTTTTTTTTTTGTCCGTGACGTGTTGTGGTCCCATTTCCCTTCCCACCAGGGCAGTAATTCTGAGTAAGTTTGGGAAGCCCCAAGCCGTGTTTGGTCGAAAACATGGTTCAAGGTTGGTCTAGAAACCTCACATCTGAGTAATCGGCTTGGGCATCTCCCTTCCACTTCTCGGATGAAAGAAACAAAAGACATTGACGTGAAAGAGCCGAATCTTTGCCGGACGGGGAGAGACACAGGGATGACTTGTCCTTTTTTCGAGTTAATGTATTACTCAAACATGCCGCCCTCCCTCTGAGTCTGTCCGCCTGTCCGTCAATGGAGGGGATTATGTCCTGCTGACTTCACCAAACCACTTAAAATCTCCAAACCCAAATCCAAACATAGTTCTTAGGAACTGAATATACCATGGGACTTTTCTGGACAGAACTGTGCTTTCAAAAGTGGCTTTGTCACAAGCTCCATTGGCTGCTTGACGACTGAAGCTTTGTGTTCCTGTAAGCCACTTCCCTTTAAGGGTTTTTATCTGTGGCATCACTGCCCCGTCACACCAGAGTAAATGCAAGGGCACCAAACAGATTCATACTCGGCATTGGCAGTTTCACTTTGGGTTTGTATTTTAGAGAACCTAAACAAAGAAAGAGGTGGTGTCAGGGCACGTAGCAGGAAAGGCTGATAACAGCCACGCGGCTGCAGGCTGACTGGGGTATGGCTAATACTTCCTCTGCACAAGGAGGAAGCACGTCTTGTGCATTCCCGTGGCAGGGTGTCCAAGGGGGCGGGGGGGCACACTGTTGGGTTTAACACGTGTCCTGCCTAATCATTACAAAAACTGTTCTTGTTTGGTCTTGGGGTAGGTTCCTCTCATCCTGACCTCTGAACCTCAGTGAAACCGAGAGAGGAAGTAAGAAGGAGTCACGTTAGATATGCAGGGTGTCCCGTGAAGTGAACACTGCACTGGTTTCTTCCCCATTTACTTAAATATCACTTGACTATTAAAGTGTTAGTTTAAACTGGAATGTCACTCAGAGGGCACATACATCGGCCAAGGCCCAACAGTCCGCTGATAAAATAACATTTAAATTTAAATTCACTAGATCTGCACCAAATTGAACACACTCATAAATATCAGTCCCCTAAACATGACAATGAATTATTATCTTAGAAATCAATGAAAATAATAAAAATGCCCTATCTCGCACTGTTGAACAAAGTGAAAATAATATTCCTAGATCCGCTCCCTGACCCACATCTGCACAAAAATGTTGTGGGTTCTTTCCTGACCCACACGACATCCTTCCACCAAGTTTAGTGGTAATCTGTCCAGTAGTTTTTGCGTAATCCTGCAAACTATCAGACAAACAAACCCAGACAAAAACATAACGTCTTTGGTGGAGGTGTTTACAAATTCCAGTCATGTAAAATGCAATGTCTTTTTATTTCAGGCTACTGGAGCATCACAGTATATGGGCGGAAGCACTGCTACAGGCTATACACCAAGCATTTCAATGAGGCTGTGCACTGGGCATGTGCCGTCCAGAAAATCATTGATACCAAAGCACCGGTGGAAACGCCAACACAGCTCCTGATCCGAGACATCGAGGTAGGTCACAAGATGCACACATACAACAAGAAACAATATATGAATAATATTGTGATAAACACATGCTGCGCCTCAATTTGCGCACTTCCACACATGCATAAGTGCATTCAAACTGACAAGTATGACAAAATGCACTGTACTGTAGGTACCTGGCTAGTGGACTTAAAATGATCAAAAGTTGGCGGTTTCATGGTTACACTTTTCACCCTAAATGGACCCCATATAGGCTGAGTAGCAAAAAAGGAGGGACAACCATTGTGTCTTCAACGCCACCATTTCGCTGGTGCCGACGGCGGCATAATTTCCACTATCACGTCAAACAGGGGGCATGCACAAGAAAGTCAAATATTCATTTTCATGTCAAGTGAGCAAAGCACCCGGGAGATATTTTGGTGGGTGACAGTTCCAGTCGAAAGAGCTTAATTTGAGAAGCATTACCCTGCTGAAATTGACTACACTATTTGTATAGAGTGTGTATGCAGTGTAGTAACTGACATATCCGATTTGAGACACAGCAACAAGCTGTCATTGGGCTATACATTATTTCCCCTCGGCTGTGTTCCCATGGAGACCACATTGCCACACTGAGCCAGGAGTCCAAAGTTTCCTCTGCTTGCTTTTTCTCTTTGGAATGACCTCATCTTATTCCACCACACTGGGACAGGACAGAGTAACAGACCTGAATCACAACAGTCATTTCATGATAGAGGTTTAACCAGTTATTCTGCACTCTGAGGAACTGGAGCTTGCGAAGATACTCTTTGCTTTACCTTCTCACGTGGAGCGAGTGTGTTTATAAGCGACAGACATATTTTTAGACCTGGGGGTTGCTAGAGAACACGGCGTGCTGGAATCTCATTGAGCAGACATATGACTCGTCTTGCATCAGTCTGCCCCGGGGGGGTTAAGAGAGGGGCAGCTTTGGCCGAGGAGGTGGAGGAGGGCTCGGTCTGAAGCAGCAGGGCCAGATAAGCAGTCCTGCGCTGGGCCTCATGTCTCCATAATCTCCCAACGAGAGTCTCTAATCTCAAAGAAAAGTGGTTAATCTGCTCGCCTCCGTCTGCCTGTGTGCTTTGCCAGGAGGGGCCAAGATTATGTTTTGGACGGATGAGAGGGGGGACAGCTTTCAAAGTGCTCCTCATTTGCTGTTTGGCCTGTTTTTCCCTCTGACCACTTTTACTCTGTCTTAAACGTTTCATTTCAGTCTGTCGCTTCTTCTCTTTCTCACCTTTACACGCAGGCACACAGGCTTACGCAAATACACGAGGCATTGTCCCTCTCCAGTGTGAGATTAGGACTGCTGCTGCAAAAATCAAAGAGAGCGAATGAACAGACAAGGCTTTGTGCAGACAGAAGTGCACGCTTTTCTTTTAAGGCATAGATTCAAGTTCCAGCCACAGACACAAGGGAGAGAAGGGACTTTAGTTTCAGCCTTGAACCTACAGCCAGAGGCCATGTGCAAAAGAGAGAAAAATGGAGAGAAGATCTGAAGAACAGATTAGCCGGGTGAACAGCTCTATTTTAAATCTGCCACACATTGCATTTAAAGGACAGTATTCGTTTATTGAAATGGGGGTCAGACCACTATTCCTATCTGTAATAGAAACACCGTAGGCACCGAGTCATTTGCTGAAATCTGGGAGTGCAGCATTAAAACAACAAGTTGAAACAGCAAACTGTAAATTTGGTAGCTAAGCTGTCTTGTTGTAAACATTCTTCACAGTTAACACGCAGACGTCCTGGCTCGACTCTGACCTACTGCACTTACAGTAGTTGTGCAAACACTTTTACTGTGCACTGTGGGATTATCTGGGACATTTGAGGTGGACTCATTTTGGGGTTTTACCCCCAAATAAAATAGTTTTTAATAATCTTTAACTAAACTCCTTTTTTATCATTTTACCTCCTGTATATTTTACCTCCATTGACCTTGTTATAACATTAGAAATGTTGCAGTAATACCAGATGTTGGCGTTCTTACTGTATTGAGCACAATGTTATGATAGGAATGATTCTCTTTATAAATCAGGGGCCATAAGGGGGCCAAAATTTACACAGAGGAGCCAATTATATGCCCAACATCAATGCACAATTCCCGAATTCAGTAAGGTGCACATTTAAGTCATTCCTCGTTTACAGATCATTGAATATATTTCGAGAATTGTTCCTTGCACATTGCACTTCAAAAAAAGCTTGAATAAGTGGGGCCAGTGCCCCCCCCTGGCCCCACCCCTGGATCCGCCCCTGCCAGTTTGTAATAAACCAGAATTGACCCTTTAAAGAAATTGTTCAACATTTTTGGTCAATGCACAAGAATTAGAAGCAAAGATTGAAACCCCTCGGTGTCAACAAGTTATAGAGCCAGGCCAGCTGTTTTTCCCATTTCTAGTTTTAGTCCAATGCCTGTTCTAAACCTGTCTGTTTGGAATGGGCTGTTTGTTCAGACTGTGGTGATGCTGGTTGCAGCTTTCTCCCCGAAACTGTAAACGTGACCTGCAGTTATTGAGCTGCGGCGAGGAAAGACCGGTTCCTCGCAGAACCCTGAAGCTGCACCAGCACTGCTGCATTAAGAGCTGTTCATCTGTTTATTCCAAGGATCCTGAACTGGAGAATCAGTTGTTACTGTTGTCTTGAAGGTCCTGTTGTCATGATCGACAACAACATGTATGTCGATGAGTCCCAGCCGCCAGTGCTACAGAACGCTGGCCACCTGTTCATTCCATGTTTATTAATATTGAACTTATCATGTGTCGAAATTGCACCAATGTGACACTGCATTTCCCTGGGTCCTTAACAATACACATGCCAAGTGTGAAGTTGATAAGATGAACGGTTCTCGGGGTGCAGACAGAGATTTCTGGATTTATTAAATAGATTTGTTCTTGGGTTAAGCTAAGTTTGCCCTCTGCAGAGCCATCTCTCACAACTGCGGAATCCATCTTCTCATGTGACGTAGATAAAAAGGGTATTTCACGAAACATCGAACGACTGCCTGCGTCAGAGGAAGACCAAAGGGAATTGGAGACAAACCTGGGGGCCCAAGCATGAACGTGCACCATATGAATATCATCTGGGTTTTGGTGCCGTATCCTGCTGCATGTGGCCCACAGAAACTCATTCCCACAGTTCAAACAGACAAGCCTGTCACCAGTGTGCACCAAACACTTAAGAAGAATGTGTCAACTTTGCCCCACTAAGGAGGGGGTGGGTGGGTGGGTGGGTGGGGGTTTGCCTTGTAGCCAGAGGCAGTGGCAACGTTCCTAATGAGCAACAGGTGCTGGAGGGCAGTAGCGAAGCCATCTGTACCACTGCAAGGCATCTCTCCACAGAGGCAGTGAAAGACACAAACACACGCACACGAAACCCATTGACACCAGCGGATAAAATATAACGTGTCAGTCATGCTGGTGTGGTTTGCCGGGTCATCACTTGACCTTCCTGCTGCTTTGAAAGTTGCCAGAGCTGAATTGTGACCCGGGTCGAGTCGACCCTGGTCACCCCCCGACAGGCCGACCGCACTCTCAATCGCCCACTCGCTGCCTCGCCCACAGGTTGACCACGGGCTCACTGCAGACATATGAAAGTTTGTTCTTTTCTGCGTCTAATGATGTTATCGTCACAATTCTTTTGCTTGTGTGCTAAAGGAGAATAAGTTCAACCCCGAGGTTGTGGAGCACATCTACCAGCACAACCCCATCCTGAAGTACACCCAGGGCCCCCTGTACGCCCCTCTGCTTCCTTTCCCCTATGGCAGCCTGGAGCACACATGTAAGTAGTTAACATGTGCATGTCATACATTATTATGTAGGTTATGTGTGTAGCTGTGGATACAAATGAAATGAAGTTCAACAATTTCTACAGCACTTTGAAAAAAATCGGATTGGCTGAGACTATTGCAAGCTGTATAATTATATAATAAAGATTTCACTAGTGGGAATGACATATTTATATATATAAATGTGATTTTTGACATGGCAAGATATATTATCTGTTTACAAATTGTATTTATCCTCAATTTCATTATGTATATAGATATCGCATTTTTAAGAATAACAAATATAGATCTAACAACTGATTTTCACTAATCTAAAGTCATTTCAGATCTCAACAATTGCAAGTTATGACATGTCAACAAACTATTTTAGACATGTCACCCTAATATGTGTATTCATTTTTGACTAATTAAAGGTACAGGGTTGGTTATTTGTTTCTGAAACACTGTTTTATCTTATTTGTTGAAATCCTCCTCACGTCCCGATAGCCATCTATAAAAAAAGAAAAAGGGTTTTCCGGGATTATCAGCCCTAGCTTTAAAACAATTTTACTGAGTATTCCTTCAAGCCCAATGCACATCTTCACTGAGTAAATAGTAACTTATTCTACAGTAAGCTAGACATTTAATGCCACTGCAGTTCAATGACTGTGTTGCTAAGTGGAAAGAAGCAGTGTGATCTCTTGGATTACCCTGCTGTTTGAATTGCTGAGAGGCAGAAGGCACAGCACAGGCCACTAGAATAACAAGCTCTCATCGGCTGCTTCATTAAAACAAGTGAGAATAGGAACGCACGAATAGATTAGAACAGACAATAGGAACCATGTCACAATAAGTAAGAGGAACAATGGTCTGTATTACAACATCAGCCTTGGCTACAACTCAGTGATCTTGCTCTAGTAGAAGTTAGAAGTTAAAAAGCCTGAACACAATATTCCACTGCTCTTCCTCCTCTCTCCAGACCACAGTGGGAAAGGTTACGGCTCGGTGCGTGAGGAGGCCGTGAAGCTCTTCAACTGCCTGCAGCAGCTGGAGTCGGCACGGGAGCCGGTCCCCATTATCCAGGGCGTGCTGCAGACCTGCCTGGACCTGCGGACACTCCGGGACGAGGTCTACTGCCAGCTAGTGAAGCAAACGAGCTACACGCCTGCCCCGTACACTGCCGCACACCTCCGCTACTGGCAGCTCCTCACCTGCATGAGCTGCACCTTCCTGCCCGGGCCCACGGTGCTCAAGTATCTGCGGTTCCACCTCAAGAGGTGAGAAACAAGAGTTTGATGTTGGATTAATTCAAATCAAAAATCCACTCAGAGCAGAGGTGATGTGATTGTATTTAAGTTTCCAAATGGAATGAAAATGGTTGTACCACGGAACTTAGTGGAGGGATGTGGTATGGGTCAGGAAAAAAATCATAAAATTCTGGTGCCGATCCGGATCAGGGGAATCCGGATTATGAGTGTGTGCAATTTGGTCCAAATAAAAAAATGGTTTCGTAAGGGGACTGTTAACGGAGGTTTGCACTATAGTGCCTTTCTAGTTGCTATTTATTTAGCAGTATTAGAATCCAAACTTTGAGTCCTCTGTTTTCAAATATTAGTTTATTTTTTATTTGTTATTGTTTTCCCCTTGCAATATAATGTGAATGCAGTATTCAGTTTGGATTTATTCATATTGGATTTAGTATCATCCTGCAGACTGAAGAAACCTGCTCACGCCATCTCTGTCTTGAAATTGCAAGTGGAAAATTTTTCTTCTTCTTCTTCTTTTTTCTGGCTCTAATTTGTCCAACTGGGGAAACATGACTTGTGGTTGACACGTGGAAAACATTACAGCAGATTCATCTATGTTGACAGTTTAAGGTAGTCGAAACCACAGTTGTCTGTTAACAGTAATATCGCAGTTGTTTGTTTTATATTGATCAAAATGATGTTCGAAGAGCGTAACCAGGGAAGTCAAATATGAACTGAAGTTCTATCAGCAAGGTGCCATCCCATTCCCGTATTACTGGGTCATCAGATCGTGAGTCTGATGGGGGGAGACAGGTTCAATGTTACAGTAGCAGAGACAACCTGGGGGCCAGACTGGAGTTTAAAAAGCAGGCGTCAGGATCCCGCTAGATATGTTTAGATATGGTAGCGTGATATGGCTTCACATTGTTAGCGTGTTTCGCTCAGACAGATCCAGTGTTTTAGGGCTGAATATGCAAGTCTGAATTAGCTCTGGGGCAATCTAAGTTATTAGCAGTGCTAATCTCCTGCTCCAGATATTCTGTCTTACGCCATGTCATCAAAGCACTGCAGTTTTCTATCTATGGTTCTGTACTGGGAATCCGCCTGCAGCTAATGGAGCAGTTGCATGCGACGGCGATTCATAATAACACCGTGGAACTCTGCCTGTGTTTTGATACGTCTTGCCGGCGCTCTCACGCACTCTCTCACTCGGTGGATCAGTGCTGAGGCTGCAGCTGGGCAGTGGGCCCAGAAAACCCTCCTCCACTCCCCCAGTGCCCTGAGAAACCCCCGGGGAATATCTGCTGTCAGAGAGAATAGGCCAGAAGAAAGAAAGCAGAGGAGGAGGAGGAGGAGGAGGAGGAGGCCGAGGCCGGAGCGCAAGAAAGAGCAGAGAGGGGTGAAGAGAGGAGGAGAGTATAGGAAGGATCACACAGACTCAGTGGAACATTCCTAATTATGTTTTAGCAGGACATATCCCACCCTGTGGCCATACAGTTATGAGAGAGCGAGACATCGGAGGGAATGAGAGGCCCTCTCTCTGTCTGACAGTGTGTTTGAGGCCCCCTTGTTTGCATCTCTCCGTCCCGCTTGTGTATTTTGGGACGAACATCGTTGTATAATTGTTTCCTTCCTATTTTCCCCTTCGGTGTTGACACAGGGCGGAGCTCGTGACTCCGTCAGGTTGAATTTCACACCTTTCACACTCTTGCAGTGTGTGAGACGTCACGCTGCGCTTTTTGTCCCATCTCTTTAAAACAACACCAGACGCACTCACCTACCACTCCTGGATGCTCCTCTGGGAGGAAGTGGCAGGTCGCTCCGGTTCACAGGAGCGGAAGCACCTTTTCCTGTTTCATACGTTACCCAAAAGTCAAACATGTTTTCTTTGCTATTTTCCTTTTTCTTTTGAACGATTGAGGGATGTTGGGCCTTTAAGTCCCTAAGAGCTAAAGTGAGAACATTTGTCATTCCTCGCCTCATTGACTTTCTTGCATTGCCAGCCCAAAGAAAATAAAGAATCGGTCAATTCAAAAGGATGACGCAAAGTCCACGATTGCAGCAGAGCACTTTACAGACTTTGAGTCATGACCATTAACAAGTTCTCCCTTTTTATGTATTGAATATGTTCATTTTATCCGCACCCATCTCACTTTCTCACCCCTCTCTTGCAGGATTCAGAGCCAAAGTCCTGAGTCTGAGATGGATAATTACGCGTCATTCATCAGCGAGGCTCTGGAGAAGACCAAGTGTCGGGAGTGTGTGCCATCCTGGGAGGAGATCCAAATGCTGATGAGCAGACAGGAGATGCTGTGCACTGTGCACTATCCTGGCCCGGGATGCTGCCAGCTCTACATCAGCTCACACACCACTGCCAATGAGGTTTGGACGCATTTATCTGGATTCTTCTTTTGAGCACAACTTTTCTTTCATATTCTCACGTGTTACTGCTCAGAGCTCAGGCTGACGATTATCACAGGCCGTGCATATCTGTCTCGTCTCGTCTCACTCCAACCTCTGCCTGTCTGCCCGTCCCCTTCCTCAGGTGGTACGAAGGATGCAGGAGAAGCTCGGCCTGCAAGAGAGCAAAAACACGTTTGCACTGTATGAGCAGAATGCACTGTGGGAGCAGCCGGTTGCAGGCGGCGCTCTGATCGCAGACATCCTGACCAGGTTTGTGAAGTGAATCAGCCTGCAAGCCTGTAGCACAGATAGACACAGCAAAGGAAGCAGACACTTTAAAACCAAGCAGACACACACGCTGTCAAAACACAGTCTCGTCTGAGGAATCTGAGCTATTTGTCACCGGTGGACGGTGTGTTTATCTTGACTTGTTCGACTCCCATGCTGAATGTTATCCAGTATCCTTGATAAGTGGCGACCTTGTCTGGTCTTATTGGTCAAACATTACACCCTGCTGGGAAACTGGACCTGTGTCACTGCCAGCAAAGCCAGTGGATCGCCACGGTGAAACTGACGTCACTGGGTTGTACGAGGCAAAGTCTTGCATCAAACGATAAGGCGTCCGGCTGGACTAAAAAAGGAAGTGTGTAATATTTCAACAGGTGTTTGTATCTGTGTCCTCACTGTGCTGTGACAGGGTAAACACAAACGTCAGCAAACCACAGAGTTACTAAACAACATTTCACATCAGGGAGGCAGCATCTTGTAACATATTAACCTCCAGCCTGAAGATTTTTGGTGTACCATTTGTGGTTTTCGGGTATATTTGTTGCCTGACCCCTTCTGTCCCTCCTCTGTGCAGCTTCTTCACCAAAGAGTCCGAGTCCAAGTCCCAGTGGAAGCTGTGTTTCAAGCTCTACTGCCTGTTGGATGCTGACAGCATATCGGCGGACAGCATCGAGTATCTCTTCCTCTTTGAGCAGGTAATGGAGCAGAGCACCACTCGACAAAAAAGAGTTTTTCTCAGAGTGACCACTCCGGATAATTAATTGTCCCGCAGTGACAAATTCCTCGTATTTCACGGGGATTATAATGTTTCATTAATTATCATCATTAATGTGTTATGGGCTGTGATTACAATAAAATGCAGTGTATAAAAAGTGTGACTAAGAGGACTGGCTGTAGAGCGGAGGGGGCAGGAGGCAGCCAGCACTGGCTTCATTAGAACATTTTTCCCGAGGACTCCCATAAAAGATTTATGGGACAAAGTAAAACAGGGTGGGGTAGAAAATATTGATGGAAGGACTGAGGCTATTGCTGACACATTGTGCCTTATTTTCATCCTGTTCTGTGCTGTCTCTCCCCGTGCGCTGCAGTGCCATGAGATGGTCGTTCGCGGCCAGCTGCCGGCCTGTGAGGAGGACCTGCAGGCCTTAGCGTCCCTGAGGCTCCAGTGCCTGATGGGTGACTTCGGCACGCACGCCCCCTGCCCACCTCTGGACGAGCTCTTCCCAGGCGACATGCTGGAAGCTCGCGTCCTCATGTCCCTCTCTTCCCCGCAAGCCCTGCCGCCTTGTCTGGTGGCGGCTCAGGGGTGCCCGACGACGCAGCGCTTCCCCACAGGCCTCCTGGCGGGGACGCTGTGGAGCCACACGGCCACGGCAGCGCACAAGCAGAAGGTGGAGCAGGACATGCGCCTGCTGAGCCGGTTGAAGGAGGAGGCAGCGGCCGTCATGGGGTCCATCTTGGAGCGTTGGAAAGGTCTGGCCGGCTACAACCGCAGGGACAGTATGGCCGCCTACCTCACAATTGCACGCCAGTGGTCGGGCTTTGGATGCACTCTGTATGAAGTGGACTTTTATATTGTGAGTTTATAATGCTTTGGTTTTATTGTTGGATTGTGCTACTTCGGTGCTCAAGAGTCATTTGGAGGTAATTTAAGTGATAACTGCGGATTGTTCTGACATCTGTTTACCTCCCTGCAGAGTTCGACGGGGAGTTTTTCCCAGAAGCTGTGGCTGGGCGTTGCTGCTACATCCGTGTCTCTGTACCGGCAGGGAGAAGCAGAGGCCCTGGAGTCCTTCCCTTATGGCCAGATCTGCTCCTACGGTGTATCTGACAGCAACACCTTCAAGATCACAGCCGGGGATCGGGATCTGCTATTTGAAACCACCAAGGTACAGTGACCCATGTCCCACGTTAGCACATACAGGCCGAGGCTGAAGGGGAGTCAAATCTCTTCCTCACTGGAGCCGTTTCCTTCACTGAGCTTAGACACCATCCATCTCCGCTGCAGTCAGAGTTCAAGTGGCCTTATCGCCATGCAGCGTTCTGCAGAGTAAGTGAAAGAAGCATGCTGTCTGCTCACAATGCAGCCCTCCCTCCGGCACTCT
Organism: Hippoglossus hippoglossus; assembly: GCF_009819705.1. Lineage (NCBI taxonomy): Eukaryota > Metazoa > Chordata > Actinopteri > Pleuronectiformes > Pleuronectidae > Hippoglossus > Hippoglossus hippoglossus. The sequence goes on along the minus strand of NC_047158.1, from coordinate 8,091,173 downwards.
GACCCACTTTAAAAACACTCATTAATTTGGTCTAAATGGAGAGCACACAACCTGCCACATGCTAACCACCAAAAGTCCAGCTTCCTGGCATCAAATGGCAACTGGGGGTGAGTTTTATTGCGGTGGTTAGATTAAAATATTAGGCAAAACATTTCTCAGAAACTTCGATGTTCTTCCAAACAGACCCTTTTTTTTCCAGCAGAGAACAAGTCTCGCCTTTCACTGGGCAGATTTGCTTGCATCTTCCCACATTGAACAAAAAATCCCTCTGTGATTTCTTCGCGGGGCACAAAAGTGGCTTTTATTTATTTATTTGGACACACAGGCGAATTGAAGTACGCCCCTGAGAGGCTTCTACTTTTATGAACTTAAGGCCTCATATTGCTCTGACATGAATTTGCAAGGTTTCTTAGCCACCGGGCAGGAAAGAAGAAAGCGGGCGGATTTGCAGGGGGTGATTATGGCCAGGCCTGGAGTTAATGGTGAGAGCAAGATTTAGCTGCTGATTCCAGGGTTACAGTTACAGTTGAAGTGTAGGTGAAGGTTGAAGCTTGAAGACGGCGCTCTCACACACCATGTTTAGGCAGGCGTTCGCAGGACGAGATTAAGGGTAATGGTCACCGAGGCTTACTGTGGTTTGGGTGGTCACGTCCACCGAGGTCAGGTTAACGGAGAACACCGATGAACGAATGAAACGCTCGGCCGTGCCCTCCCTTCTTTTCCTTCTGCAACAGCTGCTGAGCAAAATGTGTCAAAGTGATGAAATATCCACACACATGTGAGGCCTCTTTTTCTGTATGTGTGTGCGTATGTGTGTGAGTGAGTGTGTGAATGTGTGTGTCCCCGTGAGAATCTGCCAAACAACCTCATCCTCGGCTTCTGGAGGATCCAGTTTTTCTAGCAGCTGGATGACATCATGCTTCTCCACCCTCCTGTGACAGTGCCAGACAGACACTGAGACTGCCACCAGTCTGACCTCCCTCCCTCACTCTCTATCTCTCTCTCTCTTTCTTTCTCTTGTCACAGCTGACTGAGATCATGCAGCTGATGAACGCATATTTCAGTGCCATCCGTCGCCAGCGAGGGAAAGGGGAGGATGCGGACATCTCCAAAGCAGAAAGCAAGGACGTGGGCTTCCATCACCTGGCCTCGATGCAGACGCCCACCCTCCTGGAGCTGCCCTCACACCCCGTCTGAGAGGGACCCACACCCAGACGACCCCACCCCACCCCCCAACTCCCACCGTCCTCCTCCACGTGGCCCCCTAGGAGGCCCAGACCCGGTCCTCAGGACCCCGCGCCTCCTCCACTGGGAACCGCACGGCAGCCAAAACAAAGAGAGGGCTGTTTTCGCTCCCCATCCGTGAAAATAAACCCTTGCTGAGCTTTCCAGCTGAAGGGGCCGGCCAATGGAGGAGGGAGGGTGAAGGAACGGCAAAGCACGGGAAGGCGAGGGGGGTTGTGTTTTGCGAGCGAGGCCTAGAAAACCCAAAGAAACCAGTGCGGTTGCTGATGAGGTGTCACGCGTACCCCCCCCCCCTACACACACACCCACCCCATCCTGTCACGTAACCACCTCTTATACCCCACATGGCAACACCCCCCTCCCCCAACCCAACCTCGACAATGTGAGACGTTAGTTGCTACGTCAGGGAGAGACAGCAAGAGTTTGGACTTGTGGTAACAATTAGCTGTGGTACTCCCCCTCACGAAGTTATGGCTCGAACTGTGCCATATTTGTGTTAACTTTCCTAGAAGGCAGTCCTTCCCCCCCGTGCGCCGCTGAACCAGTGTTGAAAACGTTCAGTGACAAACCCTCCCCGTCTCTGGCTCTCACTCCCTCACCCACACAGACTCACTTTCTCACGTGCCTGTACGCCGACATGTTCATCAGAGACAGTTAGTTTTCATAAGATCCCAGCCGGGCTTGCATTACCTGGAACTGTTGATGCGGTGAGCCATGTGAACTTGGAACTAGAAACAGATGTTGAACTCTGTAGCCAAGTCATTTTGGCCGCCGGGTCCATTTAGAGACTCTCACCGATGAGATTTTCAGTTGCGAGTGTATTTGATTAAGAAGCTTCTTCCCTGGACGTCACGTTCGGGATCTGGGATAGTTGATTCACAGAAACCAAAGCATTTTGGAGCTGTTTGGTTGTTGTTTTGTTTTTTTGTTTCCACCAAATGCTCTGATGTGTCCTTTGTCGTGCTGCTCGTCTTGGCTGTAATCCTCGACACCGAACTTGGTTAACACTTGACTGATTGGATCAATCTTAGCTTGTGTCAGTTACTATTCTAATGCAGCTGTGCTCTGCTGACAATAACAGGTGCTTCACTGTTTATTATTGTTATTTTTGACAATGTATTAATCATTGAAGACATTGAACCCAGACCACACAGAAAGGCCCCATTCAGAGCTGTGGATCATTTCATATTTATCACGCAGTGCCCCCATCTGTCCCCTGCTATTTAAACAGAAACCTTCTAATCATGCCATAGGTGCTTTTGTAGTATTATTTATGTGCTATTTTTTTTTTTTACTGTCTTTTATGTCTTAAATGCAGACCCAGGTGCATTTTGATATTGGGTTTGCTTTAACCGATCAGAGCCATGAATGCCTTTGGTTCTGCTCCATATGATCAGATGTGTAACTCCTGTGTAGCTCCTTTGTGTTCACTGTTTTAGTGTTTTTGTTTCACCAAGGCATGAGTTTGAGCATGGACCAAAGATATTTTTAATAAGCTTTTATAACATTTAATAATCCCAAAGCAGACAAATCCCCCTTTCGATATTTTTTTTTACACCTGAATATCTTAGAATATTAAGCCCTCCTGTTGTATACACCTTTATATTACTGTAGATAACCATTTAGGAATCCTGAGAACAATAATTGGCTTTGTAAAGAAGATTTTTTACAGAACTGTCTGCAAAACAACCCCATGCGATAACCAGCGTCAAAACAAAGAGTTCTCAATATGGACGACCTTGATGAGTCATAGCACTATCTCTGTGCTTCTTTTTTACTGCAGCTGCAGGCAGCTCTGAGCTACATGTATGAAAAGGAAAAGGAAAAAAAAAAATCAAACTGCGGATGTTGTTGCTTTATATTACGCTTGTTTGTACGCTGCACGGTACCTTTTTATGTAATGTGTGTATAGTTAATTGCACTATTGTTTGTTTTTAACCAACTTGGAAGTGCAATAAAAACTATAAATACTGTATGTAATTAATAAAAAACAGCACCATTTTACCATATTTAGTGTTCGGTACTATTGTTCAGCCTCACAGCTCATTTCCGCCATTTCATTTTCAGAAAGTATGACTTTCTTGTGCCTCAGCCAGTGAATCAGTGTAAGACTATTGTTTCACAAAGAAACATTTTGATAAAAGGCCTAAGTTTGGCGCCAGAGCTGGGAGTAACCCCCCCCCCCCTCTCCAAGCTTTTCTGGTTAAAAACAATAGCAGGTTGAGCAAGCGTTGCTAAGTGCCTTTCCGTACCCCTGTGGTAATGAGCCTTAACAGAGTTCGTTGAATGGGCATCAGGACACAGCAGCTCCAGGTGAGGGAGAAAATGCTGTTTAACCCTTTTTTTTTTTTTTTAATAAAAAGGAACATGACCCTGTGTGGTTACATCAAAAACAATGTGTTTATTTTCAGCAGGTTCAACAAGCAAAGCAACAAGGGAGAGTAAATTCATCAACAGGAAACCGAGACCGTCGGTGAGCCAGATATTATTTTAAGTATATTTACAGGCATAGAGATGAAGCATTACAGTGAGGTCCAGCCCTGTACACAGACATGGTCATCTGTACAAACTTAATTATTTTTACTCTAGGTGACATTTGCTGTTAAAATGTCAATGCTGTGAACATGGCAGATATGTTTACACCATTTTCTGGCCTAAACCCAAGTTCAACTTAATTCTTAAAAGGTCTTGTACAGTGGGGACAAATGAGTGTATCAGCAGCACAAATATGGGACAAAGCACCACGTTAAATGTCTGGGATACAAGAACCGACATTAACCATCATGCAATGCATCCAGCCAGTCCTACTCCCATTACTGAAGGCAGTCATTTTATAGTCTGTGGACATTTTCCTGTAAATCAGCTGTGCTAGAGCTCATGTAAGAAATAGAACAAAACAAGGCAACAGGTTCTTAAATTGCTGAAACAAACGCAAAGAAATAGAAAAGGAAACAACTATCAAATAGATTTTGTAGAAAACATTAATGCTTCCTGCACAGAATTGCAGAGAAGAAGCACTCATACTTTTACTTCACAAGACTATTTACTTATATAAACTACATTTCAGAACTGAACCTTCTAACTTTTGGTTGGTATAATGATAGTGGGTGTTACCGATCATCCCTCAGTCAGCACACTGTGGATGAGTGAACGTTCAAACGCATAACAAATCATATGTATAACATGCTGCACAAAGCTGATAAATATTTTTTCCAAGAGAAGCAGCTTAAGTCAAATGTGTTTTATTTCGGGACATGTATGTGTATAAGGGAGATGAATGGAGTTAGAATAAACTAAGAGCGCGTGTTCATTGATGAGTTGTGGCTGAGACTCAACACCTGTAAGTCCATTCACTGGTCTTGTGAGCCCCAGCTAATGTAGTCGGGCCGCGTGGCTGCGCTGTACTCGTCTATCAGCTGCTGGACGACTTCACGAGAGTTATCCAGCTCGTCAAAGTTGTCCTTGAATATGTCCTCTTTGCGGAATTGCTCCAGGAAGGCCTCACGCTTACGCAGTTTGTCATACTGCCGGCACGTCCGCTCAAACAGCTGTGGGAAACAAACAGAGAGGACATCAAAACTAGCACCAGGAAAGGGGTTGGATTTCAGGTTCTTGTCCTGACACTTTCCTTTTGACTAGGTTTTTTTTTACTTCTGTTACAAGAAAGGAAAATAAAATCTTCACCTTAACTTCCAAAGACGACTGTAAATTATCCTTACTTTTATTTAGACCTGAAGTATTTTAAAAAAAATAAGTATAATTCAGGCACTGTAATATAACTATAATATTATTTCAACAATGTCACAGGACAACATTTTCTTGCTTCACAGACAATAAAATGTCCACATTTTCGAGTAAATGTCAAGTTTGGCAGTATAACAAGCGCAAACTTAATTTGTGTGGAATTCCCCTAGAACTGCTGTTGCAGCAGCTCAACTTTACTCTTTAGGACGATGCATTTCACACAAGATTAAAATGTAGATTGGTTTCAAGTTTCAGTGATGCATTATGGAAAATATGAATACAACAAATTTTAGAAGGTAATTTTTACAATTGCAGTTAGCAGCATACACAAACTGTAAACTTTTCATTTAATGTATCATAGATCGTAGACAGGCTGGGAGAAATCCTGCCCCAATGGCGAACCATTAGTTAGTTATAGATATAGACTTGTTTATGGTCTGTTAACTATAAGACCCCCAGCAGAGAATACCTGCTCACTTTAGCTGACAGTACCAACCCGTCAAAATTCGAATTGCCAGTAACAGTGGAATGATTAATAATGAACATTCCACACACACACAGATCTGTGTTGTATAAATAAACACTGGAGGGAAATGTAGCTGAACAGGCTGATGTCACAACTAAGATAAGCACTTACGGAGGAAATACTTGTGTGATTGGCCATCATCAGACCACTGACTCGGTGGGCCGAAGGCAGGTAGGGGGACTTCCTGGACAACGCCACCTGGATGCTGGCGGGACCCCAGGGAATGAAGCTGGCAAGTTTGCGTTCTCGGATTCTTTGGAGGCTTTTATGCACCTGCGGCAGAGTCAGTTAAAATAGAATTAAATGCTGTGCAGACATGTTAAGAGATGTGTAACACATGAGGTTATTCTTTACACCTCCTACACACACACACACACACACACAAACAAACGCATACCTGTGTGGGGTCGACCTCTCCCTGGATGATGTTAAGGATGGCAATGTAGCAATGGCTTGGCTGCCTCTCTCTTCCTGTGGACACCATCACATTCTTGGGTTGCAGAAGCCTCCTCATCACATCCAGCACTGTGGTTTTCCTCACACTAGCAACCTGAGGCACAGTGGGGAGAGTAAACAGCCGGCTTCTCAGTATTTCAAATAGTAACTGCCGATAGCAAGAACACTTACAATCGACTGACAGTGGATTAACCTTGCAGAATTTTGCACTGGGTGTATTCAGATGTTTTTGATAGATTTTGTTTCAGTGCAGAGCAAACAAATGTTCCTCAGTTTGATTTAATTTCTCTCAGTGGCCTGACCACAACTCACCGACTGGTCAGTAGTGAGTGGTGTGTAACCAGTCATAAGGAAGTGGAGGCGGGGTGTGGGGATGAGGGATGCAATCAGGCCAATGAGGTCGTTGTTCATGTAGCCTGGGTAGCGCAGGGTGGTTGTGCTTGCAGACATGATGGTGGAAACCTGCGTGTATGAAGGTTCGATTAGACACAGAGCTTTTAAAATAACTGGTTAGAGCTTCAAAATAAGATTAAAATTTGGAAAGGCTAAGCGATACATATAAAAAAAACTTATAACATTTATATAGCTGTATAATTATAATATATAAACAATTATAATTTATATATAATTATATGTAAACAATTATAAGTAATTATATAAGAATCGTCTATTTCACCCAACACTAAAAGGAGTGTGCTTGGCTCTTTTCAAACGCTGAAAGGTTGACGTATCATTTGGAAAAGTGCCGCCATGTGCCACTCATTCCTAAGAAAGCTGAAATCCAGTCTGACATGCAACTGACTCGCCAAACTAGTTTGTGGATCTCGTAATTTTTGTAGTGAGCGAGGCGTGTCTCGTACAGTTTGTATTCTGAACAAAGACAACGTGCCCAGACAGTTGAGCAGAATTCACACTAGGGCGAAAACCAAAACCTGTCCACTGACATGATGACATGTTTCACTCACCAGCTGATTGATCTGGGAGAACGAGGGGTTCTGGATATGCAGTCTGTCTGTGGCGATGCGATTTAGAGCCGTGTTATCCAACACCACCTGACACACAAGCCCACAGAGTAATTATTAGACAAACTTAGAGAAAATTGGAGGAATAGATCCCCTCCAGCAAAACGACATGGGTGAAAGTCAATACACTGCTACGAAGTTAGAGAAAGAGTGATAGGGTATCGGAGTAATGACGCAGTCAAGGAACCTTTTAAAGAAGCTACACAGTGTGCTGTTGTTAGGAGAGCTGAACATAAGAGACGCACTGTACAGTTGCAACAGGGGGACCGATTCTTGGGCAGATTCTATTAGCTTTCCAGCTAATTTAATACACATGAGGGGCTTATGCAAGACCCTGGAGGAAGTAGGTATTAGAGAGGAAACCCCATTAGACTGTCAGAGTATCTCAGACTAATACAATCACTGATTTCAGAATGGGATTGAATAAGTTCGATTTGCGATGCCTCAATTGCCGGCACAGCAGTTTGCCTCTTTAATAGTCACAGCTACACAAGCACAGCAGCGCCTTCAATAAGTAGCAGTTCAACAAGCCGTTCGATAAAAGTAAAATCTTGAGACTCATATTCTTTACCAAATTATTTGTGTGCCGTTTTCAGTTTTGCAGACATAAAATGACTCAAATGTATCAAAGCTTGTTTCAGGGCACGGTTAAATACACCAATGAACTGTAAGCTTTAAGTGGATCATGATAGGAAGGACAGCTGGGCAGTCAAATTACCAAATCCCTTTCATAAGTGGAGAGGGAACAATCTCAGCCTTCATGTTTATGATTATTTGGGTGGAGTTCTCCTTTAAAGGCTAAATATCCACATCCAACCGCCTAGTTACAACTTGTCCAGTGTAGAAGTGGCTCTTGTCAATAAAATATAATTTTCTCAGGCTCACTGACAACACTGCATAACAGGTCTGTGAGACTTAAATCAAGCTTTATTCATGCTTTCAGACACGTTTGATGTCCTAACACTGTTTGACATGTGTACTCGCAAGTGCTTACAGCGGTTTGACCCCTGACATTTTGTCAGAACACGTGAAGCCAAATGTATTTAACTGTCTGACATCACATCATGACGTTATTGGTAATTTGACTGACCACCTCTCTTAATAAAATTATTTTGTTTCCTGTCTCAGCTCACTGATTGTGGAACAGTTTGGCTTCTCTGTTTGATTTTACCTTTGGTTTGACTCAAGTGGTAAATCAAAAGCTAACCAGGGGTTGTAAAAAAATAATTCATTCAGAATACAGTCATGTTTGTCATCTTGTGGTTTTTTGTTAGTCCCATGGCAGCATTGTGAAGCAAAGGGAGCAATTTGATTACACAACACCGCTTCACAAGTGCTACTGCTCACCACGCAGTCTGCATTCTGGGTGAGCCTCTTCAGCGTCAGCAGCGAGTTGTACGGCTGAACGACCACGTCACTCATCTCATCCTGGTTTGGGAAAACAGAGTAAGTCTGCACCAGCTTCTTTGGGTACCTGGGGATCATAAAACAATATATATTAACATAAACACACACCAGATCACTAGAAAATGTAAGTGACCAAGCTGCATGTGTTTGTGAACCTGTCATTGAGTTTCTCCAGCAGATAGGATCCCAACCCAGAGCCCGTCCCCCCAGCAATGGAATGACACAAGACGAATCCCTGCAAAGACAAAGTGTAACTCATTACTCGCTGTTCAGATTTACAGCTACAGCATGTGCCACGTGTGAGTTTAAAACTCACTTCCACTGATGCAGAGGGCTGAAAGTGTGTGGGTGACCAAATGCCTCTCTTCCTCAGCAGTTATATAAATGGGAGTGCAGCCCCACCTCACAAATAGGCTCCCTTATACCCCCCAAGACAGCCCTGTAATACCTGCCTTCTACACTCGCCCGGCTATTATCACCAGACATTCTACATGCCACACCCTGCCAACATACACATGCTCGCGGCAACCCGGCCCACCTTCCTATCCAATGCACACATGAGTGCACACACTAAATAATAATGTGGGGTCATAATGTGAATGAGTTACAGAAATTGCAGACCTTAGAGGGGAAATGTGAGTGTTATTTTATGGGAGGCTGGCAGCTGAAGAAAGTCCACCAAGGAAAAAAAAAGAGAGGCTAAGAATAATAATGAGGGATGGCTGGAATTTGGCTGCTTTCAAGATGACAGGCTCTGACACCATTTGAACATGCTGCTTCTATCAAATCGTTCCTTTCTACGTGGATTTTTACAACAGAGTCAAAAGAGCATCCAAGACAAAGTCCAGCGATACTAATCAGACCACGGGTGGATTACAGAACAGGCCAATTTGTTACAGGCTCAGGGCCCCAACGGGTCAGCAGACCACTTGAGATGCTGCCTTCTGAGAAAAACCTGCTAAATGTTACTGACAGAGTCTGAAAATTACTACAGAGACACAAAATGTCCAAAAAGGAGATAAGTGGTCACAACAAGAGACAAAAAAACAAGTACAAAGAGATAGAAAAATGACCACAAGAAATTACCGGTGTGTGCCCAGGACATTAACTATAAACAACACTTTGCTACTCTCTTGGATACTTGAGATACAAGCTCAGTAGGAAGTTGTTCTTGAGTGAGATGAGGGGGGGGGTTAGTTGACTGTACTAGGTAATATTTCTAAAAACAGACATATTACTTTGTTCCTCTATCAGTTTTACAAATATCCACAGCTCTGATTCCCCCCCCAGCACCAGGGACAGTCAGTGTGTGATAAATGATCAACTTGCCTCCAAACTGTCACTGCCATCTGCCTCGCGGTCGATGATGTCAAAGATGTCTTCTTGGATTTTTTTGCCCTAAAGGAAGAACATCACAGGTCTATCAAGTTGTGTCTCTATTTTCATAATAAATCGAGGTTTAAGAGAGGAACACGTAACATTCAGTGATCACCTGTGAATATCCACTGGCCCAGTTGTTGCCGGCACCTCCTCCATGCTCAGAGAGGTAGATGTTCTCTGGGTTGTAAAGGTTGGCATAGGGGGAGTTGAGGATGGAGTGGATCACCCTGGGCTCCAGGTCCAGGAGCACTGCACGGGGGATGTAGTGCTCATCGTCGGCCTGTGGAGTTTCACGAACAACCAGAGGTGAGCTGGTGAAACTGGGCCGTCTGAAGAAAAGCTGTGTTCTAACATCCTTTGACACTACAAGTGCGCCACCTAGTGGTGAACAACCTTGGCTGCACACAATAAATCAATACACTGCGCTGTATATATATACACACACTCACTGAGCACTTTGAGGAACACCAGCACAATAGATTTTCCGTGCAATCATCAAATCGTAACTTAAAGTTAAAATCACAATAGAGAACAACCATGTCTCCTCCTGTTCTCGTGACTTGGGCCACTAACTGGTTTACTGTGTGATCTGTTGATGTTGATGAGTTTCCTCCGCATGGTGAGGAGAGAAGACATCCAATGAGGAGCCGCTCTGAGGACAGACACGTCCTTTAGATGAGAGAGGACAGAGGAGACAGGTGAGAAACCCCTGCTCTGGTTACCTGATAGAAGAACACGTCCTTTCTGTCGGTGCCCTCAGTCGCGAACTCCTCAACAATCCCCTCTGGACTGATGCCATGTTCTCCACACAGCTGCTTCCAGAACTCAAACCCGACTGAAACGGAGGAAGGAGCAGGGGTTGGCATCAACTTCACATTTGAAGCATTTTAATTAACTATTGCTGACCTTAAAAGTGCATTAAACAAAACAGTGAACTACGCATGGTAGCTAACATTAACATGCATTAGATGGTATTGTATGCACAGAAATCCCTGTAGCCAAAGTTAGCTCGGTTATACTGACTGTGGTTGAGTTAGTTTTGAGCTTAGCTGGACTTGATAGTAACTAACAGATCATCTCCGCTAGCTGACTCTGGTGAACACAGGACACTGGCTAGAAGATGGAGGATCTTAACATTAAGTGCGTCTTCCACGTACTCTGGTTTCCACACTGTCCCAGCTGAAGCGTTATGATTTCCCGCGGCATGTTTGTTCCTTAGTTCAGCTCCTGGTTTAGCTAGCCTGCTAGCTGCTGGCTAGCTAAAAGATACAAGGGGACCAGACCGCAGAGTGAGAAGCTGCCCGCTCCTTCCCGCTTAGAAGGAACAAACTGGGGTTAAAAGTGCACAGCGCCACCTACTGTGTCGGTGTATGTAGAGCCGCTTGTCACTTTTTAAGATAAGATAAAACTTTATTGATCCACACACCGGGGGAAATTCAGTTGTTACAGCTCGTCAGAATGAGGAAGACAAGAGAATAAAAATATATAAAAGAAAGGCAATACAATACAATTTAAAATAAAGATAAAAGATTTAATTAAAAAATGAGTATGTACATTATATACACATTTCCCCTATAGTGGTTTCTATGAAATGTACAATAAGTAAAGTGCAGTGGCCCAGGATGATTGTACGAGCAAGTAAAACAACTGTTGGTACATAAGAAAAAAAAATACAATAAATATTACTAATAATAATTTTCAATAAACAATCATGTCAGTATTGTCTAACTTTAAGATTTTATTTAAAGTGTCTTGTTACTCTTTCTTCCCTCTATTTATTATTATTATTATTATTATTATTATTATTATTATTGTTATTATTATTATATTTAACTCTGGGTTTTCTCTTTTTAAATGTGCAATATACATTTCTGTCTGTGAAACTCATCGGCTAATGTGCAATCAATTTCACTGTACAGATGTTCATATGGTACATATTCTGTTTACAATTGTATATATTAGTTTTTATTTAATATATAAGTATATTAAAGTATTGCATGCTCCTTATTATTACTTTACAGATGTCTGCCCTCTTTCTGCTGTACTTTGCAAATTTCCCCACTGTGGGACGAATAAAGGATTATCTTATCTTATCTTATCTTATCTTATTATATACTCACTTATATTTTTAGTAAATTTATAGCTGAACCAGTCAACATGTTAAAGAATTTCTAGTAAAAGGTAATGGGATTAGTCCCTGACAAATAAACAATAAATTAACACGTTTTAAGTGTATTTGTAATCAGGGCTTTGTTGTATTCTGTCGAGTCTACTCCTCAGATTTTATTTGTGTTTGACATTTCAATGTTTATGGCTTATTGTTTTTTGTTATTTTCACTTTACCAAACACCTTCAAAGCCATAAAAAAAAAACAAGTAAATAGAAACACGAACGTTTCAACCCGAGCGTTGATTAGATTGTTTGTCCACGAGGCGCTTCTAAGTAAACAAACCTCAAATATTCCTATCGCACCTGAACGCCGCATGACACGGTGGGGGGGTGGGGGGGGCTAGTGCGGATTCTGATTGGACCGCTGCGCTTTGAGAAAAACAGGTTGCGCCATATTGTCCTGTTTCCGAGGAGAGCGCTTCATTTCTGCAAAAAATGACTAAATAGTAAGTGCCAGTCTTTTTTAAACCCATTCCCGCAGTAGCCGCGGTAGCTTGTGTGTTTGTAACACAGTCTGGTGTTCCGCTATAGTCGCTAACTCGCTGGGTCAACTGGCCCTGCTAGCTGCTAGCCTAAATCCGTTAGCAGATATCTGTTAGCCGGTGTGTTGAGCCGTGCTGCCGCTCTCTACCTGTTTCCTGTCAAGTCCTCATCGCTCACTTTAACGTCCATACTTCTACAGGCTTTACTGGTTTTAAGATGGCTCACACTGGGACACTGGGAGGCGCATCCATGGAGGACAGCTCCGACACGCAGGGGTCTAGTGTCTGCATGCGAAGTCGCCCATGCTCCAGCGAGAGAGACGGTCAGGTACGGGCTGTCAAAGCCGCCCTTCAGTCCCGGCTGGGGCCCTACGAGCCCGTCCTGACCTACCTGCAGTCCGTCCTGGTGTGGGAGAGACCTCTCCAGTGTGTGCTTCTCTACACCGCGGTCAACATTGTGTTCTGGTGAGTTTGTGTGTTTTTGATGGCCGACTTGTTCAGATTTGTGTTACAGTAACACGCGTTCACACGGCACAGACTAAAAGCCAACGTGACTGAGAGCAGCTGGTGCTTTGACACAATGCAAACGCTTCACCTGTCAGTTGAAGACTAGACAGATGGCTGGCTGGTGGCTCTATTCTTCGCTGAACTGGCTCCTTGATAATTCAGCAGCGAGGTGTCTGTTTAATGCACTGTACCTGTCTCACTGCTCAGGCTCGTGTCTGTGAGAGATTCACAAGTCCATGTGTGGGCACTGCAGAAGTAAGGGTGTCTACTTGTTAGTGGCTTTGATACTGTACATATCGGTGAATAGCAGGATAGCTATACGTATACTAGTATGTTTCATGTTGTGTATTTATCAAATGACTGAAAATAGAGCACTATTGCAGGTATAATATATTATAATTATGTAAGTAAAAATACATTACAACTATTGGCATCAAAATATAATTTAAATATCAATAGTGTGAGAAGTCATCGTGCAAAATGGGTCTATTCAGAGTGTTGTATTACACTATAAGTATTAGTTTATTCTCTGTATTTTATTTTATAATCTGATCATGTGTTTATAGATATAAATGAGTAGCTTTGGCAATACAATTAATATAGTTAAGTTTAAAGTACAAAATGTTCCTCTGAAATTACTTTTGCTGTTACTGTTACTATTGAGTATTTTTTATAAAGAATTATATTATTAAATATATCTTTGAAATATTTTGGTAAATATTCACTCAGCTATAACCTAATTTCAGCTTTAAACAAGTACAGAAGAAATCAAGAATGAATGAGTAAGACTGGGTCAATTCTTTGGTAAATTAGGGGATTTTTAAATATTTTTGAATGACAAGAATCACTGACCTGGCACCCAAATGAGGGAAAGAAGGACTGGCTGGCCTGCTGCTGGTGTTCAGGCATTCTGCTTTGAATCAATTAGACCACTGGGCATTTCAAACCGTGCAAACTGTCTCCCATTTACTTGTACTTCTGAACACATTAAGTAGTGAAGGCCAGTTCCTGCCCAAAGAAATCAATTAATGTACTATAATGATGCGTCATCACTCCATCACTTGGAGATGGGGCGGCAGTATAGAAAACCTCTCAGACAGTAGGTCATTGATGATGTCCAGTTGAACAAGCAGGAGTGACAAATGGGCCCAATACAATTTAAATCCAACGCTTCCACACCACAAACTGCTTCTTCAGAAGGAGCTGTAGAGATACAGTATCAGTTGACAGTCTGTTCTATTGTTTTTGTACTTTAGTTCAAGTGTACACACACCCCCTTGTATTGACTAGTTCCACAGTGACCTAATTAACTGTAGCTACTAATTGCACTGCTACCCCCAAATACTTATACACACCATTGTGCCAACAAATTCTTTGTTAGGTTAATCTCTAACTGCTGATTCCTATAACATTGTTGTGGTCAACAAATGTTGAAGTCTTGTGATCAGAAACTGGAGCAACAATTACGGAATTATGTTGAGGTCCAAGGCAGTGAAATGAAGTTGCCTGAACAACTCCTGTGTTATATTTGAATCTAGATGTACAGACTGCAGCTTTTATATAACAACAGTGTCATTACTTTTTAAGAGGAAATGTTGTATTCTCATCCTATTTAATTACCAAATTTTAAAGAGCTCTAGCACACATCGGAAAAAGGTTGGATAGGTTCCTCTTTTTCAGTTCTGACTATGGGAAAGAATAGATTATCACTTGAGGGGTTTATAGTTTTATCAATGCTCCACTAGGTTGTTGAATTATATAACTTTGTTTACTCCTGGGGTAACATTAATGGGATGTACTGTCTATTCATGTGTTCTGTTGCCCTTCAGGTTCTTCGCCTTCACCTCACTGCGCCTCCTGTTCCTGCTGGCTTCTGGTCTGGCTGTGGTTGTCAGTGTTGATACCTGGAGAAACAAGATCTGGCCAGAAATCAGAGGTGCGTGCTAGGGAGTCTGACACGTTCTTGTATTTCATTTAATTTTACCCTTGGACTGCCCCATTTTTCTGTTTTGAATTGTATCTTAGATTATTCCCCATTTTTTACGTCATTGCCTCAAATGTACTTCTCTTATCAGAATAGTTATGCAGTCCTGCGCCATGGACTTTACAAGTGGTTCGTATTACACAAGGAGCAGTTAATATGTTTTTGAACTTGTACTGAGTGAACAAAGTCCTGCGGATACTGTAGATGAGAGAGAACAGAAGCTTAAATGAACATAATACGTCCAAGCCAATGGGAACCCCCATAGCTCACCTGGTTGAGCACATACTACAAACAAGGCTGAGTCTTTACTGTAGCAGCACAGATTCAAATCCAGATGCTATGATACATGTCATCCCCTCCCTTTCACCTCCTGTGTCTCTACTATATGTATCTAATGAAGCAGAAATGTCAAAAAATATAAATATAAAAACATGTTTAAGCTACATTTTCTATACTGCACACGTTTGTTACACGGTACGTACTGTTTCTCAAAGTGATTAATGTTTTTTCTCTCTCAACAGTCCAAAACGTGGATGAGTCCGAAAATGAGAGGTTTGTTACTTTAGGCACAGTTTATCACCTTCTGTAATCCTTAAAGCATTAATGATACAATAAGACGACCACTAAAATAGTTTTGTTAATTTGTCCAGCTGGGGTCTGGTCCAGCCTGGCATCATCAGTGTGCCTGAATTGTGCCACCATATTGCTGAGGCCTGGGTCAGCGGAACGGTTCTCCAGTCCAATGTGGTTCAGTACAAACGACACAACCCTGGCAAGGTAAGGGCCACACAAGGTATCCAGACAACCTCATTCCATATATATGAAATGTAATAAATGAATACATGCGCCATAGTCAACATGTATTATAGTTGCTGACCTCATTCCCTGTGTGTTTTGTTGCTCTGTCAGTTTTGCATCCTGACCTGTGGAGTGTTCACCTGTCTGGCTATGGTTGGCCGCTACATTCCTGGCTTGGTGCTTTCCTACTCTGCCTGTGAGTGCCAGGAGTTTAATCTGCCCTAAATAAAGACCCAGGCCCCTTCACAAGACCACAATGACAGGGAAACTAAGCCTG
Organism: Hippoglossus hippoglossus; assembly: GCF_009819705.1. Lineage (NCBI taxonomy): Eukaryota > Metazoa > Chordata > Actinopteri > Pleuronectiformes > Pleuronectidae > Hippoglossus > Hippoglossus hippoglossus. The sequence continues at coordinate 8,075,176 of NC_047158.1, read as the reverse complement.
ACTGTTTCTATTAAAAATGCATGGGTGGTGAAACAAGATCTGTGGTGCCTCAGTACCAGGGCCTAGTCCATGAGGTGATTAAAGCCAGGATGAGACACACGGGGCAGGAGTGAAGGAGGGAATGGAGCCAGACAGAAAGCTAAGGAGGTCAAGCTGAAAGCAGGCTAATCTCCTAACCTCCAACCAGTGTAGGCTGCAGAGTTTGGGAGTAGAGACCTGCCAAGGCCCTCTGCTGTGACGTCTGAAACAATCCACAGCAGCTTGTAGTCAACATGTTAACTCCCTGCTACTCCCTCTGTTTCACTCTGTCTATCTCTACTGAAGCTGACACAGCCATGTGAGTGTCTATCTACTCTGAGCAGAGTACCTGGAACTGGAACTGTAAAAAACAGAAGAAACCACAATTTCTTCTTATCGCATACACTACACAACACAACAGAATTACCTCTTTCTCCTTGATGACTAATATATGTTTGTCTTTATCCTTTAGTGTTAGCTACTCTCCTGGCCCCTCTGGCAGCCTATCACAAGGTTTTTCAGCATGTGTGGGTGAAGCTGGAGCCAGTCCTGCAGCGGCTGGATTTCAGCGCCACTGGATACATGATGTCAAAGCCTATTGATAATCAGTGTAAGTAGTGCATCAAATTTTATTACGTGGGTCAGCAAGTTGAACTTTTAGTTAGGTAAACTTTCTAGACACCATAAACAAATAAATGTGTTGTTACATCACACAAGTTAAATGATATATAAGATACAAATACTTAACTCTTGATATATTTAAAGTTGAACATTTTTCTGCAGTTCTGCGGAGGCCGATCCGTGGTGCCGGTTCAGGTGAAGCCAGCGACAGTGAAGAGGAGTTGGCTGCTTTCTGCCCAACAGTAAGTCTCTCAATGTTTCAACTAGAATGTCACTCATTAAGGCACATACCTCCGCCAAGGCCCAACACTCCCCCTATGAAACCACACTTCAATTCACTAGATCCAGATTTTTATTTGTATCTGCACAAAATTGAACACACTCATAAATATCAGTTTGTCGTTGATTTTGTTTTCCTGTGGAATTTAAAACATGTCTGAAAGGTTCACTTGACATTGTGCTCTCACATAGTTGTTATGGCAATGTGCTGAACTTTTGGCCCCTATGATCTTACTTTCACTTTCACTAACTTATGCACAGTTCAGCACAATATGTGTAGAGACATGTCTTATCTTGTTTCATCGTTTACGCCTTTGTTCTGTTTATATAGTGTCAACGTGCGTTCTCCATTGTCAATTCAATGAGACAATGAAAACAGTTGGAAACTTAAGACAGCTGAAATAATGCAGACTCTTGCTGTGGGAAAGTGTGAGATATGAAATTAAACATGGACTACATAGCTAAGGCTTTGTATTCCGTCAGGGTTATTTACATTAGCTCATCTAAGCTGCTTCCTGTTGAGGTTTGGAACTTCACATGATGTGCTGTGTCTGTCATGTTTATTTTTGCCTTGTGTGTGGGTGATGAAGCCTGCAAAGAGTGTTCGAGCAAACGGAGAGAAAATAATGATGGTGGCACACAGAAAGTTTCCAAATCTTCTCTTAACAGAGCCAAAAAAGTCAAGTAAAAGTTTTTGTTAAGATTGTGACTAACATCAAAAAGAAAATGTAGCACACAACTTAAAAATATTCAACATTTAAAATCAGATTTTTCTCTTATAGTTTGATGATGCTGTTGTTGCAAAGGAGCTTGCGCTGACAGACTCTGAGCACTCTGACGCTGAGCAGTCCTACACCGACAATGGAACATTTAACCTATCACGTGGTCAGACCCCACTCACCGAGGGCTCTGAGGGTAAGTGTGCAAGTACGGTAGATTTTCTTTTCATTGTTTTCTGGTTTGTTCTTGCCTTTGACCTTGTCCCTTTCCGTATTTTGTTCAGACTTTGACAGACACAGTGATGCTGAGGAATCCTTTGCTGCAGACCTCCAGGACTTCCCCTCCATAAACCCCGATGCCACTCTGATGGATGACGACGACGACACAAGCATCGGGTTACCTAGTCTGGCTCTATCCGGGCTAGCTAGCCATCGGGCTTCAGTGCTGGATGCTCATCTGGACTCGGACCAGGAGGATCTGGATGAAGAGCTTTCTCTCAGCGGCCTGCCACCTGCCTCTGATTTCACTGGAGACTTGGCAGGAATCATCGCCAGCAACATGATCCAGGCGGCGTTGGCCGGGGCATTGCAGCCCCGGCCTCCTGCTGCTCACCGCAGAGAAGGCCCTCCCAAGGCCAGAGCCCACCGGAGCTACCGCAAGCAGTCCAGCTCCGAGCTGGACACAGACATGGATGGAGAGGACTTTGAAATGCTGGATCAGTCTGAACTGAACCAGATGGATCCCACTGGTGGAGGAGGGGGTAGTAGACGGGGAGAGAGCCAGGGGTCTACCTTCTTATCTAGCCTGCTGGGTAAACCACAGTAGTGTGTGTGTGTGTGTGTGTGTGTGTGTGTGTGTGTGTGTGTGTGTGTGTGTGTGTGTGTGTGTGTGTGTGTGTGTGTGTGTGTGTGTGTGTGTGTGTGTGTGTGTGTGTGTGTGTGTGTGTGTGTGTGTGTGTGTGTGTGTGTGTGTGGATGAGCTGTGAATGTGATGATAGATTCCAGCAGACCTGCTTCTGATTGGCATCAGTTTATCACTGTGAAGTATTTTATTTTTTCAAACTTTCTCCTCTACCTTTAAACCCTGATCATCCAGAAAAAACTACTTATACTTTGTAGGCTGAGCAATAGGAAATGCAGCTAAAAAAAAAACACATAGACAATAAATAAACCAGCATTAATGAGCCTTGTTGCAGTTAAGAGGGTTTTTATTATCGACATTAAATGAAGAACAACATTTCCCATTAATCTTTTCTACAGGGAGGTCTAGACATACAGGGCTATTTAACATGGGACCAAACATGACATTCCTGTTGGTTGAGCTGAGCCATGTTGATTAAACGCCAATGTGAAACAGCATTTCCATGTTTTGCCTTTAAGTGAGTGAAATATTTGAGATGGATAAATCAGTCCCTGCTTTTCCATGACATTTAGTCAAAAAAACAGTTTATATCTCTGTAGATGTTCATTCTCTGTCCATTCAACTGACATGAGGCTATGATCTGTTAGAAGTTATTTGATGTTACAGGTAAACAGAAGAATTTCTTTTATTTTCCAAACACTTGTGGATTTGAACAGAGATTCTCCTCTATTAAGAAGATGAATAATATTCGGATCAAAGTTTCAGTTACTTTTCTGTGTGGTTTTCTGCTGAAGACATTCATATATTATCAGTTGCTTATTTTATTATTTTAAAAGTCACATTCGTCTTAAGATCTCTGACCCAGTGGAGCATTTGAAGTTATGTTTTTTGTGCCCCAGGGTGAGATGAATATCTTTTTATCTGAATAAGTTCATTTCCCTGCCCTTTAATACAGCTCAGTAAAACATTGTATTCATTTTTAATATCTTGAACGAGCCCTCAGCTTGGTTTCTTTTTCAGAAGAGATATTTAAACACATTTCTTTGTTTTTATCATCTTAGATTTTCTTGTAGTCGACAGTCATGCTGAACATTTTAAAGAGAAAAGTCTAATATTCTTCTATCGATGGATATTTTACTATTTTAATGAGGAAACATGTTTACATTAAAATGGGCTATAGAAAGTTGTCCTGATCTCTACTCGATGGACAAACCATATGTGTGTCATAATTTTACAGTGGACACGGCACGTCAAACACACACAAGCTACCGTTAAGATTTAATATTTAAAAGCGTGTAAGAATGCTGGGAGACACATTGCTCGCTTTCATTGTGTTATTTAGAGAAGACAAGCTGTAGTTGCGAGAGCTGGATCCACACTCATGGAAGTGATGTAGAAAAGTGCACTGATAGGACATCGCTGGGATTTTGATGCTAAATAAAAACGAGGAGGAGGAGAAGTTCATATCAGTTTGTTTGACCACCTCAGTTACCGAGAAAGTTGCTGCTCTCTTTATAGTCACCTCCTCAATGAGTTACCTGTTGTCAGTTTGATAATGTCATGTGCATAGTAGTTGTATTTTCTCTGTATCTGGTTTTGATATGTTTTGATGTGCAAATCATGTTGAATAAAATGTTTGCAATTACGTCTGGTCTCTGGTGCAATGTGACAACAATCTCTAGGTTATTCCAAAGTGTTCGATTAATGACTGAACTCGGCAAAGTCTTCACAGTAAAGTCTCAAACTTTAGAACACTGACAAAATCACCCACAACACATTTGAATACTTGAGAGTATCGGTTAGGGTTAGGGTCTGTCTGGGGTGAATCACAGCTGTGGTGTAAGTCTGCTGAACAAATTCAATTTTCTAACACACACATTGGCCCAGATCCATTTATTTAAAATAAAATGTCTAAGTCATTTGTTTTCCTATGGTCAAACATATATACACTATTATGAGGATGATTTGTTTGTATTTTATTTACTATATAGAATATGCATTAATATAATATAATATATAACTATTTTTTTTAAGCTTAACGAGCTGTAATGACTTGATCTGAGACAATCCAAAGATTACAGAGCTCTCACTCTGCTCTTTTTCCGAAATATCGTAAACCTCGCGAAAAAAGTATTGAAGTAGTCAAATTAAAAAATAAAGCAAATAAACAATTAAAATCATGATTTATCAAGATTACACTTGATGTACATTAAAAAAATAAAACAATCCATGTTTTCTAAAACTAAATCCACGGCTGACTTGTCCCATCAGGGTGATTTCGACCTGAGTGACGCATCCTACGACAAAAGCGATCTTTTCCGTGACGCACATTTCGCGGGAGACTCGGTTGTGGAAGCTGAAAGCGGACGAGGTGAACATGAGTAAAAAAGAAAACGGTGAGTGAGGAGTTGTCGTTTTATCAGAGTGTGATGTCAGGTGACTCGGACTCACCCGCACCGAGCGAACCACATGTCAGCTGATGCGTTGGAAAGCTTAGCCCACAAGCTAACAGCTAACGTTAGCTGCGTAGCCTGTAGCCTGGTAGCAAGACAAGCTAACTGGCCTCAGAGCTCTCGAATGTTCCCGTGACGATACGCCCACTTTTCACGGCACATCTCTCCTGACTATAACAACAACCTGCTATTGGTTCCATTGGATCGAAGAGAACTTTATATAAAGTCTAATAAGCTTTTCTTTCACCTGCTGTAAATCTCCAGGGATGTGTCTGTGTGCCATGTTTTCAATACTGCGAGATCAGTGAGCAACAAACTGATCCAGAAGCAGATGGGTGGCTGCATTTTGGCCAATGTTTCCCACAATGCAACAGTCACAAGGGGTCACTATTGTCAAAGCAATGTGAAACTTTGTATCTGTGTATTTTACAAACAAGCACTGAAGTGTGTTTATGGTAGAATACATAACATTTGTAAAGTTTACTATGGCATTATTTGGTTTATGTTTTCAGAGTAGTTAGTAACTTCTTTGAAACATCAATTATTAAGATTCTTACTTTTTATTCTATCATGCATCACATTAATGTGTGTGTATTTGCTCGTGTGCAAATGCATTTTAACATGTTTTTATTTCTGTAAACATGTTTCTATTTATATCTATATTGTATGTAAAGCCCTTTGATCTGCATTTCTTGTATGAAAGGTGCTATACAAATAAAGTTTATTGTTATTATATGATCACATCGTTTTGCTTGTCATCCACAGGTGCACCAGTAATACTCGCCTATTTGAATGAGAAGAACCGGCCATACAGCGCCCAGGATGTCTTCTGCAATTTACAAAAGCAGCACGGGCTGGGTAAAACTGTGAGTTCAAAGTGTGTGTGTGTGTGTGTGTGTGTGTGTGTGTGTGTGTGTGTGTGTGTGTGTGTGTGTGTGTGTGTTATAAAATGACTAAATGATTGTGTATTTCTGATTTCACCAGGCAGTGGTCAAAGCCATGGAGCTACTGGCTCTAGAGGGCAAGATAAAGGAGAAAACGTATGGCAAGCAAAAGATTTATTTTGCGGACCAGGTGAGTGTGTTCATCTGTGTTACTTTGGACATGTGGTGCTCAACGTAACATGCACAAACGTTTTTTTTATAACGATTCACGTGTGTTTTGGCTGAAACTGTCTGCCGTCCCTCTCTACAGGCTCAGTTCGCAGATGTGAGTGACACAGACCTGAAGGGGATGGACTGTCAGATCTCGGAGCTCGGTGCAGAGGCTCAGTCCCTCACGCAGAGCTGCAAACAGTTAGATGCAGGTGGAGTACACTCTGCTAGTTGGTGTCTCAAGATGGAGCGTGGTGCATGTTTTCTTAGAGTCATCTCAGTACCATAATATTAGCATTTTGTACTGTTTTAGGCTACAGGATGTTGCAGTTTGATACACAAGTACAGTCAATGTTTTGCAGAAGTCCGAGTGTAAGGAAGAATGTTTTTGTCGTGCTTTATCTCTTTGAACGGTGATGTTGTGTAACCTCGGGTGAAATCTGTGATAACAGAGCTAAAGGAGCTCAACAGCTCCCTGACAGCAGAGGAAATGATGTCAGAGATCCAAGAGCTGAAAGCAGAGTGTTCTGGGTACAGAGCGCGCCTGGAGAAGATAAAGGCCGCCACAAATCACGTCACGCCTGAAGAGAAGGAGAAGGTGCCGAGTGCATTTTCTAGTTCCAGCACACTATCTCAGGAAGCTATTCCTCTATTTTTTTAAATTGACTTTACGATAACCTCGTAATATTTTAATTCACAGGTTTACAAAGAAAGGACAGTTTACGTGAAAGAGTGGAAAAAGAGGAAGAGATTGGTAATGTAACAAACATTTTCTGCTTCTAGCTTCTTGAATTGTGTGTTGAAGAAATCAGCGTGGCCTCTGAGAAATTGTGGATGTCATTTTTATTTTAACAGACTAAACCATTAACCAAGAAAAAATAGCATATTAATGGCAAAAAGTTAGTAGCTGCCCTAAATGTACATTTTGAGTATGTTTTTTTTTAATTGGTGACACATATGTTCTACAACTGTAGCTCTTGTACTGCCACATTTTAAGTATTCAACTTTATAAATCTTCAATAAAAATGTAGCATTTTGTTACTAGTATTACAAGCAGTAAATGAAAAGGTAAATTAGAAGGGAGCTTTTTAGATCTGAAAATATCTGTTGTCTTTGTCGCCACTTAAGTTTTGAACTCTGTGTGCTTCTCTTTTAGGCTTCCGACATGATAGATTCGATCCTGGAGGGATATCCTAAGAGCAAGAAGGAGTTCCTAGTGAGTGAAAGCAGCTCATCAAATCCATTTTCCAAATCTCCGTTTCTTACGTTTGTGACAACCCTAGATGTTTGGTTTCTGTGGCAGCATTTCTTCTTCACTAATGAATAACCTGGTGCTGCTCTTACAGGATGAAGTCGGAGTCGAGACGGACGAGGACTGCAAGGTGGTTGTTCCAAGTACTTGAGAGAAGCTTGTTCTGCTACTTCATCATAAGCCTTTAGATTACACATCAGAACAAACTGAGCCACGGCACATTTTATTTAAAGCTTTTCTTTTGAACAAATAATACAGGTTATATAAAAGGCAACTGGAACAACAGCTTTTTATAGAATATTTATACACTATGTATTGTCATTAGACAGCACTCAGGGATGCCCTACACGTCTAGAATGAAAATGGCAATTACTTCATTATTGCTCTAAGAGGTTTATATTCTTTGTTCTTATGTTTGTTGTTGTTTTTGCCATGTGTTTTGAAAACTGTTAAAAGAAAAACCCATATTTTATTAAAACATGGACGGTTATTCACATTCTATTTTTCCCTTTGGGCTGTTTTTCATTCAGTGTTGGGGCACACATGGTAAAGTTATTTAATTTTCACAACATGAACATTTGAAGCTGAAACTCAAATTTGGAAATTTGAATTTCTTACAACACAATCAAACTCATCTTTCTCAGTTTTCTTAAAACACTGGAGTTTTTTTCAGGGTCATCAGCTGCAGAGACGGAGGCCACTGTTTTCCTGCTCACTTTATTTTCAAAATGTATTTTGCGCAAACACTTGTTTTTATTTACAGGTTAAAAACACTTTGAATTGTCATATACACAGAGTGGCCACTCTATTGGGTGCACTTGTAAAATCTAATGCCATCCAACAGTCTAAACAAACATCTTTTTCGCCAAGGAGGTTCTATTTTCACCCCAGTCTGTTTGTTTATCAGCAGGATTACGCTTAAAACTACAGAAAATATTCCACAGAACTTCGATCCAGACAAAGGGGCAGATCCAAGAGTTTTCTTTCCCCCTTTTCTTTAAATTATTCTCTGAGATTTTTGCCAATTTCCCAGGGAATAATTCATGGATTTTGCTGGAATAAAAATCATATTTAGATGGACTGAAATCTGAGTGTGTGAAATTGGGTGCAGCTTAATTGAATTTCAGGCGACTGTCGGGCCTGTCAGAGAGATATCATTTTAACTCATAGTGGTTATGGTGTTTCACTGGACTGTGTTCTGTTTAAACCTGTAAAGTACAAACACCTCAAACTCAGTTCAACACCACTTCCAACTACAACCTCAATAATAATCATTTATTTAAATCATTACCTCTTGATAGTATCATCACAATTACTTGACATTATTATTTTAAGTAAAGGCAGAGCTGGTGTATTGAATCATGATTGATTCCAAAGGCAAACCTCATGAAGTCACCTGAGAGTGTAAATGGCTTTTGTACAACTACTGAAAGAAAACCACCAGAAATCTGTTTCCCTGTGAATAAAGCAACAGAAAAGTACCTACAGAAACAAAACAGTGTAAAAATTTGATTTGTCATCTTAGAAATCCACTGTTTTCATTCAGTGCAGATTGTCTGTAGATCTCTGCTTTGGTCTGTTCACAATCTCTCCTGGAACCTGTGACTGGTGTGAACAGTCCTGGATATTCAAAAAAAAGCTTTTCTAATCACAGACAAATGCTATCACATAATTTCTACTGATACTCAGCACAAAAGCCACTGTCACCCAAAATAAACAGCATTTAAAATGTTTGTATTAAAACAACTTTCTTTTGATTCAGGAGAAAACTGCAAAATCAACACTTTGTATTTAAAAATCCTCTTCAGAAAAAAAAAAAATGTATAACTGCAACTGGATAACTGCGTGTAAATAAACAGAATCTGTTCACAATATGCGGTGTAACACAATTATCGTCAAAGTCCATAGACTGAATATAAACTGATATACAGTTCAGACCTGTATGCTGCCTCATTACAAACCAGTTTAACTGGGGATCATGGCAACTGGTGATTTGTTGTCTATGTTCCAGATGTTGCTGGTTGGTTGCAGATCCGTCATTTTCACAAAATGACATGATGAAGCAGTATTAGCTTCTGGACTGATGTCGATCTCATTACGCCGCTGAGACGTTCGGTGCGCGTTTTTACTCTGTCAGCTGTATAACACCAGATGTTGTTTACGGAAACGCCCATGTTATCTGGTGATAGTCCGAACACAGAATAAACGTTTCTGTTTTGTTTTTCGTACTTTCTGTAATGCAAGTGTTGTTTATCTGTGTGTAATCAACAGATGATCGCCATGTCGTTTCCAATCCCGTTCAAGTTTTTTTACACTTTGTTTATTTTTTTACCCATATGATTTATACTGTTGTCTAAACGTGATGTTGACACGGACACATTCCATTAACTTGTGATGTGTTTTTGTTTGATGTTTATTTCAACGAGACCTTCACTATATCACCGCACTTCGGATACAGGCGCTTTGTAAAAAATGACGAGTCTGCGACCGACAAAATCTGGAATTAAGACAACAAATCACCAGTTGCCCCGATCCCCAGTTAAACTGGAACACCGGCCACCCATGACAGCTCAGCATCTCTGTCGGCTCGTCACAGCCACTTTGATAAAAAACTTCACAGTCTGTGTCACTAAAGCTAGAAATCTGAAAACGGCCTGAGAGCTCAGTTAGGAGAGGTGACGGTTACCCTGCAGTAGAACAGTAGTGGTGGAGTATTCTCCATTGTCTGCTGTGGTTCAGGAGTGGTGTGGCTGAGAGGAGACCTTTGGTTCAGCATGAAACTACAAACTTGTGCTCGTTGGGACACAGAGGGAGGTTTTACTCGGGCAGCTACTGCAAAAAACTAAACTAAAGGGTTAATGCATTCAACACAACACATTCGTTTGCAAACATTTGTTTTGACCCCTGAGCTCTGTTTCCTCATGCGTTTCTTAGCAAAACCACAATAAGAAATATGAATCGTCAGCTGAGGCGGATGAGGCCGAGGCTCTCTGTTTATGTACACTTTCAAAATGTTATCTCAAACAAGCCAATGCAGCTTTTCCATCTCTGCCCACAGTGGGCGTTGAGGTAATTCAAATGCAGCCAGGCAGTCACAGATGAGCTGAAGTGAGTGTAAATGCTGTGCTGTGGCCTGAAGGCTGATAGCAGTGTCCACCCTGAGAGGCCGGAACAAGTCCCACAAACTGGGAGCTGAGTCCAGAGGTTTCACTCGATCAATACAGCTGACCGCTGAGCTGCCGGAGCACTCCGACCACAAACTCCCTCAGCGTCTGGGAGAGAGCAGAGGAAGCACAAAGGATGTGATTATCTCAACATTATCAGAGCAAATAAGAGGTGTTGTGATTTACCTGTAGTGATGATTATCAGGATATTTAAATAAAATAATTAATATATTGATTTGACAATATATTTCTGTTAACATTTCCATTTCTTTCTGTTGTGATGCAGTAACTGTGTGTGCTGGTGTCGTCACGTGTTCTTTATATATAAAAGGAGGCAGACTTATAATGATAGTGGGGCAAGTGAAATGCAATATTTTGATATGATACAATAAATGAATACATTCAAGGAACAAGTGAGCAATCTATGATCACATAAACCCTCTTCGATCACCTTTGATAACATCTTCAAGTGTAATTCATGATCATGCAAAAAAGAAGATATATTCAGTCAAAGAATTGAATACAAACTTTCTATAGATGCTCTGCTAATGTCTTTAATGTGAATTCCTTTGGCTTTGATAATCTAATATCATGACAGCCCAGGAAGCAATGCTTAAAGTCATTACATCCATAATAACAATGTATATGTACCCGATCTGCTGTCTGCAATACAACGATTCCTGTTTCCTTACCTGTGGCTTGCAGTGCTCCTCGATCCAGCTGAAAACACAGGCGGAGAGCTCCTGGAAGCTGTTCACCGACACACAGTTGTTGAAAGACACGAACAGAGAATCCATGATGCTCTGAAAGATGTTGAACTTGACCTGGTCAGACACCTGATCTTCTCCCTGCTGTGGGTTGTTCTGGTGGGCCTTCACTATGTGCTCGTAGTTCCTATTAGAGAAGACAAGTAGTGTTGACTGAAAGACGCCTGAGAGTCTGAACCAAGTTCATGTCTTTGTTTACATTTGTTTTCATCTCCTACGTGGGCTGTGTCCACCTACACTTTGTATTGATTGGTTAGTCGACAGGCGTGTGTCTGACGTCAGCATGTTGTCGGCAAAAAAAAAAAAAGAGTCTTTCCGTTTTGAATGAACCAGCTCCCTTCGTTAATTTCATTGCCACTGTAATATCATTATTGTATTGCTACCAGCATCACCAACTTCAGCCACAGTACTCGACACTAGTTTGAATGGGCCAAAGGAAAGTCATCATCGCTCAAACATTATATCGTCTGAGGCCGTTCCTGCTTCTTTTTCTTGTTAGATTCTGTCTCAACTTCCTACAATTGGTGTAAAAAAAAGCCAATCTTAACAATGATTTGTTTGATCCGTGGTCCGAGGGACCTTTCACAACTGTTACTTTTGTTTACAAATAAACTGGAAAGTCTGGATCAAGCAAGGTAGGTGTGAGAGCGCCCTTATGGTTACAACTGTTAAAAAAAAAAAAGAGGATTAACTGGATCTATTCTTTCCGTACACTGGATGAAATAGTAAGCCTCCACAGCAAATGTAACAGATAAAAAATGCAGCATTTACAGCTTTTAGTCGAGGGCATTTCCTCCTATTTCTCAGATCTGATAGTAACTTTACTTGTGCTGTGTAAGGGCTCCTATCAAAGCATTTCTCACTCGAGAGATTTCTCTTTTAGTGCGGGCGCAGCATTTCTTTTAAAATCCATCTTTTCATCTGTCTGGATGCAGAACATTCATGACTTCGGAATTCAAATGAGGCAGATATCTTTTCAGGGTTTTTGCCTTCAAGTAGGGATGCATTAGTTTGTCAAAAAAAAACATATAGTGCAACTGTGTCGATGATTATGGAAAAAATAGTGTCTCGACTTTACAGCCCTGAAGAAACTCTCACGTTTTCATGATCTTCAACGCCATCACTTCTTTCCTTAATACAGTAACTTCCTCCTCTTGCTTCTTCTTTTCTTTATGAAGAAAATGGATGTAGTCGATTGCTGAGAAATAAAATACAGAAATGCATCGGTCAGGGACTTCTTCATTGAACAAAACCTCAAGTACAATTCGACAAGTTTTCATCTACCTTGGTCTTATCCCTCCACCAACCCCGATATGCATATATATCTTAATGAGCCTGTAATACTGTATTTGTGATTACGGGGCTAAAAGCAGCATGCATGCAGATTATGACATATGAATGGAGTGAGAAATAAACTGGTAACACTGCCGGTTTTTGTGATATGGGGTTTTAAATAACAACTTGGTAATAATGCTAAGTTTGACAGAAAAACTCTGAACTGATGGAGACAGTAAATTGTCGAATGATGTATTAACTACTTTGACAAATACCCATGACTTCATCCAATAAGACAACATCGCATCTTACTTTTCTGCAGAACGGTTGCTTTGCTGATTTTCTGGGCTCCCACTGCGAATTCAGACTGCTGCTGACAGGTTGGAACTATTGCCTGGAGGTCATCATAACCTTTCTAAAGTTTTTTTTTCAAAAGAAAGTCATAGATATCAAGTATAAAAAAATACACAACTCAAAACTTCAAGTAGGTCGCAGAGATCAACTGCAACGTACTGTAGCTTTACCTTGATAGCGTCCCTACGCTTCTGCTCAGCCTGGGAGTGCGCTTGTCTCCGTCGATCTTTATACGAGTCCTTATATGACGGCTCGTGTCTGTAGTCACTATCTTCATCATCTGTTCAAAAACATATTAAATCTCAGATCAGATAAAGCTATGGATTTTCACAGCCTAGTGTAATGGTGGGGAACTTTAGGCTGTTTCTGAATATCATCTGGAAACAACTGTGCAAAGGTGGTATTAATTATCAAATTCAGGAACCTGTGGATGGTGGGAGGGTCGACTTTCTTCAAAATACATTACATCTACTTTGTGGACACCAAAAGATGTTCTGAATCAAACAAACACAAGGTAAACTTCAAGGACTGTGTTTCCTAATAACTTCTGATAAATGTGTGTTTCAATTTCTGAAAATGTTATTTATGTCATTTATTTTATTTTTAAATGCACATGGATAGCCCTGGATTCTGTGCAAAGTCCTGCACATCCTATGCAATGGACAATGACTCCAAAGAGATTATCTCTATGGTGACAGTGGACAAACAAGAACAATGCTGAACAGCGTCATCATGGAGAAGGAAGTGTTCAACAGGTCTTTCGACATACTCCATCATCGCACTGCAAATCAGAGTGAAATATGTACCAAATGTAAATTTACTGAAAAAAGTAAACAGGTTTTGAGGTTTGTTATTTGTCCAGTTCTCTTTTTATCAATGTTTTAAGTTATGTTAACCAATCAATCAAATTTTGTTTGTATAGCCCATATTCACAAATCACAATTTGTCTCATAGGGCTTTAACAAGGTGTAACATCCTCTGCCCTTAACCCTCAACAAGAATAAGGAAAAACTACTAAAAAACCCTTTTAACAGGGTAAAAAGAACGTAGAAACCTCAGAGAGAGCCACATGTGAGGGATCCCTCTCCCAGGACGTGCTGCAGATGTCTGTATCACATTACATCTGTCTCTGTTACATCTGTTTTGTTCATTATTCATACAATGAAGCCACTTGAGTAGATACAGTCCTGGGCTGGCTCTCAGTATGAAGTGTGTGCCTCTGCCCGTGCTCGTCTGATGGGAGAGGCTAAAGAAAAAGAGACCTTCCATCTCAAAATATTAGTATTCACTGTCCTACTTAGGAGACTAAACAATCAACTACGTTTCCAGCGATCTCACCTACTGCAGCTTTGAATGGCATACTGACAAATGCTGAAATTGGTTTTCATAATAATAATAATAACAATATTTTTTTTTGTTTTCTGACAGCAAGCTCTTTAGTTTCCCAGACACAAGGGGAATTATCTTGACAACAATGGACCAGCAATGAGTAGCAGAACAGGTTTTTCCTTTCATTAGTAGCAGGAAGCAAAGTGAAAGAAAGCAGGCTCAGAGTCCATTTTACAATAGTAATTATACCATCGGTAAATGGTCTGTATTTATATATTGCTTTTCTAGTCGAGTAGAGTTTCTTGCCATTCACCCATTCACATCTATGGGCACTTTTTCTATGACAGAATCATCATCAAATAAGAAAAAAATATATTTTAAGAAATAATCTTTTTTTATATTACACAGTACACACATTTTAGAGAAACCATTCAGTGTGAGGTGTTGGCAAACAAACGTTTACATCACAATCTTGATGTAGCACAAATTCTCTATTGAACCACAATGAAAAATCGCTGCTGTTACAACCACATTACCTGTGTTTGGTACTGAAGAGGCACTTGTCGAGCCAATGCTGTTGGCCCTGGACACCACGGTACCCTTTCTGGCTGTTTCAGTGAAGAAACCTACAAAGCAAGACAGCAACCAAATAAAAAGACCAGAACTAGATTGACCAAATAATCTCAAAACAGCAGAAACACAAGGTCACAGTAACAGTTCAAATATCGAATAATATGTCAAAATACAGGATATAAAACAGACTGAACACTCACTGTGGTCAAAGCCACCGTCGCTGAAGGCACTGTCTGTCTGCTGCGCCATCACCAGATAACAGAAGATGGAAAAAAGGGAGAATTGAGGCTGAGAGGCTGGAACCACGAGAGGAGAATTGTGCTGCCCTAAATTCACTGACAATAAACCAGTAGCTAGCTGGTCTGATGAACTGACTAAACCCCCAACTGAGCATTGCCCTGATTTGTACAGATCAAGTATGCAGGGGGAAAAGAGCTGGACCAAATAACAACTTCAATCACAGGTGCAATGTTTGATCTAGGGCATCAAAACACAATAATAACTGCAATTTGTGGTCTCTAAAGATAGGAAGAGTTTCCATCAATGCTACCAGGGGGTACAACACAATGCGTTTAATTATTGTATCACTTATTTCTGCTAAATGACAGGGACTAAAGGTTTCACTCTCTCAAAATCACACGAGAACTATACCAAAAGAAACCTGTATTAAATGTTACCCTTTAAAATAGACTTTGTAAGATAAGATCAACAGCTTTGTTAATGTTTCTTTATTTTAACATATTTCTGTTAATCAGATCGAACAGATATAATGGACAGACATCACTTTGTGGAAAGCTTCAATCAATACTTATGATACCAAGTCATCTCCTAATTACAAATGAATGCATTTCTGAAGCTACATCAGTGTTTCAAACAAGTTGAATTTGCAGTCAGCGCTGACTTTTTACAGCCAACTACACTACATGCTACATTACATGCAATAAATCTGCACTTTCATATGGTTTCCAACGTTAGGTACAGTTTCCTTCAATGCTTTCAGGTGTAAGGGTTAGGGTTAAGGGTTGTATTTCATTTGGAAATTAAATCTATTTTCACTTGTTTAACAAGGACTAAAAGGTTTCACTTTCTCCATTTAGATGTGACAGCTAAACCATATCATTCTCTAAAAGAGTTTGTAAGATAATAAATAATAAAGCTGTTGATTTCATTTCATATCACAAACGTGTAGATTCACATGATCACTTAGAATAGACATATGTGAGACAACTGCTTTTTTAAATTTTAACTGTTATGATCAGATACCACAGATCTATATATATATATATATATATGCATGATCTTGTGGAACGCTCCAGACAATATTTATAAAACCAAGTCGTCTACCAATAACAAATAAAAACATTTCTGAGTCTACATCAGTGTTGAATTTGCTGTGAGCACTAACTAATCAAGCTAAATAACAACTCTACGTGTTGCTATGCTTCTTCAATAAATCTGCATCCCACAGGAACTGTTAAAATGAGGAAACAATATGAAAACAATGATCATCTTCGCAGTCCGTGTGTTCGGTAAACGGAGACATGTCCCCCCCCGAACACATGAGCTGTAAATGGACCAGACGAGTCCCCCTCTCAGGGCGTTTTGTTTACTTTGACTAGCTAGCTACACGCTAACAGCTTCACAACAAGCTAGCGCTAGCCGTGGAGCTAACGCAGCTCTGCCCCTGAAACAAACGTCAATTTTCAGGCAAAACAGCCGTTGTCACTTGTCGCTGTTGTCACACAACAGTCGTACGAGTCATGTCGACAGAAAGTGACGATGGACAGAAAGGAACGTGTCTTACTCTCCAGTGGTCTTCAGGAGACGCGGTCGGGTCCGTCATCTTTATAGTGCTACATTACCGATAGCCCTGCTGCCTTCCAGTGCACCTCGTAAATTCCAGTTTCTCACACTTGGGAAAGTTTGAGAAAAGGGAACTCCTCTCTGTGATGAGCGAAATATTTACATCCTTTACTTAAGTTAAGCCACCAATCCAACAAGGACTAAAAATACCAATTTGTTTTTAATAAGGCTGGGTAATAAAATAATAAAAAATAATAATTTAAATATAATTTAATATATGCCAAAAGTTCCATATACATTGATATAATGCTTATGGATTGTATAAGCGCAGTGAGGAGGTGCAACACATGCTTGGCTTTAATGTTTCACCTCTGATCTAAGATAAGATGAGATAAGATAAGATAAGATAAGATAAGATAAGATAAGATGAGATGAGATGATACATTGACTGTTAGAAGTGTACAGATGGGTATGGTATACAATATAGATATGACCATACACATATATACGAATGGATATAATTTCACCGTAGTATACTATATATAATATACTGGATATAATATAAAGAGTTTAAAATCCCAACCTTCGCTCAGGAGCAAAAGGCTTTAAACTTGTAAGAAATGTATTTATTTATTATGACACTTGTTGATCAACTGAACTGAGAAAATTTGGTCTCGATTACATTTTGGGGCGATTCACCCAGTCCTAATTTTTCCTTATCCATTCATCTGCCAATAATTTTTTGATTGATTGATGCAAGTTTAGTCTATGAAATAACAGGAGAAAATGTCTAAAAATAGTTTCTGTGATGTGTCACTTAAAAGTCAGATATTTCATGAAGGTCATATATAACTAGTAAAAGTTTCTATTTATGAGTGTACATCTTCCCAATTTTTCTCGCATCATCCATGTCCACAGGCCTGATTTAAAACACCTTGAATGCAATATACTCGAGGCCACAAATGCAAGAGCCCTACATGCAGTACTAGGCTTACAACACAGAGGGGCGCTGTCAGGCAATCATCTCCACCCTGTCACTGTGCTTCTACACCTGATCTGACTGCCACAAACGTGCTGGCCTCACTTGAAGGGAAATGGCCTAAACAAATGTGACCCCAGGTCCATGTAAAATAACCCGGCTTCAGTGGAATGAATGGATCCAGTGTGATGCAGGTGGACTCATGGTAAAGAGACGGGAAGTTTCCTGTGCTTCATTTTATATCTGCATCTGCTTGATTAGCATGTGTCAAGCCTCTTTCTGCTTTGTTTCACTCCTAATGTACCCGATCATCATCATCATCATCACCATGATCATCATCCACCTACTGCGTGCAAAGGACGCCTAACAGTTAAAATGTTAGGTGCACCCTGTCCTCCACCCCAGGTTCGGTTGCTGTCATGCACAGGAAGTCACTCTTCTGCTTTTGCGCTTCTGCGGTTTCTGTCTGTGTCACTTAGTGTGTCACAGTCCACACTCCTTCCTCTCACACATGCAGCCCTCTCACCAGAGCAGCTCTCTGGCAAGTAGCGTAGAGAACAAGTGAGTAGAGATATTGGTGGGTCTTTGCTTGTTACCCTCTTCTCAATAGTAGACAGAGTGACAGGTTGATGAGAGGATAGACATGAGGACGAAGCACCTTCTCTCATCTCCCACCCTGTCCTCAAGACCAACGAGGAGGCAGTAGGCCAGCGGCTGGATGTTCTTCTCACTCAAGACCCAAGGACTTGGTTTGTTTTAGGCCTGCTTGTTCGAGTAACTTGGAGTGACCACTTATTTTTGTTGTGGAATTCACTGATTTCTCAGGGGAAGGGTTTGCGTAAAGCTTTCCCACTGGATTACTTTTGGAGATTAGTGATGGGGAATGCGGCCACAGGGGCCTTGGAGCAGGAACAGGCTGAGGGCTATGAGGCCAGGAACTCAGTCGGGGCAGCTTCAGGGATGAGTGACCCCGTGCCAACTTTGCAGAAGAAGCAGCCGGCTCCCCCCAAACTTCCAATGCCCCCAGAGGAGGAGCTGGAGGAGCGCTTCAACGTGGTGCTGGTGAGTGTGGCTGCATGGGAGACACGAGGGCGCACGCAAAAACACAGAGGTTATGCACTTTGTGTGTTACCAATGCCGGCTTGGGTTTGAAGTAGAGGCTGGGAGAATTAAGCGGGGGGCACAGAAATAACAATACACATCCAATTTGCTTTCTGTAATTTAAAGTTGTTAAAGTAGCGAGTGTTTGGAGACCTGTTTGTAACATTTACGCTCCCTGACTCATTGGTGCTGCCCAAAAACAATTCAATTTTAAATGAATACAGACTAAATATGATGTCTGCCTTTTCTCATTTGTTGTCTCAATCTTTTAGAACATCTGAATCTAGAGTCCCATTTTCTGGTGGGTACAGGGAGACAAAGTTTTCGACACGACTGTCCTTGGTTGTTTGTTTTAAGGATGTCAGAGCAGGAACAGAGTGATCGGTGAATGCACAGGCAGCTGGGCATAAAGGGGAAGTTGAGCAACACATAAACATGAGTGAGAGCATAAGACCGGAAAGCAACTGTTTCACCACCCTTTCAACAGTCTTACAACAAGTAGGAAAACATAGAGCCTCACAACACGTACCTTGAAGTATTCGAGACATCATAAAGCACAAGGCAGCAAAACAGTGATTAAGTCGGAGGGAGAGTGAAGCACGTAAATCTTTGATTATTTTTTATGTATTTAATTTATTACAGAAGAATTCCACTCAAGGTGAAGATCTGGTTTTTATGTGTTTATGTTCCAAAAGTGAGCTTAAGAGCAACAGGACTATAAACTGTGAGTTCGTGTTGACCCAGTGCAGCAGTGAAACATCAATACAGAGTTGGACTCAGCCGGTCTTTACACTCTGCCTCAGCTTTGACTCCTTAATGAGCTTCAATGACCCCACGGCTGCGGCTCTGCTCTCTGCTCACATGTGGAAACATCAACACCAGAACATTCAATCTCATTTTTTATGACGCTGCATAAAAGTGTTGCATCACGGAGTATTGAAGGGTCAAGTTCGAATGTTTTTCCAGATCAGAGCTTGAACTGTCCTCGAGTGAAGCACAAATGAACAGACTAGCAACAGCATGTTTCTTAGGTTAACCGAGAAATTGGTTTGTCATTTTTCCAGGAAACAAACATGGCTCTTCTTCTTGTGACATGTGTGGTTTTTATTGGAACTAAAATGAAAAAAAGACATGTATCTGTTATAGACTTAAAAATGACCTGAAAAGACATCACACATTACCCAGGAAGTTATCAAGGAGAGTAACAATAAGAACTGACAATAGTACGCATGCGCACATTATACACAAACAGTGTCTTTATTTTAAAATGTATGTATGATTATTTCACATAAGTTGACTTCTCCTGGAAATACATATTGTGACATGAGTAATGTGGCTTCAGGGCAAACCGGTTTACTTGCCACGAGAGTATGATGTCACTTCCTCTTTTTTGGCAAAATATGTTATTCTGTGGTTTTCTTAATAGAGAGAATGTTTTGTTTTTAAGTTGTAGAATTCAGCAGTTAAAGTACACATAACTATCTCTACAAGAAAATGAGAAATGGCCTCTCGTCTTCATTTGAGCGAACTTATGCAAAGAGGGAGCCTTTCTCACTTTGCTTACTCGGTGTTGTATCATGAAACCCAAAGTGTGACCCCTCCCCTGCCCCGCCAAGGATGAAGCTCTCAGCTCTCAGCTCCTCAGCAGAAAAGCAACAAGCTGTTTCCTTTATCACCTCCTAAAAAAAAAACCGCAAACCACCGCCTCTATCTGCACACTGGGAACATTAAGGTTAACACATCACCACAACACATTAAGGTTAACACATCACCTGAGGAATTTATTTCACAGTGGAGCCATTTCTCAAGTTTAAACTGAGACAGGTCCATGTGTGTCCATCCAAGTGTTCCCACCAATCAGAAATGTTCAGCGCTGCAAGACCCATCCCCTGAACTTCTTTTTTTACCCAGATTACACCCTGGGCCCTGCGTTGGAAACAGAAAGAGTTCTTGCAAAACTTCCTATTGTCCAATGGGAAAGTTACTGCAGTCAAAACGCAGCTTTTGTTTTCACAGATCCCCTGGCAGTGTGACCCCCCCAGGGGTCTGCGGACCCCCATTTGAGAACCACATCAAACCATTTAGTTCTTAAGCCATTTGTGGGTAATAACCTTTTTATTCCAGGAGTCAAACAGTTTACTGTAAGTTGAAGGTAACAGCTCAAATGGAAACTGTGAGGTTACTAACGTGCCACCTCCTTAGATGTTGAGCAGAAAAGAGCTGTGTGTGTGTGTGTGTGTGTGTGTGTGTGTGTGTGTGTGTGTGTGTGTGTGTGTGTGTGTGTGTGTGTGTGTGTGATGGGTGATGGGTGGGGTTCTTCAAAACCCTCCATACAGTTGAGAATACTGTTCTAAGGTGAAGATAATAGTTTAATCTCAAGTTAAGAGTCTATATAAGCAACTGCAATAGTCAATATTTAAACTTTGGTTTCATTCCTTTTTTATTAATATCAATCAATAAATATAACTGGTTCTAAGTGGTGTTGCCCTTTCAAAATTTTATACACATGCTTTTATTTAATCTTTATTAAAGGTTGTATTCCAGGATCAAATTTGACATTTGATCATTACACACACAAAGGCTCTAATATTAGTTGAGTATTTCTTTGTCATTATATTCTGACGTACATGGTACCCACTGGCAACCATCAACACACTCATGTAAACACTTAGTCATCCGTACTTCCGGTGGATGCTGAACGCCCTTTTGTTTTACACTGAAACTGCAGTTGTGGTTATTTGAAGACTTTAATATCGTTGCATAAGCAGGAAGGATGAAGAAAATACCACAGGGGTCGTTAGATTAGTTTTAGTTTGACGAATACTAAATATGAAATATGTGATATACTTTTACTCAGAATCATATAAAGTACGCCAACATTTTACTCAACAAATAAAAACACAAATGCGCTCAAGTAAAAGTTCAAGTACCGCGTCAACTTTTTCTACTTGCTTTTGAATATAGTAAGTGTATTCTGTTCCCTAATGCAAAGGTCTACTACACCAATATGGTCTCGGCCTCTGAATCCATTTCAGCTGCTTCTTCTTCACCAGTGATGATGCGGCTGCAGGAGGCGGGGTCTAGTGTTGCCTGCCTGCTCTGATTGGATCAGTAATACTGATTTAAATACATTTTTTATACGATTTGAACATATACTGCAATGGGGTAGAAATGACAGATTATTGCTCATTTATTAATTAGAGTAAAAGTGAGAAGTACCCGAAAATGAAGTTGAAGTACTTCAGATTCCTTATAGGTTGAAACTGTCCCTTCTTTCTCTTTCTCTCTCAGAGCTACATGAACCTGCCTCCAGATAAACAGCAGCTACTGAGTCAATATGACAATGAGAAGAAGTGGGAGTTGGTCTGCGATCAGGTAAGAATATTTTTGATGTGCTGATAAATGATAATGTGTTGGTTTCGGGAATCCAGGATCCTTGTACTGTGGCAGTGTTGATACAAAGTAGATAAACAGAGTGGATATGTGATAAAGAGCAGAGCGCAGCGAGAAAAGCGTGCAGCACAGTTTTGTGGTGGCAAGTGATAATGGTGACGTTGGCATGGAGACAGAGAGCGATTTGTTTCTCTTGTATACACAGAGCCAATAATAACTTTGCACCCACAAGTGTTTCCAGTCACTACCTGTCATGAATTTTGAGTTGTTGTTAAAACTCACTGTCAAAAGTGACTTTTTTCGCTCAGTTCTGTGTGAATATCTCTTTCTCAGGAGCGTTTCCAGGTGAAGAGTCCCCCGTCCACTTACCTGAACAAGATCAGGAGCTTCTACCAGGATCAAGGAGGGGTGTCCCGCAGGGTCAGAGTGAAGCATCATCCTCCTTTTTTCATGTCTGACACAGCTCTAGTTTTCCACAATGGTGTCTTAACTCTCACATGTTCTGCTTCTTTAGCTGAAGAAAAGGATCCAAGATGCTACTCAGGTTCTTAAAGATTTGGAGATTTCACTCCGCACCAATCACATTGGGTGAGTTTGTTGACTTTAGACGGATCCTACTTAATGTTTGTGACTATTTGATGTGACCTGAGTTTTAGTTTTACCCTGTTGCAACCTTTTAAAACTTGTTTAGAAAACTGCTATTGAAATAACATTTTATATGATGATGATGATGATGATGATGATGATGATTCATATTTTTATATTTATTATTATTATTATCCAAAAATATATATTTTTTTAAATTATTTTTAGATTTTTTTATCTTTATATGTCATCTTTTAGTTAAAATTTTGTATTTTTACACACCTTAGTACTTTGTAGTTTAGTCTTAGTTTTTAGTTTTATTATTTTATCTTAAAATAAACATTAAAGAGGAACATGAGCTACTGGTTTTATTTCTTGTGAATTAAACATTTAATTTGTAAAAGAAAGATTATTTTATTTCATTTTTCAAATGTTACATCGTCTTGCTTTAAATCCAATCTCAGTGCAGAATCTGAGATATGTAATTCGTTGTCTTTCACTCCTCAAGCTTTATTCTGCTTTGGGTCTTTTTGTGTAGATGGGCCGAAGAGTTTCTCAACGAGCAGAATAATGGTCTGGGTGTCCTGGTGGAGTATCTGTCTCATGCTCAAAGTGACGCCTCGTGAGTACCAGCAGGCTCAGAAATCTGATGGCGATAACATTTTTTACTTATCACCATTTATTTTGGGTTTCTATTCCTTTGTAGGTTCGAGGTGGACAGCGTTGAAAATGGCGGCACCCTGTCAGACAGAGGAAAGCCAGCAGAGAGGTCCATGGAAGATTTGACCAAGAGCTCCAGCATCTCCCATTCACATGGGATGACCAGAGCTGCCCGAGCGCTGACTGTGAGGTGAGAAGACTTCTTAGCTGTACACAGTTCTCGGCACTCACACATTTGTAAATATAGCCCACTTCACATCATGAATCTTATTAAAGAGGAACTCACAGCTCATACAGTTGTAATCCTGTGAGCATTCTAGCTGAAATCTGATTGGCCCCTGAAGTCCTGCCAGTAGTCTATTAAAAAAATAAATATTACAAATTTGTCTTAAAAAAGCAGCAATTATTAAAACTATATGGAATGCTGTGTAGCTATAGAGCTAACAGTAAACAAGGAATGACTTAAAAGTGCTCCCTCTGGAATCCGGAATTGTGCATGGATGTTGGACAAAAAGATGAGCTGAACTGTGTCAAACTGAACTTCATCTCTTCAGAGTCAGTTTGTTCAATAATACAAATCAAAAAAAAGTGACAGGCCTGATTGATTAAAAAACAGCAGAAGAATTTTACGTTTGTAAAATATGAAACAAACTTAACTAAATCAATATGTCTTTATACCACTTTATACGTTCCTCTTGAAACTGAGACAATCACAATCATAACACGACTTCCAAACTCTGGCGGAAGTCGTGTTATGATAACCTGTTTCTGCATGTTCTGTATCTAACTTCCAACTTTCTGCACGGACAGTAACGAGTGACAAATGATGTGTACATTTCTGATCCACAGAATAAGCTCCACTCTGGTGAACAAAATGCATAAAAAGTCCCATTCGTCCAACCAGAGAGATGATGTGCATGTGTGCATAATGTGCTTGCGAGCCATCATGAACTACCAGGTAGAGTCTAAACATACTTACTTACTTTACAAGAATTGGGAGTGGATTGGTATAATTCCACTTTTGCCACTTCTATTTCACTTGACACACATTTAACCTTTGTCATGTTCAGGCTAGATTTTCCTCTTTTTCTGCATCTTTAACCAAATCAGCTCTCTGTTCACTTCCCACTTCGTTTTCAGTCCGGTTTCAACCAGGTGATGACTCACCCGCGCTGTGTCAACGAGATCACCCTCAGTCTCAACAGCAGGAATCCCAGGTGAGTGCGTCTGTGTGTCGGGCAACGTGCGCGTCTAGTCTATCTCTGTATCCGGAGTTTTCAGCATCACTCTCTTGTGCCGTCACAGGACCAAAGCCCTCGTCCTGGAGCTGCTGGCGGCCGTGTGTCTCGTCAGAGGAGGACACGACATCATTCTCTCTGCTTTTGACAACTTCAAAGAGGTGAACAGACTTTTTATTTATCAGTAATATGACCTCACCCAGATATGTGGCCTCACTTGACTGTTGTTCATTTAGTCCGACCTTTTTGTTTCAAACTTCCCCTCTTGCGTTACTCACCCTGGAACTGACACAGTCTACTCCTCACGTGCACTGTGGTCATAATTTTAGCACAAGTAAAACAGTCATGCCTGTGTGTGTAATGCTAAATGCGAGTATGGTGCAGAGCTAAGAATGTAACGGTTGAAGTTGACTGATGAAGCTTAATAAAAATAACTTATTTGGCATGTATTGTCCCCTACTCCCCCCGTGTGGGCAACAATTAAAATGCATATTCAGATCAGTTTCTATCTTTTTCTCAGGTGAGCAAGGAGAGGAACCGCTTTGAGAAGCTGATGGAGTACTTCATCAATGACGACTGCAACATTGACTTCATGGTAGGTCTACACAGGTTATTTCCTGGCTGCTGAGTTGTAGGTGTAGCCGAGATTTAACTGTCTACTGTGTCCGTCTCCAGGTGGCGTGCATGCAGTTCATCAACATCGTGGTCCATTCGGTGGAGAACATGAACTTCCGTGTGCATCTACAGTACGAGTTCACCCACCTCGCATTGGACAAATATCTGGAAGTGAGTATTTATTAAAAGTGGTCAGTGTAACCTATGGTTTACCAACAAGAACAACGTGATTAAAGCTGCTGCAGGCGACATTTGTAGAACAACAATGTTATGCTGACTGTTACAACTCCGCTCATGAGGGATAGGGGAAGCTAAATAAAACCAGATGTTGTTTAAAGTAAAAGTTGTTTATTATGAAGATGAAAAGTACAGATGAATAATTTAACAAAAGGAGGGAAACAGGCCGAGAAATAAATAGAACAAAAAGAGGACTCTATAAAAGCAAAGTTGCAGATAACTTCCAAAAAAAGAGTGAAAGCAACACGACTAATGAAACCAAAACAGCCACCCCGGTTAACCCCAACTACAATAGTTAAATATATGGAGGCCGTGAGAATGACACAACCTGATCAGCACCAAACAGCAGTTAGAGACTAACTGGTAAACACTGTGGAGCATTTGGCAGCAAAAAAGCTGAATATGTCCCTCAGTAGCTGGTGGAGACCAAAAACCGAGCAAGAGGGTGAATTACTTGCATTTTATGATAACGTTGCTATGTAACACTTTGCCATGTCAGCATAAAAAGTGCTGATCACAAAATAGACAAATTACCAAATGTTAATCATTGGAAATGAACATGTCACCTGATGTGGTGTCCAGCCGATCAGTTGTGATGCCCATTCTTTTCTGTATTTAGTCCCTACATTTATACTGAGCAAATATTAGGTTGCTTTTCAGTCATTTTCATGTCAAATAAAATTCCAAATACAATATCTATGTTTTAAAACTCTATACAGCTTGGTTCATAAATATCTAATATATATGTCTGTAATTTTAATAACTTTTATACATTTGCTGAATATTAAAAGGTGATCAAATCCCATGTGTGTATAATAACAGGTGTAGTATCACTTTCTCATTAAAACTGCAGTTCAGTCTTTCTTCAAGATAAACTTTAAAGTTATGACCTGTACACAATATGAATTGTAACCTGTAAATATGTATATTATGACTGTAAACATGCACCAAATCTATTCTTAATGATACTTAATATAAGTTAGAGTGTATTCGTAAAATAAGTCACTCGTTAAATGTCTTTGTGCGTTAGAGTCTGAAGCAAACCGAGAGCGAGAAGCTGCAGGTCCAGATCCAGGCCTACCTGGACAACGTGTTGGATGTGGGCGCCCTGCTGGAGGACGCTGAGAGCAGAGGAGGGGTTCTGGAGCATGTGGACGAGCTGCAGGAACACAACGTCCAGGTCAGCAGCCAAATAATAAAACCAGAAGGACTTCAGACTCCTGATGTTGTGATGTTCAATTGATGTCGTTGTGCGTTGTGTTGCAGCTGAGTGCTCGGCTCCAGGAGATGGAGGATCAGACGACAGGGCGAGTACCTGAACTTGAGACGCAGCTCATGCAGGCGACCAAAGAGACCGAGCTGCTCAAAGTAAGTGCTGCTCACTGACATGAACAGTGTTTAATAAGATTCATTAGCCAACCAAAGCACAGCGATTAGTAATAATGAGTCCAAAAGTGTGGCAATTCACTTTATTTGAATAATCGTAATTTGAAAGGAAAAATAGAATCATCTTTAGCAGCATGCCCAGACTGAAATATTTCAATGGCTATTTGATGGATTAATGAATTTCGCTACATCCTTCAAGTCCAAGAGGACGAATGATCCCAGGAATTTTACTCTAGCGCCACCATCAGAGGGATTTTTTGTTTAAAATGAAATTTCTCATAGTATAGGATGCTATGAACTGTTGGTATTCCACCAGACAAGGTCATTATTTTTAGCAATATTCAAAAATTCTAAATACTATATGTAGTGTTTTGTGCTAATTAGTAAATGTTGACATGCCAACACACTCAACTATCAGATATTTATAATTTGCACATTATCTCTTATAAAGCCTGAAGACAGACTGTGTATTATATGCTCTTTGTGGAGTCGCAGTAAATTGTTTCTATCTTACAGGAAAGCCTGCGGGAGTCCTGTTCCCAGGTCAGTAGTCTGCAGCAGAGAGAAAGAGAGCGAGAGCTGGACCGCGAGAGGGAGAAAGACAGGGAGCGTCTGAGCTCCTCCGCCCCTCCGACCCTCTCAGAGCTGGAGCAGAAGATCCACGAGCTGCAGGAGAAGGGCCAGATCCGACTGGGGCGCAGCGCCTCAGGAGGTCTGGACATCCAGGTGGTGCCCGTCACTGTGGTCGAATACATCCAAGCCCCCGCCCAGATCTCAGTCACTCAGCCCAGTGACCTGAGCTCGGTCGACTCAGCCCGCCCAGTGTCCAGCCTCCCTTCCTCTCCACCACCACCACCACCACCTCCTCCCCCACCTGGTGCTGGACCACCACCCCCACCACCCCCACCTCCCCCACCTGGTGTTGGACCACCACCACCCCCGCCTCCGCCTCCCCCACCTGGTGCTGGACCACCACCCCCGCCTCCCCCACCTGGTTCCGGACCACCACCTCCACCTCCGCCACCTGGAGCTGGAGGCGCACCTCCGCCTCCCCCGGCTGGTGGTGGACCCCCGCCTCCTCCCGGAGCTCCAGACGCTCAATCTGGTAAGGGGTTTGGAGGAAGAATCTGAAAAGAAGCAGAAACCCTCCCGAGTTGGAAGCAAACGATCAGAAAAAGATCCCTGTTTAATCAGTTCTTCTCCTGTTTCCTCAGGGTTAAAGAGCAAGAAGCCCATTCAGACCAAGTGTAGAATGCCGCTATTAAACTGGCAGCCCTTAAAACCAAACCAGGTGTTGGGCACAGTCTTCAATGAAATAGATGATGAGCAGGTCTTAGAGGTAAGAAAAAGCGTCCTCCATTTTCCTTTTCCGCTCAACAGAATATCCCCAGATGCAATTTCAGTTTGATATGAGACAACTTGAAATGATTTCTCTGTCTCTTCTTGTGTCGACATCAGGAGCTGAACATGGATATGTTTGAGGACATGTTCAAGACTCGGGCCCAGGGTAATCCAACAGACTTGTCCAACGTGAAGAAGAAGGTGGTCCAGAAGGCCCCCAGCAAGACATCCTTGCTTGAGGTCAACAAGGCCAAGAATCTGGCAATCACGTTACGCAAGGGAGGAATGATTCCAGCCAAGATCTGCACCGCCATCGAGACGTACATTCCTCTTTTTGAAAATATCTTCATTAAACAGATTCATATCCTCTTCATCGCTCTTTCTCTTACACACTAGCTGAT
The DNA here is from genome assembly GCF_009819705.1 of Hippoglossus hippoglossus. Classification (NCBI taxonomy): domain Eukaryota; kingdom Metazoa; phylum Chordata; class Actinopteri; order Pleuronectiformes; family Pleuronectidae; genus Hippoglossus; species Hippoglossus hippoglossus. The sequence goes on along the minus strand of NC_047158.1, from coordinate 8,046,677 downwards.
GTGGTACTACTGTTTTGCACAGGTACGACCAGCAGGCTTTGTCCATAGACTTCCTGGAATTGCTCGAGCACTTCATACCGTCAGACTTTGAGATGAAGCTGCTGGTTAACTACGAGAAGGACGGCCGCCCGCTGGAGGAACTGGCCAACGAGGACCAGTTTATGTTGCGCTTTGGGAAGATTCCTCGTCTGAGCCAGCGGATAAAAACCCTCACATTCATGGGCAATTTCCCGGACACTGTCAAGCGCCTGCAGCCGGTAGGTTTGTCAAAAGTGCTGCGGCTTGGGTTAGAAGTGACTTGAGATTTTAACCAGATGTGTTGATTTTTTTTTCTTTTTCTTTTTCGTCCACAGCAACTATACTCCATCATTTCTGCATCCATGTCCATCAAGTCTTCATTGAAGCTGAAAAAGATTTTAGAGGTAAGTAAAAGACGTATGTACTGATGTGGTTTCCAAATGTGCGGGGTTTGAATAAGTCATCTCATGTGTTTCCCCCTCAGATCGTCCTCGCCTTCGGTAACTATATGAACAGCAGTAAGAGAGGTGCGGTGTACGGTTTTCGGCTGCAGAGTCTGGACCTTGTGAGTAGATTTTGTCCGTAGATCTACTTTTTCATTTCAAGATAACCTTGACAACCAACATTTTCAATAATGTCCTTTTCAGCTGTTGGAGACCAAGTCGACTGACCGCTCACAGACGCTGCTGCATTTCATCACCAACATCATCCAGGATAAATACCCCGACTTGATCAACTTCCACACCGAGCTACACTTTGTGGACAAGGCAGCGCTTGGTACACGAAGACCCACTCAGGTTATGGAGCTTGTTTTATACAGAAAATCAGCAAAGGTGCTAAACTTATTCCTCTTTCTCTGCCAGTGTCCCTGGACGGCATTCTTCAGGACATCCGCTCGTTAGAACGAGGAATGGAGATGACCAAAAAGGAGTTCCTGGTGCAGGATGACAGCCCTGTGTTGAAGGAATTCATCAAGACAAACTGTGAGCAGCTGGAGTCTTTAATCAAAGACAGCAAGAGAGCACAGGTTAGCCCGCAGCTCGAAATCAAACTTGCACACAACCCTGAACAGCATCTTATCACATGCTCACACACATGCATTCTCTCCAGGATTCTTACGGCTCTGTGGTGGAGTATTTCGGAGAGAACCCCAAAACCACGCAGCCCTCCATGTTTTTCCCGACGTTCGTACGTCTCATAAAAGCCTACAAGGTGAGCACGTGGGGCGGGTTTGTGATTTTTATCCAACGTGGTGTGATGGAAATTTGAAATTGAATCGGTTTTGCCTCTGGATTAAACACAGAAAGCGCAGCAAGATATTCAGCAGCAAAAAAAGAAAATGGAGACTGAGAGCATTGAGGAAAAAGAGTCGTCATCTCCGAACAAAGCCGGGATGCAAAAGGTAAGAGATTTGAGGATCAGTGTTGAAGAATTATGCATCATAAGTTTGAAACTGTAATGTTTTAATATAATATATTTTTCCCCAGGGGCCTATGATGCCCAAGATGGACCTGATAGCAGAGCTGAAGAAAAGGCAGGTGAAGCCGCAGGTACGCGAGGGGAAGGACGGCGCTCTGGAAGACATCATCACAGGTACGTTATATTTCAATATGGCATGTGCTGCATGTTTCGATATTTAAACCTAAAGGTGAATCTCAATGCGCTTTTCCTCACTCTGCCTCAGATTTGAGAAACACACCATACAGGCGGACAGATGTTCGACGCCCAACGCAGCGTCAGGACACTTGAGCCAAGTCGGATGTAAGCCTATTTGATTTTTAGGAAATGTACCTGGAATCCCAGTCAAGCATACAGACAAAATAACAATGTTTTAACAGTTCTGTATATACATATATATCAAAATTGCATCATGTATTTTGACCATTGTTCTGTAAATAGAGTTATGTTGGAACTTTTTGATATTTTTAGTGCAGCAGTCTGATTTCAAAATCTTCCTGTGATGTTTCCTGTCTAACGAAAAATCCATGACTGTATTTTAAAATAAAACTTGTGTTAACCATGATTCTGTATTTGGATATTTTCATCTGCAACATCCAGTTTGCATTAGCATTCTCTAATGCTAAAGATGCAATCATTTCTAACGCAAACTCAGACGTCACCACTGTACAAGAGAGCTGCATTTTAAAGTGTTCTGCATATATACTTTTATTAAATATATGAGCAAAATAGCATCTTGTATTTTTGCCAATTCTTTAGAGAATTGGTTCTGTAAATAAAAATATAAATGCAACAGTCAGTGTCCTTGTTTCCACATCTTGCTTAAAAACCACTGACCACTGATTCTGTATTGGCATTTTCTCAAATGCAACATCCACAGTTTATGGCTACAGTGTAAAGCAAACTCTGTACAAAAGAGATGCACTTTAGTGTTCTGCATATACAGTTATATCAAAATATATAATTAGCAAAATGACATCGTGTATTTCTGGCAATATTTTAGTGTATTTGTTCTGTAAATAGAGTTGGAACTATTTGATATTTTAATGCAACAGCAAATGAATTGATTCCAATCTTACTCGAAAAAACGAAATATTTGTGATGCCTCATATCTTTCTAAATAAAAAGAACATTGTGACTTTATTTCAAAATAAAACGTGTTTAAATTGCTGATACTGTATTTGTATTTTCTCATATGCGGCGGTTAGCACTTTACCTCAAAGCGAGAAGGTTCCCGGTTCGAATCCCGGTTTTGCTGAAGTCTTTTTGTGTGGATTTCTTCCCACAGTCCATAGACATGCAGATACGGGTTAGGTTAATTGGAGACTCTGAATTGACCATAGGTGTGTGAATGGAGACCTGGGTGTATCCCACCTCTCATTCAATGTCAGCTGGGGATAAGCAGCCCCCCCACGACCCTCAAATGTATAAGTGGTATAGATTATGGACGTATGGAAGGAACATATGCAACATCCAGTTTGTATCCACATGTTCTGATGCCGAAGATGCGATCGTTTCTTAAGTCAGTGTAAAGCAAACTCCGATGCCAGCACTGTACAAGAGAGCTGCACTTTATTGGACACACAATCACAGCAAGTTATGTACAAAAGAAGGCAGGTTCAACTGCCCGCCGTCTTCTCACAGGAAAAACACACACATCTCACAGAATATCATGGCATCCACACTGATAAATTAGTATCTCCAGTATCAGTAGGCTTTTGAATTCATATATCATTATATTATAGATCTATTTTCTGTGTTATTCTTGTTCTTATATCACACTACTCTACAAATGGGAGAATCACTCTGTGGAAAGAGTTCACCAACGCTGGTGAACGTCTCTGGTTGGGGTGCGTTCAAGCTTTTCAACCTCTTAAGACATTCAGCACTCTATCTTCATCGTCGTCGTCGTCGTCATCATCATCACCACCACCACCACATAACATCACAGTAAGACTGAACATGCCTGCGTCACAGATACCAGAATAATGTCTTCATTCTTCATGTTTGTAAACCTCTAACATAGACAACCACTTTCCTCTTCCTCTTGTTCTCATTTCTTTTTGAGAAAACATGGAGACAACATTTTTTCAACTGCACCGTGCGATTGCTTGAAACTATACATGCATTGTTTTGTATATAACTTTGTACCCATCGTCATAGTTTATTCATAAAACATCTTCTTTTGGACATAACAATTTGTTGAACTCGCTAGGAATGACTCGGCCTATTTACAAGTCAATTTTGTTTTTCTCTGCTTTTTCGATGCCAAGATTTTGGAACATCCACACATTCATGTAAAAACCTCATTTACATACTATAGAATGTAGGTTCATTATATATATATAAAAAAAAAAAAATACAATGGCAAAGGAAGAGATAAAACGTCACGTAATTCCCTTTTTGATCCGTCGTGGTGGTTTTTAAACAAAGCTTGTGTTTTCGCTCAACTGCTACTTAAAGCCACTTGGTGCAACAACTGGAGCAGAATAAGCGACGTCACCCACTCCCACCTGTTGTGATGATTCAGAGCGATTTGCCTCTGAACGCTTTCTGCACTGAGCATCCACACTGCTACTGTTCCTGTTCACATGCAAACATGACACGGAGGAAAATTAAAGCCTTTTTAACTCCCTAACGTCAAAGCAGCAAGGCTCTAAATGAAGCCTTCAGGCGAATTGACTCTTCTCTCACGGTAGTAGTGACAATATCTGACCATTTCCACCTTCACTAATGCCAGCCAAACCACAAACACAAGATGGGGTGGGAGAAAAGAAAACCACAGATACTCCAAATAAACCCCTCAAAATTAAAAGATAGTAGCAAAATAAGCCCCGAAGCACAGGCACTGGTCCAGCCACTGACACCTCAATGTTACCCTTCACATAAGGAGGCGAAGGTGCAGACGAGCTGGACAAGTGTTTTCAGGGACAGGCTTTTCATAAATGAAAATCACATTAAACTCAGTGTTCATAAAGAAAAGCCTAGAATAAAAAAAAAATGAACTTCAGTGTATATTACAGAGGCTAACTCTTATCTATACAGATATTTTTAAACAAATATAAAAATGTTCTGCATATGAATAAATAATCTCAGTGTGAAATGTTATTATCTCTTACAATGAGTTAAAAAAGAAAAAAAAACATCTGTACAAAATGGTCACTAATATATAAAACCGAAGAGATGATGACATTTTACAGTATATAATTTAATCTAGGCCTATATATATATCACACTTTTCTTCACAATTATAATATCATACACAAACATCGCACTTAGATATATTTATATATGTATATTTCGTCTAGGTTTGATTTCAAGTTTGCAATAGTTTTTCTGATTGCCAGGGGTCTCCACAACATGCCCTCTAAGCGTTCAGCCATGTTGAAATCACAGCAACACTTGTCTTGGAAAAAAAAAAATGAAATAAACAGAAATCATTCCAGAGGGCAACGTCACGCGAATCTCGGAGGGTTTCATCTCAGATGTCACTTAGGGAAAAGCGGCCGAGCATGAACACTTCCTCCCCAACGCTCTCCAGACGCCAATGCAGCAAATTCAACTCGGAAAAGTTATGGATTTGAGAGTGGAACAGCATGAGTAAGTGAATTTCTTTCATGTGACTTCACTCAATACGGAGCCCGGGGCTCGAACCTGCCTGGCAGAGCTGCAGAGCGCCCAGGGTGCGGCTTAATTCGCTGCGCTGAGGGATCGCAGTTTTGCACTTTGACAGATCTGAGGGAGTGTTTTGGTCACATGTCACCGCTGCAACCTGACACACTCTGCATTGCAAGTGCGGTTTCCTTTATGCTGCAGAAAAAAAAATGGGGGTAAGCCCTTTTTTTTTTGGCAGCCTCTTCTTTGGGTAAAAGTGTTATTCTGTCATTGCTGTCGATCTAATACTGTCACACAAGATCAACGTAGGACTTCTGGCAAGAACAAAATCTCAGAGGCACTGGGAAAACAGAAACACTGGTACAGGTCCTTCTAGAGAAAAACAGGCAGGGGTTTCCCAAAGGGTGAAAGCACTGTCTTGGTAAACTTGTAAGAGTGCTAATTACATATTGCACTGTTCATAACTGAGGCCCATCAAGCTTTGTCCAAGCGCGACCTCAACTGAGTGGTTTTTATCTCACGGATGCCCCACACCAAAGACAAAGCAAAGTGAAAGGGGCAGGGAATGAACAGCCGCTTAATGGCTCCCTCACTGTCAAACCCTTCCTCTCATCTCTTTGGGCCCTTCATGTCGCGAGCGCTCTCGATGGAGACGGCAGCTCAAAGCCGCCCTTATTAAAGTAGCCTTCCGACAAATGTCTCCAAACTAATCCTCTCTCCTCAAGCTGCCTACTCGTTGACATGAGCCCCTTTGCACATGTTTTAATCTCAATGCCACAAAGAATCGATTTCACACAGTCCAAAAAAAAAAATCACTTTGTCCACGACTGTCCGTTCAACCTCGGCACGAAGCGACAACACAGGGCAGGGAGCATCAAAGTGGTTCCTTGTGCAGGGGTCACGCTGACAGACCTTTGAGGTGCTTTAAACTTCTGTCGCTGAGGAACTCAGAGGGCCGGACATTCATAAATGTTTCGTGTCTGAACATGCAGGTAATAAAAACCAAACGAGGCCACGGAAACATCGGTTAAATCTAATGTACAGATGTACATGTTTTTTTAATGTGCGGGAATGTTTTTCTGTCTCTCGCCCTTGTGGCTTTGTGCTCGTTGTGATCAACCAGATGCACTAAGTGAAAATTAGGGTAAGAAATGTGTGTGAGAGGAAACTGTGCTTGATTTATATTTCTATATTCTCCTCTCAGACCCTTTCAGAGTCGTGCTGCATCTAGAGTTTCTAAATATGTGCTGATTTATCTTTCAAAGACTACCCAAGGGTTGAGATGATGTCAGGACTCATCAATTCACTAGAGTAAAGATACATTTTGTTCTTGTATAAAGAAGCTTCTTCAATAAGGTCTGCGAATTGAAAAATGTAAAAAAATTCAAAACAAAGGAGAAAACACAGCACATCCGATTCCTTGAAGGGGGAAATCATGTTCCATATTTTAACCAGAGTGCTCCTTTCAACAGATGAGACTTAAGATGAATCATCACCCAAAAATCCTGGAACAAAAATAGGGAAAAATATCAACTAGCAGAGTCTGTGCTTCTGCGAACAGCTTGGCTTTACACGTGCACGTGTGACAGAATGTGTGTGTGTGTGTTATCTGCAGCTGGATGTGCTTGAGTCTTTGGGATGGTTTGGTGATGTCAGGTGCTAAAAATGCCATAGCAACCTGTGAGATGCTACAGTGGGAACATCCTGATTGTCATAATTCACTAGCTCGTACACACACACACAGAGATTCAACATTTGTATATAACATCTGTATGAACATTTGTTTACATGATTTGCATTTTTCCCTTCTGTTTGCGTGTCTGTGCATGTTTGTTCCATTTTGAATAGACGTGTGCTATAATAGGACTGCTCCCTGCAGTGTGCTTTTGTAGGTATAGTGTTATTTCAATAAAATTTTCATAATTAATTCCTTACTTTCGCAGGGAATATCTGCATATAGATACCGTGTCATGAATTCCTTATGCAGACAGTGTTGTGTACACTTGCAACAAAGCGCAGGTCAAAGGTCAGGGACAGTCATGTAAACTCTTCACACAGTGTGTACAAACAGAGGGGAAAATGTAGCACCAGTTCAGAATGTAAAACACGTGTGATGCAAGAAAAGCCACAAGTGCCCTTTGAACGAATAACAGCTTAAAACCACAACCATCACCTCGATCTACTTTAGATTTTTTCTTCTTTTTTTTTCTGAGCGGGCTCACGTTCTGCTGTGATGCAGGTAAGTGAGAGTAATATTATCCAGAACACACACGACTACAGGACTCACTTTGTGATTATTGCATTCTATTTTCTATGATAAAAGTCACAGATATTATATATCTACTCCACTAACAACCCACTGAGTGAGGGTATATATGAGATCGGTGCTGTCAGTTAATTCATCCAGACCACATCAGCTTGTAGCAGGCAGCTGGTGGGAGGGGAGGGCCGTTCGTGCGCTCTTGAGCTGGGAAACTGGCAGTATGAGTGTATGGGAGAACTTCAGAGAAACTGTGGAGCCAGATCAGAGGGAGGAAACTTGTCCAGGAGGAAGATAGTGACTCCATTTACAGTATGGTAGTTCTTTCCATGGAAATATGATGACTCTGCAAACTGCAGACAAAATAAAAAAATCTTTAAAAATGGTTATGGTTCATGACGATGTTGAAATGCGTCCCCCTATGTCTTCATCCTCCTCTTCCTCACAGAGAGTTGCCGGGGGTGAGGTCCTTTTTCACAGGCTCGCTGCTAACCTCCTCCTCGTCGACGCTGCAGCTGTCAAGGCTACGACCGCTGGGCTTGAGAACCCCAGAGGGGAGGGTGAGGGAACTCAGAGGGGTGGGAGAGGAGGGAGACAGGGATGGAGTAGGGGTGGTGGGTGAGGGAGAGGAGGAAGGGGAGGCATCGGGAGTAGGGGAAGAGGACTGGCTGCTGGGAAGAGGCAGGGAGGAGGCTCGCTGCTCGCGCAGAAGCCGGTGATGACGGAGGGCGGAGGAGAGGAGCAGGGCCTCGGCGCTCAAGCCGGAGGCGGTCAGGCTTGCCAGCAGCGCCTTTGCTTGACTGGAGGAGGCTTTCAGGGACGGTAGCGCCCGCTCCTGGGGGTGCTTCCTCTGGCCAGGGGTTAACGCTGCTGAAGGAGAGGGCACTCGGCTTGAGAGAATGCCCGTTTTGATGCCAGAGATGTATGGTTCAATACTGCCGCTGGTTCTGTTGGTCCCCAAGGCCTTCAGGTAGAGCAGGGACACAGGAGACAGGAAGTGGGAGGGTCGGAATGTAAAGAGATGAGGTTTTTTTTAGGGATCAAAAGGGGAAATCATGAAAAATTAAAGTCTTACAAACAGTTGTGGCTGGGCACTGTCCCCTTCAGGCTCCTTCCCTTACCAGTACAGTCAAACATGCCCGTGCACGCATGCTTGCACAGACACACACTCGCACTCATCCACAAATGCACACAGACTGGGGTTCAGTGTCGATTTTAGAAAACACTTCAGATGTGAAGGGCGCTAATAAAGTAAAAAGGAGGCAGATGGAGATGTGCCGTCGGGGTGAACATGAGAAGAAGGAGACTGAAGAGGCCGGACACGGAGAGGTGGCTCACTGCTGCAGGGTCACGGTTTTGCAATGGGTGGGCGATCCAGGAGATGCAGGGCGAGGAGGCAGGGGTTTCACGCAGGGTGAAGGGTTGGGTGAGGTCGTGCCGCAGGAACAAGTGTCAAGAGGAGACAAGTAGTGTGGGGGGGGGGTAAAGGGTTGGAAGGGTGAGGGAGAGGTGGAAACAGAACAAGAGACAAACACAGGAGATCGTTATTCGGGTTGATATCAGCATGTGTGATGTGAGCCACGAGACAGACTGACATCTACACATGGTGACCAGACCTTTAAACACAACTTTTGTCATGAAGGCGGTCAACTGCAAACTACTCCGTTGGCCATCTTTATTTTGGCACTTGTTTTTAATGACTGTCCCTCATTAAAAAAAATGCAAAATACTCGGATGGACACACAGCACCTCCCCTTCAGTCCCTTCCATGTAATGCTGGAATCAGCCAGTAGGTAGCACTGTTCCGACATATGAAACTTGAGGGTAACACATCCACAGCATGTGTGTCTCTCTCTCTTCTACAGGTGGAGCTAAGTCGAATCTGACAGAAGCAGCGTGTATGTTTTTATGTTCCCGGGAACACAAAAAGCAAAATGTACGACAGGTTTAGAAAAGAGCGAGTCAATTTTACACGTAATGTTAAGGTTAAGTTTTACTGATGGTTTTTCATAAGCCGAAACAGGAAAAAGTTTATTTCTCTGCAATAAAAGTTTAAATAGTGTTTGTATGAGGGATAATGAGGATTATTCCTGTATGAGCGGAGAGCAGGTGTTCTATAGTCTAGACCGCGCTGCTGGGAGGTTTTCACCTGCTCTGTTGCGGTTCCAGAGCCCGTGCTGTGCCAACCATCCCCAGAGCTGCTCCTTCTGCTCGAGGAACCCCTCTCAAGCCCGGCCGACACGTTTATTCTGGTGTGTGGGTGCGGCAAAAAATGGCAGACGCCCTTCATCTCTCAGAGCTTCCTGCCAAAAAGTCTGCCTCGCAGGACAGGCTTTTCACAACCTTTACCTCATGCCCAGCACCTTTAATTAGGCCGCTTTGCCGCCAGAAGTAATAAGAGGCCAGACGGGAAAGTGAAATGGGGTTTGGTGGCGTGAAAGTGATTCACATTGTCGTGCCCTCCTTGATCTGTGCCAAAGCAAATGGGGAGAAATTGTGGTTTTGAACTGTCTGTTCCTATCCGGCACATTGATTTGAAGAATCCTCATGCCTGAAATGCTCTAATGCCTCTCAGTGAAGCTCCGGTGAACCGACAGTGCGGGCTCAGCGGCACAGAGCGCCATCAGAGAGGCTCTGTTTATTTTAACACCCGCAATTAACACAGACAGATACCATCAGAGTCCAATCTAACAACAAACCTGATACTCAGAACATCAACATTAATTAAAGGTATCCAGAGCTTCAGGATCCAGATCTGACACTACTCTGCTATTATTATTATTAGCATTATCGTTCCTACTACTATTAACTGGTGCTGCTATTATCAATAACACCATTACATCTGTAAGTATCATTATTTTCAATATGACGACCACTCGAATATGATGGTTACACAACTGTTCCTGGCCTCTCTCTCTCTCTCTCTCTCTCTCTCTCTCTCTCTCTCTCTCTCTCTCTCTCTCTCTCTCTCTCAATCTGCGGGTAAACCTGAGTCCAGAGCTACAGGATCTATTATTATTATTATAATAATTATTATTAATAATTATTATTATTACCACTTATATTATCTGGTGCCTCTTTAACATTATTAAACTTCATTAACAACACCATTACATCTATAATTATCATTATTATTATTTTCATTATAACAATCAGTCTGACAGAGCTTAATCGCTTACACAACTGCTCCTGGTCTCTCTCTCTCTCTCTCTCTCTCTCTCTTTGCCCTTTGAACTGGATTGAATGCTTCGATGATTGAGCCTCTTTATTCCACGCTGTTTTGAGAGGTATTTCATGGATCGTGGTCATGTGGTATAGCGGATGCTCCAATCAGCTGGACAACAGCCCAAGCATATTTTATCTTGATGAAACTATAAACTAAACAGAGGAACTTAAAATTGGCGAGGAGCTAAATCCAAAAAGTGGTGCCAGCGCATCTCATTTTATCCGACTACACAGGGTCCAGAGTGACGTCTTAAAAATGTTTAACTGTCCCTCCAGCTGGCTTTCACAACATGTTAGCAAGCACCAGCTGCCTTTCATTTATTGCTGCTGTCCCTCTGCAGATGCTGCCAGAGCCAGTAATTTTAAAGGAATTTATATATATTGAGATCAACTAATGTATTAGTTGGGGGTGGGACGACAACTGGGACCACATGCTCATTCCTTGAGATCGGATCCCCAGACAAAACACCCTAGAAATGTCAATTATCACTTGTTCAGAGGAGACAAAAGAGAACTGAAACACCAACAGGAGCTGGAAGGAGGGTGAAAGTTTGGGGTTACGTTTAGGGAGCAGTGTCCGGGGAAGGTTTAAGAGAAGAGTCACCTTTACCTTTAGCTGAGGGCCGAGTAGAGATGTCACCCACGGTGTGCATGTCTGATTGTCAGAACAACAGTATCAGTCAAAATGTGATCAGCATGGGTGAGTCTGAATGTATAATGTGGGTGAGGGGAAGTAACTGCCTCATTTTGGAATCATTTTTAAGGTTATAGCTCAATAATAAAAAACATAAATCCATCCGTGGATCCTGGAAAAACAGACGCTGGATGAAGGTGACTGATTGAACGTGACAGATTCTGCACAAATGTTTTCTTCAAAAATAACCGGCTTTTATTTTTAGTTGCAGAATGCATCACATCTTTTTTCTTAGTGGCAACAATTAGGATTCATCTTCAGAAAGGTCAGAAGTCTGAAGTCAGTGATGAGATAAATAATAAAAAGAAACTGTGGCTGAAGTGAACGTAGAGTTGGCGAAAGTTTCTAATTAGCTCTTAAAGGCTGTATGCAAATGAGCCAGCCGCCCGGATAATTTGATGAGATGAACTGCAGAAAATCAGCATGTTTTTCATGCTGAATTTAAAACTATTCAGGAGACAGATTTTGCTTCATCCATCTGTAAACAGAATTGTCAGAATCTGTGCTGTTCTCTTGGTTTGACATTGAAGGCGCCAGAAATCCCCCCCTACAAAAAAAAGAAGAAAAGATTTGACGCTATTACAAATGTAACAGCTTGTGGAAAACAACAACACAACACTGGATTCTCAGCATCGTGACTTCATTAAGGTTTCAACAGGGTTTCAAAAATATTTGTGCTGTTGTTTTCCACTGAGCCCGTGTTACTGGACTGGAGTTTTCACCTTTGCTTTATGAAAAGAGCTAAATTTCAAATAAATAAAGAAGACATTATAAAATAAATAATCACATGAATAAAATGTGTAAAAAAGTATTAAAAACAACAACTTGCTATATATAATTATTACACTGACTCACAACCACTTAGTTATTTAGGTGGCATAATTAAAAGCTATTTTCAGTGTCTGGGTTTATTTACAGCTAGATAGTAGATTCACAATAATTTTGACATTATTTTTATTCCAACTAACAGAAGATAAGTGGCTGAATCCGCTTAAGAGACAGGGGGATGTTATTAGCTGTGAGGCATAAAATAAAATGTACAAGCATAAAATATATAAGTATAAGTTTTATGGTGCAAAATAATATGAAATAATAACAGACCATTGAAAAAAAAGGGCTTTTAGAAACAAAAAAATATGTTATTAAATAAATGAATTCCATACATTAATATGTTAAGAATATCATTCAACACATAATTTTATGACAATAATAATATAATCAGTTTGAATGAATTAGTTGATTCCTCAAGTTTAATTTATATGCTTTACCGAGTTTATTCATGTGACTTTTTCTTCAATAGTGAACTTTGTGTTGCCCTGTACAAGTTTTAATTTTATATCTGCATAATGAGTAGTACTTGTATTGGTATTAAGAACAACACAACCACATTTGTTGGCAGCTGTATATTGAGAGAGCTCAGATTATCTGTCAAATGTCCTGTGCTTGTTTTTGTTCGACCAAAACCTCTGATGTTCTAATTGACAGTTTGATCTCTCAACAGCTCGCTGCACTCCAAACTTCAAAATGCCAAAAAAATCTCAGCTATTGGCACATTGGGAAGACAGCTCACTGTTGATTCTCTTGGTTTCGGTCAGTGTTGGGATTTGTCATGCAGTTGCAGTTATGTTCCCACCCCAAACGGCGTGGCATCGACTTCACACGCAAACAATTAGCTTTCGAGTGTCCACTCCCTTTGAGGACGGCGCTTTCACACAAGCGCCGTCTTTTCACTGTGACTGTTTTCAACAACTCCGATGACGAGGAGTGTTTGCCGTGTGCGACTGTCACACTACAATAACGGGATTAGTTTTACTCCCACAGGACAAGTGTGAGAATCCATTCTGCTTTCAAATCACAGGGAATAAAAGACTCTGACTGGGGGAGTGAAAAGGAGAAAGGGGCCGTGTGTGCAAATTGCAAAGTGCAGAAAGCGGAAGAAGGAAGTAGACATAAAGAAGAGGAAACGAGAGAAAGACTTAATGACGGAGAAAGATAACTGTCCACTTCATATTGAATAATCAGTGATTGCCACCGACTCGAGGGGCGATTATCACCCAGCGCTGCAGAGATTCCCTCCTATCTTCTCCCAGTCTGAGGCGATCAAAGCGTCATTATTCCCCCCATCTCTCAAATCTCTCTCCCTGTGCCCAACACATTTATGTCCCTGCAATCTCTAAAAAATGAATTTGTGTGGGAATGGTCTGTCACATTCTGAGCAGTATGGAGGTTTAGGTGCACTTCACTGCTCCTGTTATTTTTTAAATGATGTTGACATTAAGCCCCCCCCCTCTGCCCGGGCATGGTGCACATATCTTCCTTTGGCTTTACTGGACTGACATGCTTCAACAGTTCAATTTCCTGGGCCCTGGAGACCATCACCCATCCTTATGTCCACTCTTTTCCTACATTCAAGCACTAAAATGCTTGCAAATTAAACGTAAAAAAAAAAAGATGTCAGAGTCAGCTATCAGGCAAACGTATAAGAACACATTTTTATAAATTAATGTCTGACTTTCTGCCAGAAATTAAACACAATGTTCTGCATGGACGGGCTGATATCCTAATCACAAACAGGCCACGTTCAACATTTTTAAGTCCAATAAAACCAAATTCAAGACTTGCACCATTATCTTATGCCAATATATAATGCTAAATCAACGTGTTTGTGCTTTTTGATGGGTTTAGATCATTGACTGTATAAAGATGGTCAACGTGTCTCAACTTCTTGTTATTGAACAAAAATGAAGTCAAATTATTATTTTACATTATGTAATTATATATAAATTATATATAATATACTTATATATAAAGACTGTTTAGGTAATTGAAGCATCCACCTCTTCAGCCTGTTGATCTGTTCCTTCTGTTCCATTAGTGATAACCAACTGTTGCAATAATGTGATTTCACCATCAAAGAATTTACTATTTGAATTTATATTTACGACTGTAATTATGTTAATGTTCATTAATACCGTTTTTTATAGTATTAATTACTTAAGATGAATTAATTCAGTATTCATTTATAATTATTAAGAAATGTCAAGCTTGTGTCTTGGATATTACACATTATTAAAAATATTCTGATAATTGTGAGTTAAGGAGTTTGGTGGATTCGCATTTGTGCTTTTGTGCTAAAGAGACATGGTAAAGTCCTAATTATGTGTGTGAGATGCAGTGGGGTGGGTCGGCCATTCTGGAGGTTCAGATGCACACTTTGTTAAATGTCGAACGTTTTACTGAAGTTGTGTGGATATGACGAACAAGGTCATCAAACGCACCTTTTATATGGTATATGTGAAAAAAAATTGTAATATCGTTCCACAGCCAAAGAGCTCACCGTCCCATCTGTCTTGATTTATAACAGACATGGGTCATTACCTCTATTTGCCCCGATTGCAGACTGAGACCACATTGATATGAATTGTCTATATAATGATGATTATCTTCATTTTTGTGATTTTCCACACCCCTATTATGTGCAAGGTTTCTAGAAATAATGGCTCTGGCCTGGGCTGGGACTACCACAAAAGGCAACCGATAGTATCCAGAAAGTACCGCACTGTCCCATCTACACCCACTGGCCCAAAAAATGTTAAAGATGATACCTGCTGCTGGCCCTGGATCTTCAGGAAGTCCTCTCTTTTGCCGCCTTTAGTCTTGTCTGTGCTGTTCTGCTGCAGGTGCTTCAGCTTGGAGGTAGCTGAGGTGTGGAGAACTTTACCGACGCTGGAAACGTTCCCTCCCTGAGGAGAGGAGGAGAAAAAGTGTGAATCAGAGCGTGGCAACACAGTACATGGTAGTACATTTCATTTCTCCTCTTCAGCGGCTTTAGTTTATGCCAAACAAACACACAAACTCCTGATTGCCTGATTCCAGCAAGCGAGTCTCTCCCCTGAGACCAATGACGTCTTTCTGGGATCAGCCAATATAAAACTGAACTATCCACTTCACAGGGTTTCAGCATCTATCAGTAGAAAATGACAAAGTGAAGAATAGAGGAACGCAGCATCAAAACTGACATTGCGTAGCCTAGCCTCACCGCAGGATCTGCGAGGCAGCGTGCTTAATGATCTTTCCCGCTGAGTTACTCTGTCAACTGACTCTAATACGCACAAAAACAAACAGACATTCAGTCAACTTTTCATCCAGCTGTGCCTCCTCTGCACACAGATACATTAGCTGAAAGGAAAACTAATAAAAGATTAACTGTACTAGTCTCAAATTACTAGTTGTTCTTTGCTATGGTAATTCCTGTGCTACTTCCTTCCTCGCAGTCTTGATGTAATGTAGAATTTCAAAATATATATACGCTGTACTTAATCGTTGATGGATGAATCCTCATTCCACTGTCCTGATTAAAAACTGAACAGTAATGGGGCTTGAAAGTGGATCAGTTGTCAGTGTGAATTTGGCGAGTGCGCAAGTAAATGTCGAACAAGAGCGGGACGAGGGGTCATGTAGAAATGATGAACGTGGTTGAAGTTGGGGTGATGAAATAATGTGTCAAGACCCTGTAATCCTCATCCCTGCCTCGACATCAGAGGGCTGAAACGCACCATGACAGTGGGACTGTCAAGTGTTGCAGCCCTGCCCAGAGTGGGAGCAACAGGGGATACTACTACGCTGGCTGTCAGGACACCTCAGCAGAGTGGCAGCTGAGATGGCAATGCAATTTTGATTATCACCACTCTTTAGTTGAGTCACAGGCTGCTGGAGGTGAGTTGAAAGGAGGCTACTCGCAATGTCTGGTAATAGAGTTAAACATGTAGTCGGTAGATATTAACAAGAAGTGTATTGGAAGTGATTTGGGCTTTGGTGTAACAGACAAATGTTCTAATGAAGGTTTTACTAATGCTGGAGTCAAGACTTAAGAAGAAGTTGCTTGCAATATTTTCTTTACCTTTCTTTTAAGGAAGACATATCATACTTAATCAGATTCATAAGTTTGATTTGGGTTATTATCTGTAAAGGTTTACTTGCTCTAATGTTCAGAAAACACATTGGTTTTAGCTCCTGTCTCTTCAAGGCCCCCTCCCGATAAAGCCCACCCTGCTCTGATTGGCCAGCTCGTCCACTCTGTTATGATTGGCCAGCAGCTCTGATTCGTCAACAGCTTTCAGCACGTTTAGGAAAATTTGACCTCTGCTCTCTGACTTTGTTCGGAGGCATACCAGACTAGCTGCTACGTCTGCACCATGCCAGTGTGGGTTGCTGTGATGTCCCGTGACATCATAATGTCCCCGGACGTGATGGCTAGACTAGTGACAAATTGTTTCAGGAGTATTTTTAACTTTGCAGAACTTTTTCATTCACAAAAAACTGGAAAAGTATCATATGTCTCCTTTAAACCTTTTTGCAGTCTTTCCCTACAATGTTTTTCTGAGTTCTGGAAACACAAACCACCACGTAACTTTTGGTGCGTATAATTATGATGAAACGTAGTACATCAAATATGCATTTATGTTTGTTTATATACAGCACAACAGCAGTCCCACATACATAGTCCCATGCATAGAGGGAAAGACTTGAATTCAAGGCAAAACAATGAGAAGAACCTAGAGGAAGAAAAAGGAGGAAGAAAAAGAAGAAAATAGAAATGTTTGTATTATCTCTGGAACTTTTTTATTCCCTGTGTGGTGTAACAAAAGGTTAGAAACAAAAGGTTAGATAGGCAAAGTTTACAGGATGAAAAAAGTGCCAGGACAGATCACTGAAGAAACAATTAACAACTCCTCGGCCCAGCAGGACAACAGCTGCAGCACTAATCACAGCACAGACGAGAAGCGAGGAAGTCTGTTGTCTGTCCCTTCTGCATATTTTCAATTACAAACACAATTTGGGGTTGATTTAATCAGGGAGCAGACAGCAGAGGCTTCAAAGTCCCAACAACCACCCAGAGGGAATAAGTGAAGAGAGAAAATAGGGCATGCTGCTTTATAGCAGGAATCGGCACAGTAGGTGAGAGCAATAAACCTGGGTCGATGCTGCGTTCAAAGACATCGGCTTGGGTGGAACCGGAGGCCTCTTGGTCTCTGAGGACGGACTGCCGGTCGTCTGCGCTGGAGTTGTCTCAGCGTAGAGCTGCTCTGCAGAGGGATGGCCGCCGAGCTCTATCAAGGTGTTCTCCAGCTCTCGAATGGTCTCCTCCAAGCTGTCCAGCCTCTTGTAGGTGCTGCGTCGGACATCTTCTGTTGTTCTCATCCGACTGTTACTCGAGCCATTGGACTCAAGAGAACTGTTTACTAACCCCGGCTGTACCTCAGGAATCATCTCAGTTTCGGTGTTGTGAAGCGTCAGCCTCCTGTCCCCTGTCTCCATCCCTCTTTTCAGAGCCTCCACCAGAGAGCTCTGTCTGCCTGAACCAAGGGAAGATTTGACTCTGGGTTTGGGAACAGGCTTGGTTGACTCCAGAAGGGAATACAGCAGCGTGTAGGCCTCTCTGACTGTTTGTTCCTCCGTGAAGAGCACTAGGAGAGGTCGCTCTCCCAGCTGAACCTCAGAGACTTCTTTCGTCTGCGGTGAGATGGTCAGAGTCTTTATAACTTTTCCAGTAGTGTTGCTGAGCTCCTGGGCCTCAAGAGAAGACACCGCCCTCACCTCCAGCTCCATCAACAGCAGAGCGAGCTCCTGTTTTAACTCCATATCCCGTCCCCTGTCCTTTGAAATGTGCACCTTGTAGAGATGACCTATCAAATCTCGTGACGGACTCTCTTCCACAGAGCTGTTTGCTAAATCTCTGACGGGATCCTCCGAGCCTGTGGGCGAAGCTGTGTCTGTCAACACGATGTGAGGGACCGGAGACAAGAGACTTCCCTATAAATGAGGAAAGCACTTGAGCTTTAAAGTCAAACAAATTTAATTAGTTTTAGCTCCAACAAATTCGAGTGAGACTGACGAACACTGCACAATAAGACAAGCAAAAGGGGGGAAAGAGTGGAGCTAGTAATCTCATTGTGTGTTATGTGTTCCTCGATAATTTCCCATTAACGTAAAAGGCTGTTGCAAACAAAACAACATCAGCGACAATTGTAAACACGCTGCAGAGAACACACACTCTTGAAATGTGCGAGTAGGTTTGTGTGTGCAGGATTGGTTTCTCCCTGCACCGTGCAGGACTCTGCAGGTCTTCTGTCTATGGAGGGTTTTTAGTTCATCAACATAGACAGCTGTATTTCCAGCACAAGAAATTTGTGTGGGCGACCCGTCCAGCAACATAGAGCAGAGGAAAGAAGCTCAGTATATGGCAAGCGTGACACCAGTGACACCAAAATTAGCGGGTATACGTGGGTTTTTAAATAACACCTTTCTACTTGCCAATATAGGAATTCACATTTCTGGTTTTTTTTCACCAGGTGAGCCATGTTCGATGTCACGGACGTGCTGGAAACCACCGTGTCAGAAACCTCGCTGTCAAGCCCATTGTTGCATCTTGCACGATGGGAAGAAAATAATGCGGTTTCACATTGTTCACAAGTGCACAAACAATCGTGGCTCTTTACACACCGACGCCGAAGAGCAATGCGTGTCATAATGTCAAATACTGCCAAATAAAGAAGAAGATAATGAATTTAGCGCTTTCACTTAGTCATGTTTTCATCACTACTGAGTCACAGCCAATAATAACCTGTCTACTGCAGAGTCATTTAACCCCGAGAGTGAATGTCGATTGTTTCCAGTCTCCTTGCAGACAAAAGCCAGATGCTAACGAGTGTCAGTGGGTTTTTCTTTTTGGATTCCTCGTGGATGTACAAATACTCAAAGTACTGAAGTAAAAACACTATCAGGTCTCAAAACCAGCCACATTATGCAAATGAATTAATGCTAAATTGGAGTGAAAATCAGCCGCCGCTCTGATGTACTCTGTGCACAGGAAGAGAGACAGTGGTGAGCAATAACATCTGCTGTGTTAAATTGAGGTTGAAGAGATGAGAGCAGTGCATGAGCGGATGTGTGCAGAGGCTGAGCAGTGACTGGAGGTTCCTATGTGTGTTAGAAGAGGTTAAAAGAAACAGACTGAGGTTTAATCCAAAGCACCCAGGGTGTTACCTCGGTGCCCGGGACCTGAGAGGGCCACAGGTCCAGTCTGCGGGGGGGTACGCTTTTCCTGCTGTGAGGGCTCACAGGCAGGGGATGGGGAGGGGGCAGTGTGAGCCTGAGTGGGACTCTCTCAAACAGCTGGGGGCAGGAAATGGGAGGTTTAAAAGCTGTTATTATACATGATAAAAACACAACAGCCAAATTTCAGGCGGGCCATGTCACACACAGTCCAAGCAGCCGCCAGGGTCCATCTGTCTGGCTGTGATCTGTGAGCCCTGGGTGATGATGTGTGTGACTGAGCAGTATGTGATCTTTGGGCTCTCCCACCGCCACAGGGCAGGCGGACATACGGCACCTGCTGCTTGAACATGTGGTGATGCTGGTGAGCATATCTGCACACACATTGTGACAAATGTGTGCACGCTGAAAAGCCAGTGGCAGATTGTGGAAGTAACACAAATAATTACACAAAATAAAAGGAGTGCAGTTTTCCCCACCCATTGAACACTGGTTTGTCGAGGATGTGATCAACGTGCACGGGCAACGTATTCGTTTACCTCCAATTCTGCAGCAATTCTCTCCTCCTCCCCTTCCTCCTTGTCCCCGGAGGCCAGTGTGGGGGGTGTCGATGCAGGACGAGGGTTTTCAGACACGGTCCTCCGCAGTTTTATATGAGGCTTCTGGCCTTCAGTCTCTTCAGATTCAGACTTCTGTAATTATAAGAAACAAAGACTCCAAAAGTTACAACCTGAACATGTTACTGACAAGATCTAACGAGAACATTCATTAATTCGACAAATCAACAGCTCCCATTAGCTGGTCTCATATCTGTGGAAGCGTAGCTCTGAGAAAGATCCTGATAGCATTAAAAGGCTTTTCACTCCTACAGCAATATATTGCACATGTACTGAAAACGGTCAAATCTACCTTTATACTTTTTCCAACAATGAGGGGCTCTCCGATGCGGGTGATCAGACCTGGAGAGGTCGGGAAGCTCCGTCTCGGTGGTGGTGGAGGAGGAGACTTGGAGGGTTTCTCTGTGCGATATCGAGGCACCGTGAGCTCATCTGAAACAAGACGTAACACGGGCAAGTTGAGGAGGGAGCAACACTCACATACGTTTAGATATCAGATATATGGCATTTAAAATCATGTATAACTTTTGACTTCATTCTGAATGCAATGTGGAGGGAGTCAGTGCATTTATAAAAGTAACCAACTTGCTTAAAAATCATACTGAATCTCCAATATGTCATATCTATTTATATTTCGTTTCATGTTCTCGACAGGATTTGAGGACATGCACAGCTTGTAAAAATAAGATGAAACTAATTGGATTAGTTTAGACACACTTGTTTTTCTTAGCTTTTGAAAAGTTGACAAAATTTGAAGATGCAAGGTTTTATCTTCGCATGAGAATGTTGCCAAGTGAGGAACTGAACGGTACGTCTTACCAGAGCCACGCCTGGATCCCTCCTTCCCAGAAAGCTTGTGCTGGGGTTTGCTGACGCGGTGCTCTGGGGTGGCCGTCCCACTCTGAGGGTTCTGGGAGGAAGTTGTGCTTGAGGAGGTTTTAATCTGCTTGGCGGCAAAGTCCAGATCTGGAATCGCCTTCATTAATTCAGCCTGGGTCTCCTCCAACAGCCGGTTGATGTCCTGAGCACTGTACTGGGTCAGACTGGCCCGCTTCTCTTCCCAATCCCGCTCTGCTGCCTGTGGGGTGGAGAGACGGATCTAAACACTTGATATGATTTGTAATGCTGATCATGTATGGCTGGGAAAAACATCAGAAGTCGCTCCTACCAGTCGGACCTCTACGGACAAAGCTTTGTCCGCAGCAGCGCGGCGCTCCAGCTCCTCCATGGCTCTGCCCTTGTGGGGAACAGGAGGATAACTGTCCTTGTGAGGGCCGGACGGGTTCCCGTGGCTTCGGCTGAAGCTGGAGTGGGGGCTCCAGTTGGACAGGCTGTTGCCTCCCCCCAGGTCATTCATGGTGAGGGATGGGCTAGTGGGAATGTCAAAGTCTGGAAACTTTCGCAGGTCGTCGTTGTGCTTCGATGAGGGACTGGAGAAGTCCTCCTGCTTCTTCCACACCCCCTCATTCGCTTGTCTGGCAAAACGCAGAGGAGGAATTCATTAATCCAGTCATGGATTATTCAAATTTTCAACAAATTTCTTGCTGAATGCCAAAAAAACACACGGAAACTAGGACCTACACCAACACTGGAAAATTGTCCAACTTGCTGTTTACCACAATGATGAAGGGAAAGAAAACCAAACTGAGTTAAACTCTTTTTATCAATGAGGTGAATTGAACCAGAAGGTTTTGGTGCTTTAACACAAGACTGAGTAGGAAATAGAAACACGCAATGCTAAAGGGCACATTTTTTAAGTCCACACTCAGCACAACATTAGAAAGCTTGAATTCATGTGACTGAAAAGAGCCTTTATCTTAATGTCCTTGATATCAGGTCGAATAAATCCTCAAGCACTTTTTTTCCACACACATTATGATTTTACAGCATTTCACAGCGTCTCTGGTCGTTTTAGAGCTTTGGCTGAGAAAGAACAAAAACTTAATAGTGGAAATCTCCGACCCGAATCAAACAACACCATCTAATCGATCTTCCTGCACCAAAATCTGTCTGTCCACCCTGTTTTATGAAAATCCACGATGTTTTGCTGACACACAAGTAAAGAGGTGAAAACATTATCATGTAACTTTGGCCGCTAGGGGTCTCTGAGTCAAAACAAAACATAGGGCTCGGCATTTTAATGAAAAATGTAAAAACTCTATGGACAGTTCAATATTCAACACACACACACACACTCTCTTTAATAGGGATGTAAAGGTAAAACAGGTGCTGATGAAGTGTTCATACTTGCGCATGGTGGCGAGGGTGTCGGTTATACTCTTGCAGCGTTTTAACAGGGCGTCGAGTCTGTGCGGCTCCTCTTTCAGGAATTTGACGGCCTCCACTTCTACCCTGAGCACCACTCGCATCTTACTCTGCAGGCCCGGGAACTGATCTGCAAGAGGAAGCGTGTAAAAAGACAAATTCTCCTTGTCAAAGCCAATGAAAGCATTTTAATGTAGTCACTAGCCCAAAACCAGTTTGGGGGACTGTAAATGGCCAGGGAGTTCATTAAGACAATGAACAAACCGAGCAATCTGAGACTAAATGTTTGACAGACTGACAGTGGGTGACTGAATGATAATCAGGGCCTTGGTGACTAATTAGTGCATTATTCCAAACTGTCTGCCTGAGTAAAGGACTGGTGTTTTGTTTTGTTTTCTCCCTGAGCACAGAATGTAAAATGCGCCGACGTGACTCACTTTTCAGTTCTGTGAGCGTTTCTCCCAGTTTCCTCAGAAGAGTGGCCTTCTCCTCCAGCTCCTGCACTGTCACAAGCTTGTGGTTGACAGATGACTCCTTCTGGATCTCCTCCACCGACTTCTCCAGGTCGCTGGGATGGAACAGACAGAAGGCTGAACACCAGGGATGCCGCTGACACGCTTTATTACATTACTCATTATTCATCTCAGAATTTGGGTTCGGACAAAACTTCTGCCAATAAACTGTCCCTCAATCATCTGGCAGCTAGATTAACAGCTGAACTGGAGGAGTACAGACTGGTGTTTGAAAAGTTTCATGCAACAACTGAGATAAAATGCGAAAAAAAAACAACTAATATTGAGTGTGTCTGCTCTGTTTGGACTTGAAGTGAAATAAATCTGCCTGGAGTTATGTGTGAAATCAAAGCTATATGTATAATTAACCAAAAATAAATTGGCCATTAGCCCGACTGAATAACCGACTCTGATTAGCAGGGATCATCCGACAGTTCAACCAATTAGTCTGTGATCAAAATGCAGCTCGGAGTGAGATTCGGGAACGATTTGAGACGCTCACGGTCAGATCCAGGAATCATTACTGCGGCGAGCATTTCCACATATGAGTCGGCGGCGCGTTATCTGATTATTAAATCTCAAGGTAGCTCTCTGCTCTGAGTTTGCAGTGACTTCAATTAGTTGCTGGACCAGCTCATATTTCAGATCTTAATAAGCATCTTGCTCTATGCCGGGCTTAATTACATTTCATCCTACCGTTGCATCACCCTGTAAGTCGTCTAATTATAAAACAGATATGAACTTTGTCATGTTTAAAGCAATTATTTAATACATGATAAAATCTCATCTGAAACCATAGAACTGTCAGTTTATATATTAAGCACAGAACCTGAGATCCCTCTGTGGTTTTGCAGAACAATTGAAGACATATTTTCTTTTCGATACTACAATTTTGATTTAAAAGATAGATTTAATGAGATGTCTTCTCCTCGTTTGAGCCTGTTACTGACTGGAGCTGCTGAATGATGAGCTCCTCCTCGTTGAGGTACTTGAGTCTCTCCTCCTCCACCAGGAGGCGCTGTCTCTGTAGAGGATCCTCCTGTTTTCTTAAGGCGTCAGCAACGCGCACATTCAGCTCCGCTTCTGTCCGCTTCAGCAGAGTTTTCACCGAAGCCTGGTTCTCCACCTGCACACACACACATAAATTCAAACATTACAGGTAACTTTTATATTTCTTGCGTCAACAGGGGGCGTTATAGACTCCACTTCTATTACCTCCAACAAGGAGGTAATGTTTTCGTCTGCCTGGAGGGGTGGGGCATGCACCAAGGAAGATCAGTTTAAATTTTGGTGCAGATCCAGATCAGGTGGGGGGGACCCAGGATTTTCTATTTATAATGTATTTAACATTGCGAGATATGGAGATTCTAAAAACTTTTGTTGATTTCTCCGATGAATAATTCATGGATCTTGATGAAATAAAAATCAGGCTCATCTCGGGGAGTGATATTCATGAATGTGTGCAATCTGGTGCAGCTCCAAATAAAAATGTGGATCTAGTGAATTCAAATGTGGTTTCATGAGGGGACTAGTGGGCCTTGGCGGAGGTATGTGCCTCCACTGAGGGCCATTCTAGATTGGAAATGACTTGTATCAACGTTAGCCTCTGTGGCCTCAAGGAGAAAAGCTTGTTGCTGCCATCTCAGCATAACAACGGGACAAGAGGCTTTACAAAACACACCTCAGTGATTCACACCAACTGCACATTTTATTTTGCTTCAGCCTTGAGAGGGCAAACTGAGGCCTCACGCCATCGCTGCTTTTTTCAACTGCAGCCATCGCTCGGGACTTAACCTTCCCACTGATCGCCTTGTTCTCGCAGGCACTATAGCAAGTAGTTAACTCTGGGGTGTGTTTGTTACCGTGAACAGTGCGTATAGTATTTCCCTTAACAAAGAAAGCCGGGACGCCCTGAGGTGAATGAAGGATGTTCCGTGACAGCAGCACTGAGCATAACCCCAGCTCAGCGCTCTGTGTTATGAATGGAATACTCTACACGACTAGTGGATGTAATACAACTCCCAAAGATGAAAGCACCTGGTAAGCAAGAAAAATTAATAATTGATCCGCCTCATGTTCCAGGAAGTGAAGCAAGACAACAATATTGCTTACATTGAAAATTACCCTAGCATTACACTGCTGGTGGTGATGCGGATGCAGACGGCTAAAAGCGGGGGGTTATAATATGATATCGTACAAATTATTTATCTAAAAATATAGATAGAATTCAAAACAAAATCTGGATGGAATTAGTGTCCCTCTCTCAGGTGCCTGTTTCTCCTGACACCTTTCCTCTGTATAATTCAGTAGCTGCATGCAAAATTGAAGGCGCTGGCCATCGTCACAGTGCGTCTCCAGGTGCGGAGGTCACACTTGGGCAAACAGACAGGCGAACAGCAGAGAGAGCTCTGTGGGTACGGCAACACGTCGGCTCTCGCTGCCTAGCCAGTTCAAGAGGCCCCTGTGACTGCTGTCATGGAACAAAATAAAAGCACCGCACACCGATGATCAGTCACTGCTGCTGTTACTTTTTTTTCTCCTCCCCCACCTCCTGCGAGATGCACTGAATCCTCTCCTGTGCCTCTGAAAGCATTTAACTCCACATCTCTCCCCGACTCCTCCTCCGGTAACCATGGCACCGCTTGCATCACGGATAAATGGAATAAATAAGGACCTCATCGCCACTTTTTTTTTTTTTGTAACCCTTCCTTGTGGCTTTTCATCTGATTCCACATCCTTCATGACATTCTGTATTTCTGTAGAATGCTACACGATGCAAACCAAGCTTTTATCTTTGTATTTCATTATTAATCCTCCCAAGGTTCAATGCCCTCAATGTGTCAGGCAGTGCAGAGATGTCAACCTGCAGGTGTTATTTAGTGTAGGTGCCGTATTGATGTAAAGATCAAAAGCTGCTGTTCCTGCATGTATGTGTGCGCGTTGCAACACTGGACAGTGTGTACCTGTGGAAAATAAGAAATATCGTACACTAATTTAGCTTTGGATCAATCTGTGGACAAAATGCATGATCTTCTGTAGTGAGTTAGGAGGGACCCGGAAAAGACACATTCTTATGTATGAAATCATCTGAACACAGAAATGGTGTCTGAATAATCCACTGTACAAGCTGTAAACACTTTTCACAGGTAGCAGCCCTTTGGTAAAAAAGTAACTGATGACAACTGCTCACAAGTCTGTGGATTGTTAAGCAAAGTGAGGACAATGTTTGTAGTAAGATATGTTGCTGTTGCTTTAAGTCATTACGTCCGCCAAGGAGATTATCACCGTTTGCTTGTACTTAGTTGCAGGATTACGCTACTGAACTAACTGCTGAACTGATGTCCATGAAACTTAGTGGAGGGATGTGGTATGCGTCAGGGAAGAAGCCATTTAAATTTGGGTGCGTATCCAGAACAGGGGGCAGATCCAGCCCCCCCCCCCCACTTTCTTTAAAGTCCTGAGATTCTTCAACATTTTCCCTGATTTCTCGGAGAATAATTCATGGATCTTGATGAAAAAAAAAATCTGGCACGTTTAGGGGACTACCATTTATGATTGGTGCAGATCCAAATGAAAATCCAGATCTAATGAATTTAAATGTGCTTTCATAAGGGGACTGCTGAGCCTTGGCAGAGGGAAGCGCTCTACTGAGTGCCATTTAAGTTTTATATTTTTTTTATTTTTATATATAGAGATTTTCTCTGCTTTGAGCACCACAGATGAAATTCTAATTGCTTATATTTGATTGGGGTGGAGGCAGGAAAGCAGATTATCAGCCTTATGCGCCGAGACACTGACAGTAGTCCCCAGTCAAGAATAAACATATGGACAGCATACAGGGTGAATGAACATGCTACTACGCTTTTACATTAACATGCATGATAATCATCCTTTACTGGTTATATCTGTTATGTTCTGCAGCTCATATTATGATATTTGCTTTGAATTGAGCTCTGCCTTTTTGACTGTGTGAGCATAAAGGGTGAATAATGGCTTAGTACATTTAATCTATACTCGAGTCGCTGTCCAGGCCAGAATTCAAATACACACTAAATAATAAAAGCAATCCTAGCATGACCTCCGTGTTCAAAAATCTGCGTTTATAAAAGCCAACCTTTGATTTTAAAACTATATTAAAAGAGGTTTAACTATTTGCATGGCAGGGGAAAGGAGATTAATTATGAACTGGACGAATATGTCCAAGTATCTGCATGGCTAGACAATGGTAATGGTGAACAATTAAATGATTTGTCTTAAAATGGGAGTGCACACTCTAAAAGAAACATCATTTAAATGTTGTCGTTTTTTTTACAGCGGGCGGTATGTACCTGTGTCTTGCGCAGCTGGCCGAGCTGTTTGCGCAGGTCGCTGGCGTTTTGCTGCAGGCCGTGCAGGTGGAGCTGCATCTGCAAGCGGCCGACGCTGTTCACCTGGGTTGAGATAGAGGGTGGTGGCGGCATCAGAGCTAGCGGTGCCGATGGTGTATGAGCTGCAAATCACAGAGTAGGACATGGTGGGTCACCGGGAGGTCGTCGGGGAAACAAATTGGTTAGTTTGCAGGGCTGCGCTCCGGGGAGATTTGCAATCAGCCCGCTTGACACACAGTGCAAACAATAACACACACACACATACAGCGTACACGCCCAAAGAAATGTACAGAAACAGGAAATTTGGGCGCACACACACTTCAAGCAAATATAGTGGGAGTGTGTGAAAGCAACGAAAGCACCATACTCACAAAACTTGAATAGCTCACCAGGAAAAACATGAGCTCATGCTATTAGTAACCTATATACAAGTGCAATTCATCTATTCAATAGTGACACACAGGGGGATAACCATGCTCTTATCAAGGCTTTGTGAGTATGGCCTTTGACTCCCCAGCTATTCTCACACACACACACTCTCACACACCCACATTAATACAGAAGTGCTCGCCCTGAGACAAAAAACAACCCTCAAAGGAAAAACCAAGTAGGAGTTCAAACAGGCGAGACAGAGACAGAACGAGGGAGGGTCCGCGCTCCGTGAAAACCAACCGGGAGGAGAACGTGAGGAAAGACACCGCCAGCTACCCAGAAACACCACACACCCATACACAGGGCAGAGAGATGTCTGATAGGAGAAATCAAAAAAAAAAAGGGTGATAAGAGAAGGAGATGGCAACTACCTTTCTTCTTCAGCCGTCCAGCTGGAATATAGAGAGAACGAGCCAGTTATCGAGAAATTAATGAGAGAGTGAGAAAGAGGGAGAGACAAAAAAGGGAAGAGGAAAGTCTTAAAAGTTCATATTTATAGAACGGTGATCCTGGAGAGCGTTTTTTATTGACTACAGCAGAGAAAATTACTCTGATGATGGCTTAAGCCTTTTTGGCATTGGATCAATTTTGAAGAAAAGCTTTAAAAAGAACTGTTTCCTTGCACAGGCAGTGTGAAGGTCTGGCCACAGCGAAGGTTTGTTAGCGCCAGACATGCAGTAGGCAAATCTGAACACAGGGTAGAAGAGAGGAAGACACAAACAGGGACGTAGGGAATGATAAAGCAATGACATTAGGGGTTGAAAAATGTATTCTGTCTGTATTTTAAATATTCTACCCAGAAAGATGTTTGTTTTGTAAGTGAAATAACTGTTTGAAATCTTGAAAAAAAACACGTTTTATAAGAATTACATCCGAGTCACGAGAGTCAAAAGTGGAACCTTTCAACTCCTTTAACGCGATCCGTCTTATATCCTCGCCAAGGAGGTGAAGTTAACACTCCTCTGCTTTGTTTGTTTAACACCTTTAACAGTGTCTTGACTGAGCTTCGCCAACATTTCCCTCATGAATTTTGGATTTGTGCTGAGTAAAAGTTCTTCTCCACACTGGGCAAATAAAAAATGACATTAACACTAATGTCTTCATATTAGACCTAGTGGGATAATGCTCACAAGCCTTTTCTAGGCAAGGGAAAGATTTGCAATGGCCTGTATCTTTAGAAAAATTCAATAAAGGGGATTCAACCAGCGGTCACTTGGTAGTTATCTGCATCATTTAGAACGAACCTCCTCAACTTGAACAGAGAAAAGACAAAGTGAAACAGAAGCAGAAAAAGAGAATAAGAGATGAATGAAGATGTTCAATTCTTTGGTCGGCGTTTAAGGACGATTTCACACCTGAGCTGTTCGGTTCAATTGGTTTGAGCTGGTGGGAGAGCTGTCAATCAAACGCCGGTGTGTCTGGCTGGGCCTCTCTGCACTTTGGCTCTTTATTAAATCCATTCAAAAGAACCTGATCCTACTGGAGCTGCAACTATTAAGTCACTCGACAGGGAATTAATCAGCTTCCATTTACTTTTAATCACATTTTAGGCCCTGCATGGTTTGGCACCCCCCTTATATCTCAGAGCTGCTCTACCTTGATGACCAAACACGCTGCCTGAGATCCTCAGGCAAATGACTGTACATTTTCTGTTAGAATTGATTCTGATATTTTTACTTGGTTATATTTATTTTCTGGTGGTTATGATGATTCATTCCACAATGTCAATGTGTTATTTTATCTATATTCGAAATCGGACCTGTTGTTTTTATTCACTCTTTAGTCATTTTTTTCTCCAATGTCTTTCATGGTTGCTGTTTTATGTACAGCACGTTGTAAATTTGTTTTAAAAAACTACTACTACTTACTTTGATCAAGTAAATGAGCAAATCATCAGCAGATGATTCAATGATAAAATGTTGGTTCATTTCAGTCCTAGATCCCACCCCGACCCCCCCCCCCCCCTCCCCCCATTCCCATTGTACTACAGCAGAATCGACGTCACATATTCATCTCGTCTCAACCCATTTGACATTATAATCTAATAACACTAATAATGCTTATCTAATTTCTTTGTTAGCTTTAAGGGACAATGGACAACCTTAATATACACATAAGCATTATTAATGTGCTGCGTGACTTGCTGTCACTCACCAGAATCTGATTTCCCTACATGCAGTCTAAACTGACCAATCAGTGAGTTACCTGTCAGTCTGTATTACATTGTAATTACAGCTATTAGTTAAAAGTCAGTGTGAACCTGAACTGGAAAGAAATACAAAATAAAACAATTATTTCCCCCCCCCTCACTTCCACTGTGACACTGCTCTCGAGTTTTATTCAGTCTTAAATGCAGGAGATCACCGCTATTGCCTATTTCTATTCATTGTCCTTTGTACATATCTGTTCATTGTTAGTAGGAAAAAGAAATAGTTCAGTGAAGGGATTGACAGGACAGTGTTAGTAACGGCATGGTGCACGGGTCTCGATCACGCTGCTGTACTCACTTCCAGTGGCGGAGCCGTCGCTGTTGGTTTCGGTCTTCTCGCTGGAAGAAAAAGGTAATGGCCGTGAGAACTCCGTCCCTGGGTCCGGAGGGCAGCCCGCCATCATGCAGAGACGCAGCAGGCCGCATCTGAGGATCAACGGCCACAGGGCAAGGCAATTACAGTGCTAACGCTAACAGCACGACTACTGGATGCTATCAGACTGATCACATTAACAAGTGTTCTTGTTAACGAGCCCCTATTGTGTTCATGTGGGCCATGATACCGGTGTTCAGTTTAAATAAAGGAACTCACCTGTCTCACATATATCAATAGATAAATCAATAGTGCCCGTGCACTGCAGTTAGTTTAGTGCTCTGAACTTGTTGTGCTCATACAAAGTAATGTACCACTTCACTGCTATGGAACTGATAATGGCTCGGATAATAGCGAGCTGCTGTTCCTGTCAATAATGCTGCCTATGTGTCCGAGCCGACGGCGTGTCTGTGAGTTTTAGAGGGTCAATGGGCTGTAATGGAGAGTCTTACGTGCTGTCACTGTCTGGTGCTCTGGTCAGCACACTCTGGACCAGGCCGGTCAGGCTGGCTATCTGCTTCTCCATGGCCTCCATGCGCTCCAGACGATGATCCCTACGAGAGAAAAAGCGACAACTGTATAACAACATAATGCACAAATGAAGAGGAAACTAAAAAACTTGGATTAGATGACAAAAAAAACTATCATCTTTGTGGTTTCATCTCCTTGTCATTTGGAAATATCACATTTTTCCAACACATCTCTGCCCATTTAAAACTTAAGAACATAGACTGAACACCAATATAATATGTGAAATAATCAGTATCATTTTAGATTTTAGAGGACAGTATTGTGTAGGACTCCATAACTCAGAGGAGGATTTTCAAAACCCTCCTTAAACAGTACAACATACCTCATGAAACTCACCACACAGACTAAAACTGACCTGCTAATGTCTGCGTCTTGTCCAGACAACGAGGAACCGAAACCAGGCGTGGCCCTGCCACCCTCTCCAGGCCCGGCTGTCAGGCACAGAGGCTCTGAGCTGGAGCTGGGCCTCGACTTTGGGCTCTCCACAAACACAGAGGAAGAGGTTGAGTCCTTGCGAAACGACTGCCTGACAGGTGAGGCTCTGCTGGGCGAGCCGGAGTACGATTCCCTTTCCCTTAGCTGCATGTCAGGGATTTTCTGTGGCGATGAGGGCGGCATGCGAAAGCCCATCCCCAGAGTGGCTGAGGAGTATGTGTCGGAGTAGAGCGAACCACCAGGTTTGTAGAGGGAGTCATCCAGATCCCCCTGAAGAGCTGCAGCTGAGTAGGTGCTGAGGGACCGCACAGAGCCACGGCGGTACAGGCCACTGGAAACAGGGAAGCTAAAGGGGTCTCCGATGGCAGCTAAAGACTGAGTGGAAGCGATGCTGAGGCGGCCTTCGTGCACCAAGCTGTAGGGATCTGCGTAGAGCCCCTCATTCTTCATTAGCGCCATGTTTTTCGCAGAAACCTCTTCATCAGGCTTGACGTCACGGCGCTCCAGGATGGCGCTGGGCGAAGGAGACAGGCCTGCATTGGCACCGTGGCCGGCTGGGGGATGGTGGGGGTGTCGAGCCTGTTCGTGCTGGGAATGGGACCCGGTGAAGGACGGAGGGCGGCCGCCGCCACCGCTGTAGGAGAGGCGTGAGCGGGATGGAGAGCCAGAAGATGCTGAGGCCGAGGAGGAGGGGAGGGTGTTGATGCGGCGGGTTGGGGAGGAGTCGCGAGAGGAGTACACCATCTCCCTCTGAAATGAACAAGCAGGCCTGAGAGTTACCATGGAGATTTGCACAAGAGTGTTCACCATGTGTCAGTTTGGCTCGAGCATGACTTTTTTCTGACTGACACCGGACAGACTGTCAAAATCTACAGATGCCAACGGAAGAAGAAACATTTTTCAAGAGACCAATTATTTATGCGACGGCAAAATTAAGTCCATAAAATGTTTAGACTTTTAAAATAAAAGAAAACTGTCTGGGCGAAAATAGAAAGACTTTTCAAAGATCAATACATCCTTTTATATTTTCAGCAGATTGATGACTTGCTTCTCGCTCAGGCAAATATACTTAGGTCTACCACTTTCCATTTTGTTTTATATGTCTCTATCTGCCTGTCTTTGCACAGCAACATAACATCATTAAATATGTCCTGATGCTTTTCTCAACCCGCCTGGCTTTTTCCTGCTGTGGATTTACGCGTGCTGTGGTTTTTTATCATATCTGCTGCTTTTAAAATGCAAATACTCTGCTTTCCCCTCGTCACGTTACTACTTTTGTTGCTTAACTCATGCCTGTTCTTTCTTCCTTTCATATGGTTCTCAGCATTCCAGCTAACCTTGACACGCTGTGTGTAACACAGGAAATATTGAAGCGTGACAAAAGAATTCGTGCACGTGTGCCCATGGATAAATTCATAAACATATATTCAAAGCTATAGGAGATGGCCTGATTTGCACTGTGCGGGCACAACTTAAACAAGCTAGAGAACAGATAAAAACACAGCTTGAAACCGTGACTTGCTGCACAAGACAATACGAGACACACAACAAGCTCAAAGAGTAGATTAATGGCAAGATGCTTGTTAAGATGGAGCCTGCGTTTAGTCTCCAACAGTTGTAAAGAAGAGACAGATTCTGCATCACACACTTAATGTGAAAGATGATAACTCATGATTCTCGGTTTTACCCATAAAAGAGTCAAAAACATGCCTGTATGATTTCCTGATAGCTCATTTTGAGGCTTAATCAATGAGTAGATGACAGTTTAAGGGTGTCTGTCAGCTGTGCCTTTATACACAAGCACAAAAATGCATGTGAGCGTGCACAGACACACTAAACATACACACACCCACACACAATATACAGACGCGTAATTGTTGTTTTCACTGCCTTTTTGCATCGTTAATAGCAGTTGTGTTCTCAGTATTGTGTGAACAGTACAGATGGAAAGCAGGGTTTTGTATGAACTAAAAAATTAAATAAAAAAAAAGATTTCCCTCCGGCTTCCTTGATCTTCACTGGAGCAGAAATAGCTTCGGATGTTAAAATATGCTCAGTTCACAGAGGAACATTGTTCACTGGCATGTGCACAGCAACAGATGGGCTACTTAAAGATAAGAAAATACATTTCCAGGAGGAATACCGGTTAAATTACGAACCCATATACACAGAAACAGCCTGTCAAAGTTACCACTGGAACACAAAAAAAAAACACTATTACCTTTCCAAAGAAGTGCACTGCTCATTTTTATTGTTGAGGCAGAATATTACCATTACTGGAGTTCTCACTGACAAGTTGTTAGCCATGAAGAGATGCAGGAGATTAGATTGTATTTGTTCTCTTCAACAACCCAGCACTTTTGCCCCCCCCCCCCCAACTCCCTCCTCCTCACCCTCAGATCTCCATTCGCCAGGTGCGCCGCAGCGGGGTAGGAGGCGTAGATGGGCTCTTTGCGGTAAATCTTGATGATGCTGCGGTCCTGGATGTCACGCACGTCCTCGAGCTCGTAGAAGACGTTGCGCGCCTCGTCCTTGATCAGGATGGCCGTGTTGGGGGACTTCAGCATGCCCGCGGTCAGCTTCTGGGGGAACATGTGGACGATGAGGGCGTGCAGCGTGTCCAGGCTGCTCAGCTCGTGGGTGATGTGCACGCGGCGCGTCTCGTCCCCATACTGCAGGAACAGCACGCCTGAGTGAGAGTGACAGAGAAGAGACGACGAGTCAGACAGTGATGTCTTTTCCTATATATCTAGAAAAGCAATTCTGTCAGAGCATGTGTTCAGATTCTGCAAGTTACATTGTGATCCAAAATGTTCTGCCTCTTGGTATATGAGCTCAAGACAATGATTTTTATCATCAGATGAATGTTCGCTGACACCGTAAACATCAGTTCCCTTTTTTCTGAATGAGGAAACTTGAAATTGAAAAATACGGTACAAGGATTCACAGTTCGAGGCAGGTTGAATTTTTAGTTCTACTTTTTGAAATAAAATGTTCTAATAATCAAATAGAGACAACGACCCCTAAACAGCCATACTTCATTGAAAATGTTTCTGCAACCCTTGGTTTTATAGGAAAAGACGAGTCTGACGCCTGACTAACCTGAAAATTCATCTTCATACACCGTGGGACAAACAAAAAGAACAAACAAAGCAAAAGAAAAGACCAGTGATTAAAAGTCAAGCAAAATAAGAGAGATTCTGCAGACGAGTTAGGGGAGAGAAGAAAACAAAGACAGGTAGTTAGTATATAGAGACATGGAGTGGAGGCTCTGCTCTTCTACCTCTGCCTGAACTCCTCGTTCTGAACATCCCTCATCAGTCACTGCCGCTTTACAGCCACTTCTTTATTTATCTCACCCTGTCTGATATACCACAGCACCTTGGTCTTTATGAGTCTGGACTGCCTAACGCTAATCCTATCTACTCTCCAAAGGCCCTCATGTAGTTAACCTGTTCTTGAGTCTGTGGTTTACACGTGAACATATATCCAGTCGTTTGTGATTAACGCAGGTGAGCAGTGATGCCGTCAAATATTTGCGCTGAATAATCCTACTTCTGCCTAATCTTATCTGCCTTGTTATTCCTTCTTTGTAAAGCACTGTAACAGTGTATTATTGATAATATTATTAAAAATAAGCAGTCAGTAAAATAACTACCTGAATAATATAGTATAGGCTATGCTGTAAAAATCCCATGATAAATATTGAAAGCTATGCAGCTCATACACCTGCACAGGCTTCATTTAAAAAAAGGTTTTCTGGTCTGAATAAAATGGGAATCCTGTCTGAATTTGTTGTACTTGGTGTTCTGTAAACTCAGGACTGACTTCTCTCCAGCAGGGATACTGAACCTATCCTGCTACACTGAATGAAGTGAGAGTATAACTTCCTTGCGTTCCCTGTAAGCACAGCGGTTCACATCACCAGCTATAGGTAGTGAACAGGCAGCCTCAACTCTGCTTCATGTTCGACCAGCATGTTGTGACAGAACCTGCCAGCAGCTCCTCAGATCTTAACCTGGAGATCGCAGCTTATTCTGGCTGGCGGAGCGGGACAGCGGCAGGCTCTGGCGAAAACGGTTCATCCGGTTGAACCCGATGGGGATGTCGGCCTCCGACATGGTCTCCAAGGATTCGGCGGAGGCGAAGGAGAGCTTGGCGGCCTGGTCGGCGAGCCCAGACTGGGTAGACTGGGAATGCCGGGGACTGCGGCTCTGCGGGAGAAGACACATGGAGACGCACAATCATCCACTGAGAGGTGAAATCAAGGCGGAGAGAATGGATTGGACGGGGCCGATGGAGTAACACCAACCGGAAAAGAGAGACAGCGAACACACAATGGGACTCCACACAATGAACCACGTAAAGAGATTAACGACACCTCGACAATAGTCTAGCAACCAGTCATTCTCTAAGAATTACCAGCGTCACAGTATCTGCCATCAGTTGAATGCTGCAGGAGAATAGCACAATATAGTTGTACTCAAATGGCACAGCACTCCAGGGCATCAGCTTTCATGACTCACCTAGAGTGGGTGAGGAGAACAATTAAGCCGGAAACTGTTCTCCGGCTTAGCATAAGTTAAGACCTGTTTGCTCGACACCGCACACCTCCCACATGCCCCCATCCAAACTCTTGTCCCCGTGCAGCTACCAACTTTAAACGATGCTTGTGGGGTGGGAGGAGACGCTCATGCAAATTCTGAGATGTCACTGTGGGTTTATCCTGCTGGCCTGGGCCCAGGCGTCTCTCACTGAAAGACTGTTAGTGCAGCTGGAGCTGAGCTCACTGTACTGGCTCCCTGATCCCCCCACTGCTGCAGCATCTCCTCCAGCTCAGAGGCTGCTGTAATGAGCTCCCACAATGCTGTCTGCTGATTGTTTGGATGGCAGACACATCCTTAGCCGTAGTACAGTAGCTGTGGCTCCCTCCTCTTCCTTTGCACCACCAACCGTTATTTTTTTCCTCTTTCCAAGGATGTCCTCCTCTCCCTTCCCCTGCATGACTCAAAGCACAGCATGGATACACTGGGACTTCCAGTAATGTGGTGCTTAATTAACGTGACTGACTCACAGCAGTGAGCTTCATTCATAAACCCACAACACTAAAACATAACACACTCCCTCATCTACTTCTAATTTTGTTAGTTGGGTAATAAGCCAGGAGGCCATGCAGTAAACTGGGGCTACAGGAGATAGCTTTTGCCTCTTTTTTTTTTTTTAAATGTATCAACCAATTAATCGATAGAATGTTTAGAAAGAAGTCCAACAATTTTCATCGCAATCTTAAATTTCTTTCTGGCCCAAGAGTATTTTTGTAGCTTTGTTGCAAACCAGAGAAACACAACCAATCTAAATGTTTTATACTTTTAGTCTGTGGTGGCATATACAGTGCCTTGCATAAGTATTCACCCCCCTTGGACTTTTTCCCATTATGTACTGTTACTAACTGGAATTCAAATAGACTTAAATAAACTTTTTCCCGTTTGATCAACAAAACATGCATAGTACTTTGGAGGTGCAAAATAAATTGTATTGTGACACAAACAATAATGAGAACAAAAAAGTTGACATCTGTTGGGTGCATAAGTATTCACCCCCCTGTGTCAATACTTGGTAGAACCCCCTTTCGCTGCAATTACAGCTGCAAGTCTTTTGGGGTATGTCTCTACCAGCTTTGCACATCTAGAGATGGAAAGGTTTGTCCATTCTTCTTGGCAAAAAAGATGAAGCTCAGTCAGATTGGATGGAGACCGTCTGTGAACCGCAATCTTCAAGTCTTGCCATAGATTCTCTATTGGATTGAGGTCTGGGCTTTGACTGGGCCATTTTAAGACATTAACATTCTTTAATCCAAACCATTCCATTGTAGCTCTGGCTGTATGTTTAGGGTCATTGTCCTGCTGGAAGATGAACCTCCGCCCCAGTCTCAAGTCTTTTGCAGACTGCATCAGATTTTCTTCAAGGATTTCCCTGTATTTGGCTCCATCCATCTTTCCCTCTATTCTGACCAGTTTCCCTGTACCTGCTGAAGAGAAGCATCCCCACAGCATGATGCTACCACCACCATATTTCACTGTTGGGATGGTGTGCTCAGGGTGATGGGCAGTGTTGGGTTTTCGCCACACATAGCGTTTTGCATTGAGGCCAAAAAGTTCAATTTTGGTCTCATCTGACCAGAGCACCTTCTTCCACATGTTTGCTGTGTCTCCCACATGGCTTCTGGCAAACTCCAAACGGGATTTTTTATGGATCCCTTTCAACAATGGCTTTCTTCTTGCCACTCTTCCATAAAGGCCAGATTTGTGGAGTAGACGACTAATAGTTGTCCTGTGGACAGATTCTCCCACCTCAGCTGTGGATCTCTGCAACTCCTCCAGAGTAACCATGGGCCTCCTGGTTGCTTCTCTGATTAATTTTCTCCTTGTCCGACTCTTCAGTTTGGGTGGACGGCCTCCTCTTGGTAGGTTTGCGGTTGTGCCATATTCTTTCCATTTTCTTATGATGGATTTTATGGTGCTCAGAGAGATGTTCAAAGCTCTGGATATTTTTTTATAACCTAACCCTGCTTCATATTTCTCCACAACTTTATCCCTGACCTGTTTGGTGAGCTCCTTGGTCTTCATGATGCTGTTTGTTCAGTAATGATCTCCAACAAACTCTGAGTCCGTCACAGAACAGATGTATTTATACTGGGATTAAATTGCAGACAGGTGGACCCTATTTACTAATTATGTGACTTGCAAATGTGACTTGTGAATGCAATTGGTCGCACCAGATCTTTGTTAGGGGTTTCACAGTAAAGGGGGTGAATACATATGCACTCAACACTTTTCAGATTTTTATTTGTAAATAATTGTGAAATCCATGTAATATTTCCCCCCACTTCCAAATGATGCACTATTTTGTGTTGGTCCATTACATAAACTCACGATGAAATAAATTTTAATCTGTGGTTATACCATGACAAAATGTAGAAAAGTCCAAAGGGGGTGAATACTTATGCAAGGCACTGTAGCTCTGTGTATCCAGCACTGTGGCCCAGACTGAAATATCTCAACCACTACTGGATAGCCATGACATTTTGTAGAGAAATGCAGGGTTCAATTTGTCCAAAACAAAAAATAAATAAATATATATAAATAAATACGTGATATATACAATTCCAGCCATGCACTCTTGTATTTTATGTTTAGATTCTTTGCTGCTTGATAAATGTGTCGCCCAAACAATCGTGTAACTCATTTATCAATGAGCTAAATGATGAATGCTCCTGATTAAACATTAGTCAACTGCTTAATCAATTAATTGTTGCAGCATTACAGTAAACAGTAACCAAAAGACCAACACATGACTACTATTGAATCAACAGCTTTACTACTGCTTGTGTGTTCATGAAGGGGAAATAATAAACCCTCAGCTCTGACAACTGGAAAAAAATCATTTTCATACTGTACAGAATATCCATGCAGTCACACAGACAGGCACTGAATGGTCGTGGCCATGTTCAGTGATAGTGGTTGCTGTCTGAGCACACAGAGGCACGGTGATCCTGACAGATAACACCCACCCCGTTCTGTAATAGGGTCATTTATCTAAAGTGTGACCGCACTGAACAACAAGTCAACAGCAGCACAGCGGAGCAGCACGTACTGCATTGTGTCATATTCTGGGAAGCTGCAGGAAGATATGAAGGATGTTTGGGGCAAATTCTGTCTGAAAAATACACATACGGTATTTAGTAGGACCTGTGTTCAACAACGTTATTTGATTGGAATCCAGTGGTTTAGTTTCAGCTCAGAAAAGTAACTTCATATTTACAGGAATAATTTGACACCAGCAGCTGGTTAGATTCGCTGAGCACTTAAGACTGGAAACATATGGAAACAGCTAGCCTCTGTGACAAGGTAACAACAATTTCATGGCTTCATGGATCCAGGAAGGTAGAGGTCCCAACCCAAGATCTGTATGACCGTAAGTGAAGCCAAAGTGCCTTGATCGCCCCCTAGTGGCTAGCTGCAGTATAGGTTATAGCCTCCTACTTGTGAATGAATAGGATGTTTCCAGTCTTTGTGCTAAGCTAAGCTAAGATAAGATAAGTTTGCCAAGGATAGCCTCATATTTCATATACAAAAAAATATATCACCCAAATTTTTCAAGAACTAAAACTCAAATATCTAGATAAATTACTAGACAACATTTTTATAATGATAATAAAAAGGTTTTGGCGTAGTCAACGACGACCGTCAAATATTTTTCGTGTTCAGTTCCTTTATGAAACTTCTCAGAGAAAAAAACATAACTCATTTCAATCTCTTGAGTCACTCTACTTGTGTGTGTTAAAATTGTTTCTCAAGGCTAAGTAACCTAGTTGGAGCATCCTATGAAAATGAAAAGGGAACTGGGAATGTGGTCCTGCATGACAGAGCTCGCTACTCACAATGTCAGATTTTGTAATTTCTTAAGTAATGGAAAAAGAAGCAGAAAGAAATATGTGTGGGAAAAGTGACTGAATAACAATAACCGCTATGATGAAAGCCTGATGTGTGAACGTGTGTGAGCTCACTGCAGCTGTTATGCTCTTAGTCAGCTTGCCTTGTTACAGCCGGCACCAAACACCGACTCCCATATTGGTGGCTTATAGGATGTGAAAACCGAAGATATCTCCCTGCAGAAATTTTGCATTGTAAATAGATGTGAATACACCATCTGGTCATGCATCTGGCCCTGCGAGACATGCCAGTGTTATACATGGTGGTGTTCACAGATTCCTCTTGAGGGAAACTGGTTCTACCTCCCTCTGATTTTACACTTCAATCTTTCCCCTCCACCTGCCGCCCTCCCTCCACCTCAACCTTTACTTTGAGAGCGATCCAGACTTTTTCCAACAACACTCAATTACTGTTGAGAACTCTACACTGTTATAAAGGCATGGCGGAGCAGAAGAACAAGTAGGGAACAGGATGATCTTACACGGAACATAAGCGAATGGAGTGGAAAGCGGGGCGCGGCGGCCTGACAACAGACCTCAGGCTACAAACTGCATTAAACTCAATACAACCTCCCACCATATATGTTCTTGTTTGGTGTGTTTGTACACACAAGCATGGGTGCATACACGCAAACGCAAACGCAAACGCACACACACACACACACACACACACACACACACACACACACACACACACACACACACACACTGTTCGGTTTAAGGTCAAGGAGGTAATGGTAGCTCTGGTATATAGCATGTTTTTATTATCTGGGGGTGGACATCTCATCAAACTCCACTTCAGTGTTGTCTAACTTAGTCTGCAGACCTATTAACCTTCTACATTTGCATGCTTTTTTTTTTATAGCTGGATTTCAACATAGGTCGAACTAATAAAAAACTACACTAAAGATAACAGGAGGAAGCATACTGTAACGAGACAGTATGGTTCATCAAATCTGCCAGACCGGTTGTTTGATGTAATTTAATAAGGAGCCAATGAACTGCCTGTCATACAATTGGATTCAAATGTAGGTTTATAAATTTTGGCTGTCTTGCAATTTCTGTCATGACTGCTTTGACAACATCCTTTCATAAGCTGTAGTCAACTTAAAATTATTTTTGGCAGACATTGTATAGGACATGAGGAGTCTTATTTTCGTCCAACTTTCTGTTCGAAGTAAATTACACAGTAAATGCTGCCTTTCTCTCTCTTGACTGTATTATTGAGGATGTCTAAATCAACTTTATTAGAAGCGTTGTTATCAAAATAAACAGGAGTTCCATGTTTACATTCAGTGTGAGCACCTCTGCTGCGGCTGATTGATTGATCCAGCGTGACCATGAAAGTCACAGGTTTTGACCAGATACAAAAACAGATTGAAATGTGTTGTGAGTTAACACAACATAACAATAATCATGGATTGTACATAAAAATAGTCGTAGTAGAGTCCGGGTCCGGAAAGTGAAGCCAATGCGACATTGCCTGAAACCTCTTTTGAATGACCAGCAGAGGGCGACTCTGCTGGTCATTCAAAGTCAGTTCCTAGAGACTGAGGTTTCAGGTTTATAGTTAATTTAGTAAATGATGGTCCCATTTAGAGTTAAATAGACGATAAAGCTTAGTATGCATTGAAGAGTGGATGCTGTGTGATTGACAGTTTCTACCATCCAACGGGTGCAGGTCGAAGGCGTAGGTGGTTGTGTCCTCACACTCTCAGTCAGGCTTTCCTCATGATGGCGCTGGCCTTAATGCCAAACTCGACGCCTCAAAACAGCAGTTCAAACACCAATGGGTGATGTCCTGGTGGGATGCCGATTGACAATAATATAATAATTTGTTAGATATTAAGATCTTGACAGTCTTGGACATACAAGTGAGCAAATATGGATGAATATACAAGCGGAAGAGCAAATATGGATGAATTATACTGCTAAAGCACACAAAAGGGTCTGTACCTATCACAGTTGGGGTTTGGTGATCGGTAAATCTTAAAGTCCAGAGGTTGGCCCATCACATGATGGTTGCTGATACGCTCTACCTTCTAATCGCTTGCTGGTCGCTGCAAGGCTTTTCTTTCTAATCGTATCCCTGAGTGCGTTATTCCTCCTGTTAAGTGATGTGAAATGTCAAACCCAGCTTGAGATGCGTAAAAGTGACAATGAAGTCTATGGCTCCAGGGTTTAAAACGGTGACAGGTGTT
The DNA here is from genome assembly GCF_009819705.1 of Hippoglossus hippoglossus. Lineage (NCBI taxonomy): Eukaryota > Metazoa > Chordata > Actinopteri > Pleuronectiformes > Pleuronectidae > Hippoglossus > Hippoglossus hippoglossus. The sequence continues at coordinate 8,004,919 of NC_047158.1, read as the reverse complement.
AAATGGTTAAATTCACAATCCTCACACCTCATCTGCATCTCTTCCATTCTCTTTCCTTCAGCTCTTTCTGTCATTTCTCTTCCTGGTTATATCTTTCTCTTCCTCAAAAGCTTGTGTCTGTCTTTGCCTCCAGTCGTCTGTCATCCCCCCCTCACTTGTTATCCCCTGTCACTCATTTGTCCTCTCCCACAGCTTCCAAAGCTTGCATCCAATTCTCGCTGAGCTGATTTATGTCATCGTACGAGCCTTGGTCTCCAGCGGCAGAGGCCAAAGCCGCATCCAGGTAACTCGCTTGTGCTGTTGCATTAGAGCATTTTGAGTCTGCATTTTCTCCCTCTCTATTTGACAAAATAGAAAGAGAGAAGCTCCCTGGATCAATCCATCTCTCACGTCCATTTGTCTCTACTTGCTCTCCCCTCCACTATCATTATTTTTCTCTATTTCCCACAACTCTCAGGCCAATCATCGGCCTGGACTTGCAACCGCTGCAACCCCCAGCACTCCTCGAATCCTGTTTCTTTATAATACCAGGAGTCATCAATGCATGGAACAAATTGCTTTGCCAAATTGCTGCGAATTGTGTGTCGAGGCAATCGCTGTGCTCAGAGGTAGAGGGAGCAAAATGGCGTGCGCTTACTGAGGCCAGATGATGGCTGAGATTGCTGCCATGTGTCTCTTTAGAGAACAGAAGAACTCGAGCCACAAAGAAATGACGAGAAGAGATTTTTAGATACATTTAACTGTGTGTAGTTTCACGCCTAACACCGATAATTGTTGTCAATAAGGTCTTTATTTAGCCCATTAGTATCTGATAAGATGTTTACTTCTTCGGATTCAGTTGGAATTAGAGGTGCTGGGATGAGAGAGTAGGATGTGACCTTCTGAGGCTTTCAGAGGAGGATGAGATGTCAACATTAAAGGGTATCAACAATATTACATCTTAAAAACCAAAAGGCTTTAGATCTGTAGAGTTGCTTTAAGCATTTTGGTTGTTTTACCCATTTTTTAAATCTTTTTTTTCGTTGGGTTTTTCCATGGTCCAAATAAACAATGAAAACAATCTCACAGGACCTATAATGAAAGCTAAGGCCTTGTCTACACTACTGCGGATACTTTTAGGGACAGATATTTTCCCTCATGACCCTTGTTTTACAAAATATCTCCATCCAGATAAGATCAGAAAAACGACTACAGAAGCTAAAACAAGCATGCAGGGCCAAACAGTGGCGATGAAGTCGACATCAATGGCCCAATCAAATACCAGAGAAGAACACTGTGGTTCAAGTCATATTGGGGTGAGGCAGACTTTTACCAAGTTTACCTGCAAACTTGTAATTAGGCCTAGCAGTGCAAACTAAAATAATAAAACAGGGGGGGTGTCCATAATCGTGTTACTAAGAGAAAATTGTCAACAAATAAAATAAGTAAAACTAAAAACAAAAACGTATATTATACAATTGGTGGTCGTACAGTTGTAATGTTTCTAATTCCACATTCCCATCTTTTCAAAAACTTGTCTTGCTGCAGTCAGACAGAAAAGGGGATTCTTTCCATCCTGTATGTCATAAATAAGTCGACAACTGTAGGCTTTTCTGATTTGTTTGGCTCTACATTTGATTACCACTGCAGCATCTTGTGATGAGATAGAAATTCTAACTTCTGCTGTGTGGTGATGAAGCTACCTACAGCTATTGTTAATTATTGTATTTCTAAGTAATTTCAAATCATCATTCTCTGTTTCGAGCCTCTAAATTGAGCAGATTTGCTGTTTTTCTCTGCCTGTGTAATATTGTAAACTAAATTGTTGTGAACTTTGGGCTGTTTGTCGGGCAAACACCAGACATTAAGATATGAAATAACCTGCAGGCTAAACAATAATGAAAAAAAAAGCAGTTCATATGTTCAATCTTTTGTAGGTTCTTTCATAAAACACTGTCTTTAAAGCTTCATTCTTCACTCTCAAATAGTCACTACGTTTTGCAACCCACCTGAAAGCCCTGCGGAGTTTAAAATGGTTTGGTTGTGTAATAGATTTACGTGACAGACGAGGCTCTAAATTCCATTTCATATCACTCCTGTTTGAGGTTAAAGTACTTGTGGGAGTGAGCGATGAATTGCTTAGCCTTCCCCATGGGTCAGGGCATATGGCTATTGATATCGGTAACATTTCCACCCTGTCCAAATGATATTGTGAGCATGAGATTTAGGGAAGACTACACCACAGATAAGCCAGAGGCTCTTTCCTCTCTCTCTCTCTCTCTCTCTCTCTTTCACACACACACACAGACACACACACAGACAAAATGTATACCAGTTGACAAACAGGCTAAACTCTGTAAATACAGAAGAAGAGATATAAACTTTCAATGCACCTTGAAGCAGGCCTTTTCTAGGCAGAGACAACCTGTTTTTCCTCTCGACAGTCTGTGGATAAAACCTATTCAGCAGCTCTAGCCATGGCTCAAGTATTTCTGCACGTCAAAGCTTTGTCTCAATATTGCCTCAGTGACACGTCTGATTCCTTCATGTCTCAGGCAGTCTGAGTAATATATCTGCAAGGTCACGTGACTTCTCGAGCCACTAATGCTAGCTGACTGAGGTATCATAAATCCTAAGAGAGTCGTCTTCTGCTGCAGATTAAATGGAGCTGGAGGAGTTTAAGCTGTCGCCACCCATGACACCTCATGCCACCGCAACCCGACACACACCACAGTGTCACACACAGACAGACACACAGAGGACAGGAAGAATGACAAACACACGGGGACACACAGCACTGACCTTAAAGCTCCAGTAGTTGGGCTGTTGCTGTGGAGATTCATGAAGGACAAAAGGGGGAGACGGAAACAGACAGAAAAGAGAAGAGTTAGATATATAAGTCTCCAATAAAGGCTTTATTTAGTTTACAGCTAAAATTAATGAATTAAAAAATATGCATTGAATAAACTGGACTGAAGAAGAGGTAGAAGCTGACTGCAGATGTAGAAAACCAATGAATCCGCCACAATAAAGCAATTAACATGCTTCTTCTCTTACGAACCGTTTATAAAACTCATTAATTCCGTTGACAGCTAATTTATGCTCAATGTTAGATATGTTCATCAACACTGACAAAGCCTTCTGTCCGCATACAAGCGAAACAGCAATACCAATAGTTCAAGCGAGTTGACTGTCGGACACGAGGAAGAAATTTCAACAGATTTTGTGAGTTGGTAAGAAACTACAAGCATCCTTATGATACTTTGTTTGGGCAAAGGGACAAACAGCTGCTTTTGCTTCTTTCTTAAGACGTTTACATCGCAACCTCCTCCACCATCATTGGTTGTTGTCGGACACTCTCGACTCTGCGCTGCCCTCTAGTGGATGCATTGCTCAGCCAACGTAAATGTCGTTACTTTGTTCAATCACATGGACACAGAGACACTTTATCACAACCTCCTCCACTTTTTCCATGTTTGTTGTTGTCGGAAACTCTCCACTCTGCACTGCGCCCTCTGGTGGATGTGCTGCTTAACAACCATTCCAACTTAAAGGACACATTAAAGTATGTGGGCAGTGGCGATTAAGGCTCATTTAAGCTTATCATCAGATACAGAAACTGACATAGCCTTCAATCCGAATTCTGCGTTCATTTCGTCCATATTTGTGCACATCTATTGAAAGCCCATGGATACAAATGAAACAGAGCAGTACCACCAGAATAGGTGGGGGGCACTGTAGCCAATAGTTTAACAGAGACAACCATAGGACATGAAGAAGAAATTTCATGGCAGTAATGGCAGAACTTTTTGAAGAGTGACTTTTCGAGTTAGTAAGAAACTCTTGACTCTGCACTGCCCTCTAGTTTGTGGGTAGTGACAGATACACATATCTTTTCGTATATAAACGAAGCATATATGAGCCTTAACTCAGCTTTCTAAACTACAACCGTAATCACTGAAGAGTGATTGGTGTTAATGCCGTTGCTGGCTGTGTTTTACAGGCATCAGGTTGCGACACAACTGAAACAAAACTGCACTGTTGGCTGTAGCTGGAGAAGGGGAGGAAAGGAAAAGAGTTAAATCGAATTAAACGGCAGCCCACTCTGTTGTTGCAACATTGGCCTCTCTCCCAGACTTCCCCACCACAGGCAAGCGAACACTCCGTCTCCTCCTCGCTCTCCTGTCTCTTTCACTCTGGATTCACCTGCCGTGCTCTTTTCGTCTCAACCTCGCCTGCTTATTTCCAGCAGCACATATATATATATATATATATATATCTCATCTGTCCAGTTGCCCTTCCTCTGCCATGTATGAAAAGGTGCTCGCATGTTGGCTGTGGCCTCAGACAGGAACTGAGCTTTCCATTTAAAACGTAATTCCTCACAGGCCAAACCAGGCCAAGCCACTGATGGCCCAGGAATTCCTCAAAACGACATGGACACATTTTTTTTAAAGAGAGATTGGGCAGAGTTCATGAATTTTAATTCTAATCCAAACTCTTATTCTAGTTCTTATTCTTATCTGCAGGCAATTTTCAGTCCATTCAGCTGCGGTTCTGCCGCACCCGCATTACTTTCCTGTCGCAGGGATAAAAAAAAAAAAAAGTGATGGGTAGGTTTTGATTTATGATAGCTGATCGTTTTTCATTATGGGCCTTCCGTTTTAATACTGTCTCAACAAAAGCAAAGATTATTTCAGTAAACACAAGCTTCAGAGGCAGCATTCTCTGTGATTGGTACCCTGTCGTAATCTAATCTTTCACCTTATGTTCCTTCATTTAGTCCTGATCCCATTCTTACACTTTCTCTTAATACCATCATGCTTCATCTTTATGCCGTATTCAAATAATTTTTTCATATATTAAAATAGTCCAAGGATGGTAATGCATCTAGGCATATAAAACACTGACTCTTGTTCGACTGGTCGACTCATTGGTCGATATGCTCTCCTCTGTCAGTGGTTGGACAATCATTGCTGTTAAATTCACAAGGAGGAATTCGACAACTCAAAACCCTTCCAGGAATAATCCAATATTTTCAACAGCAGGAGGGACGGACTCCCTGCAAAAAATGAGTGTTTTCAAAGCTTTGAACTCACCGAACCTAGAGGAGTCTGCTATGAGCTGAACATTGACTTCAAACAAATTGACACCATGTCAAAGAGGTCCTTGGTTGTGGCTACATTCGGTTCCAATGAATGACCAAAAAGTCGGGTGTAGACTTTGGACACAGCAGCTTGCAAAACACAGCTCAACAATCAACCACGCACGTAATTTAAAAATGATGAGCTGACTTCTTGTCTGTGTCAGGATGTTCCATCAACGATATGCTGGTCTAGGTTTGGATATAAATAATTAGGTTGGATTAATCTGATATTCTGCAAATACTTTTTATTGATTTATTTTTTATTTATTGATGATTGGGATTCAGGTCTGGGTCTCACATGCCTGTTTTAAGGAGCTTTCAAAACAAGCAAGAGCACAGTCTGGGTCCATTTATTTCCAAATAATTCTACTGAACCAGCAAAATGTTTCCTCCTGATTCTGAAGAGAGCATCTGTCTTCTAGCTAGTTGCTCTGTATGTATTTTTAAACTCCCAGTCATTTTGCATGCATCTGCAATGTCTAAAGAACTAAATGTTCCATTATGCACTGAAAAAAAAACCCTAATCTGTCTTATCAGAAAAAGGCATTAAGCAATAACCCTTAAACAACGGTGCTTTTCAGGACAGTGAGAGATCTGAGGCTATAAAACATTCACGAGTACTCTGAGGAGAAGTGGTCAAAAAGCTGCTTCTCTTTCAGACTCTGGGGGAGAGGCCGTGGGTAAAGTAGGTCAGTGTCAGGCCCGAGATAAAACATGAGGTCTCTTCACTCTGGATTCGTTCTGGCCTTGATCACCTCATCGTGTGTCAGTCACTCATTCACCGCAGCCCCCCCGATCTGTTCAACCCGACGGCGGCTGAGGGGCACCACTGGCGCGTCATAAATAATCGCTCAGACAATGTTAATGATTTTACTTTCCCACAAACCTAAATGACTCTGAGGGCTGTAATGGTGCAGAAGTGATTTGTGGTGTTGAGTGTCCGTCGCCGCCAGTGTTTCTCTGTTTGGTTGCTTTAATGAGGCTCGCTCGCAGCTCTGCAGGTAAAGTAAACACATTCATTCAAACGCCTTGTGTTGCTGTAACCGCTGCCCTGCTGAGGGAGGCGGATACACAGAACTTGGACTTTGAGATGCAAACACTTGCTCTGGGGGGGGGGGGCGAGGGCCAACTGGAGATAGAGGGAGATTTCATTCCCCTGTAACGTTTATCCATCCTGGCAAACATCGCTGCAATTAAAGCACGTCTTCAGCGTGGAAATTATAATTAGATCCTGTCAGTCGTTATCACACTTAATCCCTGGTGACGCGTGATGCTCTTGACTGAGGCTCTGCTGCTCTGGCTCAAATGTATATCTTGCCATTTTAACCTGCCGTTGAAATAAATATGCCACGAGTACCGGGGAGGCAGAGTAACTGATGTCTGTTTGAGATGACAGATTAAAGTGGGGGGGAGGGGGGGGCCCAGGGGTAAACGAGTCCCTAACTAAGTAAAGACGCCCCTGTGTAGATTTACACAGAGGCATGTGTGTGTGTGTGTGCACTCATTGGAGTTTGCCACAGAAGGACGTAGCCTCGCAGCGTGGAGCGCTGCATTACCTGACCAGCATGTAAAGCAGACTGCACTCACACCACCCCTCCTCCACACCCCCCGTCTCTCTCTCATGTCGTCATCCTCTCTGCACCCCCGCCCCCCCCCCTACTCCTCAATCCTTCTCACTCCTCCGGTCCAGTTTGGTGTCTCAACGTTACCGCAGCCTTTGTCTCTCTGTTTTAAAAAAGAAAAACACCCACACTGGGGTCTGCACAGTGACCAGAGGCTCGACCCAAACACATGTGTGCAGCTGACAGTGTCGTCCACTCAGCCATCGTCTCGACCGGGGCTTCTGCGCCTCCTGAGACGTATGCACACCGTCACCACAACAACCACAACAAACACAAGAGGCGTGGAATCTAATCCCAGCCTGCACATCGTTATCCCCCTCCCCACACACACACACACACACACACACACACACACACACACACACACCAACAGTCTCCAGCTTCCAGTCCTGTCTCACCTGCAGTGCACCTGTGCCTGTCCACCACTCATCCAGTCATCCCAGGCTGTCCGTCAGGTGCAGCAACTCCTCATCGCGTTTTTGCCCGTCTCTCCCTCCCTCTGCTTCTCTCACCCTCCCTCCCTTTACCTCAGTCAATCTCCCTGCCTCTCTCTCTCTCTCTCTCTCTCTCTCTCTCTCTCTCTCTCTCTCTCTTTCTCTCTCTCCAGTAGCACATGCGGCGGAAACTCTTTATTTAATTCATTACAACACCAGCCGATTAACTCCTTCGCAGATGGGTGCCTGGCTCCTGCTGGTGCTGGCTAATTGAGCAGCGGACTGTTTGACTGGCTGCTCTGCTCCTCTCCAGCTCCTCCTCCCCCCGTCCCTCCGTGCTCGCCGTCCACGCTCTGCACATCCACGGGAAGACAGGATTCCTGGGCTTCTCCTGCTTCCTCCTCCCCCCGTGCGGCGAAAATGCCCTGTCACCTTTGGGCTGTCACTATTCCAGCTGCTACTGCTTTTTTTTTTTTTAAACTGTCTTTCCTTCAACTCGTTATTCCTCTCTGCTCTCTGTCTTCATTATTCTACAATTCCTCCGTCTCCACACACCCTGACCTTTGCAATGCGATATCCCCTCTTGCCATATATGGGAGAGGTTGCCACGGCAACTACGGACTCCACCTGTCTTTCACCCACCCTCTCTCTCTCTCTCTCACTTGTTCTCTCTACTACCTTTCATTCTCTCTCACGTCACCCTGATGCGTTTTTCTGTCACGTCATTACATTGAATTTACCCTATTAAATACACACAGCAGCAGTGCTCACACACTGAGAACGAATTTGTGTACAGCACAGTATGTTCAGTGTGTGTGTGTGTGTGTGTGTGTGTGTGTGTGTGTGTGTGTGTGTGTGTGTGTGTGTGTGTGTGTGTGTGTGTGTGTGTGTGTGTGTGTGTGTGTGTGTGTGTGTGTGTGTGTGTGTGTGTGTGTGTGCCCTTGTACAGCTATCTTTGTGAGGACCAGTTTGAGCCTACAACCTACTGAGTGAGGACAATTTGGCCAGTCCTCACATTGTGACCCACCTTTAATGGACTGTTCCGGGGTTAAGTCTTGGTTTTGGTTGGGTTAGTGTTAGGGCTCCCTCACTGTGTTGCCAAATTAGTGCATATGACATGTTTCCATCACAGAGTTGGAGCCGATAAAAGTCACTTGACCCGGCAGTGAATGCATTTTGAATTAATTCGCATCGCAGACAAAAGCCAGATGTTAGTGGGTTTTTTGACCTGTGAAAATTAAAGAGCCAGTATAGTGGTGAGAAATCTCAATAAACACAAAAGTAAATGAATAAACATTCATTTCACAATGACCTAATGTTTACCTCATGTAGGCAAACACAAATTTGCTCAGCACTGACAAATCCTCATGAGGTGATGAACTGCTTACCTGCTCACGTGCAGAGCGCTCCGACGTGCCCCTCATGCTGGCGTGGGAGGGTGATGGCGATGGCGGGTTGTGGTGCGGGCTGTGGTGCGGATGCTGCAGCTGCTGCTGCTGCTGCTGGTACTTGCTCTTCAGGTGGTCCATGAAGGCGTCCCTCTTCCGTTCCATGTCGGCCTTGTGCAGGTTGGTCAGGGCCTCCAGGCTCTGGGCAGCGCTGACGGTGTGGCGGTGCTCCGACGTGTGCACCAGGCCCACATTGGAGAAGCGCCGGGTGCTGTTGCCCAGCGTCCGGTACTCCCGCGGATATTCCAAGTCATCTGTCGAGATCATGTGACTGCCACCACGCTCGGGATCTGAAGTGACAAGGACAGAAGACAAGAAGGGAGGATAAGGGAAAGAAAGGATGGTAGGGAGGAAAGAAGGAAGGGAGGGGTAGAGTAGCGAGAAGGAAGTGAATCGCCACCCACACAATCATGCAGAAAGAGTTCAGGGTGGAGACATACGTACAGACACACCAGGTAGGCACACACAGGTGGAAACAAATGTAGCAGAGAGAAGGAGAGAGGGAACATTAAGGCACAGAGGAGACAGGAAAGAGGAGAGAGACAGAGAGAGAAAATGGGATGGGATGTTAGACTATTTGCCACCAGGATGGAGCGGTTCCCTGCAATGTTATTGATTCAAGTTCTAAAGGGAAGAAAAATGAGAAAAGTAAAATGCTTCTGCAATAGATCAGAGGAAGAGGCTCAAACTGAATTTGTTTTGCAGGATATTCCTTTGTGATATGCCTGCTTGTCATTCTAAGTGGCTTTTATTGTTTTCCGAGGAAACAAAATACTGAAAATTGAGCAGCTGAAAGTCAGGTGGGAACAATATGGAGCACTTCTTTCATTTCTGCCCTTGTTCTCTCACACACTCACTCCCGGCCTTCCAGCTGAGATCGTCCTCCGTCCGCTGACACCGTTTTTTTCTTTACATATTCTCACTGTCTCTCGTCTCTGGAGGTGAAAGATTCTGCTGTCCGTTTCTAAGGAGAGGCATCAATCTGACAGCCCCTGGCCTTTTTATCAGTGCTGCACCTGACAAACAACACAGCCTGAGGTGGAGAGCACGCAGGGAAATAAAGGGGGAGACAGCCGGGGACGAGACAGTATGGTTACACACAAAAAATATGAGACTGGAGACAAAAAAAAAAAAAAAATGAATGTAAAGTGTTTTAAAAGAGCAGGGAGCCATTCGCCCGTGAGTTACCTTGCTTAGGATAACAGGCCCTGGCGTTGGCTAGAAGAGAAACATGCCAAGGGTTAATTTGTGTGTTTGTGCACAGACGTGCGAGCAAACACACCAGAACATTGTCACATGACATCAGAAAAGCGCTATGTTGAAATCATAGCACTTTCTCTGAATAACAATTAGTCAATGCATTATATATGCATTATAATGTATTCATAAGGGTTGGAGAGGTGGTTGGCTATGAATGCTAATAGTGTCACAATAACCTGAGGAATGGTAGATGATTATTATCATGCATTTTTACACAGGGAAGGCTTCCTAAAATCAAAACACATTTAATCACAATCTCCTAATAAACTACAGACTTAAATGCAGGTAGAAAAAAAATAATCAATTGAGAGATTTAACACTAAAAGAATGAAGAGTGCTGAGGCTTAATAGGACTGAATGAAGCGGACCATCTGTACATTACAGGCTCGTTACGATGAGCTGAGAGAGCGAGCAGCCAGTGGGAGGCTCCTCCGGCCAGGAGCAACAAATGGACTGCTAATGAAAGCAGGGGAAGAGAGGAGGAAGCGGGCCAGACGGAGGCTACAACGCTCCCCGGTGGACAAACCTCAACACAGAGGAAGCCTGTCGAGGGCAGCGGGTCTGCGATCGTACACCGATGCAGCTGCACTCACACTGCGCCTCAGTCGCGAACCCACTCCGCACTCTGTGCTCATTCACAGACAGATACCGCACTCAAGTGTGATCAGCTGTTTCAGCACCCTGCCCCTTACATCCACTACATTATGAAGTGCTGATAAACTGCACGGGGGTCAGACGCAGTGGACTGACTTCCCGGCTAATAGCATTACCATTGAGCTGCAGTGTATCGCTGCAGCACCAAGGCCACCGGCTATTTTCATCTGGCCCCCTCGCAGCCTCCCAGATCTCTGGTTTACACTTCATTAGGCTGCAGCTTATTGTGCATCAGCTAACAAGAACCTGACTCAAGGGCCCCATTACAATGGCTGGCAAAGCTGGGCCTATGTACTGTACTACGGCTTATTATTGTGACTGAGAATCATAAACGACAGCGAAAAGCTGGTTAGGCTATATGCTTCCACTGCAACATTTATGGTTCTATATTTAAGAAAGTTTTGAGTCCTGACAGAAGTTAACATGCACCCCAAAAGAAATGAACTTGGTTGTGTTAAAATGTCTCTTAGAGCCATTGGTTTGGAGTACATCCCAAAAACTTTCCAAACTGCAATTTGTGAATGCTCTTTGCAAAGCTGTACACAAGGCCTCTAAAACAAAGCAGGGAAAAAAAGTTGCGTGGGCAGGAGAGAATTAGAATACAAAAAAAATGGGAAGACATCATTACTTTTGTCAGTTCACATAAACTGGCAGACAACAACTGTGGGAGCCAAAACAATCTGCGCAAGTCCCTGCGACACCAGTGTCATTTAAACCGACTTAAAAGGGCCTCGATGGGGGTGCGTTCCTGGTGAAACCCCTTTATCACGAGGAAGCAGCGTTTGCCAGCAGGTCTGGGTCGGCAGCACGCCAAACCGCAACAAAGACTCCCAGCCTGCAGGAAAAGGTGGCAGCCCGTTGGTCCACTAAATAATAGGAGGTCTTGAATGACAACGGGAAGCCGCAATCAGAGCCGATAAGATCTGCGAGATCAGCCAATGAGGCCCGGGCTGCGCCGTCAAGATAGAGAGTCGACTCAAGAGCATTAACCTGACTGGATAAAAAGAGGGCTCTGCGGAGGGCATGCACCGGGAGATTAGACAAGACAATCGGGAGGAGAAATTACCTGCACGGAGAAAAAGATACTGCAAAGCAAAAAAAAGAAGAAAGAGGAAAAACAACAATGCAGCCTGATTGAACAGTTTGGTCTTTTTCTGGGCATATTTTTGCTTCCATCAGCAGAGATTCACCCACAGGACTTTATTTTATTTTATTTATTGATTCATATAACTATAACAAATTTTCATTCTCCTTTCCTGCATTTCACTGAGCCATATTCTCCCCAACTTTAACTTTGAGTCACTGGTCTCCTCCGTCTTCAGCGATTTATTTATATACAGTATGTCTGTAATTTCAGTACGTGAGGTATTTGCCAACCCACCTATCAACTCACATATATATTTATGTTCTCTATCACCACAGCCAAATCCTGAAGTACGTACTTTACTTATTTCTAGACAGCCACCTGCTGGACTGGACGTTCAACTCAGGGAGAGAGAGCCCGACTCAACATACGCACAGACCACATGGAGAATCAGGAGAAGGGGAGCGGGCGTTTCTTCGAAGGATTTGGAAGAGGAAGGTGGAGGAGCTTCATATTTTGGGGCATATTAACAAGTGGGTCACACAGAGTGGAGGGTATAAGAGAAGCTGATAAGGAAGCTGCAGACTGCACACATGCAAACAGCTGGAGTCTTTAGAAGCCACATATTATTTCACAGCTACTTCAAACACTTTGGCGCTATACTTGGGTGCAGTTCACTTTGAGGCTTCTTGTGTAAATAGGGAACTTAAAAAAGACAAAAATATTATTTGCCACAGAAAAAGGGTTTTCACCCAGAACACTTCATGGTGACTGCAGTTAATGTTCAATAGGGCTGTGATAACTATTATTTTCACTATCATTTGTTTAGCAGATGTATTTTTTAATATTTAGTCTTTGAAATGTCAGAAAATAAACATGTTTAATATACATTTCAAGGTGACATATTCAAATCTGTTGTTTTAACAGTCCAACACTGAAATTATTTGGGATGAAATCGGATAATTTGGACATTTTGTCTCTAAAAATGATTAATAAATGAACAAAGTCGCTACCTAACTGTCTATTAACTAATAAATTATCTTCAATGTTGAAGTATCCATTTCTATAAACACTAGAAACAAATGTTTTGTGACAGTTACCAAACAAACTGTTACTGTGTATTGAAACAGTAATAACTTGTGTAGACTATTTAAAACGTAGCTGTCTGAATGCTGCCTGTCTCACCCATCTAACACCTACGTGTCTTCTTAAGATGTGATTTAAATCGTTTTTGTCTGAAGTGTGTGTTACACGTCATGGAAATGAAGTTGGATCAGTAAATAAACACAAAGGTTATAAATCTTACAACATGTCACCAGCTTGAAGACGTGAACTTTCCAACCAGACCAAACTTTGGAGTGTGTTTGTTCTTCAGTGCTGATTATTTTAATCACTGAAGCCTGCCACTAAATCCCCAAAGAAATGCAATGTTTTATTTGAATATAATTGTGAAATCACACATCTTGTGATTATATTGAATGTGTCATGATTGTTTTCTTGTTACTTTGTAATTACCGTGATCTGTGGCACCTAATACTGTCTTCATCACTCGTTTTAATCAATGTGGCAAAATGAATTTCTTTGCCATTGTATATACATCATATTGTTCTTCTCTTTAAGTGCATTTTAATACATGTATGCAAAGAAGTAGCAAATCAAATATAAATTCATTCATTTAAAAAAAGACATGTCCAAGGGGAAATTATATTTACCCTCTTTGTGTGGTTTTGTTTATTCTAAATTTTACTTAGCTTTTTTATTTTCTAATATCAGATTATTAAGAAATGGCCTCAAACTTAACTTTTCATAACATATACAGTTAAACCAAGCATTCGGTCATCTATCTTTTAATCAGCTCTTTGTTTTTGTGAATGTTTATTTTTTCCTAATTCTTAAGTTTACTTTTAATTACTCTCCCATGTTGAATACTGTGATAAGAAGAAGAAGAAGCCCGTTTTCTCCACCCAGTTTCTGATGGTGCAGGCTCCTCACCAGAACCTCTGTTGTTATGCAGATGGTTGGGAAAGGCAAGGTGAGCTATTCCCTCTGATACCCAACCCAATTTACCGCAAGCACGGAAGGCCTCCTTGTGGCTTGCCAGCTGTGACAGCACAGGGAGGACAGACCAGCTGAATATCAACCAGACAAGAAAGAGGGAAGAGGGTGTAAAAAAAAAAAAAAATGGAGAAGAAGTAGGTAGAAAATAGCAAACTGCAAATCCGGCGTGTCTGTTAGGGCTGCAGGCAACAGGAAATAAGCCAATCAGCCGGGCCTACAGCTCCTGGCGATTGTAAGTCTATACGCTCCAATGGGAACAGTTAAAACAAACAACTAGAAGGGGAGAGGGGCACGGCACCGTTAAATACAACCTTCAATAAAACCACCAATCAGGCCTCTAAACACCCTACAGGTCACAACTCAAGAACCAGCTGGTTCACAACGTTATAGGGAAATGAACCAATTAACTGTATTATTCAGTACTGAGCAAATTCCATTTTTTTTTTATTATATGCAAGGTTACACGAGACTCATACATAATGCTTCGTATTAAAGGAAGAAAAAATATATATCCAATGTGTTCAATTCATATTTATTCCAAAGCCGTTTATTTGAACATAATACTAATCCTTCAAAAGGGACAAGGGTCTGACAAGTGATTCTCGTCGTAATAACTGCGAGCCGTCACACAGACCTTGAAATCTACTCCCGAAGTTACACCAAAGCAGAAATTTGGATTTAAGTGAAGAGCCAGCAAAAGAGGCTTTGAACTTGAAACAGGAACTTTTGTTTCCTTCTCTCTGATCTCGCTTTTCAGTGATCTCACTCGTCGCTACACACTTAAAACGATGAGGCTCTGGGTAAGAAAGACACACAACCCAGCAGGCATGTGCATTTCACCTTTTTCTCTCCATTAAGGTAATCTCTAAAAGCTCAGAGGCACCGCTGGGCCAGTGGAGGAGGGTTAAAAGGGGTGAAATTGATGGGTGGGCAGCGAGCCATCAGGAGAAGGTCAGCGTGCGTGTCTGAGCCGCCGGACGTAACCGGCTGAGACAATCACAAGACTCGTACCTGTAAAACTGACAGACAGCTGCAATCTAATGCTCTGCGCGAGGTGATGCAGGGGAACACCCCCTCGATCATTTAAAGCATGCACAACAACAAGTGGCGCGCCCATCTTTTCACCTATCGCTCTCCTCTGTCTATCTTTAATCTGTCTCTCCCCCACCCACAAAACCGCCCACTGACAAACTTCGTTTCCCCGGGCAACGCCGGGGAATACTGTGGAGGCAGCCAAGTTAAAAAACCGCAGGAGAATACTGCGGATGCAGAAAAGCACCTGCTTATACACAAAGGCACATACTCAGACAATTAGAGCGTGCTACGGCTTCAGCGCAACATCTCTGGGGCTTTTCTGAATCCGAGCACGACAAATGTGCGTGTGTTTTCAACTGGAGGATGAATTCGAGAGATGATGTGTAAATGTGGCAGCGACAGGCGGGAAGGGGGGGTGAGGCGGGTGGAGGTGGCAGGCACTTGTCATCCTGGTAAAAGCAGCCTGTCGGTTTGTGGAATAGCTGCAGAAGGGGAGAGAGCCTCTTAATTACAGCCTTTTGTTAAAGCAGGTCAGTCCGCATAGCCGTACTGCGACGGAAGAGGAAGACACTCTCCAAACACACCTTGTAACATCAGACCTGCTCAGTCTATCTCACTGGGGAGGCAGATGCTACCTCGAATGAGAGGCTGGATGGAGACGTGGCCCAGCTAATGGAGTTTAAAGAGGCGTTGGATGGAAAAATCGGATGTTTGGAAAGCGCGGAGGCTCCACGGCTGCCTTCAGACGGAGCTACATCAAAGAGCCGCACCTCCCTCTGTCAGCGGAGCCTGGACCTCAGATCTCCACAGGGTGCAGCAGTGACGGGTGTAGTCACAGGTGGAGGAAGCCTCAGTCAAAGGGCCTTAACAGCACCGCGTGGAGGGAGAGGCAGCGGAGTATGAATTAGCCTTCATTTATTCTAGCAAACACCACCAGGTGTTTTTTACATCGTTATTTAACACAAATTACATCAAATCCCTGCTGCCATTTCAAATTATTTTAATATAAAGCAATTTTCAAAAGACCTGACTGTTGTTTGACAAAGGTAATCCATCAGTGTGAACGATGTTATAATGCAGCACAAAAAAAACTGACAAAAATGAAAGCAGATTTTTCCTTATGATGGATTTGTGATGAAAAGTGGTTTCCGTGTTTTCTGAGTGCATTTACACAAGACAGGAAACCAGTGGCTCCCTGACAAGAAGGAAAACAGATAGAAGCAAAGCTAAAACTGGAACGTGGGTATAACCATTAATCTAAAGTAAAACATCTGAACCGTTACAAAAACATCTGTCCAATGCTTTCAGGTAAAGTGACATGCAAAAGACTAATCCATCAGGAAAAATGGATATAAAATTAATATACGAAAGACAAATCTGTGTTTATGGGACAATTTCAATTTCCGTATCCTTGCTCTGACCATTTGTCTAAATGTTAATATCATCACCCCTAAAATAAAGTGGGGACACTACAACATCTGACAGAGCAAAGTAATACACTTGGCCCACTGCCTCATGTACGTAAACATCAACCATTAACAGTGGTGGAGGAAGTACTCAAACATTCTACTCAAGTCAAAGTACATTAGATAGAAAATAAAATGTAAATAAAAGGGATAAACTGATTATTAAAATTTTGTGGATATTTAGATATTTACTGATATATGTAGTAGAATAAAAATGAAAAGTACCCAAAAATAAATCTAAATCTACTTGAATAAAGTACAGATACATGAAAAATGTACTTAAGTACAGTATTACATCCCACCTCTGACCATAAACACATGCAAATTCACATATAGCAACGCACAAAACCACTTGCAGACGTATTACTATTGTGATTATTATTATTACTATCGTTAATCTGATACGTTATTGATCCCTGCTGGATGTGTCTCTTCCTGCTGGACCTTGTCCGGATCAGAGCACAGTGTCAGTTACAGAAAAGCCTTTAGTGCCGGTAAGATATTAGTGTCAAGGCAGCAGATCACCTCTGAGAGAAAAAGGTGTAATTTAAGGGCCTCTCACTCTACACCATTGCCCTTTTTTCTGCAGTGAAGTGAATCCAGTGAGGACCTCCTGTGTGCAAAGTGAAATGAAGCAAGGAAGAGCAGAAACAGGAGGGTACTTCAGACCACATTTGATAAACCTTAATTTACCTTCCGCTACTTCAAATCTACAAGCGCCAGCGAAAAGCCCAAACTGGACTTGTTGCCTCTTTATATCACGCATAATTATTCACAAAGAGAAGCAACAATCTGCAGCCACAGAGAGAGAGAAACAAAAAATCTATCTGCACATGTTCAACTTATCCTGTAGCTGTCGGAGGTACTATGTCAAATGCGAGATATGGCCCGATGTAGCTTCACGCTGATCTAAGCTAACGGATTCATCAGAGCAGTGCAATGCAGCACGCTGCTGAGCCGCAGAGCCAAGTGATGAAAGCAGCAACAAAACAAGGCATGAAAGAGTGATGGTGGAGAAACGCTGGGGAACAGAGTCACCAGCGGAACCATCCAACTGACTTTTCATGTCCTTAAACGAACACGCTGAAATCCTCCAACCACCAGCCACGTTTCTTTCTTTGAGATATGTCTTAATTTGAAAATATTTAGTAAATTATTAGTGCTGCATTTTGAACCGTTGACAAATATGAAAATTTAATGATTTTTTTTCCCATTTACAGTGTGAATGACACACTCAAAAGCTTTAAACGCAAAACACTAAAAAAGCAGCAAATAAAAACATCATTGCAGAAAAGCAAACAAGTCAATGTGGCTGCCGAAAGGGAGCGGTATCAGAGGAACGGCAGCAAACCAAGGCTGGAAGAGCCAGACTTTCCTCGGGGGTTGGACGTGACTCTATCGTGAAAACAGGTCAACTGTGGCGGCTGCAGCAGGTGGATGCAAACTCTCAGCCAATCAGAGACTGTCCGCTCGCTCACATGTCGCCACACATCTCTCTCAAAGGATTCTTGAACCACATGAAAAGCGCTGCCACTTCAAAGAAAATGTGCAGACATTGAAAAAAGGAATTCCAGCTACTATTCTGCACCGCCCTGCCTGACAGACAGGGGGAGCTACAGTTAAGTAAGAGATAAAAAGCAGGCAGAAAACCACTCAGGTGGAGGTCACTGATAATAGACATCCTCCTGTGACAACTCCCAAGGACTCTCTATTAAATCTCTCAGGTTTCATAGGTCATTATCTCTCCCATAGGCCCTGTGTTATTAACACCAGAGTACACGCATACTTCTACGCAGCCACACACACACACACACACACACACGCATACTTCTACACAGCCACACACACACATGCGCGCGCACACACACACACACAGAGACATCCAGATGCATGAAATGCTGCAAAGCGTTCACTAACTGAAATTTGACCACTGGAGTGAAATTTGGGAGTATCTTAATCGACAAATGAAATCTGACGACTTAAAGAGAAGATTTAAGAAGACGTCTCTATCGGAGCTGATACACAGAGCGTCAGCTTCATGAGATGTGCAGGGTTGTTACGAAGGAGGGGGCAAACCCAGAAAAAGAGGGTCTGTAACTCTATAGAGCCTGTTAGACACTTTATGTCAGGTCTGTGTTTCTTTCAGCTTGTATTTTGTATAGATTATATACACAGCTTTAAAACGTACAATATGCAACTTTGGCCCCAAGAGGGTCTCTCAATCAAAAATAACAAAAGACTTAGTTTGATGATGTCATGAAGCAGTGTGGGATCATGGGAGTTGTTGTCTGTACCACCATTGTGGTACTGGATGTGACTCAGGCACAACTCATGTCCACGTATGAGGTAATGTGACAAAGGTTTATCCACGTTACGCAGCCAACGACAAGGAATAATCCTGATCCATAACAAGTGACCAATACAAACAGTGGAAGGACAGAAAACAGCTCACTGGCTAATTGGCTTACAGTGTTTTCCTTTGTCATTCGTTGTTTACGCCAAAAGTTATAGCAGAGAAAGACAAAGTCACGGGTAAAGTAAGAAATGAAGGGAAGTCAACTGCTGCCGAGTAAACTTAATGAGTTAGAGGTTAGTCAGACCTTGATAATGCATAATGTGAGTGTGAGTAAAACTGAACCTCCAAAAAGCACCTTTTAAGTAAAAGTAGGTATTTTGTTTGTAATGTGGGCAACCAATTAACTCAACATCAATCAATTGTTAATTAAATGGAAAACAATGTGGCTACATTTTTAGGTTATTTGCCAAATGTTGATGAGGTAAAAATATCGGTTTTACTTTAATGACATCATGACAAAAAAGTAAAAAAAACAGCAAACACATTATACTTGTGCAGTACACTTCTTGCTCCTGTACATCACGTTCTGCAGGTTCATTAAGCTGCCTCTGGACAGGTCAGAGCCTCTGTCCGTTTCTCTGCTCCCCCACGCTCACAGAATCAGGCTGATTACACAACAACCTTCTGCAGGCATGTTGCCAACACTGATGGTCGGAAACCACAGCTGTCAAAACCTCCAATCTGGATGTTGTGCTGTGAGAGATACAGGGTGACGTTTTTAAAGATATCGCGGGGACCAAATTTCAAGCTCTTAATCTCTTAAAAAGCTCCCGAAGGAACAACCGGCAGATACATAATGAGAAGAGTGAAATAATGAAAATGTAACATCACGACTCGTGTACAGAATGTAAGACTGATAAGTGTTTTCTCTCAAGTGGGCGAGGGGAAAAAAAATCATCTTGTAGTGCTGCCACTATCGTAAAGGGGTAACGGATTAAATAAATTACAACAAGAGCTGTTTGAGAAAAAAAACCTGTTTTGATTTAGTCCTGCTACGGTTAAAACACTTCGTCTGTCCCTCTCTTCCTCTAATAACAGCTGAACTCTCAGATTGAACAGGCCAAACACTAATGAAAATGCTCATTTAATGTTAAAAGGCTGACTGCCAACACTAATGACTTCACTGAAATTTAGCTATGAATCACTGAATTAAATGAAGCCCTGTTAACTGGCAACGTAAAAACACACAGCTCCAGTAGAAAAACGAGGTATTTGCAGACAGCATCTTCAGCATCCTTTTGTTGTTGTTGTGTTGTTGTTGTGTTGCTGTTGTTAAAAGAACACCCTTAACAAGATCATTACTGTTCTAATATCATTTGAGTTAAGTGAAAGCCAAAACACGATTTGCGCTGCTCAGACTGGGAGCCTAAGGTTTCCTAATGATCGTGTAATGAGGAGCAATTTGCAGTAAATCTTGTCATCGTTGCTGGTTAAATAAGAGGATCTCGGCTGCTGGTGGAGCAGCGCTGTTATAGTTACTTCTCCTTCTACGGGGCAGGATTACCGAGACGGCTCTTACACGCATTTGTTGCCTGCACTCTCGGCTGCACTGCTGCCAAGCCTCCTGAAGCATTAGCATGCTGCCATTCCTGCATCAGACGGAGCCAACCGGCCACCCTAACAAGCAACCCTCCCACAGGAACACATCTGTTGTCAGATTGGTTGGGCGCAGGCAACGGGTTATCAATCAAAGTGGTGAATTGCATTCCAAACTGAAATTCATTTATCACTTCCATCACTTGATTAAATGATCTACCAGAGCAGACAGGCAGGAGCGGTGGAGAGGTGTCGAAAAAAATAAAGACAAGGGGGATGTTAAGGAGAGGATGCATATTCAGCTCCACGAGGCAAACGGAAGCGACTGAGAGAAATGAGTGAGATCATCTGCTGCTGAAAATAAAGGGCGCCTGGCACAGAGTTTAGATGCATTTCACTCAGCAACATCATTTAATGGGTTTGTTGGACTCAGTTTGCTTGATTTGATATTTGACAGTGAAGTACAGTAAAGTAGCTCCCCGCTGAAGCATGCAGGCATGCAGAGAGGCTATTTAACCACACAGGTGGTATGTTTGTTGGTGACAGATGTGGTGGGAAGGCTGGGCTGCCGAGGGAGCTGGGCACCAGGTGATTAGAGCTTAAAACTATGCAGCACCAGCTGAGGCCCTGGAAACACGAAACACAAAGCCGAAAGGTTACGGAAATTTAATCCGGAGGGACCGTATGTGAGAACGCAAATGTCCGTGTCAGGTGCTCTGGAAAATAGCCCATTATTTTCCAAATAGCAAATTATTGTTGCACTGCTGTCCCTGCAGGATCTTGTGGCCCCTCAGAAAAGAGGCTGTATTCTCTTGTCTGTGACCTGGTGCATTAATGATACGCACAGTCACAATAGTGCAGACTTTCTTCAAATCATTAGAATAATTGTCCTCTTCGATTGGAATTAGCCTGACAGTTTAATTGGAAAAGAGCAAGAGGCGAAAAATACCTTCAAAATCTGAATAAGAAATAAGAAGGGATCAATCATAACATTAGCCGAGATGAGCCCGACAGCGGCTGCAGATCGGTTGCCTTGGCAACGGGTCAGCTGTTTCACAAGCAGCAGTTAGCCAGCTACCCCCCCTTAACACACACAAACATACACACACAGGCATAAACACACGTTTGACACAGCCGGTGACAGATGTGGCACAGGCAGGGCAGAAGAGATTACAAGTTGTCGAGTCAACATGACTCAGATCTGTGTTTTGATGCCGATAGTCGTGTGTCACGGTGAAAACTCTGCTCTCTGTCAAGTGGCATCAGAGGAAAGAGAAAGGAGAAAACACAAATAGAGAATCAGAGGGTTCCTGTGGCTGCCTTGCAGGAAATGGCTTTTCACTGCAGAAGCCTGTGAAGTTCAAACCTCCAAATTCTCAACTCTTTCATCTTCACATCGTGTTTTGTAATCATTTTCTTTTGTGATATTAAAGGGAGGACAGAGAGATCAGAAAAATAATATGTTGAAACAGTGTCACAAATACAAAAGATGCCATCTTCTTTTTCTATGACGCTAAGTAAAAATTGTGCACAAATCAGGGATGACACCCCGGCACTGAGCCGGTTAAGAAAGGGCTTTTGTCGAGCCTGTTTGTGATCCAGGAATGAGAGGGGCGATCAGCGGCACACAGCAGTCCCTAGTGGGATGTTAGAGTAATTGCCTGTTTCACTATTTCCCAGGGGGACATCACAAAGCGTGCTGCGGGGAGGGTCTCCGCAAAAAACAGCAGCCCCACCTTCTGCCTCACATCTCCCGTCACCCTCTGCTGCCTGCCTCTTTGTCTCTGTCACACAGGAGGGGACAAAAAGTACAACTTTACTTTCTACTTTACAGGATATGACTCTTTAGAGTGCCAGCCACTGAAAACAGATTTTTACCGCTAACTCCTTTGAGGGTCACAGGGGGAGCTGGAGTCAATCCCAGCTGACATTGAGCTAGAGGCGGTGTAGACCCTGGACACCACTGGGCCAAACATAGAGGCAAAAATAACTATTCACAATAAGAGTCAACAATTTGTAGTTAAGAGTGTGGGAGGAAGTTTCCGGGAGGATCCCACGCAGAGACTGTGAGAACATGCCAACTCCACAAAGAAAGGCCCTGGTTGAGCACAGAACCTTCCTGATGTGCCGCAACAGAAACCGTACTTCGGCTATTTGTTGTATAACACATTTACTGGGAGAAATATGTTGCACAAGGATTCAATGCTATATGTTTTGAAGGGTTTTTGTTTATGGCAGGGCTGCAGGTTTCATGAATAAACCCGAGATCTCATAATCTCACATCAGGTTTGGTCATTAGTGCTGATACGGGTTGGGAAATCTCTGAACGTCAGATGTAAATAAGAGATGATTCGACTGAATGTAGCTGAACAGCAGCTCATTAGAAAGATCTTAAACTGAGTCATCCCCTGGTGAAATCTTTACCTTGCATGGCTGACTTAGCTTTTATTTTATAATACGGATTATAGGGTATTATTTAGAACAAATTGCTTACTGCTGTATACAGAAAAATCGTCTGATGCTGTTGTTTGGTACAAACTAATAATAATTAATTGAAATAAAACTACAGAAAAGAGCTTTATGTGAAAAAGAATCCTCAGCACTCAAAGATCTCGGTCTGCACACGTTAGTAAAGCACATTCGCTATAAAAATAGACTTATTTAACTGCTCTCCCTGAAGAGAAAAGATTTTGATTAAGGAATTTAGGTCACAACTTACAGTAAAATTTTCATTTCTGTTCGGTTCTCCTGGATGGAGGATTTTAAAGAACTGAGGCTGGAGGAGAACCATTGATTTAACAGGCTTTATTTGTTGAGCCACAGATTTTATTTATATTGTAGCGTGTGTTACATTAGGTTACTGCATATTCATGACAGGCAAATGTATCAGTACCGCAACAGCAATGTTTAGGTGTCTTATGACGCAACGTATGTGGGCCTTGCATTTTTATGTGCACTCCACAATAAATAGAGGCATTTTCAGAATATCTATTTAATACAGTCGTTCAAAAAACTAGACGCAAAACAGCCCATTCCAAAAGAGGCAGGTTTAGAACTACCACTGAACTAGTGGTAATAATTCCCGGTGCCAGAATCTTTGTGGACACTTTTTACACATTTCACGTCAGTATTCGCACAGCAGCAGCGAAGATTGTTTAGAGGGCAACTGGAAGGCATCCCCCGTGATGAATATTTGCTAATTGCGTTAATTTGTATTCACTTACAGAGTTACAAATGTTGCATTTTCTGCAATCTGCTTCATTATTCCATGTCCTTGGGCTTGTGAAAAGCCTTTTTACAAACTGTAACCTTGACCCTACTTGACTCATAGAAATAGTTTTTTTCCGCAGATCCGGCTTATCCATCACTTCCTTCTCGATTGATTGGCTGTCCTATACACCACATTAGCCCAGACACTAATGGTCGTGCAGTAATGTATGCCACATCACGTGTGTCTGTCTATGTTTGGAGGCAGGATTTTCCCATTGATCTTTGTGCACATGCATTAAAGGCATCATTCTCTTGCTTCTTAAAGCAACGCTGCGTTTTTATCCTCCCCCTGAACCCTCCCTCTCATGCCTCTTTCCCTCTCCATCTCCCGTCTTAACCGGTGCCACGCGTGTTCGGACCGTCTCATTTGGGTTCGGTCGCAGAGGGAAGGGAGGGGCGGGTCATCCGTGTACAGATGGATGCGTGGGTTTTCTGTGGCGATGTGCTGCAGGTGAACGCAGGAAGAGCAGCCAGTTGGCACGAAAAAGAGGAGGAGAAGATGACGAGTTAGACGTTAACAAGCTGTCACTGCCAACACAACACGCGCCCACTGCAATAACAAAAACAACAGAGACAACCCCCCCTGACAAGCCTGGTGTGATAAACAACAACCAAACAGACGTCCACTCGGTTTTCACCCGCAGGGGAGTGTTAACAAACCGCAGGTCGGGCTTGTTAAATGGAAATTAATGTGTTGAGATGCGTCAAAAAAAAACAAACAGTCTTAGTCGTGAAAACAGCTTTAGTTGGTGAAAGTTAGAAAAACAGCAGCAAAAGGTTTCTGTCTCCTTCCAGACTAACCTCGATGTCTCAGCTCATTCTCAAATGGCTTACTGCAGCAGGACGAGGATTAGTGAATGCTGCTGCTGCCACATCGACACTTCTCTTTGGATGCTGCATTCAAGATCAATCAAGCCAAACAGAAAAAGTTCACATGTATCTTGTTTGGAACTTGTGTTTCTTTATTTTAGTATTACTTTTTAAATTCATGCTCATTATGAGGGTCGCAGAGGGGCTGGAGCCAATCCCAGCTGACATTGGGCGAGAAGCAAAATAAAAATAATTAGTCAAAAGTGTAGCACAATGTTCCTACCACTAAAGGTGCATTGTGCTCTGACTATATTTTTAGACAGATTGTACAATGGGATTAATAGCTGCCGGGCACTGATGCACAATTGCCAGCATTCCCAAATCCCTGACACTCAGAGCACCATGTAACATTTACCAAAGTAAATTTGACATTTCACGATGAGTCCTGGGGGCTGTTTTACTGGATGCTTTCCTTCAGTTCTCACGCTGCCAATCACGCCCTTGGGAAATCTGTCTCTCCGGACACATCCACACAGACTGGCTATCACGCCTTACGGAGCTTAGGCAGGGCTCCTGTGGAGACCCAGCCCCAGAAAAAAAGTTAGAATAGAGCAACATGCAATATTAATACAGACGTCAAGACATGTCTCTATTTTAGTAATTGTTCCGCCTCTTTCATCCTGCCACCTGCTGGCTCAATGAAACGGAAATCTGACAATGGTTAAGTGTTCTGCCCCACAGCCCAAGAGCACTTGGCAGAGCGGCCCATGGCTAATCCAGTAAGCAGTAACACTGACTCACAACTAGCTGAGAGGCTGAAAAGAGATGGAGACAGGGAGGGGAGACTGAGAGACAAAGGAAGCGACAGAGAGCGAGAGAAGCTAAGTAAAGATAACTGAGAGCCACGGACAAAACTGGAGAAGACAGAGGCTTGCAGAAAGAGGTTGGTGAAGAGGACACAAATGGATCTGTAGTGGTGTACAGGCCTGCAAACACAATGAAGAGGGAGGAGGAAGAGTGAGCAGAACTGGGTCAGGAGGTGGTTTATACATACGCAAATAAACAAAACAAAGAATTAAGGAAAACTTGGGCTTAGGGGCCATGGGCCTGGTGAGCGATGACAGGGAGGAAGTCCGAGTTTGCAAGGTGTCCGATCAAACCCATTTGAAACCCGCAGACGGATTAGTGCTTGTGAGTAGGTGTTTGGTTATAAATAGTCTTTGGAGCGAGTGTTTGACAGGAGGGTGTCTACGATTTGACGGCAGGACATAAATCTCACCGGAGAACTCCAAAGAGACAAACAGACGGGTCTCCCAAAAACAAGGAACTCTTTCATCAGTCAGCGGCCCTAAAGATCAACCGTCTCTCACAGCCTCTTTACGGTGTCCGGAATCTTGCCCATATGGCACTTACACAAAACTGACCTTTATCTGATACACATCTCTGGTTTTAAAATTTCAAAAGCAAAAACCCTCTCCCCAATCTCTCCGTCCCGGCTTCTTTTTGGCCGCCTTTTCACTTCCCTCCGAGTTCTGACTGCAGATCTCTTCATGCTTCACTGGACGCCTTTGAGATATTTCCAGTTCCCACTTAAAAGCTTGTCAGTCACTCACGGCATGCTCTCCAACTTCTTTGTCTCTCTTCGACTCGCTCCGCTCTTAATTGCAGCCTTTCTATACAGTTCCCTAAAATGCAACACTCTGACGACCTGTAATTAGTCATGCAGCAGACATCTGGTTATGACCTGCTGTTCCTCTCACCCTCCAGCCAGTTCGGAGCAGATGTGTGCAAATGCTCCATTCTTTTTTTCCCCCCATCTGTAGATGGCACCTCTAGCTACAGCTTGGCCTCGGCCTCATCACCCACCAAACACAAACTATTTCAAGCTCCACAAATCCCGTCTCCTCTCAGCATCAGCGTGGATCCTCCAAAAACCTGTGTCTCTAAGGTGACCTGCCGCTAACCTCAGCATGGACCTTTGACCCCACTACGCAGTGGATCACTGGGACATAAAGCTGTCGCTGGGCCCGGGGAATGAACGAAGGA
Organism: Hippoglossus hippoglossus; assembly: GCF_009819705.1. Classification (NCBI taxonomy): domain Eukaryota; kingdom Metazoa; phylum Chordata; class Actinopteri; order Pleuronectiformes; family Pleuronectidae; genus Hippoglossus; species Hippoglossus hippoglossus. The sequence continues at coordinate 7,978,715 of NC_047158.1, read as the reverse complement.
GGCACAGAGCTGTGGCTCAATCATGACCTGAAGCTGTGTGCAAATAGCTCAGCCCAGGCTGCTTTAAACTGCAGTGATCATTACTAATGACTGGTTTAATGATTCTGTCTGATCTGGTTTCTCATCACTGCCACCTCCCTCTAGTGACATCGGACTCCCCCAAGTGATATAATCCATAGAGACATAATGTATACACATAAAAAATGAAAACGAAAACACCTTGATCGGGATCTGCGTTCAAATTTTATGAGTTCTTTCCGGACCCAGCCCGCATCCTTTCACCAATTGTGATAAATCATCCAAATGTTTTTTGTGTAATCCTGCTGAGAAACAGGCTGAAAAACAAACGCAAATGTCAACATAACCCCCCTCAGAGGCAGTAACAATATATAAATGAAACTTTACAGTTATCGCCTGAATGTGGCTCATCTCAGCTTGACAGACTTTCTGCTCAGTTATGGTTCACTCTCACCGCCCTCATATCCTCATGTTTGGTCACAGCAGTAAACCCACTGCTCAGCACCAAGCAACGTGCCAGCTGGTGAACGTAGCTGAGCATTTAGCAGATATTTCCCTCAGGACTTGGTAGAGACAACAACAGAGTTAACAGAGAGTGAATATCGGGCTTACAGCACATCCATCATCCCTCACATGTGTAAATAAACAACGGTTTGTTAACACGTTTGCCATATCAACATCAAAATCAGGATCTGTCTGTGTTCTGCTTCCAAGGGGCAAATAAATCAGTTACAGCAGGTATGTTTTTTTTTCAAAATTCTTTTAATTCCCTGTTCTATGTCTGACATTAATGTTCAGCAAATTAACTAATTTGGTATTGTTTTTTTTTTTTATTATGTCTTGTCTTTTTATTTTTCTTACTCCTATGGAGAAAGAGAAGAATCCCTGTGAAGTGAGAAGGAACGACTCCTTGCTTGTAGTCCTGTGTGGCCGTTTAGTTTCGACATTGGCACCAGGGATCCCTACATGGATTTGTATGGTCCTGGGCATTAAGTTAATTTATAATAAAATAAAAAGCAGGATGGCGTGTGTGTTACCTCAATGGTGAGACGTAACAGAGCCAACGTTAATAAAACATTCAATTTAGGTCAACGTTTTTTGGGGAGAAGTGGCGCTAGCTACCAAATAACAACCTTCCTTTGCCTCATAGTTAACACAAGAATAACCTGAATGACAGTGTGTTCGGTTCTGTTGCATGGAGAGAAGCTCGCACCAACCTCTGGTCAAACTTCTGGCAATTTGAATGTTTTCATGCTCGCCATGGAATGAGAGCACAACCTCCACATTGTGTTGAACTCACCACATGACCATAAAAATCAAAGAATATCCGCTTTGTTTTTCAAACCAGGTACAAACGACAATATTTCAACCAACAGATTGGTATTAGTGATACTTAGAGATGGCCGATGTTGCTGGGGTGTTTTACAAATGTATAATTTTAATGCACTGTGTGACTATGTGCAACAATGAAGTTACAGCTGAATGGAGTTGAATTTAATCTGCTGAAATGTCCTTGAACAAGACACTGAGTCATCAGCTTCAGTCATGAGAGTCTCTTACTGAGCTCTGATGTCCTTTGTGGAGGGACGGCAGCGGATAAGAGCTTCCTGATAAAGATCAGTGAAGCATCTCATGTTGTTAACATGATTTAATGTGCGGTGCATCCATTGGAACATCTCCAAGTGCGGCAGCAGAGGTAAAACAATTTTTCAAGAAGATTGCTGCAGCTAATGTAGATCCTATGTGTTTCCCATCCCCACAGTCGCTGTGACAATGCAGGAGAGAGAGAATCTATGAAGAGGAACCACCACAACGGAGGTTAGTGGGAACTTTCAGTAATACTGCCGCCACAGCCCTTCATCATCTCCTCTCTCTTCACGACCAATTTCACCCTCACATCTCGCTTCTCTCCTCCGTGGTTGTGACACGGCAGATCCCGAGCTCCAAGTTCAACCCGTGCCTGGAGAAAGGCGAGGGGGCGAGCAAAGTCGATTAATCAGAGACAGCAGCATTCAATATTTCCAGCTTCTCCGATGTGAGAATTTGCTGCTTTTCTGTATGATACAGTTGTTAACTATACAGGCTTTTCACTCTGGAGTGCAGTCTATAGATATCACCGTGGGCACTAGAAAATCATGGCCATTCCGTCAATCGGCCCCTCACAGCCGATGATTCAAATCCCTAGTTTAAAAGTCCCAGACTCAACTCGCAGCTTGTTAGCTGAATCACGACACAGAGTGGCACGACTCCGATGCTCTCAGCTCTGGTGCAACAAAGTCAGCAACGCTACTTCTGAAACAGACCAGACGAGTGTGACTCAGTTTTTCTGGCTGAGTCACTTGGCTGCTAGATGTATACTTTTATAGTTCTCTGTGTGGAAATCTGTTATTGTCACATGACACATACCAAATAAACATAAAGGTGAAAACGTGAGACTCATACATCTGACGAGTTTCTTATATCACAAAAGTTGTTTTTCCACACCAAACACAAACAGCAATACTTTTTTGTAGGTGTTTTAGGTCCAGACAACATTTTGGCCAATCTCTTTTAACAGCTTATTGCATATGAATGCAGATAATAGCTAAATGCATTTCAGTCAATGTGTTCTGCTTCTTTTGTTGGGACCTGCGGACGATCAAATCCTGCTCAAATGTGATTGGTTAAATTGGTAATGGAAACCAGAAGGCTTCCGGCCCCCAAATTTTGTCCAACACTTAAAGATTCTGCATATTCACATATCAGACTATATATATATAGATTAACCCTTTATGAGTGGGGTACAGTGGCTGAGATTTAATAAAGTACAGATGCCAGAGATTGAATCCAGGGCTTCATACATGCAAAGCATTACCACTTCATATGTATGCACCACTAGTGAACTGGACTTTGTAATAAATGGGTGGAGACCATAAACATGTCCAAGTTATGTAGCTGGGATTTCTTGAAGAAAAAGAAAAACTTTATCAACTGACACATTCCCACTCACTTCAAGGTTCGCATCCATATTGTCAGCTCAGTAAATCCAACTCTGAATATCCTGATTCATATACAGCCAAAGCTTTTTCTTCTAGGTATTGTTATATTAAGATAGCCACACAAGCTTCCTCCATCACGTATACCTATACCTCCATATTGGCTATGATCCATCACCTCGCACACTGTGCCTGCCTCTGCTCAACAGATGTAAGGTATCCCCGTACAAGCGCAAATGTCAGCCGCTCACTTTTGATCTCCCACTGCCGATTCTCCAGCTGTCTCGGATCCTTTAAACTCATTTTATGAAGACAACAGCGTAGGTGTGTTTGGAAGAAGTAAATGTGGAAAAGTCATTTATGCAGGAAAGGTTCAGTGTTTTAATCTCTGTCGCTGCTGCTTCGCTAAAAGTGAACACCTGAGTGTGTGTGTGTGTGTGTATTATGCTCTGACTTTCTGAACCCTGCATCCTCCTGGCATTGATCCCAAATGTGCACGCACACACACACACACACACACACACACACACACACACACACACACACACACACACACACACACACACACACACACACACACACACACACACACACACACACACAAACTCTCTATTCAATGATAAGATCGAACTGAGGGCATGATGAATAAATAATGGTTTAAACTCTGGAGATTCCCTTGACTAATTAACAAGGGGGGAAATATTCTTCTCAAGAAGCAACAACACAAGAGAGCCAAAGGAGTCCAAGTAGTACATCACGGATCACTGCACATATATAGACACCAACACTCTCTCTCTCTCTCTCACTCACACACTCACGCAACACACACGTACGCTTGTGCACATCCTAAATTGCGATTCAGTGTGCTGTGAAGCGAAAGACAAAAGTGGGGAGGAGAGGTGTTGGCCTCTATTGACTCCAAAGACTTTGGGCTAATGAGAACTCTAGCACACGGGCACACACACACACACAAAACACACATACACACACTCATTACCGTCATTTAGCTGTGTCAGAGCGAAGGCGGCGAGTTGGTCATCACAAACAAATATCTAGAGAAAGAAATCCCCACTTGGTTGTCAGTGTCCTTATCGCTCTGTGAGCTTCGTGGTTACCGAGCTGCACGCACACACACGCACGCACGCACGCTCACTGTCACTGAGGTCATTAGAGGGGTATAATTATGAAGAATAACCAGTCTAGCTGGCCCAGCTGCTCTGCTCACATCGCCCAACTAATTTGCCCAGATCGCACACTGTCACTGAATATGAGACAGAGGTTCAGAGATTTGGAACAGGGAGTGGCAACGCTGATTGACTGGGGGCTTTTATTTTGGAGCGCTGACATCTCCCTGGAAACAGACATGCTCGATATACGAGGGATAGCAGGAGCCGAACATTGAATCCAAATTAGCTCCAACAGCAACAAAAAAAAAATTCCCCCTCGCGAGCATCCACATATGAATCAGAGTGGCAGCAGAAGAGGCAACAATAGAAATCAAATGAACTAAAACTGACTGGCTACAAATGACTTAAAAAGTCCCACAGGGCGCACGGGAAGCCATGGCAGAGTTTGTGAAGAAGCGAGTGTCACGAGCGAGGCACCGGCAGCAGCCGCAGCTTGAGTCCTAGAGGAGCCACCGAGCCCCACAGCCTTTGAACATACAGGAGGCAGGCAGAGGCAGGCAGCAGGGCTACGTGACTCTCATGACAATAAGTGCAATCACACAAATACACAAACACACTGTCACATCCAGAGAGAGTCCCCTCAACGCTGCAAGTTATCAAGATTAAATACCACGAGAATCCAAGCAAATGTGCCAACTACAAAAAGGATGCCCTGAACCAAAGTCAGAGGGGGGGGGGGGGGGAAGGAGAAAGAAGAAAAAAAGAGAGGAAGAAACAAGCGGGACCGGGACACACAGGACGAGGAGGGGGGACCGCTGATGCGCCCACCTGAGGGTTTCCCAGTATCCTCCATTAGCGCTCCTTTCAGCCCTCTCCGCCTCGCCCTTTTCACGTCTGGGTCAATCCATGCCTCGACCCAGCTCCTCATTCATCCCCCGCCTGCTGTCCCCACTTCACTGAGAAACTGGCTTAGATAGAAAATTGTGTTTGGGAAAAAAACTAAAAAGAAACCAAAAATTCAAAAGAGTGGGAAGGCAAGAAGGGACAAAAGTATAGTGGAAGTGATGGGAGAGAGGAGGAGTATCGGAAGACACAGAGAGAGAGAGAGAGGTACGCCTGCCAGTTCTGAACATTGTCTCTTCCTCTCTGTCTGATCGTGTGTCCCTGACTGTCGGTCTCGCTCACTCCTCGCTCTCTCTCCATTTCCCTCATTATGTCGATGTGAGTGGTCGTGCCAAGCTCGCAGCAGATAACATGGCTCGCCGTGGCCCTGAAACACCTTGCAGACTGGCCACCTCCTGCTGGCCACTGACTGCAGACCTGCGTGCACTGGTCGTGTGCTGGAGGCCATGGATTGAGCAGGAGTGTGTTTGTGTGTGTAAACGCATATTTTTACGTGTGTGTGTGTGTGTGTGTGTGTGTGTGTGCACGAGCGTGTGTCCTGTCAGCTAGCCAGAGCAGCAGATTACTGACGCTTCACTGGCACGTCCCACTTCATCCTTCTCTCCTGTCGCCCCGGCAACACCTCCGCTCCCTGCCTACTTCCCCCATCCCCCCCCCTCCGCCTCCATCTGCCTCCACTTCTCCCTCCCGACCTCTCTCCCCGCCTCGCCCCTCTCTTAGTAACCCTGAGTAAGAGTCTTTAAATTTAATTTCGTCCATCTCTGAAATCTATAGCGGCAGAGCTCACTCCTCGCATGCCCACAGGAATAGAGAAGATCGTCAATCTCTGCGTCACAACCCTGCTCTAATAAAACGAGCCCCATCGAAGTGGTGCATATACACATAATGCCCCCAGGGTGCTTCCTGGCTCAGTTACAGCGAGCCAATCACAGGCTGAGGGAGGCGAGAGGATTTGTGCATTAATGAGCACCACTGGGCCTGAGCTGAGGTCCACGTCGACCATGCAGCAGCCACGGTTCAGATCAGAGGTGGATGAAGGCGAAGGCTTTGCTCTCTGCTCTCCTGGCACAGAGATGTTTAATTAACATGTTAGACCGAGTCTGGATCTGCACCTGAGAGGCCGTCATGAGAAGCAGCGAGAGGTCAAGGCAGCCGTCAGGGTGATGACCCCCCCCTTTCCCCCCCCCCCCCCCCCCCCCCCGAACACAAAGCAGTGCATGCAGGGAAGGAATCTCTGCACGGAGCGAGAATCTGCTCTGTCTCAGTGTGCGTGTTTGTCTGCATGTGAGAGATGCTTTAGAATTTATGCTCAGCTGGGACTTCTTGTGAGTGTTTGGTCAGACTGTGAAGTGTTTGAAATATAAATCGCAACATTACATATTCCGCACAATTATCCTCTTAATTAATCCCGTGATTGACTGAAAGCTAAACTCTTGGGTAAACTGCATATCTTTGGATTTACAACTGCAGGTCAGCAGACATGAAGAAATGTTTTTCAGTATTCAATAATATTTTAAATAGAAAATGGTTGACTGATTAAAAGACTATGAAAATAATTATTGGTTTCACCCCTGAATTTAATATTTCTAAATTTGAAAACAGCCTTCATAAGCTAATTGGCTATTTTCAGTTCTAGTTTTATAATTATCCTTTTCAACAGAATACCTAAATGTTATTGAATGACTAGTGCCACTGGGCGATATATCAGCACTTAACCTGTGGATTTTTCAGAAACATGCATATAACCTCAAACCCTGACAAACCTTGTTTAAGTCTGTCTTGCAATCGCATCCAATGTTCCTGCTGGAATCATTTCTGATGCCATGTCAATGTAAAAGATGGGAGGTCCAAAAAATGAAGTGCATTTTTAATTATTGCATTTTTATTAAATAAGATTCCTTCTTTTTCTTTCCCTGGACTACGATTGCAGTAACTCGAACCTTAGGAACAAATTAAAGTTGACATCTAACATTGGAAGGTGTCTGCTTGACACCAGAACCAGAACCAGAACTAAGAAACATGATCACATAGCTCCTGTTTTACCGTCTTTACACTGGCTCTCGGTCTGTTTTAGAATTGATTTTAAGATTTGACTGATCACTTTTAAGGCCCTTCATGGCCTCGCCCCCTGCTACATCGCTGACCTTTTAGAAACACACCAGTACGCATGTTGAGATCCTCGGCTGGAGGTCTCTTGTCTGTTCTGGAGGCCCCGGCTAAAAACTAAGGGGGACAGAGCATTTGCAGTCCGGGCCTCGAGGCTCTGGAACAACCTGCCTGAAGAGATCAGGTCAGCTGACTCAGTGAACTCTTTTAAGTCTCTTCTTAAAACACACTTTTATCGGAGAGCCTTTCCTGATTTTACCTGAGTCTTAACTTTCTTTATAACTGGCTTCTTTAGAACTTTTACTGAGCATCTTACACGGCACTTGTATTTCATACACTAATGTATTTTGCCTGTTTCTTCTAAACCTGATGTTTTATGACCTGTCTGTTTTTATGCTGCCTTTGTAAAGCACTTTGAACCATTGTTTTGAAAAGTGCTCTATAAATAAAGATTATTTATTTATTTATTTATGTGTCAAACTGACAGACTGCTGCAGACAAGGTTTTGAATACACCTTTGCCCATCCCCATGCCATCACTTCCACTGGGTGTGTGTTGGGTTATTGTTCCTTTAATGACAAAACTACCTCAATGGTTATTTGGGCATCCACAGTAATTATTGTTATAAGACGGACTGAAAAGTTACAACTTTTTTCCTTTCACGGGGGAAGAAGATTAATCTGAACTCTGAAAAGCTCAGCGTCACTCCCTGCCAGTGCAGGAGAAACTGACATGTTGTAAAAATGGCAGAAATGTTGATTGACTGTTTGGACTGAGGTCACACATCGGCTACTGTACGTACATGATTTAAAGGCGCATATTAAAGTGTCTGTCAAAACAAAAAAATAAAAACTGTCTAACTGCAGTGTGTGTATGCGTGTGTAAGTGTGTTTGTGTGTAAGTGTGTGTGTGATTCTGAGACACAGGCCCACCCTCCACCTTCACTGTAGTGGAGATAGCACCCACAGATACTTCACCGGCTGCACCTGCTGAGTGGTGCAAGGTTAACAACGGCCACATAGGGCTCGACAACTGCTGAGCATGCAGCTTTTCTCCCCACAGCGTTCACACACACACACACACACACACACACACACACACACACACACACACACACACACACACACACACACACACACACACACACACACACACACACACACACACACACACACACACACACACACACACACACGTCATAGCAGCCTAAGCACATGCATGTTTTGCAGTGCTGTGCTGGTGATTGCCTATACTGTCTATGTCGGTAAGTGTGTGTGTACGTGTGTGTGTGTGTGTGTGTGTGTGTGTGTGTGTGTGTGTGTGTGTGTGTGTGTGTGTGTGTCTAGATAAATGACAGGGGGAAAAAAAGTAGGTTGTTAAGGTAACACAGTGAGCTAATGGCTCACAAGGACAAGTAAACAACAAGTAAACAAAACAGCGTATCGTTTACCTTTGAAAAACAACCCTCTACCCACCGAGCAATTTAGCACCTACAAACACATACAGATGAGATATTAATGGCTGACTGTGTCCTCTTTGACCTTTTAATTATTCTGATTTGTGTACAGAGCAAGCGTGCATTAATTGCATTAGCATCTCACAGGTTTACTTAATGCTCAAGTAGAGAGGGAATTGTGATACAGGAAGCAGATAGTTTAACACTCTCTTCTTTTGTGAATATTAAACGATCCAGTGTGTGTGTGTGTGTATGTGTATGTGTGTGTGTGTGGTTGCAGTAAATCATCTGAGATTTATTAGCTCAGTTACCACCAGTCAAACCCTCTGACGTGCAATTATGCTCTATCAGCAAATAAATTATTTGTCCATTACAGGCCATAATTGGTTATGGGGCAATGGCTACGATACACTGTCCATCTCTCCTCTGCCATTGAACACACGGCCCCGCTCTTTGCTGCTCGTATTACCGTAGGACTCGACTTGCCCCCCGTTTGCCCCCTCGTGCTATTCCCCACTTCCCCTTCCTCCTTCATCTAAAACATTTCCCCGGAGAGGACGACTGCTCCCTCCTTCCCTTTATCTTGAGAAGGGAGGCATCTGGAAAACAGAACCCGTCTCCGCCTCCTTCCATCACATTCAATCATCCCCGTGTTTATTCAGCTCTCCCGTCCTTTCCACTGTCCTACCCTCCACATCCCTTTTCTCCCTCGCCTGTCCCACCTGCCCGCCTCTGTACGCTCGCTACGTCCCCGCTCTTGAACGCAGCATCGCTTATCGCAGTCCTGCATCTTTCCATTTCTATCCATCTCCCTCCAATTGTTTTCTTCCCCACTATCTTGCCTCCGCTTGACTCCTTTTCCTCCACATTTCCTCTCAGCCTCGGGGTGTTTGTGTTCTAGGAGATGCGGCGCCAATGTGATGTGTGAGCGGAAAGCTTAAAGGTAGCAATCCTATGTAAGGTGCTTCCATTTAGGTTAATTCCAGGCTTATCAAACAGGTAAAAAGGCTGACCCATGGCTCACTCCATCCATGACCACTTTATGCACTAACCCAAAAGCTTTTACACAAAGTATGTTTTCAGTCTAAATTCAGCCTCAAACGTCCCCTGTCCCTCCAACCTGACTACTTGCACTGACTTGTTTTCATACGTAGCAGGTTCCTAAAAACTACTCTAATTTCTGATGTATACCTCAATCCTCAAAACCCTACAGCATACCCTGAACCACCAGCTCAACAGATGGAGTGCAACAATCTGTGTCAGCCATATATTAAAAGAAATATAGCTCATTGTGACGTTTTTCTGTGTAACGTACTAACATGTGGTTTACTGGAGGGGTTTAAATCAAATTCTCTACTGCAGTGCCTGTTCTAAAATTGCCTATTTGGAATGGGCTGTTTGGTCTGTGGTGATGCTGGTTGTAGTTTTCTTTCTGAAACTGACAAACTGGACTGCAGTAGTTGGGCGGCAACAAGTTAAGACCGGCCACAGGAATCAGTAAACCTGAAGCTGCACCACCGCTGCTGCACAAAGAGCTGTTCATCTGTTCATTCAAAGTTAAGTGAAGCTCGACTCAGTTCACAGAACCTCAAACTAGAGAATCAGTTGTCGGTCGTGAACGCACAGTTTTCCTGAGCGACAACGTCAATTACATTGATGAGTCCGGGGGGCTGCTACTACAGAGCACGGGTCACTGTTAATTCAAAGTTCATTATATTAATATTGAACGTATCGCATGTACGAATTTGACACTGCACTTCGTTGGGACACCAAGTGTGAAATCAATAAGAACGGTCCTGGAGATATATACGAACCACATACAGACTGGAATTATAAGATAAATTAGATAGATTGTGGGCTGGTGAAGACAGCAACAGAACCAAGGAAAACAAGGCAAGTAACGGGGGGGAATATGAAAAAAATGTTACATAAAACCCAATTACGATACATGTTGTGCTATAGCAGCAATTATGTCTGTTTTTAGCTGATTAAGTGAATTAACCGACAAATGAAAAAACTCAAGTATACAATAATAGCATAAAATATTTTAACATCCTATTTGATCCTAACAAAATCAGAGATATTGATGGTATAGCTGTATGCATCTAGTACAGCAATACAGCATATCGTATTACTGAAAACCCTCAACAAAGAATGCTATATGCATGCACACATTGATTTTTTGCCTTCCGGAGTACAAATTCTGATTGTACACAAAGTGAAACCACCTCATTCAGGTGGACATACGTAGAGGCAGCATCAGCTGACGGCTCAGAAGAGGAGAAGTAATACCTATTGCTGTGGGTGAGGTTGACCGGTGTCTCGCTACGAAGGAGAAGATAAGCCGGCCGCCCAGAACTGCAGCTAATTAACGCTGAGGCAGTTCTGGTTCAACAAGGTCCGTGTCTTCAACATCTTGACATTTGGCAGAGTGAGGGAGAGAGATACAGAGAGATAAAGAGAGGGAGACTGTCATGGCAGCACAGCAAATCTTTTGGACCAGATCTTATTGACACGAGATAAAAAAATAAAAGTTGGTGGGAGAAGGATGAAGCTGGTATCTCCGCGCGAGAGGGTGGCTGCACGAGGAAGAGGCATCTGTCTCATTATACCCTGGCTTTGGCCACACAGGACAACTCCCTACCCCGCAGGGATGAGCTGTGCCTCAGATAAGAGGAAGCTGGAAGAGAATGTTCAGCCGATAAGAACTGGACTCAGCAAAAAAAAAAAAAACTGACAAAATGGAAGAAGAGCTCGACAGCGAGGCAAAGGGGGAAGAGAGCCGAGGGAGAGGGGATGGATGGATCTGCTGAGCAATTGGCTGCGAGCTAATCATGACGCTAACAGTAATAGATAGGCAGGGCTGTTCAGATTTTACTCATTGAAGGACACTTGAGTATCATTTAGGTAATCTCTCTGACGCACTCACAATGGATTTGAATCATGGAGACGGAGCGGTCTGCAAGGAGACGGATCACAAAGAGTTTCCTTATATACACGAGTGTTTCACGATTCTCAGGTCTGCGCTGACGTTGACGATGTGAGCGGTGTAGAAAATTGTGTAGCTCTGTGCGTCGCCAGGGGTGTCTGAGCTGACGTGGCGAGAGGTCAGCACACAGAGTCTGAAGACACCAGAGTGTCACTGGACTTTTGCCCATCTTTGATCCCCCACTGGAGGCAGAACAAGAGAATGAATGCCAGCGACCCCGAACAACCTTTGCTCGGATTTTCACACATACATCCAACTACCCACATACACATAAACACCAATATTATTGCCCTGGGTACGGCCATTTACACTAATACACAGACTCCTGTACGTCAGCACTCACTTCTCTTGCTCTGCACACTCCCTATGACTCTGTCCCTCTTCTATATTTTCCACTAATCTGTTTTTTATCTCTCCTCATCCCCGACAGCATCAAGGGTTTTGTTCCTCCCCTCAGTACCTCTCAGAGGTGTTGTTGACTGTACTGTGGCCCACACTGCAGTAATCCAATGTTATTGGGGCTGCAATAACTCAGTGTTATGGGATCAGGGGGGCCCACAGCCCTGGCTCCTGCACCCTTATGACAAACGACCCAAGTCAGACATGGCAGAAATGAGTCAGCCGCTTTGAAAGCTTGAGATGAAAATCAACTTCTTTTGTATTTCTCCTGGCAGCCGAATGTGTCAGTCAGCGCTCGTCATCGTGTGGGTGAGGTTCTCCGTCAGTGACGAGCGTCTGCTGAGGTTTAACATCAACATTAGATGCGATCGGTCCACCAGGACTTCAAAACAGACAGCGGAGCCATGTTGGGCTGTTAGCTTTGTAAAATGGTACAATGTAAGTGAACCACATGGCTGTCTGTTTGTTCTGCTCTCACAGAGGGAAACTCCCATCAGCCTGTTCCTCTCATTTAAGTAAAAGACTTCCGCAAAGGCACACAACAAAGTAAACGAAGAAAAAAAAAGACATGCGGATGATTCCTGTTGTTGCTCGCTCTCATTCTAAGCCAAGGGGCCGCAGTTGCTGTTTATTAGCATTCCCTCGCCTGAGCTATTCTCTGAGAAGCAAGAAAACAACTGAAGTGCATTATTTGACTCTAGATAAATCACTGAGAGGATCCATCTGTGTGAGGAGGGAGCGCAGCGTTAGACTTTCACAGTTTGCTTCAGTTTGTCATTTTAAGAGTCTTCACGAGGAAGTTAATCATACACACTGCTCTCAGATAATATTTTATTCTATATCGCAGAAACAACAAACAGTTCTGCATCCAACATGCTGTTCTTCAGGCTCATTTGTATCAATTATTACCAACTTTCATAATAGAATAGAGTAAAATGTCATTATTGTCCTTGTATTGTTTCTGTCATTTTAAATCTCACTGATGTTTGTTCAAGTTTGGTTTAAATTAGTTATTTAATCCAATGAAAATGGCATTGACTCGCGATATATGAGCAGGTGTATCGGTTGGACCTCTCTACCATGGCTCCCTCCCCAAATCGCTACTGTGCAGACTCTGACTCCAAATGACGCCATCACCGCAAGATGGCAGAAGTGGAGATGCGTCTTCCATCTTACGATACACCCTATGGTTCTTTTTAAACTTCTCTACTTTCATGCAACTACCAGGAGTAGCACTGTTGATTGGACCTATTAGTTTGCTCCAGGTCCCATCCACTCGCAAGAGAGAGTCTTGTGTTATGACCTATATACTTAAGCCAGCCACCAGGGGGCGATTGTGACTTGTGGCTTCACTTTTGGGGAGCTGTCATGTGTCTTTATAAACAGTCTATGAAAAGAACACATTCCACAAATAACATAGATAAAACAACCTAATATAGATAAGTACCATAGTGAGCAGTTTGCATAGTCCACAGAAACTATAACAAAAATCGTTGTTGCAGAGGTCACAATAATTATTGCAAAGTAAAATATAATGCAGTGTGAATGTTAAGGATATGTAGTGATTGAGAGTGTGAAAGAAAGAAACTGTCGAGGAGGCTGGTGGTCTGAGGGCAGGGGGTCATCAGGTGGTGGGTGAGGTGAGAACAGTCTTTGACAAGGTTTTTTTGCTCTTAACAGGTTCTGGCTGTTGTGAGGGACGAGGGCAGAAAACCTCTTTAGAGCTTTTTTCTGTCTGATGCTGAGCAACCAGCATATGATACACTATGAAAAACAACCACAGCTTTTCATTCACATTTTATGTCTCCACTAAGGCAAAAAAGATTCCTATTGTAAGACTCACCACACTTTATTGAGAACAAGTTCGGTTTGCAATGTTACAAATTCAGAAAAATATCCCACTGACAGAAAGTGGAAAAGAGGAAGAAAATACAAATGAGCTGCTGATTATGCTCCTCAGTCCCTGGAAGTACAGTGAAAAGCAAACAGTTTGATTGAAGAGCGTTTGCTCTGCAAATTATATTTTTTAAATCCAACTGTCAGTGTTTTTCTATATATGATGTTTGCTCGCTTAAATAAACACTAATAAATAAACTAGTAAATGCTGTATTCAGAAAAATAACCTTATCCAATACAAAAAACACTAAAGAAGTACATCATTGTTACATATGCTCCCAAATAACCAGGGCTTTACATTAATCATGCTGCTGCACTACATCAGCAGTTCTGTGTAGCTGCCCTCTCAAGGTCTATCCATCAATCCTCCGTCCCTGATGACCGCCCGGTCCTGTGATGAGGACGGAGGCCGTCTTCATCCTTCAAAAACCCACTAAAAGCCACAGAGGATGGTCGCTCGGATAAGGGCGTCAGAAGAAGTTGAATCCCGCATAAAACCCCATGATGCAGTTAGGTTTATTAATCATGTCGATTTTGTAGCACAAAGCACTAAACACTCTCATCCAAATTAGTATCGGTGAGGCTTGGAGAGAAAGAAAAAAAAAAAAAAATGGAGTGCAGCGTTCTGTGAAGTCCTAAGCAGCTTTTAATGGCCGTTAGAGAGCGCACACGGGCCCCTGGCACAGTGCAGGAATTAGCATTCAGCAGTGGAAACACGGAGACTCGGTGAGGTCTGAAGGAGATCCGAAGGGAGTAGGGGCGGCTCTTTCAACAGGAAGCCGGACAGGACAATGTGACATATCGATCGGCTATTGGCGACGCGGTACTGAACTGCGGGGCTCCATCACCGCCGCAGCTACACTCTGTCACTCCCTCTTTTCAGCTGTTAATTTGTGATACCCTGGATCTTAACATTCTGCCCTACACTCTGGCAGCCATCACATTCAGGGGAGGACCACTACGTCAAACCGCTGCTATGACGACAGGAATCTCAACTACTCAGAAAAGGAGGTGGTGGGGGGGGGGAGTTGGCGGCAGAGCACAAATCCACACTAATGCTTTCGTGCATGGGTTTGTGTGCACCTTCACATGCACTTGCTCCTTTGTACTGCATGTCTGAAACCTGTCCTTCTCCATTACCCTCCATCCATCCACCTCTCCTGCTCTGTTACGTCACACTTACACACATGCATCGCTGCTTCACCCGGATGCCGATGTGCTGCATTGTTGTATTAATAAAGCCAGAGTGGCAAATTATGAGCGCTTCTTTATTTAAGAGGCTTTGCGGCTTCAGCAAGCAGCTTTTTAACTCTTCTACTTAACCTTATCAGCGCAGATCCAGACGTCCTTGGAGGGTGGGGGGGAGAAAACACGTTCTGCTGACAATAACACAACCAGACAAGAGTTTTACACAGCAAAAGTTAAGTTTCCGCTCAGGCTTTGTCTGCGCAGATGTCGACTCGGATATTCTGCGCGATGAAAAACAGACTGTATCACTAATGAATCCACTAATTGGCTATTTAATTGGCTGCAGTTAGAGACTTCTGTATCAAACAGTGAGTTCAAATATCAGCAGTAATGAGCTGCCGTATCTGATGATACCTTGTGTAGAAATGTGGAATACCATATAAGAGAGGGGTGAGGTTATCACAGGGGTGCAAGGGGAGAGAGGACGAGATAATAAACGGGAGGATGTTCCGCGAAACCAGAATAAAAAGGCTTAAAACGAAAACCCGGCGCTCGTGCGCTTTAATGAAAGTGCCGTTCATTCTGTTTTGCGAGCGAGGAATGAAATGTGTGTTTTATGGAGGGGGACTGGAGGGTTAATGCTCGGCTCTCTACTCAACAGGGCAGTCCCAGGCCTTCTGGGGGCCCTTGATGAAATTTAATTTGGGCTCTTCATTTTCAGGTCCGTGTCAACCATCAACCTCCACACAGCATCGACAAAGCATGAGGCACTTTCGCAAAAAACATTGGTTGTTTAACAGAAAACCGAAATAGACTATGACAACCGAGGAGAGCGTGTTCAAAATGATTCGGAAACTGTAGAGCGAGAGATGTCCGTTACCTCAATCAGCATCGGCCTGATCTATATTCAAATTAACGGTTAAACATTCAGCTCTTTAATCCTGTTTCTTAATCAATGGCTTAATGATAATTATCAACACTAACATTGTGTTGATTGCATTGTTCTTAAAATGTCGTCTATGAACGATCCCTGTTTCAATCGTCGTCTTGAAACTGAATTCTCCTCCTACTCCTTTCCTTCGACTCAAACCTTCACCCATGCCATTATTTTTTTGTCTTTTTGCACAATACACCTTAACAAGAATCTTTCAAATGTCAGAAAAGGGCAGAAGGAGACAACATCTTTGCTGATAACGAATAATTACAGCTATAATCAAGAATCAGACGTTAGTGGGAAATGAAAGTGAGCTTGGATATCTAATAATTCAAGAAATCTCTCTCTGTCTGTCTGTATCAGGCCTGTCTATTGTTAATGGCCCAAGCAAGTGCTGTGCCTGTTTTGTGCGATTAGGTTTTCTGACACATTCAATATTAAACTGAATAAACAGACGACCAGTGCTCTGGTGGCTGGGATTCATCAACGTGACGTAGTCGATCATGACAGTTTCAGAAAGAAATCTGCAACCAGCATCACCACAGGCCAAGAACAAACAAGCATATTTACAGGGGCCACTACACTATTATCAAATACTGTCATGTTTTACCACTTGATCACAATGAACTCAAATCTTCATTCTTATCATTATTTCGTTTTGCACTACACACCTTAACAAAAATCTGTCAATGTGAGAAAAAGGCAGAAGGAGAAAACATCTATGTTGATAAATGCAACAATTCCTAAAAACTACAACTAACCCCAACTGATCGAGCATCAGACCTTGGTGAGAAATACCGCTGAGCTTGGAAATGGATTTAATTAGTGATAGCAAGATTTATCAGCCTTGGACACGTCGACAAACTGTTGTTGGTTTAGGATTTGCCAACTTAAACGTCGAAAAGTCCTCTCTCTGCTGTAACAAGAACTCTGACTCTGTGACGCAGGCGGTGTTTTCTCCACCCTTGACCCTTCCCCATATGGAAGTATATGTGAGACCTCCGTATGAACTTGAGTCCGAGAATTATTAATGTAACTGTCCGATTAAAATGAAGCATTCAAAATGCATGTGGGCTGGCAGGTTAGGTCTGCCGTAGCACAAAGTCATGAGTGATGTGGGAGGAGATTTCTGTCCCTTCAGCTGGTGGCTGGCTGCGAGTCCAGTCATCGGGGAGAGGAATCTGCATAGCTTCACCGCAGAGGAGTGCAGCCTGCAATTAAGAACTGACAAAAAAAAGGGGGCATTTCAGTGCTGCAGTTTTGCCTGTAGCAAAATGAGCTAAATCCAAAACATTATCAGCTTCCACTGACAAAACGCTCTGCATTTTTTAATTTCAGCCTTTACAGTGCCCTCTGCTATCTACACAGTTTTTTTTTTTTTTTTTAAAGCCCGGAGATATCCTGCCTTGCATATCCTGGTTCTGTTCGGTGTGTCGGTTGTCCACGTCCTACGCAATTAAAGATATAAGATGGAACAATTCTACTGGCCATATAAATATATATTTAAAAAAATATTTATCTTATATTATCCTAAATGTTTCCAACAATGTTCAGACCTAGAGAAATACCCAATTGTATTGGTCAGGGGTCGTTCCAATGTGGTCGCCTTTTGATTCCATCAAAATTGATTCCATTGTCTGTTTCTGATGTAACTTTAGGGGCAAACAACGTGTGACATAACGGATCGCGTTTGTTAATTGCCATTTTCTGCGTGTTCTGTCGTCAAAGCTCTCCCAGTACAGCGCATCAAGTGAAATCAAGAAGAAAAATGGGACAAGAAATGGTGGAACTCTGCCTCATGACGTCATCCAGCTTGGTCTTGTGACATCGTTTTGATGGAGAGACCCCTTGCGACTGAAGTTACATATTGCACGTTTAATGCTACGCATCCGCAAGATACAATATGCGCATGAACTGTAGGGACACTGAAGGGGGAGTACGTGACCTCCAGTGTTGCCATGTTTTTATTTACAGAATGCCAATCTGGAAGTTCTACATGGTCTGAGGTCTGTGAACCCAAGTCACAGTTCTTATGGCCACATGGCACAGCACCTTTAGTCCTAAGATCTTTGAGGGTCAATATAATGCGAAGATACGTAAGATCAAGGAATAAGCGACTTATCATTTTTATTTATCATCTAAATGGGCTTTAGTCCTTTTAGTCAAACCTGTGATATTTTTTAGGGGTCCCATTCTCTGTGGTTCATACTGAAGACATAATTCTAATTGCGTAAAATAATATCAGGGTCCTTCCTGTTTCTGAATTAAATGGGCAGGATCTATTGCATGTGACTTGTGCCTCATATTAAATTTTTTTGCTGATTGCCATTGGTTAAGGTTTTATAATAAAGATATGTATTGACCAATCATTGATAGTTGTTTTTCTACCATCTTTGTGTTAGTTCTGTTTCCTTAATATTGATCAATACTAACCTTTGAAAGTCAGTGTTTGTGGTTTTTATTTCCAGGTCTGTGTCCATTGCTTTATTAACACATTATTTAAACTTACATATGATCCCAATAAGCTTCATGCAGCGAGCTGTGCAGATTTTCATTTGTGCAAGAGGAGATTATGTTTGGCACTGGGCATCAGTATATTGGCAGATATGAGTTGAGGCAGAAGTTGCCTCTGCAATATCCTGGTGCAGGAAGTATTCTGCATTAGCTTTCCGAGCAGCATTAATATTGTGAGGAAATGGAACAGTTTGACTTATTCAGTTCAGCACACACACGCACACGCACACGCACACGCACACTGATCCACACAAACTTAAATCAATGATCAGACTAGACTTTGTGTTTTTCTTAAGACACCATTTCAGCCTCTCAGATCTGTTGTTTCCCAGGGGATTTAAAGAGCTACTGTCTCAGAAATTACTATGACTTAATGTGCATGTCATGTCTGATCATGATTTTGATCATCTTTTCACTTCTAATTATTTTGTTCAAAAAACTGAAACCTTGTGTGATATTCCTCAAGGGCTGAGAAAACCATTCCCCTGTTAACAGGTGGCTACCGAAAAAAGTAATCCCAGCCAGAGATGTGAGGATTTATCACTTTAAGCCTGACAGATCCGAGAGGAACTCCGGTCCTTTACCTAAAACCCTGCTCTCAGCTGTAGCCTAGCTCTGGAACGGAGGTAATCATTTGACTCCTCAAACTTTAACACCCTGAGTGTATCCAAACTGTTTAAGAGCATTTGTTTGATTTGACATAAGTTCCATGTAACGTCATGCGATTGAGGAACCCTAAGGAAGCACACAACAACATGTGTCTACGTGTTTGTGCGTTTTCACCTGAAACTCAATTTTTCAGGTCACAGGAATGTCTCGACATTCACTTCGTTTTTGTCTCTTCTACCTGAGTACACATCAGTGTCACTGGCAGAACAAATTAGGGAGCATGCAGAGTGTGCTGAGCGTCTATAATGACTGAGCGGCGGAAACAGAGGCATGGGTAAAGGACGAGGCATTTCACATGGCTGGAAAGAAATGATTCCAAAGAAAGATTTGTGGATGTGAAAGAGACAGATTTGAGGAACAAAAAAAACATGAAGATGACATGAACAGTGAGGGAAACGGAGAGGCGAGGCTAGATCCGAGTACGACCCCTGTCATCTGTTGACAGTGTGGAAATAGAGTGGGGGTGCACGCCCTTGTCATCTCAGCGTCACGAGGATGACAGCACATGGAGTGAATCACAGAATGACTACAAGTCAGAGTTATTAAAGTGAGAATTGGACAAATGAGAGCCTGCACTTTCTACACCCTAAGAGGACCCAGATGCAGAAGTCCAACACGAAAGACAAACAAGACATCAGACTCTCGTCCTCATACTGACGACCCTGATTTGCTACTGTGATATCACTATGTGTGCGCATGCCTGAATCTTCTCCTCTACTCTCAGTGATGATGGCAGGGTGAGAATGTGTCAAAGGGAGGCAAGACACCCATGGGAAGGACATCCAATCCTGTTGCCCCGCCGCAGGGAAAACAGGAGGAAAGCACTCTATCCTCTTCCTCTCAACCAACCACCGCCCCCCAGCACTTTACAGCTCTTGGCCTTTCCCTTTTGTGTGTCTGAGTGGTGATAATGGCAGGATGTCCGTCACGCAAGGTCTGACCCAAATTCACTCACTGTGAGGAGAAGGACAGGGAGTAAGATGATGAGGATATCTCAGCCCAATCGCCCATGGGAGCGATCCTCCCAGGTCGCTTCCCAGACAATGTTGAGAAGAGGCCAAGGGCACAGTCTAGCCAGTGTCTTCAACCTGTGCTACTGCAGGGGAGAAGTCTGAGTGAGGTGCAAAGCAAACCAGCAGCAAGCAGCTCATCAGGCCGATAACCACTGGTGCGGTGTCGACGTATTCATGCACAGCTCCACAGAATAAAGGCCACTGAAGCATAGTTAACTTGCTTACTAGTGTGCGCCAGGCAACGACATCTTAACTTTGTGGTCCACAGTCAAATGGTCAAACGTGTCCCCTGATGACAAAAATGACAAAAGCTATAAGCCAATAAGAGAAAAGCCCCTGTGGCCCCGCCCACACCTCCTTGCATAGATACGGTTACCAAGGCAGGCGA
This sequence comes from Hippoglossus hippoglossus, assembly GCF_009819705.1. Taxonomy (NCBI): domain Eukaryota; kingdom Metazoa; phylum Chordata; class Actinopteri; order Pleuronectiformes; family Pleuronectidae; genus Hippoglossus; species Hippoglossus hippoglossus. Next base: position 7,958,140 of record NC_047158.1, on the reverse strand, counting down.
GAAGGAGCAGAGATAGCGGTACTGAGGGAAGGCAGAGGAGACGGAGGAGGATGGGACACAGAAAAAGAAATAAGGAGACTAAAATCTATAGCCATGAGGCTGTAATAACAAAGTAGAGAAGAAAATGGGAAGTATTTTTAAGTGGGGAACATTTGTGAATAAATGTAATTGTAACATTTGGATTATTATACCAAATGTTATCAGAATAAAAATGTGTTTTTCTCTGTACAGTGTCAATACAAGGCCTCAGGGGCAAAAAGATGCTTGGAGCTCAATCCTAATGTTATATCATTTGTCATTTGAATTTTACTTTCTTGAAAGCACTTAATCCTTAGTTAAAATAAGGTAAAAACTCAAAAACTTCCAAACAATAAAGCCATTGTAATTTTACAGATATCTTATTCAAACTGCTCTTTTCTATTTAACATCCCACAAACATCCATCACTGCACTGTGCTTAAACATCATGTTTCAACAGGAACTACCTCAAATACAGGAAAAGTCAGGGAATCAGCATTTTTTTTAGATGTGTCCCCTGCGGACAATGTTTGTCTGTGCCAAAATAGCAATCCAGCCAATAGCTATCAAGATATTTCACTTTGGACATTTAAGGGGAAGCGTTGGACTGATGAACTGACTCTTCTCTCCCCAAAGCCGCACCAGCAGCATTGCTAAAAATAGTGGCAGGAGACAGTTATTTTGGCAACGACCCTGATATCTCACCATCAAATGGCCACTTTACAGGGATTAACAATTTAGTCATGGTGAAGAGAACTAGTGGGAGCAATGCACGGAATGACAAAAAAATAGAACGGTCGGCAGAAAGAGGAAGAAAGGAAACTGATAGTTTGCAAAGACGCCATATTTTGAAGAGATTTAGTAGTAAGAAAGTAAGACATTATTTTCTTTATTTGAACCTTAGACATCTAATCTGACCTGGTACTGTAATGACATATGCATGGTAGACATTCACTCAGGTGGTGGACAAACAAAGGTTAAATAAAGGCCTGACATTTAAGCATCCAGCCATAATCTATATCATGAATCCTTTGAGGGTAGCGGGAGGGGGGCTGGAGCCAATCTCATCTGATATTGGGAAAGAGGCAGATTACACCCTGGACAGGTCGCCAGCGTATCCCAGGGCTAAAGGCATAAGACAAACAACTGTATACACTCACACATACAGTCAGTTAAGAGTCTTCCATCGATCTAAACCCAATCTCTATGTCTTTGGACAAGAAAGCCCACGCTAACATGAGAAAACATGCGAACACAAAATGATCCACCATGCCACACACATTGAAGCATCAGAATTCGAATTACAATATCCACAATTCATCTAAAAAGATGAATATTATCAAAGACCAATTCTACAATGACACGACAAAGTATGCTTTGAATTTGACCAAAGTCTGGGCAGATCTACACACCTATAGAGGCTCATATAAGTTGCCTATGAATATAAACGGATTCCCCTGTCCGTACTGCTTTCGTTTTTTCCGTATTTGTGTACGTCCTCTGATAGATTAAGCATACAGATGAAAGAGACTATACAAAGCCGTACCACCGAAAAATAATAGGGGGCAGTGTAGCCAATATTTCAAGCAAAATGACCATCAGGCACGAGGAAGAAATTTCAATAATGGCGGAACTTTTTTCAGGATAGACTTTGTAAGTTGGTAAGAAACTACCCAGACACAGTCGTTCCTTCCTCTTTCTTATGACGTACATATCCGACCTCCTCCACCATGTTTGTTGTTGTCAAAAACTCTCGACTCTGCGCAGCCCTCTAGTGGCTTTATTGCTTAACAACCATGCCAAAGTAAAGGATACATGGAAATATATGGGCAGTGACGGATACATCATTTAAAACTAAAGTATCTCGTACAGGCAGCATAAATGAGCCTTAACACAGTGTTCCACTTTCTTAAATCCCCAGAGAACTACAGGTTATCAATGTAGAAGAAAGGTTGAAAGTATGCCACGGTGGAGGATCTGTGGTCAAGGCAGAGGACAGAGCCCTCTTATGTGATTGTTTGGTCCTTCCCCTATAATTTTGATCCATCACCAACCATAGTACTCTGTAGAATTAGTGTTATGTGCTTTTATTCAAGATTGTACAAAACAGAAAAGAAAGGATGGTATTACTTTTCAATTTGTCCTCTGAACTCAGTAATAATGGGTTTTTATGATGGAGGACATGAGCTACAGTGGTATCATTCCCTCTCAGTTTGAATGCTCTCTGCCACGGAGGTGTAGCTATCCTCTCTCCCTCTCGCTTTCTCTCCCTCCCTCTGTGTCCTTCATATGTCCTTGCGTGACAATGCAACTGCAGTGTGCTCCACCGTTTCTGTGGGAGGTATCTCTGGGATCCCAGTACGTGGGAGAGGACTTCTGCCTGGCTCCCCACGTTTCCGTGGCTTATCTCGATCATGCACACTCCTGCCATCCCTTCCACTGTCTCTCTCCCCCCTCTCTCCCGCTCTCTATCATGAAGCAAAATATCATTCTTTCATTCAGCTCTGCTTCCCTTTTGTTATACAAACAAAAGGGACATTTCTCAATCCGCCACCCTGATGGTGACTGACAGCAAATTGAAGCATTAGTTGCATTAATTCTTCCAAAGCTACCTTGAAAATTATTCCATGCTGCTTAATTAATAGGCTATGTCTACATCATGCACCCCCATTTACACCAGGCATTAGAATGCATTTTCGGTTGATACCTGACTCGAGCCGGGCTGGTTTCCGAAACAGAAAATTTGATATTTGATTTGGATCGTGTTGGTACTGTTAGCCGGGCTGATTTTTAGACTGCCCATGTCCGCAATTTGGAAAAATAATAGCAATAACCAGGGACAGAGTAACAGTAACCCGATCAGCCGAATCCCCTCCAGAGGTCGCCAGGGATGCATTGTGACCACAAGTGTAAATGCAAAAACCTTTGACAAAACAGTCAGATCCCAATCAGATCTCAATGTGACCACTGGAGACAGATATTAATACCAGGTGTAAATGTAATCAGGTTACAATCGATACAATCTGGATAGGAAATGCATTTTAATGCCAGGTGTACATGGAGTCTGAGACCATGACAATAATTTGCAAGAAATTCAAGGTTTTTACAACCCTATAGTATAAATGGCACGGAGGTTAAAGTGAGAAAACCTCATCTCCGGGAGACCGTCTGACACCAACCTGTTCAGGGATGCAGTTTCACAGTGAAATAGATCATTTAATTTTAAAATATCTCAGGTTGTTGATGTACCCCACCAAAAGTGCAGGATGAATTTCCTCTAATCATCAAGGCTGATAATCAGGATTAATGACTGTCATAATCATAATTTAACAAAATGGTTGCGACAGTCACACACACAGTCACACAATGACACACACACACACACACACACACACACACACACACACACACACACACACACCCTGTACTGTAGCTCATAGCTGCAGAGGATTTCTCCTGATTGAGAGTGCTATAGTGGCAGAACTAATTATCAGCGTCTGATTGTCTTGGCGCAGAGGTGGAAGTCATTACCATTTCTCTGTCTATGCAGAATATAGTGGTTCAAAACTCCAGCAGATGTTTGCCATGTGGCTTTAGGTGTGTTTAATTCACATTCCAATTTCATCGAGGCAACATTACAAAACAATGAGGATGCTAATTGAGGCGAGACTTAAGGGGTTTCACACCTTTAACTTGTTTGGTTCAGACCTGTCAGTTAAGTCCGAACCAAGATAACAGGTGTGAGGGGTGTCGTGGAACATGGTCCGGAGCAACATTTTAGTGTGAAAACACTTTTTTTGAATAGTTCAGACTATGCAGGAAGTGCAGGAAGTTGAGACAGCATTAACCTCTAGAGGAAAAAACAAAAGTGGTTTGCAGGATTGCTTGTAGTCTTCGCCTCAGAGGTTATAACGACAAGAACTTTCATTTTGTTGCCCCCATAGTTTTATTTTGGTCAACAAACCAGCAAAATGAATGAAGTGAATTGGTTCATTCCTTTTCTCATTTCAAATGGAAAGACAATTTTTTTCTATGCACTTTATTCAAAAAGGTTTCCCAATCCGATATAGCCAAATTGCCAACATGCAGATGTCAGACACACGGACCATCTACAAACCAATCGATGTCAAGTTTAGGTAGACGCAGCACATGTAGGTGAGGAAGACAGGACGTACGTGTGTCATACAAAAGTCTTTGGTCCGCTCCCTAAATCAAATGTGAATCCAAAACTAACTGTTTAACAATGTAGCAAAGACATGAACCTTGATTCAGACTTTCACGTGTTAAAAATTTCCTAAATACAGAAGTGATATTAGTTTGATCCCTCCTTCCTACATACTTCTCACATTTATCATTGTGATAGTAGAAGGAGACACGATAGTTTCCTCATCTTCCCACCACATAGCTGTACTCCAGCCAGTTTGCCCATTCACTTCAAAGTCTTCTGAATGTTTTGATTGGGATGGAACAGGCTAATTAGCCTCTGTGCCTGTACAATACAGGCCAATGAGAGGGAGGGAGACAGAGAGTGCAATGGAAGGGAGGAAAACTGGGAGTCACACATCCCTTTCCTATTCCTTCTCTGATGATCAATCACAGCATCTCCTCCATTCGCTCCTGTCCAAGCCTCACAAAGAGGCTCGCGGATATCAAATGAGCTCCGTAGCACACGTGGATAAAGCTGCCAGAGCACGACAGCCCACACCAAATTCACACATACAACATAAAGCAACAGCAGAGACAGAGAGGGGTATGAACACAGGAGCAAAGAGACTCCAAAAGCAAAAATACAAAAAAAGTGTCACACTTCTGTGAAATGTTCTCTCAGGCTCCAGTTGGCAGACAAAGTATCGGCCTAAATGATTTATGAGAGGGAACAAAGCTTGCCAGTTGTTTGTTTTAGATAAATGCTACACAAAGCAAAAAAACTAACAAACCCGATGATGGCAAAGGAAGGAGAAAGTTCTTGGCTGGGCAAAAAAAAAAAACCCTACCTATTTTCCCTGAGCCCCACATTGCCATTTCAAGAGCGGCCTGAAAATCAAACCTGCAGGCTCTGGCGCAGATCGAGGTTTCTGTTACAGAGGAATAGATTTGAAAAAAGGTGGCTTTGCAAAAAGAAACGGATTCCCAGTGGCCGGAACGTGCTTACCTCCTGCAGCAGGATGCCCGCGCCCCAGCACCAGCACCTGGCCGACTGCCCGCCCATCAGGTAAGAACACCTGGTAGTCCTCGTCAAACATCTCCCCCCCCTGCATCGCCAGCAAACACCCTCTCTCCATCGGCTCAACCCGCACAACTCTCCTCAACTAAAGCGGCGCATCCCAGTACTGTACTTTATTGTGCTCCTACTGTAATCTACTATATTGAGACTAAAGAACATCCCCTTCCCACAGAAGCATCACGCCTCAATGATTATGTTAAAAGAGATACTGAAGTTGGAAAACGAAGCCGAGGCCCGAACAGGACGGCTGCCAGTTTACATAGTGAGCACACACAATAGGAGAGCTTCACTGACAGTACTTGGTCTCTTCTTAACACACACACACACACACACACACACACACTACTATGCATTCTTTCAACATCTGCGCTCTTCATCAGCAGCGCGTCTATTCAAAGTCAAGATTGGAGACGAGCACTCGGGCCTGCAGGAGCACTTCCCTTCTCCGTTCCTCTGCGCTCTCTCTCCCTCCCTTGATCTCCCCACTTTCTATCTTCCTCTTTCTTCGTCTGAAAGGTTTTCGGTGAAAGGGCTCGAGATGAAAGGCCACCCTCGGTGGGAGCGTGATTGCAGAGACAGCGCCGGCGGCCCAAGGTGCTACCAGAATTACTCACTCAGAGCCGATCCGCCCCACAAAAGATGTGCACCGCCATTGTCCGCAGTTTGTGCACGGGTGACATCGGGGGAGATGCTCGGTTCAACAAGCTACTTCTCACTCTGATTTATGTTGCAGAAGTAAACAGACTGTATCCGTACACAGGAAATCAGAAATATGAATGTAATATATCTTATGGAGGTGATGTAATCTGCTGTGACACACCAGAGAAACAGAATGAGATAAATACCAACCGCAAAGTCTAAAATGTAGATACACCTACCGCACAATGCTTTCTGTGACAATATGATTATGTTCGGAATACACACACACACACACACACACACACACACACACACACACACACACACACACACACACACACACACACACACACACACACACACACACACACACACACACACACACACACACACACACACACACACACACACTTCTTCTGCGATGATAAAACCACTTTTCTAATGATAGCCACAGGCCTGGGGCCTGGTGCACAGAGCAGGCAGTACACAAACATCTGGTTATGTGTGCGTGCCTGAGAAGAAGCAGGACAAACCAGACGACGGGCACTAACTGCCAAGAGGAAGAGACGTATTGCCCGATAACCGCCAGGACAAATCTATATCCCCCTCTCTCTGTGGCGAGCAGGAATGTTCTTGAGAGGACGACTTCAGCTCCAGTGGGCAAAATGCGACAGAGAAGCAAAGTTTAAAATCAATGTAATTAGGGCCGTGATCAGAGTCTGTGTCGCTGGGTTTAATTTATCAAGAGTTTAAACAGTAAACGTTGTATTTGGAGCGTAGGGCAGAGGGTCATGACAAGCTTAGCAGATACCGTGCAAATCATGAAGGAAGCTTATGGTTCCATCGGAGGGTGAATATGTTTGGAGGGAAGAACATTTCTGAACCAGAGAATATTCAGCAATAAGAGACTCAGAGAATAATAAATCACACTTTTTTGCTTTTGCACACATCATCAGCCCCGGATAGGAAAAAAGTTGAGATTTAATTATTTCCTTCAGTCACAGAACCACACAGAGGCACTGACAGTCCCCCTCAATATGTCTTGGTTATAATAATAGCGCAGCCTTGTCTGTTCCTCAATAAGAAAAGCTGCAGATCGATAATAGAGTGATGATGGTGTAATGTAACCACAAACCTTCTTTTCTACAGCTCTGGGATGAATACGAAAGTTGAAATGTGCCAAAGATGCTCGGGTGAAAGTGATTAAAATCAATGTGACTGAAATGATTTGACCGGCGCGCCAGATTGATAGTAAACACGTCTCGTGTCATGAGACATAAATTGTGGTGCGTAGTGAATTACATTTCCAGAGGCCAGTGACAGGAAATAAGTGAGAGAGAGAGAGAGAGAGAGACGAGTGCTGAAACATCCCAGCTCCGATGATGCTGCACAGCTCGCACGCACAAAATGGCTACAGTGAGAGCTTCCTGTCAGATATACAGAAAGACAGACAATTACCCCCTGGTAATCCCAAAGGAAATATGCAAACATGCACACACAGACATAACCCCTGAGCCTATCCGTATATTTGAGAGGAAACAGTGGCTTTTCAGACCAATTCATGCCAAATGCCTCTCTTATCTCCTATCAGTCACAGAATCGCCTCTTTCTCAGCTGCAGTCCAATTAAAGTGATTATGTATCAGAGGGGGACAAGTAAAAAGATGATGATGATGATGGTAATGACGGTGAAAGACAGACACGAGTCTCTCTGAGAAGAGGCACAGGTGCGAACTTGGCGGGAAGTTAGGGGGCAAAGAGTTGGGGAGTAAACAGTCGACCCTAGAAAACTCCAGAAACGGTAAAATACACACGAGCTGTGAAAAGACAAAACGTGTCACAGCCCATGTCTCTTAATTTCTCTGGGAGTGATTTACAACAGTAGCTCTGGGGAAGCTTCCATTTAATAGATCTGCAGAGTCTGTGTGACTGGAATTCATTACGACGGATGACAGGTGTGATAATAATTCAGAAAAAGGCTTAGAAAGTTAGCAGAATGTAAAGAGCGTTGACCATAACAATGACATCAGCCTAAAAATCAGCTGCGATAGCACTTCGGTTATAGAGCCGCTGATTATTTTCAATATCGCCTAATCTGTCAGCCAATAAAATGTCATTACTCATCATAATTTCTAAGGGGCAAACATGACATGTTAACATGAAAGTAAATGAGCTGACACCTGCTGATGAAGATAAGTTAGATCTGCTCAAATACATTTAATGACATTCATTTTTTAATTAATGCATAACGTTCCCTTTTTTGATCAAGTTCCCTGAAATATTTCTTTTAATAGTTGTGACTAAAATGTTTTACTTTCTAAAACTTGAACTTGTCTGTGCCCCCTAATGGACAAACGATATAATGACAGCAATATTTGTAAATTTCCTGAAAAAACATCAGCATTTCTGTAACGTAATTCATTGTTATTAGCCGACATTTAGCCAAATACAATCCTATAAAATCCATACATTTAATTGTAATGCCTTAAAATCAATAATTATTATTATTGTTATAATGATAATAATAATGTTGTTGGAAGGACATATAAAATCTAAAGTGACATAAACAAATCCGAAGCATCAGCACTGTGTAAACAAAGTATGGGGCTTTTCTGCATATGCATGTACATATGCTGCACTCAACAACCTCCATCTTGAAGCTCTGACAGTGAGACGATTCCACATCCGGGCTTATGGCTGTAAACAGCACATTATCCCTTCTCTGCTCCGATCTCGATTCGAGTAACTGTATCGACAACTAGTTACACGTCCATTAGTGCACCGTGGAATTTCTGCATTTTCAAACTGTTTAACATACATGGATTTCCAAGGTGCTCTGGAATCAATAACTGGGATATTTCTTCATTTAAAAACCCTGTTGAGAATTCCGTGCGTCCTGCGGCTCCAGTGGAAAGTCACACAGGCCCGCGTGTGACACCAGTGAGGGCCAGCATCCAGAGGACATCCTGTCAGGCAGGCGGGACACATGAGGTCGGGCATTTTCTTGTGGTATATGGATAGGACGGAACAAAAACAAGGAACAAAAGGGCAACAACAAAGCCCTGCATGTCCCTGAACTCCTGCGTCAAACACCCACCGACAGAGCACAGTGAAGAGAAATCGATATCGAGTCATGCTATGCTCAGGAAGCTTCAGGTATATTTGACCGTGAAGACAAAACGAGACCGAGGAAGACATGAGGAGAGGAAGAGAGCAATGAAGACCACCAACGCTGCCTGTTGTTATTAGACAGCTCTGTTGCTTCCCTCGGCTGCACAAAACTGATGTTCTTTCTCCCCGTGACCTTCTTCTGTAAGTTCTTCTTGTACTCGCTTCCCAAACAACTCATCTATCGGGGAGCGTCTGCAGAAATGATTAATCTATTTCAATCTGGCGCTCATATTGCTTTCAGTCTTGTACGCATTGTGCCAAGTGTCATAAATTACCATACCAATGCACAAAGTTGGGAAAGGTTAAATCAAGCCTGGGACAAAAAGGAAATTAAGAACTTGCTGCATCAGTTGGCATTTTGCATGGAGATTCTTTGAGTTTGGAAATCGTGAGAGCGACATGTGCAGGTGACCAGCATCCCCGAGGGCTGAGCGACACCTAAAGGGCACAGCCTGGCTTCTCCGAGACATCTGCAGCATGTCTCATTAGTATTCAGCTATGAATCATTCAAACGCAGCCGGCTGTCATTATCACAAACAGCAGAAGAGGGGACACACACACACGCACGCACGCACACACACATGCACACGCACACACACACACACACACACACACACACACACACACACTCGGGGGCACAAGCATAAAATAAAATGCTCAGGAAAAGAAAATCTGCACCAATATGGAGGAAAAGTATAGTAGTGCTGAAACGTCTGCTCGATCAGCAGAGGGGGGAAAACTGTTCGAGACATTTATCAAGTAAAAATGCCAAATAGAAAACCAATCACTGTTTCCAGCTTCGGCACTAGGGTGATTTAGATTTCACATCTTTAACATTTGAACTGTTGGTTGGACAAAAGAGGAAACGTGAAAACATCTGATATGAGAAATAATACTTTTTTCATTATTGATTTATCTTCCAATTAATTTGTTGGATTGATAATTTGTTCAAACATTCATTACAATGATCTGAAGTCTAAGGTGACATCTTCAGTTTGGCAGCAACTAGTACTTATATTCATTATCAAATACAATGTCTCTCTGTAGAGCACATAACTCTGCCAAGGCCCAACAGTCCCCTTATGAAACCACATTTAAATTCACTAGATCTGGATTTTTTATTTGGATCTGCATCAAATTTCACACATGCATAAATATCAGTCCCTTCAACAGGTCTGATGTTTTTCATCAAGATCCAAGAATTATTCTCTGAGAATGAAGGAAAATGTAAAAAAAAAAAAAAAAAAACCCTATATCACAATGTTAAAGAAAGTGAAAACATATCCTGGATCTTCCCCCTGATCCGGATCTGCACCAAAATGTAATGGCGTCTCCCTTGAGTCATGTCACACCTCTCAACAACCTTTCAAGAAAATCAGTTGAGCAGTTTTTGCATAATCCTGCTAACAAATAAACACAAATTAAAACATAACCCCCTTGGTGGTGGTGATTGATCTGTTGATTACGTTCTAAATCAATTATTTGGTCTAAAAAACATGAAAACAGACAAATGTGTCATTACATATGAAACTAAATCGTGAACTGTATATTTGGCATTTTTGCATAAAAATGACTTAAATTAAAACTGTTGCTGAGAAATTTTATGATGTCTTACTTTGTCTGACCAATAGCCCAAAACCAAAAAGAGATATTCTTCATTGGGTCCTGAACAGATATTTATTATATAACAGTATCTGCAGAACCAGAGAATATTGAACATTTTTGCTTGAAATTACTTAAATAATTGATCAGTTTTTGAAACTGATGGTGTGTAATAATCAGACATCCTGCTACATCCAAAACCAAAAAGAGATGTTCACTATTGGGTCATAGAAGAACCAGAAATATCCTCATGTGTAATTTGCTGTAACCAGAGAACATTGAGCATTTTCGTTTGAAAAACAAGTTATCGATCAATATTGATCAACTAATCCTTCCAGCGAGCTGATTCCAAACATATGCTGGGTTTTTTTTACAGCCTATGCAACACCCAGCAGTGCTATGAGGAAACATGTTAAAAAAAAAGACGTCTCTTTGTGTTCCTGCACGATTGGAAACCGCTCTCCTCCGTACCACATTTTCACACAGTGCAACAACAGATTGTGGTTAACAAGCTCACACGCCCAACTCGAGCAGACTACTAATGCAGGAGGGATGAACTTCAAATAAAGACACTCCTCTCCATCTCTCTCCCCGTGTCTGTGTGAGTGAGTCAGAGGGGATGCAGAACTACAAGGGCGCCACGTCTTTGTGTCCTCGACATTTCATCGCCATACTTGACATTGATTATCTATACGCTTACATTACAACAGGCGCTGTGCTGTGACAAACAACAGGAGCATCAATGGAAACCCGGTGAGCCGCGACGGCTTTGTCAATTTGCGCTGGACTTCGCTAAGACTCAGCATTTATTAAATACCTCACATCTAATCTCTTCTCTATTCACTTACTTCCCAAAGTATGCAATATAACTTTGCCATTGTTATGTTATTGCATACAGTGCAATATAAACACATACCGCGTCGATGTCAACCTACAAGCACATAATGAATGCTTCTCCCAGCGAAGCTTAAAGCGTATCCGGGGAAGATCTCCTATTCCAATTGAAATGTTTCACCGCTCTCAAGTTGCATTGACGCGTCGCAGAGGGAAGCAGCCGTGCATTTTCAAAGACAACACTGGAGAAGTTAGAAAGCAATAAGGCAAAGTCCTCATTGGCCTCAGCAACCTTTTTTCTAGCATTTTACACATCTGAGAAACAGAATGTCTTTTAAGGAAGCCAGTAAAATACAAACGCCCCCCAGAGCATGTGGTGAATTAATAATTCCATGATGGTATGAATATTTGAAGCTTTGTATAAGAGTGTCAGTGAAACGTCTGATATCTGAGGAAATCAGTGAGATGATGTTGGTAAAATGATCCAATGCTCAAACATTCAATGTATATAACCTGAGCAGGAATCACAGATGGTCAGAGAAGCAATCTCATGAAAAATAAATGGATTCTAATGCAACAGAGCCGCCAGCGGATATTCTTACATTTACTGATGCTTATAACTTAGAAAGCACTTAAAGTATTTAGAACATGGCATCACATTATGGAACACGGACAATAAAGACAACATGTAAAAGACTAATGAACGTAGCAACATGTGGCTGAATGCCTGAGAAACACACCAAGGGCCAGGTCTGGAGATACGTCTGTTGGAATCGAATTTGCGGAATCTCATTTGCTTTTTAATTACTCCACAAACAGGAGTATGAACACGCTGGTATGTGCTTGACTCTGCCTACAGGCAACTTTCTGTCCGAGCCCAGGAGAAAATCAGCCCAGTCAGGAATTCTGTTGTTTGTGTTTAAACCAACTCGAGCCCGATGTTTTCCCCATTTACAGCGTAAGAAAAATCCAGTAGATAGCCCAGCCAACACCAGTGAACCTGACCCCAAACATCATTCCAATATTTTTGTCCGAACCCGGCCTGACTTGGGAAACAACAGGTTAAATGCCTAATTAATTCTTCCCACATTCTGGAAGTACTAGTCAACAAATATTTAAAAACGTCTTAATATATGTAGAGCGTCTTGGATATATTCTTCACGGACTGAGAAAAAATTGTTGCCAGCAGCAAACACAAAGTTTATCACAAAACACTGGCTCCAGTGAAACTGCCTCACTTATCATCTAACAAAGAACTGGAACGTATTTTATGAGTCTCCAGAAAGAATTGGGAGAAAATGATGTTCTTGTACATCCAGTGAGACGGTGCACTCGTAATAATCCTATTTATCGTGTGAGATAATGTTTCGAATAAGGCAAACTGGCCTTGATTCATTCTAATGACCTCATATTTGTTTGTTTTTTTGTTTTGTTCTCCATTTTTTAAATATGAAAAATGTTTATGAACAAAAAAGAAAAAATAATTAATGGATAAGAATCTTCATACAGCTATACTCTGACTGTATTTTCAGAAAGACATCCCTGCATGAACAGATAACTGAACTGGGCACAGACTCAGGATCTGTAAAGTGTCCCTGAAGGTGACCCCAAAGACCCACAAGCAGATTCAAAATGACCAGAGAGAAATGCAAAATGACCAAAGAGTGAAGCAAAATAACTACAATTAACATAAAATGTCCACTAAGAGATGCACAATGTCCACAAAAAGTTTTCAAAATACTAAACACACACATTAAATGTCCACTAAGTAATGCAAACAACCACAAAGAGTCACAAAATGACTAAAGCCAGATGCAAAGTGTCGACAAAAGAGACAACCACAAACTCTGGGTGGCTTGGGATGGGGGCCAACTGTGTCATAATCCATCAATACATGGGAGTCGATATATAATAAACCGTCTCAATGACAGGCAGCGACCTATTTGTGTTGTCCTTGCCATCACGGTTTGTTTTTTGGTAGTGGGAGGGAGTGGGACCTGCTGCCAAACCCCGGAGCTTCTCACTGCAGCTCTGCAGCCGTCAGTGCTGCAGAGCTGCTGCCATCTAGAAGGTGGGGCTGATATTGTACCGTGATGGCCTTTGGCATCCCAGTGTGCCCACAGGCAGCACGAAGAAGAAGGAGAGAGAATTGCAGCACAAGCCAGCCCCCAGTTCCCGACACATCTGCCAAACCAAAAGGAGCTGAGGGAGCCAAACTGCCGCACCCACGTCTCTGCCAGGAATAAAATAATACTGCTAGAGAAACACTAAAATGTCATAATACATGTACCTGCACAAAAATAAAATAAATGCAGAAATACACAAGCAAAGACAGATTATAAGGCGAGGACTGCTACGCTTACACCTGCTGGAAGATGCAGTTGTTTGATGTACGGCAGTGTAATACCACATGCATGCTCAATGAGCTTAACACGTTGTTTATCAGGGAGGGAGGGAAGTCTAATGACCAAGTGGAGTCATTAGGGCTGCGGACACATTTATCACACCAGAGAGGGAAACAATTTACAGCTTCACATTGTCTGAAATGTGTTTTTAAAAGGACGAATTTGATCAAACACATAAGAAAATGCTCTGGATCACTGTGAAGTCGAGATGCAGGGGAAGTGAGACAGAGCGTGCAGCATGTGTACAGGTGTCAACGTACTGATGCCAGCATGTGACACACTGGTCTCTTTAATGCATGTCGCATTTTTATAGCTTTGAACCCCAGAGCCTCACTTCTCATAATCACGTTACCCCTTGATGCCGGTCTGCTCCTCGCCTGCACCTCCACAGCCTCCACAGCCAAGAGCCTCTTGTTTCCTAGTAACTGTGGGAGGATATGTAGGGCTCGGTGAACGCAGGAGCTGCTCTTATCTTAAGGTGTCTGTCATTCGTGAGCGTGCATGCAATGATTTAACAAATGATTTCATGAACACGTATGTACACGTTTTTCTTTTTTTGCTATGCATGTTGCAAAGCCGTGCAGGTGGCAGCATCCGTCAGGCAATCACACACTTTGGTCCTGACTGGGAAAAAAAACTACACAGCTATTAAATGTGTTAATATGATTTTATTCAGATATGCAGGATCCCCAGAGTATGAATACTCATAACTTTGATCATCCTCTGACCCTTCCTCTATCTCCACCAGAAGGGCAAATGTTTTATATAGTTTAATATCTCACCCTCTACGAGATGGAATGGCACAAAATTTGATATACAGACATTCATGGTCCCAAGAAGATTGATCATGAATTTGATGGTCACACGTCTTTTCCTCTGTAGTGCCACCTTGAGGTTCACATTTGTGGTTTTAAATTAAAAGACTGCACAAGTGTTAGCTGGGTTGCCACTGCATTTTGATTTTGTTTTCAATTTAATTTGATCAAATGATAAATAAAAAATCCAAACAAAAAGAATAATTGGAAAAAGAATATGACTTGTTGCAGCCCTGAAGAAGGAACACGTCAGCACCATGACAACCTTCAAACACCCTTGCTGTAACCCACGGGCTGAGCTCCGGCTCCGGCACTGATTACCTCTGAGCCCTCAACAGAGCTCCTGTTATTGAACAAGGTCAAACATTAGAAGGCAACTCGTCGCCTTGCTGCTGGAATTATGACAGACGAGTGACTCACTACCACCGGCAACAATAACTCTGTTACACACAAAAAACCGGAGGAGCACATTCAGCTCAGCCATTTTCCTCCATCTTTCTCTTTTTCACCTACAAGTCAGAAAAACACCTTTCTTGCACAGTTGTGCCTCTCTCTCTCTCCTCCCGCTGTTGTGTGTCTGTTGCACACTGGCTGTGTTTCATGTGCCATGCACTTTGTATAGGAGATGGATGCCACCCAGCAAATCGATCCAAAGACACAAAACACAGGCAGCATCAGATGAAGCAGAAGGATACAGGTCCGTCTCAGGGGAGAACAGATCTGACCTTTTCATACTCACTGCTCTAATACTTTATGACAGTGAGTTTGGACTCATCCATGGATTTCACATGCAATGTTTGTTACTGCAGTGCCCCCCCCCTGTTACAGAAAATCCATCTTTTAGGCTCGGCTGCATTTCTGGATAATGCAAAGTCCATATCTGCTTCTCAGCCGGTTACAAGTCATTACATGTATATTAGTGAGTGGTAACATAGGGAATTGGTTTCCTTGAGAGGAGGGTAGCTCCTAGTGGGGGAAACGGGAAAGGAAATGAAAAGTTGTGCACAAGGTCACAGCAGAGTTTAGTCTTTCGTGCAGCAGAAACCTGCAGTCGCATGGGGAGACGCACCAGACTAGAAACACATCTGACAGCGAATGTGGCTGAGGTTTAAATGTCGGATGGAAATGTAAATTGCAGCTGAGCCACAGGGCACTGCAAACACCCACCGATCGGCCACAACAGTAAAACTGCTGACTTATTTTGAGGTTTGTGGGCGATCTGTGTTTTTTGATGCTTCGCAAAGTGATTTGAAATCTCTCGTTGAGGTTCAATCTTTAGTCTGAAAGGAAATAGCAGGAGGATAAAGAGGGAGCTGGTGAAGGAGTCTGTTGAGTCCAGGAACAGAATGAGATGGGTTGGGGGGGGGTATTTGGATCCAGTCAGGAGCAGAAGGAGACTAATCTGCTCGAATTTGTGTTCCTGCCTGATTGTCTTGGGAATGAATATGAAGTCATATGGGGAGAAAGTAGGAGGAAGGGCGACTTTTACCGCTTCTTCTTCTGCTCGTTATCTCCATTTCCTCCAAATCTCTCTGCTGGGGAAGTTTTAGGGGGGACTACTATTTCCCTTCTTTCAGGTGTCTCAATTGCTGCGGTTCAGTGCCCTTTGTGAAATAACACAGATGCCAGAAATGAGCCTTCAGCCCAGAGGTATTTGAAATGTAAATGGTGCGCTCCCTAATTTGAAAGGCACTCCATCCCACGCTCAGGAGCTCGTAAGCGATTCGGCTCAGCCTGTTCTGAACCATTTGAAACCTTCACCTGCCTTTAAATGTTTAATAATAACCACAGAAAAACATGTCCACTTAACAAAACACAAGCTTGCAGGAAGGAGGACGGTGCAACATGATCTGCATTTGCTATGTTTAGACCGCCGCTGTCCCGTGCAGTATTTGACTCTGACACCGTGTGCCCCATTTCTAGCGAATATTAAAAGCAGAGTGGTGGCTGCTGCTATTTCAGGTAACAACTAAACACCAGGTGAGGCTCATACGCTTGGCGGTAAGAGATAAGGAGAGAATTTATTTGGTTTTTAAGATGCAGACGTCGTACAGTAGGTAAAAGATGCATTTCCTCCTCATGCTCATCTAAATATGCAGCTCCTCTCGTTGTTACAGCGAGGTTCAGTTCACTGCCTGGTCCACAATTTTGCTATTTAAGCTCACAGTAATTCTTCTCATTGCATCAATTTCTGTGCAAAAAACTAGAAAGCAAATGTTCAGTTCTCTGTTTAAGACCAAACAGCAGATACAGACACAGGTAGCGACTGGCTGGTGAACATCGTGGAGCATTTTGCAGGTAAAGAGACAGATATTTCCCTCAGGAGGTGGTAGAGACCAAAAACAGAGCTAAAACAGCTGCAAGTGGACACAAACTAGACTCGAGATAAATAACGTTGCTAAATAACTACTGGGTGTGTAAAGAAGATCTGCAAAATAGTTTGCCATATCAACCAATCAAGAGGGGATATGTTTGTTTCCGTGGTTTCCAAGTGGCAAAATATATTTACAATTTAAATTTAGCATGACAAAGATGACCACGCTTCAATCAGAAGTGATAAAACACAAAAATCGATGATTCTAAAATGAGAAAAGGAGGATTAACTCACTAAACTCTTGAAGAAAATGTTTTTGCAGCAAGGCTGAGACAAAGAAAAACCTCTAGAGTCAATAAAGCAGTGGTTCCAACATTTTTGGGAAATGCATTATTAAATGAGACGATTATACCACTCACCATGTATTTATGGTAAATGTGTAACTAGATCCAGAAAGCATTTTTACACAAACTAAATAAACAAAGACATTAGATGATAATTAGTGTGTTTCAGAGCTGCTCATAGGGGGATACAGTTATCTTGGATCGGTCCAAGAGTAATATACTCCTCTGATTTTTAATGTTAAACTAACTGTTGGCTGTAAAACCATATTTACTAGACAGACAGAGTGGCATTAATCTCTTTCCCAGCAAGAAAGCAAATGAAAACATTTCCCAAAAATATTCCATTAACCTGAACGAAGCTCATTTATTGACTTCATTACTAAAACATGACGTGATTACATTGGATAAACGTCACAGGGAGTGGTTCTCCCGGGTCTGACTCAGAGGGTTGATTCAGTGAATCAATGTTTGAGTTAATTACACAACTGAAAACAAAATTTGCATGTGCACGCACACATAAACACACACACACACACACACACATGCACACACACTGGTCAATGATCACAAAGTCAGTTTTAAAGTTAGCAAAGGTTTTGCAAGTTGATGTCCCAATTCAAAAACACTATAAGATGCAGACATCACCATCCTGGAAATATGAGCTTTACGCTGCAGGCTGTCAGTCATGTGTGTGCTGATTGCCACAGGCTTAGAGAGCAGTGGAGGGAGAGGAGGAATGAAAAATGTATCATTACCTATTATATCTTATATAGGAGAAGTAGGATGAGAAAAAAAAATGTAACTACTTATTTTTTAATTAGTGCAGTTTCACTTCCAATGTCATCAGAACAAAAGCTGAGTTTTACAAACATTCATAAGGAGCAAAAAGTGGCTAGTACGTTCTATGATCAGCTAATCACTGCAATGACATAATGGTCAGAAACTCCCTAACAAGGCCCCCTGGCAAAAAAATCAATTAAAGACTTGAACGATGTGGATTGGTATCATGTATTTCTCTGGGGACCGGTTTGAAACGCTCCTGACTGGTAGGATGCATTTTTATCCAACTCAGTAAAGTGTCAAATAGCCAACAAATAGAGAAGTTGAAAACTAGGATGTGATATTTTCATGATTTAACAAACATTTTGTCGTGACACTTCGACACCACTTACAAAATATACAACCTTTGCTCCGTTTCTCTCCCGCTGCAGCGCAGAGCGGCTCTGCACCACTTGGTCTCTCAGTCAGCGGAGGGCTACTGTTGATTTAGAGTCCATTTTGTTATGTCTCACAGAAAACCTGAGCGCACAACAAGTTGTTTTTATGACTCACAGGCTGGAGCTTTCAAGCAGCACATTAGTGCAGCAGGACCTTTCCAACATATCACTGTGGACCAACTAGAGCTCTGTGAGCGGGGGGGGGAAATCTGGAGGATAATCAAGTACTGGCCCCTTGGACCAACAGGGCACTAAACTTCAGGTTTATGTTGTACAAGCTGCTGTGGAGTCGTTTTGCTGTCATTTCCTTTCTTTGAGTTGCAACCATCTCTCTTGATTTGTGTACCGACATGCAAACTTCATGAGCTGACAGGAGGATATTTGTATCCTGCAATGGACAGCACCGCGTGTGGCATCGTTACTGACATTTATTCATGTTACAATATATTGAAAACGATCTGAGGATGTGTATTCTGTCAAACATTCTCAGCATCGGTTGTCTCAGCTTGTATAATTCGGATAATTATGACAAGATAAGGAGGCAGAGGCCGAAGGCAATGTAGGAAGGTTGGGAGGGAAATGTCAGACTTAAACATGGGAGACTCTTGTTTGTTTCCCACTTCCAACCAACAATCAATTTCTAATTAATTGTCTTATTAAAGCACTTATCTCCACTCAAACTGATGAAAATGATGTTTACTTGAACCGAACTAAGCTGTTTTTCTGCCTCAACCAAACCGTACCCATTTATTGTTCCACAGTGATTTGTCAGGCAGCACAGACAAATGCTGATGAAGACGTCAGATCAGAAATCACTTATGCGTTTTGTGTTTTAGACGGAGAGGACATGCGGCCTACTTCTGTTGTTTAATGTAGAAGACATGCACTGTGGGACAAAAATGAAATAATTCATTATGAAACAAATCAGATAATAAATCTTTCATTTGAAAAGAGAACGCAACAACATGCACATTGATTTTCATGAGTGCGCACATGACATTTCCAATTCACTTCAGTCTCTTTGTGTATTCTGATTCCTCAGCTCAGTGTATCTGATGATAGTGAATACTGATCTCAAGGCAGTGCTCTCATTTTAATCTGTGATCCTACACAACAGGGGACTCACAGGAATCCTTTTTATGTGACGCAACACGAGTCTGCGGCTGCCACAACTGAATTAATGTGATACCAGAAACATGTATTTTTACTTTGAAATGACGACAACGCTACATTTAACACACAGCGGCCACATCCTGGTCAATACCTAATATGCTTGATAACACAATTAGTGACTTCAATCCAGCAGTTTGTAGCAAGCAAGACTACACGACAGCTGCAGAATGGATTTCAGTGATACTGGGTAGAAGGATGCATTGTGGGTCAGGAAAGAATCAATAAAGTTATGGTGCGGATCCGGATCAGGGGTGGATCAGGAAGTTTGTATCACTTCTTTTTTTTTTAAACGTTTTCCTGGGAACTGATATCTATGAATGTGTGCAATTTGGTGCAGCTTGAAGTTAAGGGGGCTGTTCGGCCTTGGCGGAGGTATGTGCTCTACTGAGTGCAATTCTGGGATTAAATGTTCAAAATACCTTTGCACTGGTTTTGCCCTAAATTGTAAATCCATCCATTTCATCAAACAAACAAAATACAAACAATGGCTCATATTCAGTCCATCACTATGTACGAACATCAAACTCTGCCATCCATGAAATTGTGGAGGGGAAACAAGCACCTCTGATCAATGCATGTAATATTTAAACTCTTGAATCATTGATGACCTTGAGAGCTTACTAGTGCGCTTACCACTGCGGCTGCGAGAGGCTCATCATATAGATCACAAACCCCTGGAGTAAAAAGGCAAAACAATTCACATCACAATTAGATTTTTTTTTTTGTACTTGCAACCTCACTTTACATCAAGGAATCCTCGCCTAGTACGAGAAACCTGAGAAAACGTGATGTGAGCTCTTTTTCTCAGAACTGTTATTTTATATTGATGCAAGCTTTGATCAGTTTGCCTCTCCAATGCCCAAATGCTGCTTGTGTGTGAGTGTCCCTTTGTGTGCCAATGCAAAGCTCATATTTGTGGATGTGGATGCACATATGTGAGCTCACGTCCTGTTGCATTTACAAATCGCTGAGACAAGGACACTGCATGAAGCAAAGCACACACAAAGAACAGCTTGCTGGGTTTGGACGGAGAAGTCTGGCAGTTTCCCATCGCACAGTCATTATGTGCTTAGCCCCTTTCAAGCACAGAGAGGTTGTGCCCCAGAATGTGCGGAGCGACTGGAATCTGTATATCGTGTTAATATTTTGTTTGGCTGATTAGCTTGAACATCAGTACAACTCTGGCAACGCTATTCCCAGCAGGGTCAATTACTTAGGAAATGCCCTCAAAACAGGCAGCTCCTCCTGCCATGAAGCATTGCATCACCGTCAGCCAATCACACGGCGGGCATCGCTGGGGCTTTGTCTCGCACAGACCGGGGGAATAGGCAGGTGCATCAGTACAAAACAATGACTCCGCAAACACACCGAGACCCACACATGTCTGCATGCTGCTGTCAATAACATCATTAACATTTCTGCTAAGAAACCATATCACCTGTGACACGATCCTTAGATAAATAAACCTCACAAAGGCGAGGATATAATGTGGATCGTTCAGAGTGTCCTTGCATGTTAGATAAAGAAAGGGTGACCAGACCCAGCAGAGTCCACCTGCTTTCAGGTATTGTCCTCCGAAATGAATAGAAGTACCCAGCTGGTTTGAAAACAAAATATTTTATAGCATTTTTTTTTTTTTATCTGCTTCTGTCCATTAATGACATCTTACATGAATGTTGGAAGTATGCATCTACCGACGTCAGACTGAAATATGACATATTTAAAGTTTACAAAGGTTCATCCTCCCCGAGTGAATCGTGATGTTGCCCACGTTGTCAAGACAACATCCAGAGCATTTTCTGCTATCAGTCTGTCACACAAGAGGTAATCTCAATGCCTCGATCAGTCCAAATGGTGCTGGATGAACATCACTCTATTCTTCACCACATCGTGTGCAGCCTTGCCATGTCCGTGTCTTTGCCAGCATTTTCCCCTCACGCTGAATAACATCCTCAGTCACTGCAGGCCCCTCCTAGGCACATTCTGGCTTTTCCTCACCAGAGAGGATCAGCAGATAGACAGACACGTGCGCTGACATAAACCTCGGCTGAGCGTACGAGGCGTAACATGGAGGCACAAAACTACCTGGATCTGCCGTCTCTGTACAATGGCAACGCCACGAAAAGCATTAGCTCTCCAGCAGGCTAATACTGGGCTTAATGCTTGACAGAGCGTAATCTATTCTTCACGGTTTAGCCTAGCAGTGTGAACTAGTGCAACTTTGTAACTGGCTTATGAAGATGCATCTATTTGCCGTGATAGGCTGTGGTTAAACTGTGCCTGCAAACCCTTATCCCATATTTCTCTACCGGCCAGCTTGGCAAAGCTTAACCTGATTTGGCACATTGCTGGCAGCGACGGGAGACCTGAATTTGCTGGATCCCGTTCCAGAAAAAAACTGCTTCTGTAGGAAAGAAACTTATTGCTCAAACGTTCGGCCAAATCTGTT
Organism: Hippoglossus hippoglossus; assembly: GCF_009819705.1. Classification (NCBI taxonomy): domain Eukaryota; kingdom Metazoa; phylum Chordata; class Actinopteri; order Pleuronectiformes; family Pleuronectidae; genus Hippoglossus; species Hippoglossus hippoglossus. Next base: position 7,935,937 of record NC_047158.1, on the reverse strand, counting down.
CCCTGTTGTTGGATAAAATACACAACCTAATCCAAGTCAATCGGTCTAAAATAGACAGACTGACAGAAATCCTAGGACAAGCTTTAGCTAAAAATATCCCATATACAAACAGACCTCTGGCTGTGGTGCAAAAGGTCTCATGTCACTGCAGCTTTAATCTTCACCTGAGCTTCACACTAAATTCCTTATGAGTTTAAAGAGACCAATACAAGCATCTGCCAAGAGAATTCAAATAGCAAGTTGAAGAGATAAAAGCTTCCAAAGGTCACCAGCCCCCCCAAAAAAGCCGAACACAGCGGCTAGAAGCTGATCTGTCAAGTTGTACGGATCGGTATTCCTCACCAACAAGTTTAAAAAGCTGCTTACTATTCCGCTGCTGAGCCCTTTCACTCATCCCGAGTAATGACCTTTTTTAGACACTCTGCACTGTTGAAGAGAATTTTGCTGTTTTGCCTCTGCAAGAGATCAGCGTTCGCAAACTTACCCGTCCACCTACGAGCCAACCCTCTTTTCGTCCTTTGCTCTTTCAAACTTCCCTTCATCCTGTCCCCATCTTTCATATCCTCCGCCTCCTCTGTTGCTCCCCCTTCTCCCCCAACTAGTTACCATATACAGACAGTCCCTGGGTGACACGCCAGCAAGGGCTGAAGGCGAGGGGAGGAAGAGAGGAGGGAGACAGCGGGTGAGGGAGAATGAGGAGTTAAAATAGGGGGGAAAAGAAGGTGGGATGTTGTGTGGTGCCTCTTCTATAAATGAGCATATCCTTTTTCCTCTTTTCTATTTTCCTTTGCATCTTGATGCTGGATACTTTTTCTCTCTTTGACAGTCAGAGAAGCCTTTCAATTCAAAGACGCCTCAAGTATATTTCCCCCCTAATTCTTTCTTCCTCTAACTCCCACATCCTTTCCATCCTGTTCGTAAAATGTGTCTCATGGGCGCTGATGCAAATATACAGTGTACTGCATACAGAATTAGTGGCACGCATATAGTCACATATGCCTGCCTCTCATCGGGAATCAGGGAGCTTTCAAGCGTTGCATTTTCAGGTCGCAACTACAATTTTACCGAAGGGACTGGAAAAGAGATTGACATCGAGATTAAAAAGGAAGATAAAAGGGATAGAAAAAGAAAAAAGAGAGAGAGAGAGGCCCGAGGGGAAGAGAGAGCATCACAGGAAGGAGTTGACCCACCCGATCATCCATTTACATCACCATCCCCCATTCACTCAAGGCAAATCTGCCTCGTCCCTTCACTATTTCAAACATCACATTCTTTTATTTGTCTTATTCATCTTCCGTTCCCTCTCCGTCTCATCAGTGGTCACACACACACACACACACCTGGGAGCGCTGCACTTCCCAGAGGTCGTCCATATGGCTGACAGCGACAATTGCAACACACACACCCTCACACTTTTGCACTCAAATACACACATGACAAATATCTCTGACCTGTCACCTCCCTCTCTGTTACACACACACACACAACACAACACAACACAACACACAACACACACACACACACACGCCCACGCCCACCAGCACCACCTGCTTCACTGATGGCACTCCTAAACCAGCCCCCTTCCATTTCCTCCTGCTCCCACACATGGTGCCCAAACCCCGATGTTCCCAGCCCCTCGTCCTCACATTGAACACCCCTGCTCGGACCCCCAGCAGGGCGCCTCGCTCCCGAGCATCCAGCCCATTAACTGACGCTACCTTGCAGCATTACTCTCCCCAAGTGATGCTGCTCTCCTCAGCCCAACCCCCCCCCCCCCATCCTCTGCCGCCACAGAGTGACAGGAGGACGGCCAGCTGGTCGGACAGCGACAACACACACAATCCAACAAATACCTGCTACACAAGTATGCATGGAGATATAGGGGTTGACATGCCTTGGGATGGTGCATTGCCCATGCTGCGACACGGACCGCTGCAGCTGAAAGTGATCGCGTTTCCTGTGCCCCCTCCTCTTTTTTTCCTTTCTCCTCCTCCCTCCTCCTGTCCCTCGCCCGCTGTTCTTCACAAAGCGCTGGGTCTCTCCTTCCTTGTGCCGGTCCCCGCGCTCCTATTCGCTCCTCTCCTTCTACCGTCCTCCTTCCCTTTGTCTTGCTCCGACTCCGGCTTTCTCTTCCCTCCGCTGGAACCTCCTCCGCGAGATGGCTGTGGTCCAGCAGCGGCGCTCCTGACAGCAGTGCGCGTGTGTGACTGCGAGCACGTGTGTGCGTGTGTGAGTGTGTGTGCGTGTGTGAGTGTGTGTGTGTTTTGTGTGCAAGGGAGAGGTTGGGTGGGAGAGCCTGAGTGTGTGTGTGTGTGTGTGTGTGTGTGAGGTAGAGAGTGAGAGAGAGAGAGGGGCGTACTCTTCAACAGGATGATCCTGAGGAGACTGTGCATGCCGGTGCAGGGATGCTCAGCACACGGCGAAGAGTGAGGCACAAAATTTACCCAATGATAAATTCACACTCCCTCACCCACGCTCTCTCACTTGCTCTCTCCATGCCTTATTTCCTGGCCATCACACATTATACTCTCTCTCTCTCTCTCTTAAAGACACAGGCGGCACGCTGCATTGCTACACGCCTTGGGCAAATCTCATGATATGGTAATAAAGGGGAGTCCAGGGACAGGGTCCTGCGTGGGGATCAGCAGCTGAGATAGCAGGGGGGGGGGGGGGGCGGCGAGAGAAAGGCTTGGAGCATCTACTGTACCAGCAATGGGGGTGGGGGGGTGGGGGTAAGAGGGTGGTGCTGGTGATGCGAGTGAGAGAGTGGAGGGGAGAGCCAAGAGTGAACACTTGAAATATCCCCAAGTGACATCAGCAGCTAATGATGAAGCTGTGTCGGCCCGCGGCGAGGTAGTAGCGGATTGGCATGGCAACCGTAGCGCGGTGGAAGGTGAGAATGACAAGGAGGGCAACCTCAGCATCCCTGTGGCCTGTGGCGTGGAATTGTTTGATGTTTGTTTGCAGGCATTAATTATTACTCTTTCGAACTCCTGGCAACTACCAGTCACCAGCAATCAGAGTGCGGAGGTGGGGATGAGTCCAGCTCCGTGTCAAGCAATCCAACAATGTACTTCAAACACTGTGATGAAAAAAATCCATGGTGAAATCAATGGCGTGTAATACTGTACCCGATGGTGGACAAAGACCAAAAACATATGAGCCACAAGTGGCTGAGGAAAACAAAAACACGGAGTGGAATCAAGGACAAAGAGAAAGGTCAGAGGAAAGCGTTGCATCGCTGTCAAACCGAATGAAGCTATTCTTTGCTATGAGGAGCTAATTGGTGCTGATGAATTAAGTAAGGAAGGGAGGGAGAGAGCGAGAGACGGTAAAATACCAAGAGACGGAGAGATAAAAGAGGATGGAGAGCCTCTTCATGATGAGAGTGATGAATAATGTATGGTCCAGGAGGATACTCGTGAATTACACAGCACACCGGCCTGTCCATCATGTCCGGCTGGTTCACAGTTTCAAGGAGGTAATACGTCGGCCTGTCCACCTGAGCTAAAAACAAGCCGACAAATCCCTGCAACAGCACAAAATGTATTAACAATTTCCTCCAGTTGAAGTTGAGGTAAGGGGAAGTTTACAGGACTCCTTTCCTCGAGGTCAGCGCACAAACACAAAACAAGTGTTGTGAACGCATCGTCGCTGATTCAATTGTCATAGTTGGCAAATGTGAATGCAAATAAGACGTTGCTACGGTGGCCCTGAGAGCTCAGCACACTACAATTTAAGAAAAACCCATGCAAATAGACAAAACATATGCAAATGGACACTCAACACACAGCCAGATACTGGCAACACAACCAAATACTCTCACTATCACACTACTAACAAATACTCACAGCACTACCAAATACTCACAACACTACCAAATACTCACAACCACTACAGAATACTCACAACCACTACAGAATACTCACACTACTACCAAATACTCACACTACAGAAGAGTTTCCAGGGGACTGTAAAAAGAGATGAATACAACCGAGACTTAGCCTGCTCATTCAAGTAATCTGACAAAGTAGACAATTACAAAGTAATTAATTGAGAAACAGGCTAATAACATGTTGGCTAGTAATACTGTACAATATGACTTTGTCTTTTTCCAAATCAACAAGTATTGTTGTTGTACTTATCTGTGACGTTGATCTGGAAAAGACTTCAATGGCATGTTGTAGAACTGTGTGACTGCGTTGTCGGTTGTGTTGCGAGTATTAGCAAAGTGTTTTTTTCATTGCCGCGCATGTGGCATCAAAATGAGGAGGATGTTTTCTCCTTTTGGACGTGTTGTGTCTGTGTGCACGTGTTAGGGTCTTTCTTGGCCAACGTAGATTACCCTTCGTACGACACCCCCAAAAAAAATAGATCACCACACTTAAAACAAACACTCGGAGGGGGGGTTGTTCTGATTTACTGTCATTAAGAGGAACACACATGTTAATGTGTTCAGAAGTATAATGATGGATTTTTTAACAAAGAGCAAACTAATATACTCTGTGTTTAACTCCATTGTATAAGACCTAAATTAAAGCCGTGCTGCTCAGGCTGATCCTGCTACTGGTTGTGAGAATTATGTTGCCCAGTAGGGGTCGGTTACTATTAATAGCAAATGATCTCTTATTGAGATTGGATCGTTTTTGAAAATAAATTAGTTTTAAAGTGATTTTACTTTCCCAAAATGAGTAATGTTCGCAGGAGGCTGATGGGTTTGCTGTGATTACATCGCCGGGGTATTTTATGCAGCTTATTCACCCTACAACAACACAAGCTGTGGAAGTGACAGGACACTACTTAAAAAGCAGATACTTATCCCACATTTAAAATAAATGGGGATATGGGACTAGGACGCAGTCACAGCTGTTTAACCCATAAAAGGAAAAAAATACACTTTGAAAGATTCGCCCCAATCGAGTCATGTCAAACCTCTAAGACCAAAACCAGTGGTTTATTAGGGTAATCGGGTTCAACTGAAAGAAAAAATACAACAATATATGGCATTTATCTCTGTACAACGGCAATATATGCTACTAAAAAGGACAAATTGCTGCTATTTTATCCCCAGATTCCATTATTCACATCCTGTGGCTTTTTCAATGGTCTCTTTCATGTGATATACACCTCACACCAAGCTTTGACAGGCAATATATAAATGTGCCAATTTTAAATCTCTTTTCCGTTTATATACAACAGCTGCGTGGCTATATTTCATGTTGCATACCTGCATACCTGAGTACACAATCAGGTCGAACAGATTATCAGTCCAAAGATGTTGCATTTGTCATCGGGAGATAATTTCTATGATTTGTGAAACAGCCCTGACACTGTCTAAGAAAACAACAGTGGAGAATAGGACGGGCTAATGGCTTGTTTCGCCTCAGGGTTCGTATATTTTCCTCGAGAAGGAAGCTGATCATTGCAGAAGTGCAACTTGCTGAGTAAGTAGCTTAGTGGAGTTCATGAGCACAGTGGGCCACTGTTTGCTGGTAAAATGACATCTGCTGCTTTATTGTGGGCTTGGAAACTAGCCATATTACGTGACTTAATATAAAGATAATTCGGATGATTTCTGGGTGTCACTTTAGAAACTTTCATTTCTAGTCGTCTCTAAAAGGGTTAAAGGAACCGAGTTTGTCCCGGTTTTCCTCCTTCTGTCTCTCCATCTCAGCTGTGCGAACCCGTCGACCCAGAAACCCTTCAGCACATTCAGTGGCACAATAGATCTGTCCTCGCTTCAGTGGAAACTGGCCATCTGAGGTGATTGGAGGGGGCTGGGGAGGAATGTCAATGACAGTGTGACTTAGATGCAGGAAGACAAGACACCTTGGCCAGGCAGGGGCAGAGGTGTTGGTAACGTATGTGAGGGCGCTGTCGTGACCCATCAATCACCTCTCAACCTTCCCTTCACAGCATGCATAAACGACATAATGCCAACAGTCGCATATGTCTTGTAGTAACCTTCAGAGCACCATCCAATGACACTGCTCATTCAGAGCAGTGCAGCGGCGTATGCAGCATCCTCTGAGGCCAGAGAGAAGCGGATGGACCTAATTGCACACAACGATTGGTATCGCTCCTCTTCACCAAGACTTTTCCAGTTAAATGACCAACATTCCTCATCTATCCATGGTCAACTTTTGCAGAAATCCAGCAGTATCGCTGCCAGTGATTCACTTACGACCCTATTTCTAGTGGAAAGAACAGAGCAAAAATGTTTATTTGAGCCAATGAGCCCCATTCAGTCCGACAGAGAACAATCCTAAACATCTGCCAAAAACTGGATTAAACACAGAGTGTGACACCAGCTATTGTGCTGAATCTACAGTGTGCGGCTGCTGTGCGGCCGCTCCTTTGAAGGGCACCTCTCAGCACAACACGCAGTGAGCATCTTATGGGTGTGAGCTGCCCATTGAGACACACGTGGGATACATTAGCTGAGCTGGAACATAATCATAGTGAAGTAGGGGTGGGCGATCTGACCTTTAATTAATATCACAGTGTTTCTCACTATTTGGAAGGTGATGGTATTATATCACAGCATTAATCTGTTTGGAAGTTTTGGGAGGAGAAGCCTGTCGTGATATTTGTCCATCGCTCATTAGTCTTGTCGTATATGTGGTGGCAGCAGTAAACAATACCTGGAGGGACACTGGTGAGGTTTTTGGGACGTGCTCCACCGGCGCTGGTTGTCCGTCTACTGGTTTCGGCCCCGGAGCAGTTTGCCTCCTCATATTCACGGATTCTGTCACATTGGCTGGGCTATCCCCTGGATGTTTTTACACAGCTACTGTCTGTAGTCAATGCAAACAAGTAATAAGTGCGTCACGGACGGAGCAACACAAACTTTAGTTGAAAAGTTGGGCTGCTAATTTTTTACCACCCAACTTGCATGAAGGCAGTGGCTGATATAGCGATTTACTTTTTGATATAATCGGGCTGTTGAAATCACACCGGTGATGACGGGTTTGCAGAATCCATGTCGCGGTGCACTATCACACCGGTGATGACTATGACAATGAAAATTAGCTCCACGTTAACCAGCTAAAACATTAAAATGCTGCTTACACCTTTATGCATCAGTGTAAATTATGCAATAATGTAATCAAGCCTTTTGTTATAATATTAGCGTATTATTTATTATTAACAAATCATCATTAATTATTTCATTATTTTGTGGTTATCATCATCGAAATAATTGTGGTTGACCTACTTGTACGTTTTGGTTAAGTACATTTCTACTTGTAATTAAGTGTTTTTATACTGGAGCATTATTAACTTTTACCTAAATAATGGATGTGAATACTTCTTACAAAAGGCCTTTAAGAGCTGGGAAGAGATTTTCTGATAAGTCACAATTTGTATTTGCACAATCTCATAGCTTTTCTTTAAACCCACACAATCTTTTGTCTATTTTTGTGCATCTGCTCTTAATATTGTGTGTATGCAGGGGTTGGTTGTTGTAAATTCAGGGCTGCATATTGTGAAAATGAAAAGGATATTAAAATTTTTATGAAGTGCAATAAGTGACTACATTTGCAGCCTTGAGTCATGACAGTGCTGTTAAGTGTAATTAGAGTCTATAAGAATCCAGCACAGTTCACAGGTGACTGTGGTGACTCAGAGCGGTCCGCTGACCTCGGCTCTCTGCATCAATATGCACTTAATCTATTTGCGAGGCTTTATTCGTATTCAATGACGCAGCTTCTTTTTCCGTGTACAGCAGACATCTTTCTTCAACTGTGACTACACCATCTATTATGAAATCAAGGAGTTCTTGGCCTCAGCATTCTGCTGCCAATCAACAGGACAAATCCTGTGTTTCCATGGCGATGTGAAAGGCTCGAGAAGACTCATCCTTAAAAACTAAAAAAAAAAAAGGTGTAGTCAGTGGTGAACTCTGTTTCCTTTGGCGTGTGTGGGTGGATGGTCAGAATGTAAGATACCACCCCAGCAACGGGGCACACTGCTGAGCACCGTCTGTGACTTCTGCACGCCAAGAAAATGCAAGTGGCCATTAATTTTACATACACAGGGTATGAGCATGTAGACAGACATGTTGTATCACCGCAGCACACAGGACAGTGCACCTGTATCAACCCACTTAGCATACAGGTTCACACATGTCGGCAAAGATGTACAGGAACATTTTACACCTTTTTAATTGAGATTACCAAAAACGAATAAAAGATACTGGCTTCATTTATTGGCTCCTCCCCTTCACCAATTCATTACCAATACCCTTTGATCGATTGTGAGAGGTGGATTATTGATACAGCTGGTCAATGGTGCAGTGCCTCAACTGCCCAGGACAGTGTTCAGATCCTTTAAGAGGATTATAAGATCACTCCATTACATGTAGGAGTGTTATTATCATATTAAAGGTATAGAAATATTAACAATAAATGCTATTTAATTATTTAAACAAAAGCACTCATTTTCATTTAGACATGACACCTATTAGTATTAAGTATAACATCATAATTATGTTAATTTAGATGTAACGTGTTGGCAGCATTTTACTGATGCTGCAAATTAACAATGTTCCTCTGTTCGATCCCAATACACAACATGATCAAAACTGATACAGGCGAATCGGAGCTACCATCTTTTTCATTCCATGCATTCCTTGTCATAACCCGACGTCTACATTACCCACAGTGCACCTCGACTGCTGGTGATTCATTAGCAGCCGAGGCACCGACGTCAAGCGGAGATGAGGAGCAGTCTACAAAAGGTCCATTCCCATATTCTTAACTCCACGCCCCCAGATTTTTGTTTTAATGGGTCTTTTGGGTGGAAATATTAACAAACCATAAACATCTGAGACATGACGAGGGATCCCCTAGTTGCACTGTCTACTCCACGGCCATTGGCTTAATCTTTAATAATGCATGAATTTTACAAGCTTATCTAATGTAAGTTTAATTTAATGTCATTTAAAAATATGAATCTGAAAGTAGTTGAAGCTCTTTAATAAATGCAGCGGAGTAAAAGGTCCATTAATGGTCATAAAAGTCTTTGTAAGTAGCATCCAAATGTAATTATTAGGTCAAAATTGCTCGTTAGTCCATAAATAACTGTACTTAGTTACTTTCCGTCACAGGAGGTCATGAGTGGTTTTCGCAGTGTGATGAATGCTGAGTGGTCGTGTTGGGGTGAACCAAGGGTTAATCTGAGCGATGAGAGAGACGTCTGCAAATGATTTAATTATGAGTGAACCATCCAAATGCACACAAGCCGTGATCAAGATCCTTGATGGTTTTAGCAAGATAAACCACAATCAGTCCCTGGCCTAACCAGCTGGAAAGAGCAGCAGCAAGGGTTTCTCACATTATTTGCCCTTCAAGGGGACTAATAATAAATTCTAATATCGTGGCATGTTCTTACCGTCCAAGCTCTTAGATTTGAATAAATCTAATTTCCTACTCGTAGTCTCTACAATCAAATTAGACCTTCAGAGATGGTCGCGCGTACCAGCGTCTTTACTTCGATGATTATCGGCGGGATTCACTCGCCCCAAGCCTCGGGGAAGCTTCCAGGGGAGAGGCAGCTGGTAAACAGGAGGTAAAGAATGAAGGATGGAGAACACAGGTCCATTAACGTATCATGGCCTGTTAGAGCAGAACAGGTTTACAGCAGTGTACTTGACCACATTGAAGCAGACACTGTTTATTGTGTGTGTGTGTGTGTGTGTGTGGAGTTTTTATAATGTGTTAAGTGTCGGAGTAAAATTACAGAACATACTGTAAATGTGGAATAACACTTTTATGGCAAATGAGTTGATGCATCAAGCGCTTGTACTGTCATCACAACTTTACTTATATGAATTGTGACATCTGTACTCAGATACTGTGTTTAAACGGATTGTTCCATAATGCAAATGAATTAGACTTCATGCATTAAACTGTTTCTTCTAACCAATGTTGTAAATACTGTTATTTTGCAGCATCTATGACACTTCTGCCCGTCCTGGGAGAGGGATCCCTCACATGTGACTCTCTCTCTCTCTGATGTGTCTACATTTTTCCCACTGTTAAAAATATCTTTTTGGGTCGTTTTTCCTGACTCTTGTTTAAGGTTGAGGACAAAGGATGTCCCACCGTGTTAAGAGACAAATTGTGATTTGTAAATATGGGCTATACAAATAAAGTTTGAAATTTGATTGACCATTGGCTACAGAACAATACACAGGCCCCACGCCCTCAATATCAGTGCTGGCCCCCAGTTGATCCAGATTACTGGATCGTGACAAGAATAATGAGAAAAACGTGGTCCGATTATTAATATTGATATTATTATTTAGATGTGTTCAAGGGTATGAAACCGCATCATATTAACCATATGTGTGTCTGTATAAACAAAAGCACACCCCACACAGTGACAGTACTTCAGTAAATAGCCCTGCAGTAAACACTACCTCAGTGTGTGTCTGGTCCACAGACTGAGCCCGGACATGTGCATGGATGACAACAGCAGGGAGGACCCCGTGTCTTCTTCAGGCCGCCATCGTTCAGTGCCTGTTCTCAGCAGGTCTGTCTGATGTGGTGATGGTGTTTGCAGTTTTCCTCCTGAACGTGGAAGAGTGACGTGCAGTGACTGAGGCTGCTCGGTGCACAGAGACATGAAGCTGCTGCTGCTCCACCGCAGCTGCACAAACATCTGTTCACCTGCTGATTCAAAGTTTACCGAGGATCCACACCAGTCCACGTGGTCGTGAACGCGCTGCTGACGTGATCGATGACGTCACTTAGGTTGACGAGTCTCCTCTGCAGCTCCAGAGGAGTTTATTCAAGGTTTAATATTGTTGAACTGTCAACATTGCACCTCATTGGCTCATTAACACCCCACTATTGTAATTATTATTGTTATTGTTATTAATATTATTATCGTTGTTGTTATTATTATTATTATTATCATTACCATCATCATTGATATTATTGTTGTTGTTGTTGTTATTGTTAGTATTACTATTATTAATCATTATAATTTTTATATTATTAGTAGTAGTATTATGATTATTATTGTTATTTTTATTGTTATAATTATTATTGTTGTGATTGTTGCTGTTGTTGTTAGTCAACATGAACATGATGTAAAATGGCGTTTGTGATTTCGCTGAAGAGATTTTTCAAACTTTAATTTCATTTTCTAGAGTAAAGAATGAACTAATAATTTTCTACAATATTTGAGACACTTTGTTTTGTGTATTTCAAACAACAACAACGTCAGTGTTGCCTGGGATCGTGTCTGGGATCGAATAACATAATCGTGAATCGGGCACAGAAACAAAGATGGAGTGAGGGGTCACTTTTTTTCCAAGCTCCAGGGGAGGTTAACAGTTAAGTCCGATTTTTAAAACCCCTGCAGCCCTGTCAGGTTTTATTATTGTTATTATTATATTATTATTATCTCACTGATGCTCATCCAATCACATAAATCACCATAAAACAGAATTTTTTTATTTCCCCTTCCCAGTATGATTGTTATGCCTATCTATCTTAATATAGTAACTGACCAGTTAGTGTGACCTGTGTGGAAATGGGAGAAAAATGCTGCTGTTCACATTGAATTAATTCGAAAATAGAGGGAAAAAAAGATGTCACACATCAAGATGAGATTTAGTGGATCCACAGAGAGCAGCAGCCAAAGGTCAAGAGCAGCGGAGTGCGGAGGGAGAGTGTAGCTCTACATATCTTATTAGAATAATTCAGGTCAGCTTTATATGATAGGCAAGGTAAGTGTGAGACAGATTGTATTGTGGCAGAAAAGATGGGATATACTGCACATGTGTTGAACCAGCGAACATTATCATCGCCTGAACTCAAAACTCAATTACAAAGCAGGATCTTTCAAAATAAATGATATCACCAGATGACTTCATCAAGCGTCCTGTAATTCCAGCATGTGCTAAATGAAAATCTCCTCTGCCGTCCTTGTCTTGTTTCCTGCTCTCCCTTCTCCATTTGTAGTCAGTCGCTCTCTATAAATACATAAGGTGCTGTTTCCAAGGTAACAACTCTATTGAGAATCGGCCACCTGAAATGTGGATGGAGGGGAAACAGCAGGGTGAGTGGTTGTCTGCCTGTTCTCTGATCATCAGGAAAATATCCTCACCTGCTGTCCATCTTGGTCCTGCTCTGTGGCCCCCGGGACCATCGGTCCTCAGAGACGCAATAAGTCCTCTCAAAGTTATAACATCTCATGTCTAAAAATGATTGTGATTATTGTCAGATGATGTGTTTGTCATCTGAACTGAAACCCGAGGATCATTCTGACATCAATCTTGTGTAAAATGTTGGAACAGTCCCTCGTGTAAAGCTGACAGAGCTGAGGGTTTTTCTTACACTGCAATGTGAAGCTGTGGAGACTTGCTTATTTGCAGATTTGAACTCAAGTACAACTGTCAGTTATATATTTCATCTGCAATTGTCCATGTTGTATTCAAAAGGGTCACTGTCTTCAAAATAAAAGTTCAAAAGGCTCAAGGTCTCATTTCATGTCCTATAGCTTAACACTTTCCTTACCCGTTTTTAAATATTTATGTGGTTATTAAAAACAACAATAACAGTGATAAAAGTTAATATTATATATTTTTGATCAAATTTGAATTAATAATATATTTATAAACGTTCTGTTAATCACATTGCAAATTTTTATTATTTATTTAGAGTATCAGGTCCACTTGCTGGATGTTTCAAGCATATTCAGAATCAGTGATTGCTGCCCTCCAGTGGTCACAGTTGAGAACTAACTATTAAAATGATTTATTTGTATTATTTATGATTTTTATTATTTATCTTTTGTCAGTGTCAAGGAAGGCATTACACAGTTATAATTCTTAGAATTATTGTAACGATGGAGGTCTGTAATGATTATTTTAATAATAGAATAATTGAGAAAGTAAGTGGTAATAAATCAACAAGTAAATCAATCAGTAAGCAAATTAGTTGACTTGTTAATAAGTCTTAGAAAATAGTAAAAAGCACCAAATAGATTTTAAGAGCCCAAAATGAGATCTTAATGCTGTTGATCAGTGAGATCCAACACAGAAAAATGACTTGTGTAAATAAAATTAAGTGTGTAAACAGGGATATCAGCAGACAGGAATCCACATGGTGTAAAAACACATTTGATTTCCTTCATCATCCTCTGAAAGTGTTTTGGTAAGGTGAGCTGGCTATTTGTGCCAATGCATCAAGTCTTTTGTGCCATTGCTGGAATGAAGCTCATTTTTCCAGCCACCTATCCCTTGTAAAGTCACAATCAGAATCATTATTCATTTGAAGCTTTACTACAGCAATTAACATTAAAGACACTAATTAAATCATCAGTAGTCATTATCTTCTTTCCTGATGGAGCACTGAATAGAAATGAAGAGTGCGAGGAGGAGCTGGCAGATAATTGCTTTTAAAAGCTCCAGATGCTGCCACACTATCTTCACATTATCAGTCTGATAAAAACGAAGCTGATCAAGCACATCCGCATGGGGAACAGAAGTGCTGCACAGAACGTTTACATGCTGGTGGATTTACTAAAGGAAATGTCAGGGGATAGAAATCAGGACCAAACAGACATTTCCCTGAACGTCACACTTCTCGGTACAAAATAAATAACCCTCAGAGGACAGATGAGCATCGCTGCTGATCAACAGGTAACTCGCTGACAACGGGGACAGTGTCGTGTTTGTACATCTTACTTCATGTTTCCATTTCACCTTGAAATTCATTTGTAAGTTATTCCAAAGAGAAGACACAACAGAGGTACAATAGAGAATTATTTATTATAGTGCATTTATCAGCTGATGACAAGATGGAAAAAAAGCATTAAAGGTACTTTAGAGATACATATGCACATATGCTGTCAGTCGTCCAGAAACTTTTGAAAAATTAAAGCTGTTTGAAACACGAGTAGGTGGATGAAGTTAGAGTTAAAAAAAACAACAGAATACACATTTGTACTTCTTGCTTTGTACCAGATTATCCAACACACCTACAGATGTTTAGGAAACACCAGAATGTAAAGAGGGGAAAAAAGTCAAAAAGGATTAGTCATCCAGTTACACAAACCTTCCAAGAAAACCTCCAGATATAGAAAAACTAAAACTGGAAAATGAATTTCCCTTGAGAGGTCAGTGTGATTATATGACAGTATCGTCATCTTCACTCTGTTATGGGTGTGCATGGTTGATTTCTTAATAAACTGCAGGAACATTTGGGATCAATGTGAAGGAAACTGTTTCATGGCTGGTTGAACCGTTGTAACATTCTCACTGGTACATTTTAACTGTCTGCTGGTGATAAGTAATGGGGATGGTTATTACCTCCTAGCGCTGGGCGATAAATCAATATAAATAATAATTACAATATTATTTTAAATAGCAATATAACAACATTCCAATCTAATACACTGTAAGCACAGTGAGGTGGTATAACACATAATTGCTCTACCTCAGATTCCTCAAGTGTTTGTCATTCTATGCTCATAAAGAAAAGTTTAAAACCACAACCTTCACTCAAGAGCAAAAATCTGTCGTTCATCTTGATAATTACTGATATGAATTTTTTTTATCTTGACATGATTTTCAGCCATATCGCCCAGCACTATAAACCTCTACTAAGGAGAGGAGGAGATTGTAAGAAGCATTACTCATAAACTACTGAAACCATTTGCATTATTCTTAGTGTTCCTTCTTTAATATGACAAGACATGGTGTTACCTCTGTTTAACAAACGCTGATGAATATTCTGCGGTCTTCACACAGCCCTGTGTTGTGCAAGCCGATGAGGTTGTGCAAAGGGCATCAGAGGGTCATAATTTAAATAACAACATGGGGAAGCGCCCTGGGTACATGCAGGGACTATATTGCCTGAAGCATTGAAGAGGCATTTACAGTGCTGATTTATAAAGCGGGTCGGACTAGATGCTTCCCATTCAACTGTAATGTCTTATCACGGAGCTGACGATTTGGGTAAGAGTGTGCGCCTGCCCTCTGGGAAACAATCGAGGAGGAGACTTTACGCTCTGGAGGCCAATCCCAACACCGAAAAACAATGAGCTAATCCTGAATCCAACCAATTGGTCCCGAGAACATTTTATTCAAAAAAGACGGCACACCTGGCACGTCAGCTCATGCTTAGGTAAACCAGGTCATGCTTAACACCAACATAAAAAAAACAATAAAATAGAATAGAAAACAACCCCTAACCAAAAGAACTAGATACAAGAGAATATAAGACCACCAGTAAATAATAAACCAGAGTGGGAGCAACTCTAAAAAAGGCCTCGTTGTTCCAATGGCGTGAATGTAGCTGAAACTTACACGGGAAACACAAATCCACCAATGATGCCTTAACTACACTCAATACACACAATCAAAACATTTATTGTCTTTTGTGGGCACAGCCAGGATGCATCCTTTTAAACCTGTGTGTAAGGCCTGAGATGAAATATCAGGGTCAGGGAGGTGGAACTGAACTGGATTTAAAATGGTTCAACAAATGTGAAAACATCTGGAACAGTTGCTGAATAGCACAACATCCTGACTATTATTGTGACCTACGGGATATGGACTTAACAATTCAGACAGAAACTCTAAAGATCTTAATTATAGGAGAGAATCAACAAGCATCCAGTGTTTGCTGCCACAGTTAAACTGGAAACATGCAAAAAACAGATCTTGGATGTCAACTACATATTTGAATAAACCCATACTACTACACTGTAGTATGCTGTGTCTTGGAAGGGTGAATAAACAGTAATTACGTTTAAGTGGCGCTGTGGCCGGGCTGTGGAGCTGTTTATGTTTATTAATCGCAATATTAGACGTTATCGCATGTTTTCCTAATAATGTGCAGCCCTATATTATGGTCTTAATGCCACAAGCGCATGTTTTTTTTAAACAAACATTCTTGACAGATCCCTTCGTCCTTAAAAACCAGTACCTTTGGATGTGCTGACCCTGAAGGGAGGAGGTGTCGGCGTTAACTCTGTTCAAGGCACCGCAGGGCTGCTCCCACTCTGCTCACGCATACAAACACACATTCTTTCATTCATCCAAACACACCACTACAGTACACATACAGTATGCATGGGAGCACTGGCCCAAGGTCGGACTCTTCAGGGGAACAGAGGCGAAAAGAGGGGTGAGACAGACCAAGACCAGTGTAGTCTCCCATTACACTGCAGACAGAGGTGACAGACAGGACGGGGAGGAGTGATGGATCATTTCATTGTCTTTAGCTGGTTTGAAAGCCAGTCCAGACCCTCGTAGAGACCATCTCCAGTCGTGGCGCATGTGGCCTGGATATACCAGTTCCGCCGGCTCAGGTTGTGCAGGCACAGCTTGTCTGTGATCTCAGCTGCATTCAAGGCATTGGGCAGGTCCTGAAAACAGAAAACACAACCGTCAATAAACAAGAAGAGAAAAAGCAGCTAAACCATCATTTTGAACAGATTGGTTAACAATTATAAGGTGATTCAATATACTGGATTGGTGTCTGTGTTCTTAATCAGTGCATTCAAATTGTAACACTGACACTTGACTAAATGGGCTGAAGCTGCATGAATAAGTTGTTTCTTACATTAATATAAAGTTAATTTTCATGATAGATTACTGAAAAAAGGGTTCTAGCTTCTCAAATGTGAAGTTTTGGCTGGTTTTTTGACTAGAAGAATCAATACGTTTTGGGCCTAGTTCCAGACGAATGTGTGTTGCACAGAGAAACATGAAGGTAAACCTGTCAGTGCATTCCTACCGATGGGATTTTTTTCTACCTTTATTGGTTCAGTCGAAAGCTGATCACACCCTCACCTGGGCCCTATTCCTCAAATGTAGCTCACGTAACCCAGGCTAACAGGTCACGTCAGGCTAAGATGTTCCTGTTGGTTTTCACTCTTCTATACTTTTTTAACAACTAGTTGTTATGAGTAAATGCAATTAGACTGCAGGTGATGTTGTAAGCACTCATTGGCAAATTTAATAAAAAATACAAACTGTGCTTATGATGGAAGTTTTATTGACACATTTAACAAACAATCAAAAAATAGTTATGGGATTGGGAAATTATGTGTCTATCAAAATTAAATTGCAATAACTCAGCCAATAGATCTTAATATGCTCTCAATATTCAACATGATCTCACCTACAATTCATTATTCAAGTAATTTGTCTTTACAACTGGTTTCCTAGGTTTTATGAGTGTGCCAAGCCCCTGTTAAATAACTAAGATCAGTTGATAGCTGCCAAGTTCTACAATTCAAAATGTTTTTAGAAAAACACTGACACAAACTCACCTGTTTGTTGGCAAAGACAAGCAGCAGTGCATCTCTCAGCTCGTCTTCGGCCAGCATTCGCATCAGCTCCTCCTTCGCCTCACCGATTCGCTCCCTGTCATTAGTGTCCACAACGAAGATAAGGCCTAGCAATGGAAAAGAGGCACGGTTTGCATGGAGGAAGTCTTTGTGTGGAGGATTGAACCACCAATGGGCTAACGCTTGTTCAACAAACTTGGAGCGATGGGGAAATATTACCTTGTGTGTTTTGAAAGTAATGCCTCCAGAGTGGCCTGATCTTGTCCTGACCACCGACGTCCCACACTGTAAAACTGATGTTCTTGTACTCTACTGTCTCAACATTAAAACCTGCGGATGAGAGAGAAAACCAAAGAGACAAAATTAAGTTTTAAATGTCTACATTTTCATATTTCAAAGTCCCACCACCATTGTGGCAGTCAGCATAAGCATTAAACTACTGAAGATGCAGGAGAGGCCTCACCAATGGTGGGAATTGTGGTAACAATTTCTCCCAGTTTGAGTTTGTACAGGATGGTGGTCTTTCCAGCAGCATCCAGCCCCACCATCAGGATCCTCATCTCTTTCTTGCCCATTAACCCTTTAAAGAGGCTTAAGAAACCCCCCATCTTGGCTCACCTGCAAAAGGACAAAGGATATCCAGCGGTCAGACAAAAAATGTGTTATCACAGAATCAGTATCAGGGAAGGGGAAAATGGTATCGGAGCATCTGACTGAAGTAACAAACTAATGATGGCATACACACACATGTAATACATGTATTTATGAATTAATGACCTAAAGTAGTTTAAATGTCAATTCAGTTTTTACTTTATTGTGAACTGAACTCCTTCAGATCAATCACAGCCTTAAGTTTAACTTGCATCATTGTGTCTGTCTGAAAGGCGTTGAACTCAACAGAACTCAAAAGTCTGGTTTAGCTACATAGTTAAAAAAGAAGGGAGAGCCTACACAGTCATTGTCTGCTTCTTGTTCTGTGTGTCTGAATCTATTCATTCAGCCAACAAATTCCAAATCTGGCATTGCTACCCGTCATATATTGTCTTCCACCTGCTCATACTTTTAAGGTTTTCATGGACGGTCTGTTGACAACTAGAGAAAACCTGCCTCCGCTTGTTCTGCTCAGCTGTGTACTACAGGTGGAGAGTGCAGTGGAGATAAGCACCAGTATGTTTTAAAGAAAAAAGAAAAGAGCACATTCTTTGAGCTCATTAACACGAGAGCCAGCAATTATGTTCTCTGGCAGTGTTGGATTCCAGACCACTGCATCTATTGTCATTAAAGAAATGGATATCACTGCTTCTTCTATGACATATTCTGTGTATTTCATGTTCCAATTCTAAGGGACTGGCACCAAGTCGTCTTAATAAGTGTTAAAAACATGCAAGAAAATCAATGTTACAATTTTCCAAAACTCTAATTCATTGTTCAATGATTAGTCTAAAAACCAAACATTATCATTTTAAAAGCATTTATCTAGAATTGAGGAGAACAAAACTGTGAATTTGGGGAATCTTTGCTATGAAAAAAAACAAAACTTTAAGCTTGTGACAACTTAAAGTTATGAAGTGTCCTTTTAGGACTCCTCACCATCAGCAGCATTATGGAATAATTTTTGTTCCGTTTACCTCCCCTATAAATCCTATTGAAATTCCTCACGATCTTGGGAGTCACTGATGTGAACAGCTAAATACATTTGTTGTAGATTTATATTCTGTCAATCAACTGTTTCTGATCCACAATAAGTGACGACAATATTGTTAAATCTTCAGGGACAAAACTGGAAAAGTGGCTTTACACTTGCTATCCGGCAGCTCATGTGAACACTGAAACGAGTGTGAACTCCATTAGGCAGTATTACAAAAATACTGAGGCCGATCATGTCAGGCACGCTGCAAAGCCAGGGAACACAAATCCGCTTTTGACAAAAAGACACATTTCAAATCAACCAACTAACTGGGTTTCGGTTTGCATCCTGCTACTGGAAGTCATTTTAGGTCGAGTCTCCTTAAACAGGAATGACTGGTTTCTCTCAGCAGGACACAAGCACTGTTTGAATAGTGTTAAAGAAAGTCTGAGGTTTTGTTCTAGACTGAAAAATTACACCTGTCGTCAGTTTTGAGTGTGTGCGTGCGCGTGCGCGTGAATTACAACAAGGCTTCAGTGTTTGACTTGATATTGACAGGTAATCTTCTGTTAGCATGTAGCTGGGAAGCTAGCAGAGCGTCGTTTTAGGTCTCATTAAAAAATTAAAGCATAGAAATGCCCGCTTATGTAAACACACTACGGTTGCTGACACATATCCTAGTTGTCGTTCCACACTTAACACTCAAATGTTTTAAACTTCTCAAAGGCGAGCTAGTTCCAATGCTAAGGAAATAGCGTACGAACTTCAAGCTTTGACTCCGTACGGCCATCTGGCTGTAACCGTGGAAACGTTGACAGGCTCGCGGTCTCTACCTATGTTTAAATTTGAGTTATACATCCGCCACGAGGACGTGAAATGTTTTAAAAAAGAGAATTTTACCTTTTCTTGTGCGTTGCGGTGCTTTGCGGTGCTTTTCGCTGCTGCTCTGCTCAAACAACAAAATGGCGTTAGCTGACGTATCGTGTTCTTCGTCATCATCCGCCTCCTCGTCTTTTTCGCTGTGTTTTTTAAGGTGGTTACAAACCGCGAAAAGGCTCATTACCGCCATCTAAAGATGTGGAGGACTGATCTGAATTATAAAACTGTGATGGTGTAGAAATGACATAAAGGCCTAGTAGTGCACAGGCTGGTGATATTTGTATATACATTTATTCCTGTCAAAAACTAAAGAAAACATTAGAAACTACAATAATTATACTGTCTGTAATGTCCCAGTTTACTCTGTCCAATAGGCCATCATGGTCCTAAGACATATTAATAATCAGTGATCGCAGTGGGTGACATGTTCCTCAAATTAACGTAAACATGGCTAGAGTAGTTTATTCTAAATCTTTGTACACACATGAATACATACATATGGATAGATAGATAGATAGATAGATAGATAGATAGATAGATAGATAGATAGATAGATAGATGGATGGATGGATATATACAGTGGACCCTATACTGTTTAAGAATAGTGTGGCAGGCTTTTCCTCCACTGACCATTTGTGAGCAGATCACTCAGGACCGATAATACCAGGTCTGATTGCAGTCATAGACTAATGGCCCCTCAGAAACCTGTAATTATTCCTAATACATGTGGGTGAAGTGTAATCTTAAGCATGTTTCCTCATCAAACTTTGTTTTTGGGTGACAAAATCAGTTTTTGACGCCCATATCAGTGAAAGTTACACTCTTGAATGTGGTGGAGCCCATGTGTCTCCAATTCCCTACTTGCAGATCTGATATGAGTTCATGTAGACCTGGAGGTGTTCCACTAGATGCCAATATAACCAGTGGGACTAGTTACTTTCTGTACTACTGCATTCTGTCATTAAAGCATGAGGCCAGTGAAGCAACCAAACGTTCTGAGTGACTGACAGTAAATACTACTTTTTAACTTGTTTATCTTTTGTTCAACCTCAACTGTCTCCTAATGTGACAACATGAAGCAGGAAATTGGGGCTTTTTTCAATTTATAGAAACAGCTAAAGCTGCAAGGATCAATTAATTGATCAATTAATCAGGAAATACTCTGATTATTTTATTTACAATGTATACCTGATCACTGTAAAGCACTTTGACATCTTAGGGCCCTGGCAACCTACTAAGACAATGAAATGTACCAATTATGAAAACAATCCTTTTGTTTCAGCCCTTGTTTGGTTTATTTGCTCTGTTCATTTTAACTACAGCATAAAATTTGTTCGTAGGTTGAACATCTGTCTTAAATCCACTAGATGGGGCTCCATCTTTGCTTGCCTGTGTTTTTTCCTTGCAGGACCAAAACATTCAGGGAGAACACAGAGTGTGTCGTTTGATTGGAAGAACAGACTATACAACCTTTAATAACATAGTACGTTTGCTTCCTTTAATTTCAGCCCACATGGATCATTTACTTCTTATACATAGGGTTAAACGCTGACTGCTGTGCTTTGCTGTGCTTGGTTGATTTATGCTGCCTAATGGTAATGATTATAATGTAATAACTTGAGGGACAAAAATAGGGATATTGCTTTTTTACTTTCTCTTCTCTATGTTATGGGATTCAGCTTGTTGCTCAAGGACACTTCAGAGTGAATGTTTGCTGTCTTTAGTCCTTGAACCTGAGTTTCAGACTTTAAACATGAAACCACCACGCTGCTTTTCATTTTTTTTAGATTACTGATCAACCAAATATAAATGTATTCAAAAATGAAATCTGAAGGGCAGGTTTTAACGGATAGTCTGAGAGTTTGGAGTTGAGAGACCGTGACCACAAATGAACTCTTTGACATCAAAGAGATGTTTAAAAACCATATTCTATTTTGATATTTCTGCCTAACCAGAATGGCTGAAGACCCAAACATCCTAATGATGAGTATCCAGGTGGCTATTGGAGATTTCCATTTCACACCACGTAAACTCAGTCATTCTGCAGCTTCATCCACCTGGGTGTTACAGTCCCAGCAAACAATGGTCCCAAGGTTACATTGTGTTTCCAGCATAGACAACATGACTGTTTCCCAAAAGTGAAGCCAAAGAATCTTGATTGCCACCTGGTGGCTGGCTCCAGTATAGGTCAGACATCCAACCTATAAAGTCAAAGTATAATGCAAATAAACTTTTCTTAAAGTTGGTTTCTGTCTTTTACGGTAGTTCTCATCACACTGATGTATGTCCAAGTGTTGTACTGAAAGTTTCATTTTAATTAGTTATTTGATGCTATAAAAACAAATCATGATTGACAGCGTAGACTGACTTGTGATTGGGCAAGAGTGTGTATCGACCTTGTTACTGCAGCTCCATCCCCTGAGTTTCATGGTGTAACCTTTCTACCATTTAACTTGAATTTTAAATTTGCTTGCATTAGCTTGCCGGCTAACCCTCCATTAGAGGGACTGTTTAATGAACATACAGTCTAGACCTTAACATGTAAATTGCCTTGAGAAAATGTATGTTATCATTTGGCTTTATACAAATAAAATTTACCATCATTGTTTTTCAAAAAGAACACTATACTTGAGCTAACTAGCCAAACGTTTGGCTAACATTAGTTGTTCTGCTGGTTGTCATTTCAACATATCACCTATAATTTATACTTAAACCTTATTGGAAGCAGTATTTCAACTTTATATCCAGCAGAGTGTTTGCTTGATGTGTTGCTTGTTAGGACGAGCAGGTGCCTTTTATTTCCCAGAGTAGTATTAAGGATTTCCTTCAAGGTAAAAACGAAAGGCTGGGTGATGGGGAAATATGCATTCTATATGCATTGATGTGAACATTTTAAATGAGAGAATTTATCAGACAGAAAACAAATAAAATGATACACATGTTTGCAGGTGATATTCAATCCACACGTGTAAATAAACAGGGTTTTGTTGTTGTTGTAGTTGCTGTGAACTAACGTTTATTTTTGTCTTCCATCAGATGATGTGAGGATGAGCAAAGAGTGATACTGCCATAGGGGAAAGGGCTCCATTACAAAAAACATTTTGTTAGTGTTTTTATTTGTCTTTAGAATAAAATGTATTGTCTTGAGTCATGTTTTTTTGTTTCTCCTTGAAATATGATTCAGATGATAAATTGTTAAGATGTGATATAGATTTTTATTCTGGCACTAATTAGTTCAAAGGAAGGACGTCCAGCCACAGCCACGCATGCAGGTAACCTGGATTTCTGCACAACCTTTGACAAATATTTTGTCGACGTCTTGATAGGACGTTCCAACAACTCTCCTGCACCTTCGATGCGTTTTGCTGGGGTAAACATAATATTGAGAGTCCAATGAGGGTGCGGTAATTGTGAGACAGTCCAATGAGGGTGCGGTAACATGATGTGCCTCCTCCCAGCTGCGGACCACTGCGGGCCAGGCGCACCGGGTTGAAAGTTTGCGTGCGTGTGAGTGGGGCCCCTCACAGAGTTGCGCCGAGCAGACGGCACAGACTTTCTCCGAAGAAGAGTCAGCGAGATGAAGAGCAGCGCCAGCCCGGCACCATGCGCTCCAGGCTCCCACGGACCGCCTGTCTACTGCGACTCACCGCGCTCTGCATCCTCCTCTCGCACACCGCAGCTTATTTTGGGTCAGATCACGTTTGTGTTTGCAACTTCTGCTCATCGCATGTGGTTATTGTTTAGCTTTGTTGCTTTAATCCTCAGAGAACATGATAACAACATCTTTGACCAAATTACGCGCCGCTATTACGCACGAACTAACCATAAATTGTATATATTGTTATGCGAATTAGCTGCACTAAACTATAATTATTACCAACCAAATTAAGATGACTTATTTGGCTCTTAATGTGATCGTCATATATATATATTTTTTTTATTGTTTTTGTTTATCATTAATGGTTGATAAACAGCAGAAAGATTGAAGTATGGGCTGCCAATTTTGTCATCTAATTATCAATGGAATTTATATTTTGAGGAACCAAGGCACAAATTCGTCACAGTCACACATTTCCATCAGGAAAGAATTTCCCTCCAGAGGGTATTTCAGTATTTGTAAGGAATATTTGTACGTTTTATCCAAGTCCTACTTTGTTTCTTTCTTATTTCCTCTCCCAGGCTGACAGGTCGGGAACCCTTGGTGTTTTTACCTGGTCCGTTTTCCAATGAACCTCCGACAGGAAAGGCCCACCTGAAGCAGTGCGAGCAGATGCCTCTGACCAGGCGGCAGAAGAGGCTCTGTCGCCGGGAGCCTGGTTTGGCGGAGACGCTGCGGGAGTCGGTGCGCCTCAGCCTCCTGGAGTGTCGCTACCAGTTCAGGAGTGAGCGCTGGAACTGCAGCCTGGAAGGACGAGCGAGTCTTTTGAAGAGAGGTGAGCCTTTTTATTTAGTCTGTTAGTTTCTCTTCAATGTCCTTTAATCTTTATTTGTCTGTATCTGTTTTTACCTAAACGAGACAGGTGCCTATTCTTTCATAAATCCATCTCTCCCCTATAATAAGACATGCAATGTTTTTCAGAAAAAACATTTGTCTCTAGAAGGATGACAAAATAAAGGGTTATCACAAGTGAAAAGTTGGATCAAAGTCTTGAAACTAAAACAGAAAAGTAAAAAACAAAAGTAAAAAAGAAGTTTTAAAATTATTAACCTTTTTAGTGTTTTTTTCTAGTCCTGTGATCGCAAACTTTAAAGCAAGATCCAATACTACCGACAGTTTTCCTTAATGCGTCACTGATTTTACAATGTAGACATTTGCTTCAACTGCTCAGGTCAAAGAAAACTGTCTCAAGAGTTGTGACAACACTCTTGTGCATCTCATTTAAACACAGTCATTCCTTCCTACGTCTTACTAATGCAACACCAACGTGTTTGTGACATGACACCAGCCCTCACTTCTAGGATTCCACTGTATTTTATGTGACTTAAGATTTTGCTGCAAAGTTCCTTGTCCTGACACAACCCATGAAAAAGTTTTCCATTAGTCTCCTTGCATATTTTTTGCATGGTCTGATAACCATTGATTAGAAAATAGACGTGTTCGTACTAAATCACCATATTGCATAGATAGCTCAAATCCACTGCATATCTGCTGTGCGTAGAAAATGCTGTCGTATCCTCCAGGATTTACGCATATGATATCAGCGTGTGGGTGAGCATGAACAGGTCAGCATGGAGGTAATGAGGGAGTAGAAAGCCAAGAAATGTGGTGCGGTGCAGAGCGCTCAAGCCCTGTGGTTATTTTTATCTCGGGAAAGCGCCCATTCCCAGAGGAAAAGGGTGGCGTGATTACCCACTTTCATCTGGGAAAATCCTTCCTAGTCAAAATAATAATTAATTGGATCAAAATATACCCTGGTGACGGCTCTGGGTGAAGCAAATAACAGTGCGAAACCAAAAGGAAAGGTCAGAAGAGGAGTTATGACACAGGGAAACTTGCAGTATAATGCTGATGTTGGTTTAAACCATGACGACGTAGTGAGGACTCTGTAAACATTTTCTCTTAAGGGTTCATTCGCTGGCACAAAAGACAATGTGACAATTGGGAACTATAAATCAATCCCTGAGGATTTACACAATGTACACACATTTTTGATGCTAAGGACGGTTCTTGCGTTTAAATGCCAGTGTGTCCAGACGAAACTGATGTGATGCACTTTTCAACATTGTTTTTACATTTATCACAGCGTTCAAGGAGACCGCCTTCCTCCTGGCAGTGTCCTCCGCAGCACTGACCCATGCACTCGCCAAAGCATGCAGCTCAGGCCGAATGGAGAGGTGCACGTGCGACGACTCCCCCGGCATCCAGCATCGGGAAGCATGGCAGTGGGGGGTCTGCGGGGACAACCTGAAATACAGCACCAAGTTTCTGAAGAAGTTCCTCGGCCAGAAGATGGTCAGCAGGGACATGAGGGCTCAGGTGGACGCCCACAACATCAACGTTGGCGTTCGGGTGAGTGTGAACAAATGAACCTTAAAAAAGTTGAGTAGGAATATTACAGCAAAAACACCCCCCCTCTCTCTTTTTATGATGAGGTTGCCACCCAAGACATGCTGAAAACATCACCTCTACCTGAGCCACACTTTGCTCAATTAGCTGGCCTGCAATTTTACACGACAATTATACATCTGGCACACTCCTGCACCATCACAGGATGGAGAATTACAATCCTCACCTGCATAATTTCTCTCAGTGCCAGCCAGACAACCCCCCCCCCCCCCCCCTTATTTGCTGCCGTCGTTGGCCTTGGTTGGCTAATGCCGGGGCAGAGGCGGCGTAGCAGCGAGACAAGACGGCTGTGGGATCGCTGGAGCCAGGTGTTCTCAGGCATGATAAAGCTTGCTGCGCAGGCCCACAGAAAATTAAAGGTCTCATGTCGGAGAGAACGATTATAACCGAGGCCTCTTTTTAATATACGAGCAAGCATTTTTTTCCTCTTACTGGATCACCGTGCTCTTCATAAATCCACCTAATGTTCATAACCACCAGTGTGGCGCTCTGAGATAGCAGGCCCCAGGGTCCTGCTCCTGCAGCTCACACCTACGTGAGAGCTGCTGGAGACGGAAAAAGGAAAAACAGGACAGGAAGAACTGAGGGCCATTTATCTTATCTCATCTTTACTGAGTTAAATGTTTTCCTCACTTTTCGCTAATGTGGCTTAGAGGAGCCGTGTTAACAAAAACATGAAGTGGCAGCCCCCCCCCCCCCCACACACCCACACCATCTCCCAGTAATGGTGCCCTGAAGCCCCCCGAGGCTTTCATACCTGCAAAGGGAGGAACTGAGCAGAACTTTTCGACCCCAGAAGTACCCTCTGGCTCTCTGTGCGTGACCTGTCTCTGGCCCCCGCCAAGACAGCAGCCTGAGTGATCGCGCTCCCATCACTGACCATCAAGCTCAGTGAACTATTAACCTATATCAGGGGGGGGGCAGCATCACAGAACCTGCTGCTACTTTTTTTTTGGCACTTCTCACACAGAAATTCTTATCAGTGTTTTCCATGAGCAGACATGTACTAAGAACAGGGTGGAGAGATTCCACTGTCTGCGCTGTTTGTCACCTCTGCCTCGGGCTCCAGGGAGGAGAGACAGGAGAGGAGCAGACAGAGCTAGTTTCAACACATTGGGGAGAAAAAAATATATATAATTGCAAGAGCTGTCCAAGTGAGAAATGTGCGGTAAATGAAATACAGCATCCTGAACCGTCCCCCTCAATCCATTATGTCAAAACTTTTGACTGAGGTGAGTTAAAGGCTCGTTGGTTTGCAGACCACCACCCCTAACCCTCCACCCACCCTGCAGGAAACTGTCTCACTCTGTCCAGATAGACCTCCCAGATAAGAGGGCAGGTAATGAATCAAGTGGAAGGAACTGACATCTTTCTCCTTTTTCCCCTCCCATGCCTCTTTCCTCCACATCTCAGGCGGTGAGGAGCGGCCTGAAAACAACCTGCAAGTGCCATGGCGTCTCCGGCTCGTGTGCCCTACGGACTTGTTGGAAGCAGCTGTCGCCTTTCCACGACACCGGGCGGCTGCTGAAGTATCGATATGACACGGCAGTGCGGGTGCTGAGCGTCACCAACGTGGCCACGGGGGAGACGGAGCTCACTGGGCCCCGTCGTCACGGCCAGAGCCTGCGCACTACTGACCTGGTCTACCTGGAAGAGTCCCCCAGCTTCTGCAAGCCTTCACGCTACTCTCCGGGCACGGGGGGCCGGTCGTGCGCCAAAGACACCAGCTGTCAGAGCCTGTGCTGTGGACGGGGTTACAACACCGCCATGCATCTCACCAGCCTGTCCTGCCACTGCCAGGTGCGCTGGTGCTGCCACGTGGAGTGCCAGACGTGTGTGAGAGAGGAGGAGGTGTACACCTGCAAAACTGCATAGAAGTATAGGGAGTCTGAAGACATACAGGGGAGCCAGTGAGAGACACAGAGTTCATCATCGCTCTGACATAGCAACACTGACTGAAGTGTGATCTCCTGTACACAATAAACTGCTCTGATCACACATCAGAGCGGTGTCTTTGCTGAGCTCCGCTTTTGAGGTTTCTTTGTTTGGGGGAAGGAATGTAAAACGCTTCTAACATTATAAAATGTATTTGCTAATCATCATCGATCTGATATGCACCCGCTCACAGTAGTTGAGGATGTTTTCAAACGACTCTGCTCTCCTCTCAATGGATGCACTGATAACGCCCGCTCTCCTGGGACAGAGGGAAACAAGCTCTTAGAAACAGGTACTGGCCTGGACTGGACGCCGCCAGCAGTACGACGTCGAGCTCTGACACTTTGACCTTGTTGTATTGTATTTTTGTAATTACCCACTTTCTGTTGACTATTTATTGTATCAGTTGTACTGCTGCTTTATACTTTAACCTTGTTTTTATTTTGTATAACCCAGAGTTGCCACTAAGGCTAGCACGGCCTGAAAAGGAATCTACCTGTCTGTCTCTCTGTCTGCTGTGTTCTAGTGGAGAACGTTTCCGGGTTCTTTTCTGAGTAAAAAAAGCACTTAAGTTGCTCTTTCTAGGTTTGATTCAAAGTGTAAAGTCGATCGAAGAAGTTAAAGAAAAAATGTTTAGGTCTAAATATATGTATAAATACAACCACTGGAAGTTTTAAAGGGTGGTTAAAGCCACTGATATGCATTGTAACTACATGTTATTGTGTTAAGAAACAAGCTGGGTTTCAGTTGCTCTTATGGAAATGTCTATGGAAATCTCTTCATGTGGCCTAATGTGTGCTCAGCAGAACAAAGGGAAAATACCCGGCGTAGTAATGAGAGAAACACCAAACACAAAACTGCTGCAAACAAGAATGAAACACTTAGTTTGTGAACAGACAAGCTC
The DNA here is from genome assembly GCF_009819705.1 of Hippoglossus hippoglossus. NCBI lineage: Eukaryota > Metazoa > Chordata > Actinopteri > Pleuronectiformes > Pleuronectidae > Hippoglossus > Hippoglossus hippoglossus. The sequence continues at coordinate 7,907,209 of NC_047158.1, read as the reverse complement.
TCCTCTGCTCCCCTTCTATTTATAGAGTCAAACGCTCTGCAATACTTTCATGTTTAAAATGGCCTGATTGAACCATTTTGGTGTTTAGAGTCTAATTTGGCCACATCTTTGTTCTCGGCGCCTTTTGAACTGGCCTCAATCATTTGTCCTCTTTTTCTCAAAGAGCTAATCAAACAAAATCACCCAGTTATATCCACAAACCAATGTGTTCATGTGTGTGGGGTCAAACGTGCCCCTTAGACCCACAACGTTTAATCTTTATTGGCCAGTTTATGTTTAGCTTGAACGATTCTGAACTGTATATATGATATGAATATAAGTCATGTCAGGGCTTTAGGCGTAAGACAATGTGGAATCGTAATTTTCTACCTCACTTCATCTTTTGGCAAATATCTGTAAGATTTATGAGCTATGCAGAGTTTTTCTCTCTGTAGATACATGTTCTTTCCTTTGCATTTGTTTTAAAGATCAGATTTCAGATTTCTGTACAGTTTTGCTTATATATATATATATATATATATATTTGTTCAAAATTTAAAAAGTATATTTCAAAAGTAAAATGTTTTTCTTTAATCCCGTTGCATTCCTTTCTTATTTAAAAACAAATAAGATGAATAAATGGACGTACATTTGTAAGAGCTTTGTGTTTGTTGTGTCTCGTTCAGCTGACGCAGGTGGTCGCCCTCCCGCCGTGCACACACACGCGCACACACACACACACACACACACACACACCTGGGGAATACACCTGCCTGCAACTCGGCACGCTGCATCAATCTATCTAAAACCACGTCCTGCTGATGACGCCCTCCCCTCCTTTTTGTCTGAAAGGCCTGTGGTCTCGCTGCATCGCCCTCAACCGCCCCATAACAGGCGAGGAGGGGGTTGGTGGTGCGTGGAGGACACACTTACAGGTGTTGTGCCTCTGGCCAACACAACAACAAACACGATGACAATCATAATGACGATGATGACTCAGAGGAATGCCGTCTCGCTGAGCGTTTGACCCCTGATTCACCATTAGAAAGTTTCAATCGACCGCCCAAATGTATGACGATGATGAGAGCAGTTTACGTGCTATTACCCCGTGAATCATAACCCTTCCTCTCATTTGCAAGGCATTGGTGAAACTGCAGAACACAGAGGGCTATTGTTTGAGGTATTCTGTTTGGTGTGTGCTCCGGTGCTTTTGATGTTGCTCTCTAATTACTATGATTACCCATTATTATTCCTTATTAGAACATCAGCCTAGTATTGCAAAGAATTATAAAATAATTTCAAGTTGTTTTAAACTCTGGAGTTTAATTAACTCAAGAATCTCTTATGGATGTACAGTGTAGGGTATTGTTAGCGCAAATTATCTCTCAGTGTGATGAGTGTACCGCGTGTCTTGGGGGCAATCCTCAGATGTGTTTTTATGTAACTTGTAACTACACAATGAGATGAGCCAAATGTCACTAATTTCATACACAAACTGGGGGAGAAGAAAAGGTCAAATGTTTCCGTCACGTGAAAGAGAAAACGGCAATAATTGAAGAATACACAGGCTTCTAGGCACATTTCAAAAGTAGAATATTGTTAGTGTAAGTGCTCCTGTATGGTTTGAGAAAATTCTCCCATTTATATACAGTTAATACAAAACTGGCCTGGCTGAAAATACATTGTGACTAAGCTGATTTTCCATGATTTTCACTGGACAGAAAAAATGATTGTTCATCGACGACATTAAAACTTGGCTTGTATCCTTTGCTCCAATGTTAATTTACCCTCTCACATAATCAAGTTGAAACACTTCCGTTCAGCAGATGCATACATGAATCAGACGTCTCTGATGACCGAGGTCAAATAAGTTCGTATGCTGAGACATACTGACTCACCATATTAACTCGTCGTATTATAATATTGCAGATCAATATTTAACTTTATTCAACTTGAATGCTTCGTTATATAAAAGAAAAAAAAACACGTTCTTCTCGGCGGACCAAAGAAAGAATGAGACAGAGGAGTGTGTCGCAGGCAGCGGGGCGGACCGGGGGGTTGAGATATTGAAGGACATAAAGGAAAAAGATGAGGATGGAGGGATGAGAAGGGATAGTTTGTGGCCCCAGGAGGCCTATCCCCTGCTGCTGCTGTTGTTGTTTTATAATGAACTCCTAAAGCCTTCATTTCCCTCACTACCCTGAGTGGAGGGGGCGCAGCGATGGGGGCCGCTGAGTCCACAGCCGGATTCGCACGCACAAGCCCCGAGGGTGGCTGCTTTGAGCAGGGTGGGGGGTTGGATGGAGCAAGGGGTGCAATATGCAAGATCCTATGTCTGTGTGTGTGTTTGAAACAGTCCTGACAAGAGACAGGTGAGGGCAGGGAGGTTTTTTGCATATGTGTGTGTGAGTACCTGCTGTGTGCACACCTGTGGTCACTTCAACGGGAGTGATGTGCCAGCGTGTGTTTGTAGTGAGGTCTTCCTGTGCGGGTGGGAGCCGCAGTCAGTCGGCTGTATGCTGGAGCTTTCCTCTGTCACCCTGGGACACTGAATGACATAGATAATGTAGGGTGATGCTGGTGGTAACACTATCTCCCATGTCTGCACTGGTCTGGTTCAGGTAAAGGTTACTATGCCGGTCTGGGCCACGGCACCACACCGTGCTCTGATAGATGAAGATGAATTGACGGACTGCAGGCTGGAGCGTTTCTTTTGAGATATGTATTTGTGTTGCTAGGCAAAAAGATATTATCCATAGCAACTTACATAGCTTTCAGGTTTATACATCACTCATTTGCGTAAGAACAGTAGATGTTAACTGAAGCGTAGAAGGCTTGGCAGAAACTTTGCTCAAGGACACAAAGCGCCGTCCCGTCCTGTAATCAGAACCTCTGAGCCCCGGGTCAAACTTCTAAAACCGAGGGCAAGACTTCCGCCTCTGAAGAGAAGGTACTTTGATAGCATCAGTGTCGGCCCTAATCCCTAAACACCCTGACACTGCACAGAGGGTAAATTAAATGATGAGGGGGATGTGTAGTGATGGATTTGGTGCAGAAAAAGAGAGGAAGGAGAGAAAGAAAGAAAGAGAGACAGAGTTGTAAATACGGCATGGGGTAGGAATTTGGAATGTGAAATGACTAATGCAGTTGCTCAACCCACAACAAGAACATGCACTGCCTAGAGCTATGACAAGGCTGAGTGCATACCTCTATGGGGGGGGGGGGGGGGGGGTTCTCGCTGCAGAGACTGGGAAGGACTGGGATGGTGGCTGAGCTCCTCGCCGTGGGTGATGAGACGCTCCGGTGTAGAGACGGTGTATACACGTGTGACGGTCAATTGAGCAGGCAGCAGGGTTGAAATGATGGATTTTCACCCGAGAACGGAGATAAAAAAAAGCCGGATTACAGCAGTGACTGCACAAAGTGATGTAGTAAAATACATTAAACTAAAACAGGGGAGGATAAAAATAAAGAGTTGATTAGCTTGATAAAAAGCCACAGCTGCCATCTTGCGCATTCGGGGCCAGAGTGTGCACAGTGGTCAGGGGAGGGAGCCGCAGAAGCACGGGACTGCCGATCGACCAATCACTTCTTTGCCATGCAGTAGCCACACTAATAAAAGGCTATTTTTTATTATTTCCGCAGCAATAAAGCAGAGTTTATTTATTCAATTTCTTTTTTTGTATCAAAATATTGGGTTTTGGACTGTTCTAAAGACATTTTGAAGTAACAAACTGTCCCAGTGAAGCACAGACAAACACAGAGAACGGTAAACAGAGAGCTGGTGCTTGAGGGCAGCAGCACACAGCAGCAGCAGATAAGGCAGGGCAGCGTGTCATGGCAATTTTGCAATCCCACTCTGACAACGCGGAACAAGACACAAATCTCTTACACCATTGTCACACTTTAATGCTCAGAGCATGGTGCACAAGACAAAGGTTGGTTTGTAATCTGCACACCGATGGGAAGCTGTTCTTTCTCTTTATACCTTTGGCTGGTTCCTCCCCCTCTGGTTGAGGTTGTTTCTTAAGCCAAATGTCAGGATCTTCTGATGACATCAAGGTGGGCAACAATACCTCTGTTTAGGCAATCAGGCCAAGATTCATTCAGTCAACAAAGGTTGTACATTGTACAGGATTCAACATGATCAATACAAAGTGGAAATGAGCATGATTACATTGTGTAGGATCAAAATGTTACATCTCTCTTAAAAGTGCTTGAGAAATGATTTCATGCTTCAAGATGCCCTGTAATGTTCACTGGTAGCTAACCCCCCACATTGACCAGTCCCCTTCCTCCTCCAACTGGGAAACTCGTGGGGAAGGTTGTTCCCATGCTGCTCCACAGAAACACCTGCAGCACCAACAGCGGGGTTTACATTGCAGCCGTTGTGATAGGACGTGATAAGGCCTCATGCAACTTCATAACTGACTCCCCCCTGTTCTCAATGTATGGTACTCCTCTGCTTTTCTCCCACAAAGAAACACACAGCCTCGCAAACACCCTGACCTCCATTACAACTGAAACAAAACTTTCCCAGATCAACAACGTCCGAGAGAGGAAAACACAGATAAAGAGCAGAGCTGTGTGTTCTCTCAACCGGCAACACTTCTGAAAAAAAAAAACAAGCCTGGAATGTCGTCTTATGATTATTTTTATTTTGCACAGCCACACAATGAAACCGTCTGTTGGCTGGAGAGCTTACACTGATTAAATCATCACTGTCATTTAAGGATTCAAATGCACAATAATGCAACATCAAAGTCTATCATCTGTTGAGCTCCGTGAACCACATTCGACTTAATCATGAGGCTGTGGTTAAAAGTGGGTGCATGACTGTGGGTAGGAAGCTCTCAGGCGGGGGAAGCCCGGCGCAGCGCTCCGTGCCATGGTGCTGTTTGCGTTTCCAATGCCGGCTGAGGCGTCATGCGACCACAGGGGTGGACAGCGTCTCTCATCCTCAGAGGTGTGGGTGTCACAGGTGGTTTGGCCACAGGGCTGCACACAGCGTGTCTGACAGCTGTGTGCAGCCCCCTGAGGTCAGAGGAAGTTAGAGGGGGCCACAAGTTAAAGCCTATTATTCAGATAGCTTATACTAGTTAATGCAGTGTAATACATTAATGCTACTCTGAACTTAAAATATTATCATATGAAATAATATCAGTGATAAGATGTTGCTTTAATTCATATAAGCCATGGACAAGAAGGACCCCGTGGGCAAAACATGTGAAAGGCCCCTCCCCTTACTAGCAGCCATCTATGCTTTCATCCATCTATCCATTCATCCATCTGTCCATCCATCCCTCCATCCATCCATCCATCAATTCCTCTATCCATCAATCCGTCTGTCCATCCATCCATCCTTTTATTCATTCATCCATCCATCCGTCTGTCCTTGCATCCATCCGTCCATCCATCCATCCATCCATCAATTCCTCTATCCATCAATCCGTCTGTCCATCCATCCATCCTTTTATTCATTCATCCATCCATCCGTCTGTCCTTGCATCCATCCATCCATCCATCCATCCATCAATTCCTCTATCCATCAAGCCGTCTGTCCATCCATCCGTCCATCCGTCCATCCATCCATCAATTCCTCTATCCATCCATCCATCCATCCATCAATCCTGCTTATCCTTTGAGGGTCGCAGGGGGACTGGAGCCAATCCCAGCTGACAGTGAGCTCAACTGGGAGGCGGTTGTGTTGCACCACTGCAGCACCTTGCACTAAAACTGGACACCTGAATTGTCTGGTCATTTCCCCATCTACTTGTATTGACTTTGTGTCTCTTTGTGGTGGTTTTGCATCATTTCATGGTTGCTTTGCATCATTTTGGGGTCATTTTGTGTGTCTTTGTTGTTTAGTGTTATTTTGTGGTAATTTTCAGTTTCTCTGTGGTTGTTCGATTGACCTTCCAACAAAAATGTTGCAGCCTCTTCATACAAAGGTTCTTACATTAACAACCCAACACCCACATCACGTCCGCCCATCCGGGTCACACTTTTCCCACCATAACCCACCGAGACACTGGAAGCTTATGAGTTTCTCCTGTCAACTCTGACAGGCCCTCATTTGCTTTCATTCAGCTTCTCATCACGGCTTCAAAGACGGGTGGATCATCTTGCTCGGGGGGTAGTGAGAACATCAGTGTGCCTTAAAAAAAAATGACTGGTATCCAAAAATTGTTGACCTGAGGCAACGCTGCTCCTCATAATTGGCTTCTTCAAACTAAATGTCTTGTGCAATCATTGCAGAGTTATGATGTATTATATTGCCAGGAAAACCTCATTAAGTATGTTGTTTAGAAGTGATTCAGTAACATATCATTTTCCCTTGATGAACAAGGGAGGGGAGGGAGGAGGTAATCACAGAGTACAGTGAGCGCTACCGAAAAAATAACTGCTGCTGCCGTGTTGTCTAACCAGGATAGGGAGGCTGATCCAGCGCTAAATTGTGTTTGGTTCCAGCAGGAGCAGCCAAAGCATCAGAACATAACATTCTTTAGTCGATGCAGCAAGGTGGCCACACACACACACACACACACACACACACACACACACACACACACACACACACACACACACACACACACACACACACACACACACACACACACACACACACACACACACAAACTAATGAAAGGTATTTACTGAATTACAGTACCCAAGTACATATTTTAGGTACTTTCTTTGAGTATTTTCATTTTATGGTACTTCAGCCCCACTACATTTCGGAAGGAAAGTTGTACTGCATTGCATTTATTTCAGTTCAGGGTTTAGGTACTTTTCAGATGAAGATTTTATATATAAACATGATCAACATATACATTTAGCTAATACTTCTGTAGTTTTACTTTGTAGTTTAGCATTTTGCTTGCAGGACTTTTATCTCTCAAAAGTAGTTTTACAGATTCTGGTTTTGTTATAAGTAAAAGATGAGTAAAGATCTGTATAATAAACTATCTAACTCTAACAAATTTCCATTAAAACCATTAGAGGTATATTAATAAAACCAGAAACACAAACAAATGGAACCTAGGTCCTCTTCCTCTGCAGATTAATAACCGAACAGAGCCGTAATTTTGTGTTATAAACACTGTGACATGAAACTAGGTGATCCCTCGGTCAGTCGGAGTGGCGTGATTGTGCTCCACACCTGGTGTCTGGATTCCAGTTTGTGCCCGTGGTGCTCAGGTGTGGAGGAAAAACCAGTAAGCTCATCTCATCCTCTCCCGAGGGCTGAAAGATAAAGGACAGACGCAAAGAACCCCACGACCTTGAGAGAGAGAGAGAGAGAGGGAGGCCAACGTGCCTCATGTAGCCCGCTCAGAGAGGGGTTTGACGTCCTCGGCTTCTTCTCTCTGCTGAGCACACAGGTTAAAGCCGTGCACATCCAACCACTGCCCCGGGGATGTGTTATGACAACCGAAAAACGGTGAACAGCGAGAGCAAGAAGTGGCATGAACAGACCTCAAGGTTCCTGACATGTGGGGGTGGGTGAAAAGGACCTCTGTTGAGAAGTGTCTAGCCCGAAGATACAACCATCAACTCAAGTACCATCAGGCAGCCATGGAGAACTGTCTGGGCGGACTTCTGATCGCTGAGCTGGATGAGGTAAACAAATACAATCACTGGCAAACAGGAGCTCCTAACAGCTCACGGCACTGATAATGGTAAAAGGATGCATGAATCTGCAATCGCCCACTCCCGGTCTCATCAATTTGCCGTAAACCGGACGGTGATGGAGGGTTGGTGAGAGGTGATTGAGATGTGGTTTTGTTTAGGTGCCAGGCGTCGCCTCGGGATGATTTTCCTCCCATTAAATCACCATGTAACTATTGTGAAATTTCCACAGCTCCTTCTGGGAAATCCAATCACGGCACTTTCACACAGTACTCCGTGACAGGGTCGGTCTGTGACGGGCTACTTCACAAACAACCTGTCTCCTTCCTCAGACGCTGTGACGTGTAATCTCGGCTCACAATGAAAAGTTTGATATCATTACGTGTGGCGTCTGTGACCTCAGGCAGGTAGGAAGCCTCTGGATGGACGGCAACGAATATTCCGACACCTATCTTTGGAGAAAAAAAAGAGGATGGACTAATTAGACTGAGTCAGGGCTAGCTGACAAAATCTCCCCCCGGGACATGTTTCCCAGAGTCTTTCCTGTCACATGTCTACATGTCAACAGATTATGCTCTATGCTCTCAGAGCTTGTTTTAGTAGGGGAAAGGATCTTACACTTGTCAGCTATTACGTTCTAGAGAATATCAAATACAATGGAAAATGTAGCCCGAAGCCGGGATTTAAATTTGTGACGCTTAGTATGAGTTCAATGAACTGAAGGAAATGTCGACGTGTCCATTATGGGTCTGATTATGGGTCTGATTAACCTTCCAGAGGACAAAAGAGCGGAAATTTGTTGTTGGACCTCTATTGATCGTCATGGTTTTCAGAAATCCAACATGCACACTTTAGCTGAAATTAATTAATTAATTTCTGATCATTTCAATTAAAAATAATTCACTTGGTTCGAGAAACTCAAATGTGAATATTTGCAACTTTTCTGTTGTTGCTAAGACAAAAGAAAGAATCATTTTGAATAAGATATTTTGGCATCAAGCATTAATTATGGGCATTATTCACTATTTGCTGACATCAATAATGTGCCAATTAAAGAAAAATAATAATGATAATAAAAATAATTGTTTGATACAGACTTACAGTTCTCTTCTAATGATATGATACAACCATTCCCGAGGTTTTCTTAATAAAATTAAGATCTTCGCTAAAACAAATGAGTTCTACATAAACTGAAACATTGAGGGTCTTAAGACTGGATTTTTACACAGGGTCCCTCTACAAGATCAGGATTATACAAAAATACATTTTTGAATATAGGACAAGATTGTGAATATCCCTTGTATGTTCTACCGCACTAATTAATGCCTACTACCAGTTGATGTTAGTGGGTGTTAGTCACATGTCTTCAGTTGTGTACCTTGATCAGACCTGGGTACATGTCTCTGGGGTTTGTGGCCCCTGGGGGTCGGAGAATCCAGCTTTTATTACACGTTTCAGTGTCTGCATGGTGTTCAGCGTGGTGTGCATCACAGCATTTAGGATTTAAAACCAATAATAATCAATAAAATTATACAAACAAGGAAATTTGTATCAGGCTTCTTGTCTGTGTGCTACTGAGCTGTACTGACACTAGGTGGTGTATCTTCAGAAAACGATCATTAGCTGACAACATATCTAATCAACATATATATATTTTCATTGAAAAAAAAAAGAGTTTTGATCAGGTTAATGTAAGATGTAAACACTTTACACATAAACACTTACCGGCTTCGAAAAAAGCTAAAGAAACCGAGTCCACATTCTCAGTTTGCCCCCCAAAAAATCCAGGCGGAGTGAGCACTCCTCACCTTTCCTCTCTGCTCTGTCCTGTGACGCAGCGCAGCTTCCGCTTTCCTACTTCCGTACACAAACGCTCTGCTGATGACGTGTACCATCCTGTACCGTTAGCTAGCCGCTAGCCAGCTAGCCCAGCCACCTGTCAGAATAAAGCTGCAGTAAATAAACCCACGACACAAAGTAAGAGAGGACGCGGAGCGTTTCAACACCTCAGGGAAAATGGAGACGCTTTACCACCAGACAAACAAGTGAGTGCGCCTGCTGCCGTGGAACCATGTCAGAAGCTAGTGGCAGCTAGCTAAAAACAAAACTAGCTGAGTGGTTTAACTGTAATAAACTCAAAATGAGGGATTGTTGTTCACTGATGATCATTCATGTTCATGCCTCACGTTTCGTGTGTTTGTCTGTTGTGAACCAGGCACATCCAGGAGGTTCAGTCTCTGATGGGGAACCTGGAGAAGACAGACCGTGAGTCGGTGCACTGTGAGTAGTCCGAGCTGCCGTTATTCCCCCTGAAATAAAACCAAACTACCGCAGTCCACCCGACTGCAGACAGCTAAAGCCCCAGGTTCACTCTACGTCATGTGCTTCTGTATAATTTGATAAAAACACATTTGTTAGAAACCTGCACCACTGAAATACTATGACTGTAAATACTGACCATGTTGTTAAAGGAAAATTAGTGATGTGCCAAAATGCAGTTAAAAATAACAAGAGGACCTTTGGATTGTCCAAAAATTAACACACACACACACACACACACACTAAAAAACCCTAAATTTCTGCATCTGTATCCAGGTCTGCATTAAAAATAGACATGCCACTATATGTGTCTTTTTCATTTAAAATAAAGAGTTGAGCTGAAGAGGTGGAAAGTAACTAAACATTTTTGAGGTACTTTACTTGAGTATTTTCAACTCATGATGGGCTATACTCCAACACCACTGCATCCCAGATTGAAAAGTTGTACTACACCACATTTTGTTGAGATTATTTACTTTTCAGATGAAGATTATAAATTTAAATATGATCAGTTTCCAAACTACACATTATTATAGACTACTTGAAGCTAGTGAGTACTTATAATGAGAACTTTTAACATACATGTTGCTGATCACCAACAAACTATAAACAGCTAAAGCTCCAGGTTCATGCTATATGAAGTGGTTCTGTATAATTTGATAAAAAGTAATTTGTTAGAAATTTAGTACATTTTTCTCATTGGGTGTTAACTTGTGTTTAATCAAATTGGTCTGTAGTGTCTGTGTGAAAAGGGATTTAACTAACAGAAAACCCTGGGAAACGCACTCTTACTCTGAACTCAAATTCAAACTGCTTGTTTGTTTGAGCAACACAACAACAGAACGATGATCGGTTTAATATCTTAGGAAGATTCACAGAGCCCACCAGAGAAGCTGGTACCAGTGATTCTAGAAAAAAAAAAAAAGCTATCTTCATCAAGATCCATGAATTATTCCCTGGGAAATTATGACAATGTTGAAAAACGCCTTATCTCACAATGTTAAAGAAAGTGAAAATAAATCAGCCCCTGATCCTGCTCACCTTCCCTGACCTCTGCCTCATCTGTCCACCAAGGTCAGGAAAGAACCCATTCAATTTTGGTGCAGTTCTGGATCAGGGGGTGGATCCAGGAATATTTTCCACTTTCTTTAACATTGTGAAATAATGCATTTAGGGGACTGATATTTAGTGAATTTAAATGTGGTTTCATAAGGGGACTGTTGACAGTAGAGAGGTATGCGCTGCACTGAGTGCCATACTAGTTAGTATCTGAAATAGATTACACACAGTATATCCAAATGAACTAACTAAACTGCACCTGTACTTAAATCAATATTTTTATGTAGTATATTCCCGTCCGCTGTGATGTCATTGTTGTGTTTTGTTTCTCAACCTCCAGCTTTATTTGTTGTTGCTGTTATTTGTTCAAAGAAAGGAAATAATGATGGGAAAACACAAGTTCATGAGTCTCACATTCAACCCCCCTCCCCACTTCTCTCAGTGTTGATGGCACCACTTCCACTCCACTTCCCTCAAAATCCTAATTTCTGCTCCTAACTTGCTCTTTGTTATGGCTGCCTGTTACCCACTGTGACATAATGACTGCAGGAGGGGCCGGTGTCTCCCTGGTTGATTGTTTTCTGTGGTTGGTTCCTGCCTGATCGGTTCTGGGCGAGTCTGGTGCCAGGACAGGAAGCGGTGGGGTGGGTGCCGTGACAGAGGCTGGGAGGGCGTCTTCCAGATAATGGTGGGAGCCAGGCAGTAGACAACCCCCCCTCCTCTCTTCTCCTTCTTCGAAATATGACATTGACTTGAATTTTAGCGCCAGGGGGGGATGCAGCATGCTAACGTCATACACCTACTAATGAAAGAGGGTAATTCCAGTGGTGAAAGCCAAGGATCTTAACATGGCCAGATGTGCAGGAATGAACTGAAACCTAGAGTCTCAGCAATAAAAACACGGAATGAAGGTGGGAAAGCAGAAAGTCCAGAAGGGACGTGTAAGAAAATCTGATGTCGATTATTAGTCAGATAATTCATTAGTTAATCTAAAAAAAAAGTGTCAGCTATTTTGACAAGTGATTCATCATCTTTGTTCATTTTTTTTCCACACAAACTGCCAAATACTTGCTGCCTACAACATCTCAAATGTCAGAATTTTAAGTTATGGCTGTTAATAATCAGTTTCACCTCTAATATGATTTAGTGTGTTCCTTCCCTGATTGCCATTTTTTGCATCCTCTCTTTTTTTCAAGTGTTGGAGAATGACCTGCAGGCTCGAACTGACCAGATCTTCAACCATTTAGAACGCCTCGAGATCCTGGCCAGCAAGGAGCCACTAAACCGCCGTCAGAACGCCAAATTGTGAGTTTGGAGCGAGTCAATTGATGGTGACCTTAAAGCCCCAGAGCTGGCAGGGCGAGCCATATCTCATAAAGGCACAGGGAGGGTGTAGAGGATGAGACAGGCAGCCCCGGTCCTGCCCTGTGGCGACGTGGCTCTATGAAAACATTTCCTCAGAAGTCCCGTCATCACCAGCATTCCTGCTGCATTGGGCAAAGATTCATTTCTGAGCTGGGTAAACAGGCCTTAGGGGACACAGACCGTCCCATCCTGCAGCTCCTCTCTGATCTCAGCGGCGCTGTAGAGGGGCCTGAGTGGAGCTCAGGAGATGGGGGAGACTGTGAGACACCCTTCACACCAGCTGCAAGTGGTTTAAGGGAAAATAAATGTTCTCATCAACCAGAGCAATCGTGAACAGTGAAAATTAAGATGTGGTGCAATGAGCAGTGTCATGGAGCAGACGGGGGAGCGGTTGTCATGGTTCCTGCTGAGTTTCAAGGACCTTTTTTTAATCACCACTCAGAAAACAATTTAACATGTTTCTCATCAGTCAAATAATCACAGAAAACCAACAGGGACATTAAGGCCTGCAATTATTAACTAAGTAATTACATTTGTAGACATTTGAATCACATTATTGTCACTGCTTACCACCTGTATAACAACAATACAAATTAAAACAAATTCTGAGGCATTTGGGCTTTATTGACAGGACACTGTGAAATGTGAGAAAGAGAGAATGGGGAAAGACACAGCACAGGGCTAGGTCAGAACTGAGCTCTGCTGGAGGACTCAAGCCTCCACATGTGTGATGCCTGCGCTAAACACTTATCAATACTGAACAGATTAATATGATCAGATAAGCAGCAGAAAATGTATGGATTCAATAATATTTGGATTAAGTTAAGGTTTTGTTAAAATCTTCCTATCTACTGTAGCTAAAGATCAATAATCTACCTGCAGTACAGTCTACTGTTGAAAACAATCTTACTTTTAGTTTATAGGTGTGTAACATCTCCCAAAGGCTTGCAATCAAATACAAAAACCATTAGAACTAATTTGAGACGTGTGTAAGTGCAACTTGAAAAAATCTAAATACCCTTTCAGGCTATTTTAAAGGGAACTGAACTCTTTGCTTTGTAAGACTCAACGATCTGTACTGTATTCTTTTCTTTGCCTCAGGCGAGTGGACCAGCTCAAATATGATGTTCAACACCTCCGCACGGCTCTGCAAAATTTCCAGCACCGACGCTACGCCAGAGAGGCCCAGGACCGAGAGAGGGAGGACCTCATGAGCCGGACCTTCACGACCAACGTAAGTCAAATGTACCCGAGAAGAGACGGGGCTGTAAAAGCGACAATAAACTGAACACGCTCAGATTGTGGCTAGAGAAGTTAGAAACACCTTAACTAGGTACAAATGTCTTGAGCTGAATAATGTGGAATTAAAATGTCATTGTTCCTACTCAATAGGACGCAGACACCTCCATCCCCATAGACGAGACCCTACAGTTTAACTCCAATTTGCACAACGCACACAGAGGCATGGACGACCTCCTGGGCAGCGGCAGCAGCATCCTCAACGGTATCAGAGATCAGAGATCCACGTTGAAGGTACGTTCGTACGATTTATATTTGATTTGATAAGATCTGTAGAGCTGAGGACTTTTCTTTTTTGTTTCCTAAAGTAAGCACGCATGATTCAGGAGATGTAACGATATTGATAGTCTACACTGATCACAATAGTCTCATTGTTGGTGTGCGTACGCTCAGCTGGAGGGTGAGTCCTTGTTTCCAGGGAGGAGATGGTCTTCCTGGTTTTGCTTCAGGCCTCGTCTTATCAGGGTGTGTCTGCTGATCAGCACTCACGGCCCGGTTGTCTAGCCATGAGAAACTTCTGACGGAGCGGCGCGTCAGGGAAGGCGTTGGCCCGCGACGTCTCTCTTAATCCGATGAATTGGCGAAGATAATTACCGTGTCGTCATGTAATGCCTTTGTCTTCCAAAACAATGTGTATGTGTGTTTCTGGCTGTTGTATCTTAAATCTAACACGTGATCGTTGCTGTTCCGTCTCCACACAGGGGACCCATAAGAAGATGCTGGACGTGGCCAACATGCTAGGGCTGTCAAACACAGTGATGAGACTCATAGAAAGGCGAGCCACCCAAGATAAGTTAATCATGATCGGAGGAATGCTGCTGACCTGCATCTTCATATTCCTGGTGATCAGATACCTGGGCTGACCGTCCATCGGCTGTGGACATTTCTGCAGCGCATTGTCCCTCATGATATGAAGCGTGGCAGAGCAAATTTTTTGGGATTAAAATAACGTAATTTTTTTTAATAAATTGTGCCATTATAACAGTATTTTGTTCCACGTGAACCTCCAAGAGGACATTGGACTTTCTGCTGCTTTCCTCAGATTACTGGCACACAACCATAATCTTTTTTTTTTTTTTTATCAAAACCACTCTGGAACTGGAAATCACTTGTGACTGTACAACAAAGGTTTCTTAAAAATACTTCAACCAGATATTTCAAAGTGAAAGTGAAAAACTGTTTGTTGTTTTGTTCCTAATATTGTCGGTGTCATTCTGCCACGGAAAGCACAGTTCAATAGAGAAATAGAAATATTACTGTGGAAACACTCGTAATGATCCATTTCTTTACATCGCAACTCAAGAAAATTCCCTGGAGAATCTTTTTCTGTTTTAATGTCTCACTAATGAAGTCAAATGCAACAATCCTGCAGTAAATTGTTCTGAAATGAAGGTTATAATGTTGAAATCGTCTTTTAAAAGGTGTTGATTGGGCTTTATGATCATTTTTAGGAGTAGTTTCTGAACAGTATTGCATCACACAGAGGTGTTTGTGTTATTAAGCCTTCCCTCATTAACATAAAAAGAGCAAATCTCTGTTACACAATACAGTTCAATCTACAGCCTCCAAAATGATCGTACAGTTTAACCAACTAAACAGTTTCAACTAGAACATTCAGAGGATCCATTAAAGAAAAGTTTTTGGATCCGCTCCAAAATTTAATGGTTCTTCCTTTGTGTCATTCCCCACCCCTCCACAATTTAATGGAAATAGGTTTAGTTGTTTTAGAGTAATCCTACTGACAAATACATAAATAGCAATGGAAACATAACCTCCTTGGCAGAGGTAACAAAACTTTAACATTATAACCTTCATGAAGTTAAGATTCCCTGCAGGACTGATGCATCAGACTGTATTTAGTCGAGCTAAGTGAACCTAATCAAGTGGCAACTGTATCTTAAGCGCCAGATGGTCACAAACATCTGTTGAGAAAAGTGATGGAAGCAGCCGATATTTTATAATTGTTATGTACCTTCTCTTGGATTCATGCCTGTCTAGGCTCACTATGTGAGTCATTTAATTCTCTTACTAGAATAAAACATTTTCCATTTCCTTTGTATCTAATTAATGCGTTATTAACATTAGTTATTTATAGGAGTTGTCTTTTTCAGTGTAAGCAACACTATGGGAAACCAGGGGGTGTGAACACCAGGGTGCACACATGCTGTGGATTTACTGCTTTCACACGTCTATTCCAGGAAACTAGGGCACCATCTAGTGTTTCATATTCAACACTGACCTATGCAGGGCCTATGACCCAGATGAATGTGACAAACGTCTCATCTCTTACTCCCAGTTTTGAGACTGGAGACACATTTACATGGACACCAATATTTAGATATTAATCCGATTAACATGCTGTATTAGACACTGCCATGTAAACAGTATTCTCTGAATAGGTATTCCTCTAATCAAGAAATATGGAGTACTCTACACTTTAGTCGCATTATACATGTATACATCTTAATCATATAACTTCCTTTTGGAGTTTTCAAAGTATTTTTCAACATAGAGCAGTTACCAACTGCTTGACAACACAAACTCTGGGTTCCAGTGTAAACAAGTGGCATGATAGACAGGAATATGAATGGGGTATTGTACTAGCAACTCGTGTAAATATCATCAAATCGTCTCATTCAGAATGAGGTCGGTAGCTGGATCATGTAAACATAGTCAGTGTTTAGATCAAGTGTGTATTTCATTTATCTACAACATGGAAAAACAACACATGAACTCAATGTTTTATTTGCTGAAACAGAGTAAGTCTTTATAAAATACAGCGTTGCTACTGTTTGACAGATCACTATCCTTTTCTGTCACAGCCCATCTCAGCCGGGGGGTAATTTAGAAATAACCTTGGAAAAAGACATGGAGTCTATTTTCCATCCAACTTGCCATCCTGCTCACCCCCCCCCCACATCCCCACAGCAGTTTCAAACCTCTAGAATGTTAATAGGTTAATCTACAGCAGTTTTATTTACAAAATTACACCAAAAGGAAGAAAAAAAAAAACACAGCCCTTCTTTTGAAGAGCATTTTGGAAAATAATTTAAAAACAGAAAAATACAGTTATTGCAGTATACTACAATCTTATTGTTACATGATGCAAAAGCACCAGTTTGATGTACAGGTTTCAGTGCAATTAATTCAGGTGTACCCTCACCACAGAGAACATGATCTTCACCTCCAAGCATTAGGGATATTAAAAACCCCGTGTTACTTTTCCCCTTGAGAGGGAGAGGGGGGGGGGGGTCCTAAATGACAATGTCATGCTGATTTGGACATCGTAGCTATAATCACATATGGTCATCATTGGTGGGATTCTTCACATTACACACTGATATATATACAAGTTACTGCATTACAAATTATTTAGAGACCAGGGATCCAATAGAAAGCGAGTAGTCGTATGAGAACAAAAAAAAGCATCATCACTATGAAAATTACATTACAGACTAAGCTGTTTGACCTCCTCCTCCGCTTCCTCCTCTGACCTATCTGCTTATAGCCTCAGCCATTACATCTCTCTTTGGCTACCAATATAAGCAAAAACTGTGATCATAATATGTTTATATGGAAAACAAATAACAAAACTCCAGTGGTTTCTCTGTTTCGTCATTCAAACAAATTGGTTCGTGTTAATATTCCCCCTACATGGAATATCGCTTCAAATTGACCTCCTGCCTTTAAAAGTACAGGGCAAACCATGAGAAAAGTCTTAGTGTCAATTTTAAAGCCAACACAAGCAGCACCACTTTGTGGCTACAACTTACTGCACTGTGTGGGCCTGTAAAACGGTGGTTTGACAAGCATCTGCAAGTCTGACTTCATCAGAAAAAAAAGTCTTTCCACCAGAGCTGTGATTTAACTCCTTCACTTTCAGAATTACTCAAGAGCCATGGTTAGGTGGGTGCTGGAGGTCCTGCCCAGAAAAGATTGGGTGTAGCAGTGGATGGAGCTGGAGAGCTGCTGCTGCTGCAGCGGCCTGTGAGGGCCGAGGTGAGAAGAGTGTGGGGTAGAGGGCTGCGTGTGGGACATGGTGCAGAGCTAAAGGGGAGTGGTGAAGTGCAGAAGCAGGGATAATATGTATGGGCTGACCAGAGAGGAAGGCTGTCGGGTGTGCAGGAATCAGCCCAGCGTGTCCCAGTGAGTGTCCCAGAGAGTGACCCAGAGAGTGACCCAGAGAGTGGCCGAATTGAGAGAGGGAGATGGGGGTGAGGTGGTGCTGGGGAATGTGATGTACCTGCGCCAACTGGGCATGTGCCGGGTGTGGGTGGTGGTGGTGATGATGATGTCCTGGGTGTAAGCCCATGGCGGCAGCAGCGGCAGCATGGTGCTGCAGGATGGCGTGTTGCACTGTGGTGATTGATGTGCCGGAGGCTAGGGACATAGTTGGCTGCTGAATGTGGATCTGCTGCAGAGCTTGCGGAGGGGGAGCCGGGGCCATGTTGGCAGCTGCTGCCGCGGCGGCGGCTGCGGAGGGAAACGTCTTGACCTGCTTGGCTAAAAGCTGCTGCTGGATATGTTGTTGTGCAGCCTGCTGTAGCTTGCCGTATTTCTCCATCTCCTCCGGTGTGAACGTAATGGGCTGACTCTCCAGAGGAGCCAGTCCGTCCTCCTCTGCCTCCATGCAGTCCTCCTCCAGGTTGGGTGGTGGATAAGCAGGGTAGGCATGCATTGGGGGCTGCTGCTGCATTTCTGGCATGAGGGACTCCATCATGGGGTTCTGTGAGGGGTCCTGTCCTGAATCTGCTTGGTACTGAGGCATCATTATGGAAGGCTCCTGTTCGAACAATGGCCGGGGTTCTTGGTGCACTTGGGCTTCTGTAGTGGGCTGCTGCGTCTCCTCATGTACCACTGTGCTCTGTGGAGCCTCCTCAACCTTTTGGACTGGTGGAGCTGGAGGTGGTGGTGGAGGAGGGAACTCTCTTATAGGCTCTACCAGGATAACTTCTCTCTCAGCCTCAGAGCCCTTCCCCATTCCTGATTTCTCTCCCTCATCTGGTCTGGTTAAAGGAATCACTGGTTTCTTTCCTGCCTGCAGTTTACCAAAAAGTGGAAGCAGGGCTTTACTTCCCAGGGTCGGGGGTAGTTTTGGGCCAAAGTAGCCCTGAGGGGGGTCTTTAATCTTGAGACCAGTTTTTGTTCCAGTGCCAGAATCATTTGAACTTTTTTTAGACTGAATCTTCTCCAGAAGTTGCCGTGCTGTCAGGGAGTTTTTCTGTTCCCCTGCATCTCTGGATCCTCCAGGCCTCAGAGCCTGTGAGCTGGATGAATGGGTGTTGCGGATAAGGCCTCGTGATGAAGATGAACGTGGAGACTGGGAGCGGTAGATGTTTGAGCGGTTAAAGTCTCTGCGTTGTGCGTCACTGTCACCTCGACCCCTAGGGCCTCGTCGTTGAGGGGAGACTTTGGCGGAGCTGGAGGAGCGGCTGGCTGAGCTGTGGCTTCGGCTGTAGCTGCGCCTCCTGGATCTTGCGCTGGTGCTGCGGCTCCAGCTGCTGGAGCTTCTCGAACTGCTCCGATGGT
The DNA here is from genome assembly GCF_009819705.1 of Hippoglossus hippoglossus. Classification (NCBI taxonomy): domain Eukaryota; kingdom Metazoa; phylum Chordata; class Actinopteri; order Pleuronectiformes; family Pleuronectidae; genus Hippoglossus; species Hippoglossus hippoglossus. The sequence goes on along the minus strand of NC_047158.1, from coordinate 7,888,030 downwards.
GCCGTCGGTGCCTTTTTCTGCGGCTGTAGCTGCGTGAACGTGAGCGGGAGTCATCTGAGGAAGAAGAGGAGGACTGGTGTCTCCTAGATCGTCTGCGCCCTCGGCTACCTCTCCGCTCGTACTCTGACTCTGATGAACGCTTAGACCGCCGCCGTCTGCGCCCCTCTTTGCTGTAGTCACTGTAGCTGTCAGAGTAGCTGCGGCTACGGTGGCTGTAGGCACTGCTGCCTGCTGAGGAGCGCTCCGAGCTGCTGGAGTAAGAGTGACTGTGGGAGGTTTGGCCACGATGGTGCCGACGACTGCTGCCCCGTCTATCCCCTCGTCTTGATGAACGACTACGGGACCGCCCCGATTCCTCACTACGGTGGCGGCGTTGTTCCCGGGGACTTGACCTGTGATGACGAGAGCGCTGAGTGTTTGAGCCGCCTTCTTCTTCACTCTCACTGCTAGGGGGTCTACCTGGACCAGGACTCTTCTTGGCTGAGGTGGAGCAGGAGGCACTTTGAGATGCACTGGAGTCGGTCTTTTGTCTCTTGGGGGCACTGTGCTCCTCTGAGGCGTTGGCCTTATCGGTACCTTTTCTGGTTCCTCCCTCCTCAGCTCCAGACTTGGAAGGCACTTCCTTAGTAGCACGTTTCCTCTTCCCCAGCTCAACTCTTGTATTTCCTGTAGCTCCTCCCCCTGCAGGTGTCAGCTGAACGGAGGAGGAAACAGCTTTATCTTCTGACTTTGGTTTTGCTTTATCTTTTTCGGCACCTGTTGCCTCATCCTGATCAGGAGCTTTGTTTTTGCTCTTCTTCCGTTTGTGTTTTTTCTTCTTTTTGGGCTTTTCTTGTGTTGCCCCCGTCTCCCCTTCAGCACCTTCTGCTGCTGCTGCTTTGTCTTTGTGTTTTGAGTGCTTCGCAGACTTCTTATGCTTCTTCTTTTTCTTTTTTTTCTTGACACTACTGCTGCCAGTTGCAGGCTTTTGCTGATCACCTTCTGATTTACCAGGTTCTCCCTTCGTCAATGGCTTATCTTTGTCAGTGCTGGTCCCAGGTTTAGTCGTTGAATCTACTTCCGCTGTTGAGGTCGCTACCTCTTGTCCCTTGTCATCAGATTCTTCAGGCTTAGAGGACTTTGCTGCTTTACCACCACGCGCTCCTTTGTTGCGGGATAGCTTGAAGTCAAAGTAGAGGGGATTACAACTGTAAGACAGGGAAGGCTGAGCTTTTGTAAATTCGAGGAGCTCAGAGGGCCACTGCAGGGTCGTGCTTTCATCTTTGCTAAGAACTGGGAAGAAGGGTCCAGTGGGGATTTTAGGGCCTGAATTTGAATCCGGAATTTCCTGTGTGCTCTCTGGTTTTTGTGTAGGTGAAGTGGGTACCATAGTAGCTGTGGGTACCATAGTAGCTGTGTCTACTGCGCATGAAGAAACATCCTCTGTCTGCACTTTAGGCGAAAGAGGAGTTGGGTCTGGGTCAGGAGCTGGAGCTGGAGGGGCATCTCCTTGTTCTTGATCTTGTTCATGAACTTGTTCTTGATCAGTCTTACAATCTGCAACATTGGATTCTGTCTGTTCAGGACAATCTTCACCCTTTTTTTCCTCTGGCCCCTCTTCCTCTTCATCATCATCATCATCATCATCTTCTTCTTCATCTTCTTCTTCTTCTTCATCTTCTTCTTCTTTGATCTGAGACTGATCAGTGGCCTTCATGAACAGCAAAAACTGAAAGTGAGGTTTTACCCGGCAGTGAGCTGGAGGTACATAGTGATAGTACTCAGGCTCCTGTCCAGCATATCCTTCCTCTTTTTTCATCATCATCTTCAGTTTGTTGAGTGTGGAGGCTAGAGAGCCTCCATCGTCGGGCTGCTCCACCTCTTCCGTCCCTGCCGGACCACCAACCTCTGCTACTTCAACCCCTATTGATATTCCCTTGGGGCTTTCTGTTCCGCAGCCAGACGTCTCCTCTTGTTCTGCTGTCTTTTCCCCTTCCTGGTTCTCGTCTTCCTCCATAGCCTCCTCACCATGATCAGCAAACACTGCAGCCACCGTGTCCAGCTTCACTGGAGCTTTCTTTGCAAAAGAGAAGGAAACACTGACTTTTGACGAACCACTTGGGGTCGGGGATGAGGAGCTGTTCTTTCCTAGAGAGAAGCTGATGGCTGGGCCAGGCTTCGGGGAGGTTTGCCCACTTTTTTCTGTCGGTGATCCTTCCAGGACCCCATCTGTCAAAGCAGGGTTCTCGGGCGTCATGTTGTCACCATCTTCTGCCTTCTCTCCGTCCACAGCCACTGTGGTCGTTTTGAACATGGGCCCACTTCCTGGAGTACTGAAACAAAGAAGCATGTAACCAATGAGATGGGGATCAATGTTTCCAACTAAAGAGATAAGGGGCTCTGACAAATCTTTGTTTCTATTTTGGGAAACATGTCCTCCAGACATACGGTTTTGACCTACAGTGGGTAACACTTGTTAAAATAATAAATACATCTTTATGTTTTGATTTAATATGTGGTCTCATAAGCTTAACAGACTGTGCCATTATCCAGCCAGCAGAGGGCACTGCGAGAATAAATTCTTACCGATCCTGGAGTTTCCTCTGCTCAGCCAGCTCGTGTAATCGGCGTAGCATTTTTTCTTGCTTCTTTCCACCCTTTCGTGAACGTGAGGACACATTACGAGCAAATTCTCTCTGCTTCAGCTCTTTAAGCCTCTGCGATACATAAAAGCAAGACAAAGACAAGACAGGTAGAAACAAAGCATGTCAAAATCTCACCATGTTTCAAGGTAAAAGAGATGCATTAAAAGTACACAAATTGACAGTCGACAGTACCTGCTTGTGAGCGTGGTCATAAGAGTTAATGTGGTTGTCAAATTCCTGGTGCTTGGTGTACTGTTTGTCACATAGCTCACAGTAGAAGTTGGCTCTCAGGTCCTCCAGAGCCTTTGCAATGGCTTTCTCCTTTTCCACCTGGTCCTAAAGTAGGTGGAAAATAAAGGAGGGAATGAGTAAATGAATCTTGAAATGATTTTTAAAAATACAGTCACTTTGCAGTGGTCACCTTCCACATTTACATGGGTGTACACAGGAACCAAATACATACAAGCATGATACTAGAATGACAAAAGGCTGAACGGCCTCACCTTGTATTTTTGACGCAGTTCCTCTGTATCCTCCTTCTCAACTTCCAGGACTCTTCTCTTCTCTGTGGCGTCCTCTGCATAGTCCAGCTAAAAAGGACAAACGGAGCAATTACTACACATTACACAAAACCCTTCTCAAGCAACGGCAGCAGTCCTAATTCATCTTATACTGTATGTATTCAACAGCTGTTAATCTATTATTCCATGGTGTCAGTCTTTCCTGAACTGTAACACTTGTAGGTCACAGGAGCTGTGGAAATACCAGTTTGTCTTGCTTGAGTTTTTGTTCGAGTTTCGGATGTACACAGATAGTTGATCGTTAAGATGTGAGGGATTGTAGGAGCATCTGGTCATTGAAGCTCAAACCCTCGAATGCTATTTAATTGAAAGCAAGAGCTGGAACTTGCAGAAACCTCAGAGGCAACAGATATGAACCATATGCATATTTACTATATCATTTTTCATACTGTGTTTTCTGTTTCAAGTCCTGTTTGACAAATAGCGTTTTGAGGTCAAGGCTCCACACACTGCAATCAAGATCTTTTCGTTTCTGCAAGTTTAAACAATTTAAATTTAAGACTTTTTAATACCATGATGAATAAACTTTAATATAAAAAAAATATTTCAATCTCACCTCCATCTCCATCCGTCCCATCCCCATGACATCATATTTGAGGATAATGGGCACAGGGTCGGTGCGTCCTGAGGGAGAAGAGACAGAGAAAGGACGAGGTGAGTTTTTGAGGCTGGGACGGAGGGTCAGCTCGGAGACAGCCTGCTTTTAGAGCATAGGGTGCTGGGGTTAGAGAATTTTGCCTTGAAGTGCAAAGAGACCAGAAAGCTACAGTGAACCAAACACCAGCCATTCTCACAGCTTACTGCAGCCACCAAGTACATACCAATTTACCCTATGCGTTTCATTTGTCCTGGCTGCTGATTAGCATTTGAATAATTCAAATTAGCTGCACTTTACTGTTGTCTTGTTGAATTAGATGAGGTCAAGGGCATCAGGGTTGTTTGGCTACATGTCTTACAGGAAAAAGATAAAGTTCACTTGAAATAAGCTAGTCAGCTACAAGCCGATCTGTTTGTATATCTTTTCAGTATAGTTACTCTGCCCAGTACCCCTCCTCCACCCGTTCATTGCAGCAGTCCTGTTAAATCAGAATGCCAAGTTTATCAAGGACAATACAGCTTGAAGGACTGCGGTGGGTGGTGTGTGTTTGCATGTGTGTGTGTCTGAAGGGAGTTGCAGTGGCAGCAGCTGCCAGCACAGCTGAGCTCACCGAGTGCCACTGCGACATCCTCCGTGAGGGGGAACAAAGCCTCCTAATATTATCTAAGGCCTATTGCATCATCTCTTTCTGCACTGTGTGCGGGCTGGCTGACCCCTGAAAGACCGTTTAACTGTCCCAAGGTTCAAATCGGTTCCCCCTTGTCCCAGAGCCCCTTCCTCATCAAGACTGGAGCTTTAAGATTTTTCCCTTTGTTTGCTTAAGCTATGTTATGTAAGCTGTGAAAAGAGCTAGATCAGAAGGAAATTAACTGTAGAAAAATAAAACAAACCAAAGACAACCAAAAAAAACAAAAAACAGAATGAAACATTAAAATATATAAAAAAATCAAAACTACTTTGGAGATTGACACAGAACTGCTTAATCCACTCATAATCAGCCAAACAAAGCAGAGATAAAGACAAGAGTAAAATTAAAAAAGGACACAAGCACTGAACTACAGCAGAGTGACGTCACAGGCCAGGTATCGCCATGGTGACAGTGCAAGGGATGGGGGATACTTACCTGGTAAAACATGGATATGGGTAGGAGGAGAAGGAAGGGAAGGACAGACAGACAGACACGGGAATCTCAAAACAAAAAGGCATAAAAGAAGAATTTGGACTAGTCTGCTGCTCCTGTTGCCAGCCAGATACAATAATCCATTTTACTGATAGTGATTATCAATTCAGTTTGGTTTCAGTTTTTTTTCCTTCCACATATTCAAGTTAGGGGTTTTTTTTTCTCCATGAATCAATTTTCGATGTATACCATTGGGCATATGGAATAGCTGTGAACACTGGGATTAGAAATTAACATTTTAGGTTTAATTCTTGTGATAATTAAGGTTTTCTCAAGTATTGAGGAAAAATTCTATAGATGTGTCATTGTCCTGTCAAAGTAATATTTTTAGGCAAAACACGTCCACAGACAAAATGCATTAAATATGTATGCATTTGAAGGCTTTCAAACTTTTAATTTATTACTTCAAATGAGGCTACTATCAGGCACATTCTTACCTTCCTGGACAGAGAAGGGTAAGAATGTTACTACAGGTAAATATCTGTGGTTTCCTTGAATAATTTAGTCATCACAGCCCAATGACATATTAATTCTGAAATCATAGATGCATGGGCATTGTAACATATAGAGGCCTGCCTGGACTCTCAGTCCCACTGCAGTGTCTGTCAGCTGCTATGGCCTAACACTTACTAACTGACAACGTGATTGTGGAGGCCTTATTCCACAAAGGAGGTGAGGAGATTGTGTGATTTGTAGATCACAAGACTATCTACTGATAGTCTTGTGTGTTCATGCAATTTGCCTAACAGCAGTAGAGAAGTGAAACCAAAAACAGGGTTTGGTCTGTTAGTCAGCCACTGCAGTGGTCTGTCTGAAAGGAGTCACAAGTCAGGCCAAGAATTAAAGATTAATGAACAATTACACTCATCCCAAACTATCACCAATTTTTAAAACACAGTGACAAAACTTCCACATTACCCATTCCAGTGGAAAACAAAGGGACCAGACAAAAACAATGTGCATCTAAATCACAGGGTGTGAATCACAAGGTTTAAAAAAAACTGAAAACAAACAAAATGACAATGTTCTAAGAGTAATACATATGCATGATAATATACAAGCAGCAGAATGAGGACTAATACAGAAAGAATTGAAAGCCTATGTAGCATTGGTGGTCTGATGAGAGGAAAACAAAAAACAAATGGGAGAAATTAAAAGAAATTTTAAAAAGAAAACAATTCAATTGGGGGATAAAATAACATTTACCACTAAGTTTACCATCAGCACAACATGGGCAGGATCAAATCGCTGTAAAAAAGAAACACCAATTGGTTAAGCAGGAAGATTGAGGCACATAGAGAAGGGAGGGTAGGGTTGGGAGTGTGATTGTGGGGTTAAGGGGGGTTTATTACCAGAGGGGCTTCAGTGTGTCACCCCCCACCCCCCTCATCTCTTTACTCAGGGCTAAGTGCTTACAGGGATTTCCTCTCACCACTCTCTTCCAACCACTGGTCCCAGTGCCCAGGCCCCTAAACCTGGCATCATCTTTCTCTCTCAACCACAGTATGCCCCCAGGAAACCAAACAACCACCCCTTACAAAGTATACCAAACGTCATATATCCTTGTATTAGTAAAGCAAAATAGATGTATTTAACTAGTAGCAGTGCAACGGAGCTCAAAACTCACAGTTCGGATCAGATCATGGTTTTTAGTCAAGGATCGGATAATGTTTTTACTAATGGAACAAAAATGGGAGACAAATATAAATAGATTTTTTTATTAAAGAACTTTTATACACTCTAGGCGTCAATGTCTAAATCAAGTTTTAAAACAATATACTTAATATTAAATTGCAACATGACAGTAAATAAAAAATAACGTAAGTTATTGTTTTGTCTTCAGTGTTTCCCCATTCATTATCTAGACTGTGGTGGTCCGCCAACTTCCAATTTATACTGCCACATAGGGCTGGGCGATAAAACGATAGATAGTTATCGCGAAATAACAATTCCTCGATAGAAATACAAGACATGGTCGATACAACGTCGATATAACTCATTCCATGTTTTGACAAACAACACGAACAGCCAATGATAATGAGAATAGCGCCGCGCAACGCACACAACACAGAGCGTAGGAGTAGCAGCAGCACACGTGCTACTGTTTTGGCTACAGCCGCTGTGCACAACAGCACGCCCGGAGTGGGAGTGACATAAAAGAGAAAATGACGACAGAAAATTTTAACCAAAACTTGAGCGACAGCGTTACCGAAGAACACTCCCCAACGTACACAGCCCAAGGCTCAAAAGACGAGGACATTGCTGAAAAGAAGGGTCAGAAGAATTCGGTAGAGTGGAGATATTTTGGGTATTTAAAGTCCGACATGAAGCAGAGAAGCGTGCACTGCAAAATTGTGTAGAAAGTTTCCACAAAGAGGTAATACCACTAATCTTTTTTACCATCTGAATTAGATATGGCAGAAATAGTGATTTGATTTATATCGTGATATATATCGAAATCGAGTGATGTGGAAAAAAATGATCTTTATAAGATTTTTTTCCGTATCGCCCAGCCAGTTTTTACCCTACACGCAGTGAGACGTCATAGTTTCAGCTGCAGCTGTTTGCATAACCACGAATGGCATACACTGTTGTTCTCTCACACAAGAGAACTACTCTTTTTACTCTCTAGTCTGTACACTTGTCATTCGTCCTCTGTTGCACAAGAGAGCAAACTGTGAGCGAGTGCAGGTGCACCAGCGCTACCCCCACAGACTGAATCAATTTTGTGGAAAACACTGTTTTTAAAGGGCTGGTCCCTGTAGATTTAACTGGGAAGCCTAAATGCTCCCATACATGTGACTTAAATGTTACTACTTTGATTTAACTGCATCTCTGGATTGAGATTTATGCTATCATTACTTTAAAAAGTGCAAGTGACAAACTGTACTTTAAAACAATATGTAAACTTTGTCATTAATCTGCAATTCACATGCATTCCGAACTGATCAACCGTGGTCCGTTACACCACTAATGACTTTTTTTTTTTTTTACCTTAGCCGAGCCAAAGAAACCCATAAAGTAAAAACTTTTGGAGGAGCTGTACTGGGTGAGGGAGTGATAAAAACTGATGGTACCTCAAGTCGTACAGATAACGGAAGAAAGGAGTTGCATCATTTAACAAAAAATGTGAATCAAAGCTTACCTCTACTTTTACAGTGCGTGGTACAGGGAAACATTTAAGCCTTTTTAAACTTGGTCAAATATATTGAGATGAGATGATAAGTACCTCTAGGGACAACCACCATTTTCCCCCTTTGAGCTTTTTGCTTTGCAAACGCTTGTCAGCCCAGTTAGTAATTCTCCCTGAGATTCCTTCATTTCCTCCCTAGCCTAAAGCCACAAAGCTTGTTTGGGGATGTGCTTAACCCCACAAAAAGTGGACATATAACACACACATAAAATGTATCTGAGGAAGTAGCCAGCAAGGCTTTAAGCAGTGCTTAGAGCAGGTTCTGCATTGCAATTTTTAACCAAAGTACACTTAAAAATGTGAACTGTGCAGCCGTTTGGACTGTGAAAGTGGGAGTTCAGTGCGTTACCTCCACCACTGCTTAAAGACCCAGGTGAGTGACAGTCTGGGGCAGGCAATTGTGCACCTCTGGGACAAACATGCTGTGCAGGAGGAGCAAATAAACAGGGGGAGGATGGGAGTGTAACCATGGGGACAGAGACTTCGGGTGTAGAAGGGTGGTGAGGTTTTCCCTGTAAGTTGACTCTATGGCCCGGTCAGTAACAGACACACACATCCACAAACACACATGTGTCTCAGTCCCACATAATGACCACACACATTCACACAAGTTTAACAGGTTTGGAGGTAGAAACAGGCAAACAAGCAGACGGGGGAAAACGTGTCTACTCTGCAAGCCATTCAAAGTCTGAGCCGTGGTTACAGCCAATCAGATACCCGACAGCAGCCACGGAAACTCAAAGAGGAAAAACAAATCTAAAATACGTGGAGATGATGATTCTAAAGGGATTTGATGGAATCATGGCTTCCTACATCTACCTCGATTCAAAAGAGATTTTTGTTCTTGGTTTAAATCGAAGCATTTTACTCTCGAGCAGATTGAAATAAAGGTTTAGTGATTATGCAGCAAAGAGGAAGAAGCTGACAGAGGCCATTAGCCTACAGTACACTGTAAAAGGGTGTTACATTGAGGTCAACGGCAGAGTGGGAGAAAGAAAACACACCCACACTCGCACACACACATGACATACAGAGGGGATCCAACAAACCTTACCTAAAAAAGGGGCAAAAAGGACAAAAGAAGAATAAGAACAAAGTCAATACAGTGAAAAACTTAAAAAGGGGACACAATGCTTTCACTTCAGATTTCAAAAACCTTCTCTTCTGGAAAGAGGACAGGAAAGGAGAGTAAGATAATAATTATTATCCAGCAGACGTAGTGAGATATAAGGGTGCAACTGTGCTATAAGCCGACTCCTTAGTAAATCTGAACAGAGATAGTGGGTTCCAACACCGGGTCATTAATTCCTACACAACAACTGGACACTTTGCCGCAGTCTCATCTGCCCACAAAGCAGGATGCTTATATAACCACGTCAGTGGTGCCAGCGGCAAAAACAAGCACAGTCAGCTCCTGCAACTTGTTCTCTCAGCCACACAAAGCACACATTCTTATCACATCAAACAGATAGCTATTCAGCTGTCCAAGGCCACATGGAAATAAACAACGATGGACACTGAATGCTACGCTCAGAAATTTCTGCAGTGTTGTTAGCCTCCATGCACACTGCCCAGAATGAAGCAGCTTCCTGGTCTACTCTGGTCCCTGGCCACAGTCAAGCTGAGAATACCTCGGAGATGACACAAGGAAGCAAGGCCATATATGCACATGAGGGAGAGGTGCTGGAGCAGCAACGACACAGTTTAACAGCCAGTCATCGGATCTGTGTGTCTCTGGAAGCTCACCAATACATAATCAACATTTTAGTGTCTAAATGTGGAGTTCACATACGAGTACAGATACGAGCAGTTTACAGCAATGCCCAACTGAACGACCACGTCCAAACTGTGGTAAATAAATCAGATTTTACAATTCACCATTTACTCAGACCACAGTAAAACAAAACCGTGCAGATTTATCTGTTAAATTAAGGAGATATTAGGACCACCTGCTCTGAAAGACCATCTATATTATTGTATGTTGCAATATAGACTAGTAGAGGTGGGCAAATTAATAGATTTTTCGATGCATCGCAATGCGGACATGCACGACTCTAAATCGATGCAGAGACAGAACATAATCAATTCATATTTTCTCTTACGTAAATTCTTTTAGCGATGTCCCACCGCTGCATCATTTTTAACCACAATCTTTGTTGCAGAAGAAGCGACGCCCTGTGTATCCAGGAACATAAATATTAATTGAGCAGGTTTTTATAAAGATCAGCTCTAAGTGCGAGTGATTCGAAAAAGGCCAGAGGAGCAGAATCTCTTGTTGACCAGCGGAGTAATGTGCCTCGATGCTGCCAAGGGACCCCAGAAGGGGCAAACCTGATACAATAAAGACTAAAGATGTAGCACACAAGTGTAAACTAAATGAATGTCAAATCAATGTGGAGAGCACTGACCACTGTTATAGGCCGACTGTTGACTGTAGTCTGATATTTTAATTGAAAACCTTGTTTGTAGATTACAGCACACTTGTAACAGTCTAAAATACTTTTTTTAAAGCACAAATCATGAGGCTAGTGAAGATGAACACCTCTAGTAGTCACAGAGTGTATAGGAATAAAATTCTTTAATGCATCGATAATCGTTTTATAACCTAATTGTAGCCCTCTGAATCAAAATCGAATCGTGAGGTGCCTTGAGATTCCCAACCCTAGAGTCCAGCGAACAATCAAGAATTGTCTGTTGTCAGACTATTGTGAAAATTTTAATTCTCATTCCCAGAACCATAGACACACAGAAGGCATCGACTTGAAAGAGGTAATTTCCATAATATTTCTAATGCGGCTAACAAATCCAGTTAGACAGCACAAGTCTGAACACATATCTCAGCATATTTAATTTATGATGTGAATTTTAATGACGTACTTATTTTGCTAGTTCTGCACAGGCTCCTATGTGTTAAAGTGTAAGGCTATGACCACAGTTTGGGTGTGTACTGGAAACTCCAGATTGAGTGGTTGTTTCTCATTAAAATGATGATATTGAGCACAGCTGTCACTGCTGGGTTTACATGGAGAACAATGCACTGGGTAGGAGTTGCAAATGCGCCACCATGAGAGAAGAAGAGGTCAGAGACAAATGCGTAAGAGTTATATAAATCGAACTGGTGAATCTGCTGTTAAAATGGGTTGGACCAAGAAGACAGAGAAGGACATGCTGGATGAGGTAGACAAGACTAAATGCCAGAAATTATGTGGAAAAACAAGCTTCAGAGCAGACTGCAAGGATTCATGAGCTTGTCAGAGATGATATCACTCACTGACAATGCTATACATCATCCTCTCTAGAGCCTGGAGTACAGGCAAGGGTGAGGCTATGAGGGCGCGTTAAAAAAAGTTAGAAAGACAGAGAATGAAGATATAGATGAGGAAAGTGAGTGAACATACAGGAGGTAGCTCAGTGGAAACATGCTAGGCCTCTGCACCACTGCCTGTGAGCCAATGAGCCAATGAGCCTATGAGCGCAACAGGGTTGAGCTAATGAGGTGCTAACGTTAGCCAAGACTAACCCACACACTAAGCTCTGTTGAGCCTGATTCCTCTTACAGCGACTAAATATCAACTCGGCCATTCAATCACAGTTACCTCCAATGAGTAAATGGCTTTAAAGCAGCTTTCTATTTCTGGAGAAGGTAAGAGACCAGAAAACAAACTAGCACAACAGCAGATTTTAAGTTCAGAACCACTGTTTCTCAAAGCAAATTGGTTAAACAACTATTCTGTAATTTAGAAGTGAAAAAAACACACCATAGTCTAAATTGCTGAAAGCTGAGTGCATGACAGGAAGATAAATAAACACTTTGCTTCCATTTCCCAATCCCCAGGGTCCCATTTCTCATGCTTATTCCTTTATAAGCATCCAGAGCTCCAAAACAGCAGCACGAGAGCAGAACAGAAACAACTGAAATGACGTTTGTTTAAATAATAATCCATTTTACCCAGTAACAGACACAAAGGAAGAGGTCAGAGGAAGGATGTGAAAAAGAAAAGAAAAGTTGCTAGTACAAAACAAACCCTGGAAATATGAGGGGGGGAGAAAATGGCATAACATAGTGGCCCAGTACCACCAGCATACTTTGAAAATAGGTGTGCAGAAGAGTGATTTCTTACCCTGCATGCTTTTGCCAAGTCCTTGCCCCAACTTCCAGCCATGTTTCTGAAGCAGCCGGTGTCCGATGTTATCCTAGCAGAGAGAACAGAGGAGAAAAAAACCAAAAATATTCCAATAATAAGATGAGCTTTTCCCCGTGGGCACGGGTCAAAAACACACACACACACAAAACAAAATAAAACACTCAGATCACGCTATCATCATCAGCACAACCACCACCACCATCACCATTATCATCATCCACATCACCTACAGCGTGTAACATCAGTGTCTTCCAGCACAAGGAGTGGTAGTTGGGGGTGGGTGGGGGAGGGAGATAAGAGGGGGGGAACTGAGAGGAAGAGTAGTTTTTCCACTATGATAAATACATGAGGCTATGTGTGGCCTGTAAACTACAGGAAGTACCGTGGAAGTACAGTTAATTGAAAATCTTTTTAAAGGCAAAGGAGTTGGGTGGGAGCATTTCTGTTATATTTGGGGATGATAAAGATAAAACATCAAGTCACATTCACTAGCTGAGAAGTTAAGAGGAGGAGGAAGGAGAGGGTAATATATGTATCACACGCATACATATATGAACCACTACAGAGCAAGATCTTAGTACACAAAGAAAAGTGACACAAAACAGGTATGGAAATCTTGCATTAACAAAAACAAAGACCAGAAATTCCAAGCTTGCTGTGATTCTGCAACCATGACAAGGGGAGCACCATGAAACGTATGCAGCTGTCACAAAAAACAATACAGCAAGAGGAAGAGACAGACGTGGAGCTAGTGGGCCTTGGATTACCATTACAAGGCCCAGGGTGGATAGAATATGCACGTGTGAGGGGGATATGTGGGTGTGCAGGTGAAGTTAGGGAGACATTGTGAGCATGTAACCCCATTAGATGTACTAGAGATAGATGCTGTGCATGTTCTGGGACACCTCCAGCGTCTCTGGTCTGTTATCAATATTCTGTTCCCAAACCTGTTCACACGGTCTTATCAAGAACATATGTCGTTAGCAAGCTTCTAATTTGACCATTCACAAAGATATCATTCCTATAGCCAAGAGAAAATACTTTAAAGTAGAGATAATCTGAAGCCAGCATCGGAAATGCTTCAAGATTTTCTATTTACCATTTTCTATTTAACATGTTATGGTGTATATGTATATATATGTATGTATTATGTAAGTTTTTTGTAAATACAATGGTGTCTTATTGTTACTCTGTATCACCAGATAGTCAGAATTGGTATTTGGATGGGAAATGGTGTCAGAATATCTCTATTTTAAAGACTAGACAGCTTTTACAAATTGCAGCACACTCACAGTAGCTTTAAATCAAGCTCTTTAGAGGACCCAGAAAAGTGTGCAACTGCACTGATGTTCTGATTTACTGACAATACTAATGATTGTTAGGACAAACTTTACACTATCAATGAGGACAAGACCAGGCAACTGATAACGAATCAGAGAGGCTTGGGTGTTGGAACATCCACAACAGGAATTCCTAGCACACTGTGGGGCCCAATGTGCATGTCTGAGACTGTTATATCACTAGTGTGGGTCAGCAAGAAAATAAGAAAAAACATTAAGTGAAATGCAAGACCGTCCCACCACTACACACTACAGTACATCCTCAAGCACAAATAAACAGGAAACAATGAGATTTCTTAATAAGCAGTGTTTTTTCTGTTGTGATTATAACTATTCCAAGCTTGGCTAACATTCACCAGAGTGCTGCATTCTACAAAAAACATACAAACCAAACAAAAAGGATATTTATAATCACAAAGAGATTGACATCAACTTTCACAAACAGAAAGTGAGGGGGTTGGAACAAAACAGAAGAAAAAAAAACAGCATGCAGCTTTTTGTTAAAAGAGTTTTAACAAAAAGCATCGTCGGTGTTAGTAGAGCACTGTGAATGGTACACATACAGAGGGGTGGGGCGGGCTGGGGATGGTGGATGGATAAAACAAACTAACCAAACAACTTAGTTAGTCTCAGGTGGATCAGGCACAGAGAGGAAGGTGATGGCTCAACGGGGCTCAATTAGTTCTCTTTGACAAAAGAGGTCAGGAAATGGGGCAGAACAGAGCAGGCTGAGCCATAGTGAAGGTAAGTTTCTAGGATGGTGGAGGTGAGCTGGGCTTGAATGGGTTAGTGCATGTGAAGGGGAGTGGTTGTCACACACACAGCACACACTGCATCTCCGCCCACAAGGTCTCAAATGGGATGTCTGATTTAATCTTTGGCGTTTCAGAGGAAACTGTTGCCTTCCTTTGACTTATTATATACAAGATTTTTGGTAGAAAAATAACATGTCAGTTTTAACAACCATGAAATAGCAATTCTTTACCATGATGCCTCGAATGAATAGGTTCAAAACATCTAGCTGATGCTTGCCTCTAATACCCTAGAGAATGACTACACTGACTCACTTCCTGTTTCTGTTAGGGTTTGGTATTTTTTCCCCTCCAGTTCATGACTGTTTGCTGTGCGGCTGTCAGATCCTTTCCTCTGCGGGACGAGATAAGAGAGGGATCTGTGCTGGGGCTGACATGGTGGGCAGAGACCTAGAGACAGCCAGCCTGTCTCAGCCCATAACTAGGACACAGAAGGCTACACTATCATGCTATCACTCCATAACTTGTCCCTGCCTGTCGGTTTCTGGTCATGTCATAAGATGAACAGAATTAAGAGACTGTGGCTGGTTAAGTGTGTTTTCCCCTGACTGGTGGACAAAATGTACCCTGACTTCGTTGTGGAGAAACACTGCAGAATTTGCTGCAGTGAATGCCTCCCCTCCCACCGACATTGGGCATGCCTCTGTCCCTTACTGCAGGATTATGGTGCAACAACACTGCACATGAACATTTATATTAATTTGTAGGGTTGGCTGGTGTATGAAGCTTGGAGCAAGGAGGGAAATAAAATGCACCCTGAGTCGTAGTCTTGCTCAGCCTCTTCACAATAATTGGTGAAAGCTGAGCCTCTGCAAGCTCAGAATATTATCCCCATCTTAAATTTAACATGTTTCTTCTTCCAAATATCTCACATGTTATCTATTTTATCACATAGATTAAAAAAAGAGTATCAAAACAGGAAGGGCAGGTTGGATGAGGCACGAGTCGCAACTGCTAACGCTAATAAATAGATTAGACCAAAAAGGGCTCAGGAAAGGTCAGGGGGCGGAGATGTGGCGCAGACTGCATGTTGAACAACAGATGAGTGCACCAAAAGAATTGACAGACAGACGGATGAAAGCAACGACGGCGAGTCCAACAGCAGTGCAAGTGGAGTGAAGGCATTTCCATACGAACCTGGCTTTAAAATACTGGGCTGTCAAAAAAACAGTCACACGTGACACAACGTAAGAAACCGGCCAAACGCTTTGAACTGCAATTTTGCTAGCTTCTCTATTGCTTAAAAATGCAAATCTCTCTCTCTGCTTTTAAACAAACATAATACTGTATACAAACAGAAAATGTAGGCATGTCAATAAATCCACCAATGGAGAGTTAATACAGGAGAAAGAAAAAAATAGAAAATGTTATCCAAACAAACGAGATCTATAAGAGGAGGTGTTTTTAAAGTGTGCATTGTGCCTTCATAGGCACAGTGCATTGTAAAAGATATGGGTAAAAGAAGCGATATGCAGGGGACCCCACCTAGAGACCTCAGAGTATAGAGCCATTTATATGTGTAAAGTAAGGGCATTTGTGTGTGAAATTTCTCTGGTTCAGCTTTCTAAATCTAAACTACCCTAAACCAGACCTTTTTTGTATTTGTTCTTGATGGTTGCGCTGAAACAGATATGAGATTTTCAAAAAAGCAAAGACTGAGACAGACTCTTTAGGGATCTGTCTTGCAAGAAGTGGACCGCTGCAGTTACTCATCATCCTTTCTCGTGTCCCTGAGGAATGTCTTCTGGCGTGAGCTGGTCGTGGACAGGCTCTGCTGTCCGCTGCTCCTCATAAACTCATGGAGGTCCCTGGTGTTGTACATTCCTGTACTGTCTCATCCACTGTAGGTGTGACTAAATGAAAACAATTGTCTCTTTGCAGATGGCAAACTTCTAAAACAGAAAGCTCCTACTTCCCTGTGAGGGGATTAAAGATTGACCTCAGTGGTGGGTAAAATGACAGAGGCATTTAAGTTGGATTAATGTCAATTTTACACATAATTTAAAGATCATACTTACCTCATAAATCTGAAGACCCAATTCTCAAGCGATAGCTTGGCAAAGTTAAGTAAAGACAGCAATAGCCCAAGTTTGAGGGGTGTCCTGTTTCTTTAAAGAGAGACAGTGGTACTAGTGTTTTTACTGAATTTAAAAGCCAATCAGACTGGTTTACAGACAAATGCTTGAGGTTATTTTTTGGGGTTTGTTTAGTGTTTTTATTTGAGCGTCCTGAACAATGACCTTGAACCTGTCACCCCAGCTGCTCACTGGATGAAGACTGGTGCTTAATCCAGAGGTCAAGCCTTTACAAGATGGTTTGACCTTTTCCATGTGTTCTTCTTTTAAACTAATAGCTGACAGAAGTCTAACAGTTAACAGCTGTGTCAAATGTGGTCTGGCTATCATGCAAAAGCCTACACACTTCATGATGTAGTAACAGCCAATACACTTAAAGATAAACAAGACCTTTTTGGCCTCGCTAACTGTATAAGAGAGAAATAGTAATTACCACAACTTGGATGAACCTACCAAAAAATGAATCTTCCTGTGGCCTGTATACACCTTTGTTAGATTTGTGTATGTGTGCGTTCTGTGGCTCTGAGGCTGCCCGCTGCATATCGCTCTGAGACGGGGTCAGGGAAGGGGAGGGAGGAGGAGGGGCGGGGGTTTGGGGGACTTGAAGGGGGGCAGGAGACGTGGGAGGAATGACTTTGGGAAGGGAAAACTGTAGTAGTGATTTAGGACAAGAGTGTTGAGAGGAAATAGTACTGAATGCTACCAAGTTAAAACATGCAATGCAAAAACAATGTTAGAGAGAAAGAGCAAAGACCAAAAGGGGGAAGAGAGAAAGAGAAAAAAGATCCCAATAAAGTACCACAGACCTCTAGCTGCCTATAGATCACACACAATAATTGGCAGGGGAGGGGCTCCGAGAAGCCGGGCAAAAGCATTTACCAGCAGCTCCAAGATGTGTTGCTTGTGAACAACTGCAACAAGTCCTACCACCTTAGGGGTCACACTAAGGTGGCAGATACAGTCCTGTGTTTCTAGTGATATGATTATATCCATAATTCACCTCTATCTGACAGAATGTGTCGCATTCACCAAAATCAATAATGATAATTTGTGGCAAATTTTCACATTTAGTTGCCTGTGGATAAAAATTCCGCTTTCCAAGGGGAAACATCAGGTGTGCAGACATTACTATCTGTATTTAAGTTACAGGTGACAGGACCTCTGATTTGGCCGTTTTTCCCCCACGGATGGGTGAATAACTGTGTGATGCTGTAGCGTGGCCCTCAGCGCCCCTCCACAAATAATAGCGCAGGAGTTAAAGAGCAACTCAAGCCGGGTGAGCAGGCCACCTCTCTACCTTTCTCTTCTCCCTCTCCACCACCCACTCAAGGCTGGAGGTTTGTGTGCATGTGAGTCATACCTCAAACTCGACCAGGATATAAAATTTTAATGCTCTTGGTTCACTGGATTCTAGCAATGAAAAACACATGTTCAGGCTACAGATATGATCTTGGGGTAAAATAGAAAAAAAGAAAAGCATATATCTGTAAGAAATAGGAAAATGACCATGGTCAGCAAGGCTGACTGAATTCCCAATTGTTGTGCTGCAAAAATTCAAAACTTAACAATATACAGGGTTTTTAATAGAGATGTTCTGATACCAGCTTTGGAAATGCCTCCGATACTGCGGAGGATGCTGGTCAGGCAACAGTGAATACACAAATCTATGTACAGATTCGATACCACATCTTTAGAGTATACAAGTTTCATCCAGATAAATTGACATTTTCTTTTACCGGAAATAATTTCATCGCTCCAAAACAGCAGTTGCACTGTACTGCAATGGGAAAGTACTGCCTTTAGAGCAGCAAAGGAGGAGTGCTTTCCGGTAGTGAAGCGTTAAATAAAATGTCAGCAATTCAGCTATATTTCATGCTGGAAAGTCCCAGAAATAAAATGGTGATGTGCATCGTATTTAAGACTTTACTTTTACAGCTATTTAAAGTAATTTATTTGTATTCTTAGATTTATTTATTTGTGTTATTTTTTCAGAGGTTCTATGGCATTCTTTCTTGGTTTGTAGCTGTTTTAAAAAAAAAAAGAAGAGATTTTCAAAGAGTTTAACCGGAGACAGGCTATACAACAATGGTAGCAATCATTGCTTTCATACAGGGTTAGTAGCATACTGCTGTTAAAATAGTTATGTACGTGTTTAAATGCACTGGTTTCGGATCGGTACTCCGTATCGGCCGATACACAAAGTCCAGGAATCGGTATCGGGAAAGAAAAAAATAATGGTATGAGAACATCTCTAGTTGGTTACTGTGTTTTCATTCATAGCCTATAGCTCTTTTCATTGAAATTCAAATTTAGAGTCATCTAAAATGATCTCTAGAAAATCCTCAAAATGTAAAGGACAGTTATTGTTTATTCGTGCAAGTTTTTAATGATTGATAATTTATTGATCCTTGACTGGACAGACGATTATTAAGAAATTATTTATACATGTATGTTCAATACCCTGGATCTATATATTTGGATCTAAACCTGGTCACTGATGGTATCCAATTGGCTAACAGAGCACACTGACTGATGTTGAGGAAAGGTTAACCCGACACTGTGGAGGTTAACCCGACACTGTGGAGGTACAAGGAGTTAGGGCCTGCTCACCACAGTGCTTCAGAGACAGAAGAGGGGATGGAGAGTTGGGAGGGACAGAAAGAAAAGAGCTGCCTGCGCTATTATTGATGTGCCTCTTCAGCGAAAAATGCAGTTCCAGTTGCACAAGCACCATGCCAGCACAGAATGACAGAGGGTACTGTACACCGAATCACTGTGTAGTAGGGAGGGAGCGAGAGAGAAATAAGAGCTTGAGAGAGAGAAAAGATGTAGAGAGACAGTCGTGAAACAGAGAGAGCGAGAGAGAAGATAGTAAGAGAAGCGTTACAAGGACCCTAAAGATAGGAGTAAGAAAGCAGAGCGTGCAAATACAAACCGGGTCATTGCTGCTTAGCTAATAGGGGCCGATTCGCTGCAGGAGAGAAATGTCGAACACCCCAAGTTGTGTACAATAAGATAACTGTCCTATAGACACAAACACTATACACTAACACATGAATTCTAAAGCTACATAGACACACACTCACTCTAACACAAATGTAGCCATTCACACCATCTAATATGTGCTCTCGTTTGCTGGAATGGTGTGGAATAAGCACTGCATGGATTTTATATTTGAGCCGAAGCAAAAACAGATCTAACATTGTAAACTCTACCTAATCGGACTGTTTTATTACTTCCAATCCAAATGTGTTTATTCTTGGTTATGATGCATTTCTAAGAATGAATCTTTGGTTGAAAAATTTGAGCAATAATGGATCATACCATAGAAGGACAAAACTGGAGGGCTCTTATGCCGAACCTCACTCAAAGCCACTGTATGAATAATTCAGAATAAAATCTGTTCAAATATGGATTTTTTGAGTTTGTTCCAACTCCAGTATTTAGATGGCAGCCATTAATGACAGTGCTTTATCCACTTCATGCTTTCAGAGTCATCTCATCTCAGTGCTAGGATGACTAACAATGACTAATGGGACTAATACAAAAAAAATAAAAAATAAAACTTTATATCTGTAAACTCTACATAAAAAAACTGTAAGATCTAGCATATATACACAATCATTTTAACTGTCACACAGGAAATGGAGTAGGCAGAGGACATGGGAAGTGGGAGGGACTTTTAAAAGGGAATTAATAGACATGAGACAAGTGATTCTACAGGTTACGTGGCAAGTGTGTTCAAGAAAACACGGGATGCATCTACATGGACAGAATGAATGGAGTAAAATAAAAGATGTGGTTTTTATTCCTCCCTGGACCAATCATATCCACTCTCACAGCTGGTCCAATGGTTCAGGATGATGGATGTAGCCTTACCGATTCGATGGGCTTGTCCAGGGACGCCTGCTCCAGCTCCAGCTGGCCCTCTTCATACTGGTCAAAGTGATTTCCACCCTGAGGGACACATCACACCGAAGCTTATTTTAGAATCAAAACAGGGAGATAGTGTGGTTTGATTGGCAGGTCAACAAACACAAAATCAGGACCTATTTTGATGACTGATGACTGTATCACTTAATGATTTTTCAAGCAAGACAATCAGTTTTTTATATATATGAAGATAATAATGAACATTATATCATAACATATACCGAATATGTAGAGAAACATCCTAATAAAATCCAGCATAGCTGCTAAGCTCCAAAAGGTATGTACAGCAGATATACAATACTCTGACTGGAACCATGTCTCCCCTTCTTGCATATTATTACCTTTTATTCAGTTTCCTGTAATTCTTTAAAAAGCATATATTTATATTATAAATAAAATTTTAGTTTGGGAGAGTTTTGGTTTCTTCACAGCCACAACTGGAAATGTACTTGACATGTTTGTTTTTCAGTTACTTTATTTCTTGGCAAATTTATTCTGGCAGTGACGGCAGAGAAGGAAGACTTCCCCGGGCTGTATGGAGTCTGAATCTGAAGCACAACTTTACTTGTAGTAACTGAGCATTTATGGTTAAATCTGTGCCCTGGGTGGGATACAGATTGAGTAATGGGCTTGCTCCCCTGAATAAAAGAAGTGTGTTTATAGAGCTGTTTCTGCTCTGAGACAGATGGCTTCCTCTCTAATGCACTAAAGGAGACATGAAGGTCATGTATGCAAGTCTTGTTTTCTCCTGACATTCACAAAAGCACCATAATGTAAGTTAAAAAAAACATCTGTGCTGTTTTATTATTAAATTACTGCTTGTAGCAACTGGCCATCACACAAGTGTAGGCAGCTTAATCTAATGTAACAATCGTTATGACATATTGAGATTTATTTATGTTTCCTTAAGGGATGGAACATGCAGCTTAAAATGATAATAGACAAGACAATGCTTATAAGGGCTGGGCCATGCAGGAGGCTTTACCCGCCACATTCTCTTGGGAAACTGGCTTTGCAGAGATAAGCAACTGCTCAAATCAGCCCACAAAAATGATGTGATTTGATGCCAAACTGACCGTCATTAATTCAAATGAAACAGGACCCTGCGTCAGTATGACTAAAGCCAGGGATTAGAAGAGGAGAAGATGCTGGGGTAGAGCAAAGGATTTATTTATGAACAAATCGATGGCTCCCTGCTCCCCTCCTCCCTTCCCATGTGTCCTCCTTCTGGCTTTCTGCTTAGACCACTAAATGTGCTATCAGCCCAGTCGCCCTCACAATGACGTCTTATTCTCTCTGCTGCTCGCCTCCTTATCTCCCCGACTCTGGTACAGAAACACCACATCTATGCTGCATAGAAATTATCTCCCCTCTGACCTCCCCTGTGCATTAACACAGTAGATTTCCATTTGTGCTACGGCAATGAAGTGGATGCTCCATTCCACCCCACATTAGGAAATGAGAGAGCCACTGCTGGCCAACTGTTTGGTTGCTCATAAATTGCCTTGTGTGTTTCTGCAGCTCGAGATTAGCCACATGCTAAAGCTCCAACAACAATGTAAATCAACAGAGTTGTTGGACTGGTTGTGCAATGGATATTAGGTAGACCATCTGTGGGTGTTTCCCACGCCGTGTTGCTTGGCAGCGAGCTTTAGTCCATGGAGTCAAGAGAGCAACTTTCTGAATACTGAGCATATGAATGCCTTCACATCAGATCTCACAAACAGAGCTGCACTGTGCTGGAGCTGCCTTCAACAGACTCATTCAGACCACACAGCAATTCACCTCACTGACAAAACAGCAGAATACTGAGTTCTAACTGGATACCAACACAGTGGGCGTAGAGGAAAAAACAACTACACAAACCGCTCCTTATACACATTTCTAAACTTATCATCAGTTTCACAGCATGTCTGATAAGTTGACTATTTTTACCAACAGCTACAGTAATAGTTCTACAAATATAGGAAATGTAATATATTTTCAGTACAACTTTTATACTACACTGTTATCTGTGACCAAAATATCTCATACGACTACCACACGTTTTATAAACCAAAAAAACGTTCAAACCCAACCAAAGCTTCACTTTCTTTGTTCAGAAACACTGCCCATATTTTAAGTGCTGGCATAAATTATAGAAGGTGGTGTTATTATCAAAATAGGGGAACAGGAAAACAGAAGGAGACAGACATGTCTATCTGTGTTTTTTATTCAAATTAGTCATCTGAGCCCTTAGTATGACCCAGCCTGAACGTCACCGTTGATACAACATATCTCCATTTTGTGCACAGATCACTGGGGAAAAGCAGTCATACAGGGCCACTAAAGTTCCTGGGGTTCAATTTTCTGTATTGGCATTAAATCCACTCTGCGGAAATGTCACTGAGCAAGACAATAAATCACAAATACAGACATGGATGGTAAAACTGTTACTCAACGTGACTCACTTGTGCTGCCAGATGGAGTGTTAGCTAATAACGTGGGAAGCTCCAAAAAATTCAAATCCTGTTAGGTGGATGAATAAAATAAATATTACTGTTGCCAGGTAATGCATGGCTGTTTCAAAACATCATATGCAGGATTTCGAAATTATTCAGATTCAAACCGAAAAATGACCCAATAACCAATTTCAAATAGGTTTTTGGTTTCTTTTGTCATCTAACCAGTAGTGTTGTTTTTTTACTTTTACTGGGTGTGGTCACAGTTCACAGATAAGAGAGTGGTAGAGCTCATAGCTGGATTGTGAAATTCAACTCATGTTGTAAATACATAACCGTAAATAATGTGTTTTGCCAAAAATAGTGTAATGAATTTGCAGTAGGGCCATATTTATTGACAGAGCTAGCAAAATAGTATAACCGTGTTAGCATCCTACATCATGAAGCCTTCTTTGTATCCACTGAATAGTACTTTTAAAAGCATATGGTCAATATTCAAGTCTGTCCTAAAACAACATACAGATGAACATATGTACTGAAAAAGGGTTTTCTAACTTATATCATCCTTCCTGTTCATTGTGTCCATCAAAAGGTCCTTGCCAATATTTTATTGTTAAAAAGGATGTGGGACAAAAAATCAACAAACATATTTTAAAGTTAATGAGTAGCAACGATACAGCACCAGCTTAACTCTAAAAAAAAACTCAAGAGGATGTCTTCCAGAGTTGGTCCTTTTAGAATAAAACCCCCTCTTTGTGTTACTGTCAGTGCTCCGCAGCTCAACAGTGAAACACTGTCCAGGGAAACAAATAGGGCTGAGAAACAACCGTTACTTTGCAAGATATCCACTCGATTTGATTAACTCAACCTGCTGAAGCCATATATCAGCTTCACATTGAGTCTGCACTACATTTTGCACAGAGCTTCAATGGTGCATTTTGTTTTCTCATGTCCTTAAAAGGTACATTAGACGGAGCCAGCGTGACAGGTGGAATGGTTAGAGAAGGGTGTCAATTATTAATCATTTACATTGTCAATCAATCCGCCGTTCATTTTCTTGATCAATGATTATTCATAAGGTTTGACATGGTGCAACATGGCAGTAAAAAATTCCAACAGTTATAGTTGACATATTCAAATGTCTTGTTTGGTGTGACCAACAGTGTAACATCCAAAGATGTTATCATGTTCGACAAACACTTAAATTGAATCCAGTGAAACAGTTTTTTAGAAAAGCACATTTTCATTTCATCATCAAAATATTCTAGTTCGATATTCGCTTAATTGATTGATCGATCGACCATTACAGCTGTAGATCCGAGCAGCTAAAACACTTTCAGGGCTTATGCTGCACTTGACTACTGTTTTGAGGATTAAAAATTAGGAACCTATCATTTCACTTGCATCATAGAAAAAAAAAAAATTAAGGCGTATTACATCATAAGAGAAACAACAGAGAGAGCAAACGCAAAACACGTTTGACACCAATAGAGAGACAAACAGCAATGTGTGACGTAGAACGTGTTTGGATATCTGAATTACATCTTCTCAAATGTCGTTTATAGTTATTAACCCAGATATTAGACGTACTTTGATATCCTACCACCACATAAAAAGGACCACTAGAAGCTAACTGTGTCCATTTAAACGTGCTAACTAGCCGTAGTGGCTGTGCCCCAGTTGTCAACATGATACAGCCATTTCTGGCTAGCACTGTAATCACCCAACGTGCAGTCGAGTTAGCTACCTGCTAGCTAGCTATCCATCGTTAGCATATGTCGATAAATAACCAGACTTCCCAAGGTCACTAACAAGCATATCAGACTCGGGTGTGTGTTTTACTGTCGCATGGGTGTGCGGGTTAACGTGGACCGATGTTACGGTTAATAACCCGCGGCGTGAGTGAAATGATCCACGCAGCGGAGACGTGAGGGCAGTTAAATTGAAAAGCGCCGCAGCGCACTGGCGTTAGCTTCGTTAGCTTGCGGTGCTAGCGAGCGACATCCACACCGAATTGCACGACGGCGTTTGAGGTCACGTCTGAGTCCGTGTGAAGAATCACCCGGACGCGTCGAGGAGCCGTGTACATGCTCGACGTCGCACCGCACATTACCTGGAAATCACGCTGTTCGTTGAACCTAGAAAATCTGTCGGCCATTTTCTGAACACAGCAGCAGCTTCTCCGCTGCTCGCTCCGTCCGCGTCCTACACACCAGCGCTGTGTCGGTTGTGGTGGTGGCGATGAAGATGATGATGATGAGGATGCTGCGCACTTCACAACCGATTCAGTCAACTGACTTTTCACGAACCTGTCTCCAGCAGGATGTTACAGTGTCACCTGTGGGAATTCAGCTCAGACATATTAATGCTTTCATGTCTGTGGTTTACGTGATCTGCTCCACTGACGTAGCTGACATTACCAGAGGCAAGTGTCCTGTTGGTCCCTGACATAAAGGGGCCCGCAGAGGTGCCTTGATAAATTACAGATTTAATATAGAAACGTGCCCAAAGTTAAGTAACGTGTCAACAAATGTATTATTCCTGCACTATTACATAAATTTGTCCTCCTACTTTAATGCAATTATTTACATTTTTAATACTTGTTTCATCATAGGAGAACTATATTGCTATTATCAGCCCATTGTTCATTATTAATAGGTTTGGTAATAATCTTTGTTAAGACTGGTTGTTTGATGTTTAATATAAAATGTAAGAAAATAGGGACAAACCCACATCACTTTTCCCTGAGGCCCAGGTTCACATACTCATATCAATATGGCTTTGCTTTACAAATGACTTAAACAATTACTCAACTATAATTGGCAATCAACTCTGACTCTGATTCATCAACTAAGGTTAGTAATTACATTTTAACATGTTGGGTTGGTGTCAGGAACATTTACATTTTAGTTTGTGTTCTCCCTTTAACAACAAACCTGTACTGATATTTTCTAAATGGGTTGTAATGTACCTCAAAACATGAGCCACATTTTACCTTTTGGCCTACCTGGAGGATCACACTATTAGTAAGTGATGATATAACTACAAGCTAATGACTCCCTTCCGAATCAGAATCAGCTATAGATGTATAAGTAACAGTCCTGATGTAGAACACTAACGTGTCAAACTATCCACAACATTTTCACACCTTCTTAAAAAGTATACCCTAACTCTTAAAAAGGTATCACTCTTATGATTAGCAGAGCACCTGTCGGTTTTCTTATCTTGTAACATAATGCATAATTGTGACCTCTGTTAGGATGATAGATTTGTGCAAGGGTTCATCCAATTTCCAGACTTCCATTTTTTTTGCTTTCATATTTTTTGTTCCAATCAAATGCCTTTAATACGTTTTGGCATTAAATCTCCTCAGCTGCTTGTTCTGTTTAAACAAAATATGTCCATGGTTTGCCTCCAGAATCGTTTGGCCTTTCTTCACACAAGTGTCACAACAAGAAGCTATCCAGGGATTTTTCTTGTTTTTGAAAAAGAGGATATTACCAGATCATCAATATCCTTTTTGGCACATGACACAGACACAGAACTTCCAGCATGTCTCTGGATGAAGCTGCAAGCGATTTACCGTTTTTTCCATGTTGACAAAAAAAACCTGTGATCTACTTTAGTCTAGGATTCACCACTGTTTATTTAGTTCTAATCAAGTAAATAAACAAAGGCGGTTTAAAACCATTGTCATTGTGACAAATATTCAGCATTGAATAATTGATTTTACCATTAAAAACATTATACTTTTACCAAAACATTTTCCACTGCTAGGTACAAAGCTAGGGTAGACATTTACAAGATTGTTGCATCTGAGAGAAACCATGCTGATTAAAATGATTAAAATTGAATACAGATATTTATAAATGTAATCTATATAATGACATTAGATTGCACATCAGACGGATAACATAGTAAATGTGAATCTAAGTAATAATGTTTTTGCCTTAAGTCCATAGTTTCTGACTCCATCTTGTGGCACTTTTGTGTCAATACAAGTAACCCTATTCAGATTGGGTGTGTTCCACAGAATGGTAAAACTTTTGGTACAGTCTAACTTCAAGGAATCTTTTTTACTATTGGAAACAGGAATATGCATTATCTGAGAAGTTTCTCACACATTTTTAATATCTATATCTAATTTTTTTTTGGTTTATATTTAGCTAAAGTCCTTGTTAGGTTGCATTTTAACAAGCTACTTCATTTGTTTTTTATGTGTGTCAATAATTAATACCCTGAAACCTCGGATGAATAGGCCTTCATATTGGATAACTTTGAGACTGCCACCACAAATTATTTTTCTCATCTATATATAGAAGAATTATCTTCTTTAATAATCAATTGACTGCTCAGTGTAGCTATGGAATTTCAGAAAACAGTGAAAAATGCCAATCACTATTCCCTGAAGCCCAATTTAACATGCACTAATCGTGTTTACTTTTTCTGACCTACAGTCTAAAACCCATTGGAAACGGTCATGGGAATATGGAAGAAATTAATTTTCACATTTGAATACCAGCAAATGTTTGGCATTTCTTTTTGCTTTAATTATTGAAAGATGGCCAACAATTAATCATTAATCATAATTATCGGCCTCGTTTAATCAAGTAGGCTCTTTTCCTCAACTATGGACTTGTTGTTTTTTTAATTTCCAGGGGATTTAATGTAACCGGCTTTTTTATTCCTTTTAATTTAATTTTCATTTATCATATTATTATTATTAAAACTATTTATACACATTATATATCATATATATCATGTATACCATATATTGTTGTCAAATGTATACCTCAATAAAAAACAAACAAACAATTAAATAAATAAATTGCCACTTCCTCCTTTCTTTCTCCAGGAAGTGTTACAAACGTTACAAATAGGCGCTTACAGGAAGTACTGAGGATTCTGCCTCAAAATAAAAGCACAACAGCCACCTACCCAAAGAAATTGAGATAACATCACTTAGACTCCGAGCAGCAGTAACAATATGTTGATGTCTTTTATCATTTCATTTTATACGATACGTGCGTAATTATGGGATCAATATTGTTATTTTGAAATTCAACCGGAAGCCCTTCTCGTAGCCAGCTAGACTGGGATCTGATTAATCGCCATCGGCCGACGCCTTCCCTCAGAACTGGAAGCTCGGTGAGTACAAAACAAACATAAAACATAAAATGAAGTCGTTGAACCGTTGAATCTGACTCCAGACTTTCCTACTTTATCTCGACACAACTAGTTCCTTCTTTTAAATCTTTGACTCGTGAACGAGGAAGCAGAAACACCTCGGGCGACGTTTTGCGTGGAATGGCGATGAAAGTGTCGAGAGGGGGAAGTTAAGACTTCAGTTCTCTGACAGTACAGTCAAGAAGAAGTAAACACACGACTGGAGAAAGCAGCTTTATTTGTGCGATTGTTGCGAATAAAATCGTCAGCAGTGGGGGGGGGGGGGGTCTGAGAGTCCGGCTGCTGTTACTGTAAATCTGGATAAGTCTGGATGTACAGGTCACCATTACAAAACTGCACGTACGCCTCTTGAAGCCAGATGTCTCTGATTAAAACAACTGTTGTGCTCCTGCTTGTAGTTTCCTCAGTGGTGATGTTTCGTGCTTTTGTTCTGACAAAGAGTTCCTTGTGATAGGATCTAGTTACATTAACCTTGAGGACAAAGTATCAGGCGTATCATAATCTGAAATAAACACAAAAGCTGCATGTCAGTGGAGTCCTAAAGTGTGCAAACAACCAGGATGCACATTTAATACACAAGAAAAATGAGTGGAAAAGTTGTAATTCATTACAAATTCAAGTTTAAGTTACT
Organism: Hippoglossus hippoglossus; assembly: GCF_009819705.1. Taxonomy (NCBI): domain Eukaryota; kingdom Metazoa; phylum Chordata; class Actinopteri; order Pleuronectiformes; family Pleuronectidae; genus Hippoglossus; species Hippoglossus hippoglossus. The sequence continues at coordinate 7,859,290 of NC_047158.1, read as the reverse complement.
AACTGGACCCAGGCGTTCCCACAAGAGCAGTTATTATGTTCACGTCTGCTTCATGTCACGTTATTATCAGTTATTAACTCCTTAATTAAGCCATTATAAGCTCACGTCAGATGTAATTGTTTACAACAGGTATATTGTTGAAAGCCAGTTCTGCTGCTTCTTTGCATTGCACATACAGCACATACCAGACCTGTGTTGGCCCAGAGTCAAACTCCTGGTCTGCATTTGCAGCTAAGCAGCTCTGGCCTGGGTCCATTCTTCATAGAGAAACATGTGGTGTCCTGTTAGTGCAGACGTCTTATTCCCTTTTCAGCTGCAAAAAGTGTACATATGCTCTTATGTGTGTGTGTGTGTGTGTGGAAAATGAAGGTGGCAATGCATGTTTTTAAGAATTTTACAAATTATGTGTGGTTAATTTGGGGCGGCATCGGCAACCTTATTTTCATTATTCCATTATCATATTGGTTTCTGGATTCATTACGTCACCCTTTTGTCTATTTACTGTCAAAAAGCAATAAAAGACAAAAGGAATCCCAGAGTTTCGGGTTGTCACACCTTCCCGATTAATGCATAGACTGTAAATAAAGATGAACTGCGTATCTCTACTTCCTCCCGCTACTGGGATATGAAAGCTGCCATCTTGCACATTCGGAGCCAGAGTCTGCGCAGTAGTGATTGAAGGAAGGTGCTGCTGTAATGAGGTCCCGCCGATACATGGCTCGACCAATCACAAGTCAGGCTCAGCTGTCAATCGTGATGTTTCATCGTTTTTTTATAGCATCAAGTAACAAATTAAAACCAATCTTGTCAGAAGCATGGGCTCCTGAACATGCAGCAGTGTGATAAGAACCAACTAAACTGACAGCAACCATCTTTAAGAAAAATTATTTAATATTTTAGTTTTTGCTCATGCCCCACCCACTAACATGGAGGAGGTGAGATTTAAGTCCTTTATTGCAGCCAGCCACTAGGGGGCTATGGAGACGCTTTGGTTTCACTTCCGTGAGCTCTCATGTCGTCTATCTTTATATACAGTATATGGTTTTATTTTATATTTGACCGACAGTTCAAACAAACAACGTTTTACATTACATCTGTGGGAATGGATGATAAAAGATATGCATCCACACGGAGTCATGTTATTTATTATTTACCACAGTGAAACCTGTTTGTTCAACCTGTCATTTAGACTTTATCTGTAAAGCACTTTTAATACAAACACATGTAATGCTTTACAGAATAAAAGCAATAAAAACAGTATCCGCACCCCTCCACCCACCTCAATACATGCAGAGAGCAAAACAGTATTAACCGGAAATGAGGAAACACCAGCGTAAATCTCATATTTGAAATGAGGAAACACCAAAAGCTGGCATGCAAATGAAGATAAAATAACAAAATGCTTAAAGAGAAGTGAAAAGGAGAAAAGACCATTGTAGTAAACAGTGACGAGGAAAAGGGAAGTTAATGCAAACAGACCGTTATGACTGAATAGCACAAATGGCACTTGAAGCTGTACATGCGAAGTGTGCATTTTTCCAAAACGCACTAGACGTGTCTCGTGTGGTGCATATTAGAACATTTCCTTGAGAAGCAGCCGGTGTTTTGCTCAAGGAATGCTCGGCTTTTGTGTGTCAACTTCAGATTCAGTCCCTTTTCACTTCTCTTACTAAAGGCTTTGGAATTTTATTAATCTGTGTGGGTGTACAGCAGGAGTTGGCTCATTATGGCCACCGACTGCATGTGGCAGTAAACTCAGGACTTCTCAGGAAAACTAGATCATTATTCATTAATCCTGATTGTATTTCTCAATGTTATTGGGTGTTTACTCTCAGTTGCCAGGTAATTATTAGCTGTGCTGATGTAAACCAATGCAACAGCCCTGTCATAACTTTCATCCCTTATCTCTGTGAAGCTTGTGGTGTTTGGTTTTTGTTGTCACTGTCAGAGTGGTGTTGGTTCATCTTGATTTCACATTTGAAGGCGGTAGTTGGTGGTCATGTTCTATTGGTTTGTACTCGACTGACAGAAAACAAATTACTAGTTTTATTATTTTATTATCCGTCTGTCATACTTTTACTGATTACAGTTTCTCAAGGGATTAATCCTTCTCTGTATTTTATCACTAAACTGTAAACGTAGCATTTGTTGGTTTGGGCTGTTGGTCGGTAAAAATTTGCAATTTGTAGACATTATCTTGGCCTTAATGAATGTATCTGTTGACATTTTATAGACCAAACTTGGACTACAACTAACTTTTTAAGTTATTGAATCTAACCTTTATTTTCCAACTTAATCAATTGTTGTCAGCAAACGGCAAAAAAAAAAATACATCACAATTTTCCAGTATCTTTGGTAATTGACCAATAGTCCAAAACACAAAGATATTTAATTTACTGTCATAGCAGAAAACCAGAAAATACAAATTTCAGAGGCTTAAACCTAAAAAAACACTTCAATGTGCCATGAAAATCATCCTAGATGAATCAATCAATTTATGAAGAGATGTTTTCAGGTGTTGAGAAAAATATGAATTGTGAATAAGATGATTTATCACTATTTTGCAATGCTGCTGCATTGTGATCAGCCATGGTGACGGCTGCTAATATCTACTTCTCATGTTGATTCAAAATCGCTGCTGCTGGAAATATGAAACATGACACGATCAAGACTTTTTTTTCCTTCAAAGTTATGTCAACTTTTAGAATCAGTCTGTGCCTAATAAGAGAAGCATTATCAAATCCTAACCGGCTGTGACATTGTCTGCAGTGCAACATTGACATTGTTGCTATGACAATAAACATTTTGCTTATCACAAAGGAAGCAGTGAGCAACTTGTCTTTATCTTTCTCGGTCATGGCTTACAGCAGAGCCTGTCGTGAGGCATTCAGAGGTTCCTGTTCTGTAGCAGTTTCAGGTTTTGCTGCAGAAAATCAAAGCAAGTGAGACTGTTTCACAAAGCTTCAAACACTTTCACCAAAGTCTCATGTTGGCAAATCTTCCATGAGAAGAACGTCATAACATCAGATATCACATTTTTTTGGACATGTAAGTGGGTAGTTAGCAGTTTCATGGAAACTCTGTATTGTTGTTGTTAGTTTTATTGACATGACATAGTGGTTGCTGTGCATTTGTCTGACATGTGAGTAGCCACACGCTCTTTAGGATGTCAGAGCCATAGACTGTACGAAAACAAGGACAACTTAACAGCTCCCCAAAAGTGAAGCCAAAGTGTTTTGATCGCCACCTGGTGGCTGGCTGCAGTATAGGTCCTTAATGGGACACTGACCAAACTAAAAAGTTCACATCAAATATATTTGCTCAAAAATGGTTTCTGTCCTTCTAGGTAGTTGTTATCACACTGATGTATGTACTGTACTAAAGTGTTAAGTTTGGTTTGAATTAGTTATTTGAGGCTATAAAAACCGGGTGAAATGTCATGATTGACAGTTGAGACTGATTCACTACTGGTTGAGCGTATGTTTTAACTACTGCCGACTCCGGCTCCAAATGGCAGCGTTTATATCTGGGATATTTGAGCTTTTCTAGATAGTATGAGGAAGTGGAGTGACATAGTCCATCTTTATAAACAGTCTATGGTCAGAACCTATAGAAGGTCACCAAAATCCTAATGTTTTATTCAGTGTTGTGGGGGTGTGCACAGGAAATCCCTACTTGCTGTCTTTAGTAAGAATATACACAGAATAATGTGAAAATCATGTAGGAGTTTTGGTTTAATAAGAGCTTTTTAATCAATAATCCACTTTAAATTTGACTCTGAGGCGATGCTGTAATGATCATGTCCATCGGTTCTTCTAAACGTAAAAACATTAACATTATCTTAATGGGCGTGGGCCGCAGAAAGCTGACATTCAGGTTTTTTCACTTTGCTCAGTTCACAGCCATCATCAAAAACAACCACCACATGCTATCCTTTTAATCTATTCTGAGGGAAGAGCTAGTGAGCCTGCCCTGGTGGAGGGAGCAGAGGGAGGGGGGGAATATGGGGAAGTGGAGATCCATTTCCCATAAGTCATTGTCAGCCGGCTCCTCCCCCTTGTGTTGGCTGTCAGCCAGCATCAGACAGCACAGAGAGCGGAGTTACAGGGACAGAGCCAAACTGTTGCTGGGAATCACACCATGAACGACGACGAAGACAAACAGAGCACCTAGTTTTGCTCATGTAGATGACAGGTTACTCAGAGAGAGAGGAGAGAGGATCGCGGCTCAGACTGGCATCGGGCGGTACGTCCACAGGCAGCTTGGCCACACACACACACACGTATCCACAGAGCTGTTTTTATGTTTATTGCACAGGATCTTCTCTATTTCCTTTCCACGTAAATTCACTGGGGTGTGGTGTCAAACCGTGCTTTCACAGAAACCAATGCAGCGTCTTCAGAAGGAAGTTGAAATTGCTGGGCTCTAGATAATCTTGCAGTGCATGATGAGGTCGGAACACAAGTTAATGATTTTTTACGAAACTTAAACAGATTTAGATGAAATTTGACAACAGTGTGATGTTAGAACAAGGGTCATTTGCTTAAGGAGCCAAGCGATTGTTTTATGGAAGTTGTCAGGATTCATCCTCGTATGACCTCTGTAAAGAACATTTTTATTTAAATGTGCAGAAAGACTCTGCGTGTTGATAACGTGCTGCACATGTCGTCCCAGCTCTCAGTTTGTGCCTTTCACACAGCATTTAATGCTTTACAGCAGTGTTAAGATGAAATCAGTGTGTCTGAGTGTGTTGATTTCACACTGAGTCTTTGTTGATTATAACCTCAAAGCCAAAGGGAGGTAATAATGCAGATCTCTATTGGAAATTCAGTGCGGCCGTGGCTAACATGCAGCCTTTTACTTCTTCCTTCTGAAAGAGAGTACGCGCCTTCAACATTTGGGCTGCAACTGTCAAAACAAGGCCAGGGTTTGAGTTTCCTGTCTCATATGCTCGCTGCAACACTTTCAAAGTTTCAGTTCATTTCAGTTCGATGATCAAGTGATCATCATGCTCCTGCACTGACAGGGTCCAGCTGAATGTATTCATTTTTAAACAAGCTGTAAACCAGCAGATTTATATGTACTCAGCAGCCAGAGTACAAGACCTGTCATTGTTGCATATTTCTGTTCTTCCCAGAAGAGTAAAGATCTTGTGTGTTGAGCCTTGTGGTGCCTCTTTGAAATAAAAAAAGACACACTAAGAACTAAATTAAGAATCCAATAAAAGCAAGAAGACAAATTCCATTTAGTGGAGCTTTTAACTTGAAAATAACCTAAATATTTATATTTAGTTGTCACTCAGTGTCTCTCTTTTAGGCTCTACTATACTACTAACAGGAAGAAGTCCTTTATGTTTCATTATGTGGAAACAGTTTTTACAAACCTTACATCATTTATAAAGGTCACTCACTATTGCGAACAGGCAGAGAAAATGTGATACAGACACATAAATGCAAAAATCAATTGGAAGTGCGCTTTCTGGAGCAGAAAAATGCACTTTCTTTTCATTACAAATGGAAAAATATCACAAACTCGAGTCTGCAGTGATTAGTTGATCAATCGATTCAATAATGATTTAGATCAAATAAAATAACAAAGATGTTGGTTTCAGCTTTTCTGGTAATTTTCTTGTCGTTATATGATAACAAACTCAGGCATTTGTCTCATTAAACACAATATATCTTCAGTTAAAGGGCCCATATTGTGTAAAATACATTTTCTGGGCTTTTACTATCCGTAATTACTTGAAGGGGGTCAGTAGGGACCCTCAAAGTTTGAAAACAGTCACTACGCGGACTTTTTCGCTCAGTCCATTCTAAGAAATATGTTATCGAAACATCTCGTTTCGTGCTTCCTCCCCCATATCATGTCATTCGGGGTCGCACTCGTCTCTCAGCCCCACCCAGCCGGTACCAGTCCAGCCTCCGAACCCACCACCCCCACTCCCCACCACCACCCCTCCACACCAAACTCGACACTAAGCAGACATGTTGCTGAGCTAGCAACTTGTTAGCTACCACAGGCTAACCACAACAAACAACACTGAAGAAACACTTCAGCGTGGAGGGATGCAAGGAAGAGAATGTGTCCGTGCACATTCCTGCTTAGAACGTTAAGTTACTCCGTTGTGAAACTCCGTACTGTAAGTCGGGACGTTACTCCTACTTTGGCCGACTGTCCTCCTAAAACTTAACAGACTGTAAATATGTGGCTGGTCTTCTATAGCTGTATCCAAACATAGCGTGACTTTCAGCTGTGTTTACCAGAGAGATCGTCAATGCGCCAGAATGAGACCGGTGATAGGCCTGGTTGGCCTATCTACAAATATATTTGATCAGTTCATTCTCATAGAGACAGTATATTTGTGTTAAAGGAAAAAATGACACCACAGTTTCAGAAAAGTACCACTCAAAGGTTCTACGGATATACGATCAGTTATTATAGTAATTATTTATTGTTTGACATCAATATGTCCGTTAATAATCTAAAAAAAACTTTAATTGTGGAGAAAGCCCTAACTCATAAGTTGCGTTTGATATCTTCACTTTCCAGATCCAGCAGATGAAATGGCGGTGAGGCAGAGGATTTTCAACTCAACGGCGCCGTTCTCCGGGTCACCCCAAGCCGAGCTGAAGGGGTCTTACCCATCATGCTCAGCTGCTGACCAGGAGACAGAGGAGGAGGACGAGGAGGGGAAGGACAGCAAAATGGACTTCCCACATCTTAGCCCTTTACTAAATAAACTCTTAATGCATGGAACTGCAGAGCAAGTGGGCGAAATGCCATTGAAGACCTCAACCTTCATTGCCCAGGCTGAATGTAAATATTTATGTTTATTTAATTAATATAACACATCAAATAACTGTGCCTGGACAGGATTTAACATCAGCTCTCTGCTCTCCTCAGGTGAAACCCAGGACTCCCAGGAGTTTATCCCATCTTGCTTTGAACGCTTTGTTCCCTCCCCCTGCTTCTTCAGGTATGACATTACCTTGACAACAATGCCACTTATTCATTAAGTCATTAGTCAATGCCGTGTGTAGGATTCATATTTTTCCTTTTTTGTTTGCATCAGTCTTTCCTCAGAGCACAACAATGTGGCATGCCCAACAACAGCCTCCGTCCAAGAGCCAGGCAGCTCCTCAGAACAATTCAAATCCAGGAAAAAGACCAGGAAGAGACAGAAGCGTAAGGTGAAGAAAAGAGAGTCGGAGAAGAACAAGAAGCAGCAACGCAGACAGCGAACGCATTCTGGAGTCCCCGAACAGGAGAGTGGAAGTTCTCTGGTCCAGATTCGGGTGAGAACTTTGGTTGCTCTTCACATCTTGTTGAGAAAACTTGTATTATTAAAAGAACCTATAGTACTTTCGTTGTTTCCTTGTGAATCATCTTCAAGGATTAATGGAAATATTCTTTGGCAGTCTGAGGCTCGACCTGTAGACATGCCCATACAAACATTAGCTTATCTGTGAGGTTGATCACTGAACAAATTCACATGAGAATGTAAAGAGCATGTAGTATCATGGTTTTTGTTTGTCTCCTGTAGGAGGAGTCGTCTCTTGGAGGGAGAAGCAGCCTCTGTGCTTCCTGCTGCAGCAGCGTTGAAAGGTCAGAGGAGCAGGACAGAGGGCCTCTTCTCTACAGCCGACAGATTTACAACACAGGCAACTCCGGCTGCTCTCCTCTGAACTGGAGGCACCAGGTGTGCGGCTCCCTCTCCAGTCTCCGTTCCTTCAGGCAGGACAGTGACTCTGACTCCCTCAGCAGCTTGGGAGACTGCTCGCTGGCCCTCGCTGGCCTCAGGGGCAGCGTCAGTCAGGGGGACCCATGCTACGCTGGGCCCTTTTTCAAAGCTGTGGAGAGGGATGCGAGAGAAGAAGAAGACGAGTTCTCTGCAGCCGATTCCATCAGCAACGAGGGAATAATCTTTTATAATGATGTACGTTGTGCTTTACTTCAGTTTACATCCTGTTTTCTGTCTGTTAAAGATGAAGCTCAACAAAACTGATCTGTTTTTCCTCTTCCCCTGATAGAAAATTCAGCCTGTTGACTCCGAGTACAAGGAGGGGAGGGAGTTTGTCCTCACACATTTTATCAAGGAAGGCTCCTACGGTGAAGTTCACAGTGCTCGAGACGTCAACACAGGCTTCGGATTTGCTGTGAAAAAGGTAAAACAGAGCATACTCTTCTTTTGATCTTTTCCTATCTTCTGTGAGTGATTAATCGTTTGTTCCATTGGTTTCTCGCAGATCACCTTGAAGAGGTTCAGCAGTGAGGAGGTGGGTGCGTGGAGTGCCCTCAGATCTCCTCGTGTGGTGGAGCTCTTCGGAGTGATCAGGGAGGGGACGAATGTTGTCCTCTTCATGGACCACAAATCTGGTAAACATCTCTTGCCTTTTACTGGACATGACACATTCTGACTTACCGCTGCTCCTCAGATAGAGGATGAAAATATTAGAATCAGATGTGATGAATTAATAATTTTTATTAATAAAAGACAAAACATGTAATTGAAATTAATTTTTGTAACGACATGGAGGTTTTTTGTCTGATTAACAAACAAAGGTTATTGTGGAGTCCTCACTGTAAATGCCCGACCTCCCACTGTCACAACTCTTGCCCTGGGTACTGAGAGTAACAGCTGCTCAGCAGATCGAAGTGTACGACCAGGGGTATAAGGGATGAGGAGGACTGCTAAGTAAAGTGGTGCAAGGCCATTCAATGACTTAAAAACTAGGTATAGGATTTTAAAATCAATTTTAAAAACCACAGGCTGTTCTTGTAAGAACCCTAACTGCTGTGTTTTGAATATAGAAAAAGTTAAGCGTAAAAGCATGTGCACCAGGTGCAGCATGAGGAGCCCAAGTGTCGAGAAATACGAATGAGATTGATGTCAAGGAAGTGGGTGGTTCTGGGAGGCTTGAAATGTTGAGCCAAATCACACCAAACGTCTGTAATGGGAGATTCCTGCTAGATAAACAACCTCATACTTTTTTTCCCCTTTGTCATCAAACTCAGTCTCTGGCTGAAACTCTTCTCCATGGGTCATGATAGCAGGAGGAAGAGTTGAATCGGATGCTGTGTATTGGGAAATATTAACAACACCTCGTCTTTGTCTTGCTCTGACCTTATCTGTGGCTCCAGGCTCTCTGGGCCAGCTGATCGCAGAGCGTGGACGGCTGCCAGAGGATTTAAGCCTCCACTACCACTCACAAGTCTTAACAGCGCTGGAGTACTTGGTGAAGAAAAAAGTGGTGCACCTCGACATTAAAGGTATGTTGTAGAAAATGGATATTTCTCTTTCCCCAAGTGTACAAATGTTCAAGTATCATCTGAAAAACATAAATAGCGATGCCATAATGAAACTAGAATGGCACTCAGTAGAGCGCTTACCTCCGCCAAGGCCCAACAGTCCCCTTAAATTGAATTAAGCTGCATCAAGCTTAACACATTCACCAGTTCCCTAAATGTGCCAGATGTTTTTTCTTCCATCAAGATCCATGAAGTATTACCCTGGAAATCAGTGGAATGTTGAAAAATCCTGGACCTTATCTGCATCCACAGCCAAATTTTAATGGGTTGCCTCACTTTCCACATCCACGTGTGGAAATCTGTTCACTTGTTTTTGTGTTATCCTGCTTACAAACAAACAAACAGACAGAGGAGAAAACATAACCTCCTTGACTGGGAAATTATGATTAGATCTCTTGAAGGTTTATTTTAAACATCTACATTTTCCCTTAAAACGTGGGAAAACTAAATCTGTATCTCTTTATTGTCTCCATAATAACATCCCCATGTCCTTTTAGACATTACCACAAAAGTAACAACAGTGATTAAACAAAAAAACTGATATCCTAACATTAACATTTTCCATCTTAGTTGTAACACAAACACAAACTGGCAAAACAAAGTTCTTGCGGTTCCCAGTAAAAGATGAAAACACGCAGAGAGAGTAAGTCAGATGTCTTATTAGTTCTCATCAAGAGGATTTTGTGTCTTTATGCAGCTGTTGTGTGGAACACAAGTGTCCCACAGTCTAGATTTGATCTTCGGCACCTGTGTTGTGAAACCAGACAACCACAGAGAGAGAGAAAAAAACGGCGAGCTGGGAATTTCCCACAGTGTGACTCACTGCTGCTCTTTAGAAACGGCGCATGTGCACAGAATCAGGAGAGCAAGAAAGAAAAAAAAAGGAGAAACGAAACAGGGGAGGTGGGGGCGTGAGACAAGGCGCCGGAAGAAGTTAGAAAGAGAGAACGACAGGAGAAAGAGGACAGGGGATGAAGATGAATACTTGAAATGAAAAAAAGAAAGAAACAGAAACCAAAAAGGGAACTCTGTAAGAGGATAAACAGAGAAAAGCTGGAGGGGAAGGTTAAAAAACATGATGGTGCTGTCGCAGCTCAGGCGCCCCCTGGTGTCTGTAAGGCCACAGGAAAAACAAGGCAGTGACGCCAAATGGCTTTTATCTGCTGCCTGTTTATTAGTCTCCACATTCATTCCACATTAGAGTTTTCTCCAGCAGCTGTACTCCAGTGACTTCATATTTCCCTTCCACTTCGCTCCTTTGTCTGTGGGCTGTTTTATGTTTGCGCAGCTGCCCTGTTTCTAATTATGTCGCCCGCGCTGTCAACTGCACAAGTTATGGAAAAAGTGCCACTGCAAGCGCTGAGCAGTGTCGAGATTAGTCCAGTCATTTCAAGTCGGTTTATTTAAAGAGCACATTTGAAAACAACCTGCGTGCTCCAAACAGATTAATGCAGTGGATCATTGTCTCCCCACAGCTGACAACGTGCTGCTGTCGGACGATGGTACCGAGACCTTCCTGTGCGACTTCGGACACGCGGAGAGACTCGACAGTCAGGGACAGAGCCTCTGTGGGTCGAATGGTAAATCCCGTGGAACTTCAGCGATTCAGTCAAGCAGATGTGTAATTTATCCACTTCCGCGTCTTAATCCACTGTTTTCCCCAATGTAATTCAATGCAGATCTGAAGGGCACCGAGACCCACATGGCCCCTGAGATTGTTAAAGGGGAACCCCGCGGAGCCAAAGCAGATGTGTGGAGCAGCTGCTGTATGTTACTGCACATGCTCAACGGATGTCAACCCTGGACAAGATACTACACCTGTAGACTGTACCTGAAGGTATCTTTCACAGCGACACGCAGCTGCTTCATCCCAGGTGTCCGGTGTTCTCGTCACACTATTCGCATCAGACCCTTGACCCCGGCCCCTTTTTTTCTGACGGTTACAGATTGCTAATGAGCCACCGCCTCTGAGAGAGATCCCACCCGACTGTAGCCCTCTCACGGCTGACGTTCTGAAGGCGGGACTCCAGAAGGACCCAGTAAAGAGGTCGTCATCCTTTGACCTGAGAGTTAAAACTGACAGAGCTCTGAAAGAAGGTAATGACACTTGTACTCCAATGGTGCATAATCCTAGAGTAAAGGTTTGATTGCAGAAGGAGAACAGAGCAAATAATATCATATATTTAAATCAATTGAGGAAACAATGATTTGGGATTGAATAAATTTAACCTGTGCATTCTATGCTAATGGCATGAAAGCCTTGGTATTGTAACCATACTTGTTCTTATCAAGTCACTTAGCAAGTGACGAATAATCCTACAGTAAAGGTTTGGTTTCAGAAGGACAACAAAGAGAAAACAATACATTCTGAATAAATTGGTTTCTGTGCTTTCTATAATAATGATGTCCTTGAACACATCAGTTAGTTAGTGAGTTAATGTGATGTGTTTTTGTGACTGCAGTTGGAGGACTCACCAGCCCAGTGAAGGGACCCTACACCGAGCCCCAGTACATCGCCAACAAACCCCCTGACTGCCTGCCACTCGTTAGTAGAAATGTTGACCATGACGAGGTGGAGGAACATCAAGAGTCTGTCCAGAACTTAATCACAACAGGGGGGAAGAGGAAGGAACTTGATGATGCGGAAGAAGAGGAGGCTGATGAAGATGAGTTAAAGCCAGGCTTGCAATGCTCGCCCCGAACACTGATCTACGAGCCGAACCACAAGAGGAGCAGCAAGTTAACCACAGTGTCTGAACTGGAGCTTCGTAAACTGGAGCGAGGTGAGGTTCCTTTCAGTTTTCTGCGTCTCTTGCCCACTAGTCTTGTGCTTATTTGAAACTCTGCTCATGGTTTTTCTGGGTTTTTTCTTCAGATTTCTACCTGAGCAGTCTGTCCCAGCCTCAGTCTGCTGAGATGCAGGTGCAGCTCTTGTCTTGTCTCAGCAGTGACGCTTATTCAAACTGGGAACCATGGGACAAAAAGGTAACGCAACCAACATATAGTGAACAGTTTGCAGAAGATACTTGTTGGAGTGAGACTGATTATCTGAGTTGTCATTGTCTTGCTTCACAGAAAATTTGGGGCCATGTTAACAAAGAGCTTCTTAAGTGTTCATCCATTTGGTGAAAGTATTAACACAGACTGAAATTTTGGCTTGTGCTCCTCTTTTTTTTTTTACGTATCCCAGGACTCTGGCCGCTGGTCCCTGAGCCCGGGAGACGACTTCAGCTCCGGTGTCTTCTCCTACAACAGTCAGCCAGATGTGCAGGTCTTCAGTTTGGATTTGCTGGGTAACACCCACCTACCACCACCCTGTTGCTTTGAAGGTGAGATGATAAAACATGAGCAATTCTCTTGTTTTATTTGTAAAATGTGATATCATTGTCCCCTTACATTATGTGTCTCTCTGCTTTTTGAATGGCTCAGGGGTGGACGTCTGCATTAGAGACTTCAACTGGAGAAGCATCCGGATCAGAGAGACACGCCGGGTGAAGGTGGGCCACATCGCCACAGGAATTAGTGATCAGGTGAGGACTAAGAACATAACCCTCTGTATGTTGGTCCGTTTCAGTGTGTGTCAAGTGCAAAGTTACACGTGTTTGAATCCTTGTTTCTCTGTTTTAGATCTCTGAGAGAGTTTTCACTCTGGAGACGCAGGAGGGACAGCAGGTCGCTCACGACGAGGAGGTGCAGGAGTCCGGTCTGGAGCTCTGCTGCGTTCCTGCTCCAGACTTCAGCGCCACCTGGACGTGGAGGATCAGAGACGGAGTGCTGGAGTGTAGATAACTCCCTCCTCCCATCGGCCACAGTGTCATCATATCTGTCGTCATATCGCCTTGTGTTGAATTACTTTTAACATGTGCCTTTTGTTTGTCTTATGGTACGAGGACCAAATGTCCGTGTGAAAAAAAATCTGCCTGAACTGCCTCATGTTTTGAAGCCATAATGTTAGTCGTAGCTTTTTGTCTTTTCCGTATCGAAGCGCTGGAGTACTGTACTGTGATGTTTACATGTTGCTTGTTTCTATAACACAATTACGTGGAGTCAATAAACAGTACATTGACCTATGATACATTATTGATCTCACTCATTCATGTGAAATGTCCTGTTGTATTCTAATGACTATACCTGGGATTCATTTGGTTAAACTAAATAACCATTCCTCAGCATTACATTAAAATTATTTTAGTCTCTTTAAACTGTGTGAAAAGTAGTCACCTATTTGTCAGGTTTACTTTGTTTGGTCCCCATTGTTGAGACGTTGGGCTGGATCTACCCCAGAAAATGATTTGATCAGTATTCACTACCCCACGGGTTGAATCTGGTCGGCCACATTGGCTATTTCTTCTACCACATTTATCGAGCCAAACCGTCTACAAGTGCAGAACTAGATCTAATGAGCTGTTCCTGTGCAATTTCTCAGAAAACATTCAACCTCGCCCTATCTCCGTGCTCCACAAATACTTTCCTCCCATGCTACCTATAGGCCAGAACATCTCACAAAATATAACAGAAGATGCAGTAATTAATATTCGAACTTCCCAGGAGTTAACTTTTCATATCAATAATAATGACCGATCTTCTAAAATCCTTCCTCAAGTTAAGTTCATGATGTTTATGCCCCGACATCGTCAAAGTGTATAAATGTGCTTGATTTTTTTTTTGTGGTGCTGCTGTGAGCCTCTTGATCATCATCATCCACAGTAAGAGTTAAAAGATTTATTTTCAGTATTGTAACATACAAAGTCACTGCAAAAAGATTATGAGGGAGAACTAATTTCAGCTTTTACAAACGTGATAGAAAACCGTGAAAATTTGAGAATATCAAAATTGATTCCGGAGTAAAAAAAAAAAAAAACACCAAGGCACTGACAAACAAGAAAAATGTATAAAAAGCCTGTTGCTATGTCGAGAAGATTGCAGATCTAAGAACTCAGATAACAATACAGTACTCTGAATATGTATAAAGTGAGGTAAGTATCTGTGAGCGATCCAGTGCTTTCTGTGGCTGCAGTGCAACGTCTTCCATTGAGTTCAGGAAACATCAGTTCATGAGGCATGGAAATAGAATTTCATCTTACTGGGAGCCACATTGTCATCACAATGCTGGTTGAAATGCCCTTAGACAATAGGTAACACACGGTAGGAATTGGGATTCAATTGTCACAATAGTAAAATCCCTTTTGTTGTGGTACTTTTCTTATTCACTAAAATGAGGCTAAGCTGTGCCTTCACTGGTAGAAAAGGGGGAAAATGACTCAAGGTTGTTTCAACCCAATTGTTGCCTCCTCCAAGGAGGTTATGTTTTCACTCCTGTCTGCAGGATTATGCAAAAACTATTGAACAGGTTTCCACTAAACTAAAAGGGTGAGACATTGGCAAAGAAAGAACCCATTACATTTTAGCGAGGATCCAGACAAAGGGATCCAGGATTTTTCACCTATATCTGAGGAAAATTCATGGATCTTGAGGGGGGGAAAAAAAAAATCAAGCATATTTGGGATTATATTACATATTTTGCAATTTGGTGTGGCTATATATAATTAACAATTAGCAATGGGGGAGGTATCTGATGGTTGTTTGCAAAAATATCTCTTTGTCTTGATTGGAATGCGACCACCCTCTTAACACTTTCATTGCCAGCAGATCACTACGGATTTACACCAGTAAACACTCACAAATACATGAGAAGATTGGCAGGATTCAGAAGCTACAGACACTATGATGAATGAGATGGATGGAGAGAGCTGGAAGATCAGAAAAAGCAAGTTGAACGGAACAAAAATAAAACTATGAAAATAATGGAGAAAGGAAAATCCTTTGATTATTGAGAAAATTTCAGACCATATAACTGTTCGGTCAGGAAACAGAATGCAGTGACTTTTTTTCTCTGTACCAAATAAAAAATAAATTACTTAAAATTGCATTCCCTGTTTAAGTCTGACAAACTCTCCACCCACCACATTTTGTGCATGTGATTATGCCAAGCTCACTTCCTCAGTGGCATAGGAATCATGGCTAAGAGACTGCTTTAAGTCAAACTCCAAATCCTTAGACATGAAAGGGTGGCAGAGATGGTTATCCTTGTCCAACAGGTTCTTCCTGTTCAGCTCTGCCATCATTTCTTTCTGTGGTCATTCCAATGTTCTTTCGTGTGTTTTTGTTCCTGTCCACATTTCCTACAGTCGTAGTCCCTCCTGTCTTTCTCCCGTCTGCTCTCCATATACACCTCACATCTTTCGAAGGACTAGAGCAGTGGCGAGAACACCAGCCAAGAAAACTCCCACCGTCTGCCATGTAGGAGTGCCAAAGTAGGAACCAATACCATCCTGAAAAAAGAAAAAAATATTAACAACCATGAATATTAACAAATGTCTCATGAGGAATCAAGAGCAATAGATCAAATACCAATCCATGATGTGTTGGAGCTGCTTACCCAGCCACCTTGCTCCCTGATCCAGTTGATCACATTTTCACGGAGGTAATCCATGGTCCAGCAGATGATGGTTTTAATGATATCTGGAACTTGGTTCACAACAGCCTGACACAGGTGTGAAGGGAAAGGGCTTTGTTATTCAATCATGTTTTCATAAAACAGATGTGTCTCAATTTATTTTGTTTTCATAAATAAAGTGAGACACAACTCAGCTACTGCACTTACTTTCATGACAAGTCGACAGGCAAAGTAGAAGAGTGCGACCACCCTGCCCCAGTTGAATTTTCCATCCGAAAAGATCTCGATGGCAACTTTCAGAAATATTTCTTTAGTGGGACTGAGTGCGGAGTTGTTTATCATACTAGAAAAAAGACAACATTAATCCATTAGGACAGGTTAATTATGCAGTTGTAAATGGTAAAACATTGCAATTCATAATATGTTGTTCCTGAACAGATGCACAGACAGGGAGCCTACTTGTTGAGCTCTACATTTCCGTCTAGCTCGTCTCCGATCTGCTGCAGACACTGGGCGAGCTTCTTGTGGTTGGGGTCACACAGCTCTCCTCCACCCAGCTGTGCCCTGGTCACTGAAGTATTGCCGTCTCGCTGCCTCTGAACCCGCTTGAAGATGAAACTAGATAAGGGGAAGACAGATATATGTATGATTTGACTATTTGCTCTGGTTAGTAAATAGAAGGTAGGATGTGCAGGATACACTTACTCCTTGAGCAAAACAGTTCCCACTTCCAGCAACTGATCTTTGGCAATTCCTGGGAAAAGGAAAGGTCAATGTTAAGTCATACAACCACAGTTATATGACTGCATACTAAAAAGCAATAGAGAGAAATTAATTTATAGTTATAGTATAAACCTGTTGAGATGTGTCATCGCAACAGTGGGCGCAAACTCCAACAGTGATATGGAACACAACAGTTACAAAAAAAAAAAACCAACAGGAAATCAAATTAAGGAGAGAAAGAACAAAAGTTACAACTTTAGCCTTGACATAATCAAAAGAGGAAAAAGGATAAATCACTAACTAAATACAGAATAAAGGAAATACAAGAAATCATGGAACAGTAACGTTTTGAAACATTTTAAATAAGCTAAATGATATATGGGTATTTAAAGCTTGAAACGTGGAAACTTTTTTTAACCAACTTCCTTAGATACAAAGGGGACAATACAGAGTCTGATCAGAGCTTCTTAGAGACTTATTTGATGTTTAAGGAACAAACGTCTTGACAATGAGGGAACTTATTGTTAATGCATTTGAAAACAGTAGTTTTGAAGGCGTTCTGATAAACAATGTCAGTTATGGGAAAAGTCTCTTTCTAACATCATACGTCAAACTGGAGCGATACAAAAACATCCAACACCAAATGTTACTTTCTTGCAAGACATGATCATTGTGGGAAATTAGAGAACAACTGCATGTTAATGATCCGTGTGGTTTGTGAGTTCACTTAGTGATCAGCCAAGTAACAAAAATAATTATAAATATAAAAAAACCTTGGTATTTTTGTTCACCATTTAACAGTGCATTCATATATAGCGCTACTTTGTGTTTGTATGCAAGATAACTGTATGTAAACATGCGCAGCACATACCCACAGTGCTGCTTCTTGGCTAAATGAATTAGCTTCAGTTAATTTGCCGAAGTTAGACTGAACCGTGGCCATGATGTTCGCGATGTGCCGAGCCCGAGACATTTCCTGAGTAGACGAGAAGCCTGTTGATGTCTGTGTTTCACTTTCCTTCAAACATATCTGCTAACTCACTGCTGTGGCTAATCAAGCTAACGCGGCGTTGTCGTGTTAGCTAACATCGAGCGAACCTGAGTTCAGCTGATGTTGGCGCTAGCATGCAAACAAGCTACAAACGCAGAACACGAGTTACTCGATCGGCCGCCACATTGTCTCCGTGCAGCGAACTACCGGCGACGCTGTCACAGTCACTTTAATGTCAAAACGGTGTCGATGTTAGCTCGTACCTGGATCGTCTCCTCCTGGATGAGATGCCATCTTGTCGTCTGTTTAGATCTGAGATCGCAGCTCGCCCCTCTACTTCCGTGCAGTCACGTGACAGCGTTTTATTTTGTTTGCGAGAGCCGCAGGTGAAGATCTACAAGTCTTCACCGAGGCTGATGGGACTGTCGTGTTGTCCGCAGCGCTGCATCCACAACAAGGGCGGGGAAGTTCCCTGTCGCCGGTGTTTTGTAGATCTGCTCAGTGTAGTCGAGGGAGTTCGGAGACTTACAAATAAAAGACAAATAATTTAAAATACATTTTTTATCTAATTTAAATCTGACGTGGACCAGTTAAATAAGTTTGTGGAACAATTTTTAGAAATTTCTGGATCATTTTTATATCCTCGTCGTTTGACGTCACTTCCCGTGCCTCGTGGTCTTCCGCCCGTCGCGCGCATGCAAAGGCCTCTTTACAACTCGGCAGGCAAAGATGGCGGATGCACAAGTAGGTCCGGGAAAACGGCGTGTTGGCTTTCAAACGAAACAAACACGTTTTAATCATGTTAAAACTCCGGTTATATTAACTATGTGTATTTAAGGGGTCCTTATACACAACCCTCTGTAATTTGTAACCACACTTAAGCTTCAATAACCGATATTTGTTGTTCCCGAGCTGCATACCCGCGTGTACCGTTGAGCTAGCTTGGGGTGTTAGCTGTGTTAGCCTAGCCCGCTCCTGTTAACCCTTCCAGTTGACTCCAGCTTTGTGTATTTTATACTGTTGGTAGCAACGACTACAGCTTTATTGTTAACGTGTCGTTTACCTGACGATGTGTCAAATCGGCAGATTTAATCCTTCGTAGGAGGAAGTGAGTTTTTAATTAGTTAGCGAGCCAGGGCGATGGTTTGTGAAACGAGCCGCTCAGTGCATAAGGAGCTGGGGAATACGAGTTGAGGTGTCCTTGGTGTTTCTGGATCTGACTAATCTTGATTTTTGTTTCTCCACAGACCGAGAGGGCTTATCAGAAGCAGCCCACCATCTTCCAGAACAAGAAGCGGGTTCTGGTCGCAGATGGTGGCAAGGAGGCCAAGGAGAAGCTCCCTCGCTACCACAAGAGCGTCGGACTGGGCTTCAAAACCCCAAGAGAGGTACCGCATCGTTGTCCAGAAACTTCCTCATAGCATTAAACTGCAGTTAAGTTGTTTAATGTTTGCTGCAAGTGATGTTTTCTCACGATGGTCTTCCAAGCCCTTTGGGTGCTGACGACATCGCCTTTTGGCTAAACTGATGCACTTAGTTAAGACTTTATTTTTTATTTCTTTAAATATTCCGAGTCAGAATTCTAATACTATCTTTGCTTTTGCTTTCTTTAGGCTATTGATGGCACTTACATTGACAAGAAATGCCCCTTCACTGGAAATGTCTCCATCCGTGGTCGTATCCTCTCTGGTCAGTTTAATACTTAATCACAATATTCAACACTGGCATGTTGGTCCTGGCTTGGGTTGCTGAACTAGTGTCACTGAGTCCATGCATTTGCTGGGATGAAAACACAAAAGTGGAAATTGTGATTTTTGATCAGTGAAGCAATCCAAGCCAGAACCAGCTGGCTAACATAATATAAACTGTAAATTAAAGGTATTTGTATATCACTGTCCTACAAATGATGTTTTCTCACGATGGTCTTCCAAGCCCTCTGGGTTGTGACGATATCGCCTAATGGCAACACTGATGTCTAGTGACAGTATATTGACGCGAAAGATTCAGTGTGTAAGATTTAAGTGAACGGGATCTATTGGCAGAAATTTAATATAAAATAAACCATAAAGTGATGTTTTCACTAGTGTGTCATCTAAATTGTACAAATTGTTTTTTTCCTTAACTCTAGAATGGGCCATTTTATATTTAAATATTATATAATTACATCAGGAGTAGGTCTTCCCTACGGAGGCCGCTATGTTTTTTTTACAGAAGCCCAGACTGGACAAACTAAACACCTTTTGAGTTTTATGACAACCTACCACAGCTTCTTAATGTTTGGAAGGGTGAGGTGAGGGGTTTTCAGCTGCAACATGCAACTTCACCACTAGATGTCAGTAAATATTACACACTGAACCTTTAAGAATAGAGGAATGAGTTGTTTCTCACATCCTACTTCTGTTTGACCTATGTTTTGAGGGCAGCTATTAAACACAACTCTAATGCCTCTTTTTAAAGGTGTGGTGACCAAAATGAAGATGCAGAGGACCATCGTTATCAGACGAGACTACCTGCATTACATCCGCAAGTACAACCGATTTGAGAAGAGGCACAAGAACCTCTCTGTCCATCTGTCACCTTGCTTCAGGTACGGCACCTCTCACATGTGATTAATTTACAGATCAGTTATGGAAAGCTCTGTGAAATGGTATAGTAATGATTTCCTGCAGCCACATTTTTATCTGACTTAATTTGGTAAAAACTTTATCCAAAGGTGTAAAATTTACTAACTTCTTGAAGAGCTGTATATATTTTTCCTGCAGCTCTCAAAAGTAAATATCACTGTAGTCAGTTCGTTCAATGATAAAATTTTGCTGCAAATGATGTTTTCTCACGATGGTCTTCTAAGCTCACGCTCTGATGATACTTGCCTTTGGCAAACACTGATGCAGCTCAGCTAAATCTTATTCTGCTCGACTCTGGACAGATAAACCTCAACTGCCTGTTAATGTCTGGATTGTGTTTCGTTTCTGCAGAGACGTTACAGTCGGAGACATCGTCACCGTCGGAGAGTGCCGACCACTCAGCAAGACCGTGAGATTCAACGTCCTCAAAGTGACCAAGGCTGCTGGAGCCAAGAAGCAGTTCCAGAAGTTTTAGGCGTGACTATGAACAGGAAAGCTGCTGTTGGCTAACTTGTCTCATTGTCAAATAAAGAACCTTGTTTAAATGGCCTGTCATTACTGTTTATTTGTTTTTTTAAATGTTCAACTAAATAATATATTTACATACTCTGACCTCCTGTTTTCTTATTCAGTGTTTGGCTGGTGCTTAAGAAACATGTGATGTTACAATGTAGACTTCCAGTTCATGTGTAGTAAGAATTATAAAGGGCCTCATCAATTTAATCCTTGACGATAAAGGAGCCTCTAAAATCTGCTTAGTTTGCAGTGAATGAAAACTTCTATTGTAGGGGGCACTTGTGGGATTTTATTTGAAATTCTGTTGCTTGAATTTAGTACTACAGGGTGAGTGAACTTGCATGCGTTCTTAAAGTAGAAATGTTTAGTTTTTATATACTCATCAATTCACAGAAGAAACTTATCTGTCGATGGCTAAACAATATCCAAGAACAGCAGTGGATGTTTTAATTGTTTCTAAAAACAGTTATTTGTGTATACTCAATGAACAGAGCCTGGTGATATTTACCACTGAGTGAAAATGAGCCTTTTTCACCCTGATAAATATATTGCATAATGTTTACATAGTGAAGAAAAACAGACTATGCGTCTGTTCAATTTTCAGATAGTTACAAATAAACAGCTTCTTCACATTACATTTCATTTAGCTGATGCTTTTCTCCAAAGCGACTTACAATAAGTGCATTCAACCATGAGGGTACAATCCCAGAACAAGAATCAAGGGCCAAACTACATATATCTATCCCAGTGTAATAAGGTTTTGCCAAATTGGGTACAAATCAGATAAACAGAAAATATATTTGCTATGATGAAAGTAAAAACAGAAAAACTAGAGGAAGTACCTGGTTGAAAATATGTGCAATTCACAAGTCATTAAAAACTGCTCATTCACTTGAGTGTGATAAACATTTGACATTTTAAAAAGAATATATATAGAAATACAGAGGTGGAGTGTGGGAGTATAATGGAGGAACCAGGTGCACATACATGAGACACTGACAGAGTATTTGATTTCCTCTATAGGACATACATTGTATTTAGATATATATTAGATAGCGTGCACCAATGTCAGAGTTCACTGTTTAAGTTTGAAATTCAATTTGTCAAAGTGTGTACTGGTAAACCTTGATATTTAATTAAGATTTTAAAAAGGAATCAACATTTTTGCACAGTGCAGCGCCTCCTAATGGTTCATACGTTTTTAACATGTTATTGACCAATGTGGCCAGCAGAGGGCAACAGATAACTATTTTATATTGCTATACAACCCAACAGATCATTGTTGAATTCGTAGAGGAGCCACTTTGTTCATTTTCAGTTTTTGTAGTATAATAGTATAGAAACTATTTAACCAAAATCTGAAAATTACACGATTTCACAAAAATAATTAAGCTTCTAATGAACTTACTAATTCAAGTTTTGATTCAGAGTTGATCAGAAAATTTAGCCAAATGATTGAATGTGAGATGAATTGAATTCCAGCATGAGTGAAATAAAGATACACAAGCAGGCTTTTGGCTAATCCATGATGTGTGTGCACCCCCTGGATGTAACGGTATTATCTGCAGTTATATATATATATATATATATATATATATATACTGTTGACCCTCAAAGGATTTGCATTATCCAAAGGCAATGGACGAATCATCTTCATTTTGAACGTCCTCATTTTTGACTGAAGTCTCTTAAACGACCTACATCACAGTTTGTGTCTTGTGGGGAAGAATAATTATCACAGCAACACGGTGCTATACGTTTGTGGGTTGTTTATTTTCAAATGTCCCCTTTTTATTATTCCACATTGTGTTTAAGTTGACCAGTCGCAGTTATCTGAAGGCCTCAGCATCCCTGGATGACGCTTTACTATGACCTCCTTCCTTTGTACAGATGATGCTCGACAGGGTCTGAGATCCAGATAAACACTTGTTAACTAAACAAGACACAGATCTCAGTGTATTCATGGCCCGTCTGCATCAGCCCATCAGTCATTTGCATGTGTCCTTGTTTGTGCTTGAGAACGTGACCGATTTTCTGTACGGGAATCAGTGAGCACCCCCCCCCCCTCCCCTCCCCCCCCTCCTCCACCCTGCACTCATCCCTTCTGTCTGCTTTGTGCCACAGCAGAAGCATCGGTATTAACATAATGATGCCGTACATGTGTCTTTCCCAATGCTGCAGTGAATGTGGACCATATGGCGATGACGTAAACGAGGAGAAAGTGCCGAATGTGAGCTGAGCCGTGTGAGCGGTCTCATGATTAGCAGAGAAAGCAGTCATCAATCCGAGGGTTTGCTTTGGCGAAAACAAACATTTCCCTCAATGACTGTTATCACTTTTGTTTTTCCTTGTGCTGACAAAAGTCCCAGCTACAATATTTACCTAAACAGCAACATCTCAGCTCCAAACCACAAATTGTCCTCCCTTGTGCTTGGGGGTTTTCCCAGCTCCTCTTCTCCACAGGCACAGACACTCCAGGAGGGTGGGAGGGCCCCGGGACGTTCTCTGAATAACAAGGCCCTCTCATGAGCAGACACCCCAGGGAGCACGAGGGCCCAGCAGGCCGACGAGTCCACATGAGTACGTACATGCACCCACAGAGTGTTTGTCTGGGGGCAGAGGTCTGATCCCTGAAAGAGCCCGAGCGAGCATAATAAACCCGAGCTGACAATGTTAAACTGTGATGGATATCTGTGATGTCACAGACGACTGCTAAAGCTGAGCTGTGTGTGTTTTTAAATGTCCATTAGTCAGAAACTCAAGATCACAAAGATACAAATTCAACATGGGACAGAGGCTTATAGTCAGAAAGAAGCAATAAAAGAAATGTTGGACTTTTGTGATACAGTGGTCTTGTTATCCACCTTCTTTCATAAATCACTATATTTTTTCGTCGTTCCATTTTTTTCCCTTTGGACTTTCCAGTGTTTCGGACTCCTGCAAAACAAGTCACCTATCTGAAAAGACTCTTGGTTCAAGTACATATTACATATGTTACATGATAATTACATATATTTGAAAACTACGGGGGCGCTGTAAATCACAACAGCAAAACACAAATTGCATTGGTCCGATCAGCAACAAGCCTCGTCGATAGCAGGCCCCTAATTTTTCCATGAGAAGTTAATACCGCTGTGTTTTCCTTATTTGTTGGTGAGCTTTTTTAATTTGCTGTTGTGTTTAATACGATTTTCTTCAATGTGTTTTGGACTTCAGAGCCACCGGATACAGCACAGGATGGTGTAACAGATGTCTTGTATTTTCCCCCACATTTTTCGTTGAATCCGAAAACAAATAAATGAACGTGAAAGCGTTTCAAAACAGTACGTTTCCCCTCCTCACATATTGAGAGACTGATGCATGTGATGGTCCAGCTGGTGATGTGATTGCCAGTGATGGAGAATCCAGTGAACTTGTCAGATTGAGATTTAGTGCCACAGCCGTCAGAGGCTGGTGACCCAGGGTCAGAGCAGATAACCCTCTGTGTGTCCACCGGAGCAAATGTATTCCACAAAGAAATCAACCAACCGTTTTATATGTATAGCCCATATTCATAATCCCAATTTGCCTCATAGGGCTTAACAAGGTGCAACTTCCTCCAAAAAGAATGAATCCAGAGGCAGGCACCATTTTTTTGCAAGCAGAAGTTTTCATCCTTACATGTTTTTCTGTTCGACAACAGTCGTTAAACACTGACATGATTGATCTACAGCGAGGCAGCAGACGCACACACACGCACACACATACACGCACACACTCTTTTGAACTGCCTCACTTCACATTCCCCCGGTTTGCCAACATGTTTACCCAGTGTCATGGAGCGCACTGGCAGTCGTGCTTACTTGTGTATCTAATGGCAGGGATGTTAGCTCAGGGGGTCGGCCCAATGAGGGTAATGGCCACTATGAAAACAGAGGCCTTCTGGTGGCCCGGCAGGAGGTTTGGGCAGGGGGACGGGGGACGGGAGGGGGGGGGGGGGTCCTCTCTTGTTCAGGGTCTGTTTGGAGGTTGTCAACAGCACCCGGACTATTTTGCAGCAGGAACAGCAGCAGTGGCTCAGACCTGATGGACAGAACAGATGGAGAGCATTTTATGTGATGGAGTCTGGGCTGTAACAGATAAAGACCCTCATCCCTTCCTCCTCTGCTCTGTTCTGTCAACGGGCAGAACAGCAGGCCTCACGTCAGACTGAGCTTGACACAGAACTGGGCTTTGTATTCATCTGCTTTAAAATTCTACGTTACTTTCTCTTTGTGTGAGTTTCTGAAATTAAGTGAGCACATTCAAATAATTGCCTGAAAGTGGTGAAATGATACTTTTATCATTTTGATCATTCATACTTTTATGTTATTTGCTTTGTTTTTTTAACACAGAAAATCAAATTAAATTTAATCTAATGCAATTATTATTGTTATTTAAATGTCACTTGAATGTTACACACCTTAAATCTTGAAATTATGCTGTTGATTAAATATAATATTAATAATCAGAATAAGGGCTTCAAAAAGGTAAATGTAATAGAGCAAAACATTTTGTAATCTAACACTAAATGGAATTACTCAAGTACAGGTACCTCAAATTGTATTTTAATGTGCTCATACTGTTACTTATGTATTTAATACACAACTCATCCTTTATAATGGAAAATTGGATATGGTAGCTCTTAATAAATGCATATCATTACAAATCCTAACCCAAAATAAGCGGCTTTATAGAGCTGCTGGTTCAGTAGAATTCTATGTGTAATTCATTAAATGTCGAAAGTGTTAGACAAAGATAAACTATGACTGTGGAACCAATAAATGTGATTCTATTGCTGTTTTGGAGTAAAGTTATTGTATTCCTTCACATTCTTGTTGCTGGAGTATATAAACCCATCAGTGTCCAGCCGCTCACCACTGGGGTGCCCAGAGCATGGTGGGCTTTGCAGAGGGTCAGCCCGGGGTCACCCTCCACATCTGGATACATCATCAGCCTCTCCAGATCTGCACAGAGACGCCAGTGTTCTGATACCAAACACACATCTTGTGTCTGACAACATCTTGTTGATAAAAATATGCATCGTATTCAGCAATAAAAATGGCGCTTGGGCCACAAACTGCATTTTGCCGTCTAAAACCTGTGCTGGGATGGTGTTTACTGGGGTTTTCTGTCAGTGAAAGTAGGTATGTTGGATAATGAGCATGTCGAGATCTATTACCTTCAGGTTAGAGGTTCCGGTCACGGTCATCAGTGTCTGATATCTCCTACAGCACCCTGAGCTTCTTAACTGATTTGAAGTGATCTAACAGATGTGGCTGGCTTCACTTCTTCTATCTCATCGAGACGTCTGAGTCGTGTCTCTGAAAAATGCGTCCGCCTTCGCTTTATGTAAACACTGCTCATTTACGCTGCTGCTTGTTATTCACATGTGAGCGAAAATGATCTGATGTGTAAGGTTTCAGTCGTGCTGGTGGACTCCCGCGGAGCTCCATCGGGATCAAATACATAACCTTGATTGATCATCGCTCACCTGGCCCCTGTCTGGTAATTTAAGAGCCATGCAACCGCATCCGAGATTTGCTCGACAGCTCCTAATTCAATATGCTCATGTTCGGCCCACGTCCGTGCCCTGTGTTTCAAGGCAGACTGCGTGTCTGGCATGTGTGAGTGCGGCAGGCATCTCCGATTTTACAGCAAGTCGTCAGATCAAAGTGAGGGCTGGTGCCGGCAGGTCACGGGACAGGGTGTTGCGTGCAGAAACGCTCTCGGGTCATGTGTGAACCATCCAGCACGGCTGTCATCGGAGGATCCCCGGGGTGTGCTCTCGCTGAGTGATGGCCTCACACTGGAGCCCCGAAACCTGCAGGCCAGAGAGGATCTGGACTGCATATCTAACAAGTACTACTACCGCTGCTTCGTGTTTGATGCCAGGTGTCCAGGGTCTGCAGATGGAATACATATATATGCACAATTTACAACGCATGCCAGTTTTTGGCTAATGAAGGAAAAACGACAGAGAATTACTCCTCAAATACCGGAAGTTTCTGTTCTTTGTTTGCAGCAGTTTCTTGCATTCTTCCAGCTCATGTTTGAGGTTGTAACAAAAGAACTGTAAAGTGTAACACTTCTCCCTATAAAAAAGGTAACAGGAGAAACTCAAAGCAACGCCCCACAGCAACAGTTTGTGCAGCCACAGAGTGCTTCCCCTGCAGCAGGGAGGAATTCACCCTGGCAGATGGCGGGGCCGAGGCCCCTGAGGCCCCAGGCAATGCTACACCCTGGGACCCGGATATCTAATCGCGCCCTGTTGAGCCTCTCACCTGCTGCTCCGACGCTCACAATGTTATCTCATCTCTCTGACCTATTGTGGCTCCCATCGGTGATAATGGCAGTGGAGAGACCCAGGCAGCGCCGGAGCAGAGGCTCGTCCTCCCTGGAGAGACACGGGATCATGGGAAACCTCAGAGTAATCGATCTCCCCATCTTGCCTCCCCTGGCGGATCTGGTTTCGTATCGAGACCTGTGGACAGCTACTGCGTTGTCTACGGCACAGATTTCTTCGTGGTATTTTTATTTTTTATTATAAATGAGATCTGGTTGATCACTATTTGCCCTTTGTACTTTTGTGTATTAGATTCTTTACTTGAGAAGGAACGTTTTTCTTAATCACCAGGAAAAGCTGTGTAGCATTAAATCCGGCTCAAATGTCTACTATAAACAATGGCATTTAATTTGTTTATTCATGTTCTCCTGTCTCGCCATTCCGCATCACAATGGGAGAACATTTCCCCTCTTACACTGCGAGTTCATAAACGGCCAGACCACAAATTTACGGCCTTCGGTTAACCACAGTTGGTTGCATTTTGAAATCTTTGAGTCTCGCAATGCACTTAACCAAACCACAGTGTTGTGGAGAATCTTGTTGTTGTTGTCGTTGCTGCCTTTATTCCCGCTCTCCGCCGTTTAAATTCTCGCTGAGAAATCACCACGCAGCTCCGGCCTGACCTCGGTTCCCGACATCTCAGTCAGATACGGTCACAGTGGCCCAGTTCTCACTGAGCTTTGCTGGATCATTAGTTAGACTCTCATTGCTTTATTTTGCCTCTTGAGCATAAAGCAGCATCACACACTGGATGAGAAAGTGTCTGAAAAACCTGTTGTTTCAGAAATATAAATATATATATATATATTTATATATACACTTCATGTCAACAGGAGTTCCAGTCTTTATGCAACTCAGCGGAACTTTGTATGGAGCTCAAACAGTGTTGCTGTGCTAGTGAGTTTTGGATGTGTTTAAGGTAATAAAGGAACATGCGACAATGTGGCTCGTTAATTTATACATTTTCTAATTATATTCTTTGGACACTCACTTGTAAGTATACATTTTGGATGCCTAATAGCTCACCTGGTTCAGTGGGCGTGTACAGAGTGCTGAGTGCGACGGGTTTGGTTCTGTCCCTTTGCCCCATGCTCATCGTTACCTTCACCAAGGAGGTTATGTTTTCACCCCTGTCCATTTGTTTGTGTTATGGAAAACCTGCTGGACAGATTACAAAAAAAGTATTGCAAGATTGAGCATGGAACTTGGGACTGATATTTATGAGTGTGAGGAAATTGGGGAAGATCCAACTGAAAATCCAGATAATTTGATAAAGGACTGTTGGGGCCCTTCCAGAGGTATGTGCTCCACTGAGTGCCATTGTAGTTGGTGGTGGTCTTTTCATGGGATTTATTTTACATTTGGAAATGAAAAGAATTATATCATTAGACCTGTTGTTAGTTAGAAAGATTAGATGTTGCACTTCCACAAAGTTGGGGAACTCATAAGAAAGAGAAACGGCTCCAAAGACAGTGGACC
This sequence comes from Hippoglossus hippoglossus, assembly GCF_009819705.1. Classification (NCBI taxonomy): domain Eukaryota; kingdom Metazoa; phylum Chordata; class Actinopteri; order Pleuronectiformes; family Pleuronectidae; genus Hippoglossus; species Hippoglossus hippoglossus. The sequence goes on along the minus strand of NC_047158.1, from coordinate 7,830,824 downwards.
CTAAATTTGCAATAACAGCTCAGTGACTTTAATTATTAAGAAGATGATGGTCTAAGAACAATCGTCAACTCTGTTAGTTGCACTTATACATCCCACTTACATGTAGCACTTTGTAGTTTGACTTGTTGAAGCTAATGCACGTGATTCTTGCTGCCCTGGGTTTGTACCCTCATGGTTGAATGCACTTGGATAAAAGCCTCAGCTGAATGATATGTAATGTAATGTAATGTAATGTAATGTAATGTAATTATCCTCCTATGCGACTAAAATAATCACATCTTTAAAACCCCACGACTAAAGTTTGTGAGTCTGAGGTCCACGCTGAGATTTTGTCAAACTTTGTAAACAGTTTTTCAGTGCAACAGAAGATATGAAACATATTTTAACAAGATGAAAAGAGGTTTTTCATGAACACACAACTGAACTTGTGTACAAAGTTGTGGTTGTTGCTAGCGAAATGTTTTCCAGGGTTTGTTAAATTTAAGGTTAGAATGTGATAGTACATGTTGAAATTGAAATGAGTGGAAAAATATGATACGGTTATGAATGTCACACGTAGCTTTACACTCCTGACAGTCTAGTGTAATGATCCTGCATTTCAACTGCTGCTGTGGTTGTACGGTGAAACCATAAAGGGAAGGAAGTGAGGGGGGTTTCACAATGATGTTTCTCATCACCAGTTTCTATACGAACAGGAATAAAAAGTATCTTCTTTCCTCAGAAAGCTGCGGCTGAGGATAGAACAAAAGAGATCAAATGGAGAGAGCACACCCAATTACTGTGTGAGCCACTCAAACTGTGTCACCTTTGTTGTGGCACGATCAATATGTAACCAAGAGACAGGCAGAGTTCTTTAGGTCTCAGACAATGCAGAGAGGAGCCAAGAGAGAAGTGTGTGTGTTTTCACATGAGGTCTCCTATAGATCTGGTGTCATTAAAGGTCATGTCACAGTCATGTTTTCCACTTCAGGCAGCTTTAAGGAGGATATGAGCCCTGGTGAAGTGAAACCCCCTTAAATCCAACATGGCTTAACAACATGGAAAACTTTCGGTTTCAATGTATGAAACTGGAGGATATTTTGTGACTTTCTATTCTGGCAGAGCAACACATCTACGTTATATGTAATGTTAAAGTATAATTCCGATAATAATCACAGGATTGTGAAGATTTTACAGTTTGGACGAGGCTCAAATGTTGGATTGATCGAATTAAGAAAAGAGTCTTAATGTCAAGTGACTCCTGCAACTTTTTTCATTAAAGCAAAAAGGGAAACTGACATTTAAACTACTTTCAGACATGAACTGAGCTCTCTCCTGAGAGAGAGGAAATGTCAAAGTTAGTTCCTCCTGACACTTTCGGCAGCAGCCTCCCTGAAAAATGTCTGATTGAGTTCATGTGAGAATACGGCAGGAAAATGTCTGAAAAATTCAAAGCGAGTGATTGGGCGTGTTGAGGACTTTTCAAACACACGATGGAAAACAATACTGAGAAGAAAAACTAAAATAATACAAATATCCTGGGATAAAAAAGAGGAGCCATACATGTAGGAGACGTCGACAAAGATGTAAAATTGGAAAGACAATGAGATTTGAGTGGTATTGGGAATGAAGGCACACGCCGGTGTCGATGTGCTGGACACAAATATAACCCTAACCCCCCATATTCTAAACGGGCTCCACCCCTGGAATGTTTCAGACATTTTTCTGTTGTTGTGAATTCATCTGACCTGAACAATCTCCTGCTGCGTTCTGTAGCCTATGTGCAATTTATATAAAAGTATACATTTTCCAGACATTTTCCAGAGTTCATGTCTGAAGTCAGAGTCTGACAGACATCATACAAAGCTGGATTTTAGGCTTTGTCACAGTCTCAATGGAAGTGAGATCATATTTCAGTTCACTAATCTGTAGATAACATTGACTTTTCTGTATCGAAGCGTTATCCAGTTCACATAAGGTGACTTGAAGATCCAATCGGTCAATGGTGTCTTTGTGTGGAAAATGATAAATAAAGTTTCTATTCAAAAACACGCAGAGATCATCACCTCTCTGTCCTCGGTGGAATTTATGGCCCCGGTGGACAAGACTTTTTCTGCAGGCAAAACAAACTGTGGAGTGAGACGCCCTCCCTGAGAAACAGAGCAGGGGTTGACTGCAGCAGAAAGTTAAAACGATAACCCTGTGCCATTGTGTGCCTGCTGCCGGAGCATCTTCTGTTGCACTGCGGTGTGTAAAACACGACGGCGATAACAGCCAATCCCAAGCATCCCCCCCCAAAGAAAAAACAAATCCGACATTTGTCTTCCACTAATACAAACACAGAATCTTTCTTATCTTAAGATAGATTGCATCTGTCAGACCACCACAATTCAAAGAGAGGAAACTCTTTGTAATGTTAGGCCTCTCGGGACAAAATGGCATTTTGCAACGTATATGAAAACATACTTTGGTAGAGTAGAAAGCCGACTAATGGGTGTGTTTACAGGGGAAAGTCAATTTGCTGATTTTAACATCTGAGAGGAAAATGTGTACTAAACTGATGATTAATCTCCCGGTGCGACATACAGTTATTTTCTCCTTTTTATCTGCCATACACAAAGCAGGGATTGACCAAGTTTATTGTCTCTCAACAAAAAGAAAACACTGAATTTGGGGGGGGGGTGGGGGGGGGTTGATGACGCTTCTGACATGCGACAGATGCGAAAAAACGCGACAGACGCGAAAATAAGAAAAAGAAAATATATCTCCTGGTGAAAAAGTGGTGTCACACATATAGAAGACACTTACGAAGATGTCTAGGGAGTTTTTGGCAATCAGAGCTGACACCGGTGTCTGTGTGTTTACAAAAAATCATGTGATATCTGCGTCACCTTCTGTCTCAGGCAAACCTCCCGCTGTGTTGTGCATGTGTGAAAGGCAAACTATGGGTAATCTCTTGCCAATTCTCCAGATTGTACCCACAGGTCATGTCTGAAAAAGGCTTATGTTGGTTGACACAGCTCACAGAGCTCAAAATCTATACAAAAGGAGGATGTTATAAGTTCTTCCTACTGACAGTAAGCCTGCTGAGAGACAAACAAATGGAAATGAAACCAATAGAACAGCCCTCAGTAGAGTTTATACCTCCACCAAGGCCCCAACAGTCATCTTACCTTCTATCAAACTTCACCAATATGTACAAACTCATAGATACAAGTTCCCTAGATAGGCCTGATCTTTTTCATTAAGATCCATGAATTATTTACTCCCCGGGGGATTGATTAAAATGTGAAAAAAATGCCCTTTCTTGCTTATTAAAGAAAGTGAATAAAATAAATCCTGGATTCGCCTCTTTGTCCAGATAAATATAATTGTGGATTCTTTCTAGTCCCATGCACCATTCCTTCCCCCAAGTTTTGTTAAAATATGTCAAGAAGGTTTTGTGTAATCCTGCTGACAAACCAATCAACAAACCAACCAACCAACAAACATACAAATGTACAGGGGTGAAAACATAACCTCCTCGATAGAGATAAAAAACCAAACAATACTCCTTTACCTTCCTGAGCCTCCATCTGACAAAAGTGACTCAAATGCACGACTCACAGACACCAAACAAAGTTCCAACAGTTCACCTTCATTAAAAGGTTGTGGAGTTGAGAGCAGGTAATGACTGAGAGGCAACAAGCAGGTGGTGCTCAGGAAAGATGTAGGCAGGGACGCAAGTCAAAAAGAAGTCCAACAACACACAAACCAAAAGTGCGAAAAAACTGGACTGCTACCACTGGGATGACACAATAGACAATCTGTTGGACCAGTACATACCATCATAGGGAGCTAATGAGGGAATTGGGTACAGCATGGGGGAGTCAGGAGACTAGAAAGGCGGGAAGGGACTGTTGTCGAGCAGGTGGTCGTAACAGGGTCTGAAACGAATAAACGACAAACTGAATGAACTGTGACAAAAACTGGTTCAAGCTGTTCTGCGCTCTCTCTCTAATCCTGAATAGCATGCAGTCTGTATGCTAATGTTTTAGCATACACACTGGATATTCAGTGACAGTCCCGTTGTTGCATAAGCTGACCAACATGTCCAGACTCAGAGAATCACTGCAGCAATGACAACAAATGACATCAACCGGTATAGTGACGGTGCTGAAGTAACAGAGGAGGATTAGACTCCGTCAAACCTCTCTTAGCGGTTCATCCAAGAGCAACATCCTGCGCTCCATCAGCAACAACAGCATCGATTTGTTTGCTTTTCACTTATCATGTGGAAAAACGTGACTCATTTAATGACACGGACAGAAAAAAAAAGAAAAAAGAAAAATCAAAGCTGCTATGCATCCTCACGAAGTGGCCCCAACATAAACAGTGATCTGTTGAGCAGCAGAGTAAACTTCCTCTGCTTGCACTGGTGCACACACTTCCTGAGGGGATTGAGCGATGCATCAGTCTCAACCCCCGTTCTCCACAAAAGGCTGGAAGTGTTTCACCCGGCGGGCAAACGGTTCAACCGAGCAAATTCAAGCCACATGCTGATGGCGCTTGTCTCCCGGTTCTCATGATGCTGTAGGTGAAGGCATGTTTTTATGTTGCAAGGTTCCTGAAAGTGTGTTCAGAATTTCCAGCTTCATTCTTTGAATAATAAAATGATTGTGTTCCCGACAGGACAGTGCCGGTTTGTCAGTTGGTCAGTCCACCACTGTGGTCCACTCAACAACTACCAGATGGACCGCCATGAAATTTGAGGCAGATATTCAAGATCCAGAGGATTAATAATGTCTTTGTTGATGCTCTGACTTTTCCTCTAGAACGACCAACAGGTCAATATCTTTTCTTACTCAGTGAAATACCTCAACATTTATTTGAAGGATTAGTGCAAAACGTTGGTTAAATACTCTTAGTTCACAGATGAGGTATCCTGGTTACAACGTCTGCGAATCCCTGAACCTCTGCTGCACGTATGCTAATTAACAAATGTTAGCATGCTATACACTAAACTAAGATTGTTAGGATGGTTACATTATTATCCATGCCGATGGAGGAGTGGGTGAAGTGTTTGAGTCCACGAGTTTCAGGGGTAAACAGCGTTGCAGTCAAATTCAAAACAGATAAAGTAAATGGCGACCACTCCTTCAAACGTAAAAAAACAACAGTTGCAGTTACTGAAGAAGTGGTCGCCATTTACTTGAATTGTATTGGATTTGGATGCAGCGCTGTTTACCCCTCCATCGGCATAGTGGTGAATAGATATAAGTGAATTTTTATTTTTGGGTGAACTACCCCTTTAATATGTTGCTGAACTGCACAGGGGTGCCATTGCAGTGATCTGCTTGTTCTGCATGGAGTAGAACTTGAGAAAAACTCAGGCACCAGCCACTCAAATCAAAGTTCAAACTAATATTTAAGCGAAACGCTAACCGATCAAATTAATGCGAATACAGGTCCTGTCAGACAACAAACATCAAAATATTGGTGAACCTTCATGTGTGGAGTTTATTACCTGCATACTTCACTTTAGTGTTTCATGGACAGCTAGATATGCAACACTAGCCCAAAGGTTGGCTATGTTGTTTTTTCCGAGCATTGGCTGTTGGTTGTTTTCGCCGGCACCAGTAACGACTAAATCAAGCTCTACAGCAACACATACATTTGAGTGCCCAGTCATTGTGAGCATGTTAACTCAACCCAAGTGCCAAAGTCGAATGGCAACACACTTATTCAAGCATCAGACTGTCTTGGGAAATTTTCGTTCTCAACCTGAAATTGAGCAAACAATAAAACATGGCTCACTTTCCCACAATGTCTCGTATTCGGATTATATTCCTCTCTTGTAGATCTCAGCATTAAGATGTTTTCTGAGAAACATGTCTGTTACTTTATTGTTGTGGAGAAAGTGGATTAACTGTTTCCCCTATAATTCAGTGTGTTCAACAGCTTACTTTTGATTTCCTGCTCCATGGCTGCAGATTAATATCTCCGGTGGCAACAGCCCAATTGCAACAAACCCCTGAGTATGAGTGTCCCTAACCTCAGCACCCTGAGAAACGCTATAGCCAGATCCGTAGCGCCGCATAATTGGAGGCAATTGGGGGAACAGCAGATACAGTGTGTGTGAGTTCTAGTGGCCTGGGGAGCGTCCCACCCAGGGAGACTGGAGAGGAAGCTGTGCAGATGGAGGTCAGAGTTGGGTGGCTCACATCCTACTCGGTATTTGTCCTGTTATTCCAATCTCCGCCAACACACAGAGAGGATCCTGATTAGGGCCAATGTTCAGGGAATCAGCGCGAAAAAGCACCATTTTGAAACCTCTGTTCCACAAGAGATTCTTACAGTAACACAATCCAATCATGAACATGAGAGCATGAATTGACGCTGAGTTAGCCGCAGGATTTTAAGAAGAGTTTTAAAATGCGGCCTTTGATGGGAACTTGCCATGAAATTCTTCTAAAAGGCTCAGAAAGCTTTAAAGTATTAGAACATTTTTTTGTTCTAAACTGTAATTTGACATCGACAAAGGATGCCAGATGCTACATTGCAGCTTGAATTGGCCAGTTTAATGTCCTCGAAGACTTTGAAGACCCTTCAACTGATGTTCATTATTCCCATATATACGATGTCCCTCTGCGATTTATTTGCAGGGCTTTTATTATGTTATTTCCAGACTGCTGCTGGATTTGGCTTGCAGAAGCTAAAGCTGGCTGATGTAATGTTTTTCATGGCCTGACCAGGGTAATACCATTCTCAGATGTTAAATATATCTGTGCAGATATCAAAATACACAGTCAAAGCCACAAGGATTTTTCCTGGAGATGTGACTATGTTCACGTCGAGGTCACGTTGAGCAGGTCAGGCAAACTTTGGCAACCAGCAGCGACGCAGCGTCGGCGATGACCTGGGAAATCAGGAGCTTTTCCGTCAATACTACAGAGACAAAGAGATGTCAGAGGACAATGACCCTTTCCTGCAAATCAGAGGCAGATCCTCGGAGAGGAAAGGACTACTCCCTCCACCTCTGCTCAGGCAGTGATGCGCTTTCCATGTTTGTGTTGGCCTGTGACAGCATGAAGGTACCTGTATCCTTTCTGGCAGAAGACAGGATGGAAAAGACAAACTGGAAAGCTACGTCAGTCAAGTTTGTTTTGAGTACATTTCCTTTTCATCGATGATGTTAAACTTGTTCAGGAATGGTGCTCAAGTGGAGCACTGTAATCATTCATTCTCAGATAAACTCTTCTACCTGTTTCCATGTCATCTACTTTACCTTTACATTTATCATTTACATTGCTGTAGTGACGGCAGTGTTGGTCTGACCCAGACCAAAATACCTCAACAGCTACTGAATGGATTGATATTACATTTTGTACAGACGTTCATGGTTCACTTCAGGAAGAATTGTACCAACTTCGGTGACTTGGTACCTGCAGAACTAATGGAATTTAGCCTCAGCCTTAAAATAAAGTTACTGTTGGGCTCTGTTTCGTGCCTTGTTGTGTTTTCTCTCTGCTCTCTCTCTGCACTCTCTCTCCGGTGTCCATTCAGGTACCACCCTCTTCCCTGCAGCTGCAGTGTGTGAGTGTGCAAGGCTGCTGGGCTCAATCACCAATCAAGGCCATGGTGGTTAAGAGGCCGAGAGAAGCAGACACTCGGCAATGTGTGTGTGTGTGTGTGCGTGCGTGCGTGCGTGCGTGCGTGCGTGTAGCGTGGGTAGCGTGTCCATTTCATTTGTTTTAAGTTGTGGTTTTGAGTTCGCTGCTGGTCAGTGTCACTTTTCCTTTTAGAAAGTTGTTTTCATTTCATTGTTAATGAATTACTGGTTTTGTTTATTCATCTGTTGCCCATGATTCTTTTTTTCCTGGGTGATTTATATTGTTACCGCCCTCATCCCCTGGACTTTAATCCAAAACAAAAGCATGGGGCCAACTTTGTCTGCCAGCAACAAAAACAACATATCTTACATCATATTACTCCATCAATCTTATTCATCACTCACACCACATGCATGTGATATATGCCATCTTATATAGTTCCAGATCATAAACAGGAGAAAACAATGTGTATACTATATGTCATAACATTAATAAAATCATATATATTGTCTGTAATAAATCTGATAAAAATAAGCTGATCTACAAAATTAAGTTTCACAAAAAGCCCATATTATACTAGAAAATGTTTGCATGTTATCATACCTGCAAAATCTCAGCATGATGATTATGACATTTTAATCTTACCTCTTCAAAGTCCAAACGTGTTAGTAACCTGTTCAGAACGTCTTTAATAGTGTCACACTCGGTTGTAAACCTTCGAAGTGTCAGAAATCAGACAAAAGAGATTTTGAATGAGAAGTTCAAACCCAGATAGTATTTCCATGGCACAAAAAGAACAAAAAGTTTTATACAAATTCATCCTGTATTCATGAAAACATGCTCGTGGCCTTTTGAATCCTTTGATGGATCGTCTACTCTGGTACGATGTGAAACTCTTTTTGTTCTGTTGAGCTGCTCCTTCAGTTTCTTCAACAATGGCTCCATAGAGATTCGATCGGGAGCTTTGAAGGGTTCCTTTCAAACATTATGGCTGAAGATGCATATCTAAGAATTTTCTGACCTGTGCTGAAGTTCAAGATTTGTCCGGGGCCCTGACCCCCGCTTTCTTTCGTTCCCCGCTGATCTTCTTGACCATAGGGCTGTGACCCCGGGTAATGTTATACAAATGACATGCATCACAGGACTGACGGCTCACGTATAAGAGGCGAGCGCTTGGCCTGCGAGCATTGTCAGATGGCCCTTTTGTGGACGCACAGAGACCCCTGGCAAAAGGAACAATGGTGCTTTGCGGACAAGGTCAGGCAGAAAAAAACACCAGGAGTGTGAGGCAATTTATCTGCTCGCAAATTCAGCTTAAAAGTTCTTCTGCAGGATGTTTCCCAATCTCTGTTGTTTCCCTAAAGCTATTTATGGAGTACAGCTTCTGAGGAACAAAAGAAATGTGTGCTGCAGTGTCGTTTATTAATTATAACATTTAGAGTTTGAATATTTATCACAAACCCTTCTCCTAGTGTGAGCTTTGACATTCAGAGTCAGACCCTATATTGATGCAACAAGGATGTGATCAAACTTACCGCAGAGTCTTCCTACAGACTGGTGTCAATGTTTATTGCCTATTTACTGCAGAGGCTGAGATAACCTGATGAAACCAGGGATTGATCAAAGTCACATTCCTCCGCAGCCGTCACCTCAAAGGAAATGAGTCATAGTCCAGCTACAGTAAAAACAGTCAGGACAACAAGCTGTGCCTTTTATCTCTATTTTATTTCTGCTGCACCCTGTGGCTTCGAGGCTCCGCAGCCAAAACCGGCCCCATAACATTAAAGAGTCTCATTATAGTCGCTGTGTATTGGTCAAGATTTAGTATTGTGTTTGTCTGCAGAAATGTAAACCAGAAAAACAATTCGAGGAAGGAAGGCATTATGAAAATAATGAAATACTGTTCTTTAAAATAGACAAGGAACTGTCAGTTGTGGAATGAAACTACATTCATCATTATGCCAGTACTTGAGAAACATTTACTACATTTACTTTATTATAGTTTCTACCCACTTTGCAGATTGAGATTTTACATGAAAAACACATAACAAGTTTATAAAATATAAAACTTGCAACCACAGCATCAACAGTTAAATAAACTCATGTTCAACCAGCTACAAACTTTGAAAGCTACTTATATATTAACATCAGCAAAATAATAAAATTGTTCAAGTGAGTAAACAATAAATTTACACTCACAGGGGCCATTTTCCTGCATTTTCCTGCATAACTTTTACTTAAATCTATACTGCTAATACATGACTTATACTTATAATGGAGTAAATCGTGGTTCTTTAAGTATCTCAGTACCTCATCCATCACAAGGTGCTTTCACACACATGTATTTTATCTCTGTGGGCACAGAGGTGGCTCGGAGAGCACCTCCACCTGTACCAGAGGATCAATCAGCTCAGCTGAGGGCTGTTAGCTGATCGATCCTCTGGTACAAAAGGCAGCAGCAGAGCTGCCGAAGGGGACAGACACACAAGGACTGAGACGCACATGAGGCACATGGACAGAACCCAGCTGCAAAGCCAAGGTTTTAGTTTAGTTTTTGTTGAGAGAGTTTTGTGAGTTTGTTTGTGTTCATAAATTGCTGAAAAGCAACAGTTTAGTCTCTGGCTGTGTGTGGGAAACCCCGGTGGCATTGGACATTGCCACAAAATCCATACAGAATATGATAGTAGAGTGAACTTGAAAATAGGGCCTGTTAAAATGATAAACTTTTAGAAACTGATTAGTTTAATTTCTGTGCTTCACAGAGGTGGAAGAAATATTCAGGTCATTCACTTACATAAAAGTACCAATGCAACAATATAAAAATAAGCTATTACAAGTAAAGCTTGTTATTTAAAATCCTGCATGTGTGTTAGTACAGAAGTATCATCAGGTGAATAAGGCGTCATTACTAAAAGTATTTGTTTGGGCTCTTGATTCATACATTATAATATATTTCACATAAATACATTTACATACAGTTATACAGGTATTTTAGTCCAGTGATTCCCAAGGTACGAATTCAAATACAGCCCACTAAATTAAATCTGCTGTCTGACTGAGAACCAGATTTTGTCGTTGCCATGAGAAGCTGAATAAAGCCAGGTTTTGTCAGAGATCCCGGAGCCTGAAGTTCTATTTCTTTTTCTCAGAGAACAGACGGCTTAGTGATGCGGCAAGCTGCCATGGAAACCAGAGTTGTCTGTTGTGTTGGTCGTGTCAGAGATCCGCCCTTTTGCTCTGACCCCTTTCCTCTGTGGCGGCACACTTTCCCCCGGGGATTTCACATACAACATCTGCCCTGTGTCCCCGCACCACCACCCTCCTCCTGACCCACCCACTCCAAAAGCCAGAGAGCTTCTGGACGGGCTCCCCTCAACAAAAGGCCATCCACACACACCTGCTGAGAGGTTAGAGGTCATCGTCCAAACAGAGGCACACTATTGTGACCTCCAGCCTGCATTGGACTCTCATACAACACATTCTTACACTTTCTATGAAGGACAAGGGGGAGAGGAGAATAATGCCTTTAATCTTGCTTTGAGCTATTTGTAAAAAATTCAGTATTAATTGAAATGTCTGCTGAGAACCTCGAGGGATCTGAATACTTCAAACATGAAATCGGTGTCCCAAAAGTCTTTCCCAGTATTTTCCCAGGTTAGCGTCTGGCTACTGCATCATGTGACTGCTGGACGTGGAGACAGAAGTAGACGAAGGAGTTCCCTTTAGTGTCTATTCGGGCTCACTGTGCTGCCTGCTGCCTCGCCGGGCCCTAAAGGAATCACCCGGCCCTCATCAATCTGCTTCGACATTCCACAATAGCTGACAAAGGGACTCCACTCTTTCAGCGGCAGATGGCCTCGCCTCGGGCTGTCCACGCCAAGCGTTCATTGTTTAGGCTCTGGGGTTTGATGCAGGGACCTTTGCTCCTCCTCCTTCAGTGTCACTGGAGGATACTGGGGTGCAGAAGTTGAATTCAGCCTCTAAATTTGGTGAAACATATACAGAATATGTAATATTTAATGGTTGCTTTTAATTAAGCTGCACTGCATGTACTTAAATCTATAAGAACATGGAACACAATGTAAAAAAGAGTCAGTAAATGAAACAAAATCTGCGCTCTGGCAAAGAAAGCTGTGATCTCTCTGGATTAGCCTGATTCCCACAGGAATACAGGAGGTAAACTGGGCCCCAGCAGCCAAACAGCAACAGGGTTTCACAGTTTGGTATTAAAGCCAGCCGCTATGGTTTCTTTTGTTGTCAACAAATAAGAGAACCTGAGTCCAAATACAGAAACAAATAAAAATATATTTTGAAAATATCTTCTGTTTTCATTATTAAAAACATCAATGTGATATAATGTAGGGAAGACAAATGTGTCATGGTTTTTAAGCTGAATGCAACATCGACAAGCGGATTCCATTGGTAGAAAGTTACTAAAACATCTAATTAAGTAGCATTCTTAAGTACAAATTTGAGGTATTAGTACTTAACTTTAGTATTTTAATTTTGAACTATATTATTATTATTACTTTATACTGTGAATGAATCATAATAAATGTTTATTGTCTGAATGCTGTGTGAACCCTTGAGGTGATTGGAAAATCAATGCATGAACCATAGGAAGATTGTTTGTATGTTTAAGTGATGTATAGTAGATCAATGTTTTAGGTATTGATCCTATGGACACTCTAGTAGCAATACTCAAAACAAGAGTTAGTATCAGTAGTATTGATTCTATCATGTCCACCTCTCGTTTGAGGTCACAACCATCCAAACCTTTCGGAAGCAGAGCTCAGTTGTACTTTTACACCCGGATGAAGTTACACACGCGTCTTTGTGGGATTCGAAGGTGCAGTTTGTTTAAAGGTCTTGTAACAATTTTATGGCCTTTCTTTGCAACGCTCTTCCTTTCCTTAAAAGTGGAGGGAAGTGAAGTCTCCTTTATGATGTGGGATTCCTTGAACGTGCTCGGTGAAAGCTCGCTGCAGCTTTGACTGACTCCATTCAGCAATTAACATTAAGCTGCCTGTCCATTAGAGAGCATGCAGCCCCGGCTCTCTGGGTTTTTTGTGAGGACGCTGGCTATGTTTAACACATCTGTTGTCTCCCATGTCTGAGCAACCCACAGACAGGTCTGCTCACAGTGATCCTTTTATTTGGCCCTGAAAGGACCTATAGGGGCTCCTGATAGATGGCCTGCATCCTAAAGAAAGTGCAAAGCCTTATAATGGGAAGAATGGGGAGCCAACCCTCCAGCACACCCCCTGCCCCAAGCCCCTAAACATCCTTTTAAAGGGCTCCTCTTAAACAGGCTGATGCTGAGCCTAATCATGTTGAATTGAGCCATGAACCATGTCCGAGCAAATTTGGATTCCCGCTCTTTCCTTTAACACGGAAAAAGAAAATGGATGTATCAACTTTTCTCTTCTGTGAATATTAGCAGTAGGATCAAGCGTCAAACAAAAAAAAAATATAAAAACTAGACTGGCACCCAGTTGAACATATGCCTCCACCAAGGGCCATTTCTGGAAATATTGAAGAAAGTGACAATGTCTCATCCTTCCAACATTCTTCGTGGAAATCTGTTCAGTAGTTTTGTAACCAACCAACCAACAAGCAAACTGACTAACTAACCAACCAACCAACTAACTAACCAACAAAGAAACAAACAAGAATGATACTCAGTAGTACATACACCTCCGCCAACAGTCACCTTAAATTCAATCAAGCCGTCCAAAATTGTATACACTCATAGATATTGGTTTCCTAAATATTAATTTTCATCAAGATTCATTAATTACATTTGGAAAAAACACCCTCTCACAATGCAACAAACCAATGGACAGGGGTATAAACATAACCTCCTTGGTGGAGGTAAAGCCGCTCTGGACTTCTGTTTCCAATAGTTCATGTTTAAAGCAAAGAGATTTTCGGCCACATGTTTAAAACAGCGAGGCCTGGACAGTGTAAAGGAGGATTATGTTTCATCCATGGGAGTGGAAGGTGAGGGGGGTCACTCAGAGGATGTTTACCGCAGTGTTTCAGCATCAGTGATCAGGACAGCACATGGATGGAAAGACAATAGACAAAACAATGTCCTATTTAGAGATGGGTCACTGCTATTTATAAACCAGAGCAAGGGTCAGAGGAGGTGGGTTGGAGAATGAAGACAATGTCTCATGTTGTCTGCTCAGGATGCGTCTAATTTATTCTTGTACACTCCTCACTATTCTCAGGTAAATTGATGGCATGTTGCCTGCACGGCTGCTTTGTGTCAGGCTCTTGCTTGCTGATGACTAATGCTGTTATCAGAGTAAAGGACCTGGAGGACTGCTCCATTTGTCACACTAAGCTGTTATTTTGACATGTCCAAGAGGCCCAGTTACATCAGTTCGAAACTGAGATAAAACTCAGCCTGTCATGGCAGACACAGAAATACTCTGCAGCTGATGGTTTCTTAACTTCTACCATATCAGCTGTGGTGGAGTCTGTTGTTTTTAATGCAGCTGTAAAACATGCAGTGTCTCGATCTCGGGGATGATGCTGACACGCTGCAGGGCTCGATAATCCTCCGGTGCTGTGCAGTCCTCAATGTGTCCTGTGTGTTATTCCTGGAATTCCCTCTTCATTGTCCATTAGCTTGTGAGATCCCTTTTACATCAAAATAGACACTTGTGGCCGGACACAATGGGCCGCATTGTTTCTCTGTGAAAGGAGAGCATGTGCTTTGCTAATGCCGCACTTGCAGTGGACAAACTCCACATTCAGCCTTTGATTAAGGAGCAGAGTTATGCATGGATGACTTCCTCCAAGGTGCCTGGAGGTTGTGGGAAAGGGCCAGTGAGTGGGTGTGGCCTCGCTGAGGCAGGCCTCAGTGGAAGGGCTGAGTCCAGCTGAGCCGGGAGGGGGGCGATGGGGATGGAGGGGGTCCTTACTGTAGATCACATGAACACAACGATCCAAAACATAATTCGACTGACTCAAACCTAGTGTGTGTGTGTGTGTGTGTGTGTCTATGTCCCTGTTTTTAAATAGATAAGCTAAATACCAAGCCCACCCCCGAAAGACACACTCACATCAACGCACATGCACATATACAGAAATCACACAATTGGATCTGTGTATGTGCTGATCTCTTCTATGAGCTTTGACGCTAATAATATATTGTTGACTTATTTAACTGAATATGATCGTAACTGATCTGTCAGAGGTTAGATGTCGGAAATTTTATTTTCTTGTTTGTGCGTTGTTTTTAGTGCAAATGTCTTTTAACCTCAATCTGTACTGATTTATTTTCATTGCACTTTGATCTCATATGTCGTCAATTATGTGAATTTATCTCATAACAATTATTTTGAGGTATTCAGTGAGTATTCTTTAAAACAGTGCTGTTCCTGTAGACTCTCTAAATGTTGGTTACTCATAAAGGGGGCATCCGGATTTGAACCAGAGACCTCTTGATCTGCAGTCAAATGCTCTACCACTGAGCTATACCCCCTCATAGCAACTCCTGTGAAGCCTCACCATTATGGCAATACATGGTGATGCTTAACTTACTTTATTTCAGATCGTTAGTTTGTATTCCTCAATGTAACTCAAGTCATTTTTGGGCATGATCAGTGAAAACTTTGCATTAAAATGTCCACGTTCTGAGCAAGAAAGTCAGAGCTATGAGGCCAAAACATTCTAATTTGACCTTGACCATGAAAATTCATAAAGATTTCTTAGGGCTCATCCGTTCTCAGATAAGGACTCTGCTCTACTTGTCCACACTGCAACGTAAGACAAGTGTTTCCTCATTAGCAATCTAAGAAATAAATAAGAAAGTCAAAAAACACGGATCTTAACCACAGACCGAGACGGATTTCTGTCTACACATATTCCTGACTGATTCTGCATCATCACCACGGAGACGCATGCTTTGTCTGGGGGCCAGAAATAGACGACACAATGGTCCTGGAACAGGGACATGGGGCTGATCCATGGTCAAGGCTGTTTGTGCCCAGCCTGATCTCAGCACATCTGTCTGCGGTGTGAGGGCTCGGCCACAGACGGCCTTCAATTAAACATAGTGATTAGCGTGGCGCCCGTATGGAAGCCTGTGAGGATGAGGGGTCGTCTGCCTTCTGAAGGAGATTAAGAGAAGAGTGCAGGCAGGGAGGAGCACCTGCCATCCGTCTGTTCAAAGACCGGCAGGGCATGAGATCTAACACTAACTGTCTTTCAAGTGCAGTCTTCCAGAAGTGGAAGAGATATTTAATCACTTTCATGCTCGTGGGTTACATCAAACAAGGAGAGTGAATCAACAGTTAGATGTGTCTGAGAATAAATGCAGTCTGGCATGCGGTCAGTGTGCAACCTCACACTCTTCATGTGATTCTTCCTGATATCTGCAACCTGATCTCCTCCATCCTAATCATGCCATGCAACGTTTGGATCCCAACCTAACCTGCTCCTGTCATGCATGTTTCCCATGGGAAATCATAAGGCTTGTAAGCAGTGCTAATGCTAGAGTTTCCCACGGATACGACAAGAGCTAAAAGGGGCTAATGCTCTCAGAGGGCAGCTACAGAATCATGTTTCTGGCACCGGCGTAGAGAAATACTTTGAAGAAATATACCCTTGATTCGCTCAGTTTCTAAGTCCTGGTGTGAACAAGGTAGGAGCCCACGATTTTACAGTTTACACTATGAAATGTTGTCAGAAGAATATGCCAACATGCAAAATCCCTATTCTTTTCACAAGCTCCTGACAGTAGAATAAGGACTCTGCTAATCCATTTAATATGAGAGGATCAGCCTGGTTGGACCCACCACAGGGGATAAACTGCTGCTCTGTGGGATGGAAGCTGCTCTTGTTCCCCTGGCTGGAGCTGGGCCAGGGCCGGTGCCAGAAATTAATCTCAGTAACACACAGAACGGATTCCCTCAGCTGGCCAGGTTGGACAGTCTGGAGAGAAGGTGTGTGACTGTGTGTGTATATGTGTTTGTGGACTCTGTGATGATGCAGGATTTCCTGACAGGTGGTATGTTGAATATAAGCCATGTGGTAACCCCTTGGCCTTATCCGTTAATTCGTCCTATATGCGTCCCCCTGCTATCATTTAACATCATTTAACGATTCCCTGATTTTAATTGCGATTAACGGATCATGCAATTAACGGATCATGAGAATAAATAGTAGCTTTTCAGATGTGGGAAAATCACAGAAAAATGTCCAGCTCCTGGATTTAAATCAACATCTGTGCCAAAATTCAGGGGCCGCATCCTTCGGAGACAGCCTTTGAAGCCTGATGGTGTCATGGTGTGACTAGGCTGTACCATTTCGAAGGCTTCTTCAAATAAAGCCTACAATTGCATCGCTTCATTCTCATGTGACAAAAGGTCCAGTGGGGGGGATCCTGCTTGTGCCAAACCTAGCCCAGGATTCATTGTACGTTGGTGACGAAGCTAACAAGCTAACTATGCAAGCTGCCGAGCTATATTAAGTGCAGTTGCTCAAATAGCTAATGACAGAATGGTTAGGGCGGGACAAGGTCGTGATGCAAATAGGAAAAACTTCGTAAACCAGACCATCATTTAAGTTCGGACTTTACGGTCTAATAGGTCTACGAAGGATGCAACCTTGGAATTGGGACATAGATTTAAGGCAAGATAGGTTTGTGAAAACATTTTGGGGAACAATTTATTCATTCTGGCCATCTGCGTCTATATGCTAGCAGTGCTAGTTAGCTTAACTCAGCACCAAGACTGGAATCAAGGAGAAACAGCTAGCCTCTGTTTGTAGAACTCATGCTAAGCTATTGTTGGTGGTAGCTACATATGGACATGAGAGAGTTGCTGATTTTCTCATCTGATGTTGCAAGAAAGTGAATGAGTGAATCTCTCAATATGCCAAGTAATTGGTTTAAGGACAACACTCATAGAATTTTAGGCTAATAAACCTCTTTTCATTTACATGGAAATGGGGGGGGGAATTATTTACAGCCCACATATTAACCACTGTATGTTCAACCAATTACCAGTGTCTTTGACAATTAGTCAGGATTTACTATTGTCTCTGACAATATTTTCCGATGGGAGAAAATAATTTAGCTACGACATCTGCCACAGTCACATCTGCTTTGCATTGTCATGGCTCCGTAATTTGTCGGGCCTCTCGGGTTGCTGTGCATCACCCGACTCCCTGCTGAGCCAACTCTTGGTAAACAATAAGCCATGACTGAACTGTACCGCTCCGCATTACAAAAACACGAACTAAAAGATCCTCACGAGTCGTAAAAACAACAAAGGTCGAAATTAATTTAGACTGTGGAACTGAGGCAGGGTGATTAATCATTCTGCTTGGTAATGAGCCTCTGGGTGGAGAGTAAACATTCATTAAAATCTTAAATACCAACATATGAGAAGTAGTATTGCATGTATACTGTGGGGACGTATTGAGGAGAATTTGCGATAAAGCTCGGGGCAAAAAGAATCTGAGATATTTTTCTGTCCTTTTGTGTTGGGGAATGTTTGTGGTCGTTTCATTTCTGCCAGATGGGAGATGACATCAACATTTGGAGGATTCACTTAAGTCTTTCCGCAGCAGCTTGTTGCAGTCATTTTGGATTAATAATAACTTTTATTCGACAAGAATTGTAGAACCAAGGTGTGGGTTTTTAATTTTACAGCTTGAACTAGTTTTTCCGTCTGTTTGCCTTTATATGGAATTTTTCTGCATCATTGGGGACTTCACCTCTCTTCTTTTACTCCACTGTTCAATGAGTCTTGCTCATAAACTTCTTTTCCAGGAAGTCATTCCTGTAAATGTTTAACTCCTTGTGTGTCGGTAAGTTCGCTTGTAAGCAAGATAACACAAAAACTATTAGATAAATCTCCACAAATCTTGGAGGAAGGATGTGGTATGGGCTGGGGGATTTTTCATCACTTTCTTTAAGGTTTTGAGTTTTTTCAGTCCTATTCTAATTCATTATTATATCTATATTTTTCTACCATTTCTCAAAGGCTAAGCATCTGGATGAGTCAGCAGAAACTACAGTAATTCAGAGTGGATAGAAACTAATCGTGGATTCGTCTGGTGAACTGTACAGAAATCAAACTATTTTGAAAGTAATGCAGTCTGATTTGGAATAAAATACACTTTGAGAATTGCATTGTTTTATCATTAGATTTTCTTGTTTGTACTTTGTTTTTAGTGCAAATGTCTTTTAACCTCAATCTGTACTAATGCATTTTCATTGCACTTTGATGTCCTTCAGTTATGTGAATTAATCTCATAAGACAGATGTTTTCAGAATGTATTCTTCATTATCGGCTGCCAATTATGTTTTTTTATTAGGTTTATGATGAAGTTGACTCTGTAAATGTTAATTACTCATAAAGGGTAGAAAGGGGGCATCCGGATTTGAACCGGAGACCTCTTGATCTGCAGTCAAATGCTCTACCACTGAGCTATACCCCCTCTTGTGAGCCACTGAGAAGCCTCACCATTATGACAATGCATGGTGATGCTTAACGTTCTCTATTTCAGATCATTAGTATGTATTCCTCAATCTAACTCAAGCCATTTTTGCGCATGGTCAGTGAAAACTTTGCATTAAAATGTCCACGTCCGGAGAAAGAAAGTCAAAGCTATGAGACAAAAACATTCTAATTTGACCTTATCAAATATAAATGATGACTAAAATAGCCAAATTTAGATGGTTGTAAATTGTGACTTTATAAATATTTGACACCTTCATAAGTTGAGGGGGCATCCGGAATTGAACCAGAGACCTCTTGATCTGCAGTCAAATGCTCTACCACTGAGCTATACCCCCCTACAGCAAAGATAACTTTAAAAAACTTCCAAAATTTTGATAGACCATGACGTCTTTTTTTCCATTACAGGCCGGATCAGCTTCTCACCGATATCCTTCTCGAAAAAAGAGAAAAGTCACACACTGTAACACCCACATGGCACTGCCTGAGTGTGACCTCAGCAGTTTCCCACCAGAGCCTCGCTCGCTGCAGCTCCTCTCTGCCTGCCGTCCCGTGAGAGTCTGACACATCAGGCCGCTCTGTCATTTTCACAGTATCAGATCCCACAAGCCCTATTCTTCCACCATAATACACACACAGATCATATCTCGTCACCTCTTCATGTTCCACAACAGAGAGCCCTCCCTGTGACACTGCTGAGAAAGGAGACAACAAATAAGGAAAAACTGTCCCATTCTCCCCCATCATTTATTACTCAGTGTATTTTTCTCTCCTGCTTGGAGACACAGTAGTGAGGCTGTAAAGACCAGACTAGACTAGAGCCCTCCCAATTTAATGTATCAGTCATTTGAAGTTCCCACAACAATGAGAGACAGCACAAAGAGACAGTGCTGGGAAGCATTAGGCTGACAGAGTGGAAGTAGGCCAGTGGCAGGGGGTGAAGAGCAGGTCTGAACAGTTATGCAAATAGCATGAGTTTGCCTGGTTATGAAGAGGAGAGTGAAAGGGAACAATTATAACAGAGGGGGGGGGGGGACTTTAAAATAGGACATCAACCACCGGCCGTGAGTTTCCTGTTTTCATTGGATCTGCTGTGTCGTAGCTTTCTCTGCAGCGAAAATGTCCCTCGCCTCAGAGCGCTGACTTTGTTTATTTAGTTAAGAAAGTAGGAATAAACTTTACCACGAGCAATTTGTCCTCGAAAACAATCAAAAGTGAACTAACTCTTTCAACCTACTCTTTGTGTAAAATGTCAGATAATTAACCTTAAATTAAACCAAGCCCAATAGCTAAGGCCTCATTACGTTTCTCATCTATGCATTGATGGTAGTTACAGGTTTCTAGCCCTATTTGTTACCATACACTGGTTGAAAAAATACCCCAACCATATTTAAATCCACTAGATCCAGATTGTCATTTGGAGTTGCACAAAATTGCACTCATAGCAACCCCCTATATATGTCTCAATTTTCAAATCCTTCTACCAAGTTTTGTGGGTATCCGTCAATTATTGTTTCCATAATCGTGCTTACAAACAAACAAACAAATGAAAACATATTTAAGATAGTTTAATCTGCATTTTCCCCCGATCCGCACCAAATTTGCTACAGTCATAGATGCATACCTCCTAAATATGCTATTTTTTCATTAAAATACATTGATTATTTGCTGAGAAAAAAACAAAAGTGACAAAAATAATCTACATCCAATCATTCAAACAAGTTTCATTGAAATCTGTTCAGGAGTTTTTGCGTAATCTTGCCTACAAACAAACATCCAAACCAACAGCTGAGATCATGCACATCACCTCGGCGATGGCTCACCCATCTGACAGTTAAAAAAGAAAGACTGTGATGAAAGGACACAAAAGGTCATTAAAAGTGCCTCAATGACGCCAATGTCTTTTTCTTTGTCTGCTCGGCCTCCCACTGGACATCTCCCAGTAAGGTAGCCATGAGTGTGAAAACGGCCTTTTACCTCAACAGAAGGGACCTTTACACACTTTTGTCATCTAACCAACACCTTCCTCCCTCCTAACATTTACATCATGATATGGAGATAACTCTGAGATGTCAACAGCCTCTCAAAGTCTCTTGAGTTGAGTGTTTATCCTATGAGTTTATCGAGCTCTTCAGTAGAAGCATAAACCTGAAGGGTCTCAAGTGAATATCCAGTTTCCAGTGACAAAGATTGGATTTGTACAGTGGGGAGATGTCAAGGCTGTTGTGGAGGAAATGAGGTTGGTCTATGACAAAAACTAATCTGACTTTAAATAGGCTATTATTTCTGAGTGGTTTATTTAATAGAAGGAATAATTGTGTTTGACATGTTGGGGCATGCCAGGACGTGACCCTGCAAGCCCGGACAAATCGAACTGCTCTGGAAAAAAACAAGGCAAATAGAACTCGCCACAGCAAATAAAAACAGTACATAAAACAGTAAAAACAGTATATATACAATAATAGAATTGTTAAAACTGTGTATAATACACTATATTCATATTTATAGTATTTTTCCTATTATCATGACACTTTCACTTTGAGACATTTGACTGATCATTCTTACATCCTATTAAACAAGTGTCAGTCTCAAATAATTATTAGTTGCAGTACAACAACCTTTATTTACAGATATGAAAACCGCCTCCGTCATAGTAGGATGTAAACAAATATTGATACTTCAGAGAGACAGGAGATGATTTAAGCAGCCTTTTGCACGATCGTTATCTGTCCCTTGCATTATAGAAATGCTTTGACCTGTATCTACACATCTGGTCTTATACCATATTTCATCTGTATATTGTATTTACCTGAAAGACGTTCATTCAGACCTATGAGAACCCTCCCTGGAGATCAATAAAAATGGGTCGTGTTTGTTTTATCTCTGGAGCAGCTGAAGCATTCTCAGCCGTGGGCCTCGGAGAGTTTCCCCTAACATTGCACGAGGAGGGAAACTGAAGCCGAGTTCTGGCTCTCACTTCTGGTGTGACCTGTAATCTCGACAGAGTTAGTGTGTCTACGATGGGAAAATAAACACAACCGAGGACTGATCCCACCGCCCGGCTCTCACCCACCGATTCTCAGAGTCCGTGTAGTGTTGTTCCAAATGGAGCCTGTGCACTTTTTTATAGAAAGCTCTTGTTCACATTATAAAAGTAGTTGTCAATTCCAGAGCACGACTAATGTGGATCTTTGGTTGCCAATAATAGATACAAATAATATGGACAAAAACATTTCAGATAAATCAGCTACTATATATGCTGAAAGAAATGCCAATGATCCACAAGAAAGTTGTTATCAAAACTTTATTACAAATGTAATTGAAGCTTGATATTTTACAGTTTAACCATAAACGTTATTATGAATTAAAAGAAAACATGGAAACAACCAAATACATAGAAAATAAACATGTTTTAATGTATTGCCACAAATGCACCTATTTGCTGTATTGCTTACTTTGTAAAATAAATGTTTTAATATCGGCAAAATTAAACGCCAATACCAATGAATCAGTGAAAGGCTGAAATTGTCTAACAGATAAATTGGTCGGGCTGTTGTCAATACTCATCATCATCATGGTTATTGTTTTTATTATCATGTAAATGTGTATTTACATGATGTGAAAATAGGAGCTGATCCCAAATGAATCCTTGCCTGATCTGTTACAGTCTGTTTGATGCTTCATTGTGGTTTCTGTGTAGGGGGTATAGCTCAGTGGTAGAGCATTTGACTGCAGATCAAGAGGTCTCCGGTTCAAATCCGGATGCCCCCTTACTTTTTACTTTTTAGAGAGGTAGAACAGGTCATTGACCAAACTGGTAGTTTCAACATGTCGAAGTGTCCCTGGACAAGAAACGGAACCCACCATGTGCTGCTAGCGTTTGTGATAGATAGATACTGTACTAGTGAAAGACGTATAAATGCAGTGTAAAGAGTGTAAACTCACCATAAAGCGTAGGAGAGTCCAATATAAATGCATTTACTGTGTGGATTTAAGTTAATATTAACCTTGTTCCTGAGTTTTAGTGTGCAGCAGATCTCAAACGGTTTCAGAGCAGCAACTTAGATCATCACGTGAACGCTTCAAAGCTTCGAGAATCAGAAACATCCGGGGGAACCGTCCAGAGGAATATCAAACAAACTGAAGAATCAAACGAATGGAAACACGATGAGTTGAGTGGAATGATGTGGCTTCGAGCTAATGTCTTCCATGTTCCCTCTACATGCATCATGTAGAATATCAAGTTTATAGATGACATGTTCCAGAGCTCAGCGTGCACATGTGTTTCCAGTTTTTTATTGTGTGCACCCAGGGAACATAAAGGAGATGCTCCGTGCTGAAATGAGACATTTTGGACAGTTGAGGGATAGTCACAGAGATGATGGACATGTCTTTATGTCTTAGATACATGTGGATAGAGTAACTGGGATTCTTTACCTGCTCTGTTATATGTGCTTCATATTGAATCATTGTTGTAAAACCACGAACTATAAATAGCAGGCCTGTAATTTTACCATCCAGCTGAGACTTCTGTGGTCGCTCAGATCCCCCATGACGCTGATACGGTTGGGGGGGAGAATCAAACACACTGTGGCGGTTACTTGTGGGTTTGTGGGCACTATGGTGAGGAAGTGGGCTTGTCTGGAAAAACTGGATTTAATCTCTGGTATTCAGTGGTAATGTCAGATAGACTGGGTTGATTTCAAAGGGGGGCGAAACATGTTTTGTATTTTTCTTTGAGAGGAAGCACAAAGACGAAATAAAGTGTGAACGGAAAGGGAGGTTAGAGCCAATACAAACGGAGAACTTCACTTTTTCACTTGCCATTTTAATGACTCATATTGTTTTTATGAGTCCAAAGGCCGAGTCAAGTTTTTGAGGTGGAACAAATTGCTTGCCAGCCCAGTAGAAAGAGGCAGCTCATTTCCTTATTTCCTTATGTACTTTTTTACAGTTCTTATTCACAGCAACCACGGCTTTCAAACCTTCACTGAACTATGGAGATTTTCTTGAAATTTTTCCAGAGGGGCTGTAGGTGAAAACGTAAATCTCTGAGTCAGTTGCTCCAGAGATTTTCCTGTTTTGAAAGGCAAAAGCTCATGTCAGAAAAATGGCTATCGACAAAAAATGATCTTAATGAGATGCATAACAACCACAAAGACTTTGCTTTTTGATATTGTCATTTGGGGGTCGCGACCTCTTACCTGTCTGTGGCTAGGGGCCCATTTTCTCATAATACATACGTGCTCTGGGACATTTTACCTCTCAAACAATGCATGCTGGGATGTCTGTTAATATGCCAATCTTGTTGAGATTTATTGAAATAATAAAACATGGCAACATTCAACTTTACATCCTCCGGTTTCTAAGCAGATTATATGAAAGAAAAGGTTTACAGCAGACTGTAATGAATCTAAGCGCGGCAGAAAGAGGCGGTTAATCGAGAAGGAATGAAGGCCACAGAGACCACCCCCTCTGCCTGGTTTCTGAAACTCGCCTTTAAATGCCTTTCTGTGCTCACTTTTACAAGGTGAACAAAAGGTCTTGTCAGAAGCCACAAAGAAAAGAGGTAACTCATGTTCTGTTTGTCCCAGAATTAAAATGAATAAAACACCTGCAGTGGAAAATAAGTTTTTTTCCATGCAAATGTGTTCGGAAAGGCACCTTTGTGGTGCTGCGAGCAAAGCCAGAGGAGTTAACTGAGGAAATGTATTACAGCCAAGGGTGTGACTGAGCTGTTCCTTGAGACAACTCTAAGTACAACACCGACTTTTGGGATTGGATTCAGGAAAACATTGTGTGTACACAGAGGTCATGTTCTTGCACCAAAGCAAAACTCGACATTTGTTAGACTGTAAACGATCTCAGTATGGTGATTGCTGGCAGTCGGTGGGTGTTTCTGAGGCTCCAGCAGCTGCGCGTTGGTCTAAATGGAACTCGCGTCTTTCGGTCGGCCAGCGCCAGACGGCACTCGGTTGTGAGAGCCAGAATTTGAATAACAAGTGTTCAGGAATGGCCAACTGTTCAGAGTCCTCACAAGGTCAGCGAAGAACAATAGAGGCCGTTTCTCTGGTGAACACCCAGCTCACACCCGGCTGAGTTTAAAGAACGTCACCTTGAAAAAAAAAAGGAGAGAAGCGAGTCTGATTTGGAAAATAAGTGTTGAGTGTTGTGAGTTTTTCTCCAGGTGCAGTTTGAAACACACCTTTTCATGTGACCACCTGCAGCTGTGTTTTCTTTAGGTCAATCTTTTACTTGCATTATCTCTCTCACACACACACACACACACACACACACACACACACACACACACACACACACACACACACACACACACACACACACACATTTCCTGGAGATACCCTCACCATAACCCCTACTTGCCTAACCCATACTTAAGCCTACTAAACTATTTTTTTTTCCTTTATATTATATAAAAATATGATGTGTCCCCAATGGTATTCTATGACACACACACACACACACACACACACACACACTAACCCAAACCTAATTCTAACCCTAGTAACAGCCCATTAAAGGTGGGTCAGACACACACACACACACACACACACACTTACACACTCAAATAGAGAGGGAGATAGCCACGCCCCATTGAATCGTCACTGAATGGCACGCTGCATTCACTGAGCCCCTCTCCTCCAGGGGGCGTGGCCACCACAACAAGCTTATATATTTCTCCTCCTATCGATTCTCTTATTCTGCTCCCAGCTATGCAGCCCGACGGACCCTACATCTCTGCTCCTGTGTTCCCTTAGGTTTAAACCCACCATATGGACTTTGTATTGGAGACCCCCGCCGCGTCATAGTCTCGAGTTGTGTTTAATTGTTTAATTGGTTCTCATCATGCTGAAGAACAATGCGAAGAAGGCAGCGATCACCGCGGCCAGCGCAGCATCCCTGGGTCTGCTGCTGCTCGTGCTCACCGTGCAGCTGCGCCGCGTGCAGGTGGACGAGGTGACGCGCGTCGAGGAGCCCGCGAGCGCGCAGGTGAAGACGGGCTTCTCCGCGTACTTCACCAAGCTGACGCGCGGCCGGCGGGAGGCGGCGAGGCCCGCGCGCTCCGCCGGCTCCGCGCCGCCGCCCCCGGCCGAGGACATCACCGCCGACGACGTGTTCATCGCGGTGAAGACCACGAAGAAGTTCCACCGCTCCAGACTGAGCCTGCTGCTGGACACGTGGATCTCCAGGACCAAGCAACAGGTAAAGGGCGCATGCAAACTTTTAAAATGTTGGCCATGAATCACTCCGCACGCTTTCATCAACTCCTGCACTGTGCGTGCACATTTAAAGGGTGCAATCTGTTCGTGTCATTGTGTTCTGGTTGCACCGCTGAACAATGACCCAGTGCACACATGGAGGTGATGCCTGTTGGCTGCAATTCACTGATGTATTGTTCCACTACCATGTCGCCAGATGACGCACTGGAATAACCTCCCAGCCCCTGTTAACCGTGCTGAATTTCCTCCCCGGCTCTGTCACTTTTTATTCTCCCCTGAGTGATGTCCCTGAGAACGCAGGGAGCAGTTTCAGGACTCCCTCTTCTCCCTCTCCCAGCCCCCCTCTGCTCCCCACTCCCTATTATCCCTCCTCTTCTTTGGGTGTCCCCTGTGAATGCCCCCGGTGCAATGGATGCCTCACAGCACCGAGTCCAGCGCTGTCCCCCTTCCAGGATCTTAACAAAGCGTCTTTCTGAAGGGGGGAAGAAAAGCTTTTTCCCCCAGCCCCTTGTCTCCCCTCTCTCCATGGGAACGTGGGAGAGCTGAGTCTGGGTCACTCGCTGAAGGGATGGGGAAAAAAACTGGGGGGCTTCGTGAAGGGGATGCATGGGGACAAAAGGGGCGCATCTATAGGCAGGGGTGGTGCTGGGAAGTGGAACGCTGGGTATGAATGTGTGGCCCTGAGAACCAAGCGTCTGCAGGGGGTGCACGCAGTGTGAAGGAAACAGGGGCCAGTCAAAGTGATTTTTATCCCGCACCCAGAGGTGTCAGATTCAAAACGTCTTTTTGATTGGCCTCGGACGCTGTCACACACATCTTTTACAAACTCCCCCTTTTGTTGCAAGCACTGGGGAAGTTTGGGGAGATGCTCTTGAGATGTGTGTGATGTCAGGAAAATTGTGTCAGATCACACAGATAACCTGCATCTGACTCAAGTCACTAACCCCCCTCCCTAACCAGACTCTTATCATCTGCTTATTTGCAAAGTGATTGTGCTAAATGCTTGTAATTACTGTGCTGGGTGTTGTTGTTAACCCATCGCACAGAGTTAACAGCAGGGCTCACAGGACAGGCAGCTGGTGGGTGACTGCGCTGACAAAAAAGACAGGGCGAGCACCACAATGCCGGGTGGGAGTTCCCGGATAGAAGGGTGCCAGGTGGCCGAGAGAGACGGAACAAAGGGCGGCCTTAATGCCAGCCATACGATGCTCTGAGTTTCCCACCGTGTGCATATGGCCATCCTCCGTGTTCAGGTTTGATTCTCACGCTCAGCTGATGAACATCTGTCGTGTCTGGACCACTTTTGTGGCACGGGGGACCAAAGTATTACAGAGGCAGAAGCGAGTACATGCGAGTTTCTCGGATAAGAGGGAAGACTTCTTTACTCTCGGCCAGCTGTATTCATGAAGAAAGGGGAGGGCAGATTATCTCTGTGATGCCTCTGCTGACATAATAATGCCTGTGGCCTTCTGAATGTTTGAGCCCATTCAAAGCACAAATAGGACTTTTTTTTTGTAAAGCCAATCAGTAAGAATCTGGGTAAATGGTTCCCTTTGTGGCTTAGAAATGTCAAACCCGAGAAGTTTCTGGAAATCAATTTGAAATCTAAATTTTGCCTTTTATAAAACATGTAGCACCCTTTCATGATTTCTAGCAACTCCCCATTCTCCACACCGGAACAATCATACTGAGAGGGGGAGGGGGGCGGGGGCACAGAATGGATCATGAGGTTTCCTTCCCCACGCAATCAAAAACTTAAAGTTTCGAACCTTAAGCTCCCTTTCCTGAACTGATTTGTCAAACTGCAGAATGCTCAGTAGCAACTTTTATCAAAGCCTACATTCATTTTTTTGCGAACGTCTCGACAGCTGGTGTCCGCATCTTTGTGGCGGTGCTCCCTGCATCCTGCTCTTAAGAGTATGGTAATCAGCCAGCGCTGCAACAATGAGCGCTTTTAGCATCTAGAAGAAGAAAAAAAAGACACCCTCGACGCTGTATGTGAGTGAGTTGAATGGCTGCACATTGAAGCGATTACAGCAGAAGTGGTCCGAAAGATGGTGGGCGTCATTCAAGTGGAGGGCCTGGTTCGAGTACAAGACAAGTTTATGTGCAGAATCCCACTCTGCGTATTCTTTATCTTCCTCCTGTCATCGCACTGCGACTTGTTTTCCAAATCATTAGTGCCGAGGGGGAAAAAGTGCTGAAAGGGCTTTAATGTCTGGGACAGAAGCGGGACGGAGTCAGGGTGGAGGTGGTGGCCGGGGGAGCCGTGATCCCCTTCCTTCCGGTGGAGCTGGAGACAGCCAGCCAGCCAGGCAGGCACCACGTCCAGCTCAGACAGGGCCGCGCCAGGCCTTCCTGTGGTCGGGAGCCAACCCCCCCCCCCCCCCCCACCCCCTGGACCCCAACCTCATCCTTTCTCTTTGCTCTCTTGTCCTCACCCCCCCTCCTCACCTCTCGCTTCTTATCTCTGCTTCACACGACCCGGTTTTTTTATTTATTCTTTTTTTATTGTTCTTGCTTGAATTAGTATTCCATGAAAGTAACTGTTCCTATAAGTTTCAGTTAAGAAACAAAGAGAGAAAGAAAAGAGAGAACCCTTCCCCGGGAACTTTCTCTTTAGTTAACTCCGGCAGCTGTATGCAAATGCCGGCAAACATATTTAGAATTTACCCAGTGGAGACTTTACCCAGCATGAAAACTCACAGCATTGTTCTATTCAAGGGGCTCCGGCCGTGTATGTGGCCCAGAGGGGAGGAGAGGGAGGAGGCAGGATGAGGGGGTGACAAGGGGGTGAATGGCCACACACGGTTTTCGATTTACTAATCAGCAGTGAGATTCCTCCCCACACCCTCCATCCCTCCCCTCCCTCCCTCTCTGTCAGTGCCCTGGCAGCTCTGGCAGCTGCCTCAGTGATTAGGCCGTCTATTCAGCGGCCTCTAAAGCAAACAGTGCCAGCCTCTGATCCCGTTACCAGTGAAACCACCACCCTGTCTTAAACAAATACAGGATCAAGGCTCCGGCATTGGGCAACATCTGCGCTGAGTCTGATCCATAAACGCTCTGAGCTGTGTTTTCCATTCAGAGGAAAAAATAGGGTTGAAAGATGTCGTTTTATTCTGAAATCAGCGGCCTGTTTATAGACTGCACAAGTAGTCGCGGTTTGCATTCGGTTTGCATTCTTGCAGGAATGTGAGTTAAAACTGATAAAAAAACGGACTCTGTCAGCGAGGCATCAGGCTGCACGACCTGGCATGTAGAGACACGTGGCGTAGATAAGGCGGCGTGATGTGCGGCAGGTGCTGCCACACCTCAGATGAAGAGTAAACAGACCACTGGCAGTTACAAAAACCGGCGGCCTTTTCATCATCGCCATTCACCAGCTAGCACCTGCTCGGCGTGAGCTGCCACAAAGAGGAGTCTAATCTCCCCCCCGGCCTTTTTAAAAAGCGTGTTCCTGTAAGGTGCTCTTTGTTGTTAACTCCTTTTATGACTAACTGCTACATCTAACAAGACCCTGCAGGTTCACGGTCTGATTCCTTTAACCTGTGGACTCTGTCGGGCATAGAGCGGCGAGAATAAAGAGGACGGTGGTGGTGGTTGATCAGATGTGTGTTGACTGTAACATTTGTATGCTACAGTTTTAGCCGCATTCAACACATGTTTGAGCTCGGCAGCACGTCCAGCAGGGTGCAGGGGCTCGGCCGGGGGATGGGATACATGAATGGGGATGTGTGTGGGGGCGGACAGTCTGCCTCCTCCTTTGTTCTATGTCTGGGATGCTTCAGGAGGCTGCATAGTTGCCATGGAGAGAGTGAAAACGCAGGACAAAAGGCCTTTATTAGAGCAGGGGGTTGTTTAACTCAGTGTGTTTTCCACTGCATAAAGGACACGGTGATTGATGCTAATCACACCCGGGTTTCATAGGAGGAAGAGGGACTTTGCGCACGCTGTTAAATTTGATCACGTGACCGCTTCACATGATCGACCGAACCCAAGCTGCTCTGATGTAGTGGGTTTAATGAGCAAGTCCACTAATCTGTGATGTCCTCTGTTTGGTTTACAGACGTACATCTTCACAGACGGAGAAGACGAGGAGCTAAAAAAGAAAATGGGTGAGTTTCATGAGGGGGATTTCATCTCGGGAACAGATATGCACATTGTTTTATTGGATAAGGGGCCAACTGTGAATTTGTGAGGACATAAAGGGCATAACAATTTGGCTTTGGCCTTTTGTGCCTCTGGGAAAGATGGCATTCAAATACATAGAGCCTCCATTGATGTTGTCCACTCATATGTTTTTTTTCTCTGTTGCCACAGGGAGTCATGCAGTCAACACCAACTGCTCCGCGGCTCACAGCCGACAAGCTCTGTCTTGCAAGATGGCGGTGGAATATGATAAGTTCATAGAGTCCGGGAAGAAGTAAGTAACACCTACACGCCACATTTGTTTATCATAAATGGTGATCATCGCATGAATCTCTGGATCTAAATATTCCTCTGTTTCTGCTTCTTAGGTGGTTCTGTCATGTCGATGATGACAACTACGTGAATGTTCGGAGTCTAGTGAAACAGCTGTCCCAGTACCCCCACACCCAGGACATGTACATCGGCAAACCCAGTCTGGACCGGCCCATCGAGGCCACGGAGAGGCTGGGCGACAATAAGATGGTATGCATCCGCGACATATTTGTTTATGAATATAATATTTCAAGGTCACAAAACAGGTTATTTGTCCGAAAATACTGTAAATTAAAGCATCTCTTCTGTCCCCTCTTAAAGAAACCAGTCAACTTCTGGTTTGCGACTGGAGGAGCCGGTTTCTGTGTGAGCCGGGGTCTGGCGCTGAAGATGAGTCCATGGGCCAGGTAAGAATCAGATACACTTACACACACTGTGTATTATCACTTTACTGCAGAGACCTTACATTTGTAAATCAGTCTTAGGATGAAAAAAGCAAAAATTCCTCAAATGTCAGTCAGACATCCACCGAATATTGAGAAATATTGTGTTAAGTGTTTACTAACAAGGGGGGAAACATTCCACATTCCTTTTAAAATCATTACAAAACTATGTTGTGTCACACCAGCACTGACCAGGTATCTCTCCTATCTTCATGTCTTTTCAGTGGCGGGCACTTCATGAACACAGCGGAGAAAATCCGTCTGCCCGACGACTGCACCGTCGGCTACATCATCGAGTCGGTTCTCGGGGTTCCGCTCACCCGCAGCAACCTGTTCCACTCGCACCTGGAGAACCTGCAACTGGTGTCGCGATCTGAGATTCACAAACAGGTGAGAAACTCAAGATTATCATTTAATATCAGACAGGATTCTTCAGTCTTTAGAGCTCCAGAAGGTCGTTTCTTTTTTTTGTGTCGCTCATGTTTCTGTAATAACTTTTCTTCCAGATCACCCTCAGTTATGGGATGTTTGAAAACAAGAGCAATATTATCAATTTGAAAGGGGCATTTTCTGTGGAGGAGGATCCATCAAGGTGAGAGATCTGTCTGTATTTAATGACGTGACTCAGATTTCATCGACCCGTCTTCACTTGTCTAACTCTAACCTTTTCTCTTTTGTCCAGGTTCAAGTCTGTGCACTGTCTCCTGTACCCAGACACCCCGTGGTGTCCTCCTCAGGTTGCCTATTAGGGCGACCGCTCCTTTCTCATCCTCGTCCCCCTCGTGCCTCGGTATCTGAAAGGCTCGAGGGGACCAGTGTTTGGTATTTGACCGCGCGGCTGCTGTTACTGCAGTGGTGCGCGGTCTTTAATAGTTTAACTGGGCTGCTGTGCGGCCCGCATCGGGACTATTCCTTCCTGTCCGGATCCAGGAACACCCCCTGCTCCCCATGATGCTGGGGGCGGAGGGCTCCAGCTCCTGGCAGGAAGTAGCTTTCAACGCTACGCTTTGCAGGCAATCATTTGAGCTTTGTGATGTATATGTTGCTTGTAAATGTTTGCAATTCTCATAGAATGTATTGTCATATATTTGAGCCTTTTTGCCAGCTTTACATGAATTTCTTCTTTTGTTTAAGCTTTTAAAAATGCCTTCAGGTCCATGGTATGTGTGTATATATATGTGTATGTATATATATATGTGTATGTATATATATATACACACACAAATGAATATGTATATATATATGTAATTGGCTTTTCTGGGAATTTTTGTTCCGACCTTTTCATCCAGATGACTCCGGACAAACGCTCTATTATGAAGATGTTACTGTGCTTTTTAAGTTTACAGTGTTGTTACTCCCACTAACCTGAGCTGGCAGTAGGCAGATTTCCAAAAGCATCCTTTGCTTGTGACCTAATCTGAGGTTCATCAGGACAAAGCACTTTTACGTTTTTTGATATTTTTTGGGTGAACTGACCTAATTTACATCCTTGACATTCCTCAGATTTGTGTCCCAATGAACGAAAAAAGAAAAGAACCCCCTCAAAATCTCAGCATCTATTCATTCTTATGTATTTAATAACACTCCTTGCAATCAGGGAGGAATAATGAGAGGAAGCGATTTTGATTCGGAGGGGGTTACAATCAGCTTTTGATAGAAGATGTTGATCTTTGTTTGAAAATTGCACAGCTGAATTTCAAATGACTGGTGTTTGCTCCTGAGAAGACGTTCACCTCCAGAGGTTCAACAGCGCAGAAGCTTAAGCTCGAGACAGAGAAACCCAAAATAACCATGTTCTCTAAGTAATAAGCACATGTGTAATCCCAGCCTCAGTCTATAATAGTTTGCACAAAAGACTGATGAGCCTCTCTGTTATTATTATTATTATTATTAACATGAATGTTCTTTATTTACACATAATATTGGCTGGTTACTGTTGAGGCCTGTGAGGTGAAAACTTAGCAGGAGCAACACCTGTGTTTCCACATGGAGGCGTTTATTCCCTCTGTGTATTCTCTCACCCATATTGGGTTTCGCTGTACATCTTGTTTACAGTATTGTGTACTGTGCCTTTTGTTTAAATGAGTAGTTACTGTAAATGTTTAGAATGTAATTCCCCCCTTTTGCGGTTTACATATGCTGTTAATGACCTGGACATGATTGTTGTACAGCTTTGAACTGTGTGACTAAACAACTGTGGTATTTATTCTCCAGTATCTGGAGGGGTTCAAACTGTTTATTCCCAATGCCGGCTTCTCAGGAATTATGAGCTTGATGGTGGCGTCTGCTGCCTGAAGGGACCCACAGTGGGACCTGAAACTTTGAATAAAAGAGCATAACCACTGAGAACCTTTACATATTTGTGTTTTTATTTGTGAGTTCACCATTGTACACGTAACGTTCAAAACAATCCGTCTTAACTTGCTGAACACTTAAATGACACATGAGCTTCAGTCAAATAGACAATCTGATGGCAAGGACATTTATTTACTTTGTAGATTTCTATTTCATATAGGCTGCATAAACAAATTAATCCAAACCATTAGAATACATACATTTCAATGCAATTCAATGCTTTACAAATGTCTATATTTTGTTAATTCCAATCAAATTCCACCGAGTGACACCATGACAACTAAAAAGGCAGAATCATCAAATATTTCACAGAAATAACTGAACTAAAGTCAATGCACATTATTGTAGCAGAACCTTGTGTTTTTTCTTTGTAACACCATTTTACACCTGAGGAACCTCTTGACTTAGAATGATAGTTAGAGGCTAATACCTAAAACCAATCTTAAACCACATCCCTCTACTACAATACAATGAACTATTTAATTATGAAGATTATAGATACAGAGTAGAGTACTTTTACTTTTGTTATTCTGAAGAATAATAAAATGTAAAATCAACACACTGATGCTTTACAGTGTTATGTAATGTACAGTTTATTGGCTGTTACTAGTTGCTCAATACTGGAATCTTAAAAAACCTTTATGAGCATGTAATAAATAATGTATTGTTATTGTATGTTAAATTCAGGCAATCAACTTTTATTAGTAAATTTGGTCCAACATTTCCCACAGTCTATGGCGGTAAAGGGGGTGCAAAACCACTCTCACAAAGGCCGATCCCATGAGTAACAATTCTGAATGACCAAGTCTAAAGAGTAAAACATAAGTTCTGTCGCGAGAGAAAAAACTGCCACAACTGCAACTGCTAAAACAATGAGGTCTGGCTCTGTGTGGATGGTAAAAATATTAAGGACCATAGCGCAAGCATGCGGTAGTCCCACAGCGTAAATAGTGCTTCAGTACTTACTTACTAGTACTATGAAAAGTGTGAAACATATTGGTTCATTATGAAACCACAGTGGGACAAATTAAAAATTAGAAACAGTGTCATGGTTGCTAGCTACAACATCCAAATGTTGCTTGAATGCTAATCCATCACTTCAGTGTTGCTATCTTTAAGTTGGCGATGTGAATACTTCCACTGGTGATTGTGATGAATGGTCCCATTCAACGTTTTCCCAGCATCAACAATAGAAGAGCCTCATGAGATATTTTACTCCATTCTGACAAAAAGACAGATTACGTACTTACTTACTCAGTCAAAATTATGCTCCCAGCCTCCAGCACACACTGGCTGAACCCCGGCAGGCCTGAAGATCCATCACCAGAGCCTCACATGAGAGACAAATCACCCAGAGAGACATCCTCACCACAAACCATAATCACAGCTTTGCCTTCCAGTTATGTATAGTGGGAAAAACTGCAGTGTTTAATGTGTCTAAACTTTGTGTTCAACATCAGTCATCTGCGCCTTGCCTTCTTCTCTCCATTGACTCGTAAAATGTTTCCACTGAATCTGCACAGAGGTTTCAAATCATCCGTTGGGTAAAATAAGAAACAATCCCAGCAGTTTGATTTGTAGCTTCATTCAGTGTCAAATCGGCTTCTCCCGGCTCGCTAACAAGAGGAAGAGACAGATCCCTCCTCTGGCACTGCACCCATGGGAAAAGAGGGCCCGGGGATTAAGCATAAAACTCTTGTATTATTAAACTGGCAAGCTGTGAATGTGCAAACAGTAATCGGATCAGCAGCAGTTTGATCTGTTGCTACAAAAGAGAAAAGTTGTTACATAAATAACAAAATCAGATGAGTGTTGGTCTAATCTGCCCTTAATCGTTTTAAGCTCCGACTCTCAAAACTACCACTTTTATGTAACAGGTCCCATCCAAAGAGTGTTTATGTTCACCGAACGGCAACTTTAATTCACAAAGACGTGTGCATCTGCAGCATTGCAATGGAAAACAACTTTCACATTTTATTCCCAGACCATTTCCCTCGGCTCGTTTGTAATCTCTCTGAATCGGTGATCCTTCAAACATACCAGAGTGTCACATCTGCGAGTAACTTTGCAAGAATGGCAGTTGTTGCATGTGAGTGCTTTCTCCGCTGTTTATCTTCCCTGAGCATTTGCTATTGTAGTCCTGTTTGTTCCCATACCAGCAGACGCAGCATAATAAATACAGCGGGTTTTAAGTGTGCGGGATCAGCCGCTCAGTTTACATCGCGAGCTGAGGCCAAACGTTTTCAGCGCCACACGGAGGGACAGATTTTACAGAAAGGAGGACACTAATGGCACCATTATACCTCAAAGCTCAGAATTACTGAACCTCACCACCCCTGACCTTGAAATCCAAGATGGCCCCTTTGTATATCTACAGTTGTGAAAGCTGTAGTTTATACTGTTTATTAGCACTTTTGTCATTAAATGTGTCGTACACGTAGTACTGTCCAATTACTGTCTGTGGACATTTTACTACGGTGTTATTATAATGCGTTGGTATGAACTGTTTTTTGCTAACAATGGCTAAATAACTGGCTAACGTAAAAATTGTTCCTGTGCAACTCGAACGCTATCAACTCGGGTATTCAGGTGAGACTTCATTCCGAGGGCCGATCTCCGAGCGCCGAGATGGGATGGAACGTGGCATACATATAGCAGCAGGAGAAAAACTGCTACTGGCAACGGGAAAGGTGTTAATTCCCTTTTTTAGTAAACCTGCATATACAGTACCTGATAATTTTGGTGTAAAAGATGTTTTAGAGGTGCTGGGAAGTGGGTTCATGAAGCATTGAGACGTATCCAGGGCAACTACTTCACCCTGTTTTCAATGTTTTCAGTTGTGCTATGGTAAACTGGCAGCATGTCAACATCAAAAGAAGATATGATATGTATCACAGGGGCAATGCAAATCGTGCACAGAAAGTAATAACTTACATTATTCCTACCACATGATGACATATGGCTCGTGCAGATAAAGTGTTGTCATTGGTTGCAAAAGTGAATGTATTACTTCACTCTAAGACTTCAGAGTGATGTCATGATGATGTCAGACCCACCGTATGACCTTTCATTAATTTGGGATCTATAAAAGCTTTAGGTTGTGTCTATTTTTTTTCTTAATATGCTTGATTTCATTTCCTGACTTCATTGTGACTTCTCCATGACGAATATGACGGTGATTAATTGTTTGATCAACATAAGCTGTGGATTCTCTCTCTATTCCTATTAAATGAGGAGATATCTTGGAAAATGTGTTTTTCAGACCATATCTTTGTCAACCTTAACCTTTGACTGATCAACTCCAAAAGTGAATCATCTGAAGATACCCTCCCAAGTATCACTCCCACTCAGTTTAGTTAAAATTCATTGATGCTTTGCTGAGTTATTTTGTACGAATACATACACCCACACACTGGGAACAATAGCCTGCCATTGCACAAGGTGTTAAAAAGTCAGTATCGTGACTGGAAGTGTGACTCAGGTGTGTGACTCTAACTTTCGAGCGCTCGTGTGATTTCAGCTGTTTTGCATATAGAGCACAGTGAGTGTGATGTGGCAACAGATAACAAGAAAACAAACACCCAACTGCAGCCGTCCACCGCTGCCCGACCACCTGCCTGTCATCCCCACCGCGGTGAAACATGACTGCAGGCTGGAGCTGCGGATGATTATCTGCCACTGATAAAGGATCCGGCTTCCAAAATGTCATCGCGCTCTGTTTACACAACATGAAGCGCCTGCATGACTTGAGTCCGTCTCAGTTTGAGTCATAGTTGAAAAGAGATTCAGCCTCATTGCTCTTTTTTTTTTTTCACCCCAGGCAGAAACAAAACACATGAACATGGAGCGTCTCGTCTGTCTCACATGAAATGACCCAGCAGCCGTCAGAAGTGTGATCGCTGAACCTGCTTCTCTTCCAGGAGTTCAACTTTTCATTTTCAGGATATTCTATGCAACCTCACTGGTTTATTTAAACACAGAAAAATGGAGTCGAAAGATGATACTTGTGTTTATCATATATGGATTACTGAAGTGGGTTACCTGACCAGAGCCTGTGTATTGATTGAACAACCATAAAGAGATGCCAGATTACAACAAAGTGACACAAAACTATGACAAAAAGATGCAGAACGACTACAGAGATATGAAAGTGACTGAACGGAGAAACGAAATGACTAAAGAAAGACAAAAAAAGATGGAAAGAGATCACAAAGAGTTGCAAAATGACTTAAAATGACAGAGGAGACGTAAAACGATGACAGAATGAGCCACAGACCTGCTAAACGGCCACAAAGAGATGCACAACGACTACAAAGACACACACAATGATGACAAAGAGATGCAGAGTCACATGTGGAAAAGGAAAAGCTAAATAATCAAAGAGAGACAAAACATCATCAAAGATATGCAAAATTATTACAAAGAGACATTAAACGACCACAAAGACGCACAAAATGAGCCACAGTCCTGCTAAACAACCACAAAGAGATGCTGGACTACAAACCCCGACACAAAATCAAAAAAAGGACAAAACATTTTATTGTGGTTTTCTTAAGAGACAGAAAACAACCACAAAGATGCAAAAAATTACTTGTTTTTGTTTTTTTCCTGTCCTGAACATAAATTGTGAATAATTTGTAGAACTTTTCTTTCATTCACAACTTTCAGGAACTCAATACTTTTAATTTAAATGCATAAAAAGATGGATTTTTTTCATTTCTTATCTAGTAAAAGAACATCTCACAAACACGGGATATCGAGGTTTTTCAACAACAACATGATTAAAGCCTCGTCCCCGTCTGAAGGTGGACTGACAGGACACACTTGTAAATCTGTTAATGGTTTGTTCCCTGCTGATTAAAACACAAACACCGGGGTGAGCTTTCTCACACCTGCCATCGCTGCTCTGAGTGGAAGATGTGAAATTTCACAACACTTGTAAAATCACTCTTTTGTGTTTGTCTCAGCAACACAGCAGCACGTCTGACCGTCAAAACCCCAGAGAGGGAGCAGGGGAGTGGGAGCAGAGGAGTGGGAGCCGGGGAGTGGGAGCAGAGGAGTGGGAGCAGGGGAGTGGGAGCAGGGGAGTGGGAGCAGGGGAGTGGGAGCAGGGGAGTGGGAGCGGATGTGGCTCACAGTGGACGGCTGCCACAGAGGGACATTCCTCAGAGTGCAGGGGATTAGAGATGCTGGCCACTCGCACATTGTCTTCATGACTCTCCTCTGCTATATCAGTCAGTCTCCAATTAACAGGCCGCATTGTCTGCAGGATTAGCAGCGGCGGGACAAGCTCCGCTGGCCTGCAGAGAGATCTCACAGCAACTGGCACAGGCCTTAATCCTCCTGTACGTGTGCTCTGAGGACACGCCAAGTGGAAGTTTACCATAATCCAGGTATCACATAACCCCTCTAAAGAAGGACTTGAACTTTGTAGTAAGCAGCACTTGAGTGGCGGACTTGAGGAATTTGGAGGAGGACGAGGTTTTTCTGCCTCCAGCCGAGCAGGAGCTGTTGTTTTCCTCCTTAGTTAAAAGATGCACTGGAGCAAGCGAGTGATTTTCACACTGTTGTTTTTCTTTAAGACAATCAATTCGTCTTTGACTTTTGTGATTATTCCAATATTTCATCATCCACATTTTAACACCATTTGCAGAATAAAGTGGGAATCATTTGTTTTATTACTGTAAATTAGTTTTCATTCAAATATCCACATCTGTTTCACATCTGCAATGAATGAACAAAACAGACTTAAGAGCATTTTGAGGTTTTTAATAACCTACAGCAACAATTATTCCTATAAACACATTGTATTTATATAATTAAAGATGTGTTATATTAATTGTCATTAATTATCTGTTTATATACAATCATCCAATTATGGATCACTCACAGGAGGAGTTTCTAAAATCAACGGGATGATTTCAAAATTAGAGCTGAAACCTGCTTACAAGCATATAATAGTTTGTTATAAACTATTTAATTATTTTATTCTGCATTTAAACTATAAGCAGGGGTGTCAGCAGTGCAACATTTGTTCTTTTATATCAACACTTTTTGCTGAAAGGGGCATAAACAGATTTGTTTCCTATCGTACATTCAAGTCATTCAAAGATTCACCGATAGAAACTCCACAATCTGTTGTGTAATGTTCCTCACGCTCCAACTCGTGAAGTGAAAAAACAACAAGACAAAATTCATCATTTCAGTCTGTCAATGTTCAAACGATGTAAAACTGCCTTTCAAAACAAAACACCATGGAAATATTTCAACAGTGTAATAATCTTTTAAAAAGTAGTCAGTTGTCTTATTATTACACCGACAAGGAGACATCAATTGTCAAACAGGCCAAAGAAAAAGAAAAAGACAGTTTAGATTGACAACATGAAAAATGGTTTCGGCGATTTAAACAGTCAGATAACTGTGACTAAAATTGACACTAAAGCTACAATAACAGAGTCAGGGAGCAAATGCAAATCCGGATGCAAATGATGCTGAACAACGTCAGAAAGTGATGAATCATAACTTCTGTTCACTTAAGGCCGCTTGAGGACAGCTGCTTGTCTCCTGTGCATGAATTGTGTCTCTGAACATTTAACGTGACCTCGGTGATAAGGATGCACACGTTTCCTGGCTCGGAGCTGAGATCATGTGGTTGAAGCTGCATCGTTGGTTCATTTTAAAGGTGGCAGTGAAGCACTGGATCATGAAAAGGTTCTTCACTCAGGCGACTTAAGACAACGGTGAAAGAACAGGGAGGAAGGGGAAGTGCTTTTAGAAAGTCACGAAGCATCTCAGTGAGCAGGGATGGGGGTGTGGGGGGGGACCAGACAGCTCCGCAAATAATCCTTCTCTGCCTACGTGCTCCCTCTGACTGGTCCGGGTGACATGTACAAAGGAGGAGGTGAGGTGTGAATAACGCGAGCGCCGGCTCCCAGGACACACAGCTGCCTCCCTCTGAGCCACAGTGGAGACAAACCAGGGACCCTGTTTCCTTCGGCTCCCTTTAACTGGAGAGCAACAAAGAAGCAGGATTCCCTCCGGAAAACAGGAAAACTGCCTCATCCGTCCTGCAGCGACACGATGAGAGGAACGAGAGGCGACAGTGAACATGATGGAGAGGATGCAAGAAGCAGAACTTGTTTTCTGCCTCTTCTTAGTGCTTCAGAGGGAAATTTTGTTTCTGCTCCAGTTTGTTAATTTGACAGCTGTACAAAATATACAACTCACCATAAGAAAAGGAAAACGACAACAAAGCAGTGCTTAGTTGGGGCCCTTCTCACATTTCAGATGTTTATTATGTTTCTTTCAGACATGCACTGAACTCCAGACATATTTCCTGAAATCAGAGCACTGGAGTGAGCGAGTTGACCAAGTTTCTAACTCGTGACCGACTTGGAAACTGGAAAAACACAAATATCTGAGGGTGTAAAAGTGGTGCCATGCTCGTGGGAGACAAAGATGTCAACTTGCGGTGACAATGAGATTCAAGAGCTTTGGTTGATAAGGGCCGACGCCAGTGTCCATGTGCTGTAAACAAAAATCCATGATTGATGTCCTGCTGTCCAGACGCCTCCCCTCGTCTGGATGGTCCGGACATTTTAACATCATTGTGAACTTTAACA
Organism: Hippoglossus hippoglossus; assembly: GCF_009819705.1. Classification (NCBI taxonomy): domain Eukaryota; kingdom Metazoa; phylum Chordata; class Actinopteri; order Pleuronectiformes; family Pleuronectidae; genus Hippoglossus; species Hippoglossus hippoglossus. Next base: position 7,789,648 of record NC_047158.1, on the reverse strand, counting down.
CGTAAAATCTCCTGCTGCTTTCTTCATATGTGAGTCTGGAGAATATCCAAACCCCATTTTTTTTAGTTCTTGTCTGAAAATGGCTCTAGAGTTGTTTGCATTTCCCCCAGAGATTTCCTGCTGTAAATCTTCAAGTACAAATATATGTTTGTTATGTGTCAGAATTTAGTTTTGTCTGATTTCTTCTCCATTATTCGTCTCACAACCCCTGAAATCTCTCTGGTGACCCTTGGAAGGGCCCCGACCCCCAGGTTGGTAACCACAGGACTAAACAACCAAACTGCTCAACTGCAACTTTTTATTAAACGCAAGAAAAAACTGATTTAACATCATCGGTTTAACAACAGTCACGTAAAGTTGTTAATCGTCCATCAGATCTGAACATCACTATAATGATTATGGTTATTTTTTATTATTTCTACAGACTTCAGGTGTTGGATGTTCCTTGAACGCACCAATGAGGAGGATTTCCAAAATGCTCCTTGCTGTGTAACAAAAAATGTGTGTAACATCCACTGTGAGTCTCTGTTGTGTTATTTTCATCATGCACTTGAACAAATGGAAACTCTCATGCAGCCAGTGAGGCCGGGAAACAATCTGAAAAATGGCATGTTTTGGAAAAAAGCCGTCAGTGCTGTGGCGTGGAAATGAAATCCTGCTGAAAACATGCAAAACCTCAAGTTTATGTTCTGCTCCATCATCTTTCTGTGAGTGTTTGACACCGGAGTTGCACTGAGCACAGTGTGAACCATAGAACGGACTCACACACACACACAGAGGAGGTTGTACAGGTGCATTTTGTAAATGGACATCTTGACTTGTGCAGCCTGAACCCTCTCGTGTGTCTCCTGGCAGCTGCCTGGCACCGAGAGGACGGAGCTAGAAAGACCTCATGGCAGAGCGCCCGGCCACACTCAGGAAGTGTCCTTGGGGGGGGGAGAGGATGGGGAGGAGGGGGGTAAGAGGGTGCAGGCCCCTCACCCCCCCTTCCCCTCTGCCCCCTCACCATTCAGCTCCCTCACCTCAAAGCATTAGAGACGCATTCCTCCGGTCCAGCAACAAGCAGGGTAATTCAATTTCCTCGACAGTGAGGGCCGTGTGAAATTTCATTTGCATCTTTGGGTCTGCGTGTATGACGGGTTGTAAAAAAAAAAGAAAGAAACTCAGCCTCCGTCATGCTTTGTTTGTTTACTGCTCTGTTTAGTCCGGCCCCTTGAAACCTCCCCAGTAAACAGCAGGGGCTCCAGGAGGTGATGGAGTCTCTATATTCCTCTTTAGAGACAGATAAAAAAGACAAAAAGCAGAGAACATACTGCCCCAAAATCTGAAAAAGACAAATTTTCATGCCATGGTAAAAGATCAGTGAAGCATTTGAAAGCAAAATTAGGAGAAAATGATGAGGCCTGCTGCAAATATGTGAAGACAGATGAGATAAAAACAGTCTATTCATATCTGACCCCAGCCATCAGTCTTCCTCATGAGAAGTCAGTGTTCGTGGAGACAGCAGCTGCCGCTATGAAGGAAGTTGACAAAGCCCGTCTGGTGGCCCGGTGCTGACACTGACCTCTCGTCTGCTGTCGGCCCGGAGAGGTCAGAAACACAAGACTGCTTTTCTGCTCCGGTCAGAGGGATCTGCCTGCAGGCCTGCGCTCTGTCAGCATTAAATACTGATTAGAGAAATACAGCTTTCTTCAGAAATCATGCTCTTCAGTCTCATGGACGTTGGAGGAGGAAGTCATCACTTAAAAACCTCTTAAAAACCTCTTAAAAACCTGAAATAACTGAATTTTGTGTTGTGACCTGAAAACTGAAAACGAGTAGTGAACCCAACACTGATATATTTTCACTTTGTTTGCAAACTGTTGCTCATCTTCACATCCAGAAGTTACAGAGCTATCCTCCATTTGAAGTCCTGCTTTTAGACACCGGACACATACAAGTCACATATTCACTCTCTTTAAGCTCTGTGTTTGGTCTCCTCCATAAACTGAGGGAAACTCTTCTGGCTTCGTAGTTAGCTGCTAGATGCTGTTTGGTGCTGACTGGTTGACTGTTAAGTTGTGTTTTTAGTGGTTTTAACTACAACTAAAGTTGATGCTGAGAACAGTGAGAATGAATAAAAACAGTAAAGTTGTGGGTCTTACAGGTAAAGAATGAGCTGAAGCTTGTTATAAAGCTGTGGAATGTTGAGGGGAGCTGCAGATTTAGGTTGATCATGAACGAGCTCTTTCACATTGTCACATTGTTTCCATGCAGTCATCTCATACATTGTTATAATAGAATAGAGATTAGTGATGTGAATAATCTTCTGTCTGATCTGGTGAAATAACATTTTCATGTCCTGGACCCTGGACCTGTCCAACGATCGTGTCTCCAGATGAAGTTTATCAAAATAAACATCATCTGGAGACGCTGCCTTCATGACAGACGGTCAGAAAATCTTTCCTGGGAAAAGTTATTGTTTTAAAAAGTGAAGATATGCCAAGATATGTACAAGAACATTTTAATTCCACATAAAATCTAATCTTCTTTCAAGTTCATACTCAACAGAAGTGATATCTATCAGTGATATATAAGTGGATGAATGGTTGGCTAGATGAGAACTAAAACACTCAGGAACAACTTACTGATCCAACATTACATGACTGGTTTTATTTTAAGCCTTTGTAAATGAAAATATGACTTTTAAACACCTATTAAAGTTTTTTTAAGGAAACTGAAAGTAATGTTTTTAATACTCTTAAGATCTGCAGATAACATGTACACTATAAAGTCAGAATGACGTACACAGACAACAAAAAAATCATCTTTAGCATTAAAATATACATCACAAACTCCTGTATAAACTAAAAAGGACCATTTGTTTAAATGGGTAAAAACCTTTCTAAGTATATGTAGTATTCACATATTATGGCTGTTGTGACTTTATATTATTGCTTCAGTCATAGAGCTGAGCTTTGGTAAGATTCAGTAAAAAATAACGTTAGTAAAAACGACCAGTACCATTAAATCTCAGGTCAACAGTGAAGTTTTGCTGCCCCCTAGTGTCACTTCCTGGTCTTGCTGTTAACACAAAGGAATCCAAAGAGGCGGAAGTCTACAGTTAAGGTTTGTTTAATTTTAAAACACAGCATTCAAGCTCAGAATCACCACAGGTTTTACATGTACACATTTTAGAGACAGCAAACAAGATGTACAAAATAAAAAATAAAAACTGATTACATCCCTAGTGATTTCTTTTTAACAGAAAAAATTGAAACCTATTTACCTTATTCACATTAATGAAGCAACACTTTGTGCTTGCTACAGATTCTAAAATGAAATAAAAAAAATCTACGAGCAAATCAAATAGAAACATTTTTTGAAATGTAAAATATTTTTTTTCAAGAAATTAAAAAGAAAAGTCCATTTCAGTACTTTTTTTGTTTTTCTTCATTTTGTAAATGTCCACGACCTGTACAACAGCTTTGAGTAACAAACAACAAATAGAATATGACCACTACGAAAAACACAAGGATTGCATCAGTGTAGTAAAAGTCTTACAGAGCATAAATGTAATGAGAAAAAAAAGTCAGGCTCGTTTTCTCGTTGGAGCTGTCATCGTTACAAACGGGCCTAAAGTAAAGACATTTAAAAAATAAAGATATTCAGAGTTTAAGAGTTGTGCTTCCATTTGTTGGCACAATCTCAAAAAAATACAAAATCACCTCTTGTACTGGTCACAAAAGCACATTGAAGAGAAAAGCGAGTTGAAGCATCGGAGGTACAAACATCTCGTTCCACACGTAAAGGATCGTCATGCTTCAACAGGAACAGCTTCCAGTTTATATGAGAGAGCGGAGTCGTGGCAATTCCTTCACAGCGTCCACTTCGTTTTTCTACTGTTCGTATAAATGCTAAAACACATTTGTGAGACACTGGATTGACAATGCACAGGAGTTCCCTCTTCTTGAGAAGCTGGAATATGCAGACTTTCACCAGAATGTGCATTAAGACTTAATGATGGGACGAGTGGCTTCCTCTACCAGGCAGACTCAAGAATGTGTGATTGTACTTCCCGGCCATGTCGAGGGAAATGGAGCTCTACAACTTTTGAGAATTACAAGCAGTCTGGTGAAGAGGGGGCACCGCAAAAATGATCTTAAAAAGTCTGGAGCAAGATTGAAGAAAGACATCACACACTCCTCTGTATTCCAGCGCATCACCATCGTCGGTAAAAAGAGAAAAGAAAAAATTCTGCTTCCAGTAGTATAAAAACTTCTCTCCACTATTTAACTCATTTCATCTTTGTCCTTTTCAAATCCTCTGAGAGCGTCAAAGTTCACAGCTTCACGAGTTACAGTGTTGTCACTGCTTTGGAAAAGTGGCTTATAAATGTATTTTGTTGAAAAGCCACAGGAAATAACAGTGTCCCGAGAAGACAAAAAGACTTGTTGCGTGTTCGACGTGCAATACCGCAGGAAAACTGGTCCCAGACGTCAGATTTAAGACGAAACGCCAAAAACAAGCCCGTGTGCACATATGATATCAAACAGGAAAATAATGCAATTATCAGATTTGCATTTTAAGATCCACGAAACCTGAGCAACCGTGATGTTGCGCTGTGAAATTAATCTAACTACGCCAGTTCGGTATTTTGTTGAATGTGTAATAATGCAAGAAACGATATCTACTCCTCAGGTGGGAAGATCTCCAACGATTCCTCCCGTAATTACGTGTAAGGCATTTTCCTCCCTCTCCGACTGAGGGGGGGGCAGGGGGTACAGTTCTTTACAAAAACAACTAATAGTAAATCAGTGTTAGTCAGTGAGCACTTCCAGAGTCCTCAACACGGCAAAGCCTTGTTAGATGTGACGCTGTACAATGTCATAATGTAAAGAGAAAAAAAAAAGGAGTGTAAACGTCAGTCCAGGCTCCGTCAAATCAGAGTGAGGATAATATCCCAGAAGGATGGTGGAAACTGGAGAGATGAGCTTTGATGTCACGTCCGTCACTTTTCACTTCAACCAATCAGCGAAAGCACATTTGGTTTTCCGTTTCAAGTCGAGTAAGAGAGTTAACGGTGGAGGAAAAACAGAAGGTGGAGCGGCTGAGTAAAAAAAAAAAGAAGAAAAACCCTGACTGACGCCAGTGCAGAAAGTCCAGCGTGGTCTAGGGCGCTGGAGGGTTGGTCGGCTCTGGTCGGCTGTTGGCCAGGTACTTCGCCCGCATGCTGGAGGTGTACTGTGGAGAAGAAACAGAAAATGACACATGGGAGCAAATGAGAATCACGATTTCACCCTTTATGGCTCAAAATGTGAGAAGAACAAGTGGAACACAAAAGGGTAAAAGTCACCCCTACAACATACAAAACACATTCTGTGTAGGATCTGAACTGAAACTGGTTTTGAAGCCTTTTTTAAAAAAATGTATCTGTTGTAAAAAAACAGACAAAATCTAAACTTAGCAGAGTAAGAAGAAAATCCATCAGGTAAATCAAACTCCCAAAGCTGCAGCGGAGGAACATATGAATATACAGATTGGACAAATGCATAACAGAGCACAATTTAACAGATCAGAGAAAATCCTACACAGATGAGCGTCCACACTGAGTCCAGAGAACTGGAATCTACAGGGATCAAGAACCATTCAAATACAGAGAGAACATCACAGCAACAGCTAAACAGGGGAAAGCAGAGAACAAGGAGTTGAGCTGAATAAATAAAACTCCAACCCTGGTTCCATCTATATCACTTTGTGGTTTTCGTCAACCTTCGTGCACATCGGCAGGGTCGCTCATTCGTTTACATTTAGGATGCACCCATGCATTTGTGGAATACAGGCGACACAAACACAAAAAGGCTGCATTTCAAACTCATGTGGAAAAACCATGTTGGACTTTTCATGTGGAATTTATTCTCTCATGCTACGATCATCCTTCAGATCCACTTTATGCTTAGGGATGTTAAATATATTCCTCTGAATTTAACAACATGATTTACCTCAGATGTCAAAGTAAACGAGGTCAGACGTTCACATGAAAGACAAGATGCTAATTCTCAACAGTCTCAATTTGTATAAACAGGAGTTTTCAAAGTTGAACACTGCGACTCCTCTCAGATGAAATCCAGACAACCAGGCCCCCTGCACTGCAACTTTAAATTAAATGCTTCGTCTACGAGTCACCATTAAACTTCAGGGAACGTAGGAGAGAGTTTAATTTTTCCATTTAGTGAATTAAAAATACACTGAAGTAAATAATCTACCCACTGATGTGCATATAAAAATACTAGCACATTAACTCTGATACTGGAGTTAAAGTTGTTACACAGACTTTAAAGATGGAAGAGATGACGGCGCCCAAAAGTGAGGCCAAATCATCTTGATTGCCCCCTGGTGTTTGTCTTCAGTATGAGTCATAAATACTACCTCCTCCATGTTAGTGGATGGGACATGGACCAAGATAAAAAGTCAAGGTCTAGGTAAAAGTTTTTTTACAAAGAGGATTTCTGTCTTTTTAGGTAGTTCTTAACAATTGGTTGCAATTGGTCGAGTGTGTGTATTGGCACGATCTCTGCCACGAGATTGTGGCTCCAAATTTGGTCACCAGCCCAAAATAGCAGCACTTGAATCCAGGATATTTTGGATTCGTTTTTTCACAGTGGGAGGAAGTGGAGATGCGTCGTCCATCTTTGTCATTGGTCTTTACATCTTTTGGTAAGATTTTGGATTTGGATTTTAAATCATGCTAGTAAATTATTTGAAAATATGTATCAAATCTGAGTGTTCAGAACTAAGACAGATTTTTGATGAAAAATGTGTAAACCTGGTGCTAATTAAAAGATTGTATTTGCCTCATGTGCATCACAATCACTACTACTGACTGTGATGTTAAACAGATTAAATCAGAGAAACAAACAATACTGAATCTCTCTTTGTTTTAGTGCTGGGGTGCACCCCCCCTGTTCCTTTGTTTCCGTGGCAGTATCTTTCCCTCAAATCTCCCCCCCCTCACGGGAAGGCACGGCTTAGTTAGAAAACTGTATTTATAGTTATCTCACCAGATACAGTGCCAGTAAAGACACTAAGGAAAATAAGCAAGAAGAGATACAACCTGATGATTAATAAACCTTGTGAGTTCTTACAAAAACTGTCACTTCCAGTGGAATTCTCCCCATTACACATAATACTAAAAAACAAAGCAGTTCCATGTAACCAGTGAAACGGCTTCATAACTTCACGATGACTCATTGTTGACTCATAGATAACAGTGAGCCACTGGGCAGAATTACAGCATCCCATGATCCTCCCAATACATCTGTGGTGCAAGGGGTGTGGGGAAACATGCAGCCCGGGGCCAAAAAACAAACATCAGGTGAGACACCAGGTGGGACAGGAGTCAGGACAGAGGGGGGGGAGTGGGGGCATGGGTGATTCAGCAGCGCCTGGTGAGACCTGAGCAGAGGGTGAGTTAGAGCTGGGGGGGGGGTTTGGGAGGAGGAGCAGGTCAGCGGGTGGAGGGGACGGGCATGTTTTGTACCTGTTAGCATAGCAGACGAGGTTACCAAAACGATCTTGAACTCTCCGAAGGCTTTAACTGCCAGCAGTGACCGCTGTTACTGTCGGCGGCAGTCAAATACAACTGTATGGATTCGCAGGAAAAAAAAAAAACAACACGACAAGAAGAGAGTATAGAGATGTAACACAAAGCAGCGTCTAGGTCCAAGCAGACACACAGACACCAGGGAGAGCAGGATGTCTGGTAGAGGTTCAGGCCAGAGGTTGGGGGCAGGAGGGAGAAACTGAATTTGGCTCGTTTGTAAATTCTCTAACATCATTCTAACATCTGCGAAACTGTGTCAACCTGTCAAAAACAGTTCTTGCACAACATAAAGAGACAGCTGCAGAGGATCAAACGCTCTGGACTTGGAAAGACAACACACTGTTCATCACTTGAACGTTCTTTGCCAACGACGTTTCTGTCCTCAGATTCTCATCAGACAAAGTTCATGTAGACAAACAGTGACTGAGAAAAAACACCAATCATAGGAGGTTGGCTGCTCGTCTGTACAAACTTTGCTTGATAAAGGTTTGAGTGATCAATTGGGTGAGAGCAAGTGAAGAGCAATGTGCACGATTCGTGTTCTTTCCAACTTGTGTCACGTAAACGACAGACAACATGGTCACTTTACTGATCCATGTAGGGAAATTCATTTTTGTTTCACCGACCTCTTCCATAAAACAGGTCAAGTTTAGCAGAGCTTCTTTTGATTTGTTCTTTAAATCCAACTCAAACATCTGCGTACACGCCATTTAGTTCCTCTGGTTCCATAGTTAGCTAGAATATTTTGTCCATCCATAAGGGCAGACAGATAGTCCCTGACTAAAAGCTGCCAAAGGACCCAGAGGTGCTCCGACAGCCCTCGTGTTTATACAGGGAACACAACACTTACCGTGGGGGGAGGAGACTCTCGTCCAATCAGAGGCGTGTTTTCACAGCGAGAGTTCTGGAAGCTGGCGTTCTGAGCCCTGTTGAATCAAACACACAGCGAGATCAAACAACAACATGCACACAAGTACAGTGTCAAATCCCTACATGTTGCTTTACAGATGTGAAACAATATACTGTACATGAAACTCTACACGTCAGTTTTCAGCATTCCAAGAATGAGGGGAATCCCCCCCCCCGTCACTCTCCCTAACACTGGGCTTTGGGTTTCACAGCCACCAAGACTGGTGGGCAACAGCTGAATCTGCAGACCACTGCATCACTTTGTATAGAGAACTCGGGACGTATAAGCTGAATGTAGTCCGAACCTAAATAACAGGTGTGAAATGTGCCTCCGACCAGGGTCAAGACCAATGACATAAATCATCTGCAGTGTGAAAAACATTGCTTTTCTCCATTCAAACAGAGAGACTACTTCCCGCTGAACTGACAACTTGCAAACATCAGATGCACATCTGTCTTTAAACCAATCAATGTCAATTGTCGGTAGACGGAGCCCACGTAGGTGATGACAACAAGACGTACGTATGTCATACAACATTCTTTAGTGAGCTCGATAAATTGCAATGTGAAACCAAAACTAACCAGATCAAATGTAAACAATGTAAGATGGGAACATTTGTATCAAAGACATTACTTTGTCTCAGACTTTCAGGTGTAAAAACGCCTGAAGTAACATATATCTGTCTCCTTAAGCAGAACAAAACCACTTCTGCCTTTGTCTAAGTGATCCTCTCTGTTCAAATTCACAGTAATGTGCAGCAGTGGCAACTTACATGTACTCTGTTACAGGTGCGTTGCTGACGGTGTGGGCGGCCGCAGGGATGGAGGTCTCACTGCCATAGCTGCTGCCACAGCTGTACAGGCTGGGCATGTGGACCCGGTACAGGTTATCATGGTTCTGCCTCCCTCCGTGGCTCGGAGACTCATCCTCACTGTCGTCCTCGCTCCTGCGAAACCAAAAAAACTTCAATAGCACCACCAGCAGAGGGAACCCCTGTGCTTACTGACGGACGACAAAAGGAGCATTAAAAATGCCACGTGGTGACGTTTTAGTGTTTATTCAACGTCACGTTTTGATTAAATTTCCCCACAGGGAGAGAAAACAGGTGGAATTTGTTGCTGTTTGAGGCAAAGAGGAGGCAACTTTCCACTGACCCTAATGGGACTGAACAAAGACTGTAAAAATAGACTCATGTAATTGGTTCAGTTTCTACAGGAAATTTTGTATCAGCACACTGATTGCATTTGTTTTCTGTCAGGCATTGGCCTACTTCTGCAGTAATCATGTGATTCCACTTGCTTCTCTTCACACACAGAGGCTCAATAGTGTGTTTCCCATAATAATGTACAGAACAATGACACTGGCATCATGGAGCCTGTCTCCCTCTAGTGGCCAGGGCGTGCATAGGCTATTTCCTGCATACCAAACCTATGACATCATAGAATAACATCTTGGGCAGATTACAGCATATTTTCAATTAAATATGCATATCAGGAAAAAAAACACAGAGACAATATTGAACTGATTAATTAATTAATACTACTAATTAAACTAGATAATATATAATAGATAATGTTCGATATAAAACATAAATCAACTTTCCATTTGAAGCTGTAATTTCAAATGGGGTAAAATAAATGAGCTTGAATGTATCAGTACAACAGAACAAGCTGAGCAGCAACCACTGAGGAGAACAGGCTGGTAGCGTGAAAGCCTTTGCTTTATAACAGGAAGCTCCAGCTGAGATCAAACCGATCAACAAGCCCCCCCCCCATCGTAAGGAGGGATCAGCTAATTACGTGGTGCTGCTGAGCCGACAGCTGTGCTCTCGTCGTAGCCATCCTGAAACCCTTATCTGCCGCTGATAGGACAAAGAAATCATTCTGATTTCACCCCTGCGCTGCTGCTGTGAGCGACACCAGCTCAGACGGTGGTTAGGATAGATTTAGGCCAACTCTGCACAATTAGAGGGGATAACGGGAAGTAATCTATTTGAGGAAGCAGCTGGAGCCTTCTGGACTTGTCGCAGTGGTAAACACATACAGGCTTTGAACAGCAAACAAACACAAAAATATTCATGTTTTCTTGTCTGTGTAGAGCGAATTTCTTTGTCGGCTTCATTCTCGTACCATGTAAGGGTTCGAAAAAAATGCTGTGAAACCATAATTAATTGATGGGCTTATCCTCTTGAATTATTTCTGACTGTATACACAGTCCGCCACACAAAGTCAGCTTAAAAGCTTTTATGCAGCCTCCTCTGCGGCTGCGGGTTAAAGGGGATTGTGTACCGTATGAGTGCAGTGGATGCCTTACCTCTTGGTCCGCCAGGTGTGAGGCACACTGCAAACAATCGAGCTGAACATGAGAGCAGTGACGAAGGAGAAGAGCACGAGGTAGATGAGGCCTTCCAGTCCGTCGTAACACAGACCTGTCATGGCCTGGACATAGTCCTGAAACAAGCAGTGGCACAGATTTCATTATTGCATCCATAAACAGATCAGGAGTCATTTGAGTAGGAAAGAGCAAAAACAAAAATGCATTAAGAAAGAAAAACCCAGAGTTGCTGTTTTTAAAACTCAGCATGTGGATTGCAGGGTCTTTAAAATGCATCTGCTGGGATTTCTCATTTAAACTAGGTCAAACCAATGAGCTCACAGTTGGAAGACAGTGCAGTTTCACCCCGGTTTGGAAAGAAGCGCAACGCTCCACCTTATCATGACTGAGAATCTCCATTCTGCATGCGCGGCACAGCAGAAACGCATTTCGTATTCTACTGAAGATACTCCCAATTTTTTAAGAAATAACAAACCCCGGCATGATGAAAGGGCTGAATAGGGAGCAACATGAAAGAGCTCCAGTTGCACATGTGCACTTGGAATTTGGAAATCCCCGAGGCACAATCCTCCGCAGCACAGCCATGGCCAAGTATTTATCATTCAGCTTGCTTCATAAACGAGGAACTGCCGGCATCAGTTGGGACAAGAACTCGCAGACAGGAAGGCAAATGTTATCTATGGTGACAGGTGTAGTCAACTGCACAAGTATGAAAGAGCGGCTGCCTCATACAACCAACCTGGACTACGAAGGTGTCACAACAAATCAATCCCCAGGTTCCCCCCCCCCACCCCATCAAACACGGAGTGACCCTCCAGTCTTCTCTGGTAAGTCTTCTCCTCCCTGCTCACCATGTGCAGGCTGCGACAGTCCACCAGTGCAGTGAGTTGGTGTAGGCTGATCTCCGTGGTGTTCAGTATCCCCTGAATCTGGTCCAAACTTTCCTGGAAGAGAATGAGGAAAACGAGCTCTATTGAAACAGGCTTAACTTGAAATGCACCTTCGGATACTTGAATGCGGCGACAAAACATTATGACAATACTGGGGAGAATGAAAAGCATTCACTCGAACAACACTCACGGTCTAAGTATTACAGTAAAGCCATTTACAGACATGACATGTGCGCAGAATGGGGTCCGGAGTTTGCATTTCACGTATGTAGAACGCAGCAGGAGTGTCTCCGGTCAGACAGAAAAAATGAGGGGTGGGGTCTGGGTTGAACATGCAGGAAGCAGGACATAATGTATATATTCCACTGCAGAGATAATGTGTTTTTGTGGACAGTCACCAAAAGTTTCGGATCTCATTGTCTCTCTAAGTTGACACCTTTGTCTGCGGCTTCTACGTGCATGGCATCTCTTTTTCATCCTGAGATATCTGTATTCTTCTCGTTTATTTTTCAGTTTTGCGTCTGACGTTAGGGGGCTGGCAGGAGAGACAGTCTCACAAACCGTCCCTCTGGATAATTTCAGGGGATTATCCATGTCTGAAAGCAGATTAAATGGCAGTTTCCTACTGCTGCTTATTAAAAGTTTAACCAGTCAAGAATGAGATAACGATTGGAAAAACTGGAAAACAGAAGCAGGCGAACAGTGATTAATTCACAGATTATTGATTCTACACGTGTTTCTCAGGGATTTGTCTTTCATTATTATACAACAGGACTCAGCTCCAGCGGAAACAAACAGATTTCCATGTGTGATACTTATCAATCTCTCTGTTTCAGCAGAAATTATGTCTGATTATCTGATAGAAGCGTTTCCACAGCATCAGCACATTTCTCTGTGTGGGTATGTGAAGTGAAATATGCCTCTCTCTATTCCCAATGTCAGCTCTCATTTGTGCCTCTGTCAACACAGTGCAAGGACCAGCGCTGGACAATACCACAGCGCTGCATTGACAAGGGGCCAGTGAAAGCCTAATGCAGCTAAATGGACATAATGCATGTCCCAGGTGGGCTGTCAGCAGATCTGTATGTGGACAGGTGCGCTTCACTTCTCTGCAGGTCAGTGGTTTGGGCCCCTTCACTGGGTTATTCATCACAATGGTACAATAGTGAAGGGACAGCTTGTGGCGTGGGGGTGGGAGGGGAGGGGGTTGCAGATACCCTGTAATGTGCCATTTCTAGTAGAGTGTATTGATTCTGGGGCTGGAAACATACCTTAGTTTGTTTGTATTCTCCGGTGGCGGAGCGCAGCAGCTCGGACACATCGTCCTGCATCTCCACTAATGCTTTGTGACTGCCTGAGAGCTTCTGAAATGAAGAATAAATAATAATATAGCAGCGCAGCTCTACACTGTTTTTCATTTTTTATCACTACCAAGAGCCTTCAGCTGCCGTCTCTCTTTGTAGTCAAGTGGAGATCTTGAGGAGGCATGCCGACAGTTTATAGACCGGAGCTGAAAGACTTCGTATATATAGCTTCTTTTTGTGCACTAACAATAGATGCCTCGGCTTCAGCGGCACTCAAAAGTTTTGATTTATTCATGCAGCTTAAAAGATAAAATGTAGGTACTCCATTAAAGTAACAAACATATAGTGCAACTCTACTTTAATATAAACATCACTAACATAGCAGGCACGTGCTTCAGCACAGACTCACTGCTCTGCACCACTTTTCCTTATGGCAGAATGGGAAGTATTGTACTGTCACACAAGGAAAAAAGTCCTTCTTTGAGGCAATGGAAGTGACTCAATGTGCCCACTTGGATTCTCATCAGTTACAAGGTCATGCATCATGCAGTAAATATGTCTGTAATATTGTGTCTACTTAGATTAGAGTATTATGAGCACCATATTGATGTTCAAGCTATTAGCCCGACGTAATCTTATAACTGTAAAAAGAGAAAACTGGTTTCACATGTTATGGAATACATGAAACAAACCTGCTGGAATGGATTGTTCTTTTCCAGATTGCAACTAAGGTAGTACTGCAGGATTTCTGTGAGTGAGAGGACAGTAAGAACAGAACAGAATGAATTAGCAAAGCCACATAAAAACACACGCAAGGCTGCAACTAACAATTGTTTTAAATCAAATAATCTGCTCAATGTTTTGTACAAAATAAAACCTCAAAGAAATTTGCCCTAAAATCATATATAACCAAGACAAGCAGCAAATAGAGGCGGGAACAAATGCACATCTGGAAAATGTTCCTTCAAAAAAGACATATCAATTACTATATCAACCTTTTTCAAGTCATTTTCTGTACAATGTCTAAGTGATTAATGGACCAATCGTTTCAGCTCCATTTGAATTAAAACCACCACACAAACAACAGCCATGCTCAGGAGAAGTAAACCTTGTTTTGTTTGTGTGGTCTAATCTACATCAAACTTGTGTTTATAGCTGAGCTGGTGCTGCCTGAAATTCATATGCTAGGGGAACTGGAGGATTTAATACACAGTGTTTACAGCCCACAATAAGAGCAATGCACCAATGGGACTTGGTGCAGCAATATAAGGCTATTTGTTCATAGTTTTATAGTCCATTCTAAAACAGTGAGTCATACCTGCTCACTGTCATATCACTTATAAACAGAACATGGCCAGACATTTCATCACCTTTAAGTCGATTGCTTATTTCCACATTCAGCAGTTATGGAGCATTATTATTCAGTAAGAGTCCAATATTCACTTCCTTTTACCTCGGGTTTTGGTCTCCACCATCTCCTGAGAAAAATATCTGTCTCTATAGCTGCTAAATGCTCGACCAGCTAGTTGCTACCTTTGTCTGAGCAGGCAGTATAAGTCAGTAAGTTAAATTATGATCTGAAACTAACTAGAAAGCTCTGTAAAGCTGAGGGGGAGCTGCAGATTCGGGTCATAATTTTCTGTTTATTGCTGTAATAAAAAAACATAATTTTGTATATTAATTCTGCACTGTGCTTCAGCTATTTATGTTGTGTTCTAGGAAAGAGGCCAAGAGAAATGTTCCCATTTTATTTTCTACTTCTGTCTTGTCGTGTTGCCTGCTGCAGCGTCAGAGCATGACTGCTGCTGTAACTGTGCACCCGCTGAGCTAATCCTGAGCTCGGAGGGGAAATGTTCCAAGAAAATAAAGTTCAAAAGGTGCTGTAACAGTATGAATGAATTAATGTGTTTTTCGCTGGGACAACAGAACATGCAGCAATGGAGAGGCTCGGGCTAAACCCTCACTTACTGCACCAAGACTCCTGCGAAACACCACAAAGAGCGGTTACGTCATCTCTGGAGGAATTGTTAAGTAACAACAAGACCGAACGTGTGTGCTGTTCACAGTAAACTAGGAACCAAAGCAAGGTTTTTGGACTTTCACACACTAATACCGTCCGCTTAAAGTATTTCTCCTAAAGCACAGCAGTGTGTAGGAGTTGATGAGCAATCATTTATATGTGTGACTAAAAAGCTGTACAGCAGTATCCTCACACACACACACACACACACACAACTGCTGTATCAGGAGCTTGTTTCCCACACAGCTGAGCATGAGAGGAGAATTTCCGGTGCAGGAAAGTACATATAAAGCCAGCTGCTGTCGGTCCAGCTCTTATACGTCCGCCCACACATGTTAATGTCAGGAAGAGCAGATTTCCTGGAGTCTGACTTCCGGTAAAGGATGGAAATAATTGATGCCTCGTCATGGGGCTTGGGTTAGCTTTTGTGCCACTTGGTGTCAATTCTATTAGTTTTCTGCCACTGTTCCCTGAAGCAGAAAATGAAGAATGTGTTCTGCTTATGACTAAGGGATGAAACCACAAGACTTCAGCTACCAGGCAGTGAACAAGACCAGGGGGGTCTCTTCTGTTTTACAATCAGATTGATCATGGCCATGGTCACACGGGATCTTGCTTATTGGACAGAGATTTGGCAGCACATTACCCCAGCAGGTTAAACGTTTGGGCTGGATTAAAGAGCAAAAACAAATCTGGTTCTGGTCCCTGGAACGTCACATAAATCGCTCGGAGAATTTCGTTATCAAAGGTTTTAAAAGCACAAGGAACTGCTGGCACCAAATGTAAACTAAACTGGAAAAGCACATGTAGAGGGAGACCGGCCTCTGAATAAAGACTTCAAGATAGTTGTTGTTAAGACAGTTATTATTTCAATTTAAGTTCTATGTCTTGGTAAATAGCTGCATCATTTTTCAGAGATGCAGCTTAAGACTTTCACAAACAACCAGAGGGGAGAAATACAAAAGACTGACTCACACTCTTTTTGTTTGTTAAGACCATGTGTCTTATACACAAAGAGGAGAAATGAGCGGAATGAAAACAAATATTAATGAGGGTTGTTGAAATGTGGGGATCTTAATAAACTGGTAAAAATCTTTATTAGAGTCTTAATTCATACATTGAGCTAAATAAAGATGTATTTGAATTGCTAACTAGTTAACATGTGTTTCAGAGAATACCACTGCATGAAGCAGCCCCAGGGCAAAAGTTATAATTTCTGCTGAATAATACACTGCATGGAATGAGTTGGTGCTCATGGATCAGAGGATTTACAGCTGATGTCCTGACTTCTGCCCACAAGATTGGACTGTGCACTCAGAACTCACCATATTTTAGCAGAAGAGGAGTAAAGGACAAATTCTGAAGATGTGCGATTTTTCCATTAACTGAAGAGGGATGCAGGAAATTTACTGTCTCTGATCCTCCCCTCTGCCCCTCTTATCTCCCTAATACACTCTGTTTCACACACACAAGACCGAGGCACACTGTTTTCCCTCTTATGCGCATCCCATCATGGGACAGATTGGACAATTACTAAAATGAGACGCCACAGAGAGGCTCCTATTCTGTTTAAAAGGGCAGCCTATTGCTCTCTTAACCCTGCTGCAGTAAATTTAGAGGCTCTTTATGGGCTGTGGACAAGACCAAGCCCCACTCTTTACAGCAATGTCATCTCACTGCTGCACAATAACAACCTCTTCAATTAGAGAGGAGAAATATTCATCGTTTGAAGAGCTGACTGAATGAATAATGAAACCCTCTCTTTACAGCACACCCATGAATGCCACTTATGTTTGTTATTCATACCTTTATTGACGACCTTGTACTGGTCGGCCACTTTTGTGACATACGTGTCAGGAGCGACACAGAAGTCACTCGAGGTCTAGGAAAACAAAGACAGTTTTTACTTCATGTTTACAACAACAAAGTGAAACAGCATCACAGACAAATTAAACTCACTGTCATCGTTGATGTAATGTAAGGAAATGTTCACAGCTTTAATCACTGTTTTATCTGTGTGACAGGTTGACTGTGTCTCAACTAAACTAAGCTCATCTGAATGTGAGGTGTGATTCATCTTCAAAGGAGGAAAATCCTCCACATGAAAATGTAATGTAAATTCATAAACATTTTTCTTCCTCCTGGGGAATATACAGAAAAATGCCTGTTTGAATGAAACCATAAATAAACATTATGCAAATCTCCTGGATTTATGCTGCTGTAGTCCAAGAACAAAGGCTGCAATGTTAGTGCTACAGAGCTAATTCCACAAATTTTGCTTGTGATCACAGGTTTTAATCACCATCAATAGACTTGAGTATTTTTTGAAAATTTTGAGTCACCTAAAAGATTCCCCTTCACCATAAAACAATGTGTTAAGTTAACACTAATGTGTTATTACTACAAATAAAAGGGGTTTTAACAAAAACAGGCGCTGACTTACATCATGAGGGTATTTCAGTGCATATTTTAGCTGTGTCAACACTGCTCAACTAATTAAGTGAAAAAACATTCCCCTCCAAGGCCAAATTTTGTAATCATTGGCTTTGTTCTCCAATTATATGCAATGAACTGTGCTGTTCTACCTGGAAAACAGCATTACGCTTGGATGGGGACACTTACCGCCGAGACGGCTAATTCCATCCCCAAGGAGACCCAGCTGATAACCAGAGCCACTACGCCAAACAAGCACACCCTGGGGAGACCGAGAGGAGGTTTGAAGTGTAAGCATCTTTAACATTGTGGGTTATATGTACATCTACAATCAAATACGCTGTGGAAGGAGATATGGTTAAGCTAATTAAGGTGGTTTCAGCATAGTGTTTGTTATTAGACGAGCGATTCATTGAAAGTAAAGACACTGAATTAATATCCATCCATTAATATCCAGTGATTTAGTTGATTTATCGATTAGTTAATTCATTTTCTGTTAATTAACTGAACGATTAAAAACAACTGTGACGTTTTCACTATTTTTCTAAATTTGTTTAGACCAATCAATTCATCCATTTATTGAGGAAAATAATGATGCTGATTAAGCGATATTGGAACTAATTGTAAATCTACAGGAAGAACAGGAGGAGAGGCACAGATAGAAGCTGTGTAGTCTCATAAAGAGACTTACATTAATTGTTGTGTACAGCAATTGCCATTGACTCAGTGACAAGAGCAAAAATCATTTCCCAGGGCAGGATCATTTTCCCTTTAGAGCTCCTGTGGCCGTGATCTCGTGATTAGACTCACCCTATAAGCGTTCCCTTGGAGTTGCGAATGAGGCCAAACAGCACCAGGAGGCAGATGAGGACGTCGAACAGTAGCAGGCTTATGTAGCCCAGCCACCTGTGAAGACCAATGTCATTAACAACACATGGCTGAGGGCAGCACAGCTAAACATCTCTCAACAGAGCATAATCTTGTTAATGTTGTTCAAAACAGAGTCAGAGTTTGACACCACAAAATGGGTTTTGCTGTGTTAATGCATTACATTAAGATAACACATCATTGATCCCCAGGAGAAAATGCACAGATTAAGTTGGACAGGTTACCTCAATTTTGCATTTATAAAGTGCATCTCATGTCATTTCCACTTTGAATTACTGCCTAAGCCACTTGCATATTTATAGTTGTAAGCGTACATGTCGACAAACGTGTTACAGCCCAGAGGGGCTGCCACGACATGGTCTTCAACATTTTCTAACAAACTGGGAAACTCGATGCAGACTTAAGATTCTTGGTGAGTTACTTGTCTGTGCTCGTCTCTTCTCCCCACATCGGATTCACTCAGACATCATAATGCAGAAACATATCCCACAGAGCAGCGTCAGACGCCACAGTCTCACCAGGGAAAAGATGGACTAACTTTCAACAACATATGCAAGATGAGTGGCAGCCACTGTCTTTACAGGGATGTGAATTATTAATAGGAGCATGTGTCTCCATAGAAAAATTAATGAAGAGATGCAGCATGCTCTGTATTCAATGCTCATGATTATTAACAATGCTGCTGCTGCTACTACTCCCAACGCAAGAGCTACATACAAGTTTGTTGTACTAATCTGCATGACCCTGTTTGTTCACTATAGCAGACCTACCTGTACCAATCATACAGCTCAATGTTGACAGCCAGCTCCTCCAAGGAGATGTTAGTGTTGTCCCAGAAGGGAATCTCCACCATCTGTTTCACCAGCTCGTCCAGCTGGCCTTGCAGCTTTTGGACGATGGACAGGTAGTCCGCGTGCCCCGCATACTGGCCCTCAAGCTGCTGCAGATTGTCTTCTACGGTTTGGTTCAATGAGGATGTACTGTCATATACCTATAATCATCACACACACAAAGAAACGTTGCGATTGAGCACAGAGAGGAAAAGGGGATTCACTACAGAGCTTTGGTGGTAGAGGAAACCAGGACCGCTCATGGCAGTGGGACGATGAATTATTAAACACGCTGGTATAATTTGTGCCATCGGGCCTTACCAGCTTCTGCACTCCAACGATTGTGCGGTTAGCATGGCGCAGGGAATACGTCAGCCGATTCACTCCATCACAAGTCTCGCCGTTCCCATAGAAACCGACAGCAATGCCAGCGCTGAGGGGAGACAAAAGGAAGGGAGGGGAGACAGGGTGGTGAGGAGGAGGGATTAGCTAAAAAGGACACAGAGCGGAGACAGAGATGAGAGCGAGCGAGGGGGACAGCGAGGCGGCCAGCGAAGCGTGTGAACTCTACATTAACCCTGTCGGCTCAGACCCCAGTCAACAGGCTCCATTCAGCTGCAGCAGAAAGACTCCATACAGAACCATGGAAACACAGAGGAATGGACCAGCTATGCCCCAAACCCCGCACTACGGCTGACAAAGGCTGCACTGAGGCAGGAGATCAGCTCCCATTTGCACAGACAGGCCTCAGGTTGCAGGAAAACAGTTCTGGCGACTGCACAGGAAACAGTTTCTATAGGCATATAAACATGAAAAATATTCGCACAATACTATAAACAATTCTGACAATTTATTTGCCGCTATTCACAGTAATGTTGCTTGGTGTGTGAAAATAAACTCCCTTGCTGTGCTCTGAGAAACAATTTGAAGACAGAAGGCTCAGTGACGATATCGCTTCCTGTTGTGCAGCTGTTGGTCTCTTTTGCTATGGTCCATCTGAAGCCAGAGTGGATTCTATCAAGTGGGAAGATGATAAGTGAATCATTCCAACAGCGTTCAGCCAGCCATCAGTGGGTTTCCCCTTCCTGGACGGCTGCTAATCTCTTCCTCTGTCACACTCTGCTGTGCGAAGAACAGGAGCAGGGTCACACCAAAAATAAAAACCAAGCTCCCTGCTGAGAAGTGAACCTGTGGAAACTACACTGTTCATTCTCTATCGTAGAAAATAAGAACGAAAAAAACAGAAAAGCACTTGCAGATATTCCTAATATCTTTAAAAGAGGTGCAGAGCTTTGACACTGTCAAAGAACGAAAGCAAAACAGAGTTGTCTGATCTATCAAACTTCGTTTTACTTGCTTTTACGAGAAAACATTTGTGCGTGGGTACGAGCGCACACACACACTCTGAGATACAGAGATTGTGATGCAGTTCATGTACTCATCAGGTCCCTGAGCTCTTTGTGCTTCCCTGAATCACCCGTGATGGCTCTCCGGTGGCCCATCAACAGGAGGGGGAAAACAGGAAGCAAATGCAGTGTTCAAGGAGTGAAAGCATGTCCAGATGGTTCAGTTCTCACAATACCGTCTTCAAAAAATAAAAATCCTAACAATGAAGCCAATGTATACGACACATTCCCTCAGTTGTATTAATTCAAGTTTTCTTTAAAAACAATGAGATATTTTTAAACTTTCGTCTGGGTGTTAGTTCTACCTGAGATGCTTCAGATTGTGGTCATAATTACATCATCTGCATTTCTGATAAGAAGCTGTTTAACTGAAATGTGATTTCATTTGACCTGAGATCATCTTTTGCGGTGAAACTTTGTCTTTTTCCAACTTCTCATGTGGTCTCTTTATGTAATAACACAGAAGACACTGAACATAATTACAAGAGTTGGGTGGTTTTCTGTGTCTTGAGGATACAGAGCGGCAGACTGTTCTCAGGCTGGTTGTCTCTGAATCTGTAGCTTTTTGCAGCTGACCACAAAATGTAAACACTTTGCAAAGATTATCAGTCGTCGGCGGATGCCATGCCTCTTCCTGTATCTTTGTCTGTGGGTGTGTGAATGTAAAGTAGCAGTCACAAACAAAGAGAACTGGTGAATGCCACGTGCAGAAAATGCAGACAATATGAGATCTGGTTGCCTTCTTCTTTTCTTGTCATTCCGTCTAGCTCTCCTCTCCTGCCACTCTGCTGTCAAACCCAAACACTCATCAGGAAATTCAGACTCTGAAAACAGCACCATATTTAGGGATGGTAGTTAGGGGCGGCTTTGACTCAGGAGGTAGGGCAGGTCATCCACTAACCGCAAGGTCGGTGGTTAAATCCCTGGCTAATCCATTCTGAGTACAAGATTGCCGCTGTACGAGTGACGTGTGAGAGAGAAAGTGCTGCACATACTGTATATGCACTGCATGAATGTGAGAGTGAGTGTGATTGGCACTTTGTAGAGCACTTTGAAAGACTACAAAAAACATATTTAAATACAGACTATTGACCATATTAGATTTAGTCAATTTCAGGATTGAAAGAATTATGACCCTGTGTTAAATGAACAACATAAATAACTTTTCTTGAGGATCAAAAACACACTGCTCCCCAGTGTCATCCCACAGTTACACTCACCTGCAGACAAGTGTTGCGATGATAACACACCAGGCCGTGCAGCAGCAGTCTGCCTTGGGCTGCTCAACATTTCTGTTTCGCCGGCAGCACAGCCAGATGGAGTAGAAGAGCAGAAACAGGAGGTCCAGGGCCAGACAGGCGAGCGCCACACCTCCCAATAACAGGATGGACTGATGGGACAGAAGAAGAGCATGATGGAAAATTCACTGCAACGTCAATAACAGTGAGGTTAATGGCCTCCCCAAGTTTCCCACAGAGACTCATCACACAATTAGCTCGAAGAACTAAAACATGTTGCCTCACGTGCTTAACATTTGTCTTCTTCGCTGTGTGAGACGTTGTTAATGTGTGTGCATCTGTTACGGCTGTAACTTTAATAATAAATACTGTGCGACAAAGGCACTTACTACAGTTGTCTTACCCATTATCCGAAATAAAACTGAAGTTATGCTATGTATGCAAGTACCCAGGAACACGCACTATAATTTGGAGAACAAAAATATATTAGATAGGATTTAATCATTCCCTGTGATATTAAAAGAAAATTAAAGGCGGCTTTTGATTTTGAGTACAAAAGTGGTACAGAAGAGCCTGCTCATTTCAGCAAAGTAATACAAGGATAATTGTGGACTTGATCTAGACACAACTGAAAATAACCACAATGAAAGGCTTCTTTTAAGTGAATCAGGATTACAAAAAACGCTGGGTGCAAAAATTAAAGAGACGAATGCTCCCAGAAAAACCAGACTGGTACACGTAAGCGTTTTCTTCATCACTCAACACAATGGTTAGAGTTTCAAAGCGAGCAGTAGAGAAATATACAGGGAAGGTTAACAGCAGCTCTTCCTATGTAGGTCACACAGAGGGGTGTGTTCACTGTAAACTCCTGAGGATTCTGGGCTGGTGCAGTTTTCCATCCTGCCACTTTTGTTTTGGGAAAAATCTATTGTTGTTCTATGTGCTTGATTTTGTCTCAACAAAGAATGTATAACACAATGACTATGATTCAAAACTGGTATACAGTAATTGTATTTGTCTGCTTGAACTGGGATGATGTTTAGGATGGCTGCTACAGATGATCTTGATATTTTGTTTATCTGATTGGTTTCTGAGATTTCTAGGTCGAGTGACGGAGGCACCTGAGGCAGTGGTTTGACAACACTGTTGTCGTCAGTGAACAACTGAAGAAAAGCATAAAGTCTGGGCAACGCAATACTTTCCGTGTGCCAATCTTGTTTAACGTCGACAGAGATGCAGACCGCACAGACTCATCCGACACAAATGCCATTGAGTGACTCAGCTCCTGCATGTTGCTCTGCTTAGTTCGGCTGAAAAGGGTTCACTGAGTGCAACAGCACCACAGGAGGAAGAGCCTATACTCCTATTCCGTGTTACTTCTGGTGCATCACTTCCACACATCATCTGTGCATCATAATGACGGAGCACCGCTCACGGTTCAGCCATCTGGACATGTCGAGACTTCCCCTGAAGCCTCAGTGAGAGCACTGCATCGACAATAATAAACAGCTTGTCATCGCAGTTGGCTGATAATTATGGTTTATTGAGGCAGCCTAATGATGACCTCTTTTACGTTGCGAATAAATGTGTCAGGGAAGTGAGAAAATGCGCTTTATTTCCTGCATTAGTGGCTTGTCGTAATGCAATGTGCAATATGGTTTAATCTAACACATTCAGTTTCCTGTGAATAACCACATTTTAACAGTGGTGTTGTTTGTACTCAGCTTCTGCACACACACACCACAAACACGTCAATGAACCCTTCCTGTGTTCTACAAGGAAAAGGCTCCCAATCATAGGCAACAGCAAGCAGATACAATGATGTTTTTTCAGCAAATAGACTCCAGTGAAAACATCAGGTTAAGAATACAGTTCATTAAAATGCTCTTTTTGTTTTGAACAGCGCCCTTCCGTCCAAGCATCCACCAAATAGTGAATCAATTAAATAAAGGACTCTATACTTTTATCGATGCAACCACTTGAATTACTTTCATTTTAAATCACAAATGTATATATAAGCACCACACATGACCACAGCTTGAGGCCGTGCATGTTCTTCTTCTTTAGCATTTCTCATGAACTGACGGGTTTCACTTCTGGTTTTTCTGAATCACGAAAGGGGAACAGCGTCGGAACTTGCTAAAACTGGGAGAAAAAAAACTCTGGCAGTTTTTCAACTTCTGTTAAAAGCCTCCCTCAATCTATTCTGATTCACCCTGCCCTCAGCAGTCTCTCCAAAACACACACACATTAACCTCTCTTTCTCAAGAGTCTTTTAAAAAACCTCGACACCATGAGAGGATTTGGCAATGACACGTTTCCAAAAATGAACAGCATACACAATGTTCATTAGTAAATAAACTTAAGATAATTATTAATTTAGGATTAGACAATGCTGGTACATTATTAGCTCTTTATTATGAGCATGACAAACAAAAAACGTCCCACCTTACCAGACAAGGGATTAAGTTTAACTGAACAGTTGAGTCAGCTGTTTCAACAGAATTTAAGTAGTATTACCCGACTTCTTTATGACGTGGCTTTAACAGATGTTAAACCGATTTATTTGCTGAGCATTAAAAGAAGGTAATGTTATCTTAACCTAATGCTGACACAGATAATAATTTTCAGTTTTATTTGCATACACAATCTCTGCACTGAGAGGCGTAGACTGCAAACCAACCGCAGATTCACGGAAACAAACTGCATCAGGATGAGTAAGAGCTACCGTCATGGAAAACAATCAATCACTGGGTGAGTCTGTGTCAATCATCACACTCTGGCACTTTTACAGATCTTAATGAAATTTGGCAAGCTGATTTGGTCATTTAAGAAACCTATGACACCGAAATATAGATATAGATACGGGCTAACAAAGTTTTTTTTCATATTGGCGATAACATGCTGTTAAGATAAATATGGAGCTGGAAAATAGCTTCAAAGTGATATGACAACCATTGACTTTAAGGAGGATATGGCCAGTCACAGTCACTCCCCCCCCCCCAAAAGGTTCAAACTTCCTTAGCCAATGTCCCTTAATTAGGATCAGAGACGCATTCATTTCCGGTTCCTTGGTTTCTCATATGATCAAATCAACAAGGCAAATGTCATCAACATCTGTGACGGTGCCGCCCAAAAGTGTGAGGACCTGACACAGAATGACCCCACTGCAATAAGCAAACCAAATATCACTTGACCTAAATTCAGAGACTCTCTTTAATATTAACCATGTGGGCAACTGCTTCCTGAGCTCCCCTCCCCCCCAGTCTTAGCTGTTCTCCATGCTGTGTAGTCGCCTTACCACCAGTTTAACCACTTTAATCTGAGAACATAAGGCAGTATTTTTTTTTAATGGAAAGGCACTTAACAGTCTAAAAGCCCAGTATGTGGTATATACGAAAACTCTGCTTATTGACTGATTGCATCTTAAGGAAAATAACAGGTCTCAACTTGGCTCACGCCGCACAATGGCAGCTGACTGGCCTGTGGCAGAGGTCAGGACACGGATAGAACAGCCACACACAGATGGTGACATGGATCAAAAGGTGAAGGGGGACAACAGGTGGGAACAGGTCCTGGCCTCACGGGGAAAACTGATCATGCATCCACACCATCACCATCACACCCTGCACCTTGAGGTGGACGGCGAAACTGATATAATGAAACAAACAAAGCAGTAACAGTGGGTGGGTGTCTGCAGGCTGCCTGGGGAACCACAGCATCTAGGATCGGCCGGTGTGGGGTCAGTTTACCTGTTGATATGTCCAGTCGTCCGGTTGGAAATCGCCGCTGGTTTGCTCGAACCTGAGGTTGAAATGTGGAAGCCTGTGGAGCAGTTTCACCCACCATGGTGGAGAGTAGCTGACCACTGCAGCCATGACGAGTGAGTGTCAATGAGACTTTACAAGCAAAGGATGCGGGAGAGTCCACCTCATAAAGTCTGTCTGCATCCGGGATGAGAAGAGGACAACATAAACATTAAAGCACAAGAAACTAGCTCGAGGTAAAAAAAACACCCCATAAAATCTGGGGTGTTTTCCTAAAAAAGTTAAAGTAAATTATTCAACTAAATTGCAACAAATACCCAAAGTAAAAGCTGCACAACTGTTTGCTAACATGACACCAGCTAGTAGTTAGCTCTAAACCCAGCGACCCGAGGCTTAGCCAAGCTAGTTAGCTTGTTAACCAGTAAACTTGATGTAGAGATGTGTCACCACCAGTAAGGACGTGGCTGTAATGTTAGCCGTGAAACCCGTTACTGCCGGGCTCCATTTAAGATGTGGTTGAATAAATAATCCGACATTAAAGCCGGTTACACGTACCGGGGTGTAGTTAGCATTAACTCCGCTAACGTTAGCCGGTGTAGCCGCTGGTTAGTTGTGTCCGCCGCGGCTCGTACAAGCAGAAGTCTCTTTTGTTCCTCCGGACATTCTGCAGCTCTCTCCGAGGTTTGTTTACGTTTACATCCTGTTTTGAGTTTCTTTGTTTGTTAGCATGTAATCCCTCAGTCCGTGTGCTGCAGAGTCTCGGTCCACGTCCGCAGCTCAAAGACGCCGCTCCGAGTTAAACCTTCATCCAGGTCCAAGTGCAGCGCAGGGGAGAGACTGTGGAACCAACGCGGCGGCGGCGGCTGCTCACGACGTTAAGCCCGCAGGCAGTGAGCTCTGCCCGGCCTCGCTCAGCCCACCTCACCGGCACATACACAACACGGCAGCGCCACCCAGAGGCGACCCAGTGATCGTCAGCCCGAGTTGAAAATGTTGCTGCTGCTCTTCGACTGCAACTGTGAGAAATAAGTGGTGAACATAGAGTGGATTAACCCGAGGGGCCATTTTATGACCCCTTACCATACATGGACCTTTATTATCTCAGGGCACATATAAACTAACCAGTTCTCTGCTGCTGATTGATAAATTATAATAAACTAATGGTGGTAAACTTTATTGCTGTGGCACCTTTCAAAACATAGTTGCAAAGTGCTTCACAGTATAGAGATAAAGTAAAGTAGAATTTTATGAAAACCACATGAATCCATTAATACAAATTAATCAACCAAAATAAGAACAGCAGGAGGTAACATAAGGCAGGATTAAATACTTAAATAGCCCTGAGGATAAAAATGAATGTTCAGAGCTCAGTTAATACAGTCCTATAGATAGATAGATAGATAGATAGATAGATAGATAGATAGATTCAAGTTATTAACATGTTGCATCAACATGTTAGATAATTGTTTGGGTCATCTTCAAAAGCAAAAAACTGCCAAATATTCTCTGGTACCAGTATTTTAAAAATGAACAGTTGCTAGTTGTTCGGGTGATAAAGCTGTTGGGTTTTTTGACTGTGCGTAAAAAAAATAATTAGAAGATGTGGGTTCAGTTCAGTGATTAATAATGGGCTTTTATTTTATTTTAAAAAATAATAATTTTATAACATTTTAAGACAATGTATTCGTATCATATCAATATATATTTTGGACTTTTATTATATTGCTATTAATCTTTATCATTATTATTATGATCCTTATTATCCGCATTATTATTATTATTATTATTATTAATAATAATAATAGGCTTGCGCACTAGTCCACAGCACAAAGTTTAAAAATCTCTGCTAACACGCGGTGATGTGCATGTGAGCGTCAGTTTATATAAACTTGGACTTCAGCCAGCGCTCACTACAACTTTAAGAAATAAGTTACTTGTTTTTTTTTTTTTTTTTTTCTTTGCTCCAGGAAATCACATGGAGGTGCTCTTGCGCTCACATGACACGGGGAGCCATGGCAGGAGAGATCAATGAAGGTACAGTGCGTAAAAAACGTCCTCTCACTCTTTCTAACGCCGAGTTTTACGCGTCACTCGTGTTTTGGTTCGTAGGGTTGTTGTTGCAGTGCCAGGAAACCGAGAAATGTGGTGTTTAGACGCGTTCAGCACGTGGACGCGTGTGTTCGCCGTGAAATGACGATCGGGAACTTTTGGGTACATGGAGATCGGAATGAAGTTGCTCCATCTTTGAAGCGTTCGCGACTCGTTGAAGTGATTTTAAATGGCCTCGTTATGTTTTCCTTACGGCGGCAGCAGTGCACATTACTGTTAAACGTCATGTCAGAGGTTTTAAAGGTTTATGGGAGATTTCGTGTTTTTCTACTTGCCACGTGAAAACTGTCAGCTGGTTACCTCAGCACAGAGGCAGCACATCACCAGGCCTGCACACAGATGTATTCTATTCATCTTAGACACTAGTGTGTAACTCTGATGAGGCTGTTGTCATGTTCTGAACCTGTAATCCTGTATTTGAATGTGTTCAATTTAGGGCTATTCAATTTGTTCTTATTAATCAACACAAACATAGTGTTAATGAGCCAGAATTAGCTGTATAGGCTAATTTCTATCTGTTCCTGTAGGCAGTTCTTACAAGGCAACCAGAAATAAATAGAATTACAACATATATAGTTATAAATATCTATGGACAATTCTTGTGCTTTATGCATATCATCAAACTAACTCTACAACAACACTATGGTCGGTTAATACAGAAACAAACAAATCAAGTAAAAACCCATAATTAAAACACTACGGCTGATAGAAAATAAATAAATAAATAAAAAACAGGTAAATAACTCACTATTAAAACACTATGGTCGATTAATTAAACAAATGAGTAAATAACCCAGGATTAAAATATATTGTAAAAATCAAACAATACAATGCAACACTCAATACAATGCCACAAATGTATGCATTAACTAAATCACATAAGATAAAGTGGAATGGTTGAACACAATCACAAGTTTGGTTTAGTTTGGTATCAGAGCAAAACTCTAGAATACTGGGACACTCAATAATTATCGCAATATATCTTTTTTCAATAGCAATATAAGTTCAATGGTGAGGAGGTGTAACACACAGCTGTTCTTCCTCAGATTTATAAAATGTTTATACGTTTTTGTGATTTTATGCAAATAATGAGGATTTTAAAAGCACAACCTTCACCTACAGAGCAAAACGGAGTCTTGGAACTTAACAGAAACAATAATGTGACATTTATTTTGATAATCCTCAGTATTGAGCCATATCAATTTTTTTTATTATCACATTTGATTGGCCATAATGCTCAGCACTAGTTGGGATGATAAAAAGTCTTGTGATATATATAAAACGGTTAGGTGTACTGTATAAAATGTGGTGTGGTGATTGTGCTGCTCCTCTTCCAGGCTCCGTTCCTGCCTACTACAGGGAGGTGTATGAGGCCATCCGCTGCAGGACGGACGAGAGGGTGCAGGTCGAAGTTTTCCAGCGGTTGCTCCAGAGGACCGAACTCTCCAGGGCTGTTATAGGCCAGGTGAGTTGTTCAGTCTCATATCAAGCTTAACAGTTCAGAATTATAAGCACAACTGTAGTTTGGATAGAGAATTACTTTCTACTTCTTGTCCTTTAGCTGACATGTGCCTGATATAACTTGTATAACATATACAGACCTTGAATTTCCATAATGGGGGTGAATCCCAAACATCCCATTCACCTTTTTCTCTCTATACCAGGTTATTCCTGTTTCGAGCCAGGGAAGCTTATCTATGTTGATTTGTATTCATTCATGAATGAAGGTATCCCTGCTCAAATATTTGTTTGATTCTGATAAGGCAGGGTTTTGAGTTACCATTAGGCAATTCAGTGTAGATAAGGTAGATACAGGAAGCTGGTACTAGACTGTTGATCACGAGTTAATGCCACAACACACAGATGTGACAGAAATTGGTCAGAGCATGTGTCAGAGCATGTGTCTGTGGTATAGTTCAGATACACTTTCGCTTCACTGGAATTTCCCTTTTCCTGACCTTCCAGCGTATCACCTCCCTTTGTGTCTAGCAAGCACTTTTTTTTTTAAAATAGAGGAATGCAACCCGCAGTTGAATTCTGTTTTCGGACTGAATAACGACGGGCGACCTTTGGGGGTCACGCTGTCTTTGTCTTACTCAGATTGCAGAGCATGTCGACTCCTCGGACGGATCCCTGAGCAAGTTGTCCCTCTATAAAGCGCTCGCGTTGATTGCGCTCGCTCAGCAAGGGAAGCAGCCAAGCCCCAAACTCTTGGAGAACTGCATACAAGGTAAGAGACAGTGTGTGAGAGCAGGGCAGTTAAGGTTTGGCTTAATGAGTAGCTTGGTAATGCTTCTCGGCTTCTCCTTATACAGTCATCGTTAAGGGCTTTAACCACCTGTTGTGTTCTATTCAGTATATTGCATGATGTGGCAAAAGTTATAAAGCAACACAACTTTGGCAGAATTTAGATACATTTTAGTTGCAATTTCCACCCCTGACTTTAGTGTCTTTCACAGCAGAAGAGCAGCAATTTGGTTTAATGCACCTTCATTTGTTTTCTTTTGTTTTGGTAGCAATCTTTTATTTTGGTAGCAAAGCCGTAGCTATGTTTAAGTGTTGCATTCTTTCACTAGAAGATGATAGGGGGGGGTTTATGGTTTTCATAGAGGTAGCCATTATGCAGGCTTGACGTAGATCCATTCCCAACCTTCTGTGATTATTTAAGGCCCACTCTGTTATTTCAGGTGTGGCGAGCACAGCGGCTTGCTGCATGCCACTTCCTCAACAAGTTTTCTGCATTTGTCGCAGTGCATTTCATTCAATTCACGACCCTCTTGGAATGTACAGGAAGGGACAAATAACAGAGCACACGCACAGGGCCGGCCAGAGGCAAATAGAGGCTGGCACGTTTGACTCTGTCGAACAGAGAAACGTGGTTTTAACAGCAGCATTCCTCCCGATTGGGAAATTCGCTTTTCTATCCAATATGTATTGATTTCATCATGAGAAAACAAATATTAGAAGTTGCTCCCTGTCGTGCGCCGGACAGAGTTACCGAAACCTCAGCTCGGGGAGCCGAAGGACCTGAGCGCACTCAGGATGCAGCCAGCTCAGGAGGATGTGCTGATGATGTCACACACGCTGGACAAGCTGCTGGTCAGAGACACGGTGCAGGTGGAGCTCATACCCGAGAAGAAGGGCCTGTTCCTCAAACACGTGGAGTACCAGGTCACAAGCCAGGCAAGGCATCCAATAACAACTACTCACCCTTCCTTTGACGACACTGATTATGATAATTGCTTTTTTAAAGGTTTTTGCACCAGCTCTTTTCTTCTCATTTAAATTCCGATTTCTCGATCATGCTTGGATTTAATTGAGTCGTAGGAACAACGACTGCCACATAGATAATTGTCTTTCTTTCTTTACTTCTTGTTTTTCAGCGTTATAAAGTATCTGTTTACCGACGCTATAGTGATTTTGACGTCTTCCACGAGGTGCTGCTCCAGAGGTTTCCGTACAGAGTGGTGCCGGCGCTGCCACCTAAAAGGATGTTAAAGGGAGGTACGTTTCTCTGCCTGACGCTCCGACATCTGCACAATCACTGATGCATTTCTCTGTTCCTGCATTCGCTTCATCTCTGGGATCATTTCTATGCTTTACTGAAAGGTCAGTTGAGAACATGTAAATAACCGGGGGGGGGGTTTGGTAGCTTTTTTGGGGGATGATAAGAATTAAATTTCTTCTTGTTTCATCAACAAGGAAAGCTGCGATGCATAAAATGAGCCGATTTCACTTGACACATTTAAAAATATCCCAGCCCACCAGTTGAGCTCTTTCTCTTTCATCCCACTGAGTGATATGTGAAGCCCAAGATCTACTTCAGGGTCTCTGTACTGTACGTGATTTCATCTATTTCCTCAGAGCTAAGTGCAGATTGATTTTTGCGGTTCTCAGGGAGATTCTGGAAACTGTAAAAGAGGTCACCAATGAATTAGCAAGAAACGAATGTAAAAACCAGCAGTGCCATACCAAACAGAACACGCCCATTAGCCTCTAAGATCATCGGACCATCACCCATTTTTTGATCTCAGCGTCAAACTGCTTCGAGTGTTGTTGTGTTACACATCTTCTCTTCCTCATGTTTTTGTATTCTCTTGTCGTCGGCCCACAGTGTTGACCTCTGTCTCTGAGCGGGAGTTCATCGAGGGAAGGAGACGCGCTCTCGGCAGATTCATCAACTTGGTGGCTCGGCATCCTGTCTTCTCAGAGGATGAGCGGGTTAAGACCTTCCTCACCTTCAGTGGCTCTGTAGGTTTTTTTGTGTGTTTTTTTTTTTTGGCTAAATAAGCTCATCGAAATGCCTCCTGTTCTAACTACTCAATGTCTTTTTTCCCCCTCGCCCGCCCTTCCCAACCAGGATGTTCAGACAAAGCTGCGCGATGCCTACAAGAGGACGGGCGATGAGTTCATGACCAATAAAGTTGCGACCCTGGCAAAGGTTTGTCACGCCTGTACGTTGAAAAGAAAATTGTTTTGCACAGTTTCCCCCCGCCCCAAACAATAACCTGCAGTACCTTTTGTTATTTTCTCTGTAGGAATATCTCCCCGCTGACA
The DNA here is from genome assembly GCF_009819705.1 of Hippoglossus hippoglossus. Lineage (NCBI taxonomy): Eukaryota > Metazoa > Chordata > Actinopteri > Pleuronectiformes > Pleuronectidae > Hippoglossus > Hippoglossus hippoglossus. The sequence continues at coordinate 7,757,380 of NC_047158.1, read as the reverse complement.
TCCAGGCTCAGTTCTCAACAAGCAGGGAGCTGATTAGAAATATCCACAACAGCTTCCACAAGCTGCGGGACAGAGCTGAGAAAATGGCAGAGCGCTCAAAGGAGAACGCCACTGATCTACTCATGTTTGGCAGAGAACTCAGGTATTTCATAATCGTCCGTATGAAGTTAAAGTCGCTCTCTGGCATGCAGAGGTGTTGGACTGAGAAAACAAGTTGTTGATATTCCAAAATCCTGCGCTTGGCAGCTTGGATGCAACAGTATTTCATCCTGTCCCTGTAATAATGCTGTTTCCTGCAGCACACTGGGCTCAGACGCCTCGCCTCTTCCCTCCTTGGCCTCCTCACAGAGCACGTGGGGGACGCTGCGTCAGTCACTGAAGAGTCTGTCCGTGGAGTTCGCTGTTCTGTCTGACAAAGCTGCTCAGCAGGTACCACCCTCAGACCCTCATCCTCACCACCTGCTCTGCTGCTGCGTGTCCAAACATGGCACCGGGTAATAAATGTTGTTTTGCTAATGTCCTCAGGGCAGCCGGGAAGAGGATGATGTTGTGGAAAAACTGAATCTTTTCCTGGATTTGCTGCAGTCATACAGAGTGAGTCCATTTCATTTTTTATTTTAGGCTTCTCTCAAAGGTTCCCCAGCCTTTCATGGCAGGAGATTGTACGAGTCACGCGTTCATAACAACAGGAAATATGTCCGTAGCATAGAGGCGAGGGGTGGTGCCTGAGTAGAGTTTGCACAAATTCGGCTGCACAAATCACGTATTTTTGTTTACAGCACATCAACACAGGCATTAACCCTTATCACCTAAAGCTCTCAGATCTCGTCTTTATAAGTTGACATCTACGTCGGCATCTTCCACGTGTACGACTCCTCTTTTTCATCCAGAGATATTTGTATATTTGTGTCTATTGTTAAAATCGTAATCAATGCGCCCTTATCGCTCACTGTAAATTTTCCTGACATTTTCCTGCTATATTGTCACACGCACATTTTACTAGGGATGTGACAGGAAATGTTCTGGATAATGTCCAAGGTAACTGACCTGGATATTTGCGTTCTCACATACAGCCCCTCTGGAAAATTACAGGAAAATATCTGCGAGTTCAGTGTACGTCTGAAAGCAGCATTACTGTATGAAGCACTGCAAAAACTGAAAATCTATATTTCTGTTGGAGGCATAAGAAGGAGCTGTGAAGTTGACATAAATCAAGTCAATCTCACTTGGAAATGTAGTTTTTAGTAGTGGATCAGATGTAAGTGGTAGCTCTTCAACAAAATCATTTGTCTGTGATACACATGGTTATTTCTTCGACGGCTGATAGGTATTACTGTGTTTTTTGACATTTTGCCACTTGGAGGCAGATAAGAAATGTTTAAGTGCCCTGTGTTTTTCTCTAGGATCTCTGTGAGCGCCATGAGAAAGGTGTGCTCCACGAGCACCAGAGGGCTCTGCACAAGTACGGCATGATGAAGAGGCAGATGATGAGCACCACCGTTCAGCCTAAAGAGCATGCGTCTGTGGAGCAGCTGGAATCACGGATCATTCAGGTGATCAGTCCCTTTCAGTTTCACACTTCTCGGCGCTCAGGCTGCTGCCCTACTGATTGTATTCTGTTTCTTTACTTTGAGAAATAAGATGCTGCATTGGCTTGAATGTGTCTGTTACTAATACACTCACCTTAAATAACACAGTCAGGTCATACCATGTGTGGTGTAGCATAGCAACCCTGGGGGGGAGGGGATTGAGCCACTTTGGCTTCCTCAGACAGATGGGGGGTTTTGGACTCACAGACAGAACTCCCCTGCAGCTAGCATGTCCAAAAACACCTTGTAGTAATAATAAAGTAATAAACTGGCTTTTTTTATAGTGTCTGCATAATCCTAAAATAATTACTGAACCCATATTACTCTTAAAGTATTTGTTATATGGTTTTTGTTTTGTGATTATTATTGTTACAATTTCATAATGTATTTTTTTTTCACTCCGCGAACAGCAAGAAAACGCCATTCAGACCATGGAGCTGCGCAACTACTTCTCTCTGTTCTGCCTTCATCAAGAGACGCAGCTTATCTTCACCTACCTTCCCATCACGTCCCACATTCTCGGGGCTTTTGTTAACTCCCAGGTCCAAGGACACAGAGAGGTGAGTGAGTACGTCTGGAAATAATCGCTTCTTCAGAGCCTCGCCTGCATCGACGCGGCGCCGCCAGAGGAGGGTCAAAGCGGTTATGAGACAGGCTTCTGAAGTCCAACAAAAGAACTAATAGGATTTGAGTTGGTTCACATTTCACAGGATCGAGTGAATCCTCCTCCTGTACTTTCACCTGTTATGAAATCAAACAAGTCACACAGTGAATGACTTTATGTTTCACTCAGACTCCGACAGGGCAAACATTGAAGATCCATTTACTGCACTTTTTTTTCTTATCAAGTCAGTAAACCTGCAAACACTAAATAATATTTAGATGTTTTATTTTACATTTGTATTTAATTATTGAAATTTAAAGTCTGTTTGTATGTTTGTACGTCCGCCAGTCCCATTCTTGTGAACACGATATCTCATGAACACCTTGAGGGGATTTCTTCCGATTTGGTACAAATGTTCAGGTCAAAGGTCAAGGTCACTGTGACCTCACAAAACAAGTTTTGTTGCCTTGTGAACGCATTATCTCAAGAACGTCTCGAGAGAATCCTTTTCAAATGTTCACATAGTCTTAACTGCTGGGATTGGGGGGTCAAGGTTGTGGTTGCCTCATAAAACATGATTTGCCTTTGAACATGATATCTCAAGTCTGCCTTGTGGGAATTTCTTCATATTTGACCAGCTCAGTGGACAAAGGTCAAAGGTCATGGGGACCTCCTGTGACTCTGGAAACAAAATGTACGCAGACAATAACTCCACTGGTTGGCGGAGGCATTCAACTGTAGGGAGGTGAATCTTGTTTTCCTTTTTTTTTTTCCCAGATGGGAGAGGTGTGGAATGAACTCCAGCCGAAGCTCGGATGTCTCTTTGGTGCTAATAACGGATTGAAAACCTCCATCTGAGCCCCGAGCAAGCTGCGAAAGACAAACACTGCTGCTGATGAGGACGAGAAACTGGAGAATAACTCGCTCTGTGAGCTAAAGCAAACACGAGTCATGCACAGCTGTATTTCCTTCTTACTAAATCCTCTATAACACAGTATACATTCCATTCAGTGAGAGGAACTTCAAACATATCACCTTTAACTCGACAGTGTTACTCATGATTCTTTTTATGCCTGATGCGGATATGTTGTCTATGTCAAAATCAACTTCTACAACTAAATCCAACAATGTGTTATTATAAAACTCCTCTGATAAAGCACCTATAAAGATTTTATACACTCAGAGGGTTGAGAAACATGGAGGGACAGAAAGCTGTTCTTTATTAAATGATGGGATTGTTTGCAATCTCTCGTCATGAAGTTCCTGGTTTAACTTACTCAACAGCTTTGGACCGATATGTTTTCGAGACAGAGTTTAGTTTATCGGGGTGTTTACCGGCATACTTTATATTTTTATGAACAAGTGTGCCATTTCTTACTGTTTACTTACATGTGGTCTTGACTTTCTTTGCTTTAACTGTTTGTAAAACTCACTTTTTATTTCATAAGCTATTTTGTTTTTTTTAAAGCCTGAACTCAAATTATAGGATACTACAAAGGGCAGAGATTTGAGTTTCATTGATCTAAACTATGACACTAGTGGCAGCGATATGTCAGTAATTACACTATAAAGAAACAAATTTACTACAAAGATAAATGTTATGAATTGACTTAAAATACACATTTGTGAAATCAATCATAAAGCAGATTTCTTACACAGGACCAAGTCAAAACTTCCCTAATTAACCACTAAATCTTTAATTTCAGAAGTGCATTTTTGGTCCACACATGAGGACTGTTTGTCACAGTTGCAGATACATTTTGTAATTCGAATGAGGAAAAGCACAATCTGGACATGAGTGTGTCTGCACAGTTTATCAGAACATTACATGTTTACAAAGAAATAAAAAAAGAAATCTAAAGTCAAAGGGACAAGTTGAGAAATGTTTGGACATTTTTGACATTAACACCAGCTCTTTTATCTCTGCCCTGAACTGACAGTGTGGAAATGAAAGGTGCCGATATGCAAATCAGAAAAAGTGCACATAGTTAACAGGTATTTTATGGAGAAAAATGAAACGCGTTTGGTTTTTGGAAACAGAAAACGCATTGGGAATCAAATGATCTTGCACAGAATATGAAACCCAATAAAATTATCACTGTAGATATTGTAAATATTCTATCAAAGAAAAAAAATGAACTTGCTGAATGATGCTAAACTGAATATCCTGAAAAATAAAATGTCAGAACTGAAAACATTTTCTCTTTTTTTTTTACCTCCACCAAGGAGGTTATGTCTTTGGCCCTGTCTGTTGGTTTGCTTGTTTGTCAGCAGTATTACACAAACAATTACTGTATTCCATGATACTTGGTGGAAGGATGGGACATTGGTCAAGACAGAACCCATCAAATTTGGGGTCAGATCTGGACAAAGGGGCAGATACAGGATCTTTTTTTTCTATGAGGTATATTTTTTACATTTTACAGATTAGTATTTAATAGATCTTGGTGGAAAAAAATAGATTATTTATGAGTATGTGTTGCAGAACCAAATAAAAATCCAGATCTAGTGGATTTAAATGGGGTTTCATTAGGGGACTGTTGCCTTGGTGGAGGTATACACATATGAATACATGATAGAATAATGAACAGATATGTAAACACTACATCTTCAGTTCAAACAGTTTTTGAAAGTATTCAGGAACTTGTTTCTTCCTACAAACGAAGTGAACAAGAACATTCAACAGTTGGATATCTTCAGTGCTTGATGTCTACAGCTGATTATCTTTGGTCCGACTCATAAACAGTGTCACCACCGGCCACATTATCATCTCAGACCTCGTCCACCTCTTCCAGTCGGTGGCTGAGGATCACCTCGTGACCCTGGAACTTAAAGTATCCGACAAATTTCTTCTTTTGCAGTAACAGAGGGAACCACATGATGTCATCAACCCACATTTCACTGAAGGGAATTTGATCACAATCGAACCACTGAGGCCTCATCTCTAAAAAAAAAACCAAGAGAAAAAAACAAAAAAGGGAAATAATTAGTCAACCTCACTTTATCATCTGGAGTTCATCACTTGTGACGCACCTCACATACTGCCCAGGGCACAACAGAAAGCATCACGTTGCATTAGAACAAAACAAATAGAGAAACTCAATAAATCGCTGATAGAGACATTCACTATTAATTAAGGTATAACAAAATGTATAACCTACAAGTTTATATGATCCCATAATTAATAGAATTTAGTTTTTTCCAGAAAGATAAATTATTTCATTTTTATTTAAACGTTTGGCATAAATTTCTTTACTACAAAGTTATTTTCAAAATTTGTGACAAATGATGGAACTTTTGGTGTCATGTCCAGGGGACTAATAGAAAACCTGGGATGGCTTATCAAACTTATTCTCTTGCCCAGACTCTTCAAACCTTGAACTTCCTTCAACTCCTAACAAGCTTTTTCCCTCCTTATCTCTTCCCCCTGCTGGCTGTTTGAACTGTCTGTCCCTCCAGACTCTTTGGTCCACTGCTGATTTCTGCTGTTTGATCTACAAACAACGCCCAATTGAATTTGACACACAGGATTGATGCAGTGTTCCTGCAGCAATCCCCCCCCCCCCCCCACAGGCCGCACGCTGCGGTGGAAATCGTACCTTCAGACTCTGTCGGGTCTCCGTTATAAGCATCCGCCCTGAAAACGTGGACGTCCAGTAGCTGCGTTTCTCCGACGAACTCAAACTTTATGTTTCCGACCTTCTCGAGAGCGTCCACTGTGAGCCCACTTTCTTCTTGCAGTTCCCTGACAATGAAAACATCAAATACCGTTTTGATTGTGTGCATTTTAAAAAAAGAAGCTCAGAGCACATTTCAAACACACACTTAAAGCAGGCAGAGAGGATAAATTGTTGGTATCTGTGTTTCCCAGTGAAAAGCCAACACAGGCAGAAAATCGTTTTTCTATTGACTCAACTTCATCCACAGATGAGGATAGGGAGAAGTAGTTTGCTGCTCCAGAAGCTCGAGTGCAGTGGATCTTTAAGTTTGTGAGGTCATTTTACCACTTTGTTTACCCCCCCCCCCCCCCTTATAAAAATTGGAGTCAAAATAAAACTATGCAATAATCAAACATCTGCCGGGATGGTGCATTCTCCTGCTCAACCGATATGGATTTCTGCTGGCCAATGCTGATACTTAATAGGCAGTAAAAAACATGTGCAATTGTTCCCAAGATGTTGTTATCGAACTACCATAACATAGAAATGTAACTTGTTGCAAAAAACTCTTTCGTACATTGTCATTCTCTTGCTAAAGAAATGTAACAAAACACTGTAGTGTAAGAAAGCCCACATGATTTGACTCTTACATCTCAGAGCCCTGTTTTGATTTATGTGCAGCTGAGTTGAGAAAATATGGTTCAACCAATTCTGTCCTAATGTTTTCTGTTCGTCCTTGATTTAAATTGTATTTCATCAAACTAACCGTCAACACGGCAGTCACAACATGAAGAATATTTATCGACAGGATTGGGACGTTGATTAAGCAGATTTTTCCAATTTGACTCTTGCTTTTGTTCCAAAGTGTAGAAATACAATCTCGAGATACTGATTCATTTATCATTCTAATAAAATTGCCACAAACCAGATCTGTTTTTCACGTCTGAGAGAGAACAGCTCAGGAACTGTTTGCCTTCAGCACTTCCTTCCTTTGCCTTTGGAGCTAATTTCCTGCTGATGATTTATCACACATTGAAACAACAAAGTACAACTTTTTTTCAACTTTCCACTTACTATACTCGCCTCTGCTGGAACACAAAAAATACGCACTGCTTGATTTCAAAGGCAAACAGTAAGATATTTTGTTATCTTGTATAATTTTATACTAATGCATAAAAACAGATTGTGAAATAAATTATATTTCCTTCGAGAGAGATTTCACAGGCCAGAGGAAAACTTAAACATTATTTATTTATTTTTTTTTACCGTTTTTCAATTTTGGGAGGATATTTTCTATTGCTTTTATTTCTTGTTTTCTTAATTCTTTATTAGTCCCACAATGGGGACATTTGTTGAGTTACAGCAGCAATACAAACACAAGCAAATATAAAAATAGGAGAAATAAAAACAAAAGGAAAAAGAAAATGGGCATAATGTAAACATGAGAATATGAAAGATGTAGAAAAACCAAAAAAGAATATATATATTGGGTACTAATCTATGTCTTTTCCTGCATTACACCAAACTGCCAGATGAAGGATTATTGTCATTGTCGGTTAATCTGCTAATTGTTTTACTGTTTGATTAATAAATCAAAAGTTCGGTCTATGAAACATAAATGAAAAAGATGTCATCAATTCAATGAGCTGGAGATGAGGTCTAGAGAGATGTCTGGTTTTGCTTGAACAAAAAATCCCAAACTTCCATAATATTCAGTTTAAAATTAGATATATGACATAAGAAGGCATGACATCCTCTCATTTAATAAGCTGGAATCAGATAACAGCTTGACTTTTATCACTAATTGTACATGAAAAATGATTCAAACAATTAATTTATTATAAAGTCAGCTGCTGTTATAATCATTTGTGACCAATCAATTTTGATAAAGTGCCTGATTGTTTCAGCTCTCACCCTCACACCTCTTCTACTTAAAGGGATAGTTCACCCAAAAAGGAAAATTCACTCGTAAACAGTGCTGCAGCCAAATCCAGTACAAATGAAGTAACTGGTGACCAATTCTTGCCTCCATACTGCTTGTTGAAGATGTGGTTACTATTTACTTCAATTGTATTGGGATTTGGCTCTAACGCTGTCTACCCCTGAAACTCCAAAGGTGTTTTGTGGACTCAGAACACTTTCACCCCCCCACTCCATCTGCATGGTGGTGAGTAGATAATGAGTGAATTTTCATATTTGGGTGAACTATCCCTTCATCCTAATTCTTGCTCATCAAACTGAAAACCCTCAGTGTTTCCCAAACAATCCCCCTGGTGGCGAATTTAAACATCCCAGCAGTTTCCTCCGAGGTTGACAGCTTCACATTACTTCGCATGCAGATTCATTCAAGGGGATGGGATGTACCTCCTCGCGCCCTCTTCGATGCTCTCTCCGGGCTGAACTTTGCCCCCGAAGCCGTTCCACTTCCCGACCCCGAAGCCCCTCTTCTTCATGCCCAGCAGCACCCGGCCGGGCTGCACCACCAGCACCAGGGTCAGCAGCTTGGGGCTCAACATCCCACCGCGTGTCTGAGGCAAACACAACGTGAATACAACTTTACGCAACGTTAGCTGCAGGCTGAACACTGTGAACGTCTGCGTTAACGGCGTTAACGTACCAAGGCTTTAACGTACCGTACCGGGCTGCGTGGTGTAAATGGAAGAAAAAGCGTAAAACAAACACAGGATAAATATTTCTGTTAGTAGAAGTTGTATTACATCAGTTCACGTTGCACGACTCCCGCGCTCAGCCCTATGGTGCCGCCCCACGGACGTCCTCCCACGACGCACTGTCACGTCAGAACGTGGATCGGTCTAAGCGACGTCGGACTGCAGGAGGGAGGACCATAACTCCATTCAAACCACTCACATAAACTCACTTTACACATCTGTTGATTGAAAATGATTCAAGACGTGATATAGGGCAAACGAGACAAAAAGACAATATAACTTCTTCTTCTTCTTCTTCTTCTATAACTGTCATAATCATTACCATAAAAAACAACAACAACAATGATATACATTTTTATAAAGAACCTTTGTCATTATATTTACAATCAATGTTATGGCATTAAAAGCAGCAACACAGAGGAAGGATAAAAACTGCAGGAAATTATTAACAAAAACAAAATAGGATAGGAATTTATAGGAAGCTGCTAATTTCCATTGAAGGAATTGACATTGTACAGCAGAACTGTTCAAAGAAATTTTCTATAAACATAACTAAATTTAAAATGTCCATTATTAAGATTGAGATCAATATCATAAGAGTGGCGTAAATACCTTAACTTATACGAAGGGTATTACAGAATAGCAAAAAGTAAATGAATGACCTAAAGAATTTTATCTTTTATTTCTTTTGTTACGATTGATCCTAATAGAAAAAGTCATGCAGGGGACTTTATGACAATAGTAAAGCAAACATGTAGGAACTGATGGTGCCATCGTATTGTAGCACGGTGACTTTATAGGTAGCACACACATATTTTCCCTCGACCAATGGGCGAGTGGTAGTTGCACGCAGGCGCACTGGGACGCTGTTGGTCCACATGACCTCTCTCAGTCACAACAATGTGGAGCGTGTGTCTGCAGAGGAGAAGTTTCCACTGGAGTCTGAGTCTCATGAAGAAGCAGAAAGGTAAAAGTGCGGCCGAGCAGCGCTGGGTGACCCGGCAGCTCAAAGACCCGTATGTCAAAGCCTCTCACAAGCTGAACTTCCGCTGCAGGAGCGCCTTCAAGCTGCTGGAGATCGACGACAAGTTCCGGCTGCTGCAGCCCGGAGACACCGTGGTGGACTGCGGAGCTGCGCCCGGAGCCTGGAGCCAGGTGGTCGTCCAGAGGGTCAACTCAGCCGGGACAGGTGAGAGGGCAGCCGGGGAGATGTTCGTGGATCAACACCAGACATGGTTTCATGATGAAGCTCTGGAAACCTGTTTATTCATGTATTCATCTTAGTCGTTTTTTATTCTGTGTGGATCTAATTGGTCTTGCCTTGTTTTGGTCTATTGTATTCTATTCCTAATTTGTTTACATATCTTTTATCAGAGAATGTACTTTCAAATATTCAGTCTTGGTAAATGTCACAATTCCTGGAATTCTTTAGACTCAAAATAAGAAAAGTTAAGACATTTTACTGGCTGCGGTCACACGAGGAGGAAATAAACAATCCTGGAGGAAGTACTTGGCACAATAACAAGAAAATCAAACAATTACTTTGTCTTGAATTTATTAATCAACTAAGATAAAAGCCTGAGTTACTGTAAGACCGAAAAATGATGAACTACAATTACTATATTTTTGATTCAGCACCTCAGTGGGAATAACATTTCTTTATTTTGTATGAATTTTGTTTGTTTACATCACTATCTGTTCATAGTGCTATAATCATATTTTATAATACATGTACCATAGATTATACTATTAACAGTTTGGGATCAGTGATATTTCCAGAGTTTAAAATAAAACAAATTAAAAAACTTTTCTGCAGTTAACTGATGGATTAGTCTCTGAATAAGACAGTTGGATAAACCAAGTGTGATGGACATACTCATTATTTCCTGACCTTGTATGGATCATTTAAAACAAATCAATGTAATAACTGGTAGATCAGAATCGGGTTTAATGCCAAGTAAGTTTACACATACATGGAATTTGCTGTGGTGTGTTTCTGCAATTGTAAATATAAAAAATAAGGAAATACTATAGGCAAATAAAAAATATACTTTAAGTGGGAGGGATTGTTCAAAATGTGCAGTTATTATTATTTGTAGAGTGTCAAAGTGTCTTCATCAGTGCAGTTTGGTTAAAGGGTCCCAGGCCTTATTTATGAGGCCAGCAGCAGCCTGGAAGAAACTATTTTTGTTTCACAGATTTAATTTAAGGTTTTCTCTCTGTGTTGCATTTTCAGCCTAGGTGAAATAAATCATGTCACTTCTAAATGGATATTTTTAAAGCTTACTGATTAAGTTTTTGTATTTGTGTTTACATGGTTTGTTTGGTTACTGTTTTTTTTCCATTATGGCATGAGAATTAATATTCATTATATGCAATATATGTGCATTACATATGTCAAGTTTTCTTGTTTTGTTGAGGTAATTCCTCTGTATATATATACCATGTGGGAATTTCTTTTTGTATTAAAAAGGAATAAACACTAATAGTCTAATATTGTATTATTGTATCTAAATTACAATTTCCCAGGTTGGCTATTTGTACTGTTGAAATTGTTCAGGACCACACTGAATACCTTTCGATTATCGGTTATCATGTTTCCTTAAAGTTGTGTCAGTAAAATCTGTTTATAATTAGATTACTATTGGATGTTTTGGGAAATCTGCAGCATATGTAAACAGACGAGCTTTGAACATTGAGGTGCAGGAAGTGAAAGAATGGAGTCTCACTGACAGATTTCAGTGTCTTTGGTCGTATGTAAAACATAGTGGAAAAAAACACAAACGCGTTCAACAAAAAATATCTGATTGTAAATCTATGATTTCATCCTAGATCCAGAGTTACCTTGTGGTACCCTTATTGGTATTGACCTGCTCAACATACCTTCTCTGGACGGTGCCCACTTCCTGTCCAGTCACGATGTCACGGAGCCCTCCACACACAGCAAGCTGCAGGAGCTGCTCCCCAGGGGCCGAGCTCACGTCATCCTGAGCGACATGGCGCCAAACGCCTGTGGTTTCCGAGAGATGGACCACGAGAGACTCATCATGATGTGTTTGTCTCTGACAGACTTGGCTGAGAAGATCCTACACCCGGGGGGCTCTCTGCTGTGTAAATACTGGGACGGGATCCTCGCTCAGAGACTTCAAGACAAGCTCCTGAGTGTGTTTGGGAGCGTTCGGACTTTAAAGCCAAACGCCAGCAGAAAGGACTCGGCTGAGAGATATTTCCTCGCTAGGATGTACAGAAAGCCGGTGAAATGAGGACATCCGTCTTTTTTTTTCTTTTGAACTCAAACATTTGGTCAATGTCCATGTTCTGTTGAGATTCACCGAAGTGCCCACTGTGTTTTCTGAACGAGGAGAAGCACTACATAGCTTTGATCAAAAGGTGGCACTGTTGAGGCATCAGTGAGGCTCCCGGCTGCCTCACATGCTCCTGGTGCTGATTTTTACCACAGCAAACTTAACACAGTAGCATCAGTGAATCAGTAATATGTGAACCTATGCAAGAATCATCAGTTTGATCGTCCTCGGGAGCCCAATGCTGGAGTTTCTCTGAAGTTTATTGTTTGCCCCACAGTGTTCGCTCTACACACTGGCTTTGCTATTTGCTCTGTTCCAGAAAGTCATTTGCAGGAGCTGCCTGTGCTGCCAGCCGTGTAGAAATATGTAATCGTTCTCTCATTGAGAGTTTATGAAGGGAATACCTAATGCATCAGAGTCACATACAGTGTGATTAATGGGGAGTGGGGTGATGCCGCAGCTTGGCACGCTGCAAGCGTCGTTGAGCTGTGCGCCCCGACAGAGGGGATGGGGCCATTTCCTCCAAAACATTTTCAGGCCAGTAAAGAGATCCTCTTATATGATTCTTCTTTAAATCCCTGCACTGACCATAAAACTATTTATTTGTTTCTGGGATTTCTTCCTGAGTTTATAACCACTGGTGATAAATTGAAAAATTATGTTTCTGTCAGAGCTACATTATAAAAGTCTTATTTTTGATGTCAAAGTAAAGTTTATGGAGATTAAAAGTAAAGACCTTGCTGATATAACACTGTCTACGGTCTCATGTACATAATTGTTCCCCTTTCTTCCTCCCAGTTGTCAGGGGTCTGACATGACATGCATATGCAGTCTTACTGGGCCCCCCTTCCCTATTATTGTATTAGCTTTATTTCATGTCATACTTTATTATAGCCAGCACTGGATAGAGATAAGAAGTGACTTGTAAAAAAGGACCCTGGCTTAACCAGCTTGGTCAGCACAAGGACCATTTATAAAGATGGATAATGCATCTTCACTTCCTCCCACTATATTGAAATGAAGCCAAAATTCCCCCCATCCCCCCAAATGTAGTGCTCAGGGGATGGAGGTCCTGGCCTTACATGCACTCGACCAATCACAAGTCAGTCTCAGCTGTCAATCAAGTTACTCATTAAAAATAAACTCACATTCGGAAAACTTGCACTTTAACATGCAACAGTGTGATAAGAATGAACTAAAATGTCTGAAACCATCTTTGAGAAAGAAATCCCTTGACGTGTACTTTGACTTTTTAGTTTTCCATCTGCTAACATGGAGGAGGCTGTGTTTATGACCAATATTGCCGGCCAGCCACCAGGGGATAGTGAAGACGTTTTGGCTTCACTTGGGGAGCCGGCATGTTGTCCATCTTTTTATACAGTCTATGCTTCGGCATCTCAACCCCTGGGCCTGCAGGACGCCCCCGTGTGCAAATAACTGAATAAACACATGCATCCTTGATGAGGTAAGCTACTCAACAATGACCTTTTATAAACCTCTGAGTCAATTGTTACTCGGATGAATCTGTGACACTCTTACAATGACATTTGCATGGAGAGTGATCATCGTCAAACATTATTTCCTTCATGATAGTTTGACGCAGAGTGCCAGGGCCAGGTTCTCTTCCAGAAGTAGGAAAACCTTATTGAATGTAAAATTGCAACTTGTAACTATATCTGTTCACTCACATGATGTTTGATGGAAACGATCTGTGCAAACTGCTGCAAAAAGTTGCTTCGTACAGATCCTCTTGTAAGAGCTATGAGCTCAACCTGTCTTGAGACTCTGAAGCAAAGTTACTTTATCCACCAGCTTAAAAAAGCAGCTAGGTACAATTAACAGTTTCAAATTATTTACTTTATTCACTTTCCTCTTTTGTTAGCCTGACTCTAGTTTTCTGAAAGTGATGATCCACTGTAAATCTCTGAATCCCCTTATAAGAGCATCAGTTACCATGTTTTAACCATCTTGCTTGTGCACTGAACCACCTGCAGCTCTTATTGGGAGGATGGCTCCAAAATTGTTTTAGATACAAAGAATAATCAGTTATGCAGTTTCTTTAGTAATAATTAATAATAGCGAAAAATGGCAGAAAAAACTTTTTGAAGGACCTCTGCATGTTTCAGTCCCAGGTGGTTAGTTCCCCTACCCACATATGTTGCTGCTATTAAGATAACTACATTTATCATGAAAATAAACTCCTTCAAATTACTGACCCATTAGCATTGTTATTTAATTTTTAGACTGAAGTCGGATCATTGTGTGAAATGACAACAAGAGCCCCTATCAAGCCTGGATTTGCATCTATGGCAGCAAAGGAAGAGATGGCTCACATGAATAAATTAATGAGGCTGCTATTTGGCCTCTGAGTCTCAGGAGTGATGAGTAATACAGTATGAAGTGAAGCATTCAGTGTGAACTGAAAATTAACTGCAGAGAAGGGGGACTGACCTCTAAAGATGATTGTTTGGAATGAATGGGCGCAGCCATGCCTGTTGATGAAGCTGATAGTGAAAGATGTGAACAGATGACCAATTTTACTTCTCATTACTTGTTTATTATTCAGCCCTTTGCTATTTAGATTTAAATTATTCTGAAATTACTCTGGGGTTTATGTTAATTCCATTGGAGCAGAGCTCTCGGGCTCGGGATGAATGATGATTCATCCACAGGTTAATATGTTCTTCTCTGGCCAGCTGCGGGTTCAGATGTAAATATTAGTAAATTAAGGGAGAAAAACAATTGTGGAGACACCGAGTTTTGAATTCAGATGACGGTCAGTCCTGTAATTGCTTCTGTAATCACTCCAATTTTCAAAACGGGTTGGTGCCTCACACAAACTGAACTGGTTTGCTTGTAGTTTTTTTCCTCTTGTTTGTTACTTCTGCCAAGGAGGTTCTGTTCTCACCTGTGTTTGTTTGTTAGCAGGATTACGCAAAAATATCTCAACAGATTTTCACCAAACTTGGTGAAGGGATGGAGTCTGAGCCTGAAAAGAAACCATTAAGTTTTGGTGTGCATGTGGATTAAGGGGCATTTTTTATTTTTATATCTTTTGACCACACTTGGTTAAGAGAATAGACTCTATATAAAGATGGACAATGTGTCTCCACTTTCTCCCACTATCCAGAAATGAAGCTAAAATATCCCGGATATGGATGCTACCATCTTGCACATTTGGAGTCAGAGTCTGCCAAGTAGCGCTCGGGGGGATGGAGCCCAATGAGGAGGTCCTGCCATTACACGCGCTCGACTAATCGTGAGTCAGTAATTAAAACCAAACTTACTAGGAACACTCTGAACACTTGATCAGTGTGATAAGAGCTACCAAAAATGACAGAAACCATCTTATTTGACTTGTACTTTGACTTTTTAATTTGGTCCATGTCCCAGCCGCTTACATGGAGTAGGGAGGGTTTATGACATACATTGAAGCCAGCCACCAGGGGGCAACAAGAGGGTTGAGCTTCACTTTTGGTGAGCTGTCATGTTGTCCATCATTACATACAGACTATTAAGTAATAAGTTACTTTGGTTTCCACTGTTCAGAACTATGTTTTCTAACAAACAAGCTGTGTAGGTTATTGGACTACTTTCTTTTTTTTCTTTTTATGTATTTCTACAATAAGAACTAGACAATCATGTGTCTGTTTTTTTTTCAGATTATGTGTAAAATGTAGTGAGTGATCAGATTATGGGATGAAGATGAAGAGTATAATCGGCTGCTGCCCTCACGTCGTCTTCATATTGTTTCGCATAGAGATGAAACAGAATTGTGTTCACTTGTGCTCAACTCTTAACAGACACATCTGCCTCGTCCTGCGTGCCCTGATGTTTCTTGCCAAAGTGTCAAAGTCCTGATGATGACAAAAACGTAGAAAAGCAACTGAATAGTTTGAAATCTGAATTGATTTGTTCCCCCACATGCTTTTATGTAAGAAAAAAAAGAGGCTTCTGGACCTCGAAGCAATTTCAAAAAAGTCGTCCTATTCAGATGCAAACAAGCAAATGGAGATGCCACAAAACTCCCAGAACGTGGAACATTTTTCGAAAGGAGGAAATGTTTCCTCTTTTAAAAACGTTGCGTCGTCTCCATAATGGAAACAAACAGTCCCTCTGATCTTAACACAGTGGAGGTCTCAAATTAACAGGAAATTAAAGAAATGGTAATATCGTTTCTAAGTACCGTGCCATTCATTCCCTTGGCTGACCCAGGTTGCCAAAATGAATTGCTCGTCTGACAACATTCATCACTCCCCGGGCCTGTTCCTGAATGTTAGCAGACTGAGCCAAGCAGCCATTCACTGACACAGAGTAATGAGTGCTATTATGATGATAATTTCATATCGTCTTCACAGATAAATGAATCTGAAATCTCACGACTGTACGGCGGGCGCGACTTTTTTTTACATTTTTATTTGTACCGGTTTCAGTTTATGATGTCGATGTTTTGGCAGGCCCCATTTGGCATAGTGACACTGGGGACATTTCCCTGTAAACAACGGAGATATTCAGAAAACGCAGAAGTTTGAAATGGGAGCGTGCAAAATTAATTCATGCCTGTTGACACATGATATTACAGCCACAGCGCTCCAGTGCGTCTCACACGATGACGCATTTAAAACAAACGTCCTGGTATTTTCTTTTGTTTCCGCCTCCATGTCAAGCAAAAGGACACATGTGAGTGAATAATCAAAACGATCTCCGCTTGATCTTTGCTTTTTCCGAGGTTGCGGCAATCCTGCAGAAAAATGTCAGGAACATTATTGCAGACAGGGTGAGGGATGGTTGTGGGTGGAGGGTTAAAGAGACAAGGGAAAAACAAAGCAGCGGCGGCGGGGAGCAAACAAAGCGCTTTGCATCCCCCGTATCTGCTGACATTTACTGCGACGGAGGGAAAACGAGTGCAGGCGGCAACTGAGAGCTCATAACTTCATGTTAGCTTGCTTATTGCTAATGTGCATTTCCTCCAGGTGAGAGACATTTGTCTGACTCTCACTTTCCGAGCGTTTCAGCATAGCCAACACTTCTGCCAAGCGCGGACAAATGGTTCGGGCTCATGAAGAGGAAAATGGATGTCCTGCCCTCTTGATGTCCCGTGTTATCTCAACACCATCATTTTCGACTGTCTTCTTTGCACTGGACCCAAACGCACTTACTCACACAGCTTTCCTCCTCCACTCAGACACTATGCAATACTTTGCTAAGGGAGGCCTGAGCTGATGAAACACAGTGCTAATGTTTAAGTGGCAGCTCTTTAAAACTTTGAAACATGAGTGGAACTCGCTCATGAACAAAAATGCTTTATTAGCATCGTCAGCTAGAGTAAAGGGTGAGGGCGATTGTGCGTTCACTGAAGCCACACGAAAACATTGGAGCCGTTTAATCATGTACAATTGGGTGTTAGGAGTTACGCCCAGACAGTCTATGGCAAAACAAACTGTAATCTGTGTGTTGTTTGCCTCTATTCAACAAGCAAGGGGTGTTTTCAATTATTATTAGAGTTTTACAAACTCCTTCCTACCTTTTGAACTTCTGGTTCAAAACTCTGGTTTCTACGGAGCCCCTCTGGTGACATGTGGGGAATTTTTTTTTTTGCGTGGCTACATCATGTGATTAAGTAAAATGTTTCATCTCTCATCCAAGAGACATCTTCAGTTCAGTTCGCCAGGTCTTGAACAGATTTGTAATCTTGTTCCCACGACTTAAATGCCAGAAGGGCTCAGAAGGTTTCTGTGTATATGTGTACATATTATTGGACCACAGCGATCTTCTCTGGTGTTTGATGGATCGTTGTTGTGTTCTTGTTTGGACGGAAACATTTTGTAAAACCAAGGGTTTGTGTGGATGGAGATTTACATTGGTGCTCATAGGTGAAGCGAATCAAGGCCGGGCAGTTAATGAACGAGGGACAGGAAGGGCAGACAAAGACTGGAAGTGAAATGCTCTGAAACGATATATAATCGTGAGTACAAAGTAGAGCTGGAAGTATTAAACTGAAGTAGTTCGCAGCCATCCAAAAACCAAACACAAGGAAGTCAACTCTGACTTATCATATGAAAACCAAATTGTTACATCATAATATTATGTTTCCCTTGAATCAGCCAATGAGAAAGTAAGTATTTAATCTTTTTACTGTGTCTAGAGAAGACATTCTTCACTTCTAATCTGATTAAACCCGAATATGCAGTTTACAGTTTAATTTACATATTTTTTAGTCGCCCACTCCAATATAAAAAGCCAATTCATCTTCAGACAAGGACTCTGTCCAGTTCTGCACATCACACTGCGAAGCGCTGCTTCCACTTTACAGTAATGTGAGCTTCTATATTAATTTTAATTTAATCATGTTATTATTAACCCAGAACAAATTGGACACTGGCTCAGAGGCAATATTGGTGGAGCTACTACAAAGAGTGACCACTCACTGACGGAGGGTCAGGCAGTTCAGAGAAGACTCAAGATGTTAGATTGGAATTATATTGTCTTTAGTCGCGCATCTACCAGTTTGACCAGTGTGGGTTCCTGGTACAGTTTAACTATTTACAACTACAACCACCAATTTATAACTATAACAGTAGTTATAGAAATTTGTTCTTATAAAATAGCTGATTGCAGACTTTCATACCATATAATTTAATGTCATCTCTTCTTGTGTCATCTCATCCGATCTTGTTTCATCTTATCTCTTTTCAGCTCATCTCATCTTGTTTCAGGATTTGTTATTTCGTTTAATTTAATCTCACATCGTTTTGTTTAATCTCTTTTCATTTCACCTTGTTTGATCTCTTATCAATTTATCTCATTTCATCTGGTTTCATCTAATCTCATTTCATCTAATTTCCTCTCATCTCTTCCTGTTTCATTTCTGATCAACTTATCTCATCCCATCTCGTTTCATCTCATCTCTTTCCACCTTGTGTCAACGCATCTTGTTTCATTTAATCTCTTTTCACATCGTCTCATCTCATCTTCAAACTAAAGCACATAGAGTAAATTAAGTGACCAACAGTGGAAACTGATCTAAAGCCAATATTTAAATATATCAAATGGAAAAGATGATCCCTTACTTATATGAACATGTTCATGGTTGATGTTTGACGGATATGAACTATGAATTCACTGGTAAAACACCAACTCTATGACTAAGCAAATGCAAAGAGCTGGAGCAGTTGTTATGACTTTTTGAATTTTATTTCTACTTTATTTTTATAGAGGATAGCAGGATGAGGTGAAGTGTCACACAACAAAGGTCCACAGAGAGTTCTAGGATAAGGGCTTTGTTTTTATACGGCCAGTGTTTTGAAACCCAGAGGCCACTGTGACTCTAATGTTGTCGGCCCATCCTGACATCACTTGTGATATTAGGCTGTACAAATAAACCTGACGTGACTTGACAGTGTTGGAGCACTTTGGTCTTGATCTTACATGTCTGTTGTTGCGTTGTGTTTAGTAGTTGTGGGGCATTATTTAGACTCGTACGAAACAAACAGGCTTCGCGGCTGTTCAAAGTCAACAAAGGAGGGAAAACATAGCTTTGTTTTTAGTTTGAGGACTTAGATATAAAAGTTTTGATTGGATCTTTGATATTTCGTTTGCGTTTAATTAACTTTAATTAACAGGTGGGGAGCTCTCTGGTGGGAATCATGGGGCCGATCTTGCTGGTGGATGGAAAAATGAGGAGATGCAACTGGGAATGAAGACTGGGCAGGAGACAGATGGTGCAAAGGCTAATTGTATGACATCTCCCTTCGTGTGAGCGTTTGCATATTTTACTTACGAATGCACATTTGACAGAAAGATATTGTTTTATTTCAATTTTGAAAAAATGTTTTCCACATATTATACACCCGTGTTGCCGACATTAGCATCTTATGGAAGCTCGCTGGGCTGTAATTATATAAATCAAGTGTGTTCATCAAATCCGAGACTTTGAAGCAAAATTCCCCCACATAGCATCTCAGGTAATGACTGGAGCCCCCCCCCCCCCAGGATTACTTAGACAGTAAGAGAGGAAGCGAGGGACTCTTTTGGTTCGTGGCTCCTCTTTAATCTTTCTTAAGTTGCTGCAGGCAGGACTTGACATGGTTTTACAGTGGGTGCCCCTCGGGTTCATGTCAGCGCTGTACAGAGAGCCGGGTTGTTCGACCAGAGGCGCGGTGTTGGGTTTTGTTTTTCTCAAGCCGATTGGGGGGGGGGGCAGATAGGGTTGAGCTGTCTGCGGGCTCCCACAGAGCTCCACTGGTTATGGTTGACTTGCCTTATTCCTGGAAGGTGCAAAACTTCACCTGTTGGGGGAGTTGTCAGTCTACCAGCAGGAGAGGAAGACAACACTTTTGGCGAGGCATCTAACATTCTCTGAGTGGAAGAGCAGCGGGAGGCTGATGAATGTACAGGAAAAAACATGTCCTCATTGTTATGCGTGGGGACTGAATTATACTTGTTACCGGTTTTGAGCTCTGGTCGATTCAAGCTGTGATTTGAAATATTCATATAATTTGCGCCGATGGTTTGTTAACTTGAAGGATTTTTCAGTTCCACAATTGTGTGGCTCATCATGGTGTAAGTGCTGACATACAATGCCAACATATGTCACTCATGCACTGATTAGAATCAACCCTTCTCATCGTTTAGGTTATTTTTAACTATTTTATGTTTGTCTCTCTGCAGCATCATGAAATTAAAATCAATCCAATGTTTGTCTCCAGGGAAGATACTCAACATGGGATTGAAGCGAGCCTTCTGTACGTGTACGGGCGGCTGCTCTGGGATGTTTCTTGTTTTCCTTTACTGCCACAGGAACCTGTACAAAGGCTTTGAAGTGAGCTGAATAAGAATCTGTTTATGAAGAGTCTCCTCAGAATTAAAGTTGGGTTTCTATAGCCAGCGCCGTGCGAAACCACAAGGAAAAAGAGGCTGCAAATGAAATACGGATATGAAATAATATAAATGCACAATATTCAAACCCATCAGTGAGAAAGGTGGGGAAACGAGAAAAGGAAAAAAAAATCCACTAAAAGATGGATGTGTGTGGCGTGCGGGGCCGAGTCGGGTTGTTGGTCAGGAGGCGGCGAGAGGTGAGGGGCGGCCTGATGAGACAACCAGCAGCACCTGAGTCCCATTAAGTCTCTATATCTGCCGCTGGCCTTCTGCACAGTCACAACCCGTCCCCACCGCCTCGCCATATGGTGGCTTTCGTCTTTTGCCACACAGCCATTTATTTTATGAAAATAGTCTCGGGCTGCTGCCTTTTTCCTTATCGTTTCTTTTTCAGGTGCTGTGGCAGAAAGGGGCCTTTTTTTGTTGCAAATGTCTCCTTTGTGGCAGGACTCCCGTACCTCAGCAGGATGAGCAGGCTCTTTGTTTCCCCGTTTTATTGTTCTGATTTAGTTTTCGCTAATTTCTCTCAGCCTGCTGTTAGATGAATGAACAGCTTTTGCTGTGCTCCCTTGGTTTTGTGAAAGGGGAAAAGAAGAGAAAAATCCTGCAAAAAGAAAACTTGTTGCCTGCTATTTTGGAGTTGCTCCTCTTTTACCGCGCTCCTCGTTGCCGTCGCATACCGGGGTTAGCCAGGTTGCTATAAGCCAGGCATGAGGGTGTTTGATGTCAGTGCAATTGAATCTCAGGACATAATTAAATTAAGGTTTTATTTTTGATCGGGACAAAGCTAATGTACTGAAGTGTTAATTTCAAGATTTATGGACTAATTAACTCGGCGTCGCTTCCCCTGCTCCTTTCACCTGTGCAGATGAGTGACGATGCCTGAAGACTGGAGCTGCTGTTTTATTGTCAGTGACATGTTTGATTGCACACACTTCTCACCAGGATTCTCAGCGTTATAATTTAACTATTACTTGATGAACAAATATTGAAAGTATTGCATGAATGAAAAAACCTGTTTGGCAAGAAATGGCCCAAAATAAACTTTTTCACATTTCCCCTTTGTATTTGAAGTATTAATTAAAGCTAATCAATTTTCAAGAGTGGTATCAATCTTTTGATTTGTACAAATAAATTGAATAAGTCTAGATATTTAACTCTATCTTCGCTTATAATACACTATAGGTTTATGTTGTGCATTTATGTGTAAATATATAGAACAGGATATTCATCACATGTGATATTTCCTTCAGCACCACATGACGGTATCTTAAAAAAAAGGCTCTTCACCGTTGAGTGAGTATTTGGTTCTGCCACAGTTAAAATCTCACTCATCACTCTTTTCGTTCGTGCTGTGGTGGAAAAATAATGCCAGATTATTTCCTTGACAAAGTCTTAAACCAAAACTAATGAAACCTAACAGTGAAAAATGACCATTGTCAACGGCTGCCAACATGAAACGATGATAATAATTCTGCAGGTCACTCTGTCCTTGTATTTTGTTGCCTTCAGTTTGCCTTCCAGACAAAGTGAGGCTCTCACATGCACGACTGTCAGACATCCTTTATAAAGATCTGCAGACAGAATGAGTTTTATTTGCGCTCAGGACAAAATGTTTTGACAGTTCCTCATTTCGGCTTGATGTGATTTTTCATGATTTTACAGGTTTGCTTTGTTTAAACATTTATCTTTGGTACTTTTCTGTCCCCTCTGGTCTTGTGGTGTGCAAATATCCACCTCGCAAATAATCTTGATTAGACGAAGATCAGCACAACGACGTTAGAAATCTTTCACAGCCGCCTCAGTCGAACACCGCAGGAGTTTTGTTTGCAGCGGCAGAAGCAGCATGCGCGCATCGCTTCGTCCTCGTCAGATCCCTGTCACTCTTTTATAATCAATGTTTCAAACTTGCTGTGTGACTACAAATCATTCTGGCCACTTTGACGATAATGTTGAGCTGGACTCGGCCAATCCGAGTATCTCAGTTCCTGGGGAGAACGATCCCAGTTGGACTCGAGACACGATAAACAAACTCCCACGCAGATAAAATGTCCTGTTCTTTTATTTAACTGTTCTATGCGGCGTGGCGTGGGGACTGAACTCCCAGTCCACCCTTATGGCTGAGTGTACATCCTGCTTATTACGAGATGTCTGATTTATTATTCATACAAGTGGTCTGCTGTGACATTGCGGTCATTGTATGTGATGCATCAGAGTACATGTATTATATTTATAATTAATTCTTATTTCTTAGTCCAGCTACTCTGCCACATATAAAACAATGAATATTAATACTTAAGCTGTGCAACTTGTCTGTCTGTCAGTTGGTTGGTTGTCTGCTTCGGTTCTTTCTGTATCCCAACAGCGACTGCATGGTATGGAATTTAGTAGGTTGCATGTATGCATGGTGCGGATGAGATGGATCTTAATTATTTTTGTGTAGCACAACCAGAAGGTCAAAATCTTGACTTTAACAATCTCCTTTACTCAATGGATTATTGAAACCAACGTTTGTACAGGTATATATCCCCTAAAATGACAATATATTTTTCATCTTCATTCAACATGAGGATTGCATGGGCACCTGTGGCTCAGGAGAAACAAGGGTCATCCACTAACCAGAAGGTTGGGGTTTCAATCCCAGTCTCCCAGATTCTGCTTGCCAAAGTGTCCTTGGGCAAGGTACTTAACCCCAAACTGCCCCTGACAGCTGTGTGTGTGATGCACTGTATGGATGTTTGTGTGAATGGGTGAATGGCCAATACTGTACTTTAAAGCACTTTGAGTGGTCATCAAGATTAGAAAAGTGCCATATAAATACAGACCATTTAACATTTGTGCTTTTGAATAAAAAAACACATTTATTTACCTACCAAGATTAATTGTAAGCACTTGGTAGTCCCCTGTCCTTTCACCTATAAAGGCATTAACAATTTTCAATTCTAAAAACTGCACAAAAATAACTATTGAGAAGTGATTTGAGTGTGTTAAGTGAAAACATGAAAATGACTAAGGATGGGAAATCTTTTGACCTGTGCTGAGAAAGGCGCCGTGCTTGTCAGACTGGCTAAATGCTCAATAGATCTATTGTCAGTTTACTCCAGCAGAGTTGATGGGACACGGCTGGAGGCAACAACATTGATATATGTCATGACAGTTAAAAAGACAGTCAACCTGCTGGTGAATCAGGCTTTAATGTCGAATGTGGGCTAATTTATTAGTCGTCATTTTTAAATGGGATTCAGGGGTAAAAACGATGATATCGTTGGAGACATTTTTCGGAACTTCTCCATTCCCACCAGCCTCCCATGCTTCTCTTTGTCGGCCTCTATCTATCACTGTAAGTGACAGCCACTGTCAATGCAAAAGCTTAACAGTCCTTGTGAGATTTGTGACTGTTGTTTCAGATATATGAGAGCGAAGCGCTCCCCGTTCACAGAGAGGGACCGGATCATTATGAAGGGAGCTCAGGCTGGAAGTCATGGGAATAACACGTCTCATTTCTGAACGAGGGCGGATTTTCCTTTTAATGAACAGAGCCTGTCATAGTAATTGTTCTGCTTTCTGTCGTCTCTGTTGCACTGACATGTAGCTCATGAGCGGAATACAAAAACCTCAGCGTTCAAAAGGAAAAAAATGGGTACTTCAATAAAGCTTTGAATTACCTAATTAAGTCAGTGGGTTATGTAATGTTGAAAATGTTACATATAACTGTAGAAAAACATAATTCTCATGATAACATTTACTAATTCAACATGCGTGTTGTTGTTTTTTTACATCTTATATCAGACTTTACCACATAATCTGGAATCAGCCCGGCAATCCAATACATGATTATGTTGCTGCTGCTAAAAATACAACTGCGTATCATGTGACTGTTTAACAAACAGAGGGGCCATCGATTGAAGTTGGGACTGAAACAAGCCCATGAGAGTAGATCCGAATGAAGTGAGTTAATCAAAGGAGCAAGTTGCGGACAGATCGTCCATATTATTGATGTTCCATAAACAAGAGGCATACATTTTACCTTTTGACAGGCCTCCTAGTTACTGAACCATTTCAGATCAGAACATTATTACAGCTGGACAAAAATGTAATGCCGCGGCTACTTAATGACAGGAGTTTTACTGATGCTTTTCATTAGTAGAGCTGGATTCTTTTTGTTTGGAGGAGTGTGTGTGATGGAAAATGATGTTTAAAATCCAGCACGTGTTAATTAGGAGTTGACACATACGTGCACAAGCCTCCCAGCCCCTCCTACAGTGGAGCAAGACGTACAGTCGTCTTCTATGTGTCTCTTTTAATTTCTTTTTTTAATGCTTTTTAAATTGTCTTACGTTGCTTTTACAATTTGTCATGATGCCCTTTTTGTACTTTATGTGAAGCACTTTAAATTGGCTTCTCGTTGAAATGTGCAATACAAATAAACCTGCCTTGCCTTTGTTGCCGTTGCATCTTTCTGTGGTTGTGTATCTTCGGCCCTGTTCACACCTGACATTAACATGCATCCTGGACAATCTAATCACACGCCGACAGCTCTGAATACGTCAGTTCACACCTGAAATTAGAAAAGTGTCTGCGATACGTCTCCGGTGACCACTTGTGATCAAATCTAACACCCCCCAGAGTCAAGCGAATCAATGCGCTGCACACAGCTCGACAATGAAATAAGATTTTACTCATTTGAAAACAAAATAAAGTCAATATGTAGAGGTGGACACATATAAATATGGGTATGGGAAACACTGAGAGGTGTTAATGTATTTTCACTTCACCGTGACACGGTGGCCGGCCACAGGACGTCAGCTGAGTAAACGCTCCTTCAATTATGGCCCCAGGAT
Organism: Hippoglossus hippoglossus; assembly: GCF_009819705.1. Lineage (NCBI taxonomy): Eukaryota > Metazoa > Chordata > Actinopteri > Pleuronectiformes > Pleuronectidae > Hippoglossus > Hippoglossus hippoglossus. Next base: position 7,731,833 of record NC_047158.1, on the reverse strand, counting down.
GCATTTGCGATCAGATCGCAAATGCATCCCTTCTCGACGCATCTTTGGTGCCTGACATGTCTCTTATATTCAGAATATATTTTTGTATAATCAAGAAATTGAAACCACTGATGCACTGCATTAAACAGGAATCAGTCCTTTTAAATTCTTCCCAATTTGCAGTTCTGTGCTTTTCGACAACAGGGGCTGAGCACCTTCAAACCGACTGTCTGTTTAAGGAATGGTTTCGACTCTTTTATTTTCATCGGATGTGACCAATTGCGGCGGGAATGAGGAAGCCAGAGTCCTCCGGGGCCCAGAGCTTCAATTTATGTTACATTGTTGAGAAGTCTGCTAAAGCCCCGTTCAATCCCTCATTCAGGATGTGAAGAAACTGTTTCCAAACAGTGGCTGTGCTTTCCCGGAAAGCTGCGAGTATTGGCTTGCTGCGTGTTGATGAAACATTGCAGCCTGGGCCACCGATAGTAAACACAACAGCACGATTTGCCTGATTAATTTGAAGCTTTACTACTCGAGAATGAAAGTTTATGTAGCTTGCAGTCATGGTGATAACACAATTGCTCCTCCGCTGTGTGTCGAAATTGGACTTTTCGGTCAATAATGACACGTTTGCCTCACATTTACTTCAGCAAGACACAGCCAACAGCAGCAGGAAAATACAAATGAGGGAGGAAAAAAAACAACACAAAGGTAATGTAGCAAAACAATTTTTTTTAGTAAAAAATGAAAATACTAAGTTTGTCTGCGAGAAATGATGCTGGCAGGTCGGCCTTTTCTTTACACTTCTTTGGATCACGCCGGTGTTGGATCTATTAACAACTTTTTATTGAGCTTACTGCATCACAGAAAAGTAAGAGCCATTGAACTGATCGAGGCTGGAGAAGAGTGTGTGCTTGTTCGGCCGCTGGGAGACACAGACGAGACCAAGTGGCCCAATTACAGTCTCTCAACGTGCGGGTACATTTTAGGGAGGTGCACATCAGGCCATGACGCAGGCTGCTCCGTACCGTTGATTCAAGACACAGGCGCACGCACGCACGCACACCTGAGTCTCCTTGCAGGGAGGTTGCCAGTATGAGTCACAGCTCACCAAACAGAGTAACAAACAATGACGGGTCACTTTTGCATTGTTTGTCTGAAAAGCCGTTTCAGTGCGGTATTTTAAATAAAGGCCACTCCAGCCGTGAGAGGTTTGAATGTTTAACAATAAATTTGTTGAAGTCTGAGGTTGAGTTGAAGAAAAAAAAACAGGCTAATTTATGGCTATTGTGATGGTTAAATATTTTTTTAAAGAATACTGTGCAGCAAAGAAAACACTTATTCTAGTGAGCTTCTGTTGTCGTGGCAGCAACTGTCTCATCTTATGTGAGAAACCGGGTTCACATTATAATGTAATCAAACATTAAACGTACACTTGCATGTATTTGATTGGTCAATGCAGCCTGAGTCATGTCCTTTCATGTCGAGCTGAAGTCGAGCCTGGTTTAACTTTACTGCCGTCTGTGTTTGGCAACAGGCGATTTTATGACAGTTGTCAGGACCAAAACGCAGGAGTGACCGTTACACTGCCTGCTACAAATCAAGCAATAACTCAAAGGTTCTGACAGTACAGTGATTTCCTTCCTTTTGAAAAGACCACAACATAAACTGTCAGTGTGAGATTGCACACACCTTATGTTTCCCTGGTGTTGATATCAAACATGATTTCTGCCCGTTCACTAACCTCCTCAAACCTTTAGTTCAGAGTCTGTCCTCCCATATAAAAATGACCTCGGGTGCCATTTGTGCAATGAAACGCAACTACTCTGTAGTTACGTTTCATTGTTGAGCGACATCTCGCAGACCTGCACGACTGCATCAGTGTAAATGGAAAAAGGGCCAAAACACAATATTTATGTTGAAGTGACAAAACTCCCTGTTGGTGCAGTAACTATGGCGACAAGGAGGAGGTCAAAGTCAATGGATGGGTCAACAAAACACCAGAGCTTCAACATGGACACAAGACCACTGCTCGTTTCCCACTTCAGACTGATATTCAGGATTGTTCTGGTTATTTACGACTGTTCCATAATTACCTACAACAAGAGATTATGTTTTTTAACCTGCGTCTGTTTGTTGGTTTGTTTTTTAGTTTATACAAAAACTACAAAGCCGATATCCACCGAACTTAGTAGATGGATGAGGCCCGGGTCTGAGAGGAATCCATAAAATGTTAGTGTAGGTGCAGATTAAGGAGGTTTTGTTCAGCGTTTGTTTGTTAGTTGGCAGGATTACGCAAAAACGATTGAACACGTTTTCCATGAAACTTGATTGGTTTAAAGTTGCAGTTCAAAGTTGGTTTATTTGTTTCCAGGATAATGTACAAACGAGTCGATTTTACACCAAACTGCCTCGCCTGGAAAGAAGCCATGAACATAGGTGGATTAAGGGGCAAATCTTGTTTTATTTTTCCTTTGATAAATAAATCATGTCAGACCACTTGCCTTTTTATCCAAGGATGCTCCAGCCTTGGTTGAGGTTTGTACTTGACATTGATTTTTGACATTGATGCGGCATATATCTCCTGTCACTGCGGGGGCTCTAATTCAGGAAATGCGGCTCTGGGTTATATCAGAGAATTGGCACAAACAGTTGGACGACTTGTTGAAAATGTCTCATTACTTTTCACATTGGCACCAAATATGCTGTCACTCCTGAGGAGACTGAGCTGGATCATTTCATATTTCCTCTCCTCGGTGATAGACTTGAAAAAAACAAGTTTTTATCTCTGAAAACTGTCCACTGAGTGTCCTCACTGTCTTAGCAGCACATTCCAACACGACAGTCAGGCCGACCGCGGGGATAAACTAGAAAATAGCCGCGCCGGCTCAGCGGGAGCACAGGTATGAATCGCTGGTTATCTATTGGAAACAGCAAAGTGAAATGAAAATAAGTACCACACGAACCGCTTTTCGCTCTGTAGGATGCCCCCGCATGTTTTCAAGTCAGAAATGGCACAGTGGATTCATTGATTATCCTGGGTCAAAGTCTGTGTTATCATGAAACAGGGAATCAGTCTCTGAGCCAGTGGTGCGTCGGCGCTCAGCGATAACCTGATTCTGTGTGTTCATCCAAATATGCGAGTCACGTCGCTGAAAGTTCTTTCTTATCGCGGCGGATACAACGGCCCACCCGGGTGGTTACACACACACACACACACACACACACACACACACACACACACACACACACACACACACACACTTCTACTGTCCATCTTGTTTTGTGCTCTACCTTTTGTTGTTTACACATTTACATTGTTGCACACACCAACTGCAAGCGATGAAAAAGATGGAATTAAATGTCACTATTAATCAGTGTAATTCTGGAAACGGATGGAAGTGGAGGAAAAAGGTATTACCGGTGATCTTATGCCAAATGAGTGGGTCTGCTGGTGCACTGGTCGGTGCACAGCCAAGGCACCGTGTGATTTGGCATTTATGATTTTTTAAAACGTGTATTTGTTTTTAAATACCCTGTCAGGGATGATTTATGTGGATGCTCCGGTAGATGCTTTGTAGAGACTCGGCATCAGAAAATCAGGTGGCTTTATCCATGACAAAATTGAAATTGGCTTAGTCTCCATCATCACAGTGGATGTGCAATCACAGCGCCGATGGATGAGCAACCTATCAACGGGAGGCAGGTTTCAAAATGGGGTAGACGAAAACAAATCTACTCTGGTTGAGCAATTTTGTGTATCACCTTAATTACATTTCTAAACCTTGCAAGGAGACTGGAGAATACACTCAACACATTTCTGTTATTATTTGACTGAAGACAGTTTTTCAGATTTTAATTGTACTATATTGTTTTTTTTAGGTTTTATAAAAATATGGATTAACAGTAGCACAGCAATTTGTATTGATACATTTACAGATTTGGTTTATCATGTTATGAGTGATCAACGTGAGTTATCCCCCTTTTCAAATGTCAATATTGATTTTGACCGATAAAGTGACACAGACGTTATATTTGAACGCTGAAACCTAAAAAGGGACCCACTTCGTACATCACTGCGTTTTTACTTGTAGCAGGTGTAACATGTAATATTTAATCTCCCTCGCTCAGTCTCAGCCTCTGGCACCGTATCCATCCATTCTGCCGCTCCACTCTTTTAAAGCCTCTCCTTTCCACAATGTTCCCCCTGAAGTGAATGTGAAACTAGTTGACTGACAGTCGCTCTTCAAAGTACAGACTGTCCTTTTCCTGTGGCACCGCCGCAGTCGTCAAACAGCTAATTCAGGTCAGTAGTCAGGCACCCGTCCCATATTCCATTTGGCAGCAAGCGAGTGGAGCTTTGTGCGTTAAATGACGTGTTCAAAGCTTCTACAGTTAGGTTACATCTGCAGGTGACCTCTACTGACTGTAGCTTAATGCAGTGAGGTGCAAGTCTGCTGGACGTATACCTAATATATACATTATCATAATCTTGATTTAAATTCAAATGCATTTTTTTTTTTTACAACATATTAAAGGTCCACTGTGTAAGATTTAGGTTAAAGGGATTTATTCACAGAAATTGATAACAAAAATAACCCTAGTGATGTTTTCACTAGTGTGTTTCATCTTAATAGTACAAGTTGTTGTTTTCTTATCTCTAGAATGAGCTCTTTATATTTAAATACTTTTAATTAACATCTGGAGCTGGTCCTCTCTACGGAGGCAGCCATGTTTTTTACAGTAGCCAAGACTGGACAAACTAAACACCATTTGAGTTTTTATGACAACTGAAAGCTACCACAGGTTCTCTCTCATGTTCGGAAGGGGAGGGTGAGGTTGGGGGTGTTCAGCTGCAACATGACGCTTCACCACTAGATGTCACTAAATTCTACACACTGAACCTTTAACAAAGGATCACATGGTGACAGTGACAATGATATAAAAGAATGAAAGTTTCTTGAAGTGGTGTACTCAAACATATTAATTGCCTGATTTGGAAGTCCTCTTGAGCTGTTCCAAGCATTTTAGCATCTTTTAACTCATTGTTTGATTTTGACTGTTTTGGTTCATTCTTGAGATGTTTTTTAGCAACAAAAGAACGCCCTAAAAATACACTATATACTAAAGGCCCTGCATCAAACAGTGAAAAAACATTTAGGAGTCAAAGAACCAGATTTTCCCTCAGGAGTTGGACCAAAAATGGAGATCAAAGAGACAGTAAAATATGGAAATCAGCTGCTGGTCACCATACCAACTTTACAAAGGGATGTCAGTTTTACTTTTGAGAGCTTCTTGTGCGATCCCCCATGAATATTATTTACATTTTATGAAATAGAATATAAGCAAGACAAAGTTCTCCGAATGTCACAATAAAGCAGTTTCACACTACACAATCTTTGAAAGGAATCAGAAACAAACTTTGGAGACACGATTTAAAAATTAAACAGGAAACAGGGTTTTAAGTCTGCTTTTGAATGTGGGAAGAGTTGGCTCTAAAAACATGTTAGATCCTCTGCTTATTTGTTCCACAAGTGTGGTTCATGACTGAATTAAGTTTTTACCAGAAAAACAAATGTCTTACAGAGGATCTGGGACTAGATTAGTGATTACACCTCAACGTTTTACAAACTAACTCTATGAAACACTGTAATTGTAATGAAAGCACTATGTTCAATGTTGTGCTTCAAATCTGCATCCGTCCATCTAGTCCTTGCACGTGTGTGGGCATCGAATACATAACCTGGGGTCAAATGAAACACTGCATCTGTTTCAGCTTGATTATCTGCTTTCTCCACAGATTCTTAGAAGATATTAGTGTTTAGAACATCAGCGCTTAATCACACCAATGTTCCGAGCAGCAACAGGTTACAAGACACAGTGCATACCTTAATTTCCCAACATGCACTGCGGGGCCTGTGTGGATTTGCAGCCTGTTCAATGCAATCTCCGACTCATCTGCCGGGGAACAGTCTCATTACATTCATTTAACATAACAGTAATTGTCTTCTTTCCTTGTATGATTTCTGCTGAGGTTTATGAGTGGAGGATGTTCTGATCCTCATATTACAGAGATAGATTTAAATAACTGCCTCATGCAGTCATAACAGTGAAAGTAATGGCCACATTATCTCTGAGTATAAAAACTGGAGGAGACTAGCAATTTCAAAAATGGCACGGCTCCTTTGGTTTTGGCAAAGTGTGACTTTCATGTTTCACAGAAAATCCAATAGTGTTAGAGATTTATTTTTGCAATAACAAGCAATTCACAAAATCCTTGGCCTTTATAGCGAATCATTTAGTTACTAGCTAATAACAAAAGAGAATCAAAATGAAACCGTAATCCGGTCAATATGTTGTCCTCAAGTTAGAGGAAGGACAGCACCACTGTGAATTTATTTTTCTTCTCAGATAAAGGAACTAGTAAACATGACAAATGGTTTGAATTCAGGATTCACTTGAGAAAGCAGCTGAAAACGGTGGGAAAACAAAGAGTTATTGTGTCTTCGGGCAGAGCTTAATTTGGAAAAAATCCCCATTAAAATGTAAAATAACGAGTAAATTTAAGCTGCGAATGAAATAAACCGCAAATATCTACTGGGTATCTTCCACATTTCATGAGCGGGTATTTTCATATTAAGTCTATGGTCGTTCATTTTCAGCAGAAATTTGCTTAATTAGCCAGAATGGTTTTCTTACCGACAACCCACAACAAAGTAGTAACATGACATGACACAAACAACCTGAGCGACTAATTCTTATTCTTTTCATGGTAGCTGACCTGAAACTAAAATAACTAACTATGGTGGCGCGGCACCAACTCGTTGTTCTTTTCAGCAATCGCAACTTAAAGATGGATTACGTGCTTGGAAGACGGTTTTGGTTTTGACTAATGGCTGTTTAAAAAGATGGATGATGTGTCTCCACTTCCTTCCACTGTACAAAAATGAAGCCAAAACATCCCTGACAAGAGTGCTGCCATCTTGCGCGTTTGACGTCAGTCAGCCAACCAATCACAAGTCAGTCTGTAAATCCCAACGATTCACCATATTTTTATAGCATCAAATAACTAATTAAAACCAAATGTATCTGAAAAATTAACGCTTCAACACACATCTGTGTGATTAGAACTACTTTCACTTTTTAGTTTGGCTCATCTCCCATCCATTAATATGAAGGGGGCGTGTCCATTTTCATATACAGTCTATTAAGTCAAAACCAGATTGTTTTGATCTGCACCAGTCTCATCCATGACCTCTCTGGAGTCTAACTGATGGACATCAGTCATAGCGATGGAGAACTTTTCATTTTCATTTCTAATTTTAAGCCTTCAGGACCCTGCAGACGCTTCTGGTCTGAAGCTGCTGTCACAAAGCTGTTCCATGTGATGCTTTGAAGTGTCACATGAGTGAGTGAAACAACTTAAAACCCTCCTTCACACTACTAGCGGAAATAGCCCATGGAAAATCTCAGAAGTTATGTTGACGTGGATATTAACACAGAAGTGACAATCATTAGTGTTGTCCTTTATTTATTTGTTTTACAATATTTTTTTGAAATTAGGTGGAACAAATGAAAAACAGTTACACTGACAACATATCTATGAGACACAAAATAGTTAAATGATTTCTCTTTTCTAGTTTTGCTGCTGGAAACTGTAATTGAATAATCTGTCTTGCGTTTTTTTCATAGAACTATTATGTAAATGCTTCGACAAATTCAAAGAAATATTGTGTATATGAAAAGAAAAAATGCATTAAACCAAAACAAGTTTTTTTTTATGTGATCTCGGGACATTTCCTTCGGGCTGTGAGCATCTTTTGCATTTTTAAAAATACTGGACTGAAGAGACAATCACAAATGGATCCGAGAGCAATATATATACATTATTCAGTACATCGGCAGAAACCAGGGGACAGACTTGTTTCTATAATTGCCACCCAATTAATGAGCTCACTAAAACAGTATCCTGCAGTGGTTTCCTCGGCTTTATCCTCAAATTCGAGCCATAGTAAGTTGTGCCTTAATTCGAATGACGCATGTCTTTGCAAGATAAACATTCGCTTTATTAGTTGACGCCGCTGCCCCTGTAATTCCCCCTTGTTGTGGTGTGAAACAATCCCCATTGTATTACTCAGGCGTGTCAGCCAGCAACCAGTTCACGTTTTTGAGGTACAAAATATTTAATAACACATTTGCAGTTGAGCACAGCCCCTCCCTCTGCTGTATTCATTAAAGAGCCACGGTGGGGACCTAGACCTTATAAAAGTGCTAAATCCTAAAATGAGCTGGATAAAATCTGGAAGGGAAGTTAACCAACTCGCTCATTATACAAGCACTGAGCTGAGGTGACTGGAGGATACTGCCCTCAGAGGAACATCGACAGCAACAGCTTTTTGAGCAAATGCCCCAAAATGACTTCTGTTTACGTTCAAGCGCGATGCCCTCAAGCAGCTGTACTAATAATGATGGAAGAGCCTAACCAAGTTGTTTTGTTTGTTTATGTACCTAAACAAATCAAAACCAACCTGCAGATCTTTGTAAAACTTGTAAGTGTAAGGTCGCTTTGACCTTTCAAAATACGTGTTTGGTCTTGTGAACACAGCATCTCAGAAAAACCACAAGGGAAGTTCTTCAAATTTGGACTGAAAGATTAACTAATTATATTTTGGTGAGTGAAGTTCGAAGGTTAAGTTCTCATGACCTTCCAAAGCCTTGGTTGTTCTTGTGAACTCATTATTTTAAGAACTCTTCCAAATCCAAATTTGGCACAAGTGGGTGGTCAAAGATCAAGGTCACAAACCCCAATGCTTGTTTTTAGCCTCTTGAACATGATATGTCAAGTCTGCTACTAAGGAATTTCTTCTAATTTCAACCTGGACTCAAAGATTCCGGTGCTCAAAGGTCAGAGTGACCTCATATGAATCTGGAAAATAATGTAAACTGAAACTGCACTGGCTGGAGGAGGCAAACAACTGTACTTTAACCTATTATCTATCTGTGAAATGACAGTAGGCCGACATATAATATTAGATATACATGCAACCATGAGATTTGCCCTGTTGGCATGACATATGTAATCAGCGCTTATATATCCTAGCAAATATGTTCATATCTTAGAAAAACTATTTATTCTGGTCTATCATTATGTAATTATGAATTATGATTATCTGTGCATTAGTTTGACCTGTCCAGGATGTACTCCGCCTGTTTTGCATAATGTCAGCTGGGATTGCCTCCAACCACAGGGCCCTCAAAGAATAAGCATTCATAGATGATGGATGGATGGATGCATGTATTAGTTTTTCACTTCTATTTTTCTAGGTTATCAATATTTTTTCTTCATTTTGTAACCACCCTGATTGGCATTTAAATATCCAGCTGAAAATGTAATTTGATCTCAATACCTCGAATTCTTGGGAAATGTCTGTGGTTGACTGACTAAAAATGATGGATGCTTGTTCTTAAGGCTGGTTTTGAAGGGAATGGAAGCTGCATTTGAGAGTATGCATATCATCTTAAAATCAAATATATATACAACATAAGTAGCTGCCCAAATTTGCATCTGGCCTTTGAATTTGACAGTTGCCAAGATACAGTAGTTGGCTCAAAGCATTTTCAGTCTGTTTGGTCTGACTGGGGCTCATTAGATCATGTTAGGGCTAATGAATATTATTGGTATCCTAAAAGTTAAATAGATAAACGATGTAATGATATAGAACAGACAGACAGAGCAAATATGCAAAATATAAATGTGTGGCCAATGAAATTAATTGACAATTTAAATTGTAGGTATTTCTTTTAGTGTTTCGTCACTAAATTATTATGGATACTTTCAGGTAAGGTTTTTTCAGATAATTGCTACAAGTCAGTTGTTGGATTGACTTTCCTTTTAACTTAATTTCGTTCATCAGCTCAGATGAAAATGAATCCGTTTGATCAACAGCCAATATGGGTCAAAGCATGTCCTCCTACGCTTGTCATCGGGTGCAGCTGCAGCAGCAGGAGGGCTACTAGCATCGTCGCCGCCATCGCTAGATTGCGTGGGCTTAACAACGCTGGTACTTTGGCCCAACTTTCCGACATTTGGGGTCGACGGGGGATTTGTTACACTTCTCTTTATCGCACTTTACGTGACAAGTTGACAACCTCTCTCCTCCACTCTGCTCGGTGTGTGTGTGTGTGTGTGTGTAGGGAGGTGCAAGGACACACAAAACTATGAAAGAGTGAAAAAAATATATATATATAAATAAATGTATTAAATTAATGTTTCGGTTTTTAAATTTGAAACTTTTGGGGGATGAGGGTGGTTCTGAGGGTCCTGTTGAATGGCCGGCCATTCCACCCCCCCAAGGCAATGCTAGGGGAAACACATATTTCCCTTTAGATGAAAGATTATTGTCAGGATGGTACACATAAAAGGTTTCCTGTTTTTCAATGTGAGCGCAGATTTCCACCGGCCAAGCAAGGTCACAGCTGTTGCACAATTTTATAGATTTTTTGCCTTGATGTGGTGTTTTTGTGTAGCATGCTATTATTTAGAGGACGACAATATATCCACTGCACGCTGCATGATAAAATCCCTCAAACTGCAGGAGAGACACTGAATGTGAATGAAGCAGAGGGAATTAGACCATGTATGTGTGTTAGGAAATGATGTGTAAAGGGATTTTACAGTCCTGGATCTTTTTTAGTAAAATGTCATCACAATACAACACCATTGTTCCCTCTGGATCGATGACAAACCCAGGTGGAGGTGGATGAAAAGAGAACCACCTGTTGTGTGACATTTAGCAGTTCATTTCCATCTTTGCTTGTTTTGAGAGGAACTCTTTAATTTCATTGTCTTCTTGTATAACCACAAAGTTGAGTCAGTGCCACATCCTTGACTGGAGTCAGAATCCACTCAGGAGGCTGTTGCCTGTCATATTTCAGTAAGTCTTCATGGGATTCGTGCTGAAAACTATTCAGATTGAGCGTGGCACTTCCCGAAAATCTGCAACATCAAAGCTAATCGTCTGGTTGCTTCCGCCGCAGCACATCTGAGTTGTTTCTTTTCTTTTTTCCCCCCCTCTGAGATATCAGACAGTTCTCGGTGCGGTGACTCAGGCCTGCAGCACCTTTTTTTCCTCAAGATTTTTATTATTATTATTTCGGGCATTTCTTTTCTTTACCTTTTATTAAATTGGCGAAGACAGACGGGTGATGTGGGGAACGAGAGCAGGCGGGTGACTTGCAGCAAATGGTCCGACTGAATGGACTTGTCTGCTCAGGGCATTAACGCTGCATGAGGTATTCGCCCATTACCTAGCAATCAGGTCGCCATTTAGATTTTAACAGTGACAAGGACAAAAACATTAATTGCGGCATTGAAATAAAGTAAATTGTGCCTAAACACACTTTCTCGATTTATATGACACCTTAAAATGCAATCCAGAAACACAAAAGCCATCAGATGAGAAAAGGCTTGCCTAATATAGAGCCCTGGAATGTAAATGACTTTGGCTAATTGCTGCATTTAGACACCCAGCGCGGCTGAAAAGCGGAGAGAGCAATTGGAGAGAAGGCATGAGCTGCAGGTGCAATGGAAAAACATGAAAAGTGTGACGTGTACTTTCTTTGGAAGAAAAATGCAAAACTGACAGGAGATGGGGTGCCTCATTCTCCTGGTAAATGAGATATATTATATCATCTTCATATCAATGTCTATACTGCTATTCCAGCTACTGTAGCTACTCACCCTACAGCTTCACGCTATTCCCCTCAAATGATGCGGAAACACAACTAAACGTGTCATCTTGTCGTACATGATTTATCAGAGAAGGAGCCGAGTCTGACAGCGTGAATCTCTTTTCTAGTGTTTGTGGAAGAACAACGTGAGCGTCAAAGAAAAATCCTCTCAGCATCTCTCTCTACTGGAAAAGGTTTGTGCAGAATGAAACAGATGTTTGAGAAATGCTTCATTTCAATACAACTGCCGATTTTGTTCTCGTCATACAGTCTCTGTGGAACATTGACTGGAATTAGTGAGCAGCAGTACAATGAGAAACAGACAGTGGAGCCTTTCGCTTTCATTGCTGTGCTTCATTTGTACCGTCCACTGCTTTTCAGCTCATTGCAGCAGTTCACAGAATTACAACAGGTATCAGTGAGCTGTTTAATCATTGAGGCAAATGATTGGGCCATACTGAGGGGGCCCTGGAGGTTCAATTACCTGAAACTATTCATTTTCTAAATGGAAAGTATTGATTGAATTGGCGTTAATACAGGGATGTGAGGATGTCCTCCAGAAAGGTGCTTGCGGAGAGAAATCACTCTTGAGCCGAATATACATCTCTCTTTTTTTTTCCCATTGCAACATGAAAATCGTTATTTTGCAAATGAAGATTACATTACATTTGATTTAGCTGACACTGAGGTTAGTGGCTCAGAAATCCAATATGTGAATATGTTTTTGGATTTAAACAACATTTAAATGTCTGTCTTTGTTTCTACTGGAATTTGTTGAGTCGAAAGAGGAGAAGCTACAGGTCGTGCTTTAAGCTTCTTTAGGCATTAGATGTATAAAATCTCCATAATCTTCTTGATGTTTTGTTAGATTCTTAGACATGAAAGGGGAAAGCTTTTTGTTCTTTTGCAAAAATGTGCTCCATCTCTCTCGGGTGTATGTTGGCCTAACACAGAGCAGGTTTAATGAACAATAATAGAAAAATAGAAAATTGATGTTATGGGCAAAAAAAACAAAACACAACTTCAGACAGATATCAGATTATTAACAAACTTCAAAATGTAAGGGGATGAAAATCTTTTAAACTGTATTATTTCCTTTAGTCTGTTCGCCCAATGTCAGCTGGGATTGGCTCCAGCTCCCAAAGGATTAGCGATATAGATAATGAATGTTTTTTTTTTGTCTTTCATTTGCTTGTAAGTTTCACCCGGTGTCCCTTTATTAAGGCAAACACAATATTCGCTAAATAATTTCATTTCGCCCTTTAACCACTTTAGAGACACGAGGTAGTTGCTCACGAGCTCCTTAGGAAAACCCTGATATTAACATGTTAATCAAATCATCATCATCATCATCATTAGACATCATCAAACCCACCGTCAAACTGAAGTCTAATATTGATTCGTCAGCTCTTCAGCTTTTGGTCTCTGTTAAATGTTCCACTGTGTTCACCAGCCAGTAGCTAATTGTTTCTGTGGGCCGTCTGTTGCTGAACAAGCAGTACACAGTGGTTTTTTCAGAGCTTTGACTCACAATGATGAATCTGCAGAGAGTTATCATTCACATCTGCGGCTCTCCTCGGTTTTATGGAGTTTTGTATGTAGTGAGTTTCAGCTCATTATTTACTGGCACAGCTGATGCCAGGGACGCAGGGAAAGGGGCCCTAATGCAGACAAAGCTCAAGCAGTTCAGTGATTTCTTTCACAGCAGAAGAATAACAAAAGGCTTACGGGGCTGGTGAGGAAGGCAAAAACCGGAGGGATGAGTCCAGAAAGGCAAACGAGTCCGATGGGAAGCAGGCAAATAGAACGAACACAGGGAAGGCAGACAAAGACAAGTAATCTGGATAAGGAGCACTAAAGAAATACAACCTAGTGTAGATCTCTGCTGACTAAAAGAGGGGGAAACAAGGCTATATATATATACAGTGGGAACTAATTAACTAATGAGAAACAGAAGAATAGGGAAAAACAGTTCGAAGAAACAAAAGCAGGAAGTATAAATAGCAGCTGTTTTCAACAAAACGTTCCAGCGCTAGAAGTCTTACACAGTTAGCATTTAGCTGGTGAACATAATGCAGCAATTAGTAGCTACAGCGACAAATATTTACCTCAGGGTTTGGTAGAGACCAAAAATGGAGACAAAGAGAGTGGAGTTTGGACTTTTATATTTGCCATATCGCTAAAAAACACAACTCTAAATGAATGATCATGATTTTTCATAATGTCGAGGAATTTTTGACCATTCTCACAAATTACATCTGCACAATACCATTGTGAGAATAGTGCCTGTCTAATTCCACACATGCTCCCTTCTCTCTCCAAGCAGTACCCAAGGTCAGGTTATAGATAAAGGATCAACCAACAGTACATTGTAGTGTCTACACTCATGGACTTTCATATCTAACTCAGATGCACCAGACAGAGGCACCAGCTCCAACTCTTTTCACTAGGAGCAAGACGTAAGGACACAATGTGATATAGGAATGGATACTTTAGGCCTAACAGGATACAAACACCTACATGTAGCACAGAGATCGACAGCAATTCTAGCCATTCATGGATGATGTGCTGTTGGAATGGGTGATGCAATATATCGGGAGGCTGTGGGGGACATCTTCAGACTTGGGGGTAACAATTGCTCTTGTTACTCTGTTAGCGTTTGTATATTGTTCCACCTTCTGGTCTCCTTGATGCATCAAGTCTACATTCAACTCTTCTGCATAAGACATCGGCTGCTGCCGGAGATCTCTTTTCACCAGCTTCCAGAAAACATCCATGGCACATAACAGCTCTCATTAACCTGCAGTCAGGTTCGTTCCCATTGCACTCTCATATACATGTACGACAAAACACAATTTTTCCAGTGTCGAGCATTCAAATTACAGATACTTTAATTCTGAAGGAATATACGGAACTGTGTTCATAGACAGTTCAACTGGAAAGTAAAAACCCAGACGACCAAATGGTATTCTCATAATATGCAGTTTTCAGTGTCACAAGAATCACAAGTGTACCATTAACTAGCAGGTCGCTCCAACATATTATCACACTGTTGGAAAGCTCTGAATAGATTATTCATAGAGCCTGATAACTGTGTGGGATGTCCGTGTAGGAGTGGGGACAGAAGCTGGATCCACTGAATTACCTCAGCGACTTTACCAGCAGCTGATGTCTCCATCGCATTTACAACGGGCCTTTATCTGAACAATCTCACATTTGAGCAGTAACTTCACAATTTATATCAGCGCTGGTTTAACGGGGGAAAAGTTAGGAAGCGAGAGCCGTGCGTGAGAATAAAGAGTTACAAAAATCTTATCAAAATACACCGTCCTGTTTAAGGATATCTTGAATTTGTTTACTCTACAGCAGTTTCCCAACATGCTTACAGTGAAAATATGAACTTTTTGGGTTGGTGTTATTGTCGTGGGGAAGTCTCCCCAGTGTGGGTGAACAGGGTGTCTAGTAGGAGTGTTGAATGCTGCCCCTGTTTTTCCTAGCCATGATTGACATGGGTTAAAGGGAAAGTGCACTCATTATCTACTCACCACTAAGCCGATGGAGGGGGTGGGTGAAGTGTTTTAGTCCAAAAAACACTTCTGGAGTTCAGGGGTAAACTTTGTTAGAGCAGAATCCAATACAATTGAAGTCAATGGTGAGTCCTTCTTCAGACGTATTAAAACAACAGAAAAAACATGCCTCCATACTGCTCCTGTGGTGTCATCCAAGAGTCCAGAAGCCCCAACATTCAATTTCGACTCGAAACGACATAATTTGCATCATGTTTTAAGCCTAAAAGTCCTCTGATATCTTCCCGATGAGGTGCATTCAGGGACCGTCGCAAATGCTAACGTCCACTAGCTTAGCCACTTCTGTTGGACTTTTAAGCTTAGAACACGATGTTAATGACCTTTTTTCCAGTCGGATATGAATGTCAGGGCTTCCAGACACTTAGATGGCAGCACACAAGCAGTATGGAGGCATGTTGTGTTTTTTCTGTTGTTTTATTACGTCTGAAGATGGGTCACTAATCAGCTACGCTGTATGCCACTGAAACTCCAAAAGTGTTTTGTGGTATGTGTTCACCCACCCCCCATCGACAACATGCATAATTGCTACTAATTGCTAATAATTGCTACAGTGCTACTAAGTAATTTTTTTTTTTACTTGTTATTAATATGGATTATGGACACTTGGCCACGTTTTGTAATCATATTTGCTGTTACATAAATATATGTTTGACCCTCCAAACGTCTTTTCCACTTATTTTCCCAGGACATATTGCCAGAATATGTTGATCTTGAAGTGTCTTCGCAATATCGCACCTCTTGAATAAGCCTATTTTGGTCACAAGATTAATTACAGGAGCCTTTTTAAAATTCATCACAAACACTACAGCATGGCTTAATGGTATTTGTGAAGCATTAGCAGAGGGTAACGGCTTTAAGATTTAATCACGTCTCAAATTGGCACAACAAAAGGTTTAAGTATGATGCTGATCACAGGTCAAGCTGAGAAACTCCCCCGAGACGAAACAGGTGAAGGATGCAGGTGACACCAAGAAGACCATGTAGGTGCATTCAGCTTCATATCAGGAATACTAATGTTAAATAACTCTGAAATACTAATTGTGCTCCTGTTAATCAACAAGACTGACATCAGGCCGGGTGAGCTCTGGAGGACTGGGAGGAAATCTATTAACATACAATATGTTGCTGTGCTTGTTAAAATAATGGAAAAGCTTTGGGGTGGGGGCGGCTGGGGGTAGGTGCATTGTTCTCCTCGCTGTCGCTTTAGTTAATTGCAAAAACTGAACCCTTTAAAGCTGCATGGAAGTTTGTGCAGTTTGACAAGCTTCATGAAGACTTGAACTCCACACTGCCAGTGAATTGTGTCTCTGGGTAATCCTAATTGAACATGTATTGGCCATGCAGCTTACGCTGTTTTGGCACTTATTAATAGGACACTGAAGGAGAATTCTAATGTGGTTTCTACAATTGAAATAAGAGATAAACAAGAGCCCAGATCTCTTTGGCTTGCGGAGGCCAGTAATGCTTGACTTGTCACTGTAACTCCTCTAATTGGGCCCTAGGTGAAAAC
Organism: Hippoglossus hippoglossus; assembly: GCF_009819705.1. Taxonomy (NCBI): domain Eukaryota; kingdom Metazoa; phylum Chordata; class Actinopteri; order Pleuronectiformes; family Pleuronectidae; genus Hippoglossus; species Hippoglossus hippoglossus. Next base: position 7,715,027 of record NC_047158.1, on the reverse strand, counting down.
AGGGTGGGGATTAAGGGACTGACTAGCTTTATTTTCAGATCTATTCTTGTAAAGCAGCTGTGGTTTTCATTTACATTCCTTTTCTCTCTAATAAAATCGACTGTGGCCTGAGGTCTACCTGAGGAAATTGGTTTGACCAGATAACGGGATATCTGCAGGTCTTTAAAATTCTTCAAAGACATTGAATTAAGCAAGAAAAGTATTGAATGTTTTTCTTCTCGTTTGGCTGTATGTTGTTGTGGACTTTTGGGAAATATTATACATTTACAGTATAACCCACACTGGTGTCACAGATGGTGCAGATAATCCTTTTTGTGGAGTTTGATTCAGCACCATTTGACCGAAGTTGTAAGGAAGCTTATTGACACATAATAGTCAAGTGTAAGTTTTAACAAAAACTTTAACTTTGTTGTTTCAGATGTTTCAAAAGTGATACCAGTATTGGAAATGCCTCAGATACTGCCGAAAATGCCAGGTCGGGCATCAGCAAGTAGCTACAGGAATCTAAGTACCGATCCAATACCACGTCTTTTCAATTTTCTTTTCGAAGGAATCACTCCCTCCCACTGCTTCAAAACAGCAGTTCAGTCAGACAATGCACATATCAAACATTAAATGCAACAGCAGAACATGTAAGTGTTTGGCGTCAAGGCTCCGACTACATCACTTCCCCAGATATGATTACATAGATATAATGGGAGTGATGAGCAAATATCCATAACCCTCCGTTGGAGCCTACAGGTGGATGCTGGGGTGGTGAGGGGCTGAAGCGATTGGCATCAATAATAGCGGAGGCAAGCAAAGTGAATGATGGGAAATCTTTGTAGCTTAAATAGGCCCCCAAATTGGGTGGGTGTGTAGGCTATAGAGGATGGAGAGTGACGTTTGTCACATGATTGGAGCAGCGCAGCTCAAGTTGGCCGCCTGAACTAGTTCACAAGCATTGCTCCATTTTCAGTTTGTAGAGCATTGGCGAAGAGGTGATATCTGGTAGTGTAGCGTTAGCCAGAGCTAGCCAAAAATTTGGGGATATTTCACTCTGGAAAGTCCCACAACTAAAATGGTGATGTGTGCCGTATGCAAGACTTCCGTTTCAATGGTGTGCATACGTGTTGTCATTACATCACTAGCAATAGGCCATACGGCTAGCATTCATCACAACTATAAAGGGTTAGTTGCACACAGCTGTTAAGCACCTTATAAGTTGTTATTTTACAAATGTTCTGGTATCAGATCGGTACTTGGTTTTGGCCAATACTAAAGTCTAGGTATTGTAATTCGAAAGAAAAATGGTATCAAAACTTCTCTAAAACTAAATTCATTCAGTCATTTAAATTGACAATTTCATTTGGTGAATGTTGAAGAAGCCCTAGGACCATAACCTTTTGGCAAACTGGTCCAAATTGTTCATTTCCTTTACTTGTAAAAATTGTAGGTGGGAAATATCTGATAATATAAAGCAAAATTGAATCATTGAGTCATTGCAGCCCCTGCTGGAATATATATGACAGAGCAAACTAAGCCTGAGCTGGGTTCTCACTGCCTGTGACAGAACGTTCACAGTCCCTGGGGTGCTGTGCAGAGGGGCTTCACCACGGTGCCTCATCCTCTCAGCAGACAGCAGAGAGTGGCAGCCCTGAGGGAGGACCACTCCTGTCCTGTCTGCCCACTGGTCAAGGCCCAGACATGTACTGTCAGATACGTCCTTCCACTGGGTAGCTAAACTTCTGTGGTTACGTGAGACTACATGACCTCCTCTTGGCTGGTTGGGAAATTGTACCCTTTTTGGACGTCGGGTTCATGCTCGGACAGAGCAAAGGCGTGAATACTCTCCCAATGGTTGATTTGAGGTCAAGGTAAAAAAGGTGTGACAATGTCCTGCCCTGGCAAAGACAGAGACCTCCTTTAGTAGGTGTTTAAACCAAAAATAGTTGAAAATAAACGAATGAATAAAATTGTAATAGGCTGCATGGGTGTCGATCCTACAGGCAGAGGTGAGAAGACCAGCTTTAACAATTTATCCACAATTACATTTTGTCGGACACCAAAACACAACATAGAGGTTTATAACACTATGAGACAGGATTTCAAAACCCTGAAAGTTCTCAATGTGAAGAATGATTCTTCAGATTTCTTTGTTTTTGGGGGTATGACTGATATATATATACTGAGTGGGACATTCTAAAAATAAAATAAACTCTGGTGGACAAACTTAATACAATTGATACTATCTCTGAATTATCTCCTGCTTGTTTTATAGTTTTGTACACACTTATCAGCCAACATTAACACAGACATAGTGTCTGCGAAAAGTTAATATCGGCCAAGTAGATGTGTGTGTCTCTCTCATTAGTCTGTCTCAAAACTTCCACCCACCTAAAAGTCTGTGTCTACTTTGTGCCCCTCCTCCGCAAGCCATGGATTTTGGGCCACTGCCCTGGACAGTTGAAGTTGAACATCTCTTGCCATGCCTTGCATTTCACTAATGTTACTCTGGTTGATTGAACTGCTCCACTACCAGGTAAAAATAGTCCACGGGACCTGATGTGTCTTAAGTGCTGTAAAAGTAGGTCACAGGCCTGCGGAGGCTAAGAGTTGCACTGACATGGACCCAAAAGCCTCCAGGAGGCTCATCATTTAATTCTGGTGTCCCACGGCCACCTCCCTCATATCTAGCCCTGGCAGTCACTGGTGGTGCAGCACACTGTATTTACTGCAGTTTGCATTCCTTGAGGTTCAGAATTAGCCGACGGTATATGGAATCCCCAAAGTGAACATCAGTGTCAGCTGGCGTAGGCTGATGGGTAATGGGCTAATGACCCATGCGGCTTGAAAAGGAACAGTCAAGTGTTAAATGCTGTCTGTCCAAGTATTATTGACCAGAGGGATGTCTGCCCTCTCCGTCCAGACACCAGCAAAGCTGAACATTTGATGTAGCGCTTGGAAATAATTATATATATATATATATATATATATATATATATAAGTCCTGAGAAGTTAATGCTCGTGCATTAGTTAAATGCACACAGTGAGAGGCAGGTTCATAACCCATGCAGTGCAGTGTTGTAGCAGATTGTGCAGCTTCAGCGGTTTTGGCCTCTCGAAAATGTGTTTCTTAATGTCAGTTAAAAATCTCTGATATATAATCTTGCCAAAACCAATTAGGATACAGTAAATCTGCATCAAGAATTCCCACATTAAAATCGAAGCACTCTTCTGAGACACACGCCAGGACTGCAGAGTTAATTAATCCCTGCAATCATAGGTCTGATGAAATAAGAGCTGAACGTTGCCCCTCCCAAGATAACTGTGAACAAAGCTGTTCTGCTCTTATTAGTTCTGCAAACTGCTTATCAGACAGCTCCACATCTAATGCCCTACATGCTGTTTTCAGTCAGTGTGGCTCCTGAGAATTGAGCTAAAGGTATGATTGTGACCCAAAGTATTCATCATTGAGTTGTAGCCCTCGTGGGAAGAGCATTGATCAAGGCAGAGCTACTGTTAAATAGCGTTGGAATCATCATATATTGCAAAATCCTGAAGCCCAACTCTCCTAAATGTGCCGTTTTAAAAATCAAGATTTATCTCTAACCACTCACTTTAACTCACAATGACATTTGAAAACCGTGACAGCAACTGAATCAAAGGTGTGAAAGAGTATAAATCTGTGTTTGAACAAAATTAAGTATGACATAATCCATGGTCGGATCAAAGTATTACTTAAATAAAGCTGAGTGAAAGTGAGTCAGCCTCTTATGGCTACTTCCCTTTCTTTTCCTGATGTTTTGAATAAGTTTTATAAAAAAAATGCTTAGTTAGCTGCTGGCCCTGTTTTAGTTTGAAAACTCCAGGGCAGCGTTTTAGTTTGTATGAGCAGCAACGGAGATGTTTTTTTCTGATTGGGTCTTTACGGTCACGACGTAGCCCTCGCTGATCCATCAGGCTCCTATCACATGACACCCCCTCTGAAAGAAAACAACTGGCATTTCCCATGGCTACCAGTGCATATGGCAACATGGGTAATCAATTACAAGCGTTTCTGACATTGTTGTCAATGCTGACAGATGTTGTGCAGTTAAATTCTGTATTTTACAATAATACAGCTGGTTACAGGAGACAAGGAGGTAGGAGACGAGCTATTATTTGTTTGTATACTTGTTTGTAGCCTTGCTCTTTCTGCAATTAACAACCATGCCTGTGTACGTGAATGATCCTGTGATATGCGTTTTAAGGGGTGTTAGTATAGCCTGGGAGCAAAAAGGCTTGTGGACAGAGAAAATGCCATTTTCAAACAATGGATGGAGCCTAAAGCTGTGTCTCAATTTAGGGGCCGCATCCTTCGTTGGCTGCATTCATAGTTTTAATTTACCCCTGTCATTGAATGAGCTGAATACATTTCACAACAATGTGAAGCAGTTGCAGAGAAGATGTTCCGATCAGGTTTTTCCTGCAGTGGCAGAACGTGCAAAGCGTTAACTCAGAAAAGGAGAAACGTTTATGGGTCACAGCAGTACAAACATTTTCAAAAGACAATAAAGCAATGTGATCCAGTTGTTCAAACCTCAGGACAGTTTTAAATCAGCATTAAATACATTTGTGGGGAGTGTTAATGTGGTCGCCCTGTAACTGCAGGCAAATTAGAAGTAGCTTGTAAACTAAATTGATTACATTTCGGAAGTGCTCCCCGATGTTTAGTGTCATTCGCTTATTCACGGGTGCAGCGGCACAACTGCAGCAAACAGTCACTCCCTCCATGTAGCAGAGTAAAGAGCAGCAGTGTCATTAATTTAGACATAACTTAGAGGTCAGAGAGCAGATTGTTCATTTTACAAAGCCAAATACAGTCAGTGATGGATGTTCCAACATGCTGACTCCATTTTAAAATTTATTTTAGTTAAAGCTTTCAACCTAATCTACTTCACAAAGATCGGCTGGAAGCATAAAGAGACAAAATAACAAAGACACTTGCACTTTTATGTATTTTTTTCGGTTACGAATAGTTTAAAATGATGGGTTTTACAATGTCGAAAGGCAATTAACAACATTTATCATCTGTAAAATCTGGCAATTAGCACTTTGATATGAGTCTTTAAAGCAGGATGAGCCGACTAACCAAGCTTCAAAGGGGCCACATCCTCTGTGTCAGCTGCAGGTGTGTCTCTTAAAATCCTGTTGAGTTACTTAATAAGCAGAGGGACAAATTAATGCAAATTACTTTTCTAAATGAAACTGTATTTACACAACCAGCGAGTTGGAAATAACCAACAAAGATGGGTTTGACAGACACAGTGATCAAGAAATAGTTCTCATTAATTATTTTATAAAGGTAGATTCAGACGGTGAGCTTTCAGCAGAGCACGGCTGATACTGATCCAGATCAAATGTAAAACAGGTAGGACAAATGATGTTACGCCAGATCCTGGGGGCTCTGCATATCTCCGGGTCAAATTATATTGTGTGGATTTATTAAATGTTCAAAGCTGACACCTGTATCCATGGTAACAAGGGTGTAGGTTTGGTTTTAGAAGTGGCTCAATTAGAGGATTGCATAGTGAAGTTATTTTACCCAACCTGACCTAACAACTAGGCCACTAACAACCCGAACGCCTTATCTCGCAATGTTAAAGAACATAAACAAACTCCTGCATCTGCACCGTTTATCGAATCTGCTCCAAACGTTAATGGGTTCTGCCTTGGCCCACATCTCACCCTTTCACCAAGTTTCAAGAAAAATGGTAGTAGAAGGTTACAACCTTCTACTACCATTTTTTTATGTAATCCTGCTGACAATCAGACAAACAGCAATTCTAACATTATCTCCTTGGCGACAGTAATAATGATGTAGAATGTTCTTGATAAAACCTGATACTTTATGTTAGATTGCAGTAATTGTTGTATAAAAAAATCCTATGCCATCATCAATGTCAACAATAAATCCTAAAACAAAAAAAGATTTTATTTTATTTAATCCAACATATTTTTTTGCTGGATTAACATTTTACTGATTGATCTGATTCTAGCATCTTATAGGATAATTCTTTCTAAGAAAAAACAACTCAATGATTTGACCTGAAGAAGTTGGATGGGTGTGTGTGTGTGTGCGTGTGTGTGTGTGTGTGTGTGTGTGTGCAGCCTTCTTTACAGGCTGCAAACAGCCCCCAACGCCCTTCACTAAGAAGGTATGCAGCTTGTATATTTATTTCCTGAGAGGCAAAGTTCACAGTTAAAAACACCTGAAATCAGTCCCACAGCTTGAGTGCACCTTATTAATAATAGAGAGGATGCTGAATGAATCAGACTGAAACTGTGAAATCGATTGGGGCCAAAATAGGAAATGCTCCTTCCTCATGTCCTTACAAAGTCATCAGTCATGTTTGGCATGGTTAGTTATAGCGTAGTATTGTCTGAATATCACTAAATTATGTAGTTTGCAGTGTTGTTGATATTCTTTGGGGAACTCTCCTGGACCAGTGCTGCTCAAAGGCACCTTGATGGTACTTATTTAAAAAAGGAGTCAGTATCCCGTTCACTTTGACTATAACGTTCTCATCTTTGGTTTTCCTTGTAAACTCACAGAGTAAATAAGAAATATTGCAAAAGCAAATCGCTGCCAGCGGTGCCTGCTGTTAATGAATGGCCGTGTACTTCTATCTCCTTGAACAGCAATACAAATCTCAGTTATAAATTATAGGCCCCGGCAGATCATTATGAAAGCTCCAGATGACAATGTTCTGTTTCATGCTCCCATAAGGCCATGCTCCTCACAAGCCATTATTCTGAGCGTAATTAGGATAAAGGTGGATGAACAATAAAGCTCAATAAGTAACATGGCAAGGATAATTGCTTCTGCCGCAGTAACTTATTTAAGTGTATTAAACCAGCTTCTTCCTTCTGTTTCTATTGGAACATTATTATGGGGCCACTGTGTGATGCAGGAACAAGTAAAAACACTAGATTTCAGTCAATTTCCACATAACTTTTGTTTGTGGCCGTCTCGTCTCAGGAGAATTGGTTTCATGTACCTGTCAGTTTTTTTAAAATTTTTTTATTGTTCCTTGTTTTTTTCAGTCTTTCATTGTTCACGGCACGAAGCACCGGAGGCTAAAGACGGGTGTTTGTGCTGAAATACTTTAACAGCTTCATCACTGTACAGGAGCATTTCAAGGGACCTTGTAGGCCTCCAGTGAAAAGGGAACTGGAGCCCCCCCCCCCCAAAAAAAAACCTTCTTCTTCATTTTCAACCAAACCTCTACAATTTCATAGCAGTCAAGGCGTTTCTGGCCATGTTGCTGCAGACACCTGTATATAGGCGAGCATAGAATTTAAAGGGGTCACAAAATTGTTTATTTGTATTATTATTTGTTGTAGATTTGAGGTTGATGGGAATGATGTAAACTTGCAGGTGTTCGGTCTTAGACCAAAGTCACTTTCTAAAAAAAAAATCTGACCTGATCATTGTGGTGGTTAAGCAGAAAGAATCAGGGATCACCAGAGTCATTAAGATTCATCCTCTGGGGACCTGGAATTTAGTCTATTTACAAATGCCCATAAGTTAGATACTGAGATATTTCACATTTTCTTATTCTAGATAAAAAAGCGAAGGGATCAAATAACTATCGGAAACATGAATGTAGTATTATTACCTCTTTGAAATAATCATTGACTTTTTTAGCCAGGGTCGGATGACCTCCAGACCAACGCTGTCACCCAGAGGGACACAGTGGATAAACAGATTCATTTAGTATAAACAAGCTGCCATTACCACCCAGTCAATTCACCTCCAACTTAGCAACAATATTGTATAACAGATTAAGACTAATGATACATTTAAATTTAAATTTAACTAATGACCAAACAACACAAATTCCCAGAATAAAACACCATTTACCATTTTTTTCTCAACGTTTAAGCCTTATTTTTAGACCTGTTGATCTTAAACTTACATCAATCCTTCACAACAATATTGGCCGTTAGTGAGTGATCCATTTATTTTGTTGTTCACTTAACCACTGACTGAGCTCTTCCATCATTCCAGCAGGATGCTGTCACTCAGGAGCCCTCAGACACTCATTCATCTTAGGACGCCATGTGTACTAAATGATCTACAACCTGTACACGCTCACTTGTTATCTCTCTGCAGTTTTGACATCGCATTGGCACCCGAGACAAAACGGTTGTTTGTCCTGAATTTGCAGTGGATGCTTTACTAACAACAGCAGATTAAGGAGACGGGTTCTACAAAGATTTAACAAGCAGCTGTTTGTGTACTGGCTCCAATTAGAGTCAGTCATTTTTATGAGATTGTAAAGTTATGTTCCCCTTAATTCCTAAATTGGTAGTTTGTATGATCACCTGCATGATTATTCATCAAAATCAATCTAAAATCTCAAAAGTGACCTTAATGTCAACTTATTTATGTAGAGTAAGATCCCGACCTGTCACATTTCAGGCCACGGTTAAAAAGTTTCCCCGACAGCTTCACTTTTCAGAAGCAACTGGATGTTTTTTTATGTTTGTTTTACTCACCATAGTTTCTTTTTCCAATTATCCTCATCAAATATTTATACATAATTATGAAAGTTAAAGCCTGCCACACTGCTGTTCACTCTGTCTCATCTTTTTTCTCACCACTGGTAGTGTGTGGCCCCAGCAGGGGAGAAGCATTAACTCCGGCTATGGTCCTTCCTCACTTCAAGGGGGATGGGAATTAGACACTAAAGGCTCCTGCAAAGACTTATCCTGTTTATTCAATAATCATCTATTTAATACCACAATCGGTTACTTTGACTGAAGCTTCCTGTATGATTTCATTAAGATATTAAGATATTAACGAACAATGTTTTTTTGTTTGGTTTGTTTGTTTGTGAGCAAGATTACAAATATACTACTTGATTGATTTCCATGAAACTTGGTGGAAGGATGTGGTATGGGTCAGTAAAGACCCCATTACCCATGGTGCATACATTGCAAAACATGACGACAGGACGTTTTCTGATTTTAAATAATCCATGAATCTTGATGAAAAAATCGGGCACATTTAGGGGCCTGATATATATGATTCTGTACAATTTAGTGCAGCATGATTGGATTTAAGGGGACTGATGGGCCTTGGTGTAGGTACGTATGCGCTCTACGTGAGTGCCATTCTAGTTTTTATCTGTGATCATACATTGATTTACATATATAAATAGAAAACAATACTTTTTTTCTGTTATGTACACACTGCGTATAGTTTCCTTGTTTTTGATTTGGATTGTATTTCCTATATAGTCTGGAGAGTGTGGTTTGCTTTAAAACTGAACATTGCAAAAAGAGCTGAATGGGAACATTAACAATAACTCAGAGACATTTCATCAATACAGAAAGCTTTGAGGAACAGGAACGGCAGGGAAATCATAAATACTGTACACACAGGGTTAGGGTTAAGGTTAGTGTTTGCATGGCTGGAGAGTCGCAATTTAAAATTGTCATCAATACAGGCATCAGAGGAAAGAAAATTAGCTATTGACACTTCTAACTTTGTATATTTAAACATATTGACTTAGTTTTTCAGCCAAGTTGAAGAATGTACATTTTACTAAAGTGGTTATTTTGCGAGTCAGCATCAAGAAAGGGGCTCGCACACCTGCTTCATTATTCAGGTTCTGCTGCTCGCTGGTTGGCACTGGACCAAGGTAAAATAACAGTGTCCCAGCTCGTGCTCTTCTCTGTCTTTCCCACGGCAGTGACACATTTGTTCGGGGATGGTTGAGCCCTGAAAACATAAATAGTCAACTGAGGTGACATTTTGTTTGGTTCTGCGACTCTGCGTTTAAAGAAACTGAAATGTCATATATCAAAAACTGACACAATGGATGAGAGAAAAGATTCAAAGTATATCACATTTGTGAATGTAAAAGAAGTTCTTGAGAACTTTGTCTTTGGCATAAAGAAGTTGTCCATATTTTTCATAATTCATATTTGTCAATTCAGAAGACTTTCTTGAGCATAATCTTGATCCAAAATGTTTATTTAACAGATAAAGTAGGTGTAATGTCCATGTTTTTTTAAGCTTTATGTCAGTGAGTGAACTTAGGACGGATTTAGATTTGATTACCGACAATGAAATGTTAATAGAAGCAATTCTGAAAACCAAAAATGTAAAAATGACGCATCAAGTGGGTGAAAACTGTGAAAGTTGAGGATTAGAAGTCAAGTGAAAAGAGGGAGGAACGATACTGTTTGAAAAAAACAATGCAGTGGTTAATGGATATTAAACACATGCTGCTTAAAATCAATTACAAATAGATTCTTTATTTTTTACTCTTTATTTTTTTCTCAGCAGTTCCAGAGCTTAGAGAATCCTATTTGCCACGGGATACCTTTTCCCCTCATTTATTTTCTTCCAATTACCTTGTGATCTCTTTATTCTGTCTAAATTAAACGAAATGAAAGTCACAGGTTAAGATGTTCTCCAACTCCGAAACACGATTTCTGCTCTGACATGATAACCATGCAGAGCTGATTGAGGGGGATGACCTTCACAAATGCTTATCCGGGGCTGCTGCTCAGGGCAACCTAATATTGGCATTGGATTATTCCTACATTCCTAATTAGCGTGCTTGGGCTTTGGATCAGGCAACCTCCATCAAGGGGCGTCCGTGCAATTATATTTATCACAAATCAAAATCTAACCAGGCCGGTGGACAAAAAAAGGTTGTTTGTAAAGAAAAGGATTTGGAAACGGTATCGATCCTTTCTGTGAAAATCTTGCCAGCAGGGAGGGCACCCTCCGTGTTGGAACATAATTCAGTTTCTGACCTGGAGTCCACTTCCCCCCTCATTTTTCAACACCATACTGTCCAGAATTTTGTTCTTGTTCATTTCAGAGCTGCTGCTGCTTCAATTTCCTTGAGTGTACAGCCCTCAACATCCTCTCAGGCCCGCACCTTGGCAGGCTCAAGAGAAGTAGCTCCATAGGGGAAAGATTGCACTGCTTTGGCCAGAAGCGCCAAATGAGAACGAGTGCCAACTGAAAACAAAGCATCATCCTGGATCCCGTTTGATGCATCAAAAAATTGTATCCAGGAATTGCATGGATGAGCTATCGATAGCAATTTGAGATATCAATAAAAGGTATTCAGCGTCATTCCTTGAAGGGTTGGAACAGGTTTTACTTCAATAAAAGCAGTGCTGCTGCCACAAGTACAGACTCTTTATCGTGTACTTTCAGCGAGTTGGAGGGATAAATCTGACAGGACCTTCCCTGTGGATATGAGAGAGGCCTATAACTCGGACAAGTGAAGGGAGCGGAATCACATTTATTGTACTTGACCTTGTGGGGCCACTGTAATGAGGAAAACCTTTGAAGAAGTGGACCACCACTCCAGTATTTCATTAAACTTAATGATATCCTTTAATTGTTCTCAAAGGTTGAGCAGAAATGTTTTTAATCAATGGTTTGTCTTACCCATTGACAGTTTAGATGGAGACGAACGCGCTGAAACTACTCCTTGAACAAGACGGATATGAAGCCAATTGGTTGGATAATGATGGTAAACGAGTAGAATTGCCTCTGACAAGTCAAATGAGATATTAAGGTAATTAAAAATTCAAATAGCCACAGTTAAGGCAAACTTAACTTATTCAGCTCCCCCGCTAATGACTTCCCTGAAGGATATTTTGAAATGTGACTCCTGCGATTTTACAAATGTGGTCATTTGCAGCACACAAGCAGATTTGCATTCCATGAATGTATCAGTATAATGCTACTCATAATAAGCTGGCTGCATCCTACAGCATTTATATGGGCTTTTCTTTTTCAATGCAAATTTTCGAGCAACTTTCTCCCTTGGTAAAACTTGCCACAGATATCCCGCTGCATCCTGAGAGAAGCAGTGCAGTGTGGGATCTGAGCCACACGTCTCCGGGTCCGTGTGACTTTGATCAATGTTTGTCTGATTGACTGAGTTAACAGTAGCCTGGAGTGTGCACCTGCAACCTGGCTGCAGAGATTATTCTGTGTCGCTGCTCATTAGGCCAGAACCGTTTAAACTAGCGGGAGTTGTTGCCGCGTGCGACTCTGCTGGACTCATCGGTCTGTTCGTTCATTTTGGAACAACACACAGGGACGTCGCAATTTAAATGACACTGTTTAACATTGACTCTATCGGGTTCGGATAAAAGGCGTGAATTAAATGGAGAGCTTTCTTTGAAGGACATTTAGGTCGTTGCATGTTCTCCCCATGTGTCCCCCTTTGGTCTGCTTTCTTTACTTTCTTCTCCATCCTTTGCTACCTGCAGGTCTTCTCCTGCCCCACCCCCTGACTGAGGAGCTGGCATTAACAAGTAGGGAACTGCAGAGGATGAATTTACCATGAGGACTGGCCACAACATAGTTTTAATGCTAAACTGAGCTGAAACTACTTGAATTTTTTATTAAATTGCTGATGAAATGTTGATGTTTCAGATTTTGCCAATAAAAGACTTGGAATTTGTGAAATTTGTTGCCTTGAAATGTATTTCTTTTTTGTTTCCTTCACTCAGGTCAGAAATGCATTGATTCAGTTTGTTGTGGTTTAAAGAAAAAAAGAAAATCAGCAGATCCTCACATTTACGGGGCTGGAACCAACAAAATTCAAGTTTTTTTTTTAATGCTTGAAAATCAAATCAAATGATTGGTCGATGTTTACAATGTTTCACCTGTAATGATAAAGTACTCTCTATATCTACAGTTTTTAGGCACTGAACATTTTTAATTGTATAAACGTCTGACTGACTCAAACTGCAGTAACTCCAGTGTGATTAGTTGATCAGTTGGCTGAAGATGATGGTGGAGCTGATGTCATCCTCTCAGGCAGACCGCCAAAAGTACATTTAATAGCAGTGTGTCAAATCATACAAACTTCATATTCAATTCAAAATTATATTATTTGGGGCCCTTTGTTCCTTGTCATCGAGTGTCTGACCCTTCTCTCCCGTACAAACTTGTAGGCAGGTTGCTGTGACTCAAGAGCGACTCAAGTCAAGTCAAGTCAGTTCAGTCTAGACAATCTGAATTTTAAAAAATTGGAGCGAGTCAGTTCAGGCAGTCAACTCGACCTGCATTGATCTAATCATGACATTCCTCCCTTTCCACATTTCTCTATCAAACACACCCTCCTAATTTGTCTGTGTATTCAAGCTGCACAGATTTTCCCATTTCTCCCTTTGCTTGTCGATGCCTCTGCTGCCCTGCGTCAGTGTTGCTGCCTGTCGACTTCTCCACCCCCCCCCCCCCCCCCCCGGCATCCCCCTGCAGGCTCTGACAAGGGGGTTCAAGACATTTGTTCACCACTCCCCATTATATCTATGTTATCACATCTGGGGAAGTGATAAAGTCGGAGCCTTGATGCCAAACTCTATGTTCGGCTGCTGCAATAAACATTTCAAACATGAGTTATGTGACTAACACAATCTGGAGGAGCGGAGTCAGAAAGAAGGAGGATTCCACAAGTGCCGTAGTCTGCTCCTCATTTGTCCATGACCACATGAAGGGTGCCATCATAACGCTCCTGAACACATGACTTAACTGCAGGCACTTGAGATGCATTGTGGATAATGTAGGCACCAGGGTTTTGACAAGAAAGAGGAACAATGACGGTTATTGAAATGAAATTCTGTTCTGCTACATTGATTTTGACACTTATTTTAAACTGTCAGTTGTGTTATAGCAATGCTCAGAGACGGCGGTATCCTTCTGTGGCATGTCAAGATTAACAGTAGCTGTTACGGACAATGGTTGCCTACGGGCAAAGTAAGCTCTCTGTGAAGAGACACTTAGCTACCTGTGAGCATTTAAAATGAGACATTTTCTGAGTAATGGCAGCTGGAATTTGAGCAATGTATTCTTAATGGTTTCTTGTGTAATTTTCATCTTCACACCTCAGTTGCATATTTAAACCCAGACTACCATGAGACTACCGGCCATGAACACTGTAGGGCTTTTATGCTTTATTCAAAAAAACATATTCAAACTGTAATGGCCTTTTTAATGTTTGAATCGGTGCATTAGACAGCTTGAAGCAGTTCGCCTTGTGGCATCAGATACTCTCAAGTTCACTCCTCTCTTGAACTATTGCTGCCCTATAAACCAATCAATAAACTAAGCTAATGAATAAAAGGGGAGGACAACACCAGCGTGGAATAATCAGATGAACCTAAGCATGTAGCACCTGTCAATACATGTATGGAAGTAATTCTTTGCAAATTACTAACAAATAAAATGCCAATTGAAGAAACTGTAAATCTTTCGGCCTTATAATTAGAAATACTATAAAAAGGCAAATCTGACGACTCACTTGTTAGAGGCAGTTTAAGGGCAGCAAAAACATATGGAGGAACAACTGTACATCTTCCCTAGACTTAATACTTTTTGTCACACTCATCTTCAGATGCCAAAAATGTAATATAGCACTGTTACGGCTGTGACCGTCCCCTGTCTATGTCGGTGTGTGTCTCTGTCTCTGCCTCTGTATCCGGTGGAGTCCTGGCAGGTGCTCCTCTTCCTTCCTGGCTGGTGGTGGAGACAAGGGTCCGGACTGGAGTGGCATCAACCCCAAGCCTCCGGTAATGACAAAGAACTTAAGAATGGCAGAATGAATTCGGTCCAGCTGCTCAGTCAGGGCGGCTGCATTTGTGTGTGAACAGCTCGCCACTTTAGCTCTGTATTTGTACTACTCCCGCTGTTGCTTCAAGAGGCACTTGTTTCTGTTGCCTGAGAGTTGGGCCAGACTAGGGTTCTTTACATACTGATTACTGATACCCAGAATTGTATATTTGACAATCGTATGTTAAAGACATAAGGAGCAGGGTGTTATTTTCGCTTGTAATTTCAACCTTTTGTCTGGAAGAGTGAGGATTTATTTTTGGTCTGGTTTGCTATTAGGTTGTTTGTGCAGCTCTTGTTAAGAGTCCTCTTTAATGTATTAAAGTTTTCTTTAATAATACGTTTTAGCCAACTGGCTTACAGGCTAGCTGTGTATTTTTCCTTTGTCACGTCGTTTGTCCCGGAAGTTAAAGCAGAGAACGGCGAGTATGGGCGACCAATATGAAAACTTCCTTCTACCTTGTATAAAATTGGGGATTTCTCTAGGTTTGAATATTGTTGGAAACATTTTGGATAATGTAAGTACACATGTCAACAAAATATATAACATAGGTCAAATTTCTTTTTGACATTTTAATTTCATTTTTAACTGAACAGAATCTCTGTGTCATGGTTTTCAGATTACAGTAAATTCATCTCTGTAAATCTGGTAAATCCCTTTATTCTTGGCCCGAAGAATAAAACGTGTTATACCATGCATATGCTTCTTTAGCTCATTTGCCAGGCGCATTTTTCTTTTAAGAAGAAAGAAAGAATAAAAAATAAATGCTACAAGTGCACAAAGTGAGCTTAATGTGGTGCAGTAACACGAGTTATAAAACATTACAGAGCTGAATGTACCTCTCTGCTGGTTCCCTGTCTATCTGCCGTGGCCTCTCTGTAACTTTGTTCCACAGACTAGTGTGTATTTGTCCAGCCCACATCAGACTTGTTATTTCACTTGAGGGCCATACGCTCCCTTTAATTTGTAGAACTCCGGCAAACTATCAAACACATCTTGGTGTTATCTCTTTCCACTTCACGGAGCCCTCTCCTGTTGTGCCCATTGCAGTAAACATCTCTGAGCTGTAACTCCGAGTCTCTCCTCTAGTAATGTGCAACCAGGGAGCAACTCCAAATTGCAAAGCACACTTGTTTCTGCTGTTTTAATGTGATTTCCAGACGTTCTTTAGTAAGGATATACGAAACCAATAAAAGCAATGTCAACAAGAGGAATGGTGTTATTAAACGCTTATAAATATATAAACAGATGTTAGCCTTTGATTTATTCAAATAATTGTCTGGAGGCGATCTGTTCAACTTTAAATTACACGTGAAGAAATAGAGGTGAGGGCTCAGATGTGTCTTGGCTCCCAAATGAACTTTTTTTTACTGGAAAACTCCACACACGATCATAACCTATATGTTGTGTGACCATAGACCTGTTGAAGCAGCAGAGCCTGTATTAACATGAGAGGAGCGTAAGCTGCCGAGCATATGTTGCGAGTACGTGCGTTGGACTATGATGTCCACAGGCCTTATTCCAAAAGATTTGAGCACCAGACAGCCATAGCGCCTCCGGCTGTGCTTTGCTTTTGGATCCAGCTCATGTGAAATTGATGTCTGGCGGACACTGATCCATGCTGAAATGGGACAACACCCGAAACAAATGTCAAATTCATTCTCATCCGTTCCTTCCCTCTAAGCACCACCATTCTTCTCGTCCATATCTCTGGTAGCGATGGGAGGTCAGGCATTCAAATTAAAGGGCCGCATGAAGAGTAAAGGGCCCCGTTTGTAAACAGCGTCACATGCTTCATGAATCACGCGTATATGCCAAGCATGTACATGAAAGTGGTTGGCCTCCCTCCTTCAGGGGCATCTGGCGTGAATGTGCAGACATATCATTCTTCCTGGAGGACGCTCTCAGCTGCCGCATGAGTATTACAACACAGCTTAACGACAACACGACATATGATTTCCTCATCTAGAAGATCATGTCCTCATGTGGCCTCTTGTTTCACAGTGTCTCTGAAAGCACGAAACAAAAGTAGCCCTGTCACCAGCATCCATCTCTATAATAGCAGATGCGCCACATGTTTTTTTAATGGCCTTTTTTTTAAGGATATTAGGTTTGAACTAGGCTGAGCCGTCGTTCCCAGCATGGCCTCAGACATTTGAGGACATTCATTCTTTCCAGTGTGCAGATTGTTTTGCCGTTCCGCATCAGAAATAGAGAGAGCTTTTTGTGCAACTCGTCAATGACCTGCAGGTGAATGCTTTTTCCAACTGGCAAATTCCAGTGTTTATATAATTTCTGAAATTACCTTGTGTACTGATTAGTTATGTGATGATGAATTCAGTCTGACACAAATAAAAAAACAGCCCTGAACTAAATCGTGACAGTTATTATCAGTTTTTGTAGAAATAATTTAAAACAGGTTGATTTGTCTATATGATCAATTTAAAGGCTGCAGTTTGTGGCGTTGTTGGATCATATTCCACTGTGCGAACAGGTGTTTCTACTATTTTGTGCAACTCATTTATATGAAGGAGCGTAGGTTATATAACAGGAAATTATCTCTGTATAATACAGTGTAGTTCCACAGTACCCTGACCTACATCCTCCCATCCCTCTCCCTTGTGTTTGACCTTTAACCTGGTCACCATCCAAACACCACAATTATTCGCTCTAACAGTCATATTTAATTGCTTTTAACACGCGTGTGCTTGTTGAATAAGATAAACATAATTAGAAAGCTGTTGTGTCCTCTCTCACCCGGAGTTTCCTTGTGTTTTACTGTCTCACTGTCTTTCTGCACCTTCTGTTCGCACTCACTGACCCTCTGAGGCCCCCTCGTCCCTGCAGCCGAACTGAATCTTTACCACCTGACTCCTATTGTTTGACCTGGTCTCAATTTCACTGGTGCTTGGTATCACTTCATTTGATACTCCTGTCGCTGGCAAGCGCCAGGTGGATCATTGCGTAAAGCAACAAAAGATTTATGTCATCAATCCTTGGAAAAAATGTTCTTTTTGTTTTATCCCCCCTAGAGGCCAGAGGTCATGGTCAGGATCAGTTCTGAAATTCTGGACCGGGCAACAGAGCTGTTCTCAGTAACACTTGAGCTGTCTAGAGCTGCCACCAGTGGTATGTCTGTCCAAATGATCTTTTTTTTCTTTTTTTTACTTTGTAGAAAAACATTGAAAAACACAGCCAGCAGTCATATTGACAAAATCATTTCTCTGGCTAACTTACTCTATGCATGTATGAATTATTCATTGTATGTAAATGAAAGCGATGACATTGATATTGAGGACAGGCTTTAAGAAGCCAGGACCCCTGCTACAACAGTTGAGCTAGAGACAAAGCAGCGTTTCCAAAATGTGGCCTGCTGTGTGGAAGCATTATCACCTGCCATCTCAGTGCATGGCTGAGTCTTCTGATGAAGCTGCCATTGCCTGAGAGCAATGGAGCGGTTTGCTGGAAAGCAAGCTTTTATGTGATGGCCACTGCAATAGCGGGCAGCAGATGATAATCTTGCCGAGTCGATGATGAAAAGGATAATGATCTCGCTTATGGCCATCATGAGAGGAACAATGCACGGAGAGAGCCTTTTTAATTATTAATACTTTTCCATGTGGGCAGCGTTAACCTGCTGCTCGACCATTCACAGGCGGAACGAAAACCATAGGAGGTTCTCGTGCACTAATGCGCTCCGCAAAGTGCCACTGCTCAGACCACAGAGGAAAACTCATCTTCATCATCATTATGACAGGACTCATGTAAAGTCTAGCTGGGGAAGATGGCCCCAGACACTTGTAAACTGCCATCTGGCCTAGTTGTCACTAACACAATGAATAAATAAGAAACCCATTCTGATTTCCTGTGTCCTTTGTTGTGGTCTCTTTGTTGCATTTTGTTTTGAAGCCTTTGACGCATCATCTTAGCAAGTCTACATATTTACATAATAATCACAGTATTTACATAACCCAGCTTTAGCGAGATCCTCTGCATTTGTATTTGTTGTTTTTTTTCAGTACAAAGACTTTTATTTAACCCACAAATTATTTTGAAGGAGCGACACGAAGCAGGTTGGCCTTAAATAAAAAAAGACACTTAATTTAACAGACAGAAAAAATCAAACTGGGTAGAAAATAAATAAAAAGGAATACATCAAGGCTAACGGATTGGTTAGGTAAGATGAGGCAAAAATGATTATGAACCAGGCTGATGGTGCAGAAGTGTACGTGTCACAAAACGAGTGCAGAGTGCACCAAGCAAATACAGCTAAGAATGTAGTCAAATGAGCGGACATGACATGAACGGCTGCCCTTAGAGGACAAGGAAGCAAAGAACAGAAGCAGCTTTTACAGATGACTGGATCTGCACATAACGCACAACATCAGCAGAACCAATAAAATCCTACAACCGAGGAAAAGGTGATCAGTGGATATAAAACAACCCTGTGGTAAAACAGCAGGCGATGCTAAAGGAAGAAAAGAACATCGTTTTAACTAGTAAGAGAACACAAGCCAAATGGCATGATGAATACAAGTCTGTATTAGCTCCTAAAGGAATTATTCAGTATTTTAGAGAATATATGCTTATTCGCTTTCTTGCTGAAAGTTTGATTAAGAAAAATGAGCAAGCAGCCAATGAGCTTAGTTTTGCAGAAAGGCTGGGAACAGCAGCTGTGTCCCAGTTCAGGGGGTCGCATCCTTTGGTGACTGCATTTGAAGACCACTACGTCACAGCGGTGCAACCGGGGCTGTCCCATGTCGAAGGCTCATTCAAACATGCCCCACAAATGCCAACCTGTCCCAGGATTCATTCATGCTGCTGATGAAGCTATCAAGCTAGCGATGTGAGTGTCTAACATGAAGGAAGTGCAGTGGCAAGGGGCGGGATAAACTTGTGACACAAATATGTAGACCAGACCTTTGCTGTCTACTCGGTCTACGGAGGCGTGCCGTGAATTAGGGCACAGCTCCCAGAAAAAGCTAGCCTGGCTGTATTGTAGCTAACAATGTTTCCACATAAGCACTTCTAAAGCTAACAAATTCATTTAGATCTATTTAACGCAAACTTGTAATTTCAGGAGGATATGTACAAGACTAGTTCCTGGCCCAAACCTGATTGCCTGGCAACTACTTAGAAGCAAAGAAATTGTCCAGTGCATGAACATAAATTTCCATTTGTATGTTTGGTTTTTTTAATGATCAACAAATGGGATACAATGCGATGAGTCGAAGGGTTAAATGGATCATGATAGTTGATCACCCTGTTGCCAATCTTAATTCTAATCAAAGGTAAGTGGCTATATACCGTATTTACTGTACAGACTAGAGGGTGGTTTCAATCTCCAAGTAATTGTATCGTATTCACCAATAAGTAAAACTATTCCTTTAAGTTTAATTAACGCTTTAGGCTGGAAAAACTCTTAGCGACACAACTATTTTACGACTTCAAGTTCGCTGCTTTACTAGTGAGAAAACTGGGGCGGTGAGACGGAGCCAGAGAAGAGTGTGTGACTGTGTAGTGTCAGGATGGAAGCAGCTGCCACACTGGCTGACCCTGCAGGGTAGCAGGAGGCCTGGCCCCTGAGGTTAATTAGCCCGGACAAGCTAGTGGTCTATCAAGCCCGGTGCTGGAGTTCACTTCTCTCCGTCTCCCTGACAGCGGTCTGGCAGAATATTGACATAAATATACATCAGGATGTCCTTTGTTGTAAATGGTGTTAAAGTAAAATACAATACAATTCCTAAAGTGTGGAACAAGCTGGAGGAGAAACATGAAAACCCTAGTGACAGCTCAATTATCCACACATCAATCAGTGGGGGTTGTGATTGGTTCTGTAAATGGAGCTGGACTGATGTGTTGTGCTAGATCGATTGCCCAGCAGTCTGCTTCTCAGACAAGTCCACCGCCATCATCATCACCTTCACCCCCCCACGGCTGCTTGCAACCTGTTCCTTAACATGCCGACATCTTAAAAAAGAATCCAGACTGTGCCGAGCGTGAAGCTTTGGTTGTATCGCTGTGTGTCAGAAGTTGATATGTGTGCGCATATTTCTTTAGTATCTTCATTGGAAAATGTGTTCAAGTGACAGATGCAGTACATGCTCTGAACCAGGAGTGGTGGCTTTAATTCATGTCGACTAGTCTATTAAATCTTCCCATAGCTCAATTTAAACCTGTTAGAACAGTTTGTTGGCCCCTTGACAGAAACACAACATCAACCTCTAATCACCTCTTAAGTTGACGCAGTGAACTTGTTAGCAAATTGCTTGCATTGATGACATTATGACTTGCTTTGCTTTGTGTTTGTGTCCATCGGATGAGTGTAAGTACAATGGTCACTTGCTTTTAGCTCTGTTTTTGGTCTCTACCAGCTGCTGAGGGATATATCTGGCTCAGAATTGAATCTTATCATTTCAGTTTACATTTCTAATTCTGCATCATTAAAATCCATAAAGTCCATGTGATACAAATTGTTTTCTCTTCTTTGTACAGCATATTAGTAAATGAGAGATATTGATCTTCTGTTTGTTGTCAGAGCCCAATTGGTGACTAAAGGCTATCTTATATTTGCAGCACAGGCCCCCCCCCATCTCTGTACTTTTTGTTTTACATAAATCTATAATCCCTGACTTGATATAAATCTATTTCATTCAATGTTTATTCAGTTCGATTGTTGTTTTATCCTTTTGTGTTTCACTTGTTTGTGCTGTACAAGTAAAGCTTATATTATTATTATTATTGTTATTATTATTATTATTATTGTCCACAACTTTAATAGTGATGGACATGAAGTTTACAGAGGCTCATTTCTTACTTCTCATCCTAACCTGGGAGATGCTCTGGGACCCTTCTGTGTTCTTTGGCTTCGCGTGTTCACTGTTTTGTTGAGAGGTTTTTCAGACAGCACAAATGTGACGGTAACTATTGCATAAAAGCCATAAAAGCCCAAAAGGGCATTCTTGATGGAGGCTATGAGTGTGATGTAGTGGAATTGAGAAGAGGCAGAGCTATACATATTAGTGATGGGAGGTTGGTAAAAGTGCCTTTATCTATAATGGCTGAGAATGGAGAGCTCTCACACCCATTTCTATCACCACCCCGCTCCCCTCTGAATCCTCAGCATCACTCTGATGTCCTCTCCTCCTGTACATCACAGAAGACAAGGGGGCTTTTAAGGTATAATTTGCTGCTTTCTTTTTTATAAAAATATATATATATATATCTTGGACTCTGCCTGTAGTGACCCCAGGGCCCGCGGCTCCTGTCGTCCAAATTGTCTTCCTGTTCATGATCCGCTTTGATATTAGGGGGGCGCTGGCTTTTAATTTGAAACTGAACAAATAACTCACGTCTCCCCACATCAGCTATCATTCTCTTGCTTCGAATGCAGCTCCTCCCCGTTCCCCAACCTTGCTCATGCATGCGTGCCCATCACTCCCCTCAGATAGGGTGTGCAGAAAAATGGCCTCATTTAATTCCCGCTGCGGAAAAAAAACATCCACAACCAATTTGAACAACTTTGTTCCTGCTCCGGAGGAAACAGAGAACTTGTGATTCAAGTAATCAAAGAGTGTCTGTGGCTTATGGAGTTGTCACACATACTGTACCTGTTTGAAAAGTTTTCAAATTAGGATTTCCATTTGAAGTTCGGGGGGGTGTTTCCTGCCTTTCTGTCACTGATAATCAAGTGCAGCAGGTGGCGAGGAAATGTGCATCTCAGCAATCATCTCCATTGACATGTGTTAATAGCTCATCAGACTAAATTGTACTAATAACTGCTTACAGGAATCGTGATTGCACATGCCTCTAGGTCCTGATGTCTAGTAGAGCCACGTTTAATTCCCGAGCCGAGCATCTATAAAATACTGATGTCTGACAGATAATTGAAATGCAGTCAGATACAGTGATAAGTCACATCGATGCTATTAAACCTGAATTGTTACATCTCCTACTCTTTAGCTTCTTCTTTAGCTTCTACTGTTGCAGATGTAGACTCATGTCACACGCCCAGAGCTGTATTTTCATTCATCTCAGTGGCTGTTGCACCAAAATCAGAATTTGGCCTCAAGCTGGCAATCCTGGCCGCTGCTGCTGGCTTCTTGTGGTTACATGGCTCACAAACACACACACACACACACACCTGTGAGAGAGGAAGCAGAGCTGAGGCACCGCCACATCTTATCAGTCAGCTTCTCTGGTCATTTCTCCAGCAGAAATTGATGGTGGATTTCAGTTTTAAGGAGATGTAAAGCGTGCAGGCTGGAGAAAGTCTTTATTTATCGTCCTGTGGATTTCAAGAACACGAGAAGCTGAGTGAGGGAAGAGTGGGTGACTGCAAATCTGATATGAATTCAAACATCCATCCCAGTTGTGATCATATAAAAATACTTTGGTTTCTGCTTGACGGTAAGGGATATTTAGAGTTTTGTCATTGAGCACTGCAGTGATCAGTGCAGTGAGGATGTAATTGTTAAATTAAACAATGAGCTGAAACATAAAAAATATTATTTGTGTTTTTGGACCATGCAGATAATGAAGATAATGACAGAAATTGTTAGTTGCAGCCCAATGAGGGGCACTTGAATTATGTCATTATTATTATTATTATGTAATCATTTAATCTCCATGTAAAAATCACAGAGTGTTAAATATTCCTTTGAGCCTTTCAAAACCAAGACTCATTAAGGAAACACATCTATTTCTTAAAGGATGCTCATTTCTTTCCCATTTTCTTTCTCTCTCCCTATAAGACACACATATCAAGAACACAGAAGATATTCCTGAAATACTCCTTTGACGGAGAAGAAGAGTATGTGTCTGAAATATTATGAATCCCCAAATATAATGATTCAATTATTCTCTTTGAATGCTTCACTATTCATCTGTATGTCAGCTTCAGCCTCAGTGTTTTCCCTTTAAGTCAGATGAGCACAGTCTCAGTCGACTCTGAGATCGCACTATACATCACAGTTTCAGATTATCTCTGGCGGCAGTTATGTACAGTTTGCACAACACACTACTTTATCACCTCCCCAACACCAGATTCCTTTTTTTATATCTGCAGCAGAGGCGAAGTGTTCAACTCCGCAGCCCATCTGCTTTCATTAAGACAGAGTGGTGCTCTCCCTTTTCTAAAGTAATTGACATGTGGGTGAGCAATGACTTACAGTGGAGAGTTGCGCAGACAGGCCAGCTGAAGGGAATATCAAGAGCCAATCAATATCGATAGCAAACATGCCAAATTAGCAGAGCAGAGAGTGGGAGGAGGGGATGGTGGTGGGGGTGTTCCTGCTTAGCAGTCTGCAGGCGAGGCCTGAGAGACTAAGTGGGGAGCACTGGGAATTTTAATAACGCGGAATCAATGTGTGCTGCCCGCAAAACTTTCTCGGCAAAGTTATTAATTGGGGAGAATGAACAATGCAAAACTGTCACTGCAGAGTTGTGGACTTTGAGCACTTTAAACAGGCTCCATTTACCAGGTGCAGCAGAGCTCCCATCCTGCTTTGTATTTATGTTTTGTAGTACTTAGCTGGCCGCCGCTCTCTCTCTCTCTCTGCCTCATCTCGAGTTAACGCCCATGGATTTGGAAGTGGTGGAAAAATTCAATCCAGGGTCTCCTGTGTAAAATGTTGCTGCGAGAGGCATCCTGCAGCATCTTGTTAGTGCTTTACATGATGTAGAGGTTACAGACTATGGGGGCTTTGTCCCCTGTTATTCTGTCAGCACAGCATTACTCACCAAACAAAGCTGCACGATTTATCTCAAAATCTATTATCAAAATGAGTAGGCAGAAACCATGGCTCATAATTCAATTGACACTTTATGGTGTTTGTTATGGGCGGCAGAGGAGTGGGAACACATGCGGATACTGAAATATGGCCGCTGACAGTGTCACTAATAGAACTACTAGCCTACAGAGTTTTTGAAAAAAAAAGCAGAGTGCCCTCACTTTGGAAGTATCCAGCTGAGCGTGGTTGAATGTGACAATATAAATGAGCCACTCGGCGTGTTTAACAAAGCTGCAAAAAAGCAGCTGACATAGCTCTTGACGGACAGGCACTTGTGGATGTAAATGAGGACGGATGATATTTAGAGCAGCACCTTCATTCTGCGCTTGTCAGCTGATAATGCAGCTCAGCATAATGCTGAAGAAAAATGATTAGCTCCTGGCGTCTTATCATCACGTTCTTTATAGCAATCTGAGATACACATTTCTGCAGCATGGCTATTACAACCTGATGCTTAATCACAGTTACACTGCCGACACGCTGGTCTGACTGCGCCGCCGTTTGAAATACATGGTCAGTTCCTTGATGTGTTTCGGACCTGAACACACTGTACGATGACAAGATAACATGGCAGCCATGCGCAGCAAGGCACTTTCTGTCTTCTTCACTTGTGATGTGTGATGTCAAAAGTGTAAATCGCTCGGGCTTTCATATGATTATTATATAAAGTGAAATAATTATATTAAATGGCTTTATTAGCTTTCGTTTGTAAAATTGCGAAACCACCTATTTATTTATTCTTTATTTGAAAAGGGACAATGTACATTAATCTACATTCATACAAATGTAAATGCACAGCAGGCACCCTGCTTTGGTAAGAAGAAAGGCATTCATCATTATAATTAGACAACAGTCATTTGCAGCTAATACAGCTACATTCAGTCCTGGTAAAAAAAAAAACCTGATATGATGAGGACTCATCTCTCCTCAAGGGAAATGTGACGGGTGCAGTGGGTACACCTACAGTGTAGCTCAGGATGTTGAGTGGTTTGTCCACTAACCAGAAGGTCAGAGGTTCAATCCCTGGCTCCTCGAAGTGTCCTTGGGCAAGAAATTAAACCCATTGCCTGTGGCAGCTGGTGTAAATGATCGAGTGATATAAAAAAGTGCTCTCTTGTGCTTTAAATGGTCAATAACAAGAAAACTGTAACACGGTCCATTTCTATTTGTAATTGTGAGGAACAAATGGAATACACTGTTTAAATCCACTGGATTCAAAATGGTAAGTTTTCACAATTATGCAAGATAAATGATCAGATGAAAGATAATTAGTTGGCACAACTGTAGGAAATTCTCTTAAAAACATAAGAGATTGAGTTGTCAAATCTAGTTTCCTTATTTTGCCCCTTGTGGTCTTTTGTGAGTAATGCAGTGTTAGTTTTTACCCACTGATTTCTTGTCATTGGTTATTTTGGTCATGTGACACAGCCAGGTCATAGTTGGAAGATGACAAACAGGAAATCCTAGAGTTAAGAAGTTACATGTGGTCATTGTGGAGCTCCAGCTCTTTTCCATCTTTTGTTTGTGTCTTGTAAGTACTTTTACAATTAAGCAGCACACAAGTGTCATGTGCTGATAGTGTCAGTGTCAAATCAAAATATAAAATTTTAATCTAAATGTTAAATGAAAATCTGAATTTAAATATTGCATCTGAATCTAAAGGTTAAATCTAAATATTACATGTATACGTGAAATGTTAAATGTTAAATATGAACATTTAGATGTAACCTTTAAATTTAGATACAACATTTAAGATTAAACATTGAACAATAATATTTAGCATTTATATTAAACTTTTAACATTCAGGTTTAACTTTAACATTTTGATTTAACTTTGACATCTTTCATATATTTTGATTTAGAAAAGTATATATACGACAAAGTAACAAATATTGCTACATTTAAAAATACACACCACTTGAATGTAGATTTTGTGTTGTAGCTGTTGTTTACATACTTTTATGTTTGGGTGTATAGTTTTTTAGTTCAAATAGCATTTACTAATCGTTATTTTCTTTTGTGTGATTATAGTTTTACAGAAATCTCTTCATGAGAATGATGACAACAGAAAGGAATTTGCAACTTTACTCCAGCCCCTGACTTACTCTTGACGCCTGTTAGCTGTCTGTCGATTCGTGTACAGACACACACAATAAGGACAAAACAAATTCCGTAAATTCCCTGAAATTTTTAGTTTTTCTAACCTTTTCTTTTTGCAGTGAAGATGCTCTCACCTCTAATTTCAAACACTAATTGGAGATGTTTTGTCTCATGACGTTATCTGTTCGAAGGAAGCGTAGTGAGAGTTTTCTCTTAGTTTTGTGTTTATTTCATGCACTTTTGCTTAGTTTCCTTCGTGGATGTAAGGGGCACCATCGGGGCTGGAGCCATTAATCTTCTTGAGGGATGTAATGAAGGCAGCCTTGCCGGTCTTTACGGTTTGATGTTCAAGTAATGAGAAGAAACCCAAAGTGCACGGGGGCTTATGAGAACCATGATATTGACTACGCAGGAACCAATGCATTTTATGAACTCTGACACCTGGCATTTCGTCGGCGTGACACGATCCAATCTTGAGAGAGTGCAGGTGTTGCAGGAAAAGCCGCTGCGACGGCCGCCTTGGCCCAGCCGGCTGCAGCGGGAAGCCTGATAAACTAAATGGGCTTTGGGCGTAAGTCATTCGGCTGCGCTGTTGTTGAGAGAGAGAAAGCCAGCAGAGGTGAGAAGGGTTGCAATGAGAGTAAGCGAGTTCAAATCCCGAGCTTAAAATAGAGTTTCAGCATAAATTAATGCTACTGTGCTTGAGGGAATACTGTATAATATAAATGGTTTTCATAAGGGCTGAAAAGGTCAACGCGCAAAAAAAAAGTGGGCCAGCAGTGTGATGTTGAAACAACCTAGAGTGGTAATTTCCTGAGAGACACTGTACTTAAATGCAATGTGAATGTTCAGATAGTAAACATAATCGTATTGGCACATTTGAAATGACTCCTGTGTAACTCAGATGCCTCAAAGGTCCCAGGAAATGAAGAATGTCTTTCCTGCCGTGTTTCTTTGTGGCCCTGGGTGTGTTGTTCTGCTGTCTGTCAGGATATGCCAAGAACATATCCCCCCCACAAAACACGTGTGTGGCTTTTTATATCTAACATTTTTTTTTTCTCTCCTGATAACACGTTTAAGCAGTAAAACGTGAGTATAGATGTCAAAACATCTGGAATTTTTTATGTGGAATCCAGCAACAACAGCAACATCATTTTGTTTTAGGAGCTTTATTGTATCTGTTTGGAAAATCATTGTTTTCATAGAAGAATGATGGAGTATATCCAAGTGTTACTTTGTCCCTCCTACATTTGATGTCCTATTAATATTCCACTTGAGTGTCTTTGAAGATAAAGCTCTCACCAGAGACCATGTTTCATGTAGGAACACATCAAACCAGAGATAAAGATCTACTCTATCTATCCAAAACCCACTGCGTGGGATCTTTTAAAAGGCACAGCTTGATATGTGAAACATGAAAACATGTTGGATGTATTGAAAGACAAAAACTAATTTGACTGAATTTGCTCATTTGTTAGGGACTGTGTAGAAATTATTAGTGGGCGAGCGGGGAGGAGAGAAGGGGGTGTTTTTTTTCAGATTTTTGAGTAGGACAAGTCTTTTAACTTTTTTTTTTTTACTTTTCTTCTCATCATTCATTCATTATATAGAATGAATATTTAATTTTGCACTCTTTGCCGGTTGTACATCATCTCAGGTGTCGTGCATTTTGATTTGACAAGTCAGACATCAGATCACGCATCAGCCCGAAGCATCATCTGATCTATTTCATACATATTTTAAATCAGTGGGAGGATGAAGGTTAAGCCACAGAGCTGCTGTCTGTGCTTGTTCTGCTCATTCTGGGGCAGTGCTGTTCATCAGACATGACATTTGTAAACAACTAAATTGTGACAGCAAATGTTTTGGAGGAAAGTAATCTCTAGCTGGATTTCACTCAGAGGTGATATTTATTTTTGAATGGATGACATAGTTATTAGCAAGATTCAAGGAGGTGGTAGGGGGAGGATTTTGTGTTTGTATAAATGTTGCTGGTTTGGCAACAAGAGATATTTTGTGTAAATGGACTTTTCTTGCATTGAACCAGTCCACAATCTTTACCTAAACCTAACCCAGGGCTGTGAGTTCCAAAACATATGCATAAATATAAAATGTTGTCACGAAAATTTGAGAGTATGTGGAAGATAACAAATGCAACAAATACTCTCAGTATCAACATATTTGCCAAATATTTTATTTAAATAACTTATCCTCATTACCGTAATAGAACATCCAGCCACAGTTGCATTTTCTGTAGAATGCATTTGGCCTTTTGCAGGTTATAAAAATCTAATTGAATTTATAAGAGACAGAAACGGTTGCCTTTGGCGGCAACTGTTTACTTATATTCACCATTTTGCAATCTTTGCTAACACAACAAATGGAGATATTGGAGGTTATTGCGCTTGTGAAATGGGTCTAAACAAAATACATAAAATGCAGAGGAGGATCCTGCTGTACAATCCCTCATGCAAGTGTGATCATGTGTGTCAGTCCATTTTTTAAAGTCGTATTTCAATTTCAGCTTGAGCTGAGTTTGGTGTTGAAAGAGGCAGCCAGTGTCCTTTCTTTGAGCAGCATCGAGCTTCGGGTTTGCTACAAACTGCCACATCTGGGAGCTGCCTCAGAGAACCATTGTTTTCTTGTGTCTACTTTAGACCAATTAGCAGCTCCACTGGAGCAGTTAGTGATGCTAATACTTTGCTCAAGAAAACTTTGACAGCAGACGCAGAAGAAGAGGTGAGCGTGTCTCTTTTATAAGGCGGCGTGAGGATTTAAATTTGTACCTTTCTCTAGTCTGTAGCTTCCTTGTTCTTATTTGTTTATTTAAAGTTTGGAAATGACAAAACATTATATAGTGTGATTAGAAACCTATTTTCACAACATTTAAAACAATAAGGACTCTAGTAAAAACAATTCAAAAGCCCTGACTTTATTTTTTGTTCTTACAAGTTTGCACAGAAATGCATGTCTAAGGGGCCAAACCAGACATATTAAGTTCTGATGACTTTGATGAAAGATATAATAAAAGGCAACATTAATTTACAATGTGATAGTCATTGTTGTTCAAAATTTGATGAATACAGCTAAAATAGGTTATGACAAAGTTCTGTTAAATTAAATATTTGAGGGAATATTCATGATGGAGATATTCATTTCTTCCTGCGGGAATCAGGTCAGAGTTCATTTACAATAAAGTGGTGGAGGGTCTTGAAGAGAGAGGTGTGGATATGAGCCAAGTGACAGGCCCTAGATCAGACAATAGCTAGGGCAAAAAGGGGATGGAGGGGTTGTATCCCCCGCACTAATCAAAAGCAGCCTGTAAGACCCCCCCCCCCCCCCCCCCCCCCCCCCCCCCCCCCACCACTCATAAATCATGGAAAATATTGACTGTTACAAAACATGATAAAGTGGTTGGTTTTCTTTATTCAATTAAATTTTCAGCCCGAAGAAAGAACTTTTTTCACCTCAATGTTTATTGTACTACTTTCGCTACTAGCTAATTGGTATTATCTGGCAACTAGGACACATGGAATGATTATTTCTATGGTATATAAGCAATTATTCACTGGTAAAAAATTGTAATTTAGGAATTATCCAGAGTATTTGACCATGCCATTTGACCTCAAACCCCCCCCCAGTGTTCAACCCAAAGTTATGCCCTTGGACTGACGCTATTGTTACGACAGGTTTACACTGTGGAGTTGGCTCCATCTTGGTAAAGGAGAATCCATTTGTGTTCCAAGTGCACTGTGTTGCCCGATGTGAGGCACTGGCCACAGCTGATGCATCGAAAGCTGTTCAAACAGATTTTTACAAGTGCGCAGTGAACTCAGTGTTTTACAAGCCCTTGGCGAGCATGACGAATGGTCTTCGTCAGCCGAGTTTCACCTCACGCAACAAGGACATGATGAGCCTAAAACAACAATGCACTGTGCCCTGGCTCTCTCTCTCTCTGGACAGTGGATACCACAAAGCTTTACTGGCCAACGATCATCATGGAGCAAAATGAAGCATACAGATTTACTGCCCTGACCTATACACCATCAGATAGCTGCTAGCAATGAACTGGCAAAATTTGTGTCAAAGAAATTTCAACATCCCACTGATGATTAAAAAGCCTCTGATCCAACCTAAACACACCCCAAGCCCTGAGGAACAGGACTCAAAGCTTGCGTTTGTTGACAATAACTTTAAAGGCATCAAAGTGATACAGGCTTCAGACATATTTGTGTGGACATTCAACACTAAGCAGAAGCAGTATATTACACATCTCAGATGCTCTTGTGAAGATATTCCAGATAATAACCTGGATATCCTCGAGGAATTTGCAACCTTTGCCAAGAGGTTGGACGGTTTCAACTTTGCACAAGTAGCATGTAATGAGTAATAATAATGAATAATGGGCCAAGAGTGAACCCCTGGGGTACTCCACAGGTAATAAATAACACTTATTGGCAGATAGGGGAATTTTGTTATTCAGATTAGCATTGAACCAATGAAAATCAGTCCGTGTCAGTGTCCACATTCGTTATTCAGGGATTATATGCAGTGATCAAATGTGTTACAGGCATAAGTGAAGTCTGACAAAACAGAAACAGTAAAACCACCATCATATAAACTCAAATTTTATTAATAGCTCTTTAAAGTGCATTTTTGATGCTGTGGTGAGTTTTCAAAGTGATAATTCAGAAACAATATGCACTTTGTACAGGGCAGCTCCTGCAACACTTTAGCAAGAAGGAATGATTTATATATTGGTCTATAATGATTTAGCTTATCAGTGTCTACACTTTTTTATTAACTTATTGACCTGAATCTGAAATTAACAAGAGCTTGTGCAGTTGTGGTGGGACACTAAAACCGTATACCAAAACCTTTTCTAATAACTCAAGTTCAGAGAATCAGGATGGAAGGCTACTTAAAAAAATATGTTTTTCCGGAAACAAAACCTATTGTTTCTTGGTTTTATTTCCTTGTGA
The DNA here is from genome assembly GCF_009819705.1 of Hippoglossus hippoglossus. Classification (NCBI taxonomy): domain Eukaryota; kingdom Metazoa; phylum Chordata; class Actinopteri; order Pleuronectiformes; family Pleuronectidae; genus Hippoglossus; species Hippoglossus hippoglossus. Next base: position 7,683,527 of record NC_047158.1, on the reverse strand, counting down.
AAAGCCAGCATTGGTCGTCTGTAGGAGACAAAGAGAGAAGTTTCTCCAGCTTCTAAATCACGTATTTCCACCCCGACATTCTCTCTAACAGTTGGTAGTGGCAGTGTATCACTGTCATGTTTTGCCTTTGTCCTCGTTGTCTCAAAAATATGACCAATACTTCTGTATCTCTGGAGAGGACATCCACACACACAAACATTGGGTCCCTTGCCAGGAAAACCTTGGTGTGTTCAAGCATTTAAACAAGAAGCCATGTCTTTTGAGGACAAGCTCCATCCGTGTAACTATTCTAAGAATACACAGCATTCATCATAAAAGGAAATATATGATTCTCTCAGTGAATACTGCTCAGTTGTGAGCCTGTGGCGCTTGTATTTTTTGGGTCTAGACTTTGGAAAGTGTTGACCCGAGGTCATCGGCTCAAATATGAGAATCAGACAACCCTGTAATTTTCTCTCCCCAGTCAGTTCTTATTCCTTGAAGTCAAGCTGCTAAGACTTCACAACAGAAAGGTTAAACCTAATTCAGTGAGACAAGGTCATAATTTTTGCCACACACGATTAAGCAGTTTGTTCTGTGCAGAGAAGAGCAAACACTGCTGGACCTTATTGCAGATCTGCTCGGGTATCTGTCTCAAAGCAAGTCCTCTTCACAGCCCATCTAACGCTGCTCCTGTATTTCCAACGATTCAATATCCAGGCGTTTTATTGTAGTGGGTGTTAGATTGTGGTACAAGAGCACAAGGGAGGTGTGGGACGTGACCACAAAGAAAAAGTGAGGAACGAATGAAAAAAATAAAAAAAAGACAAGAGAGAGCTGTCCTCAGCTTCAACTCAGACAGATAACAACTTTGAATCTCTAAAACTGACTGTGGATGACATGTCGAGAGGAAAATATACAATTCCTCTGCTTTAAAAAATTGTATTTTTAGCTGTCTTTGTTAACAAGCATTTGTCCGAGACGTAAAATCTATAAAGGAAGCCCAACACACATCTTAAGATCTACTGTCGGTTTAATCACTCGCAAAACACAATATAAGTTGAGTGTTGGGTGGACACACTGTTGTGAAGAAACATGGTTTTTCTGTTATTAATGGACTTGCATTATAAAGTCATTAGTGCTTTGACCGTCCGGGAAACGTGCTGTGTGATTTCACGCTGGATATAAACCCCCATGTAGATCAGAGCCAAATGAACTAATACATTTTCGCTTAATTACACTCTTATTTCCAATAACAAGACTTTTATATTCAGTGGAACTCACCCAAACTTTGCTCACTAAGCCTTTTATAAGAAGTCTCTGCTGCTCAACCTTTAAATATTGAATGATAAACTCCAACATATGTCATTTTAATGACTAACAGAAACTTTCATATTCAGTATTTTAGATATTGAAGCCAGTAAATATTGAATATATAATATTATGATATTGAAGCACTGTAAAGATAGTGTTTTTTTGTTTGTCTCATTTTGGTTTTGTTATAATATGCTGTTGTTTATTTTAGTCATCATAATGCTGATTCAATGCATTTCTATGCAGACGATGTTAACTTTATTGCCAAATGAATAGCTGTGATAAGTAATGTGCCATCACTTCACTGTGAGATGCAGTTTGTGTTATTCTTTTATCTTAGGCCTTGCACCTTTTATCATCCAGTATCTTAATGATCACAATTACTGTAAACTTAACTTCAATGTACATGAACCTGTGTCCCTCTCCTTTTTTCTTACCTGTCTTCTCGTTTCCTCTCTTTGTACCTGGTTCCGATCGAGGTTTCTGCCTCTTAAGATCACGTTTTTCTTGCCGGTGTCACAAACTGCTTGATCATGGTTGGAACTGTTGATGTGTATCATAAAGAGTTCGGTCCTGCTCTCTATGAAATGTTCCCTGAGTTAACTTCTGTTATGATTTCAAACTATATAAGAAAAACTGAAGTGGCTTGAATCAAAATGAAGATCTCTAATTTGTTTCTTGTTTCTTTTTTTTGTTATGTGCACTGTGTTATTATTACACCCAGATCAAATCTACAAAATTGATTATTTTGCAGTAAAGTCCAGAAATGCTTTGGCCAACAGCTCTGTTAAAGGAGATGTTATCAAACTGAGGAGATATTGGGAGAGTTTGCAGCCCAGCATTCATCTTTACTTTGCAGACGCTGTCAGCCGCTGCCAGTGACCATGAGACGATGATTCCCCTGGTTTCTGTGCTTGTTTTGAAACTGTGTTTACTGCTGCCCACCAGGGCTTGAAATTAACACCTTCACCCCCACCTTCAAATATGGTTAAAAATTCATCAGAGCGAGTCGTGTCGTCAGGTTACCAACCGACTTGGCTCGTGACAACTTAAATGCTGGTGCTCCTGTTTCAAACCGAGTAAACGAAATAAAGTGTGCACAAAATGTGTGAAATGACAAATAGTTGATTATAATGATAAATCCTCAGCTTGTGAGGGATTGGTCCTCTCTCACAGAATATCTGTATATTTGATAACTGGATATATGTTATTTTGATGATTTATTAATCTGCAAATAATTAATTTAACTAATAATTCAATGTTAAATTCAATTTAAAATAATGAAAAAAAATCGTCCAGAGAGTACAAAAAGATTTTTTTTTTTAATTCAAAACCCATTGACATCTGTCCCACAGTGATATAAAATGAAGACAAAAAGAGAATATCAACATTTTTAGAAGCTGGATTAAGAGAATATGTCTTGGAAAAACTTCCAAAATCATCAGAATTTTTCAACTATGGATTTACTAATTAAACTACTTATCATTTCAGCTCTATAACTTTTAAATAAATATAATGACACAGCCCAGGACCCCAACAATAACATGACAATGTGTGTTCTGTTGCATAGAAGTTATTATGCAAATATTTAAGTTTATATCAGAATATTTCTTTCATTGTGTAAACAGAAATCGTGAAGTTTGTGTACCTTTCATTAATGAGAGCAGGGTCCTGTCTCTCAACATTTATCATAGACAAGTGCTATGACACCGGAGACAGTGATTACATATGTAGCCTGTTGTGTTTATATTGAAATGTGACATTGTGCAGCTCTGTCTTATCATAGGAAACATAATTGTTTTCCTCATTCATACATGACTTTGCAGCATGCTTACATCACTGTGGAGCATTAATATGAAACAGAGATAAGGTTACCCCATCAAAGGCGCATGGTCTTATCTGAAATCAATCAACACCCCTTGAGTCTTTCAGAATCGATTATTCATTGCTTCCATGGGGAGAAAGTGTAATGAAATTTATTAGATCTAAAATGGGTTTGACCCTATAAGGATAATAGCAGAATTATTGAGGTTTCAGAGGATACAGATAGTTTTCCTTCTGCCGCAGTCCTTTCAGTTCTATTCACTGCTGCGCCAGGGGCTTCAAGCTGACAGGTATTTATCCAATATCTCCCAGCTCCCACATGGTGCATTTGAAACATTTAGGAAATTTTGATTTTGTCAGAAGTTGGTTCTCTGGTTGAAAAATGCTTATTATTGCTGCTGCTTCACAAGAATATGATTTTTTTATTGCTGCATTTCACCTGCAAAAGAAGTTTTTAAAGAGTCGAAAATTAAACTATTGTGTTCAGAGAGTTGATAAAACCAGGTCGACTCAATTCTCCTCAGTGACTGACACACTGACCTAAACAATGAATTCAAGGCAAATTTGGTTTCCATGGTTCTGATTTGGAGACAGTTGACACTGGTCATCATATTAGTAGAAGACTCAACTCTCTGTGTCATTATTATTAATTAGCAATGTATTGTGTCTTTTAGCCTTTGTAGCCAGAAGCAGGACATTGTTTTTGTCTTTGTCTGTGTGTGTGTGTGTGTTCAAAATAACTCAACAGTGCATTGACAGATTGTCACTAAACTTAGCAGAACTCTCACTTGGGTGTGTATCTCTAGATGATAAAGTTTTGGAGCTGATCAGTGGTCAGAAAACCCCATTTTACGAGATACCTCCATAAATGTAGAAGCAATCCAAAGCATCTATTGATCAGAAATGACTCCCCATCATAAGATGCTGTATGATAAGTAGCTTATATAGATCGTAAAATAAGCAATGTGCAGCTCATTTAGATCAATCAATCTTTTGTAATCATGTGATATAAATGGCATCAATATGGCATCATTATGAAATGGTATTGTGATGATATAAATCAGTTAGCTTTGCCTGATCGGGTACGATGCACACAGAGGGTTTATATTGTCTCTCCTTTTCTTATCAGCTGTTGTCATTGAAGTCGTGAGGCGCTCTGTGGCTGATCTTGTTTAAATGCACCACAGCGTTTGATCTGTGAACTTTGTTTAATGTTTTTTTTATGTTACTGGATGTTGGAGTCAAAGCTGTCATTGTGACAACATTATTCCCCATGCTAATTACTCCCAGTAATTGCCATAAACAGTTGGGGTTAAAAGTGTAAATGTATATGTGATGTGTTTGGAGGTATGTTGAACACATGGGGGGGGGGGGGGGGGATTTTGGCCTGTAAGTCAGAGCTGAAGCTTCTAATCCATCTTCTAGCTCACAGATGTGAATCTGAGGCATTTGTCTTTGTTAGATCTGTGACAGACTGGCAACGTGTGACGAGTGTTTCCATCCTGTGGTCCACGTTGCACAGGTACCAGGTATAGATTTCTGTCAAAGGCTTAGCAAGAATATCATGAATTATTGTTTCACCTTTTGAGATTCTTTTTCTCTCAATCTGCGAACGATCTGCATGTTGAACACGACTGCTCTCAAAGTTTGGAGATTACCCGGAAGAGGTTACATGCCTCGAACTGCCCATATCCTGGATGAGAGGGGAAAAAGAAAAGTCCAATTACAACTCCTGGAGAAACCCCTTTGTGTATGACTTGAAGTCCTTGCTCGAAATATACATACAAAGATTTTTTTTTTTTTTATTGAAGTCAAAGTTAAAACATGCATAGACTTAAGCGCGTCTTAAGTCTATGTGTTTATTTTGAATAATACAAGCAGCGGAACAAGTGTCTTTCATGATATTACATCTTTTAGCAGATACGCTCAGGGGGAAACAGACTGGCTTTGACTCTAATGCCTCCTGGCAATTTATCCACTGCTCTTCATTTGCTTTTCTAATCAGCATATGTCAGCTGTTTAGAAGTTTCATGACAGGTGGAAAAGAAAAAAACTGCAAGGGAAACGTTTATCTGAACCATATCGGTGAATATTACCTTCAAAATAATTCAAAACAATCAATTTATATTAAAATCTGGATATTTTCCTGGTGTTTCTGCTTTTTTTAAAAAACCTTACTGCAACAAACAAACAGCAGGTTTACACTTACTTAGAGTTATCGTACTCGGCTAATGATCCTTTTAATGAGGACTTTTATCACTTTTTCCATAATTTCCCTTCTGCTGAAGGGATTTGGGATTTTAGCGAATATATGAAAACAGTGGGACTCTGTGAGCTGCTGGAGGTAAATAAACCTGCAGAATATCAGACACAAGCAGACTGTTGCAGTACATTAATATAGGATTACATTTTGAGACTTTCATAAAACTAATGGGAAATAAATCTTAGCCAAGTGTTGAATACACTGTTTTTGCACATTCGGTAGTTGGTATATCAATATTTTCCAACTTTAAAAATATGTACGTGAATGTATTAAGGATGAACAGCAATAGTTTGTCATTATCATTGCGATAAGAGTCACAATTTGACTCTGAATGGTAACATATGCATTTCGTTTTCTCAGAAAAAAAATAAAAATAATGTGATTTATGTTTCTGTACCAAGCAAACATGTTCCCCTGTGTCTGCCTATAGGATTTGTATGCGAGAGCATCTCTGTAGGAGCGCAGCGGTTCATTTATAATAGTATGTTGTGACACTTTTTACCTTTATCAAAAAACAACAACCCCTGCAGCTTCTGCGAATCGCATATTGCACTTGGCCATATTGCAAATTCGATAATAGCCTAGTTCGATTAATTGTACGGCCCTGCTGAATGTTTTACACATCGCCCAGTGCAATGTGAACAGACCGGATTGAACAAGACGGATTAGCCACAGGAAAATATTTAAGTGCCTCTAGTCAAAGCAGGTCATTGAAAAATGGATAAATGTGAGACCGATGATCTGTGTTGAGTGCTGCTGCAGTGAAGGAGTCAAAGGTTAACATGGAATTCGTGTTTGAGTTGATTAATTGAAAAGGGACAATGCACATTAATTAAAATGTTAACTTAAGTCCAATGGGTAAATGTGCCATATTTTTGATTTATTTGCTGGATAGTTTTCATCTGCAATCTCTGGCAGGTTGAAGATAATGCACAAACAAATAACATACAGACACATGTATACAAATATTTGTACATACAAAGACACAGCATAAACAATTAGAAAATGAATTGCCTATCTGTATCCCATTTAAAACACGGAATACAAGGTGACATATTTAATTAGTTTGTGTGGTTCAAACTAAATTCTAAAATCTAACTATTCATTTTATCATGATTTTTAAATATCATTGTTTGAATACATTATTTTTAAAGAAAAAAACAAGATGAACAGAATGAATTTCCCGTCTTTTCCTCTGACTTGTCTCCCTACGTAACACCAGCCACACTCGAGAGGGGATCAATCAATCAGTCAGTCTGGACTAACATATGCTGCATAACCTCGACTACCTGAGGGGAAAAACACACTTTTGTCAAACCCGTCTGCCGCTCAGTTAGAGAGTGATTTGCGCTGGGCCTCTGATCGCAGAGTGTGGTCTGGTTTGGGGAACATTAGGGACACAGGGGACGCTGGAGAACAGGTGGATCTAATTGTCTAAATGATATACAGCGCCATCCCGGCACACATGACATTGAACTGTTGAGATTGTTATTCTTACCTTCTCATTTACGTGACATAACTGCAGAAAGGAGCGATGGTTGTCATTAACTCGAGTTGTTTCACTTTTCTCACAGCCCTGCTCTGCTCGCCTATGGAACTAAAAAGGACTAAAAACATTAAGAAGTGTTCTGTTACATTTAATTTGTCCCAGGAAAGTGTCAGCGATGGAAGGGGAAAGGGGGAATTGATCCGCCTCTATCGTTCCGACACTTTCAAATGTCTGGCCATTTTAATGTTTTCGACAGATTGAGGATTGTTATTGCACAGTTTACTCACTTTTGTTGCACGACTAGTAATCACTGTCACTCAAAACTGCACAGATGTCCCTGAAAACATAAATGATGGCTCTTTTATTTTGTTTTTGTCTGACGACCTGTTAGTGAAGACCGAAAATTACAATGATTCATTACAAACTTTTACATTATCTATTATATTTTATTACACATAGCCCATGACAGTGGGACAGCGTGCACGGTGTTAAAAAACCAAATCGGCTAAATGGAATTTAGGCCTCATTAATTCGATTATTTACGACTATGCTTTTCCTGCTGTGACGTTTCGAGAACTCTTTAATGACAAAAGGCAGTGAAGCGATGACACAACAACGTGGAGACAATCCAAGACGAGAGGCGGGGTACGAGACCAGGACAGGTCGCTGGACAGAGTCTCACAGAGCCGACATACAGAGACCAGCATCCAGTCAGGCTCCTGTTTAAATTTAGTGTCGCTAATTAATCCATAACATGCACGTCCTTAGACTGTGGGAGGAAGCCAGAGTATTATATCGTATATTGTTTTATATTATGTCAAATCCAGTGTGACTCTTTTATTGAAACACAACAGTTGCATCGCCAGGTTTGAGTTTGATAGTATTTTGAGAACTTTACAACTTTCAGGAACTCGGCAAGAACTCCCACCATGGTTAACCCTGTGCTCATGGTTTATTTACCCAAACTGTACTTTCCTGTCTAGGTTTATTTATTTATTTATTTTTTGGTAAGTGGGGGAGAATGTTCCCAAAAAACAAAACAACAACCCCTCCGACACATAGGTCTCTATTTTGACAATCTGAGCAGATGGTCTAAAGAGCATTTAGGGCGTGGCCATGTCCACCTTCCGTCGTTTGGCAGAAAATAAGGTTCCATCGCCGGGTGCATGGTTCACAAAGATTTTTGCTGATCTCCCGTTCCCTTTAGAAGCCAGATGTGCCTGCAACTGGTGTATTACTGTTATAACGCTTCACACGTTTCAACTGTCACATGTTTATACAACAAGCAAAGTGTATGCACATTGTTCACAATCTATAAATGCATATTACTGTCTCGATAATGTACCCTCAAAATAATGGGCTTATGCATGAATGGATGAATGACTTAGGATCTGTGAGGTCCTTCTCATACAAAAGGTTGGATAGTGAGTAATTTGAATGGTTTTCTATAATATATTTAGAGCAAATAGCTTTTAATGTTTATTCACTAACCTATTTGAACCATGTTACTGGACTCATTCTGTCCTAGCAGCGCCTTTGTTACTCATTTTTTAAATTAGAAGAAGTAGTACTCTAAGTCAACCTTGGAAAACTGTATTTTATGGAACTTCTATTCTGAAAGAAGAAATTGGTTTAAAATGATATTTTCTCTGTATGAGTTCTTCACAGCTAAAGAGTGTACAAATATTTTAGATGTCTCACACCATCTGTCCATCTGTACACCCCCATGCTGCTCAGGGTCAGGTGGGGGGGGGAGCTGAAGCCGATCGCAGCATGTACTGCAGGGTGAGAGGTGGGGTACGCTGCAGGAGAGGTTGCCAGTTTATGGCAGGGCTAATACATACAGGCAGACAAGCACATTTCACACTCACGTTCACACCTACAGGCAATTTAGAGTTCTCTCACCTGACCGGCATGTCTTTGGACTGTGGAAGGAAATCGGAGCACGCAGAGGGAACACACGCAGAGAACATACAAACATTTTTATTTTGAAAACCCAAGAAATGGTGGAGGAAATTCACTTTTCCTTCCTTGATTTTACATAATCATTAAATAATAATCCTGTTGGACACGAACCCTCAGCTAATTTTCTTCACCGCAACAAGAACAAAAAGCTGGGATCTCTTTTCACGCCTGTTATTTTACTAAAAGCAAAGGATTTCTTCACAGCCACCTACAAGGAGCTATTTCCGTAGAATTCCGATTTCCCCCGCATGCCAAGGATGCAAAGCGGAGAACAAAGCTTAATTTCAGTCCCAATGCATACTAACACACCATCCCCTGGTCTGATGCATCTCATTATCTATTCAGCAAGGGCGCTGTTGTTGAGCAGAAGGCAGACAAGGTTCAGGTCCAAATTATCTCGTTTTCTTTCTCCACACTTCATCCTTCAAAAACAAGTTTCTGCTGTTGTGACGAAGCACCTTCTTTAGTGCAACCATGCAAATGCACAAAGTGTGATTTCTTAAAGGTCCAGTGTGTAGGATTTAGGTGAAAAGGATCTTTTTGCAGAAATTGAATATAAATTAGTGTTGTTTTCACTAGTGTGTAATCCTACGAATTGTTGTTTCTTGACCCTAGAATCTGCCCTTTATATTTAGATACTTTATATTTACATTTAGAGCGAGTTCTCTCTATGGAGGCCACCATGTTTTTTACGGTAGCCCAAACTATACAAACTAAACACCTTCTGAGTTTTTATAACAACTGAAGGCTACCACAAGTTCTCTTTCATGTTTTGAAGAGGAAGGTGAGGTGACGGGTATTCAGCTGCAACATGCAACTTCACCACTAGATGTCACTAAATCCTACACACTGAACCTTTAAATGTTGTTGCTACACGCTGAATATTTTCTTATTTTTTTGGTTATAATATTTGACCATAGTGTGAACGCCATACATTTTTTTCACATCAGATTTCAATTCTTCCCAACTAAAGTACCCACAGGAAGGAATACAAGAACATCTATCTGAAACAGTCTTCATAAAGATGGCCGCCAATACAACTCCCAAAAAGTGAAGCCGAATTGTCTCGATCACCCCCTGGTGGCTGGCTGCAGTATAGGTAATAAACTCTACATCCTGCATGTTCACAGGACACTGACCAAACTTAATTACATTTTGATGATGGTTTCTATCATTATAGGTAGTTGTTATCACACTGATGTATGTTCAAGTGTTCAAGTATTTTCCAGTTTGACTTTAATTAGTTATTTGATGCTATGAAAATGGGGTGAAACATCATTATCGACAGCTGAGACGGAGTCACAGATGGTGTCCAGCACGTGTAACATCTACTGTGCAGACTCTGGCTCCAAATAATGTCTTGGGCGTAAGATGGCGGCGTCTGTATCCAGGATATTTTGGCTATATTTCTGGATAGTGGGAGGAAGAGGAGGCGTTGTCTATCTTTATATACAGTGTATGGTCCAAAGTGGTTGTTAAAATGTCTGTAGGGAACTCAGACAAACAACCATAAAAAGACATAAAATGACTATCAAATGATGGAAAAATACACTAAAGAGACACCGAACGACCACAAAAAGACCCAGCGGGACCACAGAGGAATGTAAAATGACCACAATGTGATGCAAAGTGAACACAAAGAGACGTAGAGGGATTAGTGTTGTTTGGAAACTATTGCAGCTCAGTTGTCTTGCTACTGTGTAGAAGGCTGGAGGCTAGTTTGAGTTTGGAGACAATTGTTTATTTTGCATTAATTTATTAAAATGGATAAACAGTGTTACTATTAATAATGTGCAGTTTATTATTGCAATTGACGGTGGCTTTAAATGGGAAATAAAACATGCGTTTGAGTGCAAAATGGGCCCCAGCTTCTTTGAACCCGAGTCCCCCCTAAAGTTTCTAAACCCCTGCATACGAGCAATGGTCATTTTACTTGATTTCATTTTATCTGTTTGTCCTGTGACTGACCGGGAACCTGTCCGAGGTGTTTCTGGGCCCTCAGCCCAGTGCATGCTGGGATACGCTCTAACCCCCATTTGACCCGTGGGTCCGGAAAAATTAACGAGTGAATGACAATGTGCTAATACGAATTTAATTACAAAACAGCTGCATCACATCGCACACAGGTAGTGATTCTCCTTCAGTTTGACTCAGTGCAGATGTTCCATTCATGTTCGTCAGCCTCTTCACTTCCCAATGTCTGATTAATGCTCGGATTCATCTGTTACAAAGGAGGAAATGATAAACTGGAATGGTTAGTGTTCGGGCACAATAGGTCGCAGCCTGCAGAGCGAGAGAAAATCATGGCACGTCCTTACATTTCTGTGTGATTAGAGTCAATACAACTGGCATAATAAGGTATTGTTTTTCACTGAAGAGGTACAATAATACACCAAAGTGTTACGTATTCAGAGGATTCTAAAACTGTATGTAATGTACGACGGGAGGCGTCATTTGGCAAATCTGAGCTATTTAAAGTTGTGAAGCCTCCGCCTAATTGCTTTCTTCTCTGCACCACAGTCACGTCTCGTGTCAAAAGCTGCATTTCAGTGTTAATAATACAAAAAAACTGCCACATTATCACTTATATAAATAACAATTGACTTCCTGTGCTTTAAAACGTGAACATGAGCAACAGAAAATTCCAGCCATGCCCTGGAGAGCAGTGAAAACAAATTATATTTATGTTTATTGTAAATATACGGTTATTACCAAATCCATGGGGTGTTGTTGGACGTGAGTTGATAGTGGTTTTAAGTGGCGTTCAATGACAGCGACTGAATAATTCCATTTTTCACATGCCTTCTGAAATTATGTCACTATCAGGGCAATCAGTGACAGCATCCAGAGACTTTATGATTGCCGGACAGATTAGAGGACTGTAGTATGCACCAGAGCCTCATTCAGGAAATAACAAGTGCCGCCGCAATCAGAAAGGCGTCCTCCAGGAGAGAAAGAAAGTACGAATGAGAGAGGAAAAACTGTGATTGCAGTGTTGTGAGATTCAAAGATACCACACTGAGGACAAAGCTGTGGTGAATTCCCAGCCGGGACAAAAGCACCAACAAAGTGTGACAGAAGAAATCTCACAAAGTGGGGACATCGTTGCTCAAGATCTTGCAGTGACACATTTAAAACAGAGCACAGCAGCAGGACATCATTTCATTCACACAAATGATTTACTCCCTGGGTGTAATCTGAAATGTTCCTGTACAGCAACATCTCCGAAAGCATTTTTCATACTATCTTTTATATATAAATGCAAAACTCAGTGAAATCCCAGTGAAACGGGCCAGATATTTTGTATTTATGTACATGTCAACATTTCATTTTTTTATATAATTTCATCCGACCAAAATACCCACTCTGTATCCCTGAGGCCTGGAAACAAGTGAAACGTTTGTGAGGTCCTTGCTTGTTAAATATTTGGAACACCAATATTTAAAATGCTGCGTTGCTTGAATCCGTAGTTAACTTCTGTTTCACTGTCTTTGCTGGAACTTTGCAGCATTACTTAGCTTGTTACAGCCACTTGTGGATCAGTGGCAGGACTGTTTCAAGAGACTTCGGGGGCCCCAGGCAAAAGGGACCTGGGGGGGGGGGGGGGCACAGTGAACCAAACCAAAACCCTCCACCTCCACCAGCTAAAACATGATAAGACAAGTGCATTCTGTGCACTTTACATAAAGTAAAGTAGCAAATCCCCACCACTATCTCAGGCACAGCATACACACATTCAGACATCCTAGTTCTTGCATGGTGCCATGTTGGGTGGTTTCAGACCGTGTTGTCATTGCAGTCTCTTGTAGCATTGTAGCATCATAATATTTTCGTTGTCGTGGACCAAGATAATTAAAGATGTTCCGATAAAACTTGTATATCGGCCAATACAGGGTACAGATATGATAACTTCGCATTCAGAAAAGATCGACAGCAATTCACATTATGTATCGTAACAGCTGTGTGCTACTAACCATGTATGTAAGGCATGATTGCTCTCATTGTTGTGTGGCCTGGCTCGACTTTAAACCCTTTGATAATCAATGTGTTCAGGGAATGAATGCCACTGAACATCTCTTGTCCTAGTTTGACAGTCAGAACGGACGAAGAACACAAGCAACTAAATCCGGGGGCAAACATTCTTCCTTTAAATAGCCCTAAACTGAAGTCTTGCATATGGTACACGTCAACGTTTTACTGGGGTACTTTCCAGTGTGAGCTCTGGCTGATGTCACATTACTGGGAATCATTTCCTCTTAGCCTCCCTAAGAACGGTACTTTCCACCGGCAGTACAGTGCAGCTTCTGTCATGATGAGGCGAAGAAGAAGTGATTTTTAGGGTGAAACTAACATACTTTAAGGACACGGTATCAGATCAGTACACTGATTTGTGTATTTGCCGATACGTCTGTAAGTGTAATAAGGGGTTCTCGTGGGTAATTGCCTGCTTTGCCTACCCTCTTGCAACAGCCCTGATCAGTGGGTTAGTTTAAACTACAGGCACGAGTATCTTCATGTTTTTTTCATATTAATGTCTGTGCATGAAAACAAACAAACCAAGGACCCGCTCATAAAATCAATACTTCTTAGTGGTACTTGAGGTCAAAGATTATGGACACGCACCAGTCTAATGATAAAGTTACTCGATGAATAAAACATTTAAGGTATTTTGCACCCCTACAGATAGTTTCACTTTTTCGGGAATAGTTGATATTTCAGCTCAGGTTGATGTTTGGCAGGGTTATGCAGGAATAACAAGTGGTGATCCAATTTCATGAACCAATATGAATAATAAATCCTTGTCACTAACGGGTGGAACAGGTCTAATCAAGCAAAATAGGAGAAATCACCTCCACGGTCCTTTTTAAATTGAACAAAAACAATCCCAAAACAATTTAAAGTCGGTGTGAAATGACTGTTGGAGCATCTTTACCTCCACTGATATCACGAACAGTATTTTTTCGAGTGAGACGAAAGGAGAGTATGTGGGTGGAGTATAATTACAGCTGGAGCTGAAGAGGACTGCTGGCCTGCACCCACACCTCCCTCACCTGCATTGTTAAATCAGGAGGAGGAGGATGACAGAGGAATGACTAAATTAGACCTCAGCTCCATATCTTTTGGGAATGTACACAAGGTTTTTGCCGACAGACCCGAACATGCACCTCTGCCCCCGACGATGCTCCGCTATAGCCACCGACGAGCCAACGGTCAAGAACTGTTTTATATTTCGCCCCGAACCACGTCTGATGGAAGAAATGTATGCACACACCCCCGCTGGTCAAGATGACTCATGAGGGTTCTGTAAATGTTTTACAGGAAGAGAAAAGAAATGACTTCAGACCAAAAACAAACAGTCTAAATATATGTTTTTTTAAATTTAATTTTAGATAAAACTAATTTGATGATTAGCACAGCGGGGCTCAGGGTTAGATTTTGTGCCTATGGTGTGCAAACATGTTTCTCTGAGAGATTACTTTCTTTAAAGATTGTTTTTGCACAATTTCAAAGACTTGACATTTCACCTCCACATAAGTAAGCGTGGATGGGACCATCAGCCAGTTGCCGTTAGGCTGAGTCAGTCTGATGTGTCATCTCCACGTATCAGCTCACACCCATTACCTTTATTTTAGGAGACACATCTAATAAACAGACATCAATGGTCTAATATGGGTGTCATATTTGATTCTGATATTTAATTTGATTCCACATCAGACATTTGACTCATGGTTGTAGTAGGAGAAGCCCAGGTGCAACCAACATTAACAATGTAGCGCTGCTTTATTCAGGTGTCTCAGAAAGTGATGTGACAGTCAGCCAGCATGAAAAAATACAAGAACCCTGAAACTGCTAAATGGAATTTATTCATCCATCAATCCGTTATCATTTATTCTTTGAGGGTCGCGTGGAGGCTGGCGCCGATCTCAGCTGACACTGGGCGAGAGGTGGGGTGCACCCTGAACAAGCTGTATCGCAGGGGTGAAACAACAATTCACACCCGCATTTACACCTACGGGCAATTTTAGAGTCTCCAATTAACCAAAGCCTCATGTCATTGCACCGTGGAAGGACGTCAGATTACCCAGGAACCTTCTTGCTATGCTGAACCACCATTCTGCCACGATGGCTACCAGGGCCCTCCTCTGTGGAGTTTGCATGTTTTCACTGTGGCATTGGTTTTTCTCTGTGTTCTACCGGCTTTAAGATGCATCATAGGTTTATTGGAGACGTTAAATTGTCCATAGATGAGAGTATAAATGTTTTTTTGTCTCTGTCAGTCCTGTGATATGCTGGCGACCCCGCCTCTCATACAATGTCAGCTGAGAAGACCCTCAAAGGATGAGCAGGATAGAAAATGGATGGACGGATGAACACTGACTTTTTTGCATACAGATTTTCTCTTGCTTATTTAACGTTTCGTTATATTACATTTTATTTAAATTTTAAGTTTCTTATCAATTATTAAGTTGTTTAAGAACAACAAATAAATATATACTTGAGGACTTTCGTTTTGTTTATGTCTCATGATATATGAGTTTGTGTCAAAACAGATTGCTCGTCTTTGATACAGACAAAATTAACATGGCACTTTTAATGTGGTGAAAGGAGATGATGTGATCCAGGCTGTTATAAGTGTGTTCCAGAGAGTCCTCACCTCTGAATCGAGTGGTAAGCAAATTCATAAAGCTACAAGAGGTTGTTAATTAAAGCCTAAAAGCCTTTTATCTTCCACAAGAATGGAACCATTGATTTTTTTTCCTCCCCCCCTCTTTTTTTCATGCTCAGCCTCTTCTCGATAATACTTTGCGATGATCAGAGCCTTCTTTGTTTGGCTGGGGAAAAAAAGGAAGAGGACCAAAGATGTGGGGAAGAGACAGGCAGGCTCATTAACGCCAGGAGCAAAAGTTCCAGGAACAAAAGTCACGTGACCTGTGTGGGCACATGTCTTATATTTTCTAGTGTGTGAAGACGCTTTGATTTGCTCTCACTTTCATATCGTAATGAGCCATTCGGTGTCTCCTGCTCCAACATGCAGCGAGCTCAGTAGTTCTTCTTCTTCCTCTTCCTGCCAGTAGTGTTGACTGGTCCCTGTGACCTGCCTGTGCGCAGCCCTCATTTGAAGGATCATTCACTTGTTCTGCTCGCCGATCACCGGCGCTCTCAGCTCAGCCGCCGTTCCGTGTATTAATGAGGGGGTCCTCGGTCTTTGCGGCTCATCAGAATCATCCATCAGCATAAATCTCCTTTAACAAGACTGAAGAGTTTCAGCCCGTCAACATGAAGGTGCACATAGATCACAGGATTCAGCACCCCTCGTATATTCTCATATACTCATTCATAATGCTCTTTCTGTGGGGATGAGCCACCGCACCAAACACATCAGTCACTTAGCTCCATGTGATGGTGTTACTGTACTTTATTCAAGTAAAAGCACCGACACGAAACGATTTCCTGTGAGAGTACTGACTGTTACTGCAGAAACATCAAGCATCACTTTACCTTTTATTTTACTCATTGAAGTGAATCTAGTTTTGATCAAATTCAACAAGGTTACTTATAAATCAGTGGTTCCCAATCTGTGGATCTGGGCCCTTTCAAAGGGTCGCACAAAAATAATACATGCAAGCTGCAATAAAAATAAAAATGTTTGATCTATTGTCGAGTGACACAAAACTTGCATTGTATTAAATTGAATATCTTTGGGTTGTAGATTGTTGTTTTTCCAAAATTTGACAATTAGTGACATCATCTTTGCAACATGCAAACAGCTATTTTGACAGTATTCTGATGTTTTTTTGTGAAAACATAGGATGAATTGAACATTTATTCAAAATTAAATTATAAAAAGTTTAGATGGGAACTGCTCACAACTGGATGTGGGGTCCCAACACTGAGTTTTGTAAAGGTTCAATCACCAGACACAGCAGTTTCATTTTTAGCAATGCATTGTAAATAACAAAGTATTAGTAACTGCCTGTCAAACAGTGGAGTCACAATTCAAATTTCCCTCTGACAGGTAGTATTAAGGAGAATAAAAGGGACCGATATTTGTATTATTCAATATTTAAATGTATGTATTGCATCCAAATATATTCAGAAATTGTATTCACAAAATGTATCTTCCCCTGAGAGCCGGCTGGTCACTGTCCACACTGAAAATGCTATTACTTTATTTCATCACCGAGCAGCTTTATACGAGCTCAATATGTTCATTATCCCAGTGATTTGAGCTTTGATCTTTATGCAGATCTCATTTAAAGAATCCTCTGCGAATGCTCTGTTCTCCGTAGCTAATCACCCATATCCAATTAGACATTAAATTTGACAAGAGCTGGGGAAAATTCAGCCTTTTTCTCCTCTTAAGTATTCTAACTCGCAGCCTTAGTCATGCTCTGCTGACAGCTGATTAATGCACTCTGTGCCATGTCCGGGGATGGAGGGTCTCTATCCCTGAACTTTACGGGTGGGATGGCCAGAGGGCTGTTTATGTGCAAAATTATCTTTTGTACAATGAAGGGGATATCTTTAAAAACACGTCTGGAAATGTAATATTCAAGGCATGTTGCACCTCGATGATGGACATGATCTTTTGTCTTTTCCTGTTGTTGCTCTTCCAGGGAAGAAAACCAGAAACAACATAAACAACTGTGTTTGGGGATTAGCGTGACCTTCTTTTCTCATTATTATCTAGCTGTTATGCTGTGTCCCCCAAAATATTTGTTTGTTCAGTATCAACACAAACCCTTGGGTAAAGCCCCAGTTCTGTGATCAGTGTACTGAGCCCTGTTTTCTCAACCGTGACACGGCGGAGTCTGTAATCACTCACCGGGTTTTACATTCATTACATACATAATAAACGCTCAATGGGTTATTAAATGCAGGGCAGGGAGTTCGAGGACATTTATTAATCATCAGAAGCTGCTGTTCAGCAGTTGGGATTTTGGGTTTCGTAGGTGAAATCCGGAAATTCTGCTTTTGTTCCTCATGTCAAGGATCCGAGTTTACATTTGGTGTGTGAGTGCCGACTGAGCTGTTGTTTTCAAACGGAGTGAGAGAAGTGCCACCCGGCCAGGCAGTGAGCACCACTCATCCTTTAGAATAAATGGTATTACGATTCTTATCTTGTCTTGAGAATAAATCAGATTTCTCTCCGCGCTGACACTTCTCCATGGCAGATCCTATGTGGTGGGGCCGGTCTGCGTGATGGACGGTCATTGGATTCACCACTTTGTACCTGTTTGAAATAGTGTGAAGTGGTTTGCTGTGGAATTTTCAAGAAACTCGTGGTTCTCTACGGTTGAATCCAGTTGCAACCCACTGCGAGACATCACACCTTGGTTTGTGAACGGCCATTTCGAAGCCTCGAGTTTGGTGTTATGCCGCCTTCTTGGTTCTTTGAGACCAAAAGTAACATATCCACGCCCTAATGCATATTGTACTTCATTGTCCCTTTTTTTTTTTCTATAAATGGGAGTATGATTCATAAAATGAACCTCATGCTGTGTTGAAGACGACTGGAAACTGGCAACTGAGGCCATCAACACCATATGAAAATGGTCAAATGAGAAATAGGATCATTTTCTTAAAGAGTTCTATAGAAACAGAATTTGTTGTGAAACCAGTGGTGTCGCCCTCAGCTGGCCATTTGAAAGAAGACAGGTTTCAGCCACTTGAGCATTGGCCTACTCTCCGGACCGTACGTCCATTTTTATATACATGTCAAAGGGATGAATCTTATTGTGACATTGATGATCCGCTGGCCACCAGCAGGTTAACACCACAAGCTTTTAGTGAAATGTCTTATCAGCTGCTGGATTGATTGCTTGAAATTATCCCCAAATATCTCATCAGTAAAAGTTTGTACATTGAAACTGATGATGTATCCTGACTCTGATAGTCACCACTTCCCATTATGCTGCTGTACAGCCTCACTTGTCCATCACTGTGTCTTTTTTCAAATCCCTCAGTCCCATTGGTCACTTTACTCGCTGTATAATAGACACTTCTCTCAGTAGTGAGCAGTAAATCCCCATTTTGGACACTGACCATCTTTAAATTCAGTCAATGAGAAAAATTATGGGCAGAAACTTGTTTGAGATACGAAGATCCATTACAGCAAACAACATTTGTTCTCTCTGTCACAATTTAATCAGTATTAATATTATTATCATTAATAGTTCATTTTAAATCCGAAACCAGCAAATAAGAGTAAAGGTGGACATTTATAAACTGGGTACAACTGAAACCTTTCCACTGCAGGTTCGTCCAGCATTGTGTCTGCCACACAAAAGATTAAGTTACTGGTTGAGTCAGAGTGTAATTTCTGCCTTATTGTGCTAACCTCTGTTGTTTAGGGACGTGAGTAACAAGAGCAAATCAAAGTCAATGCCTCTCACGTCTCTCCCCTTCATTCTCCCCCAGGCGAGCCGACCAGGCAAATTGCAATAGAAAGGTGGCAAAAGCAACAACAAGCCATCGATGACAGAGGGGATGTACATCTTTCTGTTTATTGCTTTGTTGTTGTTTTTTCGGAACGCGGTAATAAGAAGTTCCCAGGTACAGTATATGAAGTAAATAGCGTATTGATAAGACACCTTTTAGCTTCAGGTATTGAACTGTTTATCTGTAGATTTAACAGATGGCAAATGCACTAATTTGTAGTCTGTGGTAGACAGAAAATGAAAGAGAGCTATGTGAGATAGTCAGAACTTTAAGCAACATAAAAAACGAAGCAGCAGGCAAATGCCTTTGGCCCCACTCCTGTGATTTTGAATGCAGTCTGGACAGTCTTCTTGTTTACTTGCCTCTGCTAATAAGCAGCCCCCGCAGATATTTACAACTCATACTCTGCTTCAGAAGGCAGAAATGAAGATGAACTCAGTCGTAGAATCCTTAATATGATGATTCGGACTTTGTGAATGGGTTACAGATGGAACTATACAGTCTGGAGAATGATACAGCTCCTGCTACATGAGGCTGCATTATGCTATGCTCTATTGAAGTTACTTTGGTTGGAGAAAAATGTATATCTGCTCCTTTTCTCCAAGTACGATGAATGTAAGAAAGTACTGAGTGCTGAGCACTGTTCTTTGGTTTTGAGAGGATCTAGACTTTACATTTACTATTTTCTGGACATGGAGGTTGGTTTGGTTTGATGTGGGGCCCCTCAGGTCCCTTTTGCCGAGGACCTCCAAAGTCTCTTGAAATGCTCCTGCTTCCAATATTTCCTACTTTGCTGAAATAAGGCCTCGTTACATTTTAATTTCCCTGGATCTCTCTTCTGGTCGTCCTCTGGCTCGGTCACGCCTCCATCACGACATACTGAACAAAACATTTACAGCTCATTTCCATGCACCAACAGATGTTTTTTTTACTGCCACCACTTGTTGTTTTTAAATGGCAAATATAACTTATCACACAGCACAGCTGTCATTAACCTGGCATCTGACACCGGACACCCTCATTTTTGTGTACAAGACCCAGAATAATGTACTGCAAATAAAAAAGTAACTGTTCCTCATCAAGTTTGATTGCAGCCGTAACCCTGGCCCCCCTCTGAAAGGTAACTCTTTAAATTTTACAACCAAAGATTCAGAATGAGTACGAGAGACACTGAATCAAAGTAGCAGAGACATTAGCACATTAGAAATGTTTTGGCATAAATAAAGGGAATATCGGGCCTGTGGTCGTAACTTTTGAGTTAAACATTTTGGAGTCGTAGCCACAACTCTGGCCCCCCCCCCCCCCCCCCCCTTGTGTCAACAGCTGTTGCAGTTGATATATGGATCCTAAAATGCTTTGCACAGATGGAATCTGGAGACTCAGACCTGTCAAAACGTAAAAAAGACTGAGTCCAGACCAAAACACACTTAGAGCTGCACTGCCAAGGCCAATGTATCCCTGTGGTGGGACAATATATTTTGAAAAGGTTAAACCTGTATTTTTCTGTTTGTGTGATGCTGTCATGGTCATAAAATAATTATTCTATCTGCAGTGCTGCAGCTGGATTGTTAGTCAACATCAGATGTATGTCTGAATTCAATCCTCGTTGTTTTCTGACAGAAGAACAGAGAAATGTGAAAGTAAATGTAAATATGTTGTGAATCTAGTTGTTTATTATTTGTGATCAGAGAGTTGTCAGAACTATAATCTCTATAATATTTTGTTTTCTCTTTCTACCTCACTGAGAACAAACATGACACATTCCTGTACATGTTTCAGGCAAAGTCAGTAGCAAATGCATTGCATCATAGAATACTAAATAAACTGGCTGTAAAAATATGAAATAATATACTTTTGTGAGCTAGAATGATATAACATTGGCCAGATTGATACAGAGCAGAGAGCGTGCAGTGCGGAACAACAACATTAAGGGTTTATAGTTTTAGATTAAAGCACTGTAAAATAATAATTTAAGTTTTAATAAAATATCGATCCTCATTACAGTTCTTTAAAAAAAATCAATATTAGGAACATTTGGCCACCTCACCATTAATAGATGTTTTTAAAACTCTTAAATATTAATATGTGTAAGAAAAAATACAGTGATCCAGTGAAACAAATGAAGCTGGATTTCTTTACCACTGGGGAGGGGGTCCCTTTTGCCGGGGGCCTCTAAAGTCCCTCGAAATGCTCCTGCACGTAAAATAACTCTGGTCATGGAGTTGTGGTGGACTTTATTACACTGGTGACACTTTGCTCTCCGACACCTGCAACAGGCCTTGAACGTGGCGGAGCCAGATCCAGCGGACGGTGCCCCGTTAGAGCAGCTTTAAAGTGATGAAGTCATAATAAAGAGTGTGTGCTGTATGTGCACCCTTAACTTTATTTCACAGTACTTTGTCTGAAAGCAGATAACATAGTATTTAAGAAATAATTACAAAATAAACACATTTTGTGCTCTTGTTTGTTTTTGATGCACTTGAACAACAACAGTTGATCTCTCTAAAGGTTTTTCTCAACACTTTAAACTCTTATTAGA
The DNA here is from genome assembly GCF_009819705.1 of Hippoglossus hippoglossus. Lineage (NCBI taxonomy): Eukaryota > Metazoa > Chordata > Actinopteri > Pleuronectiformes > Pleuronectidae > Hippoglossus > Hippoglossus hippoglossus. The sequence goes on along the minus strand of NC_047158.1, from coordinate 7,661,711 downwards.
CACATAAGTGCTACAATATGCAGTATAAAAAACATGTCGCTAAATAGCTAAATGAACTAGAAACCTGACAGCTCTCAGAGGATACTGAAATACTTTTTATAAAAATAACAACAAATGGAGACTCATCAACGGTATCAACGTAAAACAAAAGGGATTTTACACTTGTACACGTATCCCAGAAATCTTAAGGCGGTTGAAATATTAAGTCAGACAACCAAGTTAACATTTTACAAGGTGCTTACATAACACATTCACATCAGGCTCATGAATGTTTCATTTCACATTAATGAATAATAACAGCATCGTGACACACTTTCACACAATGAACGTAATATGACAGGGAAAAATATGTCACAAGATAGATTCATTCCATAGGGTCAGCTCTGCTATCTCAATTCACAGCACATGCATAGCAATATATCATTAATGCTTTATTTTTTTCATTTTTATTAATTGATGAGGCGTGTTTAATATTTGTTGACACTCCAAGGGAAGAGAAATTTAGATGCAAGTCCTTATCTTGCATATATGTGCCTCAAAAAGTAGGTCGTAATCACACTATTGGAAATAACAATTATGGAAATGATGTTTGTGGTTTGTTTAAAGCACCACAGAGTTGTATTACAGCTGTCCAACACAATAAAGTATGACTTAGTTGTATGCGTTTGAATGTGCTGTCGTTCATTGGCGTTTTCAGTTTGTGTGTAAAAGAACTTCAGTGGAATCACCCTGAAATTTGACAAGGAATTGAAATCTTTGAGGAAATACTTCGATGTATTGAACAAAAATATATTGTTTATCTCTGTTATGTTTTCAACTGCCTCTTCTTCTACAATGATTCAATGGCACCCAACTGGAGAATTAGCACCATCAACTGTTAAATACTCTTAATATTCAGATAAAACACACACTCATCTCTATTTTCTCGAGCTGATTTGCTGGTTATTCTAATTCAAAATCTTCACGAAACTTAGACGCACGCTTGTCTAACAGAACTGTTAAAATAAAGAAGATCTGCTACTTGGGAAGTTTGTTTCCTTGAATTGGGACAAACATTTATGCATTGTGATTGTTATAACAATTTTCAACGTCAGTCAATATTTCTTCTTACAATATCGCTTTAGCCCTGGACCTACCGATTTACTATACTAGTACAATATACTTTCAAATAAACTTTTTATTTATTTATTTAGGAAATTAAACACCTAGCACTTGATCATAAACATGCAATGAATCATCATGAGCCTGTTTGGAATAAGTTATATAAACAACTTACAATGAAAAATCTAATCTTCTATTTCCTCGAAAAAACAAAAAACAAAATAAAAAAAATCATGATTTACAAATTCACAGCCAGTAAGTCAGAGGATTCAGTTTCACATTCTCAAATTTTACTCTAGCATGTTGATATTCGTCTGGTAAGTAGCTTTCACAATATACAAAAAGATTTTAACAGCCTAGCAGTTGGAAATAAAACAAAACCTTTCAGCAAGCAACAAGGCCCGGCCGAATGACAAACTACTTTCCTGCACGTATTGGATCAAACGTTATGCGATATAATACACTGGAAGAAATATTAAAACAAAACAGAAACAAACGAAATAGAACAGTCGGCAAAAAACAGCAAATAAATATTTCCTTGAAAAAACACATAAAAGCTGCCATAGACAGATCAGAATAAGTATCTGTTACATTCATCCATCGGGCTCTCCTGCAGGGAGGAGCAGCTGTTTGTGTACCCAAACAACAGGTGATGGAGTACTGCTGCTTTCCCCTTTGAAATGTTACTGATTAATACTCATTACCATCTCGTGTGTTGTGGAAATTGTTGTTTCCCAATGTTTTCACTTTTTAAGTAGTAACTGATACAGTAAAAAAAAAAGAAAAAAGGAGAAGGAGTCAACATAGACCTACTGCTGTATGTTCATATGATTCCCAGACTGTGCAGAGATATTGTAAACATTTCAGCTTTTTCTACTTTGGTACTAAAGATACAAACGATGGTTCACGACACTGATAACCGAGCTCCAGTACAGCGTGTGATTTACTGCAGCTCATCACAAACCAGCCAGTGGAAATCTCGTCCTGTGATTTAAGGGGACTTGAAAACTGAAACCATCTGTATCATGTAAATGCATGTAAAAGCTTTAAGAAAGATGAGAATATATATATATATATATATATGAAAAAAAACATCAGGCGGCAAAGGTTAAAATGACAAATGTCCTGACAAGTTTGAAGTGGGACATGCCGGTGTTTAGCAACAAGATAATCCAAATAAACAGCGCTCCGTTTGATAAACCCAGCTCATCCAGTAATACGTTTCCATTTACACAGCAAACATTGCAAATATAGAAACCCATATCTGTACATAGTTCTGTTAAATTAGATAAATTCAGGGAGGGGAAGGAAAACCGAAAAAGTTATTTTTCAATAAAAGGTCCAGATAGTTCTTCAAAAAATATTGAGGTTTCATAAAACATATCTTCATATAGTAGTTTCATATTACACAACAGCAAATCCACTGTCACAGGACTTGGCCATGCGATACCCAAAAACCTATAATCCATTGTAACATATATGTCATTACTTTGCAATATATATTTTCTCTTTAATAGATAAAAGTTTTCCCGTTGGATGCTTTACATAATATGACAAATTTAAAGAATGTTTACCCCATTTTTGTCACAGTCAAAAACAGAATTTTATACACGCGAGTGAGTAGTTGATTATAATAATGGAAGTTTCCATTGATTCAATAGTCAGATGAAGTTCTTGTGTCATTTCTGCAACGTGTGGTCCATTTTAAAAACATCTAAAGTGGTTATGATTTCTGTTGGGCTGACACTCCTTTCCAGTAGTCTAAAATATCGTGCAGGTCCTCATCCTTTGCAAACTGGACTTTCTTCCGCAGTGCATGCCCTGCAGCCATGTACTCATCATCTTTGTGCCGTTTCCGGTGGAGTTTGAACCGCTCCCAGATGCTATGTGAAGGTTTGCAGTAGTACTCGGGACTGGAAGAATAGCTTAGATTGTGATACTGAGATGACAGCTGGGAGTACGCTAAGTCTCTGGAGCGGGTGTGAGTGAGCGGGTCCAGCATGGAGGACTTGTGGCCGTCGGGTCCTTCCAGCTCCTCTATCTGAGCATCGGGGTACGAGTGCCGGTGGTCACTGTAGTGGCGGATCTTCTCCGCCTCAGCCCTCAGGATGGTGGCAGCAGGTGTTACAGTGAGGATGGTCTCTCCCGTTGGGGAGGTTTTCTCTATGTACTTGGATTCAGTGCGATAAGGCCTGGGGCTTCGCATGGGCCCTCCTGTGGCAGTGCTGGGCCTCTTTGGTGAGACATCAGAGGTCCGATGCCTCTGCAGAGAATGATGGTAGCTGTCCGTGTACACTGGCGACAGCAGGCTGGACTTATTCTGTGGGTGTTCGGATATTAGTACGAGCTGAGGCTCTGCTGTCGACACGGCTCCGGATTTCACTCCTTGAAAAGAGGTGGATTCTGACTTTAGAGCATCTATACAGTTGTTAATTATCTGATTGACTTTATCCACCTCTTTTGCAATGGTGGAAATCTCTGCCACCGACCCCTGGCTGTTCCCGGGCATTCCCATGTCACACTCCCTGCGTTCATGGTGTTCCATACTTCGCACCTCCATGTAATTTCCCTTCATCATTTTAGGAGTATCACTTATCTCTTGAAATTTGTACTGCTCCATTTCAGCAGCAGATGGTAGGTACGGCATACGGGCCATGCTCTCCCCAGCCAACAGCTGCTTCTGCGACATTCGGGAAATAGTCCCCCCTTCCATTTCTTGTCCATACTTAAGTTCCATTATATTTTTCTTCAGGGTACCTGCTTTTTTGTGCTTTTCATCTTGCTGACGCTTTCTTCGCAAGCAATAGTAGACCACCCCAAGAAAAATGACCATGCTAAAGAGGCAGCCTAAAATTGTCATAATATAATGAGTGGCAGTTGCATTGTTTACAGCTCTGTCCTTCTCAGCCCGAGGGCCTGTGGTGACAGTCAGACAAGTGTGGTTGTGTCTAAGGGAGTTTCGTATTGAAGCCACACAGTATGTGTAGTTAGTGTGGGGTTTAAGGTTTTTCAGTTCGATATCCTCCGTGATATCTCTTAGATTTCGAATTTCTGTGAAGAAGCTGTTGTTGTACAGAATGAGGATGTACATCTTTTTGAAAGGATGGGGGATCTGAACTGTGATGGTGGCACCTGTATTCGTTACTTGCTTCACTTTCATCTGAGGGGTTACTTCCACGGTGCTGTAGGTCGCACTGATGGTAATGTCATCTGGTTCTGTGCCTGATGGACAGTCTTCCAGCCCGCAGAGTGTTGAGTCTGGTGGGGGCGTTGAAGAGTCAGTGGGCAAAGCAATAAATGGCGTCACATAGTCATCCGTGCACACAGTTTTGAGCATGTGGAGTGCGTTTCGATATGTCGGATTGTTCGGATTCTGGCTCAGTAAACTAAAACCGGAGACGCCGGGTGGGGAGTCGCAGACCATCCGCTCGTTCGTCCTGTTTGGGAAAACCGAGAGCCATTTGACAAAACCAAGTAATTCACATGAGCAGTTGAAAGGATTGGTGTACAGCTCGCAGGTGGTCAGTTTATTCAGACTGGTAAACGTGGAACCGTCTAACTGTTGGATTCGGTTCATGGAGAGGTCAATGTTCTCTATGTTGGGGCATTCCCAAAAGGCATTGGGTGTCACAGTCTCTATCAGGTTTGCCTGGAGGTAGAGGTATTGCAGCTTTCCTAAACCCCTGAGGATTCCCTCTGTCAGGTTGCGCAACTTGTTGAAGCCCATTTGCAGGACTTGTAAGTTAAACTGAGCAGAAAAGGCCCCGTCCTCGATGTAGGAGATTTCATTCTTTGTCAGGTTCAGGTAGGTCAAGTTGGCAAAGCGACTAAGAGCAGAATAATGGATGCTTTTGATTTTGTTTTCATTCAAACGAAGGTCCACAATGGTGCTGTTAATATGCTGTGGGATGGCCTCATAAGGTGGTTGATTTTGGCTACAAATTGCAAGCCATACAAAGCCCTTTTCACCCTCAATCAACCAGCAGTCTCCACTGACTCTGCCAATGTGAGTCAAATATACAATGGCTACAGACCAAAACAAGGCACTCATCACCACGCCTAAGCCGCAGGCCATTGGTGCTTCTCTGAGAGTCATGTGCGGGGCCAGAAAATGATGAAAGGGGCGATACCACTGTGGTTTCAGCACGGCGGAGACGATCCTGTTGGAAATTCAGCTGGATGTTCAACTGTTCTCAGGGTCAGAAGCACTCCTTTTGTTTGTCTCCTCTTCATTGATGGATGGTGTTGTCCCCATGTACCAGTCGGAAAAAAGTCGAGTATCTGCCTTTATTCTGAGTTTCTTTCATCAGGGGTTTCCTGCAGGGAACTTGTGTCGGTGGTTTAAAAGAGAATTCACCACCTCGGGTCGGCTTGTGCTTTGCTCCTTAGAGGTTACCATCATTAAACGGTCTCATCTTATTGTTTCTGCCACGGTCTTCCTCCCTGTGTCTCTCTCGCGTGCTCGGAGGAATAACCTGCAGAATGGAGACACAAGAAGAGCACAAAGGCGACATTAATTAGGCTACGTTTTATCAGGAGAGGAAATGCACATTTATTACATACGTTGGTATTGAAATGTTGCTCTCAATTCCTGGCGTTCGTGTTTACTGCAAGCTCTCCTTGTTCATGCTCCAGCAATTATTTTGTACACAATTTAAGAGGTGTTTTCAGTCCCTGTGGCAGAATGCTAATAAAGGAAACCGTTGGCCAATTACCACTTGACAGGTGGGGAAAAGCAGGGTCCCTGTTTTCACACCATTAACCTGAGGGCTGTCAGACGCAACTGAGGGAGGCCAATGTTAAGAAGCTGCATTAAATCAATTATACAGCACCACATGAAGTGACGCTCCGGATCAATGTATTGAGGGTTTTTCTTCTGAAAACCTTTATGAATAAATTAAAAATAATTTTGAGCGCTGGATTATACAAGAGAAAAGACCGAATTTGTGTTCAAGGTGTGATAACCGGAACGTACCAAATTAAATTAAAGTTGTTTGAAAGGGGGAGATGAGCCATGGTGACAAATTAGGAAAAAAATAAAAACGATGCTCTGTGAACTGCAGAAGAAGCGGCTGTGGAAAGAAAATCTCTAACTTATACCTTTCATTCTTTCTTGACACTTCAAGTTAATCTTGTGTCTTTAATACCACATTTGATATGCTCACAGCACTTGTTGTGCTCCATGTGGTTTTGCTTTTCGTACAGTTTCTTACAGTAAGATAATACTGTTAATCCACTCCGTGATATCTATGTGACAGTTATAGGATAATGGTGAATAACCGTAACTATGGCACAAGTACAGAAAAGTCGTCAAACTGGCTGTTAAATGTCAGATCAAAATTATTATTATCAAAGGTTAATTAACTAGTTAATTAGGCCCCTGTTATTACAAATATCATATCAAATAAGTTGTGAGTGTGACTGTTATCAATATGGATGACCATGAAGCCGGGTATAAATCACAGCTCTACAGTCCACATGACAAATCATATAAAAAACAGTCTGTCTGCGTCGGTCCATCAACCTTATGTTTGAATGTGTCAGGCTGTGATTGGGATCATATCAGAATTGGCATAATATATTTGTAGTCTAAATATTAGTTTTAAATGATTTAACATAAAACCAATACTAGCTTTTTATTGTTTATTTATGATACTATGTGGCTGATTAAGTTAATCTAACGATAATTTGTAGGGGAGTACGTTTTTCTCTTGGTGACTACACGAGAAATGTAATTTAACAGGCAGCATGGGGATGTTTATACTGTAATGTATGAGAAAGGATTTCATATACATAGATATATGAAGATTAAGCAGTAAGTAATTTAAATAAACTTATTTAGAAATGGAAACTGATCGAAATGAAGACACTGAAGAAATATTGAAAAATATAACCTCAGGTATTTTAGATCATCAGCTAATCGGACAAGGGACCGGATTATTTGCCATGTGGAGACACAGGGGGTGTGAGGGGACATTTGTGTTAGAGGACATGTCCCTACACAAAAAGAGATAATAGCACTGTTAAAACGGATTCAATGTGACAGTTCATGGCAGAGAGAATAGACTTCAAGTTGAAACCCCACCTACCATTGCAGACCTGAAGACCATTCCTGCTGTCGTTTGACCTTTTGTGAATAAGGTTTATCACGTTACAATCACACTAGTGTTGTGGTCCTGCTCATCATACATCAAGCTGGCGATGCAAATGTCCCTTTTGTTTTGCACTATGGGCACCAGATAGGGACCCACGCCAGTTATGACACCATTATCTTGGCTGAGGGTAATATCAGGTGTGTTACTTTGCAGATCTAATCGGTTTGGGTCCGAAACCGTACGTCACCACTCAATGATCCCGTGTTTTCGGTTATACTTTCTCAAAATACTCTTTCCATCTCTTTAGTTAGTCCCCAAGTGTTCGGTGTAGCAGCACTACAAAGCTCAGGACTTTGACACCAGAGACAATGGTTTGCATCCTGAGTGCGCTGTGGTCTGTGAAAGGGAAAGATTGGGGTTAAAATGTCAATAAAAAACAAGATTTAAATGCTGCCAAAGGAAGCCTAAATTAAGGACTAAACCCAGAGTGTTTATATTACCATAAACAAGTTGTTGCAAGGGCCTGAATACAACCATGAAAGATGTTAATCATTCTCTAGCTGCTACGAGCAGATATTTTTGGGGAAAACAAATGATATATGTTGTCAGTGAAAATAATGAGATTTCAGATTGCATTACATTCATCAAACATGTTTCCTGACTATGAAGTAAACAAACTTAATTCAGGTAAGATTTGCTGTTGTAAGTTATATCAAAGGTACAGCAGCAGTCAAAATGTCAATATTGCACAATTGTGGGAAAACCCTGGATTATTTACAGGGCTTTATTAAACATTCAGAGCCAACAGACATTCAGTGTCCCAAAAAATATGTGTGTAAGATTGTGTCAGATAAACCATAAGTGACATATGGCTGAAGTTTAACTATTTAAAACTTAGGTAATGGTTTAAAAAAAATTTGAAAACATAAATTGTAACGGTCGGCCATAAAAAGCAAACTCTGGTTTCCTTCACCTCCCAACCTGTACTTTTCTCTTTTCTACTCCTCAGGACAAAACTGAGGTTGGTGAATGTTTTAGTTTTCCCCCCAATTTGTGTTCAATCATAAAATTCTCCTTGCAGTGAGTTGACACTATCAAACGAGCCGGTACAAATCATTGTGCTCGCCACATTAAATATTTCTTAACACATTTCCAATACATCTACCGGACATAAGAGCTGCCGTCGTCACGATAACACAGCGTAACATCTTTGACAGAATAATAATAATAGCTAAAACAGAATGATTCATTTGCATGTTATCTGGCAAAAAACATTCCAGTTCTGAACCGTGCCAGCAGTAAGCGCTGCACCGTCTGCTGATAAACCGATACACTGGAACATTGGTGAGATAATCTGAGGCGTTGAATGTTTCTCATAGATTTGAGTTGAGCCTAGAGGGTGAGATTATATGTGAATGTGCCGTGTTGCTCGTGCATTAGCCCTTCTGTGCTTTATGTTCCATAAATTGAGTGAAAATAAGGACGCTCGTACGGTATCTTTTCATTGCCAATTTGCTGTTTCCGCTTTTCCATTTCAACTCTTTACCAAATGCGTACTACTGCATGCCCGTATGCTACGCGGTGGCTGCAAAGACCATTTTCAATAAACTTGGATATTTTGTCTGGTGGCAGTTGGCATTAATATTTCATTGTCAATATGAATCTGGAAAAAACCGACAACTGAGGGCAGGCCCTTTTGCTGACCTGTGCAAGTATAACAATATGCTGTCCGTATATTCATATAAGTAGCCTACATGAGCTGAGAGTCATTGAAACGTGCACAAGAGGCGGCGTTGCATACACAAATGAAGGGCAAATTTTGCTGCGTAGAAACTGTTCTTAATTGTGCCCTTCCTTGGTTGACACAGTTCATAGACGTTATCTGCAACTGGGATGGGGTGATCAAGCAAAAGCGCTGGTCAGCTATTCAAGTCTAGATAAAGAGCAGGAATAAATGCTGTGGCGGCGCACCCTGCTACAGAATGCCAAAGGCTGCCATTACAACTCCACCTTCATGATGACAAAAGAGCAGCGGCGGAGGAGCAGAGAAGAAAAGAACACTCTCAAGGCCCCTGGGAGGAAAGAGGTTCCAAATCAAATGTTCCATGAAATGAATATGAAAAATACAGCTCTGCGGAATGTCTGGCAAGGCAAGAGATCTCTTAAAGAAAAACGGTGTCTTGTTATTATTCCCCAGTCTCTGACCTTTATCGCAAATACCGCATGGCAGAAACTGAGCTCATCTGACCCGACCTCCGCTTGCTCACAGCGTGGCACATGGTACAAGAGCCTTTAGCGGCTAAATGGAGGTTTAAGTAAAAGAGAAGTCTCCACTCATTTAGAATGCATTGGCTGTGTTTTGTTTGCCCACAGTGACTCACTCCTCCGACTGATTCACTGGCTCACCACTGAAACCCATGCATAAATTACAGCCAGATGACTTCCCTTTGTTAGAGTAAACACAGAAACACAAGGCACGCTCACACTGATGCCTGATACTGTATCTTTTCCTTTTTCCAGATTTTACATTAGGAAACTGCACCTTAACTCCTGCAACTATAGCGTCCCGATAAATCCACGGGCATGTGCCGACAAACTCAACGCCCGTAAAGAGTCGTAAATTGTTAAGGGACAAACAAAGCAACAACGTACAGTGAAATTGATTTTCAGTGGCTTCGTTTTATGCAAATCACACCATATTGTTCAGTCAAACCTTCAATCGGGCCTAAAGAAGCGAGCAGTGTGCGTCGCCTCGTGAGAGCTGAGGTCTGTTTGCCACCACACACCCACTTTCCATAATGGCAGCAATCTGTAAGGTCCAGCGCGAGCCCTGAGTGCAGCAGGCCAGAACACCCAAGGCATCAGAGCCGAGTCTATTCCCCTATCAGACACGGGCAGCCATTCCACAGTCTCTTTTCCATTTAGACTTTATGCGCTGGGTAATGAAGGCTTTTCTTTTTCTTGTGCTGGTCGGTGGATAACCTATTGAAACCCTGCTTTTGAAGAGGGATTCAAAAACAACCTCGTAAATTTCTGTTCCACTCGCTTGGGGCCCCGTCATACTTCACTTAGTAAACCATTGGCTCCTTTTTCCCCCCTTCTCTTTTCTTTTCTTTTTTTAGATTGACCGACTCACGGTTGAATACATCTGTCCACTGGTTACAGTTTTCATTCATGTTTGTGATGAACCGTGTAATAAACAGTATCTAGGGATTTAATAAAAGTAATTAAGTTCATCACTATCTGACTTTAAGATTTGTTGTTCTTGATCTTCTGCATATAAGTGGGCAGGTTCATTGAGACAAACAACTTATGACAAATTCTACAGGTTCACATGTTTTCTTGGTCAATAAATTATAATCATAATATCAATAAATTGATAACCAATGGCCAAAACAGCAAATTATGCTTAAATATGGATGTTGCTACACACACATCTTCAACCAGATGACACTGAAGATCTATACATTTTGTTCACAGTTTCAAAGTGGGCACCAAAAATTTGTGTCACCAACTTACTATCTGACCAAATCTGGAATATGCAATCTTCTGTTCTGTTCCTGAGCAATGGTTAAATTATTTGCAGATTTTCATTTTTTTTTGTTTTCCAGAAATTTGACTTTTTGGATGTAAAATGTCATCACTTCAATCAGCTCACCTACTGCAAGGTGACACTTTAAAGAAATTCCCTCAAGGTGTTTCCTGACATATCACGTTCAGGAGAGCAGGAACCAAAGGTACCAAAGAGTTTAAAAACACAAATTCCCTCTGGCCACAGCTGTGATCGGTGCGCAGGCGGGAAAAGGTTAGAAATGTGGCTATAAATGTGGAGGATTACAATCACTAGTACAGGGCTCGTTCCAAACATGTCTGCATTGACTGTTTGCTTGGCCTGAGGTGATGCTGGTTCAAGCTTTTATTTCCATAACTGTAAAAGTGACCTGCAGTAATCTAGCTGCGCCACGGCGGTCAAAGACCAAGGTCAATGTGGCTATAAATCGAGAATTATTGCATTAATTATTATAAAATAACATTTAAATATCTAATCGGATAAAACAATTACATTTTATGTCCAATAGATCAAAAGTTAAATTCACTGTGCTATTTTAATAGTGTACATATGTGTTTTTTTATTAGATTCCAGGTCTTCGCTATATGTACTGTATATTATTGTGTAGATACATTTATGGAGAGCCATGGATGTGCACTGCAACTTGACTGGTTGGAAGAGACAAAATTCAATCTTGGTTGTTCTAGTTTAGCCGCACGTAATCAACAAAATTGGAGGTTCTGATTGTTTTAGAGCCATCTAGTGGGAAATCAGACAGGAGGTCAGATGCTGAGGCGAGGTTTGAAGTAGGTGCTGCAGTGGTAGTGACAGGCTGGGCAGCACTTTAAGAGAAATCGCTGGGCTGCAGTGGCTCTCTGTGCCTCGCTGGAGCCTTTATATGAGGAGCAGGAGAGTTGTCCACTCTCACACAACGCCTCGGGAGGGCTGCTCCACCACAAGAGCCAGTGCTTCAAGGCGAACTTTGACAGAAGCTCCAGACCATCACACTGAGAAAAAATAATAAAAGATCTGGAACTGAGTGTGTCTCCATCCACACAAAGACCCATGGTATCGTATGCACAGCCACCTGTCTGCAACACACCGTCCTCTCTGGCTCTCTCTGCTTCTCATTCTCCCCCTTTGTTCGTCACCGTGTCTGTCCAGACAATTTCACCGTGCATACTAAACGAGTATTTTTTTATCTGTTCTTCCTCCAAGTGGCTACAAAAGCCTGGTTTCAATGGATCTGTTTTTACAGTTTGAGGCCGTACTTTTTGTTGTTTCAGCCCCTGCTTCCTATCTGGTGCTTTGTGGCGGTGAAGGTGCCTCAATCTCTGAGGACCCTCCTCATCCATACCAATGACTGCCCTTTATTTGATGTCATTGAAAATGCATACGTTTCTTGCTGGCAAGAATGAAAAAAGTAAAGATGGGAAGCCAGAAGTGAAGAATCAATTGAGATGAAATGGAACTACTTCTCTTGGGGCGGGAAAACATCGTGCTCATTGAGGTACTGAATTGCTTTGGAGAGCGGGAGGACGATGGCACATATGCTTGGGTTATATAGAAAGGTATTAACGTCATACATTAGTTTGGTAAAAGTTTGGCACTTTGTATGTCTTTTTCTGTGGATGAGAACTCAGCAAATTTAATATTTTTAGTCAGTATAACCTAACTCCCCTTGCAATTGATTCGTATTGTGTACTACCTTAATGCATATTAGTTTTCTACACAAAGCCTTTTATCCCAACCTAACAACTGCCTCAACAATTGCGTTGCTTCTTTATTTAAAGCCTTAGGAAGCTTTCAGCACATGATTTCTCAATGTGACCTCCTGAGGATGAAATAAAGTCAAAAATATGTTGATACCTCCTGGGTTTGGACTCATAAATATTTTGTGAAGAGCTGTTGATAATAAATGAGCTAAAGATCAATTTGAAAACAACAACACTCCTTGGGATTTTTGATTTAACAGCAGATTCCTTACACTGTAAAAAAGCACATTAGCTTGAAAGTTGGCTATATTGCTTTCTGTTATATCCGCTGTCAATTGTTAATGCAACACACTATAGGTGTGAGTCCAGTGTAAGGAACATTTTTACTACTTGTCTTTATGTGCAACAATGGTCTTACCAACATTATAAGCAGACAAACATTCTTACATTTATTTATTTTTCTTCATTATCACACATTTAAATAATAATTACAATACTCCTACACGATGAAGAGCACAATGTGTCGTTATTCAAGGTACAAGGATTAAGGACCATAAACACTGAGTTGTGATTTATCAATTATCTCTGTAGTTTCATATGTGACCACCTCGCATGTTCCAATTTATGAAATGTGTTATGTGAAAAATATTCCACTGATGTTAAGACGGGGAAAGCAGCACATTTTAGAGAATGTTTGGATTTTTAAGGATAAAAAATAGTTTTCACTGTACATTTTCTTTTGATTGACTAATTGATTAAGCAATTCATAGACTAATGATTGCAGCTCTAAAAATAGAAAAAGCTGCTAAACAAACACATCTTTCCAATATAAAACACTGTTGAAGCAAAAAGGTAAAAGAAAATATATAAACCTTCATTTTAGTGTCTTTGCTCTGTGATCTCACATCTCTGTTTTGCAGAGGTTAATAACGACAAATAATGATTTACTGCTGCCAGTACGCGCAGGCCCACACTAATTAGCTGCAAATTAGCATCAGGATAATAAGTATTGCTAAAGTGTGGGTTGATTTCAGTTAATGCTGATGACACATTTGTGTTAAATGTCAAACAACAGATGCTTTCTGGATAATTAAGGCCATTGAGTGCAAAGGTTTGAATTTTGAAGCTGCCTCTTGTCATACTCCACAGTTACATTCAGCCCCAGTCGCTGCTTGGTATTCCACACAGGTGTCATACTTTGTAAAACTTGAAATGACTTACTGCCCTGCCATCTCTTGTAAATTCCCAATATCTCACTCTATTGTTCTTCGGTGTATCCCGAGTCCTTCAGCAGGCTCATGACCTAGTGCGACTCGAGCTTAGGCGAGAACAAAAAATCTCATTACAAACTCAAAGCTCTCGTTTGGGTGACACCTCTTATAAAGATGATACGCTATGGAGAATGGCAAGGAATCAAACGACGCTGATGGAAACAGATGCATCTGTGAAATGCTGGGGCGGAATTAATTTAGCCCCGCACAACAGTTAGCAGAAAGTTGCATCCTACTCAGCCCCATACAGCTTCTTGCTCAACATTAATGCTGTGATCGTCGTGCAGTAAACATAGAAAAAATACTATTCTATAACAAAATCATAACGGTTCAGCTCGACAGGAGGCACACTGAACCGGGTATGAAACAGCAACTGAGCTACAGAGAGAATTTATCAAAGCGAGAGGAGCACAGAAGAGTTTAATTTAATACTGTGCGTTTCAGAATGAGATACAACTTGGAATAACACCTGAAGGTTTAAACGCAATTTTCCAGGCCATCAACTGACCATCGACTCGGCACAGGGTTTTTTTTGCCCCTCCGAGCCAAAGAGTCTGCCCGCAATGTCCCTCGCTGCTGACTCATGACATGTTGAGCTAAAGTGGGAGCAATTGTGCAGCCCCAAACATGACAGCAACTTATGACGACGACTCGCTATTCATGGATCGGGGGTTCTATCGAGCCGCTCGGTCAACTCTGTCACGTTTTACGCTTTCATTAATGTCTCATGTTTGGAGATAAATGAGAAATTGCAAAGTTCACATGTGCTGACAAAATCCCAGATAAGACATCTATCCTTATCTTTGTCAATTACCCCCACGTTGCTCGGCCAAGGTTTCCTCACCAATTAACCTTCACAGAGTGACAGGAGCTAATTCAATTATGCTGGACCGCAGGACCGTGCCTGGGACTGACGGCTCAACTTGCCTCTGTTTTCTGATTGACAAGCTGCAAACAAGAGCAGCCATTCCCCTTTGCTGGATGTTTCTATCTGTCCGGGCCTGATGGACCATCTGACACATTTCGGGAGAGGACATTATCACTTGGCGCTCCGCACAGAGGGCTGTGAGACAAGTTCAATCAAATAAATCTACATCTTGAAAAGTCTGTTTAGCTTTGGGGAATTTTACCTTCGTACACAGATTAAGGACACTCGCGTCAAAGTTTTGATCTTTTATTTGCATATGTATGCATTTTACTTTGGTAGTATGCCACCGCTCATTTGATGCTCTGGAACAAAAATCAGCAGCGACAGTGCCTGAATTCAGAAACACACTGCAGAGGCACTTTCAAATTCCCATACAGTACCAAAATGCTAATACAGGAAGAGACTGTAGTATGCAGCAAAATGGTGATGAAGACATGGAACTCGATGTTGCTGTTGGCAGATGTGTTTTATATTGACTGCCCATTGTGACAGATGGATCGTGATTGTTCACGATTTGAACATCCGACACAAATTACTCCATCTCCAGTTGCACTGAAAACTCTCCATGGCCTAACTGCTCCCTATTTTCAGTTTATCACTGCATGTTGTTTGAATGTATGTAAAATATTCATTGACATCCATAAAATGCCACAGCGACACACACAAACATGAGCGTGAATGCACTCCAGGAAGTCCTTTCTTAACAGTTGGAAGCTGCTGTTGAGGGAAATGTCTTCACTGTGTCCAATTGTCCATAGCAACCAATACAAATGATAATGTTTTCTGTTTATCATTTTTATTTTGTATCAGATTGATGTAATTAAAAAGGTCATTGGGAGAATGAGGTTGCTGATGCCAAATTTTCTGTTACATTTTCCTCATTGTTTGACTTTTCTTTCCTGGTCCAGACGTTGTTTTTGATGTTGACAGAAACTTAAAACTATAAATTGATGCAATCTGACTCAACACAATCCACTGTAGGAGCTGTAGAGTTAACTTATTGGAAAAGTTCTGACTTCAGAAACACATACATTTTCATCATGTAGCGTAGTCAGACCAGTCATCAGTCTTTAGAGGAGTTCAGTGATGGATTTCAGTGTTGTTTTCCCTGAGTTTTGAGCTGCGCTGCTTGGCTACGGATCCCATTGGCAAATCCACAAGTAAGCTCAATATTTGACACGATTTAACTGATTAAACTGCAGAGCTCAATAAACTGTGCCTACAAATTTAGGCTCTGGGTAATAAATCCAACTGTACATTTCCAGAGGAGCTAAACTAACAGGAAATATAGCTGTCTGAATAATTTCAGCTAGTTTAATTCCCCCCAATGGCACCTTGTCCAAGTGTGCTGTATATCGTCATGTGCATCATCACAATAATTTTAATTAATTAGTATACTCATTTCAGAACAGGAGTGTCATCATGTCTCGCAAAACAAATACCCGATCTTGATCTAACAAACAACGCCTCGTGTTCAAATGCCTGGTGTATCATACAATAACAATGAAGTTGAACACTATTTCCAGCTGCAGAAAATAGTTGACTGTGTGACTACCAATAACATGGAGGTGAAAGCTGGGGTTGTGTGTTTTTAGCTTCCAGTGCATAGCCACAGCCTCTAATCTAATGATGTTCAGCAACAACAGTGGTTAAACGCAGCAACAGTCTGAAAATGTTACATGAAGGTATAGGTTGTTGGTTATTGTGTGTCTCTTTGTGGCTTGTTTGCCAAGTCGCCCCTTGTCTTTAGACTGTGGTGGAAATGTGGGGAAATGTTGACCTGCAGGAACCTTTTTAAAATATGTTGTGGAACTTAGGGTTAGGGTAATAGTTTGGTCTCTTTCTGCTGTTGTTTTTTCCCTTCCAGAGAAGAAGCCCTTAAATTTTGATTAGGATCCAGATCTGGAGGTGGAGCCAGGAAATGTTTTACTTTCTTTAACATTGAGTGTATCTCAACATTTTCCTTGATTTCTCAGCGAAACATTAATGGATCTTGATGAAAAAAATCGGACACCTTTAGGGAATGTGTGAATTTAAATATGGTTTCATAAGGTAGAAGTGTGCGCTCTATTGAGTGGTGTCATCAAAGTGTCCGCAAGCCCCGACTTTCATATATATTCGACTTGAAACAAGGTAATTTCACCCGTGTTTTAAGCCTAAAAGTCCACCAGAAGTGGCTGAGCTAGCGGACGTTAGCATTTCCAACGGCTGCTGAATGCACCTCATTGAAAGATATCAGGGGACATTTAGGCTTAAAAAATTGTGGAAATGACCTCGTTTTGAGTTGAATTTTAATGTCGTGACTTCCGGACCCTCGTATGACACCAGAGGAGCAGTATGGAGGCATGTTCATTTTTTTTTACATCTAAAGATAGTTCATTAATTGCTTCAATTGTATTGGATTTGCCTGCAACTCCCCTGTTTACCCCTGAAACTCCAAAAGTGTTTTGTGGACTCAAACACACAATTTTCATTTCTGGGTGAACTATCCCTTTAAGCCCCCATACACGGGTCGCCACTGGTGTGAGTATCGTTGATGGACAGAAAACAACATGATTGTAGACTGTAGCCATGGAGCCGCACCCTGAGGCCCTTGACCCCCCAGGACTGGTGCCTATAGAAAGCCTGTTTATTGATCCGTCCATCGGTGGTTGCATTTAAGATTGTGGTGGTCGCTGACATTAGAAATGAGCAGCAGTAGCAACAGATTCCAGAAGCAAGTCAGTCTGGTATATAAAATAGTGTGTTTTTGTATAGATTTTACTCAAAAGGATCAAAGTGACAGGAGGGAAAATCAATTGTTGTTAGCAAAGATGTTGAAGAGGTCTTGTCTTTCCTGATGCAGAAATTGTATCCATCTAATTACAAGAATAAAAGGAAACAGGGGGAAGGTAAATGGAAACAACCACCTCGCGCGATGGTAATGTTGAGAAATAAAACTGTCTTTGCCTGGAAAGGAAAGTTATTGTTTCTGACAGGACAAATTCTCTCCGGCTCGACAACGGGAAGGGGGGGATGCAACAGAGGGATCGTTCTCGACTATCAAAGGAATGAAATGTTTCTTCGGTGCGTGAGATGACAGGTAGACCACTGGGAGGACTTCTATCCCAGTTAGGCTGGAGGATGCTACAAATAATGGCTTTGAATGCTGATGGACACTAGTGGAGATAAACGGACATAAACTGCCCTGATGGCATCGGCCAGAATTTGCATTTTTATTGCTGTTGTCCTTTTGAATTTACTTCCACAGTCGCACATGGGAAACACAGGAATCTTTTCCTTAGCTTATAGGAAGAATACTGTAGTCAGTCCTTATATTAATCAGTGGGAAATATGTCATACAGTCCAGTGCTCGAGCAGCTTTCACATGTGATTCCAACCTGGTCATCATCACAGGCCTCCTCTTTGGCAGGTAATTTATCAGAAAAGATTTCCCTTTCTAAGAAACACTTAAATGAGAGTTTTAATAGCAGCGTCCACCACATTACAAACCCTCCTCAGGAAAACAACAGCCCCTCTTTCACAGATGCTCCTCATCCACATCTACTGCCTTTTCCACACTCACTGTAAAGTACCTGCACACGGGGCTGGCTTGTCAATAAATGTCATCTGTGTCCTAACCCACTAAGGAGATGAGCCAGAGGCAATTACCATTGTACAACATAGAAGAAAAGGTCATATGACACGGTATGTCACATGGACAGATGCCGTGTGTGATGTGATTAATCATTTCGCCATTCTTTGTGGAAATGACTGATTTCAGCCATTATGACACATTTATTCTGATTTCACTGTGCTTTTAAGTAAGTGCTTTAGTTGATAAAATGTGCACATTTGAGGGGGCTGTAAAAGTAAACGCAAGGTAACTTTATTATAAGTTAGAGCATAAGTAACAGTATCTCCATGAAATGGTATAAATGTTGTGGTAAAAATATATACATTTTACACGTGTACAACTTAAAGAGAAGGCTACTTGGAAAGTGCCCCCTGAGAAGATATAAAGAGTATTACATCAAATTGATCAAAAATATATTAAAACATTTAACATGAAATGAAAGAAATGGTTATACCCACACACACTGTAAGCCTGTTTCAAATGTTATCATTACCTCCGCCAAAGATGTCATGTTTTCCTCTGTGTTGGTTTTTTATTTAGCAGGATGACGCAAAAATTAACCAAGTCATTTCCATGAAATTTTCTGCAAGGGTTGGGCATTACCCATGGAAGACATATAAAATGATGGTGTGATATTTATAGGTGTGTACCGTTTGGTCCAGATTCGTACAAATTCTGGATGTAGTGAATTTAAATGTGATTTCATAAAGGGACTGCTGGGCCTTGCCTGGAGGTATGCACTCTCCTGAGTAACATCCCAGTTTAAATCGATTTTCAACAATTTGTATTTTAATTTAATCAATTATAGTGCACATTATTCCACCTTCTGCAATTGAGAGGAATGAGGCAATTAAAGCAACAGATTAAATAGTTTAGTCAGTGTAACACACCGATACCTGTAAACACTGTATAAGTAAATGCAGCTTCTGTACAGTTCACTTGGGTTTCGGCTGATTGTTGCTGGAGCACCGTCTGTGATATTGATGAATGAAACTTTATTGACTTGTTTACTCTTATCATTAATCTACTGTTCATTTTGTGGATTAATTGCACCTTCAGCCAGGTTTTCAAAACCCAGAGGATGAGTGATTCTTTGTTGTCGCCGGGCCTGTGCCACAATCCTGACACATTACCGCCCAAGTTGGACAGCCAGACACTGATACTAATCTATAATCCATTTGAGATGCAATTTTCATCTACCAAAGGGATGAAGGCATCAAGCAGCGCAGTGGGGATGTAAAACACATAAATCAAACCTGAAATGTTCCTGAAATGAGGTCACTTCCTGTAAAATGGAAATAACCAAACACAGCAAAGTTACGATGGAAATTATAGATAATGATGTTTTATTTATATTAAAAAGTGACGGCAATAAGAAGGTTGAATTAACATTGTGAAGGAGGAGGTGAGTCAGAGAGATTAAAAACTAATAAAAACAACCTGCAAATGGTTTCGTGAGTGGCCGGTTGTCGCCTATGCTGCTATCCTGTAATCTTTCAGAGCAAAAGAAAACTTCTTAAAATGCATTAAACTAGAGTAAATGTGCCATGAGAAGCTTATGCACCGAGACACTTCCCACATCACTTTTATCTTTATATTATAATCACCTAAGAATGACCTAATTGGCACAGAAAACTGCGCATGCTTTTGATACGTCTATAAAGATTCAATTACCTCCATTTTTTGTTATGATATTAATAACCTATAAGAAATCTAATACTAGCTTGCAGGCGTAGAAACACAGTGTATTGGATAAAGTCTCAAAAGAAATTAGTAGGTTAACGCTGCACTGAGACATTTCAAAGGATTTCTTTTCTCTTAAAGGACAGCATTTGACAAGAGGAAATCTAAAAGCAGATGGCCAGAGATCCTTCTTTAAAGGTGAGTGGACTCACGTTTTAATCCCACTCTAAGGGCGATAAACCCTGAGCCTCAATTATCTTCTCTTTTCTCACTGCAGATCATGGCCGAGTCTGTGTTTTCAGAATAACGAATGCATTAAACATGCCGGCGCTACTTGTCATTGCTTCAGTCTGACGAGCTAAATTCGCATCCAGACACGGGGCCTTCGTCTTCTGCGGCGCGACCGAATGAATGGCACGTAATAAAGAGGGAGGAATTGAGGTGTCATGATTTGAGAAAAGTCCCCGTCATGCAGAGTAGAGGTGCCAAAGCGTTTTATCAGCCATGTGGAGAGAAATCATTAGAGAGTCTGTAATGAATGGCCGACATCTGTCTGTCAAAACCGCGTAGTACAGTTTTGACTTCCATTCATTTTCTACATGATTGCCTTTCTCATTGCAGAGTCACAGCCGGGTTGGCTGTGCACGTCTTTATTAACAAAATTCCATGAAAGTAATGGAGTTGATATCATAAGAACTGCTCTTCTGTTGACTGAGTCTTATTTAGGCCTTTCCAGTGTTTGTTGTGTGGATACACTGTGGACTCCTTTTAGTTTTTTAACGGAACCGGTTTGTGGCTCTGGATTTTCAAACTCTTAAGAAACAGTCTTTCATCTTTTCACCTTGATATTTTATGATGTTTACGACTTTTATGAGAATTACCTATAAACCTGATTTGAAACTGATGGCTTCAATTTGTCTGCTACAGAAAATGGAATATCCCGTCTTTTTAAATGAGTTGAAGTGCAGTAACATTATCGTGTGAAATAACACTTTACTTTATTTGCCCGTGAATTACCTTTCAGTAAATTAAATGAATATGCGATATGTATTTGTTCAGGCATAACCCACACAACATTTGCAATATTCCTTTTATTATTGTTTGGTTAAATAAAAATGCTTTATGGTTATTTCTTTATTTTGCTACTTTCATTAAAATGCGGCAGCCCATTTCTAATAAAGAGGAGGGGTCATCACTTCAACACTTTTATGCATATCGTGTTAGAACGAAAAGACAAATAAAGTTTGGTTCTGCAATAATATTTATTATTTTTACACATACACTCGTCAGGTCTGGGACCAAAATCAAAAGGGAAGCGAAGCCAGGGTAAATTTATCATGCAGGCGTCTAAACCTGTTTATTTAGGTTGACTGAAGTTTAAGATATTGCAGCTTTAACACTGATGAACTCAGAATGCACAGGATGTTTACTGAATGCATGATCAGATATGGATCCTTCCATATTTTCCATGGAAAATCCTTTAATCTTACACGGGCCATAATTCTGATAGATGTAGTTCTCATCAAAAAATATTAATGGACTCACGATGCGTGAAGTGGTTAAAGTGATCACGAAAAAAATTACACTACATTAGCGCTGATGACAGCCCAGGCAAGGCAAGTGGATGAGGTGGATTCTGGGAAACACACCAACGTAGAGGCACAGCAGAAAAACTGAGGAGGCAGGACTGCGTGTCAGATTTTCTTTTATCCTGATTGAGTGCTGTAGTGTCCAGTAATGATATCAACATGAATCATGAGCTGTAAACTGGCCACTTAGTCTTTTAAATATGAATTTTGCTGTGACAGAGAGGGCGGCACGTCGCATCGATGTCAAAGAGCAAAGTGTCTTTTTATGCAGTCGCCATGTGTAACCAGCCTGACGTCCTAGTGACTAAGTCATGCAACAACATGAACCAATGCTGTATTTACAACAACTTGTGATCGAATCCCAGAGGCATTGATCACATCATAGCGTGCACTGTTTGGGCACTAACCAACACAAGTGCAGCCAACATGCACATGAGGAAGAACAGGTCAGAGTGATATTGATGCACCGAGCAAACGAGGAAGGGTTAAATTGCTTTGATGGGGGGGGGGGCTCAATAATAGGTAGCCATACGGATGTTTTATAATCACTTTATGTGACCAATTTAAGGCTCCCACGGGATCTTTGCTCTCACAGGCTAATCCATGATGCTCTTTGCGGTAATCCATTCAAATAACTCTTCTGTGGAGCCATCAATTAGGAATCCAGGCTGACGGAGGACCTGGCACCAGATAGCTTGATGGGGCTAAAGCGTAATGCTGTCGGGACCTGGACGGGAGAATGAACATTACAGTGATCAATGAATTTTTGTTATCGTGAGTTCCGTGCCAAATATCATAAAGTTTTTTTTAGGGAAAACGCTGATGCAACTAGAGGATGAAAAGACAAACGCAAAACAAAACACTTAATCCTTCAACTAGAGGCACATGATGGTGTGAACAACACACTTACAATAAAATATTGCTGCCAGGATTTTCACATTTCCTGTTGGGCACAGTGTGCATCATGTACAAATCAGTGAAGTAAAGGCATATAGCTCTGCAGGGATACGAGGAAATATAGGTCCCCTAAAAGGATATTGCTCTGGACACTCTCTTTTAAAATAAAATAATTAAACTGGGAGTTTTGTGGTCCCTCTCCTGCTCTGGACCAACAGTCTTCATCCTCTGTAGCAATGGCAGTATATCCTCAGTTTAATGATAGTGGTTAAAACCGAGCTGCACCACACTTCAATCTGCTGCTAAACTTGTTGTTCAGGATGACAATAAATCATATGTATTGGATAAATTTGCTCATTGCATTCATTATGCACAATGTGGTTTATTATTTATACCATAAGATTGGGCAAAGCAGGAATTTTGCTGGACGGTTTGACGTAAGAAATCCCTCTGGCCGCACTTGAAAGGCAGCAAGGATTAAATCAAAGCCATTCATCCAGCTCTGGATTGTTCATTTGACGTATCCAACAGTGTTTGGATGTTTGAAGTCCGTCCAAACATTAACTTTCCTTACATGACAATATGCACAAAGGCTCATTGTCACTCAAACTTCTGGTTTCAATAAAAAACGCCACAAACAGCTGCTCTCATTTGGAAGAAAAACACTGAACATGACATAAACATAAAAGTCAAAGGGCTAAAAAACAAACCCCCTTTTAAAGAAACACATGAATAATACAATAAAGAGGTTTTCTTTGGTCAGCGATGACACTAAAACAGCAGATTCAATTTCCATTTCGGAGCTTTCTGGCTGATCAGCTCATACACCGAAGATCTTGTTAAGCAGATTTAGATGATGATACATGGGCCACTGAATACATTATCTCCAGTTTTCAAACAAGTCCATTATTTCTACACAACTTTGTGCACTATAATCATTATTATCACTCTTTAATATTGTATCTCTCCATCTGTTCTCCAACATTGGCCTGCATATTTTACACACACATTAACAAGTTAGAAATTACATAAAAAAGAGATCAAGAAAAAGGATGCATCGTTTACTGCACCAGCACTTCTTCTTTCTTAAGTTCACCAGTAATAAGCTCTTATCGTTGTACCCAAGTTTTCTGTTTTTAAATGTTTGACTGATGTGCGGAGAACAACATTTCCCTCCCGTACATGGGGGGGGGGGGGGGGGGGGGGGGGGGTATAAAATACACTGTAAAAAGTAACATGCCTACTTACACTTCATTAGTGTACTTATTTGTCACTGTCCAGATCATTTAAGTCATGAAATGGGAGTATTGTACTAAAACTAAACAAGTCCGTAAACTGGACTTTAACTTGATTCAGTGATGCACATGAAAAGTAGCTTTCCAGGATGCTCTGAGACAATGTTGTAGACTTAAGTTTAGTTGTGTTCTGGGACATTAAACATTACTTGGCACGTATTTCCGTTCTATTCTTTATTGTAGGTACAGTTGCCATTGTATAGGATGCTTTTTGGTAGCATGAATGAAGCTACATGCACAGCTAACAACTAGAATCGATGTGAGAAGTTACCAATATAGTTCCTACCAGTAAAATTGAGATATTCTTGTGAGACAAATCTCTCGTCTTAATTCTTGACTTTGTGAAATCTTACCAATAATCACTGATTCATGGATGACAATGGAAACCATGCTCAAATATCCACCTAGTCTGATTATCTTTACATTTGTTTAGACTGAGTAAACAAAACTATCCACTTAGGTCAAACCACTCAAAAAGTTAAGTTTAGTCTTAATCTTAATCTTACTTTGTACTAATTGACCAAATTAATGATATTAACTATGGTTTAAGTGAAATCAAGAAGTAGATATAATGTAATCATAACATGAGACTAATAGCTATACTTACTCACCTTTTTTGATGCAATTAGTTTCCTAGATTTTTTTCAAGTAAAATCAACTTCACGAATTCTACAGTGTATTTAGAATTCGTGAAGTTGATGATATAATTCGTGAAGTTGATGATATATCTTCTTCTATTGGATAAGTGGAAATCTTTTTTTTTTTACCTGCAATGAATTTCATGTGGATATATTTAGGAAATAATGGACTAAAGATTGAATTTAACTTATTTCTCCTCTTTTCTTAAAACGACGTAAACAAAGATATCTTGGCAGCGACCCCAGCTGAAACAGAGATGTTAATGGTTACCATCTTTCAACCTGGTATTTTACAGGGTCCACCTTCAGCTACAGTTGAATAAATGTCAGAGGGAAAGTGTTAAATTTAGAAAAACTCTGTGGTTTCTGTTGAATCAGATGACATGTGCCTTAATGTAGCCATAGGCCAGTGCCCATCTGCTCTGCTTTACATGACAGACTAGTTCAGCCACTGGTGACTCAGTTAAGAAGAAAGGGTTGTGGGGGCTATTAAAGTATGTATGCATGGAAAGTGGGACAGCGATGATTCAGATTTCAAGGCCACATGTCTTGTGAAAAGCCGAGCAATTAGCAATAATGGTTCAGAGTGCACATACACCTACAGTATATGGCAACTTTTCCCTGTTATTATTGTAAGCTGTTGAAATAATTCTCCGTTGCTGTCATAGGTCTTGAAAGCAGATTTAAAAATGTAATACCAAATAAATGACTGGTATTTGTAGATATTTAACTGTAACGTTTCTTCCAAAAGGTTATACATATATATTCAACATTACCCAATTTAACTTTAAGCATCCATCCTATAATACATCCTACAGTAAACACTCCAGGTTCTGGTGCTCGTGTAAAAAAGCAGAGGTAGCAACAGGAAAACATGAAGGTGTCATATATCCACCTTGATATTCTACTCTCAGTTTGACACGTCCTTTGAGTGACTTGTGTTTGCTTCTGTACTGTACTTATCTTGTGTATTGACCAGTGGATTAGCAATGGATTCCCTGTGATCCTCTTACCGTCCTGTTTGCTTATGTGGAGCTGCCACCAGTGTGACCATTACAAATACACAATTACAAACTCACCTCTGTACTCTGGGTTGAAGTGTCCAGCGAGAGAGATCATCCCTGGCGTCCTACAGCTGTACAGATGAATCTCCTCTTGAACTCTGGGAAAAATAAACAAAATGGCATATATTAACATGTCATTCCCGATCAAGGTGTTTTTTTTTTCAAGCAAAATAGCACAAAGTACTTAACCTTTTCATTTAACATGGTATAACAAGGATTTATTTGTCCAGTGTGGAGGATTTAAATGTACAATATGTAACTTAGGCTGCTAGGGGTCTCTCAGACAAGACAACAAAAGACCTAGTTTGATGAAGCAGCATGGGATCATGGGAGTTGTGGTCCTCACAAGCATTACTGATGAAATTTTACCTGACGTGACAAATCATGTCCATGTATGAGGTCATGTATTAACGTTTTATTAACGTTATGCAGCAAACTGTAATTAATAATCGGGATCCATTAAAAAGTGACCAAAACAAACAGTGGAAGGAGAAAACAGCTGACTGGCTAAGTAGCTAATGGGCTAACAGTGTGTTCCTCCTTTAACCTAGAAATAATAGCAGAGACAGTCAAAGCCATGGGTAAGGTAGATATGATGCAATTAAAAGGCGACCAAAATAAAATGGCCTGTTACCTTGAATAAAATTGTGGATTTCTCATTTTGGATAATGTACATAGCCAACAAAATATTTAACAAGAGCCTAGGGCTTTTTTTACATTTTAAATGAAGAATTGTTATCATATCATTTTCTAGTGAAATAATAATACTATAATAATTATGTTTTAAGTTATCACTATCTCTTGGTGTATTGGTACCTGAAACTAAGAGTTGTTGTATTCTTGTGACGAGAGTGAACCCTTTTTATCTACTTTGGTCCTTTTTCATGAAGTCCGCCATGGTGCACAGCCATATTTCTACAGTCGCCCAAAAACGAACAAGCCAAAACTTGCTCTGGAAAAAAACCTTCTGCGTTTTTATGTTTCCTGCGAACCACCGTAGATGGAAGGGAAGGGTTTGGGGAGGTGTGTTCTGTTGATGACATGCGCACTATCACATGCCACTAAATCCTCCACACTGAACCTTGAGTTCAACGGCTCAGACCAGTCGAGTCCACTGAGGCCAGCCTTAACGTGGCATGTAATAAAACGCTGCTTGTTCAGAGCATAACCCTCTTCTGGCACCGAAGTCGCCAAAATGAATCCGGCAGCATTTTATTAATGTTCTTTTTCATTTCTTCTTCTTCTGTTTCGTCTCACCCAACATTCAGCAGCACCTCATTAACCTTATCTAACAAGCACAAGGTAATGAAATCCTCTGTTTCAGTCCCCGGTCTTGCCCAAGTTAGTTTCACTAATTCATTATTTTTTTTCATTAATCAAACATCAATCCACCCCCCCCCCTCCTTCCGCCATCATTGGAATGTGCTGCTCACGTCGCTCAGGGGGAGGCTGCATCGGCACATGTTCATGCATTTTTATTGGAAGTTAAAAAAAGGAGAGAGATAGAAAAGCTCGGTAATAGAAAGAGATGAATGTTTTGTATGCACTACAGTAAGTGAAATAGAAAAGTAACAAGATTCCTCACTTTTGTACCCGTGCTTCATCTGTGCTTTAATGATTCTGTTTTCTCTGTTTCTACAGCATGCAGTGAAGCAAGGCTGCAATTTTCCTACCTGCATACATATTAATGTGTGCAGAAGACTGCACAATCAGTATTCATATTACTGCTCCGGGTTTAATGAAACAATTCTGTGGTATGGTCCCCCGTGATTCAGAGTGTATGACATACTGTATCAGATGGAAAAGCACGGGCGAAAGTCGGTCTCCAACAATCTGTAATGGAAATCTGCAAAATGGCTGGATTTACAGTAAATGAGAGGACAATAGATAATGCCATTCAATTAGCCGCTAAGGCTGCTATTTGCATTCCAGTGAAAGGGGTGATAGTTTAAGTGGCCCCGAGGCAGCTGTCTTTCAGCAAAGGCCGGTGAAAACTCAAAAAAAGCAGCGGAACCAAGAGAAAAGGGCGAGTTTGGGAGTCTTCGGCAGTTTTCTTTTAATTACTCATCATAATGACTCCATTTAGCTGTTCAATGACCCATTTTGGGGCATTGAAGAAGCATGGGAAGCTCTCTGTCCTTGGCAGGGTCAGTCCTGCAGCTGCCCCTGCTGCCATGCATCACCCAAGAAGGAACCTTTTTTTTTTTTTTTCTTGCTTTCCCCCCACTGGGCTTTAAAAGACCACAACACACCCACACATGTCCAGCATGGCGGCATCCACACGAGTTGAGTAGAGAGTTAAAGTCACTCTAATTAGGTAGAAGCAGAGCTCATTTTGTGAAGGGAAAATAAGTTCTTCATTAATGAATCAATAATGTTTCACTGATGTTCTTAGATCTTTAAAGGCTTCAAATTAATAAATGTGTTTGGACATGATATGCAAATTATTTGGAGCAAAATCAACTTTTGAGGTAGAAAACAAAAATCTAAAATCATCTTAGAGTCAAAATGTCACTGCCTTTGCGATCCCTTTTTACATGGTGTGCATCTTGTTTACATTTTTTATTTTATATTTCCCTATGTTTATATTGCATGTTTGCTTTTCAACTATTGCATTTTATCTTTACTCTCATCTTTGCTGCTGCAACACATTTCCCTGTTATGGGACTAATATATTGTACTTTTTGCTATAACGATTTGATTGGATAGTGCCAATGAAAAGGAGAGGCAGCTAATGGGCGTATGGGACCTAACCATTCGGCTGTCAGCTCAACCCTTATACAATCTAAATTTGTTATTCAAGACAAAAAATAATTTGGAAAATGTCATAATTTTTTTGTCCTCGCAGGTTGATTTGCATCATTAGCTCATTTATTATATACTTATAGAATCATTTGCCCGCGAAAATAAAGCCTTGGCTCATGATCATATAAGCACATGACTTAAAATAGAATTCACTGTCCCCGTGAGGCTACAACAACAAACTTAAATTTGCTCAGCCACAGCGGTGAAGTTTCTGCTTTGACTGCCTGCTTGTTATCCTGCAGCAGTATTGATTTTGGATGCAGTTGCTGCTTTATATTTACTGTGGTTATACTGTAGGTGAATATGGGGGAAGGGTCCTTTCTCCTTGGCCGCTCTTCTGGCCTATGCCCTTCAGCTCAAGTCTGTTGTAAGCTGTCACAGGCCGTACTGTTCTCCGAGTGAACTCCCAGGTCACAGGTACCGGTTGGAGAGAAGCAAACGGTATAAAGAGCAGCTTGGATGATAATAATGTTATTTTCCTGTTTCTAGCATGTGTATTTTTTAAAGGATATTGAGGGGATTTCCATTAGTATGTGAACTGTCTTGAATTTCTTGAGATTTCTTGTTTCTTGGAACAGGTACTTAAGAGCAAGTCTACCATATCCTCCATTTCTGAGAAATAAAGAGTGTTCTTTTGGGAGAAGGTGGGAAAATACATCTCACTTGTGCTGTTGAAAGCCTCTCATTGTGCTTTTTCCTGAGACACGGTGTACACGTGAGGATGGGAGAGGTTGCAACCCCGGAGGAAGGGATGCTGAGAGGAGCAGAGTGGAGGTGTGGAAGAGAAACAGACCCCATACGGTCTTGAGGAGCTGGGATCTCTGTCACGTATTCCAAGATGCTGACCCAGAGCATTGAAAGGTTGAGCACCAGCACTTATCTGACTGATACTGCTCGGCTGCTGACGTGCACAGAAGCGCTCATGGACATGAGGACAAAAATAGCTTGCCGTGGTCCACTGCTTGACGCAACTCTTCCGAATATTAATCAATTTCCTCTGTCCCACGTCAACTCCCCGTCACAATTTGACGTTTTTTATTGGAAGCTTTGAATCCAATTGATGGGAGGGGGATTTCCGACTTGCTATTCAGGTGACACATATTTAAACTAGAGTAGCACTGAGAGACACCAAGGTCCAACAGTCCTCTTGAATTCAATCAAGCTGCACCAAATTTCATTCAGTCATAAATATCCATTTCCTGGCTATGTCTGATTATTTCACCAAGACCCATGAATTATTCCCTGGGAAAGTGGTGAAAATATAAAAAAACGTTACAATTTTGATGAAAGTGGAAAAAAATATCCCGGATTGCCCAAAGTTTTGTGATAATCCCTCCATTAGATTTCGTGTCATCTTGCTTACAAACAAACAAATCAACGCATCGAGAAACGCACAAGAGTGAAAACGAAAGCATGTTCAAAGAATTCCATAAAGAAGTAAACCCGAGTCAAATGATCTATATGTGTTAAAACGGTCAAACATCTTGTGCTTGTTTGTCAATTGAAGCGAAAAGTGTTGTGTGCAGAAGCAGGAACCGTGCAAGGAAGATTTATTCTCCTGTTGTCCAGCAGTAAGAGATGTTGTGCGCCCCTGCACCATAAAGTTAGCATTTATTGAGACCAGCACAAATATCTTATCCTAACCTTGATTGTTAGCGGAACCAATGAGGGCTATTAGTATTTATGACCATCATTAGCATAAGTCAGCTTTATGTCATGTGCTTTGTTGCAGGTGGAAGCTGCCATGTGTTGCACGCTGCTCAGAGGAGGTGTCGCAAGTTTTACTGCTTGACTTCAATGGTCCTAGATGATGAGATCTCCCAAGAGTGAGTACCACCATTAAGTGACTCTGGGTGGAGTTTTGACCATAAACACAATAAACCAATCGAGAGAACTATCTCCTATTGTCTTTAAAGGTTTGATGTGTTCGCATCTTGTTTTGTAATTATTATTAAGAATGATGATTTGCCAGGTGGTAAAAACACCTCACTTCAGGGGAAATGGATCTGCTCTTGCATGTTTATGCACTCACCTGTAGAGACATATTACTTTGTTGATAATGACACTAGAACAGGTTTTTGTTGGTCAAAAGTGTAAATTTGTCGTGCTGCACGTAAGTGAGTTGCAGGGGTGCAAGTGCTTTTGTATTTTAGTAACGTTGGTGCTGGACAAGAAAAAGACAACTGCATCAATCTGAAACCAGCACCTGCATCACACTTTCCACTGCTTTGTACCGGGGGTGTAAGATAAGGCTCTAGGTGTCTACTGTACTGAAGAATGGTGACTAATCACACTCACACCCAAACAAACACAAGGTGAAGACAGTCAATCTCAGTCTACAACTTTTTACTGACAAAAGTTTGGCTTTCCAAACACCGTACACATCGTTTGCTCGTGGCCTCGTATACTTTTAGAGTCAGAGTAATTTGCCTTAAGTTAAACAGCGTTTGATTTTGACATTGTTTCGCTGTTGAATAAATCTCCCCTAAGGCACCTCATTGATCAGAAGCTGTCAATCTAAGAGCGACTCACTTTGAACTACCTGAAAGTGTGGCAGAGCAAAGGAGGCTGCACAAAAGAATAATACATCTTTGTAGCACGCTGCACAGTCACAAGCAGCCGAGCGGATAAAAGTATCAGTGGCATTTGAAAAGTCTTTTCTGATGTCAGAGTGTGAGATAGTCACGAATGACACTGGGTCACTTGGGTTAAGCTTGCTGACTGAACCTGCGATGGCACCAATCGTATAATTGCAAATAGTAAAAATGGCAGTGCAGGAAACCACAGCCGTGTCGGGGTATGATCTGCACACAGCCGGGCTTTCTGACTGACCATGAAATAACTGAACCAGGGGATGAAGTTATTAGGTTTACAACTTGTCTGCTAATACTCAAGATGTGAAGTTCTGGATTTTAGATTTGAGTGGCTCGGGCCTCAGGAGCCTGGAGGTATGGAGCTAGAGAGCAACACAGCTGGTTTCCCCTGTGGAGAATAACATGTGGAGTATGTGCTGCCTCTTGAACTCACAAACAACAAGCCTTAAGCAAAGCAATGCACACACACACACACACACACACACATACTCACTCAAGAATTCTTCCATTTAAACACTTGCCTGTGTGCATGCGTACAGTAAACTTTGAAATTGCCTTTCTAAAAATAGACCCGCAGTAATACTTACTGTACCCTCAACCATTGAAAGTGCTATCTACCGGATACACAAAAAAAACGCATTTAGAGGCAGAATGGGTTTTCTGATAGCTTCATGAAGGCAACATAGTGGTGTGCTACTTCTTCACTCATTCAATATTAAAGTAGCATGGAATGCTTCCTAGGGCACGCATAATGATGCTGTAATGGCTCCATGGGAAAAAGAAAAAAAACAGAAAACGGGGCTGGTTGTAGACGTTACTGCTGGAGAACTCAATGATCGCAGAGACTTCTTGTTTTATATGTATGACACATTTACAAATACATGTCAAAGTTGCAATCTCTCACATAAACAAATCTCTTCGTACTCCTATTTGTTTATGTGAGAGATTGCAACTTTGACATGTATTTGTAAATGTGTCATACATATACCGGTAAAATTTTACATGCTACCTTATCAAAATGAAAAGGAATTGATAAAATATTCAGATCAAGGTGCGGGTGCAGGAGAATTAAAGGGATTTCTTTGTGATTTTGATTGCATCATTTAGCCAATAAGATACCTAATAATAATGTAGTGTACAAAATAACATTGCACAATGGTTAATAGTCTCTTTATTTCAACTAGAAGTATTTGAATTTAGTTACACGCTTTCCTTAATTAGAAATAATTAATGGAGGGCCTAAAATTGATTTGCTGAATCTTCCATTTAAATCCTTTTTTCTTTGCATTGAATTAAATATCCCTTATTTTTGTTATAAAATAAATAAATTTAATATTTCCTTTCAACGAATGAAGCAAATTTAGGAAATGTTGTACTTCTAATATTTCAAATATAATAATACATCTACTGGGAATATAACAAGATGTTAGCAAATATTTTCACCGTACCTCAAACCAAACCAACCTCGATGCCTCATTTAATAACCAACAGAAATATATAGGGAGGAAAAAGATAAATAAATAAAGGACTTTTCATTGCTAAACAAAACCTTAGCCTGCCTTACCTTCGGCAAAAAGAAAACAATTTTAATTATTTTGTTCATGTAAACCCTCAAAGCTATTTTCTCATCTAATTGTGCTGTTGGTCTGAATTTAGAAGCTCCGCGTCTCATACGAGCTTTATTAGTTTCATTTCATCACATTAACCTCCAGTTTACTGTTGTGTTTAATCTACAACATGTTCAAATGTGAGATGACAACAAGCTGTTACAAGCACCCACACTGAACTTGGGAACAGCTCATTGAGCAAATCTGAAAAATAAAAAACTATACCCTTTCAGGATAGATCCATTTAATGCGACCCCTGCTCTCACATATTTTCTGAATGTATGTTTGGCATTGTTGTTTATCAACGGCGGTGTCTCTTTTCATGTTATTATGTAATATTCTCTTACAGAACATGGCACGTTACATGTAAACCATGTAAAAGCACTGCACTTAACCTTTGCCAAGTTGAAGAAGAACATGCTGTTAACGCCTAATTTCAGAGGTGCTTTCATAGTCTGTTGTTTGCGAGCAGACGGGACACTTGGGTGCAGCAGCAGAGGAGCCTGAGTGGCACTAACTTTGTTTTGCCTGGGGAATCATTCATTTAGATCCTGATGTTTGCCTCTTGATTTCTTCTTCCCTGCCTCCGGGGCAGCTCTGAATAATCTGCGAGCAAGAGTGGCCTTGCATACATGGATGTGACAAAGACACTGATGTCCTCCCATGTCTGCTTTTGCCTTTGAGGATTATTCCTCGGGAACATCTTTTGATGCACCATAATGATTTCTATCCTCGGTCAAAGTCAGACCTCTTGAGTGACACAGGGTGTAATTTCTTATTATCTGGAATAAGTGGGGTAGAATTGTAAGGATGACAAGTATAACAGGGCCTGTGCGTGGTTTTACTCCACTGCCTTTATTACTTAGAGCAGATTTTCTTCGGGGCAGGACCAACTAGAGAGGGCATTGTGCACTGGTGCTCTAGGACTGCCTGAGAAGAACAGTACGGAGCATGATGAGAACAGACTCATGCACAGAGGCTCTTTTCAGGGAAAATAAAGGATTCATGCCACGTTGTGCACTTTGAATGTAGAGATGCATCAAGTCAAGCACGTACTGTATTCATTTTTAGCACTAATAACACTCTATATTTCTGATTATTTGAAATAGAGGCAATTAATAAACTTTGCCAACATGACAACCTACAGAATGTAGTGGTTTAACACATGAATTGGTCATCGAGTCTGTAGTGTAACCACAAAGTGTATTGGAAATCACTTGATAGAGCATTTACAAAGACCACACAGAGGTTGCTTGACATTCGTGTGCAACATGTTTCTCTCTCGTCCCAAATAAAGATCTTATCTAGAAAAAGTCACACCGCTGCCACGACTCAGTTTAGACCTGAAGAGGAGCAAACTTTCACCGACAGCTTCATTAATTTAGAATGAGCACTGTCACCGGTGCCATTATTAGACCTGGATTCAAACTGTGATTCTGGGGCTTGCAGAGGACGCCCATGACACGTCCCAGCACTTTACAACCTAACTGATATCTTCAATGGAAAACCTTGAAAAGACATTGTCTAAATTACCAGTTTTCATCTTTAAACTGATTTATTCCAGAGTTGTCATGGCACCTAGTTTATAATCATAATTTACTTCCTTTTATCTTGAATTCCAGTAGTGGCCACACATTATAGCCCATGCTATACAATTCAAACTGACACACTTATGTCAGTTTGCTGAGATTGACTAAGTCATAGTCGGGCTTTAGTGGATAGCTTTAAACCCAGAGGTTGACTGTGTTGAGGACAAAAGGTATAATCCCTCCATAAAGGGGAGCTTGCAGTTTAATTGATGGGATCAGAGGAGACTTAGAGGACTGTGAAATGTAAAAGCCTGGACTCGCTGCATCCCTGTCGAGCCCCCTTAAGGCCCTCGAGTTGTTTGCAGACGTTGTCAAAATGACAGAGTGCTGCACTCGGTTAAGTTTATTATTACTATACCTGCGCCGATTCAGAAACGTTCACTCGAGGGCCTCCAAATGCTAGAATTCATGATACGGGGAAAACACTGTTACTGGTAGGTGGTGCAGATCTGGGAAACGTATCAGGGTGGAACGAGTTAGTTCGCCCTCCTGTGAAGCCACGGGGCTGCGGCTGAACATATGTTAACACGGAAACCTGCGAGGCCACAAACACGGGGACGACGGGGTGCGCAGAGTGCCCTCGCACCGTGAGTGTGTTCAAGCAGTTTGCAGGGTCGTGTCCCGGCCACTCAACTGGACGTGCAGACGAGAGAAGGACGGTACACACGTTCCAGCTATGTTCATTATTTAGAGCAGGAGGTGATCGCCGCAACCTCCCGCGCGCTCGCTCCCGTCCTTCTCACATTCAGCACTGATAAACGTCGAGAATCACTTTGGCTCGGCGGAAATGATTCCCCGCGACCGTCCATTAAATCCACTCATGAATATGGAAGCGTTCAGAGCTCATCGGCTCTTTTTACAGTAAGGTGAGGAGTGAAGCGTCAGAAAATCTCTCCTGACCACAGCGAGCTTGGCTTTCCAGGTGAGAGCACTTTATTCCCCCTGCCTCCCTCTGCAGTGGGCCCACTCAATAAATCACAGTGCAGCACTCCGCCTTTACTCGCCAGGCGCTAAGACACCAATGTCAGCGCTTCGGATAAATTGTCATGACTCAGCAAAAGTTTTGGCTGAAAAGGGTGCGCTTTGGCTTTCTATTTTGAGAAGTCTGAAACGCACATGTAAAAATATCTATCGAAAGCTCAATACAGAGAATGGTCACAGATGCTGAATTT
Source organism: Hippoglossus hippoglossus (assembly GCF_009819705.1). NCBI lineage: Eukaryota > Metazoa > Chordata > Actinopteri > Pleuronectiformes > Pleuronectidae > Hippoglossus > Hippoglossus hippoglossus. The sequence goes on along the minus strand of NC_047158.1, from coordinate 7,626,502 downwards.
GACCGGCGGCTCCTCCGAGATGAGTGATGATTAATGTAACTGCCTCCTTCGAATTGAATAATTAAAAAGGGAAAATGAACAGACATCATCTATAATACAAAGAGTAGAAAGTAACTCGAGATGCATGTACAAGTATTGTCGTCTGTGAGAGGCCCGGTGTAACATTACAAGGTTCAATTTGCAGTGAACTATGGGACAGAAAAAATACAAGTGTTGCAAAAACATTTCATGCAAATAACCACACGTCATCAGAACACTAACAATATCTCGGTTCAGAAATTAATCAATTGGATGATAATGCATTTAAAGTTGACACCATAAATGAGAGCAATCTGTGCACCGCTGCTATTTTCCCACTGTTTCCTCAATCAGCACTCATAGAATGGATAGTGTCTCCACTAAAGGCATTATTCAGTGTCTTCATTTGATAAGCCGTGCCAGAGTTGATTCATTAAGGAGTTTAAGTGGAGCTGGTAATGCAGTTTGGGGTCTGATGAAGCGTCCGTGTCGACACTGAAGCCAAGGCTCTGATTCAAAGTCTTTGCATAACAAACAAATTGCACAACCGCAACATGGATAAAGGAACATTTCTACAATTTTTCAGGCAGAATAATGTATTGTTTTGTCTATGATCTGCAGTGCAATGGAAAATACTTTTTCAAAGGTCAGAATAGCCTCCTACCCTTATTTTCTAAAGGCTTCATGCCTGGCATTTTCCATACGTCTCAATGGAAATGTCATGTACATATACAATAAGAACATAATGTTAGTTTTAGATTTACTGAACCCAGTCTTAACGTTAAGAAAGTGCAAAGTGAACAGTAATGAAGCAAAACTGGAGCTGGCTTAAATTACCTTCAGCATGTGAGTCACCCACATGTTCAAGTTGGTATTAAATTCTGAGCAGCAGCCAGAATTATTCTGTAAATTATTCAAGCGCAATTTCTTTGAATACTTTAACCTCTTGGTAAGTGCTAATTGTAGTGCATTAAGTTTTATACCCTTTGTAATTACTTTGTGTTGTGCTTGTCATTAATTTAGTGACAACACGATCATTAGTCGAACCTGGTCGCTGGGAGCTAACACCAGTAAAAATAAGCCTCATTAAGCCCCATTTAAATAAAACTTCCAAACAAGTTTAATAGTTTTACAGTGAATTAACTAACTTGATGAGTGGCTCAAGCCAAATTGTAATATTCAATAGTATCTAACTGAAATAGCATATATTTATAATAATATAATAATATCAAAATATGCTGAATCCTCAGTTTCGCTGTTACGCTGATGATGCCCTAATTTAATTTAGTAACTAAAGGATTTGTGTGCTGTTAGAATTTGTGTTTAACACACTGTAGCTCAGCAAACTGTGTCAGTTTAAACTTTTTGCTGAATGCTGAGAAAACTAAACTTTCGGTGCTTTCTAATTCTGGAAATGGGTCACTAAATCTTTCTTCCATTATTTCCAGGGTAATGTAATTGGATCTGTTCCGCGGTACAAATAGATGGATGGCGGTCTTTTGAACTGCATATTTAGCCCCTCATCAAAAAATTTAAACTGCTGTTGGTCTTTCTTTTTTTTAACCTATAATGAGACTCACCACTTGATTGAATAGCAGCATTTTTTTTTTTTACATAAGCACAGATCAGTCGGGTGACACAAATCCACACAAACGGATAAAAAGTGCCTGAAATCTTTTAACAATTCTTGATAAATAAAGTTTAGAAAGGGACAATGTGATAATGTGCCAACTGCATTAGTCTGCAGTAATGCAAGCAATAAAGTTTATATGACAGAAGAAAAGTCCTTGCGGTGTTTTATTCCTACTTTGCACAAGAGATTTGTCACCACTATGTAGGTGGTTTTGTAAGTTTTGCAGAAATTAATGTAAATCTTAGCATTCATAGTTTTCCGTTCACCCATTAATTACTTCAAAGCTGTTCACTGTGGCCAATGTCTCGTCACTAATGCTGAGGCTCAGGAGCAGACCCAGTTTCATCTCTTCCTGATCTTGTTTTCTCTCAAAAAGCATTTTAATTATTTAATAGGACTTCAGTGATGGTGAGAAGAGGTTGAACAGACTTACGACATTTTGGGGCCCATCTTGACCTTTGGACAATTTACCTAAATATTGGAGTCATTGTAACAGGACAGTCTCATGCAGCATTTCAGACTGTCTTGCATTGAAAGCAGCAGAGTGGCTTGCAAAAGCTTAGCTTTTTGTCCACCATGAATTTGATGTGTTCCGTTCAATATCTTGCCTTGTGCTAATCGGACAAGCTCTCATTGCGACGATAAGAAAAAAACAACATGTCACGCGGCCTCATTGAGCAGCTTGTGCTGTCAGCTGCTTTAATGCATTGAGATTTGACAAAATCTCAGTGGGAAACATCATGTGCTCTTTTTTCCTGTTTGGTATCATCCGGCTTCTTCAGCTAAACACGCGTTCTGGCATTTCCTTTCATCACGCACAGCATCCGTGCACCGCAGTTCATCATCATGTGTTGCTTTTTTGTCCTTTATGTTCCTTCACTCTGTAATCCTGCTCTTATCTTTGGTAGCCTTTGGGTGATCGGGTTTCCGATGCACAGCCTACAGAGTGGAAATCTGCCTTTGTTAGTTCACACATGGTACTTCAGACACTCTACTTTCTAGAATTGCTTGTCGTGAGAATATGTTATTGTGTGAAACATTATGTTTTCTCTGAATGTTAATGTTGCTTGGAAAAAATTGCTCAGTACAATCCAACAACTTGGAACTGTCTGAGTGTTTAGTTTGATTAAATCAGCCAACTTTTGAGCTTTTAGTGCAGGATAATATGCTTCATATTGACATTTCATTAATTTTCTATTTTGAATTTAATAATCAGACTTTATTTAAAACCTTTATTTATGCTATTTCGTTATACGTCCTGTTCTCTCACTTTGCAGTTTTAAATTATTTCCTCTTAAGCCACAACAAAGATTTAGTTGATCCGTGGTGGCCGAATTCTTTCTCAGTGATTTATCAGCAATTTTCACATTTCTTGCATTTTTATTCAGCCTTCCACCTCCACGCTGTAGTGCTGTATTTTTCCAACACCCTTTGAGCTGGCTGTATTCCCGGGCTTTGCCTTTCCCTCCCTGCCTCCAGAACTCCCCTTGGCTGGCTGCTGATGGGAAATGTCTTGTCCGTTGCACGCTTGCACCTACTCCTGTTGTGTGGCATCCGATCATTGGTGTGTCATCAGCTACACATTAGACCATTATTGCCTTGCCTTAAATGCCCAGGACAAGCTCTTCCTTGTTAGTCTTACAGATCTGATTGAGTGTTACATGTGTCATGTTATCTGAATCATCCAATATTAGATTAAAGGCAAATCAGAAATACCACAATATGACAATAATAATATTTAATATGCTCGTTGCAACAACTTTCCTCCATTTATGTGGATAGTTTCCTGTCTCATACATAGTTTAAAGGCCTTAAGTGAAAAACTATCTCGGTGCTTAATGCCTCCTAAAGGTCTCTGGCATGGGCCAACAACAAAATAGCAACATCAATGAATGACTAATCCAGCTCAATACAGGAGGGGGCCAATAGAAATGTGTTTTGATGAGGTCATGCATCACAATGCTAAATCCTGCAGTAACAATGCTGCTACTCTCATTTGTTTTCTTGGCTTTCGATCAAAAACAGGAAGGTGTGTGTCATGCTGCTCATTGAGTTATTGAGCAAATAGAAAACAAAAGGTGGGGTGTGGGGTGAGGTCTTTTATTGCAATTGACTGCAATCAGGAAAGTAAATTGTGAAAACAAGAAATCTCATTTGGTAAAAAAAGAATAAACTGCAACCTTTAACTCAAAAAACCTTTAATACTATTATGGTCAATGGATTTTCTATATGAGAAAATGACATCCAGAGGGTTTTAATGAAGAACTGTCTTGAATCTGTTTTCTATAATGGTTGTCCGTCTACTCGATAATCCTGGTTTTCTGGATGTTTTAGCAGCCCCCCCAGTCCAATTAAAGCCTTTTGTCTCACTGGTCAATAGTCAATAGATGGCAGAGTGTTCATGTTTCTAGAATGATTATTATTATTAATAAGATAGATAAGAAAATCCTTTATTAGTCCTACAATGGGGACATTTGCAATTAAGGTAAAATTGATGAAAATCCCCAAATTCTACTACCTTTGTTGGTAATATAAAGATGTATCATTATGTGTATCACTTTCTGTAAATCAGTTTGTTTGTATCTTTGCTCCTTAGAGGGATAAATAAACCTGTGAATAGTAAACCAACCCGAACTATTGAGATTTAACCAAAAATATCTCGTAAACTACCATGTTTACCGTTATTTAGAAGATATTTAGTAGATCTGAGAATATCAAAGTGTAATTGAGGACAACACTTGACATGTGTTCATGGGAGAGATGAAAGCTGCCCATGGCTGCCCTGACACCACACTTCACAACAGCCTCTCAGCGCTGCAGCTGCCTCTTCTCTACCAGGGTTAACGGCTTTGGAAGCACCACTAACAGCCGCCACAATGCAAACCTCTCACAGTTTGCATGAATAGTGCCGGCCCTCGATATTTCTCCACGCTCACCTTCGTAAAAGTATGATAAAAGTGAAACGTTCCCCAGAACACCCCATTAGTAAACCTTATCTTTTCACAGCCTCCTACAGCCAGCAGCTATCACACAAAAGCCAAGCTGTCTGAGGCAGGAAAGCCTCTCCTCTTATTTCGCTCTCTCTCCCTCCCTTTCACTTTTGCTCTCGCATTTATCCATTGACTTGTTTCCTGTGCTGCACCATGAGCGTATGCAGCTCCTTCCCCCAAAAACCCAACACATCTAATCCAGATCCAGACATGTGAACAAAGTCAGCTGTGTTTGTTCCTTTAAATACAAGTTTTTTCTTGGATTACTCGTATTCTTAAACGGTTTTGTTGTACCATAGAGACTTTTTTTTTTTCTGTGTCTTTGTTGGCTTGTTTCTGTGTTATTCTGGATTGTTACTTGCTTTTGCTGCCACTGGGCTTTCTGCTTTTGTGACCTACTCATGCCTTATTGAGGTTCTTTCAGTGTCACTGCCTTTTGAAGTCTGCTCTCCGCCCTGAAGTCAGGCTCAAGGAAATACTTGAGGGAACCGGAGGCATTCATATCCTCAGGGTTTCTCTTTGGCTCTTTCACACGCACAGCATTTAAGTGTTCCACCCCCTGCAGCAAGGAACAACTATAGAAAACATTTTCTCACCTGAAACGGAGGGGTGCCATCATTTCACTTTTCACAAAGTCTCGTTCAAAGCATGGTTGTAGTATTCACATTCAAAACACCAAAACGCAGTTCTAAAGAATTCATGAGCCATATTGTAGCTTCCTTTTTTTCAAATCCTAACCCTCTCAGCAGACATACGGTCACTCTGTTTCTAACAATAACTACAAAACAGACTGAATTCTTCTCACGCTGCTTTTCACACTATCGTATCACCTGAAACTCAGTATACCACTCACTGTGCAGTAGTTATCAGTATAGACTATTTCAAGAATGTGAATTATTGAGAACAAAATGCTCAATGGAGACTGTAGCAGAGATGATTGCTTGCTTGCTGCTTTAAGACATGCACTGAACTCTGGAAATGCTTCAAAGATTTTCTGAAGGGGCTGAAAGTGAGAACGCAAATGTCTGTGTCAGTTTCTGCGGACATTATTCTCCAGAGTTTCTCCCTCCAGCCCCCCTAGGAAAATGTACGGAGAATGTCTGAAAGAGCCCATGTGAGATTACAGCAGTAAAACGTCTGATGAATTCACAATGAGCGAGTGATCGTGTTGATGATGTCTCTAACACGTGATGGACGCAAAACTGGGAAATGAACAAACCGATCACAAATATCTCAAGAGGAAAAAGAGGAGAAGACGCCGACCTTGGAAAGACAACGAGATTCAAGAGCTTTTGGCGATAAGGACATTGTTGATTGTAGATGCGTCCTGAATACTCATCCCAGGCGCCACCCCTTGACTGGGCGATCCACAAATGTTCCTGTTGTTGTCAGCACGCCCGACGTGGACAATCTCATTCTTCATAAGTGAAAGGCAACGTCTGGACATTCTGAAAGTCTGTCTGACTACACCTGGACAGACGTCACTCTGTCTGGACATGCCTCTGCTCAACTCCCAGGCCTGCCTTTGCTTGGTTTTCTTGCATGTGCCAAAATAGACAGTGTTTTTCAGGTCAAAATTAATGAGTCAAGTGGCTTTTTTCAGGCTACTGTGGCTATAAATATTTAGTCGACGAGATTCTACCACTTCCTTAAAAAAAACTAAAAAAAACAAGGCCACTTATAAGTGGGATTTAAAAGGTATTTGTCTTTGCATCTGGATGTTTTCCTTTGCCCACAGTGCATTATTTATGAAACCTAAAAGTCAAGGCAGAGATTGTGTTCACCTAAGTGTGATTTGCAGCGCATTGCTCATTCCTCCTTGCCATATGTCATTCTACCTGGCTGCACACCAGCCACCTAAAAGCCTGCCTGCTTACATCATCGCGCTACTGGGAAGAGTTGTTTGCCTAAATGTACCGAAGCATCCAATTCAGAGGACCTCGGAGGGTAGGGCTGAAAATCGCCGGCTGTGTGACTGCAGACTGTAACCTAAACTACAGACACATTATCCAGGGCATGTGACATAAAGGATACACATTACACTCCCTTAATGAAACGGCTGATGTTTCCAGCCGGACAGCTCATGGAGACTGAGTGCCCTTGTGGAGCAAAGTGAAAGTATTTTTGTGGTAATATCAAAGTTGTGCTTTCAGTGGTTGGTTTAAAGTCTTAAGAGAACCTATGCAGGATCACTGAAGCATTTAAAAACATGTTGTAACAAACCTGCCTTTCCTCGCTTGGGGGTTTTGAGGAATCCACCTCATGTAACCTCTATTTTAGCAATGTTACAGTCAGTTTTTTACAGTGCTAATAGAGTCATATTTGAAACATCAGTGAAACTTTTTTTCTTCAGTCAGGGTAAACTATTTTCCTACATGCGCTCTGTTTAATAGCTATAGGAGGTAGTGCGACACGCCATCATATGCTGAAGGTAAATACTCCAGCAACATTGTTTTGTTTGAACTTCCTGTCTTATCGAGTTAATAAACTTAAAATACATAAAGGACGCATCATGGATTTAAAAATAGCCACGCAGACGCTGTTATGTTTTGAATAATTGTGACTCAACTGTCAAGCATCTCCAACTGTAGCAGACGTTGCCAGGTGAAATATGTGGCCTTTAAAAACAAGAGACTTGATTTACTGAAATATACAAAAATAAAAAACCACGGGTTGTAGGTGTGTTATTGAAACTAACACTGATATCACTCATATTGTGCTGTCAGGTTGGTTACTTTAACTGTACCTGAGTGCTTCCTGTGTGTTGTCCAGCACAGTGGGACTCCAGAGCAATGACTGTAGTCTATATAAAGATGGGAGACGCGTCACCATCTCCTCCCACTGTACAAAATTTAAAATTGCACACATAGTGATGTCATTTGGAGCCTGAGTCCAGCTGCAGTATCGAGGTCATACACCAAATTCAAGTCAATCTCAGCTGTCAGTCACGAGGTCCCTGCCCGTTTTTATGGCATCAAATGACAACTTAAAACCAAACATATTAGAAAAAAAAAAGCACTTTAAAGTACATTAGCATGATAACGACTAATTAAAGTGACAGAAACCCTTTTTTGACGTTGACATTTTACTTTGGCCAATGTCCCATTTGTCAACATGGAGCGGGCAGGGTTTTTTGACCCGTACTGCAGCCAGCCACCAGGAGGCGATCGATTCACTATTTCGAGCTGTCATGCCATCCGTCTTGGTTTACAGTCAATGATTCAGACCCGCATGTAGAGAGTTACATCAGGCCAACCCTCAACGTCTGGACAAAGACGAGACGTGTTGGATTGTTCCTGTCTCACTTGTCAGGCAGTCGTCTGCTGTCAGTCTTGACAGAACGATGCTTCAGAAGAGATGGGGGCTGGCAGACTATCCCGGCTGTCCTTTATTTTACAAGAGTCAAACAATCAGTTACATTGGGCCAACTTCACACATAATTATGTCGCTGTATCAGTGTCAGCACAAAGGACACGTTTAATTAAAGTTTACTGCACAAACCTCGGAGGGGGCGGGGGGGGTGATGCCGCCCCTGTACGGCTGAGTTGGATCTTCTTCACTGGTTAAACATTCACATTTTACGAAGTGGAGATTCACAGATTTAAGAGCTCTGACAGTGATTGTAGCCATAATACGTAATGATCATCACCATGGCCTTGTTTAATCGGTCCGTTCGATAGAGGTTTACTTAATGGATCCTTAAGAACAATGAAATCTCAAGTGCTGTCAAAGTCAGCAGGACGCACGCTTTCAAATCGCTCGCTGCCTAATGGCCGCCCATTTGGTGGCTTTCAGCTCATGATGTTCCAATCGGTAAATAAGCCTGAAATTTACCAACTAAGCTAATGATGAGCACTAAGTGTCCCCGACCATTGATGAATATTGATGTTTGCTTTACACAATGGCTGTTAGTGTTAAGGATGAGATGTCGACCAAATGTCAGCACGTTGAAAAAAACCCAGCAAATCTGTGGTATTATAATCACCGACAGAAGGGATGGGAGTTGATAGATTTTATTAATAACAATGCCATTATCGATTCTGCTCCCTGAACGATAACTGATGTAATTTGTTTGCGGAGAAAAGTAGATCTACACAAAGTGTGTTTGTAAAGAATCATTTGGTTTCCCATTTGGTTTCCCTCAGTCTATTCTAATCCACTGAACCTGCCTGCATGCTGCTAATGTTGTTTTAACCTCACAAGATATTTACCCTGGGTAATGAACATGCTGTTGTTGTGAAGCAGCGCAAGTGTCATACACATCATTAGTGGAAATGAAACCAATGCTGTGGAAATGTTTCAGCCTGTTGCTGGTGTTTGCACTTGCAATTATTATTTCATAGAAATTACACAACCACTGTCGTCACCTTTCTTTTTAAAATTAAAGTTATTGTTTTACAATGTACAAAGTTGTCCAATGGTGTAGACAAATTAGATTCAAACAATTCCTTTTTGTTCAATAAACTTGAAACATTAAATGAAGGTATTTAACATAAATAGTTTCCAGTGTTGTTTTCAAATTCCTTGTTTTACCTGAAAAATGTACTTGACAAATCCTCATCTTTATAATCGTAATGAAACCAAGAGAGGAAAATGATTGAAACAATTAATTGATTGTAAAAAGTATTTGATAAAACGTTTGATTAAACAACATATAATTTCACTTCAAAATTAAGGATTGGCATTGTGTTTATTTATTTGAACTAGTTCTTGCTATATGTATATATCATCTATATACAAAACCTCTTCCACATCTATCAAACGTCTGTTGGTGCCTTGCTCATAGGCCGACCTTGCCTTACCTACAACGGCAACAAAGTGGGTTTCTACTGAACACACAAATTGTAGGAACACTTGTTTCTCTGCGGCAGTTTTGTAGAAGGAGCTTTTCTCTCCAAACCAATAGAAGACAAAGAATTCCCCAGACCAAACAGACGACTTACTCGGAGGAATATTGTACAAGAAACTGTTTCTAAAATGGAAAGATTTCACACCAGGCAGACGCAGGCTGCAGCTTCTTTGAGGAAGAAAAGAAGCAGCAGTCAGTGGGTTTAACAGCTGATCTGTAAGAAGAGGGTCTGTCTTCTCCAAGTGAAGAGAGCTGCACTTTATTTACGCCTCTCGCTCTCTCCCTCTAAATGAACCCGTTAGACTGACAAAATGTAAGGCAGCCAGTACTTGGTGTGACTCTTCTCTGACATACGTCCGTCAATGTGATGTGTTGAAGGGGCTCAGGGGCTAAAGGACCTGCAGGGAGACGTCCTGTGTTTTGAGTTGTGATTGACTCATGCCTCAGTGTGAAGGGTAGGGCAGTGCAAGTTTGCTAGTTTTAAGTGCGCTGCTTAATGTATGACTCAGGCATCATTAAGTTCACCTCATCAATCTCCTACCTTCCGCTGCGACGTTGCACTTGGCACAACACTTATGTGCAGGACATTAGGAATCTGCATCTCTCGATCTATTTGTTTGTTTTGAGGCGCTTGCTTTGGTCATATGCGTTCAGGACTGCTATAGTGAAACTAATAAATGATGATTGGTCAAATTTGCAGGAAGGTTTGCGGTGATTGGACAAAATTGCAAGGTCAGGCAGAGTTCAGGGATTAGTCGAGTTTGGATTAATTCTAGAGGGAAGATGTAGAAAAACATCTAAATGTTCAATTATATGTTACTAAATTACACACTACAAAACAATGATAAAATCAAATTGATCTCATGTATTACTTTAGTTTTTAGTTACATGAAATAAGACTCATTAGGTTACTTACCACCTCATGCATATCAGTTTGTCTGCCTACAGAGCACAGAGAACCCTAAATACTCTGAAGGACTGTGCCGTCGCCTTTCTTCAGAATTCACTCATTAAACTTCCTCAAAGTCTTCGATGAATCCTCTACTTTTGGACACGATTCTAAGGGAGAGTTCCCTCAGCTGTAACTCTACGTTACAGGCCGACTGTCCTCCAAAGAAAAACAGCATCAGTCGTTCCTACACATTACACCTCCACATCCAGGCAAAAGACACCATTGGGTGACTTTATTATAAAGGGGCTCTAATGGATGGGTCCCGAAACACCAAATTGTAACTGCTATGCTGCTATTTGTTTACCTCCATAATCAAGTAGTTGTAATCGTAGCCTTGACAATGAAACGATAAGCCCAACCCTAACAGTGAACTAGTTACAATCAGAACCATGATCTTACCCTGACCCATTAGTTTGTACCTAATCCAAACCAAACGTTAGCCATAGTGTTATCAGATCGTAGGTATTTCTGATCACTTGCACGTGTCGTTCTATGAGACACTGATCATTTGGAGGAGTTGCTGCTTGTACGTGAATTCATATCCCATCTAGACTTGTTATAGGAACATCGTGACATGTTTACCCCCCCGCCCCGCTATATTCCATTCTTATTTATTTCTTCATTTAAGTTTTGTTTTAGTAATTCTTTCTCAACCTTTGCTCGTCTTATTGATGCTCTTCCTATGTCCAAACACAGAGACCGAGCCACCGCCAGCCCTGAACAGGCAGAGTGAGTAGGTGGGAATGGAACAGTGTGACAAGAACAAGTGAATTGTTTTTCTTAAGAGGCTCAGACTCGATGCATGTAACAGACTATTAAACATTCCCTCAGACAGTGGTGATCAGGGCACAAGTCTCTGTGGTGTGAATCTGTGGAGGCAGGCAGGATAAACAAACAGCAAGAAAGAGATGCTGGTTTTTTTTTTTTTTTTTTATGTTGCTGAAGCTGGACAGCCTGGAGGCAGCAGCAGAGCGGAGACAGAGGTCTAAACTGAATCTTAGACAACACCTGGTGAGCATATGCAGCTGCAGAGCAACTTCAGCCTCTGGCTCAGAACCCCCCCCGACGTGCTTTATCGAGCTCTGAAGGCTCTCGGCAATCATCATGCTTTATCTCAGCTCTTTTGTCACCTTGCTTGTCTCCATTTTCAAATTCGGGTGGAAGTTCTGCGCGAAGAGAAACCTCATGCTGTTCACGATCCCGAGGACACAATACAGAGATTTAGCTCTGCTTTGTTGTGGATTTGTTTTGTAATCCTCGACACCAGGCTGTAAGACATGGTAAACAGGACTTTACCACAGAATCTCAGTGTTATTCTGAATGACATCTTCGAAATTGATTTGCAGGATTCAGTTTACCGAAGAGAGTTTACTCTGCTCATCACCTGTTTGTTTTAACTCTCTGCTCTATATCGCAAGAAAAAAATGAAAAAAACAAGAAAAAAACCTGAATCTGTTCAAGCAAAATATCAAATGCTATACTAGTTTTCCTTCTTAATTTAAATGAGAAAACGGAAACCACTCTTATATCTGCACGGTCAATTTTAAATTAGAGCCAGCTGTTTGGGTCAGTAAAAAGGTGGGAAACAGAAGGAGGCAGTTCACCTGGCTCTGTGAGAAGTTATCAAAATCTGCTTATAAGCACATCTAAAGCTCAGAAATTAACATTTTTTAACTCTGTGGTTTAATCGACACAAAAAGGTGTAAATTTAACATTTCCTAGTTTTACATGCCAGTCTATTTCTTGACACAGAGCGGTTTCTTAGTAACTAGCTGAAGCTCAGCTTGCTGAACTCATATTTCGGGGGATTTTGTTCCCTCGGCCAGGCTTTTCGGTTTTCCCTCATTTCCAGTCCTCATCCTTAGCTATGCTAAATAAATAAAAATCTGAAAGCAATTTTTAAAAACATTTCCATCAAAATAAAAGATTTAAGAGTACAATATAAGAGGTAAAGAAATAGATCTATTTCAAAAGGGTGAATCTGTATGAAAATGTAAAAGAGAGAGGAGAGGGGAAATATATACAAATAAAATAGAACTGTGTAGAATAATAAAATGGAATGAAATTGATGGTATAACCCTATAAAAGCTTACTTGAAGGCGCTTGTGAATAAAACAGTTTAAAATAAAGTTGACCTGTCTAAGGTTATTTTCATCTCCGTCTGGATAAAGTCCTCTATAAGATGTTGGCTGGTTTGGACTAAGGTTTTTGATCATTGTGGTGTTTTCTGTGACAGTGGGACTGTGCTATAAAATGCTGTCTGTACAGATGGCTCACGCGCCGGCCCTCAGAGTGAGCCTGACCACATTAGATCGGTGATGGCACCAAAGAAATTGTGTCAACCTCGGCGCGGGTCGTGCCCAAGGCGCTTTCGAGTATCAGCTGATAAGGATAGCTTCAAGTCCTTGTCGGTAGCGTTCGATAATACAGAAGTTCAAACACGGGGAGCGTGTTCCGAGCATGACAAATAATGGATTAGGAGGATTAGATGCGAGCAAACATGAAATAAAAAAAAATAATCACATGTTTTGAATTTCCTCATGACCCACATGGATACTCTTACAAAGGACTGGATGGGGTCCAGTGTGGCGGTTTGTGTGCAACGTGACACATCGTGAGAGAAAAACAGTTCAGGACAGAATCGTTTTCACCTGCGGTCGTGTGTGTGTTTGATTTGCAACTGGGCGTATGGCAGAAATCAATTTAACGGAAGATAATGGTTCATTTCCAAGGGGAGAGGAGGAGGAGGCGATGAAGAATTGAGTCGACATCATCGTACACAAATGGCACTAATGGGGACAATGATAATCTCTGAATGAAGCCAATTAGAGGGCCGTTATTCTCCCACCTCACGAGTCTTCGCTTCTTCATATGGGCGCAGTTATTCCGCCCGAGAACGCCGATAAAAAGTTGTTGACCACATCACACCTTGCTCATAAAACTCGTATCTGTCCCGACAGTTTGCCAGTTAAATAGAAACAGATGACAGCTGCTCGGGAAGGCTCAAGCAGGGAGGTTGTAGCTGCAGTGAAGTTGATGGGATTACCTGGGGGATTAGGAACTGTAAATACAATAACAAAATGGCTTGACGATGACACAATTACTCTGCCATGTTTGAGACGAGCTGATAAAGGCCGTGCATGTGGATGTGAGGGCCTAATTCACTGTCGCTTTTGAAAGCGGGCTCCTGCAGCCGGCTGACTGAAGGGTGCAAACCGAAGTCAGAAAGGGATTTAACCAAATTCACTGAAAATATATTTATGCTGGGTTCATTTTATTAAGTACCAATGAGTTGTTTTGACCTAATGTAGGTTATGTTTTTCATTGCTGTTTGTCTCACTGATAGATTTTCTTCAAACATGATGGAAGGTTGGGCTATGAGCAGAAGAGAAGATTGTTTTTCCCACTTCCTTTAACATTGCAAGATCCAATGTTTTTCATCATTTTTGTGAATTCACAAAGAAAAAATACAGAGATATTAATGAAAAGAATATTGCATGTACAGAGGCCTAATATCTATGAAGTAGTGAATGTTTGTGCAGATCCAGATAATAATCCGGATATGTCTGACCTCTCTACATGTTTATGCAATATGGTGACAACCTGGCCAATCAGCCTTGGCAGAGGTATGCGCTCCCTTCTAGTATTCCCTTCTAGAATACTAGCATTCTAGTATTCTCTTTGATTATTCATCAGAATGGATACATGGTTATTTTGTGTCAGTGTTCAAGTTTAACCTTAACACAATCGTATAACAAAGAACAACAACCAGCAAACAACACCAAACACTAAATGTTCCAGATCACATGAGACATTTTTCCCCCCAGGTAGCGTTAATCTTTAAAAACCCGCATTTAAGAATCATCTTTTATTCCCAATTAAATCAAATTTGTCTTTTGAGGCGCACGTCACAAATTCGCATCTAATTTCTTCTGGCGTCGAAAAGTGCTATCACTGTTTGTAAAATTGAAATCCTTCTGGAAAACCCCCTGAAAAAAATGATTTTCTCAGTATCTACTTAACCCAACATATCGAAAAGTCTGCACACAATTTAGAGTGTAATCAGCCCTCTGCTCAAATGACATTAGATTCCTGACCGCCGTCCACGGAACTCTCATCAAGTTAACATTAGGCTCGAAGCTGGGCAAATTATGGAAAGCGCCTGCTTAAAGGCCGGCTTCTCTCCCCCTGATGAAACCTTAAGCGGTGGTTTGGGGAACGCTTCAAAGTCACATATCATTTTCTTGGGGTATTAGAAAGTCTAATCAGAATCTATAAAGATGTAAAAAAAAAAACACTTTTCAAAGCCAGAGAACCAATTCTAAATTCCACTGTCATAAGATGCACAGTGTGGATCCCCTCCATTGGTAATGAATGGGAAATGGACTTGGATGACTCCTAAATAGTTTCCCCTAAACCACAGCACAAGGAGCTTTACATTATCCTGTTTGTAAGAAAAGATGGGATTTGTTTTTCTATCCTTTCTCGATCAAGCTGTGAATGTATTAGTGAATCAAACTGGAGATCAGAGTAGAGTTAAGGAAAATGTTATTTTTCCCCAGTTAAATTAGTTTAACAATATAATTGTCAAACTGGTCAAAGCCCTGGAAAGATATTGTAGAACTGCTCTCTTGTCTGTGGCAGTTTCAAGCAGAGATATCTGTCGGACTGCAGGAAACTCTGGTGTGTGTGTGTGTGAGTGTTAAACTGAGACAAATTGTAAATCCTGGAGCACAAATTATATATTTTCCAGAAGTTTCATCTCACCGCCTTATTACTAACACATTTTTTGGCTCCTGTCAGAGCTGCTGCAGCAAATGAGCAGGGGGCTGCATTTGAGGCATTTAGGGAACCATAGCAGCCGTAGAAAACAACACTCTACTCTTTCCCTCTAAATTGCGTGAGTCTCTGCATGTTCATCAGTCATATTCACCAAACCACCCACCACCATGAGTGAATTCTCAACCTGGGAAACAATGCATCCAACCAGAGAGAAACATTTTTGTTTTTCTAGCACTGATTACCTTCGCAAAATAAGGATCAATATGCATCAACTTGTTGCCATTTTTTGGTGAAACATGCAGAAGAGGTTTATGAATTTATTGAGCAAATGATGCTAAAACCCCATCACAACTAATATGAACGGATGTTTTGATATTAAAAAGACAGACTTACATTGTGGGTGTCACATCGGTTGTTTTCATGAGACATGGTGGATACTGTTGTGCACCCTAACGATCGGGAAACGGCTGATTTGAATTTCCAATTTCACAAACTAAATGAGCAGAATGTTTTGTCTCTGCTTGGATAACAGCATAAATGGGACGTTCTCTTTGGAATTCGCTGTCAACGAGGTGTGGCGAGAGAGACGAGGTTGAATAAGAGCAGACAGGCAGCTTAGCGAGAGGGGTTAGAGAAGAGAGGGGAGAAAAACAAGCACTGAAGGCAAAGGTGAGGAGAGACGAGGGGACGGGGGAGAGTGGGAGAAATGAACAGATGAGGACAGCGAGTGCGGCCAGCTCGGCGTGAGTGCATGTGTGTGCAACTGCGGGGTAATATGGCCGCCGAGGCAGAACACACATCTCGCGTCGCGCTCAACAGGTGGGTCAACAAGGGGCATCTCAAACAGGCAGGCAGGAGCTTATCTTAATTCTGAGAGAGAGAAAATCCAAGATCCCATCCACACTCACTCTCTGTAATCGATGCTGACAGGTAATTCAGAGGAGTGCATGGGATAGCTTACAGCTCGCAGGAGTGGCAGGGCATTTGTGTGGCCCTCGGCTGCGGCACCCCCGTGCAATCAAAGTGCTTGGCAGTTCTAATACGCGTCCAGATAAACACATATTTTGGAGGTGAAGAACGATTCGGCGGAGAGATAATGATGCTCGACGAGAGAGGAAAGTAAATCTTCACCAGTTGTTTGCTCATATCTCGCCGACTTCCACATGACCCTCAGTGTTTCTTATTCAAAAGAAACACTAAATCTAAATGGACATTGCTGCAATATACAACAGTAGAGGTCGCAGAGATGCTTAAATATTTCATTTGCTGACTTTGATATCAAAGACATGTGGTATTATAATTATCACAGATGGGAATCACAATAAAACATAATAAGCTGTTTGAACAGACACTAGTCGCTCTAGATATACTGATTGCAACTAAAAAACTGTGATAATAATGTAATTTGACTTTTTTTCCCTTATGTTTGTGGATCTCCAATGCTTTTGGAATAAATAAACAGGAAGTATAATGTCACCATGGTTTCATTGAGTTACACTGTGGGCGCCAAGTTGTAATATTTGGCAAATTAGCATAATTAAAAGTACGTTAGCTATTTACCATGCATGTTAGCAGTGTACACATTGATGGATTGGTGGATTTATTTAATGTTGAAGAAAACTTAAAATGATTCGCAGGCAGGTTACAGAGTTTTAAGGGGCGACAATTTTTCTATGATTCCAAGTGGATTTGTTTGTGGAGATTCACACTGAAAGTAAAATGGGTCTTGTCTATGTATTCAGATTTAGTTGAGTTATGGCTTTGAGAAGAAAAAGTCTTATTTTTGACGAAAACATTTGCATTTGTTGATTATGTGTCAGGTTTTGTAATGACAAGAAAATGGTTAATTGTAATGTGTGCAACACTTATTCCATTATTTGATATGCAAAGCTGCACAAATGTATTGTGTTGCATTTACATTGGTACTGGATAAATAATACTTCTGTTTTGCAGATTTCAGTCATCCAGCCCTAAACAGCTGGAGCTACAGTACAACACTGCATCATCACCAGCTCTGTCTGTGTTTCCTCTCCAAGTCTCACTCTATGGATTTCAACAGTCCGGGTCAGTAAATACAATACAGGAAGGTGAGTGGCCCTCACACTTGCCTATTCAAAACCCATGCTGATGTTAAGGGGTAAAGTTGAACAGTGCAGGATATAGAGGCCAAACCCAGAGTGCAAGAAGAAACAAGGAGGAGAAAGTATGTATGTAGGCTAGCAGGGGAAGTGCGATGGCTCATGGCTGTGTATCCAGAGCACATTAAAAAGAGAAGAGAAGCTCGGTCTAGCTGCTCCCTCAAAGCTGCCATTGGCACCTCTCCAGTTTTGTGAGAGGACTTGTTATGTAATTCCACAAGAGTGTGTGTTTTCTCATTCTTCAGTTACCAAAACCAACACAGCTGCAGTTCACAAAAATCTAGGACCTGAATGGAAGAAAAATGACTTCGAAAAATTGTGCAGATACAAAGATTTTTTTTGTGAATGTGAACCCATGGGATAAGATGTTAATACAACAAAATCCTCTGTGTCTGTTTCGCAAACACTAGCATTCATGTTCATGAATTGAGTAACACAAATACACAATCTCGGAGCAGCGTAGCTGAGATCCCATGCATTAAATATTCTGCACTTGCTATATTTTACTACAAGCATAAATAAATGAAAAGACTCATGAAAAATACATTTTATGGCACATTACAACCTGTTATTGTTCATACAATCACAAATACTGGAATCTCCTCTTCGATTGTTGTGCTTAAATTTTAATGTTTCTAGAGGTTTCAGGCAGCAACAAAAAACTAAATCAATGTGCTGCCTGTTTAAGATCAATGTGGTTTGTTTTTGACGTCAATAAAGTATTGTACTGTACTGTACTATCATTGAATGTTGCACAGCAGCAACCACCACTCGCTGTGTGTCCTTGAAAAGGTGGAGGCAACTGAAAAAATCCTATTATTATTCATATGATTATTTTTATTATTGTTATTATTGTTTTTTATTCCATTAAGTTCAAGGATGTGAAAAAGTGATGTGAAACATTATGACAATATATAGTATAAAAAAATCTATGCAGAAGTTACCACTTGCTACTTTTAAGCAGATTAATGCTCTGATAGTGAAACGGATTATGAGACACTGAGGGTTGTAATGAGCTCAAGATAGTTAAACAGAAATACTTAATCTGTTGTTGTTCCTTTCACACGGATTACAAATGCATTTAACAGCGGAATTATTTAAGAAACAAACACGTAAACAGTGAAATGATCAAAACATTGCCACGGGCCATAACCTCTTTTATGCTACATTACAAAATGAGCATAAAAACAAAACAAAACAGAAGCTAAATCTTTTTAATCTTTTCTTTACAGCTCAAACAGGCTCATTAGTCCAGTGGGACCAGCAGGAGTTTGGAAAAAGCTTCTTTAGAAATTGTTGACCTTCTCAAAAACAGCTTGCCTCTTTTGTTTATATACATTTCATAGGTGAAGCTAATCTGACTCCATGAGGATTTAATTCACTGAAGTAATTTACTATTCGACTGTTGCACAAAAACGAGAACTTGTGAATTGAGGTTGAAAATGTTTCTGGGGGGAAAACTTCAGACGAACGCTGGGACACGAGGTCAAAGCCGTTTAGTGTCGGGGAGTTAATTCTCACAGAGAACTCAACTTCGGTGAAACAGAATTGCATCCAAAGTTCAAACGTCTCCCTCTCCTATGCGTGGTCCCGCCTCGGTTCAAACCCTGGCTGCGGTCCTAGTTGCAGGGACGGCCGCCAAGTTCGCCCGCACATTACCCTGCCATCCATCAGGCAGCTATAGATATCAACCCAGCCTTTTACCCACTGATGTATCCACACACACACACACAAAAAAAACTTTAAAAGCTTTGATGTACACGGCGGCCAACAGTGAGTGACATACTTTATGTACTTTAGGCTATGTTTTAATTTTTAACGACCGAATCATCCTGGGCTCTTTGTATGATGGGCGCTACAGTGGCGTCGCTTTGAACGGCGTCCACATGAAAGATTTATGCATCGCGACACATTCCCCCCCCCCCCTCCTCATCTCCATCAGGCAGGTTTCACACGCCCAGTGGTAATGAATGTGGAAAAGATAAGTGCGCTGTGAATTACGCGTTATCTATACCCCGAGAAGCCGTGAATGTGTCCACTTTGCATATTAGTCTTATTATGAAGTGTTGCAAAGCTGTTGGCTACAAGATTATTTAGTAAATCATGCAAGTTATCATTGGTTCCCGTGTCACCGGAAAAAAGACAGAGTGCAGTGCTTGTGGGTCCTCGAGTCCCAGGCACTTGTCAATGTCATTTACACTGTAGAATTTTTTTTATAATCAGATCACATAAAGAAAAAAACCTTAAAGCTAAAAATAATCCAACGTGAAAGCCTGTAATAGATTTAATTAAAAGTAAAGTGACACTGGCACGTATAGCACTACATATGAGCATTTAACTGTGCAAATCAGATTAGACAGAAACAGATACAGTTAGTCAGGCCTGAACCTCTAATAACAGGATGCAGGGCCCAACATTCCCAACATCCGCTCTCGACTTCTCCTCGTGGACAAATCCACTTCCTCTGATGTGGATTTACACGCCGGTGAAAATGGATTATACTTTTTTCATTTTAATCAGGCCCATATCTGAGAAGACTATCAAGGGAACTTAATTGAAATTTCCACCTCTTTCATGCCTGATTAATGTAATCATAATAAACCCAATTTTCGCATTACGTCCCGCATTGACGGGTCATTCCGAAGAATATGTTTTTCCGCCCTAATGAAATGAATGATAGTGTTGCTAAATGCATAATTACTGTGGAAAGGTTGAGTTTATTATTGATTCATGGGAAGACCTTTCAGCTCCCGAGCGACTACGTGTAGTTGTTCATCTCAAATTCACACATAATATTATTAGAATTGAAGAAATTATCACACTAGTGCTTCAGTTTGATGTGAAAGTAAAGAAAAAACCAAAAAAACGGCGCTTGATCGTTTAAAAGGATTGAACATCGTCATACTATCAGTAGCATTACTTGGAGATAACAGATGTAGCTCTTTGAAAAACCTCCCCCGGGGGAAGGACTGGAGGCGCAGCACTGAGGAATTGACATCGGCACTGAGCCGGCGGCAGACAGGATTGAAGTCTGAGCAGGCGCACCACCCGCAGGGCTAATAGGCACTCCGGCCGTCGAGGGAGGCCCTGCCTGTCCTTGAATAAAACGCACTGTATATAATGTAGTAATATTCACCGCTCGGGCTTTTTCAGCTCATCCAGCACTGCATGAAGCACTCGAGGAGCCTGAGTGTATTGTTTTTTTTCGGCTCTTTTAATGGTGCGGGGAGTTATATGTGCGGCCCCTGTACATTCAGCCCGTCGAACATCATGCTGTAAAACTATTAGCCGAAGCCCAGCTGGCTACAGAGCACACACTCCTTTACTGATATCCCCTTAAACACTCCACATTTTCCCCCGGAGGTGAGCTCATGTGCAGCACTGCACCGTGATGTACTGTGTGTGTCTGCTTTTAGGAATTTTTCCTCGCTGTGACACCATCGCTTTATACTCTATTCCCACAGAGGAGGGCACCACAGAGAGAGAGAGGGCACGCGTCCTGCTATTCGTCACACTCAGTTCGCAAGGTGCATCTGTCTCCGCATCAAATCAGTGAGAGGAGATTCAAGCCAAGCAAAGAAGAAGTAAACACTCCTCTTTTACATAATACATGCTTTTTACCTGTGCCGTGCAAGGATGCTGCATTTTATGCCGAGAATTTCCCTGATGGAAATCCTCGACACTGAGTGCCACTCAGCAGAGACCCGGCTGCATTATACCATGAGGTGAGGACTCTGCTCCAATCTTCATTTGCAGGGTTATTTCTGTGAAGCACTTCATCAACTCCCTATATAAACCTCCGACCTCCGACCCTACGTCATCAGGTTCTCGGTGTATTCGCTGTAAATAAACACTTTTCCTGTGTCACCGTCGACCACTCAAGCCTCACTTTAGTCAAACCGGGTTTAAACATCTGTGTTGGTCTCACACCAAAGTCTTTGCAAGTGTTGACCCCTTTGAACGCATTTATACTTGTGTGTGTGTGTGTGTGTGTGTGTGTGTGTGTGTGTGTGTGTGTCTTCAATCACAACTGAAATTAAATGGATTGTGTTGGAATGGAACATGCTGGAGGAGATGATTATTATAACTATGGAATTGATTGAGGCAGTTGCGTCGCCACAAGGTGTATTTACATCTGTAGGGAGGTGCAGGTCAGCCGGTGGCAGAGGGAGCATATAGCTACTCTGTCCCTACTGCGTTGACACAATGCAGAGGTATAAAGTACCTGGTGAACCATGGTTGACCACAGATTGGTTTTCCAAGCACGTCCTTGCATACACAATGGTGACAATGTCCCAGCCTCTTGATACAACCACAATATTCCCCTCAAACACTCAACGAGCAGGAAATACAAAGGTGAGCACCGCCAATGATCCATTATGTTCCGCTATGACACTTTATGCTATATAGGCTGAGGCTATAGATATGCTGCAGTACAGACTATAATTTAAAGTCTGACCAGCATTTAGTGAAATCATACACACGCATGTTAGTCAAACCACAGACACACACACACACACACGCCAGCATTATAAATCCTATGTGTTATTTTAAAGAATCCCTCAAAATGCTTCATTTCTTCCTCTCAGGTGTTTTTGGCAGCTGGTTGTATTTTGTCTAAAGCGGTTGGGCCGATTTTAAGGTTGACAGGTTGTGGAGTGCATCCAATTTTATATTTATTCATTTTTTTGGCACTTCCAACATCAGGTCTCGTCCTACGCTCCATCTTCAAAACTGTACAGTTCTATCTCATGTTAAATTTGCTTTTTTTTTCACATTCACATGATGTTGGCTGCTCAATGTCCATTCACATTTTTACATGTTTATCTATTACATCCTGAGCAACCCAACATCTGAACGGCCTGTTTCTTTTTTCTGTTCCTCAACAACAGAGCTAACTCATCCCGGGGGGAATTGCAGAAACCATTTAATTAAATTTCAAAGCTGATAAACGGCTCCATTATTATTTATTTTAAAGTGTTTGACCGTACTAGTATGGTTGCAGCCCTTCCTGCTTCAGCTTCTGATCGGTGTTGGTTTACAGACAGGAGAGGAATGCTGTGTCTAAATCCAGAGGACTCCGGGGTCACTTCTAATATTGACTCAGCCGCAGGCTAAAAAGTGGACTTGTCCTTTAAAGAGTAACTTTAAGTCTGACAGGCTCACCTGAGTTTTTGGACACACTCACAGTGATGTCGGGGGGGGCGTCAGAGGTCAGACAGTGTTTCAGTTACTTCTTATAATCTGTGGAATTCATCACCTCCGCCAAGGAGCTTATGTTTTTAACACTGTCCATTTCACTTCTGGTTTGTTTGTTTGTTTGTCAGTAGACTTACGCAAAAGCTGCTTAACAGATTTACAAGCAACTGGGAAACTGTGAGCAGCACATCAAGTCGAAACAGCAACTCGGAAAGTAACCCTAAAATTTGATTTACGAGTTGCCGTGCTGTTGGCGTCGTCACTCATGAACCAATTAACACAATTTAAATTTTAGTGTCAACTTGTCAACTTGTCAAATTGTGAAAATTGTACGTCCATCCCTCACAAACACCTGACACCACACCTTTTTGTGATCAATGTGCATTTATATGACACATCTGATCCTTTTTCTTAGCTCTTCGTTATTATACAGATATTGGAAAGACGTGTCGAGGTGTTGTTTATATTCTCTAAACACAAAACACTTAAACAACGTCCATGTTTTCACCTCATTCCGACTTCAAAGCACATGAACACACCGAGGTCGGAACAACGGCTTCAACAGCTCGGGAGACGGGACCTTCCGAGGAGCACGTGGACGCAGAGTTTGAATTCATGATCTGCATTTTTGTGTTGGCTTGGCATTAAGGCTGGGTTTTAATTTAAATGGGCCTTTGCTAGTTTTATTTTAGAAGCCAGACTCAGTGTTGAAGCGGTCAAATAATACATGGGGACAGTATTTGTAGAGATCTGTGTATGGGCTTGTCTTTGGAATTCAAACCAGAGAGCCCGTGAGCCACAATTCATGAGAAAACACCGTGCTTGATGTTTGAATATGCATCAAGTAAAAACCCCTTGAATATTCAGCGATGTAGCAGTGCATAAAAGGTTTTGCAGGCTCAGTCGAAATGTACTGTCAATGTACCTTGAACCACGACTGACACAAACCCACTGCTTAGCAACACAAAATAATATTTCATTTTATCAAGGCACCATATGAAATGGTATCTTGATGGTGAAGTAGTGCACAGATGAATATACCTGTGTGTGAAATAGGCATTATCTGCCCATGGAAAAAGACAGTCTGCCCTGACATGAGAAGAAAACATTGATTGTTCCTCAGGCTTTGACACTTCAGCGGTGGGTGTGCAGAAGGATCAACACACTTCCTGTTTTTTTTTTAACAGACAAGAACCCACTGAAAGAACCAGATCTTTTCCCTCCAGCTCCTGTTCATTTTATACTTTGGACATACACCATATCACAGGGGACTCCAACTTTGGGCACCGCATGACACGCAATTCCAAGTGTCTTACTAAGGAAGTGGGCACGCATAATTGGCACACAGGCTTTACACATAATCTCCCTATTTATTTGAGGAACAACACCTCACAGGCCCGAAAATCTGGCACCGCAGATCCCTTCTCTCTCTCTCTCTCTGCGCTCTGGTCTCACAGTGGGCAATCACCAAGCCGAGCTGATTCGGCCTGAAAGGCAGCGCTGTTTAATGAGCAATGGAAGGCGTGAGCGAGGAGACAACAGGTGGAGCGTCAGATTGATGCACCGCAGCTGGGGACGGGCCACTTTTCTCGCCAGCTGTCGGCCCGGATGATGCTCATTTTGAAAAGTATGTTTGCAAAAGTGTTCCGTCCTCCAAAGACGCTCGCCCGCGGTTTTCATCTGCTGTTGGGGGAAATAAGTTATATTCACGAGATGTTATTCATCTGGCTGTTGTTCAGAGACTCCGGCTCTCTCAGCGTGGCAGTTATCCAGGTAAATATTGATACGTTTCTGATTTGCTGCTGTAAGCAGAAAGGAAGCTGCCAAGAAAGGTCCTGCATCCCATCCGAATCATGATCTGTTGTATTTGGTAGCGGCATTCTCGAAACTTGGCAGAGGGCAGCCCTGACTTCATAGCTCTGGGCCACATAGTGATTTTCTTTTTTTTTTGTTGTTGATGTGGCTCAGTTCAGTTATTGCTTTGAAAGTCCAGCATTCTGCCTCGCTTTGTTTCCCTGCAATCAATCTTCTCTGTAAAGGACACATTTAAAATGTAAAAAATAAAAAAAACGTATATTGTCACAGAAATTGAAACGTGTGTAACTGACAAACATGGTGAGTCTTAATTAAGGTAATGTGTTAGTTGTTTCAGGGTCTCTTATGCAAGTGATTGGGTGAAGCACCAAGGCCTTTATTAGAGACATTGTTAAATGACTGTGTAGAAATCAGGCTCTTTGAATAATCTGCATCGTATTAAAACCTTGCGATGGTGTGGATGAACAGTAAATCAAGTATGCAGCGACGCTCTCCAACATGATGTGTTATGGTACACTGTGGCCTGCTGATGGTGTGAATGCTGGATGCTGGTATGTTTGCTCCAAGTTTGGAGGCAGTTTCTATGGTAACGATGTCCTGTCTTCACTTTCTCACTGACAGGCTGTAGATTTAGCCAGTATTACTGATTAAAAATGAATAAACTCTGTTCTGGCCTGTGACGCGCCGTAGCACGGCCGCAGTTTGCAACATGAGGCACTCTTTAATCATGACAAGACACGGGTGCTTAGGTAAGCGAAGCTGCTGGCCGGCCAAAACTTGAAAGCTATACACCATCCTGACAGAAGCCCTTAAGGGCTTTTAAGTTGAGATGTAGAGATGCATTATGGGTATTCTGGCAGCTTGCACACTCTGGGAGTCAATAGCGATCAAAAGGCGTTTTTACTTAATTATTTCCTCACAAAACTCACCTTTGTTCCCCACAACAACACAAACAAGGTCGTGTGCAGGCTGCAAAGGCTGGACATATGGATGATGGAAATTATTGATGAGTCAGTCACCCTTATCATTCACACCCTGCCCTCCTCTGCTGGTCGTTAAAGCAGTCATGTTCTTACTCAGCGTAGCTTGACTTGCTTTTAGCTTTGCTCAAACCTCATTCACTAGAGAATCAATGGTCTTGAAATAACGGAACTGTTAAAACAATATGCAGTGGAGAGACTTGGTTTTGTTCCCCCAGCATCTTTCAGGAGGCAGAGAACTTCAGCGGTAAAGCAGATGCTGGGATTGTTGTGAGATAAGAGCCTTCTGTTTCAACAGCCACACACTGAGTCAAGAGGCTGTTACTGCAGGAAGTGGAAATTGTCCCTCGCAATCACTCGTGCAGCCTTTTCGTTATGAATGGGACAAAAATGTAGACGCCACAATGCGTCTCTGATTCCATCTATACAAAAATAACGTTTTGTATAAATAGCAGTGCCAAGCTGTGAAAATACACCATAACACATTATGGCTCATATTAATCATTATAATAAGTGTATTTCAGTTTAGCTGATTTAAAAAAATAAACTTGGTGTTTTACTTAAAACGATCTTTCATATATGGATATATTGCTATTGCAAAAAGAAAGTATGGAAAAATATGGAAATATATATACACTGTATAAGAAAAAATACATATTACAGATGTAACATATTCCAAAATGTCATGGTGTATAGCATGACATTTACTCAAGTAAGTTTGTATTGAATCGCAATACTTAAATAAATGTACATTCCACCACTGGAAAAGTAAAGTGGTTCAAAACACCAATGGAAATTTATGTATATTAATTTAAAGTCATTATTCTATTCATTGTTTAGGTGTTTGAAATGTCCTTTATCCACAACCAAAAATAAATCAAATGTCTAATGATATTTTGATTAAGTGATTTTTATTCTTGGAATCCTCCTGCAAAGGCGTTTTGTAGGTTAAGGTCTAAAGGTTTCTCTGATCACATACGAGTCACAGTCTGATGTTGACCAATAACCTTGTTACCCGGGTCAACTGGGGGTCGCCCATCACCCACAAGGCGCTGCTGTATGTCATCTGTATGACTTGTATAGGGTTGTCTCATTGGGAAGCAATCACCTCGCTCCAGCGGTTTAAACCACATTGTAGTAGAAACCGCAGTTTGAGGAAAGATTAAGGGATGACCTTCACACAGCACCAAAGTGTAGATGAGTCCTGCACTGATCAGCTGATTGCTCCTTGTCTTTGTGGCTTTCACTTCAGATGATTGTAACTTGAAAGAAATGTTTGTTCAGCCGGTGAGGGCCAATTGAGTGCACAGCAAAACACAGCTCTACATCGGTAGAGACATTACTGGGCAACGTTAGGAGTTGACTCTGAGTGGCAGAGGTCTTTAAGTTTGTGTCGAACAGTGACAAGACAATTCTGGCATTACAGATTTCTCTTTTTTCACAGTTTCCTATAGTCTGTTTAACTGGTATCGAAAGTTACCAGAAAAAGTTGTGATATAAGTTTGAGAACAACCGGTGTACGTGTTCACTGCCTCATATACTGAAGGTGGATTTGAGTGGCTGCTCGCTATACACTGTCCTTTCCTCTCACTTGCTCTCGATCTCTAGTTCGAATCCATACGAAAGCATGAAAGAGTCTGTACAGTGCTGATCGGGGATGGAGCCACATTAGCGAGGTCCTGTCGATGCAGATTCTCGGTCTCAGCTGTCAATCATGCAGCTTTTCCCCCGTTTCTATAGAATCAAATAACTAATTATGGCCAAACCTACCAGAAAAATTTGCATTTGGGCAAGGAGTGTAATAACAACTAACTAAAATGACAGAAACCATCTTTTGACGTGTGTTTTGACTTTATAGGTTGGGTCTTTTCCCATCTGCTAACATGGAGGATGTGGGTTTAATGACCTATACTGCAGCCAGCCACCAGGTGGAGGAGGTAGATACACTTTGGCTTCATGTTCGGGGGGCCATCATGTCATCCATCTTTATGAACATTGTATAGGACTGACCAAGAACTGGCAATTACTGTTATAGGTTAAGTAAAGATTAATATATAAAATTGTATATTTAATGTTCATTTATTAGTTATTTTTGTATTCACCAAATGTATCCATGTAGCCATTCTTCGAATATGTGGCCCACTCATCCTGTAAACCCACTTCGGGTCCAGAGTTCACTTCTACTGAAGAAAAGTCAAGTTGTGTTTTCTAAATCCAAGTAATATTACCCGCTCAGTTTCAGAGCAGGCGCAATAGACTCCTCAAACAAACCACAGAGTCAGCTTTTTTGTTGTCGCTCTGAAAGGTTTACCTCTGACAAAAAGGCCTCTCTAACATTAGCACAAAAATGTGTTGGCTGAATGATTCATTTTGGACACAAAGACGCTGAAATGGGACACATCTGGGAGCGGTGCGAGAATCCGGGAAATGTTATTCATGTGCATGAGAGGATAAACTACAAAAGTGTGAAAAATGTAGAAAGAAAAGGATTACCATTTAACAGCATCAGGGATAATAGACATCTTTGTCTATGAAGAGGCGGAGGAATAGCTGATACTCGACAAGTGTTCGTCAAAGAGTGCAGGACGGAAAGACTGAGGGTCAAAGCGTTTAAAGACCCACACTGTTGCCTGCTGGCAGCGCTGACGAAAAATAAAAACAAGTTAATTAGCGCTTCATGTTTACAGAAGTCATTGAACAGGTTGATATCCTCAGTAGAGCATTAGTGTACTCGACGTGTACAAACAAAGACTGAAGTTACTTAACATTCACAGGGCGGGGAGTTTGCTATTGATTATAATGATGCCCCTTTTGACCTGAAAGAATCTTTATTTCCTTGTGTTGATGGAAAGTGTTTCCTTCAGCGTAGCACGTGGGAGGGGCTTCATTCACAGAGCATCTGTCGTCTTTAAAGGCTGCTGCTCTGAAATGCATAATTGGAAGGAAACTGCAAAGTGACTAATCACACCAGTCGAGAGCGAGATATATCAAGTCGGCTGACTTTAATTTGATTGACTGACGGCTCAGTTAATCAAATTTTAAATGTACCTTATTTTATTTCGGTGGACTTTTTAACGCCTTGGACTTTGCAGACCTGCTTGTTGAGTTTTTATATTTGCCAGAGGAACCAATTAATGTGATTGGTGTCGTGTCTTTTCAAAGAGAGAGAGAGAGAGAGTGAGAGAGAGAGAGAGAGAGTGTGTTCACGTGTTATCACGTGTTTGCTTCTTTGTGTGTCGTGATACAGGAAGAGTACGAGAACTTCCCTGTAGTCATTACCTGTCTGTTCATTGTTAAATAATTAAAGCACACTTACATGTGTTTTTTTAACTAAATAATATGATACTCTTTTATTGAAAGCACATTAATGCTGGATTTATTATCAAATGTAAAAAATATAAACATTTATGGTTTGAACATGGCTCACAACTTAACTTATGATTACGTTTTATTTTGAGTTTTGTTTTATAACGCCGCCAAGTGTTTCAAACTGTCTTGGACCTTGCAGGACCAACACTTGCATAGAGACAAATAATTGGGACCTTTCTACGTACTTACACATGTACATGTTTGAAAAAGTTAACACCCTCTAATCAAAGGTGGGCAGCCCTCCACCACAACTAACCACTCATGAGTGGGAATCTGGAAAGCTGCACTTGTTTTAATATTCATGCTGAAACTAAACCCCCGAAGCTACCACATCATATCCTGTCCTGCCCCTCTCCTGCTCTCGCGCACATACTTTTGCGACAGACATTTTGTATGAAGTAGAGGCCTTCTCGCCTCCGGAGTCTATTGACGATGAAGACCAGCTCGGGACATTGGTTAAGCCCCGCCTCCAAGCATTGTGTTCTAAAGGCATTTTTTTTTTTCATTTCCAGGGAGGAACATTTCAGCCAAAACTTAGGGGGTAGAGTTTCACTTTAACATCCACTAAGCTGTAAACTAAATTACATTTCCAGTTTCAGAAAATCACCTATTTCCGATGAATGAATAACGTCATTTTGGCACATTGTCATCACCTGACGTTACATTCACACCGAACCTGTTGGGTTTAATTCAAGAAAACTCTTCTTTACCGGCAGGTGTGACTTTAGTGACATCGGTGTTGTTTCAAAGTCAAGATTGCACCAGATAAAAATGCACCAAAGCTCTTAAGAATGAACCCGGGGCCTCCGTCCCATCAGCTGCAGCTTGTTTGTGTTGGGAAGTGAAATGACAGGGCCGTGTATTATGATTCATCATTTCCCTCAACACGCTGCAGTATAGGATCGGTCGTGTCTTTATTTTGACAGCATCCCTTCTATGATCAATGAAGAGCAGTCGCAGTCTAGACAGTAGAGTCTGTGAGACTAATTCAGATTTTCAGCTATTTATTCATCATCTCTTTTGTTGTCAGACAAACGCAAAGGGTAAAGCCGGCGCAGTCGCCAGATCCCTTTTTTCATTCCTTTCTGGCATCATTTGGACCAAAGGAAAATGAATAATAGACCTAATTACACCCGTATATTCGACCGACATTAATGGCGACTAAATATGGCCTTCATGACTGCTACCACTTCCTAATTGGCACCTCAGAGTATGTGACTGTATAGAGTGATGATGTTTGACAAAGCTGTAATTTAATTTAAAGGCAGATGTTGAAACAAAGGACAAGGGACTTACAGCAAAATATGCTTTGATCATAGTAATTTCTGTGTAACCAATACAGATTGTGCAAAAATAATGTGCTCAGGACAAATTCAAAAATCCTCACGCCAAAATAGAAAAACTAAATCTGTTTTCTATCACTGTTATATTAATGATTTTTTATCATTCTGTCAGCTAAAGCTAAATGTACAATTTCAAACAACTTTGATAATATGTCAAAACCACGGCTGTTGAATCTGAATCAATATTTTTGCCGCATGCAACAATAATTGGTACAGATACACACAGATAGTAGGCCTGTCTATGAAGTGTCATAACAATACAGTTTTTAACAGTGTATCCTGTTTTTCTTCTTGATTTCTACTTAGAGATGCAAATGTATTTATTAGAGATAGTTTATGATATTTATGACTCCAATGTACAAATTATGTGCCATGGCCCTTAAACTAATGAAAAATAGATAAGAGTAGAGGAGTTATCTGAGGCCTTGCTGTGCTTGGTGTGTGTTAATGTACAGCGTATTGGTTTGTGCTGTTGAGTGCACAATGCACAGAGGAAATATGTTGCATACTCGCCACGTAGAGCTGCAGCAGCCCTGCACATTTTTGGACCATCTCTATGTTCCTGTATCTCTAAACTCTTTGCAGCTATAATTTATTGTTTTAAGTCCCCCGGCCTGATCCGCTGCTCTCCGTCTATAATTACACGGTGACCAACACACCATAAGGTTGGTCTCATTATACTGCAGTAATCATTATACGCATTATTTGACATTACAAAATGCGTGAATTGAGCGAAAGCAGCCGGACATAAACAAATCCGGCTTCTGAAGTGAGCTTTGACAGAACCGCTATGTATCGCCGGCTTTAATGGGCTCTCCTTGTGCACGATATTCATCAAGTGGAGCAGGTGCCTGCAGATACACTGCCACGGTGTTTTGCATCCAAGCATCTAATTACTTTTTGCCGAGAAGATGGCAAGGAAGAGACAGAGCAACGTTCAGTCCGCCTCACTCTGCCATTTCGTGATGCTTGTTTACTAAAGGTTTTCGTCTATCATAAGGCAGCCAGCAGGTGGCTGGGGAAACTACACAGAAACGTTTCTGGCACTCTCGGGTGGATTAATTTTTGTGCTCTCCTAAATTAATTATGACTGATTCACACCCTCCAGTGAATCCCTGCTTCTGCGGGTTGATCCTCACAATCTGTGGTGCAGTCGCTCCTTCCAGCCTGTCACCAGATTTCTTCTCGCGTACAGTCTTTCATCGAATATGCAACAGAACATGCACCATATAAGTGGCAGTCATCTCATTTTCTACTCAACTGTAATCAGCGCATGAGATGTGAATTGAAGAAATGAAAGCACTCAGCAATAATGGTTACACCTACCTACCATGTTTTCTTTCCTCTGAACGCGCCTGGAATCCAAAGGGCCATCACGGCCACTTTCATTAAATAAACTCCCCTGAGTCAACTCAAATACATTCTGTCTCGAGATGGGAGCAGGCCACAGCTCTGCGAATGCAATATGCAGCTAACGACTCATGAGCTGCCGATTCAAGGTGCAGTGTGCTCGTGTTTTTTTTTTTCTTGCATGCATTCTAGGAGATATCATCTCAGCGAAGGTGCATCTTTGTTTTGCAGTAGCTAAACGAAATGTGTCGGAGGACGGCTGCAGTTTTTTTTTGTTTGTATTTCCAGCCTTATCTTCTAGTTCCAGCCTGTATTAGATATTGGAAACCCTCAACAAATTGCCTTTCTTTGCTGAATGTTAAGTTACTTTCAATAACGTTTACTTTTCAGGACTCTTGTCCTGAGGCGTCACTCTGACAAATGGCATTGATGGTGATGTCCTTTTACTGTGCTGTCCTCCTGCCACTGAATTTTAAATGCTGAGACATAAACATTCAACCTTAAGTGTGTTTCTACAGCATTTATTATGCATTCATCGCCGCATGTTGTCAAAGTTAATTAATGAGGGTGTTTAGCTCCGGTAAGAGACGACATCGTTAAAAAACCAAGGAATGAAGGTTAACCTTTTTATGTGAAGACTGAAAGCTCTCATCTGTTAAATTGTGATAGTATAGTGTATAATTAAGTTATCGCTATCCTTAAGAGGTAAGTTTAAATAGAAGTTCTCCTCATCCTTAAGATTTCAGACATGGCTGCTATGGTGACACCTGTGGTTACGGGTGGTAATGACCCATAGAGCTGCTCAATCCAACAGCAACAACACCTGTAGAGCTGCTAATTCCTCCTATACGAGGGGAGAGCTAATGCATGTGTTTACAGTGTCTCAAATAGATTTAATGCAAAATTTGGCCCAAAATTATTCCAACTTGGTATTTCTTGTGAGCACCTCACAACAAAAGCCTCCACTTGTTTTATGCATTTCATGTGAAGCAGTGACAGTGTCTTCATTAAACTCTGATACAGTTATGGGACGGTGAAGAGAGTAAACCGTGAAGTGAGTTATTAATGCGATGACATAGAATATTTCCAGCACATCCCACATGAAGGGAAGTTGAATCCAGACCAGAAATCACAGACTCCTCCACTAACAGACTAAGACTAATATACTTACAGCTACAGATTGTAAAAAATACATTTAATCTAACTGCTGCATATGGGCTTTTTCTTCATCAGTCCAAACATTAAACACCTACTATAGAAGATGGAAGAAATTACACATTTTCTCTCTCCTCTCTTTTATTCCCCCCCCTCCATGAATAATTTCACAATAATAACAATCTTATTGAGGTAAAACAGCCCATTTTCATTTTAAACAGCTCCGAGCTCGATGTCACATGAGACGCCCGAGACTGAGGTGGTGCAACAGCTCTTGTAAAACGCCACTCGCTACTCATGGCGCAGGAAGTCGCAGCTTGAGTTCAACGGCTGTGGAGAGCCGTGGAAGTGAAATACACCGTGCTGTCGTACCATATGTTTCACAGTCTCTGCCTACAAACCCTGACTGGTCCCTTTGATTACACTTTACACATTGTTAACCATACAACCAGAGCGTCACCGCCCCAAAGTGCCCCTGGCCAAGCCTCGGTAAGTTTGCAAAAAATAAACATGCTCTTTTAGAGTTTTCTCTCATTTTTCACTGATGCAGCAAACAACATCTATATAAATGTAACTGGAGTTACCACAAGAAACAAGCACGTTGCCCTTACACACAGGATAAAGGCATGAAGATGATTTCATCTGATGTCAGTATAGCAACAAAAAAACTGAGGTGTGGAAGGGAGCAACGGTTTAAGTCCGTGACTGGATTCAGTGTTAAAGGTTTGCCGCTATTTAAATTTAAGGATTTTTTGGTGCTTAAAACAGGAATCCATGCTTTATACAATCATCTCCATAACACTACATAAATATGTATACCCACACACAATATAAAATGAGTCAGCTCTGCAATCCTTATCGATTCAAACGATAGGCTTATATCAGACAAACTTGGTAAGAGAGCATTTTGGGTGCTTGAGTTTAAATCATTTGCAGTGTGGAGCTGGGGTACACTATAATTTGTGCTGCCATTTCCATTTAGAGAGGGTTAGTAACATTTCCAAAACCGCTGTCCCCATAGGATGTCTGTCTCTCTCAAACAGCAATTTATCGTACAGGGCAGCCTCGTCTTTTCCACTCCACACCATCATGAGAAGCTGTAATTCTCTCTCAGTATCCTCAGCACGATCTCTCTGTCTCTCTCTCCCTCTCTTGCCATCTCTCTCTCTCTCTCTCTCTCTCTCTCTCTCTCTCTCTCTCTCTCTCTCTCTCTCTCTCTCTCTCTCTCTCCCCCCCCCCCCCCTCCACAAAGAACCAAGCTAAAGCAACTTGCATACAAAATAGCTGACTCAATCATCCAGCTGCATAATCAAGATAAGGGAGACGGGGACAGAGGGAGAAGGAAGATGTGAGGGCTAATGCAAGAGGCAGCTTTAGCAACAGCAGCAAAATGAAGACGTTTTCAAACACTTACAACTCGAGACATTCAAAAGTTGGAGGGATGTTGATTCACTAAGCTGGGGACTAAGATGGGGCTGATCTTTTGTTTGAAATAACCGGAACAAGGGCAACTTCTGATAGTTAATACAATGCAGGCAGTTCAGCGACGTAAGACAGATTGTTTGAGATTTTCTTTTTAAAACGCTTCCCTGCTCTAAATGTCGCCGAGGCAGTGAGACATTATTTAAGCAGAAGAGGTGATGCCGCACTCGCACACCTACGTCCTGTGCAGCTGAGAGGAATAAGCCACAGGAACGCTCCCTTCGCTTGTCATTTCTTTGGCTGGGACCGCAGGTGTAGGTTATATTAAACCTGGCATCGTTTCAGCTTTTTTTCTGCCCTGTGTGCTTTGGACCACTGAACACCCCCACCCCCCACCCACATAACCACCCACCCTCTACCACCACCTCCTCCTCCTCCTTCAGGGAAATCTTCATTTGTGTGAAAAGGGGTTGGCTGAACATCTTTAGAAATTAGCCCTTTTTCGAAAAAGAAAAGAGATCAATCCATATGAAGCCTCTGTGCAAGTCAAATGCATGGAGATGTCTAGCGTGTAGTTTGTACTATGCTTTCCCCAGACAGATGGCACATACGCAGCAAAATCCTCAGCTAATCTGAGTGAGACTGCACAACTGTAGCCTGCTGTAAGTACAAGACTGTGTAATCACAACATAAAAGGTTGTGCATTAATCACGTTAAAGTTGCGCTTCAAATTGCAATGAGTCATGTAGTGTGCCATGACTTAATGCAAGGTTTTATGATACAGAGATTTGTGAAACGGGCTGTCATGTTGTGACTGTGTGGGCTGGGTTCAAGCCCATAGCAGTGCAGGGACCACACTTTTTATTTAACTTATAAAAAAGGGTCTTATTAATATTAATCCTTCTTGTTCGTGTTTAAGTCTCATTCGCATTTTAAAAAATATGAGTTTACGTGTGTGAGGGTGAAGTGGAGCTGTCCGTGGTGCTGAAGCGACATGTCATGCGGGCGGAGTTGGTCGAGGTTTACACTTGTGAAGTTCTTTAACTGGAGCTGTATCTGGTGGACGCAAATCTTATATTGTCATAAAATCGACCAGCATGTAGGTTCATTAATATAAATATAATATATGTTGATGAAATTTAGCAAAAGGGGGAACTTGTATCATACATGAAGCCAAACAGAGTCCCGTTCACACATCAGCGTGTCATCTTGCAAAGCTCTGACCGAACCGAGCACGAAATGCACCGGCTTCTGCTCACAAGTTGAGCCGTGCGTTGTTGTTTACGGTTTGCGTTCACTTTGCTACACGCACACACACACGCACGCGCGCGCACACACACACACGACACTGTTCAAATCCTCGTCTTAACCCTAAAGATTTACAGCCACACACTCCCCTCATGCGCACGCACGACCAACTATAAAGTACAGAAACCCTCACGTCTCTTATAAAACTCTGCTGCGACATTAAAGTGTAAATACACCGACTTACCTGCTGGACGATTGCGGAGCAGAGAGCTTCTTCCTCCCGGTGCAAAGCTGGCGGCTCAGCGTATGTCACCACGAAGACATTCTCAAAGAGACAGTATATGTTTTCTGTTTTTTCTGTTGATAGTGGAGGAAAAAAATGAAAGGAAGAAAGAATCCCAGTTTTGTAGTTTTCTGTTTGGAGGCGCGCAGAGCGGCGGCTGCCTGCGTCAGGGGAGAGTCTCAAAGATCCATTTTGCCGTGAGTGATTTAATTCGAGGCTGAGCTCCTTTCAGCGCTTGTTCTATATGTAGCCTGTGCCGAACAGACCCGCTTTGCCTCTGGTTCACCGAGCGCTGACTCCGGCGTCTAACCACAACCAACGGAGGCGGGTTAGGTGGATGTGGTGCTGGGTGGCTGGAGGTATTAGTGTATCAGTTGGACAAGTGCGAGGAGCGCGTGTTGATCCTCCAGTCTAGCCGAGGCAAAGTTTAAATCTCATAATAAGATTGTTTGTCAGCGCGAGGCTATAAATGGTGGCGGCTTCGACACGCAGCGCTTGTGGCGCGTCAAGGGAAGTGGGAGCGCGCCATGGCCGGTGTCCCGGTAAATAGACGGGGACCAGTTTCAGGTTAATGAAGATAGGTCGGAGTGAAAAGTGTCAGCGACGTCACGGGGGTTTATCCGTGAGCAAACTTTTACTCCCACCCCCCCATCTCTCTCTCTCTCTCTCTCTCTCTCTCTCTCTCTCTCTCTCTCTCTCTCTCTATCCCTCCCCCCCTCGCTCTCTCTCTCTCTCCCCCTCGCTCTCTCCCTCTCCCTGTGGATGTGCATGTGCTGCTCCACGAAGCTACAGCAATGCCTTTGAATTGCTCAATTACACAGTCCGGTTGGGGGGTATGTTTAATGTGTCATTGCATGACAGGAGATAATTTTTTTCCCCCTCACGCAAACTCGCATTCGTTCGACCAGCAGGGGGCCCCTTGATATTCAAAAGAAGTGTTTAATGTGTCCATTTAATACTATTTAGTAATTAAATGATGCCCCAATTGAAATATAATGTCTGAAAATATTGTGTATTCGTATATGCAGATGCTGTTTTATTATCTTTATGTATGGTAACGAATAGGTTAACAGGCATGTGCCCTGGTCCTACACAGACCCTTTAGACAGGGCGCTGCCTGTAAATTTCAGGGTTAAATGGAGTGGGCGTGGCCTGAGGGCGGAGCCAGGGCTGCTATTGAAGTGTAGACCATACTTCACTGAAGAGGTCAAGCTTCGGTCCCTGTGATAGTAAATCAATACATATCAATGATAAATTATTGAACACGAGAACCTCCAGAATACAAATTCCCACCCATGAAGAAAGGGACCCGCACAGTGCGATACAGGGAGGTGCTTACATGAAGCAGGGGGGAGGATGAAAAGATGTTTAAATGCAGGTATGTTTCAATTTGTGGTAACCCAAGTGTTTCCTTTTTCTCCGCCTAAACAAAATCCAAATTATGCAAAACTTAATACACAAATGTGATCACAACATGGTACAATCTGCTGTGGAATTAACAGCGAGTTGGATTGAAACCTTACATGAACAAGCAAACATCGAGGTAAAGCTGATCCGAACCCTCAAGGGTTAAAGCCAGATTGTCTGTCCCTGTGTAAATGCAGTCCCAGATTTAATTTATGGAGAGTGCAGCCTGATGTGCTCTGTAATGACGTATTCTGGGGGATGACCCGAGCAAGTCGGGAAGCGGCGGCCAGGCTGCAGATGCTCCTCTCTGAGAGGGAGCAAGTGGTTGTGTGAGGACTTGGCACAGATGCTGCAACGTCTTGTCTCATTGCAGCAGTCACATTGGAGCTGTGAAATGTGGACAGAGACGGCCCGGCCCAGGAAGTCAGAGCGTTGCAGCTGCAGCACTGAGAAATACACACACACACAACACACAAACACACACACACACACACAAATACTCTATGATGCCCCCATATTCCTCAACGACAGTGGGCCGAGCCTGAAACATGACCCCATGATGACACAGAAGCCTTTGTGCCCGGTGCTGCCACTGCACAACAGCCTGATTTCACAAAATAAGAGTGGGAATATTTTAAGACCCACAGCAGGCACATTCTTATTCTCCTTTCCAGCAGGGAGAGCAAAATGAATTCTGACGAACGCCAGCGTCTCTGCTTCAGTTCTGACACCTCACATGCTAAATATTTCCCAGGATGCACTGCAGAAGGCTTTCTTTTCTTCATTGGCTCCTCGTTTTGTTTATTTTTTTTATTCAGACACGACATGAGGACTCTGCCGCTTTCAGAGTGCAGCAGATGGTATGGGCTTAATGGAGTTTTATAATGAACCTTCCCAGCTGAATTTACCTTGAGGCCACAGTTGCTTTAATGTGGTCCAGGTATGAGCTTTGATTCCCGATGGACAGAGCTGTCATTGTTCACACGATACCAAGGATTTATTGTGCACAGAGGTGGGTGGGCGTGTGAAGGGGAATATATTTCTTAAGGTGTAATACCGTGGCCGTTCATCACTCTTTTAGCAAGTTTTTGGGATGTGGTAGGTTTGTGGGTTTTGAGGTGCGAAAGGATGACATATGAGATGAAAAACACTTTGCATATAATCCAAGGTGCAATCGGTTTGTTTGCATTTTAATATTTAACCTTCTTCTTCTGTCACTTTGCGTCCAGGTGGCACATGTTCAGCTAAACTGATGTTTTCAGGAGTTTCAAGGTGAAGCTCCGCATTATGTTAAACTTGACTGTTGGTTGTCCTTTCGGAACAAGTAAGCACAGCGATTAATTTCTTATTTCATAATTATCTATACATGCTTTAAGCTGCATTTCACAACTACCCCAGCAAATGCCAAAATCAAACAGTGGTCTCAATTATTGTGCCTCTGATTTTTGAGTCTATTTCACAAATGGTTGAGCAAAGTCTG
Organism: Hippoglossus hippoglossus; assembly: GCF_009819705.1. Lineage (NCBI taxonomy): Eukaryota > Metazoa > Chordata > Actinopteri > Pleuronectiformes > Pleuronectidae > Hippoglossus > Hippoglossus hippoglossus. The sequence goes on along the minus strand of NC_047158.1, from coordinate 7,588,089 downwards.
GATATTGCATTATACGCAACAAAATATTCAATTTTCTCATTGATATGCATCTTATTTATTTTGTACTTTGCTTTTTCATGCATATCCAATATTTACATTTTGGAATGTTTAGGTTTAATACAATATAGAATATGAAATTGCCCTCAAGATCTCAGAAACAATAACAAATATTTCATCATTAGTTAAACTTCAATGGAAATAGATTAAACCATTACAGACTTTGACACTGTTTTACTCTGTTTTTTTCTCAAGCACCATGCAGTGTGTTATAGAACAAGGAGGCTAAAACTGCATCTACAAGTTAAATCGTTTTTTTGTTATACTTAAATCTGAGAGAAGCCAGGGAATTCCTGAAGACAAAAATCACAGAAATCCTCCTTTCGTTATCAGACAGTTTGACTTGTTCTGCTCTGGAGGAGCCTGGTAATGCTTCACGTGAATCCGCAGAAACTGCTGCAAATGAAAAGATTATATTATTACATTAAGTCACTAAATGAAGTCCAGTCAGTCCGGGTGCAGAGGAAAAGATAGGTGGAATGTATTATTCAAATCCTTCATTTACTGGCTAAGCCAATTTGGTGCCGAGGCAAGTAACAGGGCTGGCAGTAATTCACGGGAGTCGACAGTGACTGCTGGTTGATATAATGGAATATCTGCTGTCGGTGGAGTTCAGGAGATCCATCTTACTAGTGAGACGCAGTGTTATGTGGGAGCAATGGGGAGCTGCACTCAGAGGTGCTTGTTGCCATTTCACAGCACGCACGGCGTTACATGCCTTGTTATTGTCATCACAGCAACACACAAACACAGGAAACACACAGAAGTGCTGCAGCCATGTGGAGAGCTTGCACTAAAAAACAGAAATAAAACAAAACCAACTACAAAATAAAGTCAATGGTAATGTAGTAAACAGCCACACTCACCCGGTACTGATAAAATAAAATGGAATTAAATATAATAAAATTACGAGTTACCCAGTGACAAAATGTAATTAAACTTAAATTGTTGCCTACACCTTTTTGAAAAAAACGATAAAATTAAATCTGGTCCACAAATATGAGCAGCATTGGAGAAAGTATTTCAGTAAAAGTAATAATAGTAACCACACTGTAGTAATAATACCAAGTCATTTCAGGTTTTAAGAGTAATAGTCTGAGACAAAGAATTTGAATTTTTATCACAATCTGTTCATTATACATACATGAGGTTGCATGATTAATCATTGACCCTCCTCACATAGACAGTGACCATCTATCAAACACATCATCCCCAGCAGTCACGCTGACTACAATACCAGTAAACACAAAACTTAACTTAAAACTGATGAACATACAAACCTCATAAACTAAGTCAGAACACTAACACGACTAAAACAGTTATATTTAATTAGGACACTTAACAGTCCCATGAGCCTTTCCTCATGGGACTGTTGTTACAAAATTACACCTGATTATAACTATTTAAGCAGATTTATAGGTGGGGATTATTTTTAACATTTTGGAAAAGGACAACTCTCGATAATCTACTGTTTATTTTCCTCATAATTATTCGTAAAGTGTAAGAAAATAGTAATAAAGACCCATCATATTCACCCAGTCCTCAAAGTAGCAACCTTAGATGTCTTTTGGGTCCAATATGCAATTATGTGGAAAAACCATGGAGGTTTTTGGATTTGCTCTTTATTGGCTTCATCTAAAATTCTGTTGAGTGGACAAAAAACAAGTGGTCGTACAAGAACAAATCCAAGCAATAAAAAAGCAAGAAAAATATCTCTGTAGCCACCAGTGTAACCTGCTCCGCACTAGCTGCACTGAGCAAACTAATGCTGGAGCATCATTTGCATAAACGCTAGGTAGAGCACTGAGTGGGACTAGGTTGAGATCCCCTGCCATGAGCCTTCGTGGGAGTACCATTTGCATTCATTTAAATATTTAATCAGGACTGATAAACTGTGATAATGAATCATCTTACATGTCAAGGTGTATGTTCCCGAAAAAGTTTTAAACGGCTCTCGAAAAAGGGATTTGCAGTCGTCATTGTGTGAGGGGTCGGTTTCCATTCACGTACGTTTTGATCTGGTCTTTTGCTTTGCTGAAGCATCAAACATCCCTCGACTAAGACGGGGAGTCCACCTGGAGATTTTATCCTCTTATCCTCTTGTCGGCTCTGCAGGGTGAAATGTTGCTTTAGTCGAGATATTATATTTAGAGGTTTACTGTAGGTTGACTCTCTGCTTCACCTGTGTCTAAATCACCAAGCAGTCATGTTGTCAGATTTATAATTTCTCCAAAAGCCAAAAAGAAAAAGAAAAAAAAGCAGCGCGAGGGTCATACTTTCTTTGCAGTTTAGTGGAAATTATTATTATGTTCCATCCGATTGGCCCTCCTCCTCCTCCTCTATGTTCCCTGTGAAAATATCTGACAGCCTGGTCACCAGGAGAGACAGACAGCTTCGCGCCGGAGAGCCGAGCGTGGGCAACCAAAGGCAACACTTAGCGAGGAGGGCCGGGGCCCCATGGTAGCTGCCTCAGCGTGACCGGTGGGATAAACACACCACCCACACTCCGAGCCTTACAAAAGAGACACGGCTATTCCAACAGCTGTGACATGCAGCTTGTACCCCGTGACTCTGTTTTGAAATGAGGTTTATTTCTGGTGAGGTTGGAGGAGAGGCTGAAAAAACCCGATGCTGGTACTTTCAGCTCTCCCAGCTGAGCTACTCTGGTTCGGGGCTGGCCGCTCCTGCCCCGACCGAGAGAATGGAGCCGCGTGTCTGTAAATAGTGTCCAGCTCATACCAATACTCTTACAGGGGAATACACGGCGGGGCTATTTTGACAGGCAATGCAAGACATGTATAATTAAAATGTGTAAGTGCCTGAGTGGCTGCTTTGGTCATTTTTGTACCTACTACTCCTTCGCTGTCCATTAGCTGGGAGGCAAGAGAGGAAACAAGGTCCTACCTATATTTTACACGTAGTGGAGGACTGCACATGCATGATTCAGAGGCTTGTAGGCTCAATTTGTCGACTGTCAGCAAGTACAATGATCTGACTCGTCCTGTGACGGACTGATTTTAATTTGAACACCACAGTGATTTGACAAAGCAAGTTGCTTGCTCTGCAGGTTCTGTTTCAAACAAGCCGATGTCAATACGTTCGCCTGCCATGCTGACTTCTTTATCAGGAACCCAACAATGAGGATTCTGCTTTATTCTCCTGTCTAATGATCAAGATGAATTGCACCTTTGAGTTTCAAGAACATATTTGCAAATGAACCGTTTCTTATGAGCAGAACATGAAGACTATAATATAATATATGTCTATGATAAGTTTTTGCAAACATTAGTTCAGCTTTTTGTGTTTTTCTTTCAGTATTGGCATCCCCTTTGGAGCCCTACTTGGTTTTAGTATGCAGCCGATAGTTTCGGCTGAAACCACCACGCCAGATTGCTCCAGGTCAGCCCGGAGCTCTCTAGATGTGCTGTTTTTCAACAATTCAAACGAACTCATCGCGTTTCATCGCAACAACAACTGTGAAACTTCTGAATAACTTTACAAACTGTTGAAACTGGGATTTCAAGAGCTTAGGTTATAACTTTTTCCCGATAATAGCACCTCTGATGCAGACAGATCTCTTGTCGTTCTAATCGGCAAAACAAACCATCTGCTCCTTGTTTATGCAGAAAAAAACATCATTCAATAATTACTTCAGGTCATAGGACTCTATAGGCTCCATAGGACCGCTAAGCACAAGTGAGTGTTAAGCCCCTTTCACACTGGACAAAAACTTCACTACAACATATGGCTTTTGTCTTCATGTAAATTACTTTGCAGAGGTCATGGGTGTTTATTGGCTCCAACTCCAATCGGGACAGTGATGGAAACATGACACTCAAGTAGAATGCTAACTTTCGTGCAAACCCCGAAATAAGTTTTGCCGACCAAGGAATCTCAGACGGAGGCTCGGGCGCAGACAGAATCATAGACCTGTGGATGAGACGCAGCGGATCCCTCTTTATCCGTCTGCCCAGTGGCGAGCAGCTCGCTCTCTGTCTATTTTTTCTCAGAAAGTCATGCTTGCCAGAAACTCTCGGCCCACTGTAGCCTGCAGAATAATCGAATGTCATCCATCGCTGTAGCTGTAGTCTGCAGTGTGAGAGAAATAACTGGGATGAGAGGCAGAGTCAGCTGCTGGCAATGGGAAAGCGTTCAATCGCCTTTTATCAGGGGGTTCACCAGCATTTAGAAAACACGCTAATGCTAATTTTGATATAAAAAGGAAACTAATTTAAATGCATCAAGAGGGTGCCAATAATTGTTCGCGGCACAATATTGTGTTTGTATTATTTTACTATTATGCTTTTTTTTTTTTCATTCTCTTTTGTTGAGCATCCTGGGAGATTTTATAAAAAATATTCCGGGAAAATACAAAATTGGTTCATTTGCATTTGTCTCTGAAGATGTTCTGAACGATGTAGTTGAAATTCAGGGGCGCCGATGATTTTTGACAGGACCGTAGATAGAACAGCAGCACAAGATGTTGGACACCCACTGTACAATACCTCTGTATTTGAATTATTCAAATTTCAGAGCACTTTGAATGCAGAGCAATCCGCTGCTCGGGACTTTTATTAAGCCTGGCTGCATGCCTGTGAAACCATGAGATCCTCTGACTCAATGCCATCGTTCATAGAGTCAGCAATCCCCTCACCTGTCGGCACTCACTCTGGCAGCGGCTTCATGCCCCAGAGGGGTAAAAATAACCGCTTAATTATTCATTTTGTGGAATTGACGCCATCTTTCATCACTTGAAACGTCTGGAGAAACATCTCAACTAGACAGCACAGACATACAGTATATCAACAGAGACGCCGCAGTGTGGAGACCCTCTCGGCCATGAAGCATGTGCTGCTCAGTCAGGTTCTTTTTAATCTTCTTCAGTAGTAATTATGGGAGCTGCTGTAAAGACGGTGCTGATAATATTAGCTGATACGTTATGTCAGAGCCATATTTTCTAGGAAAAAATGCTGCAGGTGTAGAAAATGGAAAATCTGCTGACACCTTCTCATTTACTTTCTGAGCTTCACGTACTTTATTAACACATGAATAATATTAAGAGAAAATCCGTCAATAGATATTAATAGGAAAGTATTTGTGCTGACAAGATTTTGATAAAATTTGCAGGTTCCCCTTTTTGACCAGATGCAAAATACTACCAAATTGTATTTACTACTTAAATTCCACCTGCATTAATGGGGCATATTATTCTTGAAGCCAATGTATCTTGTTTCCTTGTCTCTTTTTAACCAGATTTGTATTTTACTTTTTTCACAACACAAACGTTTTCTTTTATTTGTCTTATTATGACATGATGTAAGTGTAAACAAATTGTTATGACCAGCTTTTCATTGTATTAAATCATTTGGCTTTTGGGGACATATGCCACTTTGATATTTGAATGCTAAATATGAAGCTGTAATCAGCATGTTGTGGTTTTACAAAGAGGTGATGCATCTGATGAATCTTGATTTCCAGCCTTTGTGCGAAGCTAAGCAGGCAGGCTGCTGCCTGTCGCTTCATATTTACATAACAGATGAGAGAGTGATAGTAATATATTTCATTTAACTCTAAAGTTTATAAGCACACTTCCCTAAAAGTCAAATTTCAAAAATAGTTTGACCCTCTTTTTTGTCTGTGTAGTTTTACGAAGCTGAACCAGATCAAATCGCAACTAAATGCTTCATGGCAAATATATATTAATTCTGATAAAACAGAGCTCATCCTACATGGTTTTTTATTTTTTTATTCACAACATCTGAGTCATGCTCTGGGATGTAAACAGTCTGATGTTGGGTCAGAGGCCAGGGAAGTGGACTGAGGCGCCCATGTGCTCTGCATGCACGTCAGTCTCACTGTCGTTTCAAACCGTGTCCTTACATTGTAGCTGCTGCTTGTGTGTCTGTCTGCAGGCAGTTATCACGGAGGCGCCCACCAGTCTGCAGCTGTCTTACCGCAGCCGGGGAGCCTGGGCCTTCCAGTGCCCTATCCATAAGAGAGCCGAGCCCAGCGGGCAGCCCACACAGATGCTGTGCACACCGACAAAAGGACATCCGCCTACACCGTGTTGTCTAAATGATTCCCGAGCTCACGTAACAGCAGAAAAAAAAACCCAGAGCAGATTGTGAAGTGTGTGATCAGTGGAGGTTGGAAAGTGTTTAGAGAAATACTTGCCTCAGTTCCCGTGAAACTTTTCATTACTGCAAAGCGGAGTCGCTTGAATGAAAAGAGGAGGGCCAAAGGTGGCGAGCTGGTCTTTGATTTCTGACAGACGGTGCAGGGAAAGGGATTGTTTTGATAAACTCGGTCTAAAAGTCCCTCCGCCTCGAACGCCACTGCAGCAGTGAAGGTGAGAGGGGGGGGGGGGGGGGGGGCAAGTGAAGTGCACTCAGACACAGCTGGCACATGTTCAGCTATTATTGCAGATAGTGGTATTGAAGCTATAAAGCAATAAAAGCACGACACTCACACACAAACACACCCGCACATGGACATATACACAATGATGCACACATTTCTGAGAAGTCGGCCGCCAGGTACGGCTTCTTTCTCCGTTGAGAATTTCTTGCAGATTTTAATTTCCACACCAAATATCTCAAAATCGTGTGAATTGCTGCTCAGTAACTCTGGATTTCCCAATTCCCAATAACATCGATCATTTCAAGTTACCAGTTTGCAAGAGGACACCAGGGATGCTGTTAAAAAACTATCACACAAACATAACTGATATTCAATCTTATTTCCAACTATTGTCCATTAGTGATAACTGTGGGGGACTGGGTGGGAGGACTATCCCATCGGACTTTATGTAAGAGGCAGGACTGGTTAGCAGTTAATCCACTCACTGACACTTAGACAAATTATTTATGCTTATGTCGGCAGTGGAGAGTCGCCTCCGTAGGTGTAGCGCTGCCAGAGTACACTGGAACGGCACTCCGCCAAGTTTTGTGTCTATGTGAGAAAGAATATTAGTGGTTGACCTAATTTGGTTGATATGTATTATTTCTTTTCAAATGTTTGAAGATCCAGTCATCACTCAAGCACATATCATTCAAGAGAGCTGTAACAATGGGATAATCTAAATTCATTATATTAACGATGACATCAACTTCTGCACTGAGCAACGTGTGAGTTCCAATTCCACCTTCAGAGTTACTGACACAGGGAATCACCTCATGTTTTCTATCTATCTCACATCAACTGCTAAAGATGAAAAAGCAGCAGAACATCTCTTCATTCATTATTCACTCTTGTGATGATTTCCTTATTTGTGACACATTTGCAAAGAAGCATTATAAAGCCAGTATATTAAAACGTGGACAGTTTGTGCTGCAGCCTCAGTACCTGCTGGATACCAAAGTCTGCTTTGCTGCGTTTTCATATTAGATTAGATTGTCCCGTGCCTGCTCGGCGACTTCTCCTCAGGATCGATGTTTTCAAATGCGACTTCATTAAGTAAATGAAATCATTAAAAACACAAACTACTTCATTCACCTATTGCTTGATGTCTAATACTACTTAACTGGATGTCTGGCCCACTGTTGCATACAATTTTCAAAATGAGGAAAATATTCATAAAGTCAGTCTAACATTTGAACGTGTGGTCAGTTATAGTTGACTAAGTAATAATTGATGGCAGAACCTTCAATTAAACTTAAGCATGCATGTCATAGATGCTCATCCCTACATGTCTGGTCACCAGTTAAATTAATGTAGCCTGCAGTTCTGCAATCTTTGGACAGTGAGAGGAAAATGCAGAACATGGAGGAAACACACACAGCAGAACGTGCACACTTCACTTAGAAAGGCTCCTGCAGGCCCGGGAGGTTAGAACCTTGTTGAAATGAGGTGACACTGCTCACCACTGCACCACAACGCTCAACATCCACAGGCCAGTTTTGATTGAAAGTGCAAAAAGTTAAAAAAAAAGTAGTTACCAACGCAGCTGCAAACTAAACTCATCTACATTTAGTGCTGGCCAAGTCATCCCAAATGTTCAGAGCAACCATTTGCTGTGCTTTCTTCTAAAGTTGACAACTTTGTACACTGGAGAATTTCTTTTCAACACTTCTGTGTAGATGTCTTAAAAAGCTGTTTGTTTTAACTTGAATGAATAAATTAATTTCATTTAATTAAACACAGAACACAAGAAACTGGTTTATACTGCAGTATAAGTCTAGTTCTTACTGAGATTTCTCTCATTCTCTCCCATTTCTTAGTGAATATTTTACTGCTGCATCCATCTATCTATCTATCTATCTACCCATCTACCCATATACCCATCCATCCATATATCCATATATCCATATATCCATCCATCCACTGTCTTTGCCACTTATGCCTTAAGGGTTTAGGGCTGGTTCCAATCCCAGCGGCCATTGGCTGAGAGGTGGGGTACATCACAGGGCCGACAAATAACTGTTTGCAGTCTTCATGAAATATTGATCACATCTCAGGTCCCGGCTGTTTAATTTTTGGATTATTTAATGATGCATTTACTGCTCTGTCACTATTATCCTGCTGGTGTTTCCTTAAAACCTGCACATAGACACTGAACACTGTTAAAACATAGCAGCAGCTGGACAGATGTTCCTCTGCCGCTACTAAAAGACAAACTCTCAGGCCTTCTACCTCGCATGAAAATCTTCAAATTTTCCACCGCTTTCTTGCACGTCGGAGTGGCACCTGACTCTCAGATTGTAACCAGCAGAGATAATCACACATCAGTTTCGGAGAGAGCTGCTTCCGGAGGAAAACACTTTGAATCAGGGTGACTGTGGCACCGCGGGGTCCCTTAAAGGAGTCTGTAAAGAAGCCAAATGAAAAATAAATCACAACATCTCCCCTGGCTTTCATGAAAGGCTTAATGTCGAGGAAATCCAAAAGCGGTTAACTGTAAGCTCGCGAATGGAGCGTCTTTAATAATTACTGTACATTTTTTAAAACTGATGCAACTCACTATTACTATTCAGTGTTCCAGGAAGAGCTATGAATACTACCACTTGCAGTATTTACAAAGGTGTCGAACGCGCAGATCAGCAAGTATAAGGGCAGCAGCTGGTATCGCTGTAATGATCCAGTGAATAATTTGCCGTCGGCTAAAAGCGAGTTGCTCGTTACGTCAGAGCGGAATAGAGACATCTTCTTTTTTTTTCCCAGCGCAGTTCTGAGAGGAAGACCGAAGATGAGCTTAGTGAATTAAGACTAATTCATTCGTGTTAAATGCATTGTCTTGTCACAGAAAGCAGCTGGAGAATATAGGGGATTTTTATATGGAACAGAGCAAGGGGTTTTTAATGCTGTATGAGTCTGGTCCCACAAACGCAGAAACCAGAGAGCCCGTGAGACAGCAAGCAGCATGTAGGAGGGACCGCTGAGAACAGCTCCTGCCTTGTTTCCGGCCTGCAGCTTTCATGTGTGAGGCATGCAGCATATGGAGGCAGTCAGCTGAAAAGCCCACCGGCTCCATCAGCAAATTAAACATAAAGCCCGGTTGTAGTCTGCGCGCACCTTCTTCTACTTTAATTGGATGTAAAATAACTTAAAGGAAAGGTTGGTAACTCTGGAAATGCTGTGCATGTATTTAATTTCCCAAGTTAAAAGGAAAGATCAATTATAGATTTTGTCTATTAAATATACAGATACAGCCAGAGGTTGGTAAGCTTAGCAGAAAAAGACTGGGAACAGGGGGGGGGGGGGGGGGGGGGGGGAATAGCCACATAGCTCTGTCCATATAAGTAACTAAATCAATGGATCAATCAGCACCTCTAGGTACAGAGGATTTCTGTACCAGCTCATCTCGTAACAGGACTGAAGTTGGACACGACGAGGAACTTAATTATGTGTTCTGTTGTATTGAAACGTAATACATTGGTATTCAATGTCTCGTTGCCTGCCTCGTTGAAAAACAGTTTGTCACTGAAGCGCAATGAATTCTGGGATAGGTTGGGCCGGGAAGGATCCACCCTTTGGATCCTTTTGTTTCTCTGGGATGGAATTAAGGATGAATTTGTTGGTGGAATTTGAAGGAGCATTTGAAATAGGACTTTCCAGTTGCGCCGCTGTGATGCAATCGGTCTTCAAATGCAGCCTCTGAAGGACACAGCCAATATGTTTCCCTGTATTTCCAGTCTTAATCATATTTACTGCACAGCCTTGAGATTTGCTATTTTACCAGTGAACAATAAACTGAGATTTGAAATTATAGAAACTTTTCACACATTCCTTGCCCTAAATATAATTCCGGTGAGACTTTACCTCAAACTCTCAACATGAAATTTCTTTACAGCTCAGATTCGCAGGAGAGACTGAAACCCTGTGAACGCCAAAGAGACCTTGACTCTCTCTGGACCGCAGGTTTATTTTTTTTTGTAGGTTTGTTAAAAATCCACCGCCACTGCGGCTTCTTCAATCACAGCCGCGCGTGACCCTGTGATGCCACCACGCAGACGGATTTCACCAGAGCGAGACACGTGCAATCCCAGCGATCCTTCCTTTTTGCCTCTGTATGATGAAGCCATTAAAATGATTCAGGTGTCTGTGCGGCTCGGGAGCAGGTCAGAGCGGAACGACGGAGACCACGGTGACTCTGACCTCTGGAGATGAAGTCGTCTGCTTGTTGCCCACCCACAGCTGACATCCGAATGTATGTGTGTGCAGCTCTTTACTGAATATTTCATTCAGGTGAAGGGTAAAAAAAACACCGCCAACACAGTGAATAACCGATATGATAATGGCAGGCACATGGTGCATGTTTTTTTTGTTGAAAATAACACGAGTGGCTTTTAAACTGCTATTCAACATTTAGATACACTTTCAATTTATTGCAAGGATATCATTTTGCTGTCCCCTGAGCAGACAGCCCAGTACACAAATAAACCCATTTCACAAGTAAACGATGGGTAATGTTCTCTCTGCCATTAACAAATGTTGCTCCCACATATTTTACACTCGATGACACTACAGGGGAACAGATGTGTTCAAATGAACTTACAGAGAACTCTGATGTGAGAGAGATGGTGTTTCATTATATTGCTGTCACTCCGCTCCGTGCAAAGTCATCAGCGGTACACCGGAGAGGTTTAGAGCCCAGGAACAAACTATTTCAAAGTCTTTTCACAGTTAAACAGCATGTGACAGAATGCACAATAACACACCAGTATTCATTATTATGCAAATTGCTGTGGTCTCTTTAGGGGGGCTTCATGATTTCATTTTCAATTATACAGTTTTCTCTGTTACCTCACAAGTTTCCATTCCTTCGCTCATTGTTTTGTTTTTTGTTTGTCTTTTTTCCACATTAAATCCTTAACAGCCTGGGCATTAAATTGAAGACGAAATGGAAGTTTCAGAGGTTGCCTCAGAGTGTTTGGTTCTGCTAGGTCACACCAAATGAAAAAAAAATTCTCATTAAAGGATTTATAAAAACCTGAGTGCAAATGAGGAAGCTGCTGGTCTTTTTATTCACAGTGTAAAACTCACGGGCGTGATTTGATCCCGTTCGGTTCGCTAAATGAAATCCTCCTGCAGTAAGTTTCTTTGTTTATGAGGTAACAGAAATACACAATCACAAATATAAACGAGGACACTTCCGTCCCAAACTTTGTATAAATTCATTGCAACGGCAGCACAAACATCATTAACCCCCTCGCAGCAGCTGATTGGTCCCAGGTCCTCAGTTATGCAGCGAGCTGCCGCCAACTGAGCGGATCTGACTCATCCCTGGCTTTGACATTATCTGTGAGGCCTGATACAAGCTAAACACCACTACCTAGTTAGCTGACTATACAAGAAGTGCCAACATAATTACTCCAAACACTGTTGGCTACGTGTCCTGGCAAACGTGTTTACAGCTTCCATAAATACTGACTGTGTTACTGTCTGTCCGACCATACTGAGGCATGTGGGGCGTTTAAATCTAACAATAAAGTTCAGATTTTATTGTTGCTGGTAGAATTCGTCCCAGAGGTTCAGAAGAATAAATTAAGCAAAGTTATATTACCTTTTTAGCTGGTATTATTTGTAACCAATTTCGAGTTGAAGTTGTAAATATGTCATCGATATTGTGCACTTATTTCTAAGATAAGATAATATAAGAAGACAAAAGAGCAAGTAATAAATACAAAATAGGAACAATATCAAAAAAATGCAGAGATATAATATACAACTTTCACTACAGACAGATAATGGATAGAGAAAATACAGGAAAGGGCAGTGGCACTGGATGATTGCACTTTAAGCATTATGTTGAACGGTTTAACTAGAATTGCACAGATTAAACAAATATGTTATTTATACAACGTGCCTGCACCAGGGTTAGGATCACTTTAATGTTCAGTTTAGTGTTTTACGAGTTGTAAGATTTGGACCAGCAGAGTTTGAACAACCGAACTAGAAGACATTACGCAGGTCTAACTTAAGGTTTTCCTGCACATCCAACATCTGTACAGCTGTGAGGTCTCACTACTGGGATGTAAGTACAAAAAAACATTGGTATAATGTACAAGCAAGTATGCTTCACTTGTATCCTCAACCACCGTGCCTGTCGTTTTGATGAAGAGGAGTAATATCAGAGTAAATGTTATTAGAAGTAGGATTATAGTCCAGTCTGTGTCATATTAGGTTTTAAAAGGAGGATAGGACATGAAGACAGTATTATATCAACAGTATATTAGTTTCTCTAATTGGCTGATGAGGTCAGTCTTGAGGATGAGCAGGAAATTGTCAGAGCGGCTCGTACAGACAGTGGATATGTATCTGAATATGAAAGAATAACCCGGAATGACAGCACACCGTCCAGAGGGCAAGTTGAATGAATCACATTCTCATCCTTCTGGAAAATGCCAGACGCACCTCTTCACAGTTTCTGTTTCCATTAGGGCAGTAAACCTGCACAGCTCGTGGCCCCCCTGTCGCGGGAGCATCATGACGGCAGCATGAACGGCAGTTAACCTCTGGTGACTGAAATCACGTAATGAGGAGGCAGCGGCGTCGGTTGTGTGAGCCCAAAGTGATGCTGAGAGGAAGCTGTAGCTCAGCGAGTGAGAGCGGAGACATGAGCCGCAAGAGGAGAGCGGTTTGTCCCATTGTTCATTCACAATAGCTCCACTACATCACTGTAAAAGTTCTACCACCTTTTTTTATGAATAACAGTGATTCATTTTGTAAATTGATCACCATTACGTATACCAGTGTTATGTAGAACATGCTCCTGTGCAGTAATCAATAACAGCATGCATGGAACAATAATTAGCTGTACGCGAACGACAAACTACCATAAATAAAGCTAAAATGTATGTCCATCTCACACACGAACATGTTAAGTTTCATTAACTTATCGAGTGATTGACATCAGTGTCGATAAATAGGATCCCTGGGGAAGCAGCGATGCAGAGTCTATGTACAGTGAGTGGGGGGGGGATCATTTTATTTAGAGAACAAAGGAAGGTGAAAGGGGAGAAAAGATGGACCAACATATGCAGCGGCAATTTAGCACAACACAGGCTGTGAACCCTCTGCGACACATCCACTAACTTGCAACATCACATGGAAACTGTGCAGCCACTTCACAACACAGGGTTTTTTTCCGTGTTGTGGAGGAAAATTACCCATGAGTGCTGTCTAAAATCCATTCACAGTGACGGTAAGCTTTATGTGCCGCGCCGCGAGTGTCACAAGTGTTTTGCATTTAGGTGTTTCATATTTTTATGGGTGTATGTGAGTGAGTACAGTGTGTGCTGCATGTCTGAGTAGTGCTCAGTGTCTAAATCCAGACTGTTTGAGGTGTGGCAGGGTTTACGCTAAAACACTTCTTAAGCTGTTGAATTGGTTTGGTCAGTGAAATATTTCATCAGTGTGTTGTCGGGAAAGAGACGTTCATGGTCCCAGGAGGATCAGCTCCTCTGACAAGGAGGTTTTCACCCAAGTTGGTTTGTTGTTTGTTTTGTCTGACAGCAGGTTTATGCAAAAAAATTACTAACGTGATGTCTTGACAGAGTCTGGTGGCCCATTCAATTTTGGTGAGATCGCAAATAACAATTTAAATATTGTTTACTTTCTTCCCCCTGCAGTGAAAGTCAACATGCCCCTCTGTGCCTTTTATACCATAAGACATATTTTGAGAAAAATAAGAAGCCAGTGTCACTCTGACAGGTTTGTGACATCGCAAACCTAATAAACCAATTCTATCAACTTGTGGGTAAGTAATTGGAAGTAATTAGAAAAAGGCTCCTCAAAGCCAGATTTATGCTTCTGCGTCGAAGCTACGCCGCAGCCTACGCCATGGACGTGTTCCCTACGCAGAACCCTACGCCGTACCCTGACGTGCACCTCCCCCCTCCCCCAGTCGAGGCAACGCAGGCCATAAGAGCTGTGATTGGTCCGCCTCGTAGCGTCGCATTTGCGTTGAAGGAACGAACACGGACGACGTCTTTCTTTTCTTAGTTGCAGTTCTTTAAGAAAAGTAATTGCTCTTCAACATCTGTCGGCTCCAACTCCAATACGATCCGCTTAATAACCCCTCGCCATTGTTCTGAAGTAAACAGAGACGTCTGAGAATTTGTAAATAAGCGGACCAGAAACCGGAAAACACTCAACACCAGCATAGGAACTCTATCGCCACTAGCATTTCGGCGGCGCAATGACAGCGCTACTCACACACACACCTGCGCACAACTATGAATGCTCGGCCCCGTGCGTAGGCTACATGTGGACATATGGCGTAGCTTCACTGCAGAAGCATGAATTGCGCTTAACTGCAGGTGGCGTTGTGGGGGTGGAGAGACTGGGAGCAGGGGCGGGGCAAAATTGGCATATTCATAGATTAATCATGAAATGAAGGAGGAAGGTGTAGTTACATTTAAGCCATAAAGGCCACATGGGAAAATTGTTCCCTGTTGAATACGTATTTACGAGGAACACAGAATAATTGTGGGGGTGTAATAAGCTACGGTATTTTCTACGGTAAATTTTTTGAAGTCAAAAAGCAAAGATCTTTTTTTATGTTCCTATAAGAAGTAGAAAATCATGTGCAGTATTGTACGGCCTCGCTGGAGGAATGTGCTCTACTGAGTGTCCTTCTATTTCTTGATGAATTTGATGGTTCACATCTGTGATTCTGTAAGAAATATATAACAACTTGCACACACGTTACCGTGCATCTCAAAACGGACCGATCTTGTCATTTAGCATCATTATCAGGTTCAAATTTTCATCTCTCCAGTATTTTTTTCCACTAACGACTTCCACGTCATTATTTGCTGGATTTTGTTTTTAGAGATAATCATCAGTTGTTTTGGTTCTTGACAATTTTGCGTAAAACCTGGAAAAAACACAACTATCAAGCTCTTATGAGAACCGAGCAGATATTGATCAGTGACACTTTTTTAATGTTCACTCATTAAAATCCAACAAGAACTTAATTAAAGGCTGAATATCTTCACTTTGAGATACAAGTGAAGGCAGTCTCATTAAATCAGCCATCGGCAATTCATTAGTGCTATTGTTCAGTCTTTAAAAGCACGATGCCAGGAGGCTCTTTTTATTTAATACCCCGCAAGAGTTGCATTCTGACCTCCAGCGTCTGACTTTCTTTGGAAATAGAAAATAAAATACCTATTAACCTTTTATGTTCCCGGTGCGTGTGTAAGAGTCGGAGTCCCAGAAATGATTAATAAGTCACCCTCAAGTGGTCTAAGACCCTCAGGTTATGCATATGTGCACCGAAACGGACTTCATCACGTCCCCTCATCTACATATACTCAATCTGTGCAGCATGGAGGATGAGGTCAAGGTGGTCCACTTATGATGGAGTCTATATTGTCTTCACCAACAAAGGCAGGAAATGAATCAGTCAGTCAGTGAGCTGCCTGTTGGTCGGAGCCTCCCTCTCTCTGTTCAGGCTGCTGGCAGCATCAGGCAGGTTCGGACCGGATCTCTGTCTGGAAACCTCAGGCTGTGGCATGTTTACATGGACACTAATATTTCCACTATCGACCTTGGCCCGATTACGACTCATGTCACTATTACGTGCGATGTTATTCCACCAGTTTTAAGAAACCCAAATTGAAATAGTTTAATGTACCGTTTACCCTTTTGGGTGTTTTCTTTCAAATTATGCAAAAGCCACAGCTCCTCTTTATTCTTCCATCTTGTTTACACCCCGGGCATCATCAAGCAGTTGGTAGCTGCTGTGTGTGGATGTTGCAAAATACTTTGAAATATGTAATAGGACCTTTATAATGCGATTAAGACATGTACAGTATGTGTACATAAGTAAAGAATACTCCACATGTTTTAAAGTGCTTGTTGCTTATTCTGAGTATGACCTTATCTGGGTTAAAGGGATAGTTCACCCAAAAATGAAAGTTCACTCGTCATCTACTCACCACTATGCCGATGGAGGGGTGGGTGAAGTGGTTGAGTCCACGAAACCCTTTAGGAGTCTCAGGGCTAAACAGCGTTGCAGCCAAATCCAATACAAAAGAAAAACACATAAGATGCCTCCATAAAACTCGAAACTAAATAATTTACACCATGTTTTCAGCCGAAATGATCTTGTTGTCCATAGCCATGTTCGCCTATGCGAATATTTAAGCTAAAAACATGGTGTAAATGACTTAGTTTGCAGTAGAACTTGATTGTCTGTGGCTTACGGACACTTGGACGAGTGTGGAGGCATTTTATGCTTTTTTCTGTTGTTTTTTTAAGTTTGAAGAAGTGGTCACCAGTTACTTCAATTGTATTGGATCTGGCTGCAACGCTGTTTACCCCTGAAACTCCCAAAGTTTTTTGTGGACTCAAACACTTCACCCACCCCCCCCCATCGGCATAGCGGTGGGTATAGTGGATTTTCATTTTTGGGTGAACTATCCCTTTAAGGCAATCAGCAATTGCTGTTTACATGGCAGTGTCTTATTAATGACTATTGCCTTAATTTGGTTAGTAAGGGAGTATCGGTGTCCATTTCCCCCCCCCCCCGTAGTCAGTGTCTGACTGGAAACACGTGGAAACTGAGGCTGGAGCTTCCAGCGTCTGGAGACGATTGATAATCTTCTCGTAAAAGAAAAACTGACTCATTATTTTGATGAGAAACAGCTGGTGTGCTGCCAATTAGGTGCTGAATTTACATTATTTGTAAAAATTTGCTGCCGGCAGTGATGAAGAAAATTGGCTCCGGACAAGAGGCGGTCGTCCCCGTCCACTCCGTACCACTGAGAGATATTACTTTGGCAAAAACCTTTGCACGACAAGATGTATGCTGAAAAAAAAAAGAAAAGAAAAGTTGTAAATAAAAAAGTTGTATGAAAAGCTGGCAAATCCACATGGCAGATGGAGTGAAAACTATGGGATGTGATTGGGATCCTCAAAGACGTTGTAACCATTTTTTTTCCCTTTTCTTACATCAACAAATCCTGAAGAGTTTGTCGCACAGATGGCATTTTCATTCCGTTCAAAGTAGATCGTACATTTCAATGAATCCTTAAAGTCTCATGTCACCGGCGCTTTCTGCACGGAGCCCACAGCGGACCTTCAAAGTTGGTTTGCTAATAATAACATGGACGTGAGTGACAGTCTCAAAGGCTAAACGAGAAATGAGACCTCCTGACCTTTTCCGCAACAAGGAACTTTATATTGCTTATTTAAAATTCAGAGGACATTTCCACTCTTTGGGGGAGGTCAAGCAGGTGAGAGGGGCACTGAATAGCAAGGCATTTGAAATGATAATTGTATCTGCCCCCCAAAACAATATTGTTCTCATTTAAATTCATTGTGATGATAAACTCTGCTCAATTAGCATTCACCCTGTGTCAGAAAGCGATAAGCATATTTTCTTAGCATGTTTTATTCGTCGTATTTACATTCACATGTTATCAGATGTTCAGTCAAGGGGGGAAAAAGTGACAGAATCGTTTTGTTCGTGCTCTGCCTGCCTGGGAAGTCTGTGACCTTTTTTGAAGCTGAGCCGGCGAATGGAGTCAAAAGTCACCAACAAAATCTAAATATATTTATTAATTCTACTGTGTAAACACCAGTTTTAATTATTTATAATGGGGGACAGGACTTCCTGTGGATTTCATTTAATTTTGATCTGCATGTTTCTCTGCAGCAGCCCGGTCGTGCAGTGCAGGGGGGGGGGGGGGGGGGGGGGGGGGGGGGGGCGCCAGGGTTATATTTCATATGCACAAGAACCTCCCACTTTTGTGTTTTGTTTTCGTGTTTGGTTAAGTTGAGGTTTAGTTTAGGGCACCCGCGCAACTTGTAGTGATGCACAATAAACAAAGCTAAAAAAGGTTGTTATTTGAAACTTTAAACTTAAACTGAATATAGCCCAGAGAAAGCTAAATGCGTCATAACGATGAGCAAAGAAGCTCCACAGAGTCTTTGGTTCTGAGACAGAGGAATGAATCATATTCTCAGGGACATTGTTCAGTAAAATAGAATCCAAAGACATGGTCTGCTGTTATCACAATATTATTTTAAAGATGTGAAAGTATCTCAAAAATAAAGAACAAAAATGCACCAGTGATGCTGTGATTTGCACTTGCACATCACTGAAAGACTGTTCCGGGTTTGGACCTCTGGACGACCAGGGATGGCCTTTGTGTTTGTCTCAACCCTAAGATGGACCGGCGACCTGCACAGGGTGCACACCGCCTCATGCCCAATGTCAGCTGGGATTGACTCCAGCCCCCCTGTGACCCTCAAATGATAAGTGGTATAATGGATTGATGGATGTTTATCTGCATCAAGCTCTTACAAGCTATAGTCGTTGTCACAGTGACAATTGCTTAATCTTCATCTCCTAAAGTCCCTATAATAGTTTTTTTAATGTTATCACTACAGGGCAGAAAGTCAATCAATTTCACAAAGACAATTTTAGTTTGTAACTCTGTAGTTCTTTTCAGGTCGTGGTGAGGGGCAGTGCATATAGAGGGTACATTTCAATCGATTGGTACTGAGTCTCTACAGAGACCAGACTGTTTGTGTTTGCCTGGATAATTAAATCATTGAGCTTTAGATGGAGTCTGGACCTGCAGAAGCATCTTTGCTTCCTTCTTGCAACTGGTTTTCTCTGTTTTTACAGGTGGTCATATACCAGACATTTGTTTTGGCTGAGTTGAAGTCTCTTTCTGTCATCCTGAGGTTGCCAGGCAACCACGCGCAGAAAGCATATTTCCCAAAAATGCCACATTTACAGTTAACTTTCAGGACTTTTGCTGCTGAACATTCAACACCAGCTTGTTTTTCATGAAATATTCCCACAGCAATTCCCTTCCTTCCATCCATCGATGATGGTTGGACATAAAATTCTGGGTGAAACATGTGTCACGGTTTGAAACGAGGACCATTCACAGCCAGTCTCGTGAATAGTTCTCAGCGTTTCGATGTTCATCACATCAAAACGGAAATTGTGGGAACAGTAAATCTTTACTGTGCCATAACATCATATTATGTAATGGTTCCTCCAGCCTGTTGCTCATAAAATTCTTGATAGGTTGTTCCTCCTGGAACAATGAGCCCATTTCACAACGTGTGCTCCTGATCTATGACCTGTGCTGTGAGTTCTCCCCTCATCTCTTCTGGCTGTTACTCACACTACATGTGTCCCTGGTCACTGCTCTTGTGGGAAATGTATTTAAATGATATTGCCTTATCGCTCCTGTGTGTATAAAGTACACAGCTGGCCAAATATTCATCTGTTTAAATTTTAATATGTGACATTAAGAGGAAAAAAAACTCCAGTTTTAAAGAAATGAAAAAAAAACAATAAACTGACTTTTTATGCCTTATGATTCCGGTTCGTCCACCCGTCCATCTGCAGGTCTGTCTCAATATCTCTTATTCCAATAGAAAACCTTGAGGGAATTTTATCAAATTTGAAATGGTTAGATCTGGTGATAGAAGGTCAAAGGACAAGGTCACATTTCCCTCGTGTTCTTGAGAACGTGATATATCAGGAACACTCGTAGGGAGTTTCATGACATCTGGCACAAACATTCACTTGGACCCCAGGAGGACTAGATTAGAAATGTCAAAGTCAACGGGACCTTACAAAACGTTTCCCTATGTCAAGAACACTGAGAGAATCCTTTCAAAATTTGGCATAAATGTCACTTAGACTCACATTGTAAGTTTAGGTGGTCGAAGGTCAGAGGTCACAGTGGTCTCACAAAACACTTTGTGGCCTCATGAACATATCTCAAGTCTGCCTTAAGGCAATTCTTCCAGCTTTGACGTGTTTTCACTTGGACTCAATGAGGAATTGATTAGAGCTCAGTGGTCGAAGGTCAAAGGTCACATTGACCTGTCACGAGTCTGGAAAATATATGCAGACAGGAACTGCACTGGCTGGTGGATGCATACAACCTCAGGGAGGTAATTTTTTTCGTTTTATTCTTCCTTTCTTATTCCAAGTTCAGAATCATAACCTTCACAATACTTCAGGTCTGTCTGCAATAGAAGCTGCTCAGCATTGGATTGATTGATGTGCCGAGAAACCAGTGATGGACACTTTTTTTCAAAGGGGCCACGGAGTCTCCCTCTTCTTAAGGATGTTCTGGCTCTGTATCGTCACATATATAAATATATACCTTGCCGCTGGTAAGAAAAAAGATAACACACTGGTCCGTGGAGCCTCAGCTTCATTTATATTCTGAGTGTAAGAGCCATGCAGATTCAGATCTCATGAGGCGTGAGGCCTTTGGTGTTTGCTAGAACTGCCAAGATTCATTTTGCATCAAATAGTTCAATATCGCCAGATTACACTTAAAAGAATAAAACCCTCCTTATCTCTTAATGAAATTTGTTCACATGACACATGATGCACACCTATGTTTCATCCACCTGCGACCCAGTGCATGCTTTTCTTCCAGTGCTTTTCTCTGGGAAATATCTACACAGAGACTTTGCCCCAAACTTTGAGTGTCCGTCAGCTCTGACGTTGTGAACACCTCGTCCACAGTGCAGCACTGACAGTGCAGCACTGACACTGGCTCCCTGTCTGCTATGACATGGTCATATTCAATTCCCTCCATGGTCTTGGACTTACCTGATTCACCTGACCTCATCCAACCCCACACACTTCACTCCCCCCACACACTCTCTGCTCCTGTCTGCCCTCCCTGATAAACTCTGCTCTGATGTGGTCGTGGGGATTTTAGGGTTGCCGCCCAGCAAGTCCAGCGCCATCCTCACTTAATTTAAAAACCTCACTTTTGAACCGCATGCTCCACCTATGTTTGAAACTTTTAAATGAGTTCCTGCTTTTCATTCGAGAATTCATTTTTTTGTTGACGGGTGAAAGAAGCGACATGCATTATTCTCTGTCTCAGTCTCAGTCCTCTCATTTTGATCCTGATCCAGTCTCCTATCTTCTTTGCAGATGGGCTTCCCTGCAACTCTGCAGCAATATGTTCTGGTTCAGTGGGAGGATTTGCCAAACCCTGCCAACATTTGTGTAATAAATACAGAATATTTGACTAAAAGTTTTCTAAAAGGAACTCCTACACACAAGTTGCCTTCCAAGCTAAATATGTAACTAAATCCTAAATAAAGGGTAAGTTAAATGTTGAAATTCCCCAATCAAATATTTTACCGGCAGTTTCTCTCGCTCAATATTACAGAAAGAAAAAAGCTTTCAGGTACTTCCACTGCGGTGGGTAAATTCTTACTGTCCCAAAAAAAGAGTAAAGCTGTTTGCAATGGAAAGGTGAACACTGTTGAGTGAGTGAAGCAGAGCTGAATAAAGCAATTAGTCAGCAGTTAACATAAAAAGCTCCATTGAGTTCCCCACTCAGTGACATCAGACAAACTTCAAGGTTTTTTTCATTACATCTGAGAATAAAGTCAAATAAAAAAATCCCCATTTGAAAACATGAAGAAGCGACATCCATTTTGCGGGTCTTTGATTTCGATAGGAACCCTTTGCACAGAATTAACATTTGACCGGAAAATAACATATTCCTATCCTCAACAACATGCTGCTTTGAGATTAGAAGCTGCCTCAGGCATTTCGAAAGCACTTTAATAAATAAAAAAACACTCATATGCAGTTTTTTTTTTCTCCCACTGATGATTGTGGCAGTCAAAAGAACTGAGCCGCTTTGGTAACCACATTAGAAACATTCAATAATGAATATGAATACACTTACGATTTCACAACACAGTCTAAGATGAAAACAGAAAGGGGATGAAATCCTTAAACGCTACACAATATTCAATATAGTTTATTTCTTTGAAATTTTGGGCTAATTTTGAACTTTTCTATTTTCTGTTTTATCCATTGAATTTTCATCCCTGTCGTCATTTGAAGAAGTATAAAATACTCGTAGTCACTGCAAGAGTAACACTGTGAGTCCCTACTTTACCTTTGTGCGTTATGCAAATTGTCCGTTTGAGTAATGATGCACTTTTAAAAACAAAAAACACCATTGTGTTGTTGAAAAACAATATAATTATCCCACAATAGGTGTGGCGTTTGTTTAGTGAAATGATAGTGCTGCTTTAAAAGGTGGCAGCACAGATGGTGCCACAGAGCCTGAATATTTATGTTCAGTCAGCGTCCATCAACTCGGGCCCGAATTTCTGAGAGTACAACAGTTCGGCCCGGGCGTCCCTAACGAAGAACAAAGACAATACACAGGCGAGAACAGCACTCCCACGTGTTACATTACGCTTTTAACTGATTCCAAAAAAACGACATTGTCTATATGAGACAAAGAACCTGCAGGAAAAAAGTGAGCGTTGGTTCAGAGCTCTGTCAAATCTCACCTTTTGTAGAGCAGCTACATAAACTTGAATATAAAACAGGGGTCATGAACGGAGACTTGTGTATTCAAAAGAGTAGAAACCACCTTTTTTTCCTGACACCTGGGTTTCTGTAGCTGTAACCTGTGGTGGGTGTGCGTGTGTGTGTGTGTGTGTGTGTGTGTGTGCTGTTCTTTGGCAGCAAACCAAAGGTCTTTCAAAAGAAGGTTGTAAGTCTGCAGACAGACTGCAACCCAAACTTTCTCCTACAGGGCTTTAAAACCCTGATACCTCTTATATTTTGTATCTTTGTAGAAATACTTGTTTTTTACAAATAAATAAGTGCTTTACAAAAATAGAAAAAGGACACAGTCCAATACCTTTGCACTATGAAGCGAGCTCCACTGCTCCTACAACATTATTTGTATCAAAATCAATGCAGTAGACTACAAAAAGACATTAATATAACTTTTTTTCCCATTATGCTGCCTTTATGTACGAAAACAAATACATCCTTTTCCTCTCATGCGTCCAAATGGTGATGGTCCAATTTGAGTCTCCTCAAGAAGTTCAGCCATTATTAAAACTTCTTCCTTGTATCCCGTGTCTCCTTTGATCTACTAGCAACACTGCCACCCGACGATTTCCAGTGGTACTGCTCCGTTTTGTCTGTTTCGTCCTTATCTGTTAGCTTCCAGAAGACGTGCACTGATTCAGACAAAATGAAGGAAGGTACAGACAGAAGGCTCCAATCCCTTTTCGTACACATAATATACATTGAGCATAAATGAGCCGTTACTCCTGTTAAACCTGTTAAAGCAGTTCCCCTTTAAATGTATTATTATGAAAACATGAATGTGTAGTCTGTAACTTGTAGTCCATTTATTTGTCTGCATATTATAAGGATTTTAAACACAAATGGTTCCCTGATCCAAGTGTAATTGTACATCAGGTGGCAAAAAAAGAAAAAGTCCACAAAGTAGATATCTGATGTGTCTCTTCACCTGACCCCTGCCTGGGTTCTCTGCCAACAGCTGCAACTTGCTCCTTTAAAAAAAGGGACAAAATTCATGAGGAATGTGAAAACAGATGATGGTGTTGATACAACAACTACAGCTATCGACAAAAGTTTGCCAGATATGACGTCTAGACTGTGCCAGCAAACCCGTGTTTAGTATATCCTGTGAACCCTCTGATCATCAAGAAAACAACAAACTTCAGAACAGAAAATAACAGCGTTACTTCATCAAAATAACTTGTGCAGCTCTGTATGATGTTTCAGGTTTCGCTCATCACAGTGTAAGACAGCGCATTTGCTGTAACCCAGATGAAAGAGTATAATCTTCAGCATATTCGTTTTATCCTTTGTTTTGCAGTGATGGATCACCTTCCCCAGCACTGTGAGCACACACACACACACACACATTGTTCTTTATTAGTTTCTCTTACACAGCAGGAGAAGCTGGGGACTGCAACACAGACAGAGACTCTGTACTCATGACAGTCGGTAATGAGCCAGAAATTAATTTATACACTTATATCTCTGCTTCTTTCCTTCACTTTTGTACTGTGAGTTTTATCAGATACATTTCAGGACATTAAGGTTAATGTAGTCATGTATAGATATGTTATGGGGATTTTTCTTTTGGTGCGACAGTGGTCAGAGGGAGAGAGTTGGGGGGGGGGAGGAACACATGAAAAGGGCAGAGTTCTAAGCGAACCTGCTGGCGCCCTGCATGCGGAGACTTGAGTCCTCCGCTGGCTAAGAGGGGAGCGAGTGGGTGCCCCAGCAGTGATGCAACGGCACCTTGTTGTTTCTTTGTCCGTTTACAAATCCATTATCCTTAAAAAGTTGACATTGACTCCATGCCCCTGACAAATTTGTTTCATTTAATGGGTGCAAATGCTGACAGAACCTTTGCAGAACTGGCATCTATGATATAAATATACAGCATTAGATCATCCATTCAAAAGACAAAAAAACCCCCCATATATTCTGTCCTTTAAACACTTTTATTTGATTTAATTCTAATTGCATAATGTAGAGTGTGCATGTATTTTGAGCCTTCACTTAAGCTACTACTTCAAATGTGTACACTTCTAAAAATATTTCTGTATATAAACCGTTTTGTCTCAAGAGCTCAGATGGAGTCTTTATTTTAAGTACTGATGGGATTTTTCAAGGTTGATGGTTTATGTAAGAATTTCTGCCAAAGTGAAGGTAACACGAAAAATTTAATTTTCCTAGACAAATAATAAAAAGCACTCTAAAATGCCCAAAGCTCTTTAAATCCATTGCCATATTTCTCAGCTTCTCCTCGTGATAGAACGCAGTGGAAGCAGGAATCCAAATGAACAACAACATGTCTCAAACTAAAATTACAAAATAACAATCGTGCTCTTTATAAATGTACTCCAAATGAAATCGAGGGACCACTGTTGTTATGTCGTGTTGAATTCTGTGCATCAGCCCACACAGAGCGTCGCATCAAAGTTCATAAACACAACAGACATAATGCAGCCACGTACAATAGGCTACCTTAGAAGAACCTATCTGCTGTTTTCTCTTTTTTTTGTTTTTTAGTTAAGGAGAAGGGGTTAATTCAGGATAAGCATGCAGCAGATTAACAAAGGCCACATGTGTGGGATGAATTTCTCTTTAGCAACCCGACAGTTCTTCCAGCTTTCATTGACGGAATGGGGATCTTGACAACTTGATGTGCCTCCAGTAATTTGCCTAAATTGTCCTTTTGGATTAAGCCCAAGACTGAAGCCCCGTAATGCCCGAACTACATTAAAACTGGGCTTTAACCCCTTGGCACGGTTTCAGGTTATGCAATAGCTAATCATTGTAAGTGCTTAAGAGTTTATTAGGATGCGTCCATACTTAAAATAGCATGAGGGGGCTGCGCTGATGTGCATGACTGGTTTACCATTAATTCCTGCCTTTTTATATGTTTGCTAATCTTTGGTCGTAGCTGGTTGATGACACACTCGTCACGTCAGAACATCCACACACAACAGCTGCAAAGTACTTCTGTTAATTGAATCCCTGTTACGGGGGTAAGACACAGAAGTCGTAAATCTACGTCACACGCGTTGAAGAATCAGAGCAGTTTTTCGACGTAACGGGTGTGCGGATAAAGCGATGACTCTATCGTTTTAATTTTCACCCGACTCTGAGGAACGGCAGCAGAAGGGAGGCATTATGGAGAAGGAAGCTGTACAGTGTCTGCGGCAACCAATCAGTGAAAGTGAGAGTGAAACTACAGTATTGTGCTGCAATTTGCCACCTTTGATGCAGTGCACTTCTGTAATTGCCCACATACAATATATTCATGAATGCTCACATGCATTGAATTTCACGTCACACTGAGGCATTGCATTCCCTCTGCTCCCGAATCAGCTTCTGTTCACGCAGCCAGCGGCATGTACTCCATACTATGTGATATATACCTATATACATCGCCTACCTTGTGTACAAAGTGATCTAAAGAAATATAATAAAAGAAATAGCTTTAAAAAAAAGAAAGATGAACGAATCTACTTACACTAGCACTGCCTCTAACTGTGATTTACTTACCTGTCAAATTAACGTTTTACCATTTATCCAGTCAAATAGCAAACAGCCCCCATCACTTTGAAATAGTTTTATTTTCTTCGCTCCTGTTTTTAGTTCACATGCATTTTCTTTTATCAGTCACTTTTGGGAGTGTTGAGAACAGTCAGAGGAGTCAAACGATATATCTGCTGGGTACATTCTCAGGTGTTGCTCCTAAATAAAAGCGTTACTTGCAAACACACACAGTTTTGGAGGCAGAGAGGGCAAACAATTTGTGAACTGAGGCTGAGTCACATCTCGTACTCACTCTGTATACCAGCCCCTGTGTTCAACCCACCGAGATGCCCTGTCTGAAAAAATACAAGGAATTCATGCTATTTGTGTGTGTTTATTTCCCTTACCTGAACCTGCCTCATCACCCATCCAGTGGGGGACATGCTTCTCCAGTGAGGGCATAACAAATAGTCTGTTTTTTTCCCCCCTCCGGTGGTCCCAACAGAGTCGCTTTTCACAACTCATTGTGTTTCGGATCGTGCCCCCGGTGCTCACAGATGACATTGCAGTGTGTAAACTCCAGCAGAGTGTTGTCTGGAATCTTGCTCCCCTCACTCTCCATCTGGAATCACAACACAATAGGCATCATTGATCCATCCTTGCATCAAATCAATAATCAACCCTTCTAAGTAATAGCGAAACACAACGACTCATATATTGCAATTCATTGTTTTTTTATCGATGTTGTTTAAATACCTTTGCAATGTAAACAACTGGTGCATCTTTGTAACCCAGCCGGTCGGGGATCCTCTCATACATCTTGTCTGCACTGCAGAATTACATTTCAAGGTTGGAAAGGAATAGGACAAAGTATTCACAAAGAAGCAATATATAAACTTGTTAAAACTGGGTTGCGCCGTTCGATATTGGATGCTTTTAGATTCTTAAAAGAGTGCAGGCCTATATTTCCGAAATATAGGGCTGTCCTCTATTAGAATTCCAAAATGTGTGAACCAATTACAAGGGAATATATAGAGCAGTGCCACGGGACGCATTTGATCTCAGAAGATGTTATTCTGGCCTCCAAACTAACAAAACAACCAGAGAACCATTGCCGACAATTTAGCCCCATTTCTGTGGAGAGAAAAAAAAGAGCATTGATTTAGTCTAATTCTCGCAGTTTCATTACTGCAAACACTGCTCTCATTTCTCCCGAGACATTATATTTTAGATCAAATAAAGCTCGGAGAAACGCGGTTTGAGCTCGGCAGTCGGATGGATGACAGCTGCACAGACTTTGCCCACGCAAGTTTGAGATCCTTCAAACATAAAGAGTACTTTCAAGTCCGACGCCATAGCAACACGTCTGCTTCTGCATATACCTGTTCTACCCATACATGACTCAGTCCCTGTAATCTGCAGCAGTAATCCTCCCAGTGATTTTCATGCAGAGCTCATCATGTGAAAATCAAGGTGGATAAATGTAAGACAGGACCAGTTCCTTATCTAATGTTTCACTTAACTCATATTGGCAGCCGCTGATCTGACAAGCAGCAGGGTATTGAATCAGTTAAAATAAGTTAACCTATAGATCCGAAAATAGATAAAAGACATTTGAAATAGATTTTAGAAAAATCCAGTATCTTTGAATATAAACACGGGGGGGTTACTACACCGATCAATCGAGAATTAAAAGGCGAGATAAAAAAGGAGACATAGGAATATCATCATACCTCACTAAAATCGCAGGAACACAAGACTTTTGGCTAAACTTTAAATTTTTGCATGACCTGAGTCTTGAAATCTCCCGGATGCCAAAATATGTTATGAGAAGGTGCTGTCGATTGCAAAGGTTAATATGTACTGGCTCAAGAAAGAAATAAATGAAATAAGATTGATAACAATAACGATGAAGCAGGCTCCTGTGGTTCGAGACATTGGATTATTTATAACTATGGTCCCATCATTGGAAATCTCTAATTCATTTTAGTAGGAGCTGCGGCTCCTCAACTCCATTTCAGCCGGGGCAGAGTTAACATTTTCCTACAGCTTCCCTGTGATGAAGAGTTGTGAAGATGAGTTAGAGAAATGGTTGGCATTTGCATATGGTGGCTCTGAAGCCATTATTTGGAGTTTTTAAAAAAACATAAAACAGTAATTTGGTTGGTCAAAAATCTTACCACACAGACCAGTGATGATGATGATGACGATGACGATGACGATGATGATGATGATGATGATGATGATGATGATGATGATGATATTGATAAATCTTGAGAAACATTCAAAGCCAACTTCTTTAGCAGTTACTTCTACAGTATTTGTAGTATTTCTACAATATTTAAGTCGGTAGCTGAACACTGATTTCTCATCATAAATAAAATATTTGCAAATATTATATTTCCATATTCCATGTTGTAAATGATTGTACAGTACAGACAACATGTTAAGAAAGATGACATGACAACGCCCCAAAATGAAGCCAAACCATCTTAATTGCCCCCTGGTGGCTGCCTGCAGTAAAGGTCATAAATCCCATCTCCTCCATGTTATCGCACAGATGTTTTTTTTTTTTTTTAATTATTTGATGCTATTGGGTGATCAGATTGAAACATCACGAGTTGAGACTGGGATTGGTCGAGTGCAAGTATAGGCAGGACCTTAAAACTGTGCCTCCCCTCCACGATCAGCACTGCACAGACAAGACAGCAGCACCTTTATCTGGGATATTTTAGCTTCATTTTTGTACAGTGAGAGGAGGTTGAGGAGTGTAACTCATATTTAATTATGGTCTATGCTCTGATCTTCTAAGACAAACACAGATGTTGCATCGTGGTTCCAGTCTCCTGCTGTTTGGCTCACTGCAGCCAACTTCACAGATCACCCAAGTGACAGCAACAGGTAACTGTTTTAAAAAACCTTTAGGGAAATTTGATGTGCTGGTCTGTCATATGAGGTTTTACAGAAGGACTGAAATCTATTCAGTTTCTCCCTAAGCTAACAGCTAGTAGACCTAATAAAAAAGTATTTTTGAGGCAGTACTTTTAATGAATGAATCAAGATCAAGCTGCAGGGTACTTTTAAATGAATTAATGGATAATGTATTTTGTGCCTTAAAGTGATACTCCAAAATGTGCCCTGTATACAACTTCCATAGAAAATTGTAGTACCATCCATCATGCAGTTTGCAAATATCACTAAAATATGCTGCTTTCATTTATTTATAGCTTTCATGTTGTGATATATATAGATATTTCCTATATACATAACCTAACTCTGACGGCCCTGATTAAACTGTGATATGCTGATGTAAATATTTATAATGTTGGGTTTTAAGTCTTTATTCATCGGTTCCTGATGTGTGGAAAATCCTCCACATGACAGAATGAGTCTGTTTACTCTCCTCCTCGCACTGCATGTGGTTAAAGGGCTCTTGGTTAAAACGATATGAAATAGTGAGAAACCATTATTGCCTGCAGTGGAATAATAAGGCAGTGTATTCCGTACAGTATGGCAGTCATTTCAATAAAATAATAACAAAAAGGCCTTTCAGTGGAGAGTAAATTAGAATGTGAGAGGGAAACTACCAAGGGGCAGATAAGAACAGTCAAAGTCAAACCCAATGTTCCTGTTCAGTGAGCACATTAAACTGGCAGATTCCTGCTCTGTGTGCCTGACGAGCCCCGGACACTCAGAGAAACACAGCCCTGAACAGTCAAGGCTTTGCCGGGAGTCTTTTCAAAACAGATTGTCGACCAAAGCCAACACCACAGAGAGCCGCAGAGGTACATACCACCCTCACCTCATTAGCTACTAACCTCTCAATCCTCACACCTCCGAACACACATACACAGGCTCTCACACACTCCCAATGATGCTCTGATGCCTTTGTGAATGATGACAGGCAGAGCACTCTCACTCCAAATTGCTCCTGTCATGTTAATTTAGCGGAGCGCTGCCGGAGAATTAAAAAAAAAGGCCGGGGTGGGGAACTTGATTTGCTGAGTAACATAAAAATCATAGCAATCCATAAAGATGACTTGAATGTAGGTTAGTGTTTATTCAAGAAGTTCATGAATGGCAATGAGCCATGAGATTCACAGTTGTATTTTGTTAACTTTTGTGTAAAAAAAAAACCGGGGAATTGTAAATTAGATTTTAAAGGGCACACTGATTAATTATTTACCTCATAGTGTCAGAGAGTTGTTTGGACTGAGTCCAGGGGTCCGGGATGGCTAGACACCTTTTGTTTTTTTAAACCCAGAATTCTTGAGTAAAAAAAATAACATCATCATTACTCATCCAAATTGAAAAGCAAATAGAAGGCTTTGAAACAGCTGTGCACATTTTGACAAATATCACATTTTCTTCACAGTGAATAATGATATTGGTATCATACATGTGCAATCACAGTCAAGTCAATTGTATTTATATAGTAGCTGCATGTTTGTTACGGCAAGGTTAAACAGTGAGAACTTGTGGCATCATAGTAAGGCCTCATCCACTGAGAAAAACACATGGAGAATGGACTGGACGGATGTGAAATAACTGTCATAGCGACTGAAATTGCCGGAGAAAGAGAGTAGGAGTGAAATAACCACAAATATGAGCTGTGTCCCAATTCAGGGTCTGTGTCCTTCTGAGACTGCGTTTGAAGACCGATGATACTGAAGGATCCTTCAGACATGGCCGACAAATGCGTCCTAACATTCCACCTGTGTCTTTTCGGCTTGGCCTTCGCAGACTACGAAGACGTGGCCTTTGAGTCCTGCAACAGATGCAGCCACTGAATTGGGACACATCTACAGTATCTATCTCTAATCATTTCCTCAGAAGATTTTTTTGCAGTACACATACATATTTAATCAACAGAAGAATTCCTCACTATATTAAATATGACAATATTAAATGTTTAAATGAATCATTTTTGAATGTTGTGCATTACTGCAGCTTTAAAGAGAGTCCACATTCACAGTTCAGATGATTGGATCAGTTGCAAACCACAGCAGTGAGAGGGGAGGGATATTCATCTTTGTGATTGCAAAATCTCATTAATAATTTACCATACTTTTTTCCATCGGCAACTTGAGAATTGTTGAAATGCAAAAACAATAAATTCATAGCCTAATTACTTAACAGGGAAGAAAAATAACAGCCTTAAAGTCTAAACACACATCACTGGTCCTCATTCATGTTCATAAATGTCACTTCCAATATTACAAAACCCGCAATTATCAATATAACCAGAACCTGAATGTGAGGTAATCACTTAATCAAACATTAAACGAGTTGTATAAATAATTCCACGGCCGCCTACTGCTCCGATTTCCCCCGAGGAGCCAAAACAAAGACTTTGTTGACAAGTAGAAAACACCCGGGCCAGATTGATGTGACGCAGTCGGAGTTCTCATCCCAAGTCAGAGCCCATAGTTCACGTCGGCCCTCCAGTGTGGCAGTGTGGATAACATATTGCTGTAACAGAGAACAGTAATGGGATGGAGAGGCAATTTGCCACTGTTCTCCATCTTTCCCGGTGACCTTTTCTCAGGTGTGTGCAATGTATCTGTGAGTCTCCTGCTGTTCTAAATAACGCCAAGGGACAATCACGGACCTGCCAGCGTACCTGCACTCAGTCTTCACCAAATGCCACCCAGTCATCAAACACAGCGAGCCGGATTGATGAATGAATTTAGGGTGGGCCGCCTACAAAGACATTGCCATGTCACTGTAAAAAATGTTGCCCATTATGTCTCATGAAAAACAATAGCCAGATGGTCTCATATTCATCAAACTACAAACTGATTACCAGCCAAATGGGAGATTAATCCTGCCGCTGGAATCCGTGACGACGGGCAAAATGTAATAGGTTTATTAAAGGACATTTCAAAATGTGTATCTTCATTTTAAAGCACTGCAGCCACATCGCCTCCAACTGGTGACTCCTTCACCAGTTACCCCTGAAACTCCAAAAGCGTTTTGTGGACTAAAACACTTCACCCACCCCTCCATCATCAGCAAAGTGATGAGTAGATAATGAGGGAATATTCATTTTTCGGTGAACTATCCCTTTAATGTCCTATCTCGTTTTTTTCTTGTTTTTCGGTGAAGTCATGACACCATCCTCAGTGTGTGTGTGTGTGTGTGTGTGTGTGTGTGTGTGTGTGTGTGTGTGAGTGAACAGTCATCACGCTGCTGATAAATCATGCAAAATGACACACAACAGCAGCCCTGACAGTCCCGGCACCACAACAACCAAAGGGAAAAAAACAGCTCTGAAAAGAAGTTCTGTGCTAAAATGAAGAATGCTTGTGGAGGCCGCTTGCAGATTACAGATTTAATTTCCCTTGCTCAGCCCAAAATCAGCACACAATATGTTTCCCACCTTTAAGAATATTAGATGAGGACCTGCAGAGGCCCGAACATTATGAACCTGCTGCCACGGCGCTCTTTCGAGACCACATCTGTGATTAAAAGGTTTCTTTGTCTGCTGACAAAAAAGCCTTTCTCAGTTCCTCTCCAGTCGCACACAAGGACGAGCGGCAGACAACAGAGCTCCCTGTGACGAGCCTCCGCCTGCAGGCAGCAGTGCTGATAGACTACTGATAAATTGAGTGCTGTGCAGAGGCTGATCCGGGCGAGAGAAAATTAAAAGCGCCTCGTTCTCACAGAAGCTTCGAGTCCTGTTTTATTCATTGATTGTTTTGAGGTTCGACTCGTGCCCGACTGCATCTCCCGGGCTGCATTGAGCCAAATGTGCAGCGGACGTGCAAATGGGATCACTTCGTCACGTGAAGTATTCAGATGTGAATTGCCCTCTTAGCAGTAATGCACGGCTGAGAACTCGCAGCTCTCTGAAATATGCATATCATGTATGTTTTGCTCCAACATGAAATAGCGTGTGCCCCCCCGCCTGGATGTGAGCGATCTTACAAGCTGCACTGTCTTGTACAATGTTCTCCGTTAACCTGCATAATTGTACTTTTGGATGTTTGTTTGTTTACAGGGTGAATTCATTACAATAAATTCTGGAGTCAGAGTGCAGTGGAGAGTTTCACTCCGCTCCACCTATAAACACTCCTCATTCTCCACCTCTTCAGGGAACGGCCTGTTCAATTAAAGACAGACTCATTAAATATGTAGCCACCTTCTCACAGCTCCACAGTGAGCTGCTTTGGATTTGCCTGGTGTTTCAGTGAACACAAATCAAAGTGGATGCCGCAACTGTCCGGATTCTATGAGCTGACTATGACAATGTTTATGTGCACATCGTTACGACCACTATAGACGTTAGTTATTCGATTATGTTGTTTACATGAGTTGCTAATGGGACATTTCATTCATGTTCCTGTTAACATGTAACAGTCTGTTTATGACTCACATCAACATTATGTCCACTATACTTGCGATGTTATTCTGCAGAGCCACGGATGCCATCTTTGTGTTTTCTTTCCATTTATGAAAAAGTACAATTCCTTTTTATTTTCCCATCTTACACCCAGGACATCAAGTAGTTGGTAAGTGTCGTATGTCAATTATTGCAAAATGCTGTGAAAACTCTATGTTGTAATGCAATTAATCAATTAATCAATCATGTTTACATAATGCGATCAAGGTCCGGATACTCCACACGTCTTAGTTCAATTATTGTTAATGCTGGTTAAGTCAGTCAGAAAATGCTGTTTATATGGCAGCGTCTTGTTCAGACTATTGTCTTGATTACGGTTAATATCAGAAAATATTCGTATCCATGTAAACTTAATCAACGACAGGAGGATATTTGAGCCTGAGATAAAATAAATAACAGGCCAATTGGGAAATTATAAACACCACCAAATTAAAAAAACAAACATGGTATTGGGGAACGATTCCAAGACAGCACCCTGAATATAAGCGCGCATTTCTATTATAACACCGCTCTGCCTCAGGTGATGATATTTGAGTCTTGCGTGCATTCAGATGTGGGAAAAAATCGGATGATAAAGCCACGGAGTGTTCTTAAAAGTGTCACAGTTCATTCGTGCATCCATTCATTCTCCGCCTGCCTTTCTTCACCCGACTCTGCTGTCATTTCAGACCCCGCCACGCCCTTGTGCCCCGCAGTAATCACAGCTTTCCTGCTCCTTTCAGCTTCGGCTCTTTCCTGCCCTCCTACTCACCTGCTCCCATTTCCCTAATGAGCTCTTAGTCTTTACGCCACCGGCCCGTTTCCACTCAGGTCCTCTCCAGATTGTCTATTGTGCTTGCCACGCCGCAGCCTTCCCTCCTCTCGTCTCTGTTTTGCCAGCTTGTCTCTTACGCTGCCTTTGCCTGCTTCTTCTGCGTTCCGCTGGATATCTGCCATATAATCTGGTTTATCTGATGTACTCAATCATCTACGCGTTAATCGATGAACCAGACACAGAGCACACTGTGATTCTAACACAACTTTAAAGGACTAATTATAGTTTTAACATCAACTGGTCTCATTGGAAGAATGTTAACTATGTACAAGTTTGACAAGATTTTACTTCATACTCTTTCTTTTTTATACAGTTTTACGCTTCCAGTCCATAACGATTTGGTGGAATGTTATACTTTTTGCCTCAATATTGACAGCTCTTTGCAAAATAACCTCTTTTATATATAATATATAATTTATCATGCAGTACTGCATTATATCACCAATATCAGTAAATAAAATAGAACAATTTGACAGCTTTAAATGTTCGTCCCAAATGTCCCATATGTGCATTGAAATAGCTTTTTGCTCTCTGTATGTTGCTCCTGTTCACAATGACCATTAAAATACACCCCACTGATGCACTTTCAATGTAACTGAGGAGTGAAGACAGACACACTTTGAAAAGTTTGAACCGCTCCCTTCAGAATATTAAATATTAAAGTAAAATAGACTTTTACTTGTAAAAATTGAGCTATTTTACAAGGTATTTCTACTTTATATGTAAGAAAGAAAATGATTTCTCTGCCGGCCTGCTCTACTTTGTGCCTTTGGCTTTTGTGACAACTGGGTCACAAAAAGGGTATAATTAAAAAAAAGTCTTTTAGTCTGGTACAGCAATACCTTATTCAGCGGGATACTGTCTGAGAAAATAAATGGTATCACATTAAAACATTGACATGTACATTTCAGCAAAGTACAATGTGTATCTGGGTCTTTGACCTCTTTCTATAAGTTGACCTCTTTCTTATTCACATTTTACGGTCTCCAAATTCATATGTTTCAAGAATCCTTCAACATTTGCCAGCAGAATCATCCTAAAATGTTCAAAGAAAGATACAAAAAGCACCAGGAGAGAAGGTTTTCATTTGTTTCCCGAAGCCATTCAGGACGGAAACAGGAAGAAGATTCATGCGTCACATGGAGTAGACTTGCTCCAGTCTTTACAAATTGAAGGACAGAGCAGCCTCATGTACACGAGCACACTCCCAGCATTGATCTAAATCAAATCAAATCAATCACTTCATCCGAGGCCTGTTGGACGTTGTCCTGGGGATTGAATGAAGAAAATACGACAATCCCATTACAAGACAGAGTTTCAAGTAATAAAAAAATTAAATAAAGAGCCAGCTGGGATTGCCTCCATACCATTGTACATTGAATAATTCACTTCAGAATTATTCCTCTGCACATCATGCTGCTGAATATCAATTTCAAATGTTTAGAATATTTAATTTCTCCCACACTGTAACAGGGTGGCTGACACTTTGGGCGGCTGACAGGTCAGACACATCACACAACTTCTGAATCAGTGCTTTTGAGGCTTTCCTTGTATCTTTCCATATTTCACACATACGTTCATCCGTGTCATGGTTTTTTTTACTATTTTCCATCATTTCTGACCATATCAAACTCAAACAGTTATCAGAAGAGGTGATTTCCTTCAGTATATGCAACTGATTCATCAATGTAATTATAATATTGATGGTGCTTCACACATAAAGCATTGTCTCCCAATAATCAAATATTTAAAACATTTCAGATTCGTACTTATGGCCGACTCTGATGCAGACTGGGGACCGTTTGCAGCAGTTTGTTTATCCTCACGTGCACAATCTGTTGTTTGAAGGACCGATGCGATGTGTAACGTGCATTTCACTGTGTGCACACAGTACCTGCCATCTTTCTCATGGGCTTTCGAGTGGTACCACTGGAGTTTGAAGGTATGAGGTGAATCCTCCGTGGGAATACTCAGCAAAAGTGTAGAAAACTAATGGATGCCATTTGAGTCCAGTTCCTGAGGCGTCAAGGAAAAAAATAACTCTTCCCTATTACCATCTATGAAAAAACATGGTGATGTACTTTTTATGCTCTCTCCCCAGCAATTTTTCTGTTGTCCTCCAAAGTAAGCAAAGTGCACTTTATTATTTCTGCTGTGACGACCGGAGTGCATCGCTGACACAAAATTGTTTTCTCAGCTTCCCCATTTTTATGCAATTAGCGAACTGAAGTTTCAAACATGTTTCAGTGTACATTTAATAATTCACTTAGGAATTATACTGCTGCACGTCATGCCGCTGAATATCAATTTCACTTGTTTAGAATGTTTCATTTCTCAGCCAGAATTGAATGAATGCCTTCTGGCTGTTCTGATCTAATGAGGTGATGCATCACAGACCGGGCAGATAATCAGTGGCACAAATTAACCAAGTTATTTGAATTAATCAAGTGATCCCTTTGTAGGAAAATTTAAACAACACTATAGGGTGCACTGCTTGTGTTTCATTTACATGCACGTGTCAAGAGGCAGTTGAATCTGATTACCGTTAATGAACTCATCAACCAAATAAGCTCAACTGTTTAGACACAGTCGGCTGAAACCCATCAATAAACTCCTGACTCTGATGACATCTTGTATTAACTATTATATTTTCATAATTGGCAGAGTCTGGCTCTCAGTCTGCACAGCAAACATGCACGGACATGTAGAGATAGAGTTAAGACAGTGAAGGTCACCGCTAATGAGTAATCATCACCAATATGAGACGGGACGGCCAAATACTGCTGCTAAGTGCGTGAGAACAAAAAAAAGTGGAGCGCTTTAATGAGGACAATTTGTTTCACGTAAGTCCTCTTTGATGCTAATTATTCCAATATCCTCATTGAATAGGTTAAGATATAGTGTTTCCACTGATATAAAAACATAAGCAAAAAATAATGCAGACTAAGGATGAGTCTGAGTTATCTAGAAACAAGGTCGAGAAAAGCGCACGTGCTGCTAACCGGAATACAAGGGAGTCTGAAGGTGGTGAAGGCCAAACACAAGCATTATGTAACCAAAGGACGAGTTTTCACTTTCAACATGATGGAAAATATTAATAGTGCTCAGAGTT
Organism: Hippoglossus hippoglossus; assembly: GCF_009819705.1. Classification (NCBI taxonomy): domain Eukaryota; kingdom Metazoa; phylum Chordata; class Actinopteri; order Pleuronectiformes; family Pleuronectidae; genus Hippoglossus; species Hippoglossus hippoglossus. Next base: position 7,550,399 of record NC_047158.1, on the reverse strand, counting down.
CTCACCTCCGCTCCTGTCACTGGATTCATTTTACTCCTCCCGTCAGTGTGGATGTTCCAATAAATTGGTTCACACAAATATTTCTCACTTACATATTAACTGCAGTGAAAGTGACTTTAGGTTGTTTTTTTTTGCAAGTCTGTATTTTGTATTATTATTATTGTATTTTACTGTATATTATATGAACTGTATATCATGACAAGACATTTACATAGTACAAAGCTTTAATACATTACATACAGCATAGTAACCCTGGTGTTGTGATATCTGGGTAACACAGTAAGCTACCTAATGATGATTACTATTAATGATAATGATCTGGCATCAATTATACATGAGAGAGCCTCTTATTGAATAGACTTCAGGCCAGATGAATATGAAAACATGTTACATTTGTCTTGTACAAAAGAGAAAATGCATAAATTTCAACAAATAAGTAGAATATTAAGTGACATTTGGTTTGCTGTGGATGTCTGTTTATCCCATCATTAAGACTGAAGAGCGTATAAACTGCCCGTAAAGTCTGCACAATAATGTATAACAGATTTTATGTTGGATAGAATTTGTGAATTTCCTGATTATTTTCGTAAGAACTCAAATAGATAAGTTGTTTATCACTGTGTGCGGTGACTCAGATTATGAAGTGTTTTTTAAATCCTTATAAAATGGGGTCATTTATGGGGTGACGGAGACAAGTTGCAGCAAAAGTGAAAAAAGAAAAATCATTAAAACGAACACGGCCCTTATGAGTGCTTTTATGTGTCGGCCACAAACCTCCAAACATGTGCTGAGGTATAAGTTATAGCTGGAAGTTGTGTTATCTGACAGGCAGCCTAATTGGATCACAGTTGGATTAAAAGATTATCTCAGCATGCTATGTTTGTTTATTCCAAAATATTAACTTGAAGTGTAAATGTTTGAACTGCAGAGCTTCAGCTTTAGAGGAAGAGCTTTTGCAAACTGGTCACTATTTATCCATTCACAACGGCCATTGTCCATTCATAAAAAACCAAGCTGAGTATCCTCACTTGTACTAATGACGTGAAAATAGAATTTCTGCCCTAATAACCTGAACTTCTTCATCTGCTACAGATCAACACTGCAGATGCATTTGAAGCATCGTGTTTCCATCCGTTACACGCATTTTAAAGCATGTTTCTCTGTCGTCTCTGCTCCTGTGAGATATGATTTGAGGAGTAATTTGACAAAGCATTCAAACATCAAGCCAAAAGAAAAAGGACCTTTTACTGACTGAAAGATGTTCCAGTCACGATTTAATGGGTTCATTTCTGGAACACTGTGAGGAGCCGAGATGAGACGAGGTGGGAGGTGTCTTTGCTGCTTCTCTGATTTTTTCGTTTTTCTTCTCCAAAATATTTAGATGTGCCTTCTGTCAGTCAGGGCCCATTCAAGCCAGCAGACAAAGTGAAGAGACGTGCTCCTTTTTGCCTAATGCAGAACATAAGAAACTGCTCTCCCCTTTCATGATGCCGTAACACTGAATAATTCAACTGGATTAACTGCTTTTTGGGCTTCAGAATGAAATGTCTTACGCTGCTGAACAGTCACTTTTTTGTGTTACCCTCCACTGCTGTGAAGTGATCTGCTGTTGAATGGTATAATCCTTATATTGTAGTGTAACATTTAGTCTTCCTCAAGGATATTCACAAATCATAAATCTATTTCTCACAATTGGCTATGACCCTTTTTACCCTTTGGTTTTATCTTTGCTTGTGTCGAAAAAACACTTAATGGAAAGTAACCTCAGTGGTTAATCCCACATGACTTGAGTGCTACTTTCAAATGTCATGGTAAAGTCGCTATTGAGCTCTATCTGTAATACAGCACAGCACTCTAGTGGACACAGGGGTAATAATTGTTTATGTGTGTGTGTGTGTTTGTGTGGGTGTGAGTGTGAGAATATGTGACTTTGAAGCGCAGTTTAGTATCAAGGTGTCCTCTTTTTTTTGCCAATATCTGTTCTTCTTTCAAAGAGCATGTGTGAGGAAGAGGTTTTAGATCCACTCTAGCTGGCATCCCTGGTGACCTGCTACCTGATACAGAGATATTGTTTGAAAAGTGTAAAGAGACGAAAATGAGCCTGCATGTAGTGGTTTTTTTGGTCTGTGACAAACACATCTGACTCACACGGTGAATTTAAATGAGAAGATGAAATGCAGGTTGGTGAGGATGTGGTTCTAAAACTGAGGCTTTTATTCACCATCCACTCTTTAAGAAACTGTTTTCTTTTGTGTGAAACCATGCAGATATGTTGGGATGTTTGTAGATTGTTTTTGATTGCCCAAAGAAGGTTAAAGTTGCATCTGGTTCCTTAAAGGTTCAGTGTGTAGAATTTAGTGACATCTAGTGGTGACGTTGCATGTTGCAGCTGAACACCCCTCACCTTACCCTCCCCTTCCAAACATGAAAGAGAACCTGTGGTAGCCTTCAGTTGTCATAAAAACTCAAAAGGTGTTTAGTTTGTCCAGTCTTGGCTACTGTAAAAAAACATGGCGGCCTCTGTAGAGAGGACTCGCTACCAATGTAAATATAAAGTATTTAAATATAAAGGGCCCATTTTAGAGTTAAGAAAACAACCATTCGTACAATCTAGTGGATATATCACACATTAGTGAAAACATCACTAGGATTATTTTATATTCAGTTTCTGCCAATAGATCCCTTTCACCTAAATCTTACACACTGGACCTTTAATTTTGACATGCACGACATGTTGATAAGAATAAACATATTTACACCATAAAGATGGACGACTTTCTCCCACTATCCAGAAATGAGGCTAAAATTGAGTGGGTATGAACTCCGCCATCTTGTTTATTTGGAAACAGAATCTGAGCATGTAAGACTACTGGTGAACAAGTCAGATGATTTGGAAAAAGGCTGAAGCTAGTGTAGAAAAAGAAACCAAAAAAGAGTTATAATTATTCTCAACCAGTGCTGTCTTCACATAAATCAAATTATAATGAATGAAACTATTCCTCATTTTCCCTGGAAACAGCTCAAGGACCCTTGAACCCATAAAGCAGCCACTGTACCCATTAGCGTGAGTCTACTGTAATTCATTATGCAAAGCAAGGCCTTAGTAATATGCAAAGAAATATTACATGGAATGAGTAATAGAGCTCATTACAAAGCCACAGTGGTATTTTCTATCATAAAAAAAAAAACTGCCTATGACCCACTGGATTAACCTGGTGTGACCTATTTTTACTCCTGAATAAGAGCTAATGTTTGTCAATTTGGACGTTTTCAACAAAACATCTAGCAACACAATACATCTCTGTTTTCATGACATAGCTGTTGATTAATTACAATAACAAGGGCCATAAGAACATCTCTTACAAGTAACTTTTGCAAACTTATTTCTTTGTGTTTTAATCTAAACTGTATAAAAAGGGCTACGGGGAAAATGTTTACATGTGGAAATTTCCACTTGCTGTAGAAACTAAACCACATAATGTAATCATTGATTGAAGGTGTTAATTCGCTTGCTGTGGCTTAATTTGAGAAACACTTTGTCGGTTGCCAGGTCTCATGTACGTGTTTCTCTGCCTTACTCTTTTTGGAAATACGGAAATTCAACTTTGCAGCTTGACCTTATGAAGCGTGACCTTTAATTAAAGAGATGGACACGGAAGGATTTTTCTTACAGAGGTGTCATCTTACTGTGCGGAGATGATAGACCTAAACAAAAACACCTTGAGAAAGAAAAAACCAAACCCCTCTGGGCCAAGAACTTAAACGTAAGGTATTCCCAAGACATATGAAAGCTGTCACACGGTTATGCAACAGCCTGAAGCTGCTTTATTAGTTGTGAATGGGAGGCTGTCTTCTTTTTATCAGTCTGAACTTTTACTCCCACATTATTGAGTTTAATATTAAAGTGGCACTATCAGTTTTGAGCGAGAAAATGTGGCCGTATCCCCTCGTGATGTTATAGTCTGTGCTTTCCCCATCGTTCTTGTTTGAGCACAGCTGCCCTGTTATACCGTCACAGGCTCTGTGGACAAACAGCCTCTGATTTCTCTCTTAAATCTATTCAATGCACAAACACACACACACACACACACACACACACACACACACACGACCGAATACTCCATACATTAATGCTGAACTGTTACGTATGGGTATTTGCATTACGATGTAGTTTAGATCAAAACTATCCTTCAAGGACGCAGATGGTCCACCGGGGAGTAAGAGGAAGTGGTCCAAGCAATTTCATACCTACTGCTGCCTACACAGACTGCATAACAATTCAGCTAGCTGCGTCTATCTGACAAATGTGTCATATTCACACAGGGACCGCTCCTTTCTGATGAGTAGAAGATACAGAAGAAAACAATGCAAGCACTCTAAAAGCAGATGTGACGGCTGCAGTTTACCAATCTGTAACCAAAAAGGAAAGGGCTGACTAAATTGTCCTTGGATGGCCTACAAATTTCAGAAGGATAACATTGATTGGCCTTGTTGATCTGTTGTTGTGTGTGGAAAATATAAAAAATACTGAACTATTTGAGGCGGCACGGTGATACAGTGCTTACTACTTAGTTCGAATCCCAGTTCAGCTGGGGTCTTTCTCTGTGGAGTTTCTATGTTCTCCATGTGCCTGTGTGGGGTTCTCCAGGTACTTGGGCTTCCTCCCATAGTCCAAAGACATGCAGATTAAGGTTAGGTTGATTGGAGACTTTAAATTGGTGTGAATGTGAGCATGAATGGTGGTTTGTCTCTTTATGTCAGCCCTTTGATGAGCTTGTTATCTGTTCAGGATGTGAGGTGGGGGACCTCTGATGAAGACGTAAAGAGAGTTTGTTTTGAGGATAGCCGACACCGGTGTCGATGGGGTGTCAACAAAACCATGTGATCTCTGCAGCGGAGTTATTACGTGATGTACAGCCTCTTTATATTTTGATGCAGAATAATAAGCAGAAAAACTAAGTAAACATACCTTAGTTAAGTAGATACATAGTCTGTCAGTGTCTTTCAAAATAATATAATTAAATCTAATAAAAGGATAGTGCTGCGCGGGGAATGTGTGTTTTCCAGCTAAAAAACAAAGGAATAAAATATAAATAGATATTTAGTTTTTTTTACATATAAATGTTTGGTTTTCATCATTTTGATTGTGGACCAAACATCAGCCACAGCGCTGGTTGTCTGTTTATTCAAAGTTTATTAAAGAAGAAATCACAACAGTCACAAAAACTGCTCTTCAATCGGCCTTTGAATAAACATGTGTGTAGCTGATAAGAAGAACAGTTCTTGAGATATACAAGTCACATACTGACAGAGCTTTCTGGAATCACTAGACAGAGGAAAGGTCACTGTTATTGATAGGTCGTTCTTTTTTATTTTCTAACACATACAGGTAGATGGAGGGTGAGGAGGGGAGGGGGGTAAGGTGTAAGGTAGTGGGGGGAGCTGGGATGAGGGGATGATTGACAGGGCAGAGGGAGAGAAAGGATGGGAGAGGAGATTAGGAGGGTTTGAAGTTGAAGAGAAAACAGGGGAACCTCCTCCTCGTCGTCCCCTCATTCTCCTCCTTCTCTCTCTTCTTCCTTTCTTTCTTTTTCATCTTCTCCTCCTTCTTCCTTTCTTTCTTCTCCATCTTCTCCTCCTTCTCGCTCTTCTTCCTTTCTTTCTTCTCCTCTTTCTCCTTCTTGACCCTCTCCTTGTAGCTGTCAGTCTTCAAGGCCTGTTCCTGAAAACACAGAGACAACATAAGTTTCACTCTTTTCTTTTTCAAAGTCTGAATCGGAAACAAATCAACAATCCAATATTATTCAATCAGAATGAGTTGGTGTAACGTACCTGAAGCACAATGTTCTGCTGGATCGGGAGTTTTATGTCGTCCTCCAGCTTGACTTCCTTTTCTAGGGACTCCTCGTGCTCGGTGGACCTCCTTTCATCTAAGTCTCCAATTTGTTTTTGCAGCTCCTCTATTTCCTCGGACCTGCCCTCACTTTTGAGGATGTAGTGCTGCAGCTTGTCCTGCTGGAGCTTCAGGTCTGCATTCGGGGAGACGACCTCTTCCTCTTTTACTTTAAAGAGGGAGACAACCTCTTCCTCTTTTACTTTAAAGCTCTTGTTCATGTTTCTGAGCTCCTTCTCCAGCTCCTTGTTTTTGGCTTTTTCAGACTCCACGAGCTGAATCAAGCTGGTCAGGTCGTCTTTGGACTTCAACAGAAGTGAGGTAGAAGACTCCAACTTCTCGACCATCTTCTTCCTCTCTTCTCCCCAGGAAATATTTTCCATGGTGATCTGCTTTTTGAGAGCAGCGTTTTCAGCCCTCAGCTTCTCCAGCCGTTGGTTTTCAGCCTCCAGGTCTTTCACCCGGGCATTTTCAGCCTTCAGCAAGGCATTTTCAGCCTCCAGTCGGCCGTTTAGTACCTCCAGCTCCTTCAGCCAGGCGTTTTCAGCCTCTAGCTCCTTCAGACGGGCGTTTTCAGCCGCCAGCTCCTTCAGACGGGCGTTTTCAGCCTCTAGCTCCTTCAGACGGGCGTTTTCAGCTGCCAGCTCCTTCAGCCAGGCGTTTTCAGCCTCTAGCTCCTTCAGACGGGCGTTTTCAGCCGCCAGCTCCTTCAGACGGGCGTTTTCAGCCTCTAGCTCCTCCAGACGGGCGTTTTCAGCCTTCAGCAAGGCATTTTCAGCCTCCAGTCGACCGTTTAGTACCTCCAGCTCCTTCAGCCAGGCGTTTTCAGCCTCTAGCTCCTTCAGACGGGCGTTTTCAGCCTCCAGCTCCTTCAGACGGGCGTTTTCAGCCGCCAGCTCCTGGTTCTCCCTCTGCGAGTCCTGGAGGGCTCGGCACCAGAGGCATGCAGTTTCTGGGTGGTCCATCCGTCCATCGCATTCTTGTGAACACAATATCTCAAGAATTAATTGAGGTGTATTTTTTCCAGTTTTCGCACAAACACTCAGTTGGACCCTGGGATAAGCTTATTTGTTTTTGGTGGTCGAAGGTCAAAGGTCAAGGCTAGAGTGACCTCATTTTCTTGTGAATGTGATACATCAGGAACACCTGTTGGGAATTTCATGACATCTGGCACAAACATGGACTCAAGGATGACCTGATTAGAATTTTGTAGGTCAGATGTCAAGGTCACTGTGACTTTACAAAACAAGCTTTTGGTCTTATGAACATCTCACCTTGGGGGAGTTTCTGATTGGGTGTTTTTAGCCTCTTGAACATATCTCAAGTTTGCGTACTTGTACTCGAGGATGAACTGATTTCAGTGGTCAAAGGTAAAGGTGACCTCATCTGAATCTGGAAAAAGATCTTTGTAGGCGGAAACTGCCCCGGTTGGCAGCGGCATTCAACTGCAGGGCGCAATTCTAGTTGTAAAGTAAATCTTTGCACCACCAGGCAGAATAAGTCAAGAAGGTTAAAATTGCTCTCCTGCCCATCTATTTCCTGAATGGATATCTCACATTAAAATGTCTCTGCCTGGAAAATAAGGTGCCACTATTCAATAAACCTTGCTGCTAAAAATAGCAAAATTAAGCGCAAGACTTTATCTGCTCCTAAAATTAAAGCTCCATTGACAGTTAATTAAAAAACATCCTGCCTCTCTGGTTTCTTGCTTTGGAAGAGCTATTTCCTTTCCTTAATATTGATTGAAGTGTACCAGGCCAGAGGAGCAGCTTATTTTTAACTTAAAGAAATTCACTTTTGACAATACTTCATTAAAGTTCAGTTCAATCATCCTCACTTCACAGCTGTCATTCCTGGGAAAATGACTACACAGATTAAATATAATCACTGTGAACAACACAGGGACCTTGAAGGCTATATATGGGGAAAACTGAAAGAAAAACAATATGCTTTTTATCCATAAAGCATTTCAGTGCTCAGTCCTGCTGTAACCATCAGGTAAACATCAGGTAAATGCAAAACAAATCAATCATATTTCTCGTGAAAAAAATACTAAGTACAAATAAGTTTATTGTTTCTCTAACACAAACCATCATCAAAGACCCTCATAATAGGGTTTACTCTCTCATGCAATGTCCCCACTTGATTTAAACACCTTTCATTCTTGAAATTGACTTTCGTAGGGCTTCTAATACAGATCACCATGTACATTTTATTGTAATAGTTGTTCTTATGAATTCCTTAGACCATTTTACATTGTAATTATATTTTTTCTTTGCAAATTTCTGGAAGGAATGAAATGTCTCCCTTTGGTAAAGGTCCTGCAAGAAATAACCTACTTATATAATGTGCAGAAGTTTTTTTATCAGAAATAGCATTAAGGTGGAAGTACTCATTTAACCTCTGTGACAAATGTATTGTAATAAATGTTAAAACAGCCTTTCAAAATTCTTAATCTGAAAAGAAAAACTATGGCTCTGGAATTAATCTAGGGAAATGAAAATGCCACTCTATTTCTCTTGGATTTGTAGTAGTAAACATAAAAATTAGCATGGATTGAAAAAATTCAAGTATAAGTACTTCAAAATTGTACTTATGGACAGTATTTAACTACAGTATGTACTTACTTTCCATCAATGCTTGAAAGTTGAAAAGACGTTTCGATCATATTACCGATGTTGTATAAAATATATGAATAGATGCCCCACTGTACTGTGCACGAATCTAGAAATAATACATATAGTTGTGTATCATATCAGTTAATTAAAAAAGTTTTTAATATGAGTTTACTTTCTGCTGGTAATGTTACCACAAATACTAAAAGTGTATAACGGTATTTTAGAGAGAACAATAATAACAACACAGTAACCACCAAAATAAGACTGCAGGTTGTCTTTTCGTGTACTATACATTTCTTTCAATCTCTTTCTTTCTTTCTTTCTTTCTTTCTCTGTCTCTTTCTATCTTTCATTCTCTCTCTCTGTTCTTCTCTCTTTCTTTATGTCTTTCTTTATCTATCTCCTTCTTTCTTTCTTTTTCTTTTGAGCCACTACAAACCGGCAGTGACGTCAGACGACGTCATCACGCTGTGCCTACGCTCCGCGGAACGAGGCAGGTTTGTTTTCGGTTTGTTTTCCTGGTGGTTTCCTGAATGACTGAGCTGCTCTGAAGTTACTGGAAGTGATTTAGTTTAGCGGTTTAGTGCTGAGACCAGTTTCCACTGTGACCAGACGAACCCACAGGGTGAGGACCTTTTATTTTAAACAGGGGGACGTCCTTATGAGGTTCACCGGAGCTACTTGTAGCTGCGAAGCTAACGTTAGCCTCCGTGCAGCATCTGAGTGCAGCACGTTCCTGTGTCAAGTGTGAGGAGTCTGCTGAGCTTCATCTACCACTGCCCTGATATAAATCATCTATAATCTAATCTATAGATAATCTGCGGGTAGTGAGATGGGGATTTTAGTGAGGACACAATTATCTCACACGCCTGTTTGCTGTCTTTACTAACAGTTTGCTAACAGTTTGCTAACAGTGAGCTGTGATAGAGCCTGTAAATCACAGTGTATCTAGAACGAGTCGTGTTTCATCTTCTAAAACATATTTTGCCAACAACTGTGATGTTTGGTTGATGTCTCCCCTGCAGTGTTTTTGATCAAATCTCAAATATATGCAGTGTTAAGGAACGTTAAAATCACATACACACTTACAGCAAACTGTTAAATCGACTAATCAGTAAGTCAATACATTGTTTAAGCTTAAGCAGTTTTGATCATATCCAAGACCAAGTAGATGTAGTATATGACATATTACATAAAGATTTTTTCCAGATGATTTTGATAATCATCTATCTATCTAATACAATCTGAGGTAGATCCAACACGTGTTATATCTCCTCATTGTGCTGCACAATGAATAAGCATTACTTCAATATATATTGAACCTTTGCTATATTGGTATTGATGAACATTTTATTTTGATAATTATTGATATTGTTTTATTATCCAGCCCTAGTAGTACAGCAGAAATTTGTTGTCATTTAATTGGTGATTCAATCAACAAAATATAATCTGCAGCCATTTTGATAATCAATTAAATGTCTAAATTAGTTCACGGGGAAAAAAAGAGCCAAATATTATCCAATTCCAGGTTTTTAATTATCAAAATCTGCTGCTTGTCATTGTTTTAGGCTTATCAATTATAATAATATAAAGTAAAGTAAGTAAAAACATATATATAAATACAATAACTTTGTTACAGTGTGGTTATTTCAACAGTGAGACTGCAAATATTATGGTATGGTTCCTTTTTTAATTATGTTCATGTGCAATTTCCTGTTTCGTTTCTCTCTCTAGGATTGACAGAATGTCTTCACCGGAGCCCATCATCAAATCGAGACAGACAGAGAAAGACGTCAATGGAGTTTCAACGCAGGTCGTCTGTACGGAGTTCAGTAATTACATATTCATAGTTCTCACTCAGTACGGCAAAATCGGGAGCTTGATATCTGTCACACCTGACTCCAGATCGAATGATATCAGCACCCCAACTTTCTCCACCAAGGTGCTGCTGGGCAAAGACGAGGTAACCTGAATGAAACTGTTCTCATAAATATTGTGTCAATGTGATGTAGACTTGTTCAGAGGACATCAGTCAGATGGTGCGGCACAGGGTAATTCATTTCATGGTGTGGTGGGGCAGATGAGGTTCTACCCTGCTCAGCTTGATTGGGAGAAATTAGATGAATGCAGGTGCCTAGACTCTCTGAGATCTGTTAAAATGTACACAAGTATAAATATCATGTATAAACAAATATACAAAAAATGTATAGTACTTGAAAATAATATAGAAAATACCCGGATATTGTTTTGTTTCTACAATATCTCAGTGAAAGGCTCGTATTGGCTGATTTTTATCGGCCAACTGATATATAGATCAGGCACAGATGCCAGAAACCTGCCATAACCCTATAATGGGTTTCATTAAAATTGTGTCAAGTCATATTGGAAGACTTATAGATGCTGTTTATTTTGGGAGAACTTCTCCAAAATGATTAACTTTTCTTATGATGGTTGTGTAATACAAGCCATCAGCGAGGCTGTATGGCAGTAAAGGCAAGTTCTAACTATTTCCCACATATGCAATGGCAGCAGTTTTTTTTCTGGACAACTTTTTTACAGTGTGAGATGAAGAGCATTTTGCATTTCAACTGTGAGATTTCACAGGCCTGCTGTTACACATTGTGAAGGACTGTAGAAGCCAAATAGTTTTCTTATGATGCAGACGTGTTACATTGCAGCATTTATGTTTGTAATAATACAATGACGGCATTCTGTTTCTATTTTCAGCCTCTGACACATGTCTGTGCCAAAAACTTGGCGACGTTTGTGTCACAGGAAGCCAGCAACAGGCCTGTGTTGCTGGGACTGGCACTAAAGGATTCGTCCATAGATTCAATAAAACAAATGAAAGAGATCATCAAAAGCTGTAAAGTCTGGTAGGAAGTCAACAAAACGGACACTTTTTTCCTCCTGGATGCCACCAATGTCATATTCTTCATCAACTTAAAGGATTCTACTCAATGCTAATATTTCATATATCAAAAAGAAAACCCATTGGCTTGTGCGTCATGACGGAAATGTATAAATCTGATTTAATTTGCTCTAATCCTTTAGATTTGTGGAGATAGGAAGGAACATCTTATGGAAAACAAGTTAGAGTTAATCTGGTTTTAAGGGCGTGTTTGCTCCACGCCTCTGTGCTCTCAAAAAGTGAGGAATGTGCAAAGACTTCATGAAAAAGGATTCAATTTCATCACAGACCCTGCATTTCATTTTATAATCTGTTATACTTTATACTGTTAATATGTTTGTATTGTCCAAGGCAAATTGTCTTAAATTGTGTCTTGATGCAGAACTTCGAAATAAAACTGGCCACTTGTCCACAAACTTGTCCCTTTCCTGTCTTTGAAACAAATGTGACTCAATCATGTTTGCCCCAGTGAAGAATTGTTTAGGCTTCGCTCTGGATCAACATTTTAAGTATCACAAATATCCCCATCAAACTGGAAAATTGGTCCAGGCCTTTTCTAATCAGGCTGAGGTCTTTGGCTCATTTATCAGGTGTGGCCGTATTACACTGGCTGCTATGCAGTTAAGCAGTCATTTAGGCTCAGTCAGCACATTTCAAAGCAGTATACTCTGTGCTTGTACTGTTTTACTGCAGATTATGAGAAAAAAGTCGCATTACAGGTCAGCAGTAGTCTATACATACACATTGTCAGACTCTCACTATTGTGTTTAATATTGACTCATATCTTTGTATTTTTTATGTTATAAATAAAATGTCATTTTGAAATTTGTTTTCTTTTTTTTGCTGTGTAACATTTAGCTACTTATATAATGACTGTAACATACTATTCCCATTATTAACAATCTAGTAATTTTCTTGATGTATAGTTCATTTGTTAAATCTATATAATAAGAAAATAGAGAGAAACGTCTGTCACATTTTCCTGGAGACATGCCTTGTTTTATTAATAAAATTTAATTCCAGATCTAGAATAAATTGTCAAATTTGATTGCAGTTATTTCTGCTTAATTGTCAAAATTGTAGCTGATTATTTTCAGTGACTTATTTCAACTCAATTATACATACATAGTGTAATGTGCATACACATGCTGTTTTGAAAGACCTGTAGATTTGTGAGTTAGTATAATATACAACACTTCATTGAACAAGTGGGCAACCAGGCTTAAATGATCATTTAGGTCTACACTATTTGACCATTTTATTCCTCTTTATTTATTTATTAATTTATGTATTTATTCATTTATTTTAAATCTCACCACTTTTTTGGGGGATCCTTTGTGAAATTCTACTTATAAGACCTTAATTGTTTGAGTTTGCATTATTCAATATATTACAATATATATAAATTAATATGCATGTTTGTGTTAAACAAACCGTCACAATTAACACTTAGTTTCATTGTCACTACATCTGACAGTTCCATTCTTTAATATAATTCTTTAATGAGTCTATCAAATGGCAGAAAGCAGTCGAGGAAACCCTGAAGCCCAAGTCAGTATATTCTAGTGTATTGTTTTGTTGATTAGCAAACAATTGAACTATCCAGCAAATTGCAGCAGTCGGAACAAGTACATTTTTCATTTTTCATTTGACCTATATGATGATTCGATTATCAAATTGCTCAAATTAAATCTTCTGTCAATTGTCTAATCAATAAATAAATCAGTAATTTCAGTTTTAGAAGTAACTCTTAAAGTGAGGATCACTTGTTGTTGTAGAGAGATGTAAGTAAAAGTGTAACATACTTTAAGTAAATACAAAAATACAGTCTTGGGGATAACTAACGGTAAAGCACAGCATAATATACTCAATTCATCAAAACATATTCTATTAGTTCTTAGAATAAAACTCTCCCCGTGGCAGAGACAGCGTGGTGACGTCAGACGCGGAGCTGCGGTCACGTGATCCATCCACCTGTGCCCAACCTGTTTATCTTGCTCATCGGACTCGGAGCAGAAACCTGCGTCGTTCGCTCAGCAAGTTTGACGTTTTACTGGTTTTTCAGAGGAAACGCCACAGGCCACAGCAGCGCCTCTGCCTCCGTGTGAGTCTATCTTTGTTAATTCAAGGTTTTTTTAATTCAGGGGCTTGTTTCACCGACTCTTTGGACTTCGACCTGCGCCGGGCGCCTTTCTCAAACAAGGAAGTCCAGTGTCCCGAAGCCCCGTGGTTTGATGAAGTCGTCGGTGAATGGCGGCTGTTGACCACGGTTGGTTCCTCTGAAAGCAGATTTATCCTCCATGTTTGGCCTGTAGCGTCGTGACACCAGCCCTGCTTTGTTTGCGGCCAGTTGGATAAAGCCGCCTCCAGCCTCCTCGGGACAAGGTGAGCACGTTGTTTACAGTAAAGAATGAGGACAACCAAAACATGTTGACACTGTCTGTACATGTGTCTGATAACCGAATGTCTTCTAGATATAAGAAGAGTAAAGTGTAAAGGTGTAGTGCTCGGCAGGCAGCATGAACCCACTGGGGGAATATTCAGTTCAGTCCCCAGGGGACATGTTCTTACATTTCACCTGTCAGCCCTGCACTGACCATACTGTGTCCCCTGTCTCTTTCAGATGAACGTCTCTATGGAAGACGTGGATCCCTCGGCCGAGAACGGCTCAATCCTCCACATGCCTTCGCTGCTTGACAAGTCGGCCGCCTCCAATTTGACCATCATCCAAACCAGCAACGGCTCGATCATAAGGGACCAGATGTTTCTGAGCACGGTGGCTGCCCAGGTCCTGACGGGGACATTCGTGTGGTCCGCCTTGCTCATCACGTTCCACCAGGTGAGCGGAAAGCCTTGAAGGGACTCGAATCACTTCAGCTCACGAGCAAAACAGCCTCAGAGTGTAAATGTAAATGTAATCAGAGACAGTTGGGGTGTGAGAGAGTTCACTTCCCTCGCCAGAGGACGCAAACAAATGTTTGTGTCACTAAAGGCGTATTACCTCACTGCATAGTGTGGTGCGTTCAGTGGCTTTGCTCACACTGCATATTTTTTTCCATACTTATACACTGACTCCTTGTCTTATCTAGTCATAAAGTATGTCTTCACACTTGCACTGTCCCGGTGCGTTGTGGGAATGTTTTACTTACTTTGTAGTTGACGGAGGCCATCAGGTTTAAAATGCATGGAAAACCTTCCAGTCGATTTTTAAAAGGACAATGACTACGCAGCGAGTGTGGGGGGAGGGGGGGGGGGATGGTTAAGACGAATAAATGGCTCAACACAGGCCCCGTTTACCCAGAATCCATTTCATCGCTGTTGTAAATGAGTGTTTCCTCGTGTGGGTGAGTTACCCACTGTGCACTGATGATAGCTTATCATCATGGTTTTATCATTTGTGGAGAATGCAGTAGGGTGCAGTGTATTATCAGCAGGGAAATCAATTGCTACTGAGATAACATTTTACAGCATTATAAAGGATGAGGGTGTTGTTTTGCTCTGCTGTTTTAATGGTTTTGAAATTTAGTTGACGATTTTATAACCTGTGTCTCAAACACGCTTCTAGAGCCCTACACCTGTATCATAACCATACTCACAGAGTTATACCTGTATCTGTCATGTGGTGTATTTAGTTTCCTCCTCCAATGAGGTTATATTTGCATTGTCTGTTTGTAAGCAAGATTACACAAAAAGCACAGGATGGATTACCACAAAACTTGGTAAAAGGATCTGGCATCCCACAGGTGACATTTTACCCGAATTTCCCTGTTCATTGTTCATCGATCCTGATGAAATATTTATATATTTAGAGCGATTCTAGTTACCTTCACCAGTTACCTCTGTTTTTTGTTTAGTTTATTGGTTTGCTTGTTTGTCAGAAGGATTACACAAAAACTATTAAAACAGATTACAACATTATGACATGGGTCAAGAAAGAGCCCAGTACATTTTGGTGTGATAATGCACTTACTAGGAATCCAGGAATTTGTTTTCACTTTCTTAACTCTTGCCAGAAAAGGACATTATCATCAATTTTCCAGAGAGTAATTCATCGATGAAAATAATCAGGCATCTTTATAATGACTGATATCTTTGAGTGTGTGCAAACTGGTGCAGCTTGATTGAATTTGAGTTCCCTGTTGAGCCTCTTCTGAGTGTTATTCTAGTAAAACATTTGTTATTATTTGTGTACTCTTATGTGCTTTTTAATATCATCAAGAAGCAGCAACATGTTACATCTTGTGATTCCAAAAGAACAAACCTTGTTCAGGGATTTGTGAGTCAACACCCAGCAAATTGGTTTCTATCGTTTTTAATATAGTAGTTGTTGGGCCAAACAATTTCCAGGAAGGCATTTTAATTGCACAAATAAACAGCAAGTGCACCGCAGGGAGAACGGGGCAGGTTTGCAACAGGCATCCGTCCTTTCACACAGAATAAAATGGTCTGCAGGACTATTGTTGCAATGCTGGTGGTGTTTCATCTGACTTGGCTCCGGAGGATTGCTATAGACTCTCAAACTCACATTCTGAATGCTAAACACAGACAGAAAATGACCTTAGATCCTCTTTGCTGTAAAGTCCCAGAGTTTTTTTTCCGACCGGTGTTTCATTTTTCGTGGAGGGCTCATTGGCCCCTTTTGCAATTTAATGCATTTGGGATTAGGAGCAGACTGGACTTATGCTTTCTACATGACACTCACTTTTAGTTACAGTGTGCAGAATCCCTTCTGATTTCGTTATTTCTTATTTTTTAAAATATTTTCTAAAATGGAATTCCTGTGACCTTAACTCTTCTGTTAAGGCAGAAATGACTGAGTTTTACCTGAGCTTGAAGCCACCATTTATCTTGCAAATAAGAATTAAAATCAGGGCATTGTTAAGGCACCGGGAAGGATATATATATAAATATATATATATAAATATATATATATATATATATATATATATATATATATATATATATATATATATATATATATATATATATATATATATATATATAAATATATATATATATATATATATATATATATATATATATAAATAAATAAATCTCACCCCCACCCTCACAGTAATCAGGCTTTAATGTCCAGCCTCTAATGGGCATTTAATCAAGCCGAACGTATTGACTAGATAGAAACTCTGAATGTTGAGAAGAAAAAAACAATCAGCCGCTTTGACAAATGGTGTTTTAAAAAACGTATAAATGCTCTGAACCTCTGATGTGTTTAAATTTTGTGGAAAAATAGGAAATTATTATTCAGCAAGTGACACCAGGTATAAGCAAAAACACTGTATGTGGGTAAAATAACAATAAGGGGGATCTTTGCTTGCTGCTATTTATTTCTCACAGCACATCGAAAAACCCACTCATTCTGTGTTAAAAAACATCCATTACAAATACAGGGAGGACAGTCACAATCACCAGTCCTGTCAATAGAGTGGCCATATTCTGTTTGCATAGATCTGTGATGAAAAGAGAAAAGTCTCCTAATTGCTTTTTCTTGTTTGCAAGAAGTTGTAGATAATTTTGTTTCAGCAAGTATCGGCTAAAAGCACTTGTACAAGTAGATATTACTGCATACTAGTATTTGGTGATACAAGTACTTACCAGCAGTGGCTAAATTGTCTTGGCTGAAAGTAAAATAAGAGCTGCAATTACCAAATATTGTCATTATTTATTTGTCTGCATTTATCTTATTTTGTCAATTAATCAATAAAATAGCTTAGAAAAAAGTGAAGTACGCCCATCAGGATTTCCTAAAGACCAATGAGATGTCTTGATTTTTCATTTTGCAGCCAACAGTCTAACATCCCAAAATATCCAGTTTATGAGCACACAAGAGAAAAGCAGAAAATATGAATATTCTCAGAATGTTTGCTATTTTTACTTTTTAATAACAACGCAATCCATGAATCAATTACTGAAGTAGTTGCTTGATTTTGTGCCACTATACTGATCAATTAATCCATTTATCATTTAATCTGTGGGTTGGTTGTGTGGGTTTCGTATGTTTTATGAATTCTTATCTAATTGTATTTTACTCTCTCTTTAGAGAGTTATAGATATTTGTCAATAATGGCTGGAGCTTAATTTGATCGCTTTCTCACTCTGTTAAATTGCCAAATGGGTAATAACCGTCCTAGTCTACTCAGAAACTGTTTTGGCTTTTTTTTTTATGATCTGAATAATGAGTCATCAGGTATTACTAGAAAACTATTGCCACATCTCTGGTATTGCAGTAATATTCCCTGGTATGCTTTTGGTTTTTAATAAGCAGTGGGTTTTAAGAGCTCTCTCTACACGACTGTATCCATTTGTAGGTGGACAGTAGTGATGTAGAAACCATTTGACTGACTTATGACATGTCTGTTCCACACCTTGTGTCGGATCAGCGATGTTGCCACAATATAGAAGTTTCCTAACAGCTCCATGATGCAATAGCTTTTTAATATTTGTTAAATTTAGTGGGACTAACCATCCTACAGTCATGACCTGAGAGATCAGCAGGAGAGACAGATGTACTTTACTCAGACTGCTGAAAACATATTTGCTTGTGGTCCGAGTGAAGTCAGTCACCCCAGACTCTCTGCAGTGACATGTTGTACATTTCATCAGGGATTCAAACATTTATTTCATCTTTAAGATGGGGCCAATTGGTGTGGAAAAGTTTTACATCAGTCTGAAAAACTAAAGGTCAGGGAAATAATCTGATCTTTACCATATGCTGTTTTTGTGCCCCTAAATGTTGTCAGCTGCACAATGTTATCTTTATGGAGGCCATATGAGGGCACACTGGAGGTGTGTGTGTTTTAAAACTAAAGGCGAAGACCTTTAGCATCTCGCTGAACATAAAACTTATTTATTGATCTTATTGTCTGCGTCTGCATGTGATGATAGAGCTGTACAATATGAAGTGTGGCCAGGTCCAAGTTTAAAGCAGGAATGTTGTGCCGGGTCATTAAAAAAAGGAATTTGCTGATTTTCTTTTTACTTCACTCAGCCTCACTGCTGCATTTCACACTGACAGATCTTCACACAGACAGAGCCAGTGAGTGCACAATTAAAATTAAGCTATAAATAAGACCGTCCAGTTTTTAAAAAACACTATTGTTTTTTTTTGGTCAGCTCTCAGGAGGGTGAAATTCCTCACTGATCACACCCTTGAAAATTGGATCACTTCAGGGTCAGTGTTGCACCACTAACTAACTGTTAGTTCTCCTTCATTAACAAAGGATGCTTGATAAACCTGTGTTACTGTTACACAAAGATGAGCTTATGCTGACGCATCTCAAGGCTTATTAATACATGTTCCAGTTTTATTGTTGGTATTTGTGTATTAATAAATGCATACCTTTTTTGGAAAATAATCAAAACAACAAACTGTCCTGTTTAGAGCTGAAACGATTGGTTGATATTTAGAAAAATGTATTTTCCAAAGCACAGACGCAACACCTTTCCTGGTTATAGCTAATGAAAACTGAATACTTTATGTTTGTCTTTGTCTTAAATCAATGTTGGCTCTGGACTGTTGGCCTGGTAACAGACAATTAGGAAATCTGTCTGAGGTGGTGGGAAATAAAAATGTCCATTTAAAACAGTCTGCCCACAAATCAATATATTGAATAGACATTTAGATGGAGCCTCAGCAAAGATGCATGACTAATGAAAACTATTATCTTGTTAGATGTTGTGGAGCAACCACTGTCTATTGTCATGGCAGCGCTTATGGAAAATACATGTGAATGGCTTAATGTGCAGGCTGCACTGGATCATGTTTTTATTTTAATCTAAATTTTTCTTGTTTAATTTATCACACCTATTCTCTGATTCATCACATTAACATCAATAAGATGCCGACTTGTTTACTGATGTTTTTCTCATGTGTTTTCATTGTAGATCTATACGCACCTTCGATCCTACACGGTCCCCAACGAGCAGCGCTACATCATCCGCATCCTGTTAATTGTGCCAGTTTATGCCTTTGACTCTTGGCTCAGTCTGCTCTTCATCAGCAACGACCAGTACTATGTGTACTTTGATTCCGTTCGGGACTGTTATGAAGGTAAATATCACAAGTTCACCCCCTTTTCTTTTTACTCGCACTGATCAGCCACAACATCGAATTCAAAGTTAATATTGTATTGTCCCCCTCATGCTCCGGTCTCCACCTCCTGAAGGTGTCCTGTAGTACCAGGCATCAAGACGTTAGCAGCAGATCCTTTAAGTCGTATAAGTGGCGAGGTGGTGCCTCCCTGGATCTGGGTTGTTTTTCCAGCACACCCCCGAGATCTTTAAAGTGATTGAGATCTGCAGAATTTGCAGGCAGAGTCAACACCTCTTAAGTCTTTGTCAAACGACTCCTGAAGAGTTTTTGCAGTGCGGCAGGGCTTATTATCCTGCTGAGGGAGGCCACTGCCACCAGGTTGCATTGAAGGGATGTACTTGGCTTTCCGCAGTTTGCGCTACAGTAGCTCTTCTATGGGATTTTACCACACGGGCCAGCCTCGGGCACCTATAACCCTGTTGCAGGTTCAGTGATTGTCCTGCCCTGCACCACTCTTGTTATGCAACAATCACTGCATAGTGGGAACACTTCACAAAACCAGGCTCTCATCTAGATTTCCAGCCACCCCAGTTTAGTCTGTGTCACAGCTGCCCAGATCTTTAGACTCGCCCATTTCTCCTGCTTCCAGTACATCAACTTCAACAACTGACTGTTTATAATATAGCCCACCCCTTGACAGGAGCCATTATAAAGAGATAATACATGTTCCCCTTTACCTGTTCCTGGTTTTAATTTTGTGGCTGATCAGTGTCTGTGTCTGATAACGTCCTTCCTAGTCAGACATGGCATTTCTGCTGTCTTCATATTTTAGATGGCTGCCAGAATAGAACTCCCCAAACTAGTTTTTCGTTATTCATTATTTGAGGTGTTGCATTTCTAGGAGGAGTTATTTTAGAAGCAGCAGTTTTTGCACTTGCATGACAAACGCTTGCATCATTTTAGCAAATGAAAGAAACCTATATTGAACCTTTTAGGTAGATTAATTAATTTTTAAGAAATAGATTTTGATAAATTTCAGAGCTGTTATGCACTGTAAGCGTTGTTCTGTAGATTGTAGCTTAATTTCCTTTTATATACAGGGTAACTTTAATTATGTATTGAAGACCAAAGCACTTCACCGGTGGCAAAGGTGAGTCACATGCAAAATGGATTACAAGTAATTTGGGAGTGGGAAAAGTAGGAAATGCATTATTCAGGAGATTAGTTTCCAGTTTGCAGGCCAATTTTGTGGGTGATTGATAGCGAAGCGCACCAGAAAGCAGCGAGACTGAAATACTACCAGCAGCCACGGCTAAAACATAATGAACCTTCTCTTGACTGGACACCATCTGCATTAGCTTCTCTTAATCCCTCTTTAAATAGCAACAAAGGATTAGGGAGGGATTTCCAAGACACAGAACCCTTGGAAGCTTCTTAATGTAAGGACTGAAACATGTATTGTTCCAAAATGTTGGACTAATTATTTTTTTTTATCATGTGGGTGCGTTCTCCCCTGAAACCATTTGCCCTTTATGTAAATGAAGTTGAAGTTGGTGAGGAATTTTGTT
Organism: Hippoglossus hippoglossus; assembly: GCF_009819705.1. Taxonomy (NCBI): domain Eukaryota; kingdom Metazoa; phylum Chordata; class Actinopteri; order Pleuronectiformes; family Pleuronectidae; genus Hippoglossus; species Hippoglossus hippoglossus. The sequence goes on along the minus strand of NC_047158.1, from coordinate 7,529,359 downwards.
CTGCAGTTTAATTCACTCTTCAATCCCCTCTCGTTTTTTGTTTTTTTCACAGCATTTGTCATTTACAATTTCCTGAGCCTGTCCTTTGAGTATCTGGGAGGAGAGAGCGCAATCATGTCCGAGATCCGAGGGAAGCCCATACAGTGAGTGCTCTCATTTCAGCCCTGCATGAAAAAGTCTCGGCATGTTCAAGATTTGAAAGTAATGACAACTTCAGCTCAACCGGGGCTAATCATGGATCATATTTACAATCACAAAAGGTACAAGGTGCACGTTGCTGCCCTTGATGTAGCGTTTAGTTTGAACACCACAGTGAAAGTGCTGGCAATAAACATCTGTGGTATTAATCTGCGACAGTTACCCTTTATCTCAGAGCTTTTGATCAGCCTGGTTAGACTGTGTTTTATGGCTTACTCAGCCACAGGGCAGCAGCTCTCAGCTTCTTAAGACAGTGGAGACACTTGTGTGCAGTCCTGATTAATGATTGCATTGCTTAGATTCAGCCAGTGGAGACAAAGGGTAAATTAAACTTTTCCTATAGGATCTACACAGACAATGAATGTTTTGTTTCTTCTTTATTTTCCGAATATCCAGCAAAACAATGTCTCATCTCCAGAAAACAGTTCACACGAGGCGCAAGGCATGAGGAAAACAAGGGTGTAACTCATACTTGTCATTGTTCAAGTATGTTTTTAATAAGCAACATGAGAGATGAACAAGATAACATACTTGATGCACAATATTTCTATGCTCACTGTCTGCATGTTATCACATTGGCATAGAATTACCAAGACCGGTCTTATTTAAATTTAATATTGTACATTCATTGTAATATGTCATGTTCCCTTTTAATAAGCCAGATTATGTGTGAACTGCACAAAGACACACCTCAGGTTTTGTAGGAATGGGGTCAGCTAGCAAATGATTTAAAATATATTATGATTACTCTGTAGGCAAATCCAAATTTGCTTTTCAAATTTATTTTGACTCAAAGCTCTTGTTCTTATTTGCAAGTCCTAAGGTTGCATTTGATCTTCACATATCTTATTGGATTTTAAAAAGAAATGAAAAACAGACAAAACTAGATTGGCCTTTCACCGACAAGGCCAAACAGTCCTTCACATGATTGTCTTATTATTATTGTAGAAATTAAAAAGGAAGTGGTCTGAAAACCCAAATTATTTATTTGTCATAAAACATAGTCCGGAACTGTGGAAAATCCAGTGCATTATTCCCTTAGAACAGAAAAAGTAACCTATGTAGCAATGTTTAAATAAGTGAAAACCCAGTGATCTGCCCCTCGATTAGCATTCAGACCAAACTGTGGTGGTTTCTTCTGAGGCCCCATCCCTCCACCATGTTTAGTGGAAATCCAAATCAAACAAAAAGAGATGGGTGGAAACGTAACCTCCCTGCTGGGTATGACTAGATGTTTTGTTATAAATGTCATGATCTGTACTGTCTGATGGTTAAGAGCATCTAAAGCACCTCAGGGCTACGAGGCTGACAGAGCTGTGTTGTTGTATCAAGCTGAATGGGAGGTATTATTAAGGATGAGGCTGAGTTTAGTTCTAATCTCTGTCTCTCTGCCTCAGGCTCAGCCCTAAAGCAACGTGCAGATTTCATTTATTAAACTTCCTTTTTTAAAAACACACAACTACTGAATTAGTTCTCACAAAATAAGTGACTTGTGCATTTGTACACTATGCCTTTGATGCTGTTGTTTTAGCCTGAAGACGTCATGACACCAAGAACCATTGAATCCACAGACTCACATGACACCTCGACCTAGTTTGATCATATTGTTCTAAAGACATATTAAATAACAGCAATGTGTATGCTCAAGTATAATACGGATATTCCAAGATACAAATAATTCAAATTTTAAAGTAAACGCACACATTGTAGGCTCTACAACTCCCACTTAGATTTTTGGCATCTACACAGCTTTGCATGAGCAATATTGTTTAATAGCCTGTATTGATGTGGTCTATATATTCAATATATTACAGTCAAATGCATCACCTCACACGAAAGGTACCATAGAAGAAAGAGTCAGCATACAAGCAACTTGTGCAGTAACATCAACCAGGGCCTGCAACAAGCAATTCATTTCACTATTGTTTAATCTATTGATTGTTTTCTTGATTAGTTGTTTTGTCTGTAAAATGTCAGATAATAATGCAAAATTTTTTCCATCACAGTTCCCCACAATCCAAGGTCATGTCTTATTTTTGTCTGAGGAAAAATCTAAAACCTGACGATATTCAGTTTGGAGTTATATCAAAGGGTAAACCCATTGAGAACTCCCTGACATTTGGAAAAAGCCTTTGGCATTTTGTTTGTTATTAGCAACCAATCAAATCTGAATATTTTATGTGAATATGTTTTTGTCATACCGCTGTTGTATTATATTCATGTGTTTTATGGATTCTGTTTTCTGCTGCTTCGTATCTGTTTTATTTTTCACATAATTGAGTAAGACTCTGTCTCTCCTTGGCTTCATAGGTCAAGTTGTCTGTACGGTACCTGCTGTCTCGGTGGTATGAGCTACTCCATCGGCTTTTTAAGATTCTGCAAACAGGTGAGCTTCAATCTTCCCCTTATCTATGCTCTCGAGATGCTCCTTTCAACCGCTGTAATAAATTTACACACTTTCGAAAAACAAGAATATGTTTAAAAAGAAGAAAAAGCAATTCTCTGTTCGCAAATTACCATTCTGCCCAGATCGCCAGGTTGCTGAGAAATGACAACTGTTACGATTGGCTGTGTGCTTTCCAGAGGATAACATCCACTGGTTGGGGGGAAAAAAACAAAGGCGAACAAAGCAATTGAGGGCAGGTGAAGGCAGCATGATAAAATACACAGAGAGATGATATGAGCTGTCAGCACAGAGCTCTCTCCCACTGTCTTGGGATGCTGCACGAGCTCCCAGTCTAATGCTGATGTGAATTGGAACTGAGATTTGTGTCTTTAAAACTAAATACATGTTTGTTTGTTTTTTGTAATTGTATTAGTGGCTAACGATAAACAATGCATTGACAAGCTGGGGGAAATTGAGAAGTTTCCTCCAGTGGCTTTTATACGAAGACCCGATTGGCATTGTTTCTCAAGTTGTTGCAATCTTTTCAAATCCGGAGATTTTTGTATTCTTTTTGTTTAGTTTCTTGTTTTTCAGTTTTGCGCCCGTTGTGTGTTAGTGTTTGAAATGTCAACACATCCACTCGCACATAGTGAATCCTTCCAACAATATCCTGCTGTGTTCTCACATGGGCACACTAGACATTCTCTGGAGTTTTTTTTTTTTTTTACAGTATCTTAACAATCTGGCTAAAACTGCCTTGTTGTTAGTTGAGTGGAGTCTATGTGGAAGTGGAGGATTAGTGTGAAGGCTTATCACTGAGTTAATGGCTCCTCCTAATTGTGATTCCTGGAGCAAAGGGTCAGAAATCAGTATATCGAACACCTCCGAAGTTATTAAAAGCTGTTTGATGTGAAGTTAACTGGGTCTGAAATAATGATCAACTGCTTTCATACTAATTTATTCTAAATTGATTTCTTACTCCATTATATTGACCACATGTTGTTGTGGCTTGGATTTAAAAACCACAGTTTGCTCTTATGGAAAGACGTGAGGTGAGTTCTCATCCTAGACAGAGGTGAAATATCTTCAACAGCTCATCAGAGTCCAGCACTCAACATATATGACGATTGGTGAAGGTTAAGTTACAAGAGTGGTTAACAAATAAATCAGTAATATGGAAAAGCCGCTTAGAGTTCTGGTGGTTGTCTGAGCTAAGGTTAGCTCATGAGGATGAGCTCTTTTATCGTATTGTAGGACACTGTCCAGCCTTATTTCCCGGAAACTGGACACAAGTTTAATCCTGTGGAGCGAGGGCCAGCTGCTGGTGACGGCCAATGGGGACTCAAAAGATGGCAATGGAATTAATAAACTACAATCGCACGTGGGTGTGACCAACACATTTTTGCAGTTTTAGCATAAACACTAATGACAGCTGAGGCTATATTACACATTAGAACATAAGTACACATACAATATATCATTAGAAGAATACAGAATCAGCAGGTGGAGCTGGGTTTACCTTAAACAATATCCAATTACCAGAGCTCTTTGATTCAACATCAATATGCAACAACTGTATTGAGGCTAAAACTATAGAAACTTATCAACAATATAATACGTTTTTATTTGTTTCCTGTATTTTTTACTTTTTTGCAAAAGATTTTGGTAGAGCACCTTTTCTGCCAAGGTTTTTTTTTTTTTTTCAAGGATCCTTTTGTTGTTTTCTTTCCTAAATTAGACTACAATAGGAAGCAGTTGATATTTAAAAGTATCTTCACAGTTCTTGGTGTTCAGTAGAGTTTTTTTTATTTTTTATCAAAAGGGCCTCTGATAGTTTCCTTGTAGAAATTAAAGTTGCAAGAGTGGACAGCATCACAGAGCCAGGGAGAAGAACAACGGAGCCTTCAAACAATGGACCTGTACAGTACATGGATTCATAATTAAACAGTTTTCAGTTTTTCTGTGTAATACACAAAGGGGATGGGTGAAGCTATTAAATAGAAATGTACTTCTGTCAGTAGTTGCTGCTACCAGTGAACTTATTACAGTAAACTCTCAAGTGATATTAAACCGATAGAAAATGCATTGAGTCATTTCAAGCTGTGAATTCTCAATTAAATATTATTGTATGACATTAGTATTGTAGTGGAAAATATCAGTTGGTTGTTGACAAAAATGAAGAAGGTCAGATGTAATGAATCTAACAGATATGCACATTATTCCAGACTAAAATAACTCTTTGATGCACCGGTTTGTAATGGAGCTGCTGACAAGGCAGCATCGTGTCTGACAAACACAGAATGAACATATTAACATATCCTCTTATCGTACACTTGTATCGTGCAGCGTACGCCGACACTCGCATGTATCTCAGTAATAAAGTTCATTTCTTGGTTGTCTATGAATCTGTGTGCATGGGTGCAGTAAATTAATTTGAGGCAGAAACCACGGTTGACTTTTAATTCACTGGGATTATGAACATGCATTGTGTTTGGAATATCAAGCATGTCAGGAAGTATCATGCTAAATTATTTGCTTTGGGGTTATTCACAGCGTCAAGACGGGAATCAAAACAGGCGTAGAGGAAGCAAAGACTGTCAGAAGTCAGAACTTCAAAGTGAATCAGTTCTAAACAGGATTGTTCTTGTCATTTTGTAAAGCCCGCCACTGACTTCAGCCCTAACAAAAAGAAACCTCCCTCTGGCACATCAACTCAAACACTACTCCCTTACAAGATGTAAGTGGTGAAGTGAATAGGACCCATACTGAGGGTGTGAGTGTACACACACAAACCACAGATCACGTCCATCAAAAATAGTCTGATTTGTAAAAAAAAAAAAAAACTTAAGCACGCACACACTTGCAGGTAATGTTCCCTTTAATAAATCACTGTCAAACTGGGAATGTGTGTGCATGCATCATCCTCATATCACGCCCTTTACACGCCAACATTAGACCTCAAATGGTCAATGCAAAGTTCTTAATTAATGCGCCTGCTGATATGACTTGAAATCAATATCACGACAAACTTTTATCTCGATTACGATGAGTGAAAGATTATTTTATGCCGCAATTATTTTGCCACTCCATGTTGACCAGGGACCTGCTGGACTCCTGCTCTATGAAGGTATCCTTGTTTTTCTTCATGCACGAACCCTGTTAAAGTAACCGACTGTGTGGGACTCTCAAAGAAATAAAGCTAACACACCCACAGTGATGGGGGCACAATTTCACTTGTCAACACTACACCTGCCATTCTATTAGATGGGGAATTTAGACCAAGAGCAGAAGAAAAAAAATCCGAGAGCAGACGTTTCATCATGAGCAGTGTGAGCATGTGGAGAGGAGCTGAAGCTGGAGTGCAGGAAATCAAAGCACAAGCAGGGTATATTTGAATCCTGCTCTTAAACCGAAAGACCATAGAATATATTATTTTACTTTTATAGATCAACTCTTCTGCAATTCTTTGATGCTGTTTGACGTTATCTTGGATTTCTACCTGACGTGACCTTGGTTGAGGTGAATAGGAGTCTGTACATTCACGCTTTAAAATTGGGTAAAGACGAGCCAGACATCCCTGAAGCCCGCCATCTGCCACATCCTGGCATCATCCTACATTTCAAACAGCTGCAGCGGCTCCTCAGCTGACCACCAGTGACAGTAGCAGCATACAGTCCACCCCTCTCCTCTGCTCTCCGAGGTTTGGGGAAAGTGATGGTGAAACAGTGCTGATGAAATGTTGAGCAGAATTTAATTTGAGATGCAAGTTTTCTTTATATCTTTTGTATAACATTTATGGCTCATTTGGCAAAAGCACAAGTATACACTGCTGGTTTGATTGTTTTTGATAAAGAAGATCTGGGCGGAATGTGCGATATGAATCGAAATTAAATGCGTGAGAGGCATCGTTATTATATGTATAATGATGCCAATCTCATTTAATTTCCATTCATTTTACCAACTCACCATCTGCATCGCCAATTTCCCCTGTCTCCAAAATGTTCGCATGCACGGGTCAGAGTTTCCGCACAGGGTTGCACGTTCTCGCATCAACCTTGTTTTTATGGGTTTCAACTTCTGCGTGGGAAGTGGCGTATATGCCTTTCAGGCCCCGTTTTGTGTTTATGCAGCCGTTAAATGAGGCCCTTGGTCTGTTGCTTTCAAGTACTGCAACAGTGATGGGAGTTTAGAGCAGCCTCTGTCAAATTGGTTGGCTCGGGCTTCAATACACCAGTCAGCGGGCACATGTCCTCCAGTCCCAGCCAGTCCCCATCCAAATCAGCATTAAGACATCAGTGTCACATCACTTACTTTTTTAGGATTTGAACAAACAAATTTGATCAAATAAGATTTTAGGTTGTATATTTTATAGTTTGACATTTTAGCAAATGCACTAAATGGCTCTCTTGCTCAGAGTTAGTCTGAATCCTGGAAAATAATGAAACTGCTGCTCTGGCTCTAAACAAATACCCGACTATCAGTTCCTCTAAAGCTCACTAATTAACAATCATCAACTTGTTATCTCATTTGCTGAATCTGTACAAACACAAATTGCTGTTTATGAGGGTTTAATGGCAGGACTATTTCTTGGCTCTAAGCCGTTGCCAGGTAACCGCGGAGACTCCAGCTGTTAATCCAACACATAACTGTCTGTAAGCAGTGAATTGGCATTTTTGCACTTGAAGTTTAAAAACATGTCTAAGTGGCTTTTAGTCCTGATGATGTGATGTGTTTTTTTTTTGCTTTGGAGAGAGCCAGGCTAGCTCCAGTCTTTGATAACCTGCCTATAGATCACAGACTGGATACTAGAAAGATGGACAGCATGACAGCTCCCCAAAAGTGAAGCCAAATTTCTTGATTGCCCCCTGGTGACTCTGGCTCCAAATACGCAAGATGGGCTACGTTCTTATGCAATATTTTGGCTTCATTTCTGGATAGTGGCAGGAAGTAGAGACGTGTTGTCCATTGTATATGCTATAGTTCTGTTTAACCAACAGATATGAGTGCATCTGTCATATACATTATGCCAGATCACCCAGAACACCCTGTCAGAAAGCAACTCCTCCTTTTTAAATTGTAGCTACAGCATGAGAAAGAGATAACGGAACAGAAGCAGATGTCTTGGGTTAAAGGGATTTGGCACCTGCTTGTTTTCAATAAGCAGTTACAGATCCATCCCATCTTATTAGATGTACAGACTGATTCTGACGCCCTCCTTCACCCTCCACCCTCCCCTGTCATGGTGTCCTTGTTTGCTTGGGTGTCTCATTCTGAATTGCAATGTGTTCTCCAGGCGACGCTCCAGTTCTGCGTTGTCAAACCCATCATGGCCATCATCACCATCGTCCTGCAGGCCTTTGGCAAATATCACGATGGAGATTTTAGGTGAGCAGCACCACTCTTTGCATTTCACTCTTCACGCATCTTATACATTCATGCCATCGCCGACAGGCTTATTTGCTGTTTTGTGTGCATATGGAGATAATTATATCATCTCCTCACAGCAGCCATGAAGGAAATCTGTTTTATTTCAAGTGGGTTCAAACTTCGCAGGTCCTCTGCTGATGTTGTCCCAGTTATGTCACCATTGTAATCACAGACCCCTGGTTATTGTTGGTATTGCAAAACATAATTCAGTTTGAGTTTTTGTAATCTGGACTAAATCTCTAAATGTTCTGAAATGAAGCCCCTAACTCTCATTGTATGTTACACTCTGTGGAGCATGGTGTTATTAAGTGAGATGTATTTTTTCATTTCATACTTTGGCTTTGGATTTCAAGTGATGCAAAAGGCGAGGGATAAATTGCAGAGTGACACATTTGCTTCGAGAGTATTTCAGTGCTTCAGCTTAGTCAATAAGGGTCTCACCAGAATACGGTGAGATGAGAAATGCATTTAATGAAATTGTCTTTAGTGTGTAATCAAAGTTATAAGATCTGCAGCCCATAAACTGTCTGATTTCTTTTCAGGTGCTCCTCTCCACCGCTTAGTTCAGTATCTTAAGATTCAGCTGTGACAACACTTGTTTCTAAACTGCTCAGGAAAAGCACAGAGTTTAACAAGGGCTTGAGACAGAAGTTTGCGATCCACTTTATTTTGTCGACTTCTCACTGCGGAGCTGAAGCACAGGCAGTTATTAAATCCTTGCTGCTTGTCTCTCTGTATACTTCAGCAGCTAAAGTAGCAGGGAGATCAGTCTTTTTTTCATGTCTTATTTTTTAAGCTCTATAGTGAATATCTGTGACGATTCACAGATTGTTTACTTTCATCCAAGCATCCGCGTTCTATTTTGCTTGGGAGTAATTAGTGTAGTCTCAGCTGTGTCCTTAAAAGAGGCTCTCCAGAATGCAAAGAGGCTAGAAAAGCAGGCCGACAATAGAATATAGACAAATCTGCCTGTTTATCAGATGCATCCTGAGCTGAGAGGGAGACGTGCACAGAGCCTTTATTAACGGCTTGTTCATGAGGAGAACAAAAGGGCTCCATTTCCTCGTGTTCATGAAATATGGCTGAAAATGTCATGAAACACAAGATGGCATGTCTGTTTCATTCAGTCCAATGTGATAAATGCAGTCGAAACATCAATAAATTGTCGTCTGCTGTCGAAAAGCGATAAAATGTCACATAGTTGTAAATTTTCCACACATGTAACGATGCCGATTCCTTCTGCTCTGTTTCCATGCAGTGTGAATGGAGGATACCTGTATATCACAATCATCTACAACTTCTCGGTCAGCCTGTCGCTCTACGCTCTGTTCCTCTTCTTCTTCGCAACAAGCGACCTGCTCAGGCCTTACGAGCCGGTGCTCAAATTCCTCACAATCAAATCCGTCATCTTCTTATCCTTCTGGCAAGGTAAGTCCACGCCCTTACTTTTTCTTTGTTCTTTTGTATCTGGACCAGTAAAGAAGTTGATGGTAACAATGTTGCTGCTTTTAAAGGAATGGTCCTCGCCATCCTGGAGCGCTGTGACGTCATCCCTAACGCGCTCTTCATCGATGGAGAAGAGGTCGGTGCCGGTACGGTGGCAGCAGGCTGGCAGAACTTCATCATCTGCATCGAAATGTTCTTTGCCGCCATTGCTCTCCGCTACGCCTTCACCTGCACCGTGTATCAGGAGAAAAAGAATGAAGTGCCAGGTGAGCGCTGAACTGAACGTGGCCATCAGAATAAGGACTGACCCAGTTTTGAAAGTTTTAGCAGCAACAATATCTGCATAGCTCTGTGTCATTTGCAGCCTTTTACACCAGACAGGCTAACGACCTGACCAAGGAGAATATATTTTCATCTATGTTTGTTTGTTAGTTAGCAGGATTACGCAAAAATGACAAGACAATTTACCATAGAACCTGGTGGAAAGATGTGGTACGGGTTAGGGAAAGACGCATTAAATCTGTGGTGCGGATCTGGGATTTTTTCTAACTTTCTTTTAATATTGTGAGAAAAAGCATTTATGCAACATATTTATTCATTTCTCAGAAAATAATTAATGAAACTTGATCAGAAATCACACATTGGAGGGGCAGATATGTTTTAGTGTGTGCAATTTTTGTGTAGATCCAAACAAAAGTATGGATCTAGTGGATTTAAATGTGATTTCATACGGGGACTGTTGGGCCTCGGCGGAGGTATTGACTCTACTAAGTGCTATTATAGTTTTTTATGAGATTCATCATTCAATATTCCTCTTTTAAGTAAAAATCAAGCTGTGATGTCTGCATATCTGCCAATTTGCACTCAAATGCAGTGCTGTATAGTGAGCTGCATGTCAGTCTGGTTGGGAGTCAGCAGGGGTAGACATCAGCCCAAGGGAATACACAGTCACTCATGGCTCAGAGGACAGATGCCATTAAAGAAAGGCATAGGAAGATGAAGAGGAATTCAAAGTACATTACCGTAACTAGCAGGGAGCGCGGGGCGTCCCTCTGACGTCAATGCCGCACGCAAGGAAAAGACAAATGCAAGCCGAGGGAAAAGCCCTCCACAGTGATATCAATCATTTTGCCTCTTTTTTCCCTGCTACAAGAAACCATTCATTCCCTTTTTAGCTGCCTAAACTGCAGAGCCACTGGACGTGATGACGAAAACTTGAGCATTTCTGTATCAGCTTGAGGCTTTTATAATCAAGGTGAAAATCAAAGAAGTACTAATGACAAAAATAATGAATGGTTTTAATCCTCAGTCATTCATCCTGCTCACATGAATAAATTCAATTATTAATGTTATCATCCGGTGAAATTATAATAATAACATTGCTCCAGAGTGTTGCCTGACTTTGGGATTGTTTTATTGCTTCAGGCATCTTGTTCCCTCCAAAATCCAAAAAATGTTTTGACTCTAAAATTAACGGCCCAGTTCTACCTCCACCGTTGGGTGCTGATGTCTGTGTTTGCAGAGGTTGCAACACCTCTGGTTTACTGTCCCTCTGCTGCAGCCCTGTGCGCCAGGAAGACAGACTATAAGGAGAAACCCAGCAGACCATGCCTCACTGCTTTGTACCCCCACTCTACCTTTCCATTCTCTTTCCCGCCTCCAATCCTGTGCAGGCCACACTGCCAGTGACCCTGAAACAGAAGAGCGGTGGCTATCTGCTGGCTCTCTCCTTCTTTTCTTTTTTTTTAATAGCTTTAGACACCCTTTTAGTTCTGGGGTAAATTCAACCTGGCTCACAGCTTGGCGCTGAGGGGAGCATGAATGGAGACAGTGGCTGTGACTGAGTTCAGTCCATTTATAAACTGCAGCGTTTGAAAAGGCCACGATGAAAGAAAATAATCTTTCAGTGATGTTTTGTGTTAGTCCAGTAATATTGTGTTGCAGATTAGTGGCACTGGAACTTTAACGGATTCATAATTTATATGTTTTTGTTTATTTCAAATATTTCTTTTTTTTTTTCATTTACTTTTCTCACTGGGACTCTGCTGGAAAAATATAATATCACAAACATCCAAGCATGAGTCAAGCTAGTCTAGCTACATATTAATCAATATATAATGACACACTGAAAAGAGTATTTGTTTATTGTTCAAAACCTAACGACTAATAAAAAAAAAGTTTTGTAGTAATAATATATAATGTTATTATAACAGGTTTTTAGGGGCTTTAAGTAATTTATGAATCAGAAATGAATTATATCTTGTAGTTCCGATTTAGCGAGTATTAAATCTGCAGCTCTTTATATTATGAGCTAAAACTTTTTCTCATATTTGATAAATTTTAATTAGGACTTTAAAAAAATAATTGACAATATAAAAATAATCACTTGTAAGATATGTAATACAGACCTCTACCCACTCATAAACAAACATGCTGTCAGGACAGAATGGCATGTTTTGATTGATCTTCAAGAAGAAACATCACCATCATTACCCACATGTCTTCTTCCTCATATTTGAATTCAGATGCCATAACCGATCCCTTCTTTACTGAGCTAAGGCTGCAGTATCAGTGACACATGCATTATTACTGTGTGACTAACTACCTCCCCCTGTCGCTGTTCCTGCAGAGAACATCCCCCAGATGCAGAGCATCTCCAGTGGCCTGAAGGAGACCATAAACCCCGGAGACATGGTGCAGGATGCCATCCACAACTTCTCGCCGGCCTACCAGCAGTACACCCAGCAGTCCACGCAGGAGGTGGTCCAGCCCACCACTAACGGAAAAGTGGTCACGGGCAACATGACCTCCCGCAAGTCTGACAAAATCATGCTGATTGCCTCCGATGATGAATTCTAGGCATTTTTCCAGCAAGATCCAGTTGTTTGTGTGTGTGTGTCCCCCCCCCCCCCCCCCCCCCATATCTCTGTCCCCCTGGGGAAACAGCTGTATCACATATTGCACTGAGCTGGATTGAACCCAGGTGTTTAATATTCATTTCCCCAGTATTTTAAGATGGACCTCTTACTTCTGTCGTGTTTCAATGACTATTTTAAGCACTGAGAGGAAGATGAAAATTGATAAATGTTTTTTAAATTAACTCAATGACCAGAAAACTGATTACCGCCACCACCTCTGCAATAATAATCACAGGAAAACAACACAACACCTTCACCGTATCAGCAAAGTCTGGAGCTGTACGTTTTTCTTTAAATCGAGCTGCTGTAGTGCTCAGCAGTGTCCCTGATTCTCTTTCTGTCATTGTGTCAGCACTTGCCGTCGCCCTCTGGCCGTCTGAAGCACGTTCCCTCTGATTCACGGCAGTTTCAAAGAGGTGATTAATACTGCGTCACTCCATGTGGGAAGCAGGGGAGCCAGCGACACTTCATGGACTCTCTCGCATCTGTTTGTTTCAAGTATTTGCTAAACATTCCTCCGCCTGGTTTCCTGACGAACAGAGGGAATCGATTCAAACACACATTTGCTCTGGAGCAGGCTTCTCGAACCGCAGACTGCCGATGTGGACAAATTGGATAAACCTGTCTCCTACAAAGTGGGAGTTGTATTATTCTCATTAATTTTCCCAGCATGCTAAAGAGCGTAAATCAGTGCATCTAGACAGCCGCTCAACAGACGGTAACAACTGGTCTATTTGCAGCTTCTACACTTCTACCAGAACCTTTTTGAGTTTGATACATTCACACAACTAAACATGTTATCATTCAGTCTTTCAAGGTTTTATGAAATATGTACATAATTTAATTGTTGTAAATTTTGCTGTTTTATTTGTGTAAAAATGTATTTAATGTGTGCAGTTCAGGCACAGTCGGATTAAACTAAAATCTGCATGGGGGGGCAGAAAAACACAAACTAAAATCTGTGCTTTCTGCGAATTGTGGCAGTTTCTTCTCCCATTTCTTCAGTAGAAATCTCACATGGGAGATATTCTTATACCGTAGCTTTCTAAGTGCATTAGTTAGGACTGGATTTGTATAGCGAGTCTAAGTTTGTTGAATTTTGATACTCTCTTGTGCCAATGATGGCTGTCTTTCTGGGAAAGCAGAAATTGATTCACAGTTTTAAAAACAAAAAGAAATTGCTGTGACTGTCTGTTTGGCATTTGCTAAATAAATTATTTTTTCTCCTGTAACTCGGACCTGTTGAATTGAGCAATCGTGCACTTTTAGATGAGGAAAGAAGCTTTATTTGAAGGTACAAAAACAGACACAGCAGATCTATTTATAGGAATAATTTACCATACTTAAAATCAGAGCAGAAACAAATACAGATTTTATTTGTACATGAGGGTAGTTCATTGAGAAAACATGTAAATAAATGAATGTAAAATAACAAATAATTTAGGTGTTTTTTTTTGTTTTAATTACACAAATTCATGAAATAAATATAAAAAATATATGAGCAGAATAATGACAAGTTGTGAAGGGGTACATACTCACAGACATGCTGCCTTGTTACCATCCTTCTTTACAGTCACTCATTGAGCCTCAGTGTGTTGCCATGAGACCAAAACAAAAAGAATTTTCCAAGTACAAACTTGACATAGAAACTGCTGCTGTTGAATTAACATTCAATGAATTTCATCCATTACATCACCCACAACCATGTAATCCATACACAAACTCCATTCCTACTACCATAGAGCTCTTTTTTGTTTGACTGAATTTATAGGCACATATAAATCTCTTGAATCTACAGTAATAAATCTCGACTTTCTACACGGCTGAAGTCAAACACTGTAGCTTGTAGGGCTGGCAAAGCTTGTGTGTGTGAAAGCTTATTTACTCAAAGACACACGTTTTCAGGACGAAATTTTAAACTCATCTTGAACACCTACGTATGGTCAAGATGAGCCACCTCGTTTTTTGTACATACAATTGCATTGTCATGGTTCATATATATATATATATATATATATATATAAAAGAAAGTAAAATAACAATTGATACCTTAAACAGTTCTATTACAGCTCCAAGCTTCACTCGCTTCTACTGCTCAGACCACTTTCAGTAAACACCCATGGTAGGTGATGTTTTGTGCCTCTTTTCACCCATAAAATATTCATATCTGCATAATGCTCCGTAAAGTGATTTGAAAAAAAATAATTAAGTTGCAGCTTTTATTGTTTTATCGTATTACGTGAAATTGTGTCTGGCAAGTGTTTGCTTGTGGGGAAATAACACAAGAGCAACATGTGTTTCAGAGCATGAGTGGACCTCTGCTGGGTAACTGGATGGAGGTTTAAATCTGAATTCACCTGCCGAGAGGTTTGTCTTCTAACATGGCACAGTAAATATATATATCTCTATATAAACGTATATATACACTGTGCTACCAAAAAATCATTCACGTGATCCAAATACAGTAATGACTGAAAATTACGCCTCGTTCAACAGCACTCGGTTTTTGAAGAGGTCATTGTATTTTTTCTCAGAAATTGCTTTGAGCAGTATTTTCTTGCAATGTGCTGAAAAAATGACTTGTGTAAACATGCAACATGTCTTTAAATTCCTCAATGACCTTCAACTTTAGCAGCTTCGGAATTTTAATTTCAGGTAAAGTTAAAGTAAAGTATATATTTTTTTTGCGGTTACAAAAGCGTCACAGTCATCGTCATTTAAAACTGTCGACAAAATCAAATGTCGTGTTTAGAGTAGGACACAAAGTCTGCGTTACGACACAGAGTCCACAAAGGTTTACATGTCGCTTAACTCTCCGTTTTAGGAACACAAATAATGAAATATTCTCTGTTTTAATGAGCTTTTCTTTTGAACTATTCCCTCCGCCAAGGAGATTACGTTTACGTTTGTTTGTTTGTCTGTGTTACCTAGCAGGTTTACGCAAAAACAACTGGACGCACCACCACGAAACTTGATGGAAGGATCCAGTATGGGTCAGGAAAGCCCATATTCAACGTGTGGATCCAGATCAGGGGGTGGATTTAGGAATTTGTTTTCACTTTCTTTAACATTTTTCGTTAATTTATCAGAATAATTCATGGATCTGTTTAGGGGACCGATATTTATGTGTGGTGCAGATTAACATAAAACTCTGCATCTAGTGTATTTGAATGTGGTTCCATAAGGGGACTGGTGGAGGTATCCGCTCTAGTGCCCTTCAAATTGAAATTGATTTCTATATCTGAGATAATTGATATCGGTGCTAAAGAGCACATGTTTGGCATAAATTTCCATCCAAATGATCCAGACTTAATGTTAAATATGTGAATTCCTTTGCATAGATAGTTTGACTTGTAACCTCTCACTTCATTAAATGTTAATCTGTATTGCCTGTTGTTTCACTGCAATATTATGAAGGATTTACAAGTTATGATGTTAAATATGACGCTCTTCACCGACAGTGTGAACCAACAGTCAAAATATAGTTTCTGTTCTTAAACAGTTAATTCTTGAGCGTTTAGCGATAATGAACTGCGGCCTATTTGTAACCATAGTCAACGTCTGTCCGATTTGTGGATGAGACGAATATTAATTGTGCTGAGAAGAACTATTCAAGGGCTATAAATACTCACAAAGAAGGCTTAAGTTATGAGAATAGTTTTCTCATTGTAAATGTGAATACAACTTTTCTTTCAGAAAAAAAGGGTCAGCATCAACATACTTAGACTTTAAAGAATGATTACATAATCACACCACTCCCAGGATAGTAAAAGACATAAATATAGAAAAATATGTAATATATATATATTTATAATATACTGTATATGCATATAAAACTAAGTATCAGAAAGGGAACATAAGTTGCATCAACATAGAAACCAAGTGAAATACAAAAAAAAGAGTAAGAACACAGCAATGCCCCTGCTTCAAAATCACAGCAGGTTGTACAGCAGCAAAGTTCCCCGTACTGTTCTTTGCAGCTATGGAACAGGGGAAGAACAGTCGTGTCCTCTTAGCCAAGAGAAAATCCTGACATGAGCAATCTCTATTCACTTCACTCCAAATTAGGAATGGATCCTCGGTAAGAACGGCTTGATTTCAAGTGATAATCATATTTTAAATATCTCAAAACGTTCAACAGGAGGAAGGTGTTAATAACCACGTTTTCTTTTTGTTGTTTTTTGTTTTTTTTGTAGTTGCCGTGACACCACTGTTACTAGAGATGGGCGTCAGGAGTTCTCTTGCAGAAGAGTGTGTCAAAAGCAAAGTAAAGAGCTACTGTTTCAGAGTGACCAACACCGGCAGCAGCACTTCTCGTGACCCAGCGGTAGGAATGATTTGTATTTGGACGGAGTGACGACTGTAAATCTCTAAATATACAGGAAGTGACCCTGATTGCATTTCACTCGTCAGAACCGCTCTCATTACACTTTATCCAATATGGATTACCTACCAAAGAGTGGCATATAAAGGAAAGAGGCACAACCCCACCCAGTAAGTGCTGTTGCATGTTGCAGTAAACCACCCTCAGCTACGTAAAAAGGCTTGACCTTGCAATAAGTGGTCAAACCACGTTAAATCATTGTGCACTTTCAGCCTCAGTAACTTTCAGAAATGCAAGAAGAGCTTCTATCTGTCATCGTCTCAAATTCCCGGGATCAGTTTCTTATGTGAATTGTTTATACTGCATCTTAACAGTTTCCTTATAAGTGCTGTATAATGACTGACGCCGGACGAGTGTGAGAACCAACCGCATCCAAAGAAATCTGGTCCAAAATGATCCGTAGTCACTTCTCAATTTTCGACATGTTTAGTCTCCCCGAGTCTACGGGTTCAGATAAAAATAGTTTAAAAGATCTGTTGAAATAAAGTGTAATTCAACTCGTTTCAAATAATCAAAAGCAGAAATTGTGACTAATTTCTCGAGTGGAATGGGGGGGGGGACTGCAAGGATGCAAACGGAATCTGACAGCGCCGTCCCATCAGGCTCCAACTCATCATCACAGCTCACTGTGAAAAAAAAACACTTTTCAGCCCCACTGACAGATTCAACAATTTCTCAAGCAAAACACCGGCAGGAGTCGAGCGTTTGGCCGACGAGCTATTAAGACAGCAAATTAAAACGGAACTGATTTGCTGCTTTGAGATACCTGAAAGACAGACACCCTGCAGATAACTGCGACGTGTTTGTCAATCTTTTTGGTAAGTTGCCAGTCGGTTGACAAAAAGCCACAGGGCTTTCAAGCAAATTCCAAATTTTCCTTTTAAACTCTAAAGACTGTTCCTGGAGGGTGCTGACTATTATCTGAGATTAGCTCCCAAATCATCAAAGTATTTGGCATGACTCACCACCGAGCAACGTTTTGCATGAAATAAAAAAAAAACAACTGATGTTGACTGGAGCCCCTTGGCCAATAGGATCTCACTCCAACCAAACTCTCCACCCTCCAGAAGAGACGAGGGAACATATCGGGGTGGAGATCACTGGTAATGTGGCTGTGGAGAGGTGTTAAACTACATGTGGGATCAATCGTGGATCCTGTTTAAGGCAACAGCTGAGGCACTTTTGAGTTAAGAAAATATAATTTGGAAGAAGGCTTTGCTGTCACATATGCACGCGACTTGAATCTCTTGTGTTCTACGCTTAATGGAAATAGGTGTACGAGGTGTCCTAGGCCAGTGCTGCCACATTAAAGGCATGTCAAACAAATCTCTGCCGTCAGTCAGGGACGAGGGGGGGGTCACAGAGGCACCATAACCCTGCCGGTGCTGGGGGGGTGGTCTGGGAGGGGGGGGTTGCACAGTGCACAGACAACGTAGAATGTGTAAATCAGACGGAAGGAGGAAAACGACGATGGTGGATTCAGAACAACATCACATGGAGCTTGCCACCCCCATCCCATCCCTCAGTCTAACTACTGAGCGTCCTCTCAGTGCAGGATGAGTGGGTCCAGGCAGGGTCAGAGCCGGGCAGGACCAGGCAGGACGAGGAGAGCCCAGCCCTGTCGACACTAGGACAGGGTCGAGAACGGGGTCGGGCTGGGGTTGTTGTGCTTGTTGGCCGACTTGACGATGGTGATGACGCTGGTGTTGGCCACCTTGCCCGGCGAGAGGGGCCCGCGGGTCACAGTCCGGGCGAAACACTGCAGGGCCTCGTACTTGGCTCGCAGGGCGTCCAGCTCCAGCCTCATGCTGGCGTTCTCCCGGGCCAGCTTGTCCACCTCCTGCTGCAGGTCTATCTTCTGCCGTTCCAGCTCCTCCTTCTGGGTGACCCGTTTGATGCGGCAGCTGGCAGCGTAGCCCCGGTTCTTCAGGGTCCGCCGCCGCTGCTTCAACCGCACGACGTCATCCTTGGTCAGCCCACGCAGGTGCTGGTTGAGCTCCCGCACGGACATGACCACCAGCTCGTCGTCGCTGAGTGCTGGGTCATTCTCGCCCGCCTCCTTCTTGACCTGCAGGACACAAGCAGTGGGTGAGGAACAGCAGCACGTCTTGGATGCGAGTCAAGTCCAAAGAAACACTTCCCACACTCCTCGCACTTACCTTTAAAGCTTTGCTCGTCTTGAAATGAGTCGTCATTCCCTGCATGCAGACAACGGGCCCGGCTCTCACAGAAGACTCACTGACAAGCGAGATGAAGAGGAAATAATATCGTGTTAATGCTCAAGTTCTCTCTATGCACATGAAGTTCAGAGGTATTAAGATTTATTTAAACAAAAAATGTTTCACTTTCAAAATGACAGGTGTTTGTTTCACATTGAATAAACCAAAGTTTATAGTTTAAAATTAGCTTTATTTTGAACAGCTACAACATTAGTATTTATAATACACAATAAAATTGATTCAGTAAGATTCGACTTGAGGAGTTGAGGTTTTTTCAAATCATTGCTTAAAACATTTTTATAGGAAAGCTTTTTAATGACTGATCTTTGATGTTTTTTATTGATGTTGTTTTAACCTTATTTGATATGCACTATAGAAAAAGTCACTTTTTATATTATTGAAACTCTACTGTGCTATATATACTTAATAATTAATCTGTGACAATATAAAATACAATATGATATTTCATATTGTATTATTATACAATGTATCTGTGATATATCACTCACAGGGCCGGCTGCATAAAGAGTACTTATTTTTTCCCAGTACTTTCACTCTAATAACATTGTGAGTACAGGACTTTTACTATCAGTGTACTTTTAAAAAGCGGTATTGGTATTTTTTAATTAAGTGAATATCACTGTTTGCAGATTCTGAGCATGACATTGGAGAAAGACGGTGTGTCTCTACGGTGACTGCCCCTTTAACTTGAACCACTTTAAGAGGGATCACAACAACATTCCTGGGTTATGGCACGTGTCAATATTTCTGCTTGCATGGCAGTAGTGCCGCAGCTGCCAGTAGAGGGCAGCTTGACACCATTAAAGACTTTATTTATTTACTTGTAAGAGGAGGAGAGCTTCCACAATGTAGTTCACTGGACCAGGCAGGATTAGAAACCTGCAGCCTCTCTTCATACAGCTCTGCATTCAAGCCCTCTGCCAAAACATTTTTGTTTCTTGTTGCTTTTTTATTTTTTTTTCATTTTGCCAGGGCAGTTTTTAGAAAAGCCTCTCTGTGCTCATTACAGTGGAGCCACATGCTTCCCAGACTGCCGCCATGGCCAAAATAAGCGAGAGCGCTGAGCTGTGATCCTGTGAGAGGCACACATCCCCCCAAGGCTCCATTTCAGGGCCCGCAGACCAGCCTGACTACGAGTGCACTGTTCCATGCTCGGCTGCTGCCATGGAAACACCCTGCGAATGGGCGTGGGAGTGCGAGTCACATGGTCAGCAAAAGGATAAACAAGTCTCATTCATAACCGCAACACGGCCTATACATAGTACAAATAAGAGGCACCAACTTGTGCTGATAAGTGAAAGGCACCCTGTGTCCAGAATTCCTGCGGCGTGTTTTTGTGATCTTTATCCCTTGAATTCCCCCTCTTTATCTGACGTCTCTGCAGGGACACAGTCCGTCCACAGCCTCCCTCTCATCATTAAAACAAACCATCACATCAGCATAACATTTACAGTTATGCTGAACTTTACGGGGCCGGCAGATATGCGTGTGGAAAATTCCTGGGGATAGAGTGTCAGGCAGGAATAGTTTCCTTTATAGTCACTGGTGTATTTTCTGCATGGGAGACAATGTAGTCTATCGATTGGTGGGGCCGAGTTGTATCCTCTTACACGCAGGGCTTTCCTGAGCTGCTCCATGCCCTTATTTAACTCTGCTGGATATATTTAGACCACGGTGCTGACACAAATTTCTGCCAACTAAACAATTTAAGTGAGCATGCGATAAGTGATATGTCAGTGAGAGGGCAAATATTCTCTGCAGGCCTGGTCGCTGCAGCTTTCATGGAGCAAAACCCTCTGGGTGTGGCTGCTCCTTTTGGGATATTCATCACGACTTCATACTATATGGCTGCAAATGCCGCTTTACAGGACTTTGCAGAGGCCGAGGATGAAAAACAACTTTGTTCCTGCGATCCAGGCGTTAGTCACTGGCCTTATAATAGCTTAAATTGAACGTGTGTCTTGTCTGCAGAATCTGCTTTGGTGTTTTTTTTTGTCACAAGCAGACGAACCTCAAAGAATCCTAACTTGGAAAATAAGCAGATGAGAAACACACACACACACACACACACCACTAGAAAAACAGCTACAGCCAGAGCCAAATGAACTGCTGTTTTGGAGACTTGGAGAACATCTGTTGCTCTCTCTGATGTCCTTGGTTCGTTTTTTTTGCAAAACACGCAGCAAGAAGAGTTGCTTCACTGCAACTTCAGAAGCTTCAAATGAAGATGAAGAGCAAAAATAAAACATGCCTCGACAGCAAGTTGGCCCAAACAGCCTCGTTTAAGTGGTATTGCGTCAGAGGGGGGTCCCTGGGTATATTCCTTAGCGGGGGATCATGGAAAAGCGGTGTGGGGGGGCCTCCCTTTCTCTTTCTCCATACAAGAGGCCTCCAGCTCGGAGCGAGAGGCCAGGTTGTTTCCCTGAGATTCTTTGAGCATGTGCTTATGTTTTTGCAACTCACACAGGGACAAGGTTTTCCTGATCAAGATGCCAAAAGTTTCCTCGGAGGAAACACAATAATTTTGTTACGCATGCAGCCAAATCCCACTCTTTACGATTTTTTGCCACAGAGACGATCGAGGCAAACATGTTTCACAACAAGCCACGGCTTCTCACTGCGGTAAAAACAAAAAACAGGACTCATATTATTCCCTTTTTCCCCAAGTCTGAGAAAAACACCTCAAGGAAAAGCTACAGATGTCTGGGAAATAAAGAGCAAAACCACATTCCTGAGCGAACACACATGTGCAATCCCTCACATGCACGGAGAGGGAACATGCAGTCTAAATGTGTCCTGTGATGCACTCAGGCGATGGGGGTGGAGTTCAGCCGATCCCACTTGTAAAACAACGGCTGCAAAATTCACAAAATGTCTGGAATTTCAGACGAGAGCCTTTCACATGGCCCAAACACGGCAGAGGTCGCCTGAGTGCACACGTGTGGAAGTCAGACGTCTGCCATCTTTCTTCGGTGGAAGGAATAGTAAACACAGCAATCATTTCACTTTTCTACTTTTTCTCAAACAGCAGGCAGCGATGCTTCATTCCTCAAGTTGCTGCTTTGATAACTGAGACCAAAAACCCACTATTTACTCAGCATTGTTATCACTAGAGCCAAGAGAAACATGAGAGTTTATTGACCGACTGTCTATATACGCACATACTTGCTTGACCTGCTGAGTGTTTTATTTGATGTGCACGGCTGAATGGTTTTTGGGTGTGCACAGTTTCTTTTGAGGCTTGTTTTTGGACCTTTCCACGACTCGTCTCAAGAAAAAAAAAAGGGCTGGATTCATCTGCGCAAACCAACATAAACCAAAAAACAGCTGTTGAAGAACTCATTTGTGACAGTTTGTGTGGATACTATCTAAACCTATGTGTACCTTTTCATCCTGTTCACTGATGGCTAGTGTTTATATTTCTAAAGTCAGGCATCTGGTCAAGTTCAAGGCTGCACTTCAGCTCCAGCAGGTAACTGAGGGGCCCCCGGCCTGCTCCTAAAATAAACAGCACATCAAAAAGACTCATGCGCTCATGCTTGGGGCTGATAAATGCCGAGTTGGCTTGTCTGGCCTCCTTGTTTTTCTTCTCCTTCTTCCCTGTTTGGGTTCAGGAGCACGTTGAGCAGAAAGCAGACTTGTTGCATGCCCTTGACAGTTAGACACATTCCAGAGAGAAAGCTCCAGAAAGCTTCTCTTGCAGTTTTTTCTGTCTCAGGGAGGTGGAGAGGTTCCTCGCTCTGCTCTTTCTCCAGCGCAGCACATTCAGCGGGATATTATGTGAAGGAAATGGAGAGCATAGCTGAGCAGTGAGTCATGCTGTTTACTGGTAAAAGCAGCGACCAGCGGCAGGGAATCACACCCTCTCGATCTGACGTTTCCTGGAAACTCCCGTTGTTTCATGGGAAGGAAGGAAAAGTACAGAGGACCTTGGAAATGGTTGGCATGGCCGCCGGAACGTTTGTGAGGAAAAGGGAGGAGAAGTCTCTAAAATGTCTGAGCAAAGATACGAGGGACGCTGGGATCCAAAGAAATGTCAGGAATGCAAAAAGACCTGGGAGCATATACCCGTCCAAAGTTGGGAAGAATGTGGGAAGCACCGGGGAAATATGAATGTTCTGTCTCTGATATGCTTGCATTGCATCACGTCTCACTTTCCAGCTTGACATGGCAAAACAAACCAAAGCTCCTCAGCTGAAAATACATTCAACAACCCAGCAGCCTCCAGATTCCTGAGTTTCTCCATCAACAGCGACATATAAATATTGTGAAGATGTGGAGTTTGAGTCACTATGGAATCAGGAGTTGGCCAATGGGGGGGGGGGGACATAGAAAATCAACAACTGAATCAGCAAATCGGCCTCATTGGGAACCAACGAGGGATTCCCAATAACACAATCTCACAGATGAAACCACTTGGCGCTTCTGGGCCACAGAGAGGTTGAGCTGTGACAGAGAAGCAGGTCACCGTGGGTGGCCGAGTGAGCGGTCTGCACACACAGTGAAACTGTCAGGGAGTCACTGTGGAGGGGCGGCCCTCGGTTATTCACCAGTGTGACACTCACTTTCAGCCGTATATATAAAATTAGCAGCCTCTAAAGTCAACAATCAAAACCCTGCATAGTTTTTTTTTTTAAAGCAGCCAAACCCACCACAACGGACGTGTTCATTGTGAGTCATTGCGTCACTAACCACAGCTATGCCACTTGCACAACACTCCACCACAAGAACATTGTCGCTTTTTCTTAATCACCACTGACCAGTAAAATGACAAATATAGTGCAAAACTGGATTAAACTTCATCCTGTGTCTCCGGGGGGGGGGGGTTCTACTGATGTGCCTTATCACTGTCCCTCTCTCACACACACACACACACACACACACACACACACACACACACTGTGGTGTCAGAATGAGTCAGACAGTCCAACTTCCCTGATCCCAAAGAAGACATCATGAATTTGGAGATGTAACCACATGGTAACCTCATGACAGAGGACTGCACCCGCTCCCACCGCCTCTCCGAGCGCAGCGGACGCACTGTGCGCCCACCAGGACCAACGGGGAGTCAGAGAGAGAACAGACGTGTGTGGCCATATCAGTGGAACAAGTTACTCAAAGACAAATATTTTCCATCGATTAATCACAATGGTGTTTTTTTTTTGTTTTTTTTAAGGTCAGAACCCAAGTTATCCCATACAGGACAAAGGGCAAACTTAAAAGACAGCCAAGGAGTCATTATCCTAAGATAAAAGTGTTGTTATTATGAGGTAATTATAACAAATAACTCCCAGGATACTGTTTCCTTGTCATCACCCAGGTCTTAAAGATGTATGTCCAGCCCAAACAGGAAGATGAGATAAAGCCCTTTCCCTTCTCTGGGGGTGATTTACTGTTTGTGGAAATATTCCCTCCTCCTGCTGTTGCTTGTTTCCCCTGTGAAAGGCCACCCAGCCCTGGTGGTCTGACTCCACGTCGTGCCCTTTGTCCCACATGTCTAAAATGCACACCACGTGTTGTTTCCAATGTCAAACTTATATTCTGCTGTTTTTTTGTTTTTTTTCTTTGCATCATTATAGCTGCCTGTGATAAACCCCTCCGCCTCGGAATGAGAAGTGAACAACAGTGCTGAGTTGGGGATGTGAAAGTTATTTATATGGTATTTTTTTTATACATGCAAGTCAGACATTTGAGTTTATTTCACTTCCAGTTTCCCCAATAAGCTCGTTTGGGAGACAGCAAGTGGGTTAGAAATGAACAAACCTCAATAAACACACGTTCTATCTCATGGTAACGACCAGTTTATTAATAAATAAGCTTTTATGACGTTTTCTCACAAATAACTTCAACAAAGTTAAGTAATATGTCATGTTGACGTCGATTTAAAGAAAATAGTGCGTAATTGAAATACAACCTTTTTCGTTAAATGTGCGCAGTCTTCAAATTTAGTCATATTTGAAGGAATGCCCTGTTATCATTCACCCCCTGTCATATTAACCCACTTAAACGTATTATTACAAATCACCAAAAGCATTAAAACGACTGGAAATCTGGCAGAATAGGAAATTTAATAAATGAGGATTTCTACAAAGTTACTTTTGACCGCTTTTAGACACTTTTCCTGTGCGCTCCTCCATGCGCTCTTTTTTAAGTCATTGTGTTATGTTACTTCAACACAACACGTGTCCGCGCGAAAACCATCCACAAACTCAACACCAACTTTCTTAATAAACTCGGACATATGACGGACATTTGGTGGACACGTCGTGACAAACACGCCGCGACGTGTCCCTGTGACAAACTATTTACAAAGGAATGTCAAAACATCTTACACCAATATATAAAAAAAAAAACAAGCTCACCTCTGTGGACGCGGATATATCTGTGGACCAGAATGCGTAAAACCCCCCAAAAAAGGAAAAGTGGCGGCTTTTTCCGTCAGAGGAGACTCAGAAACTGGACACGGTCCGTGCGTAAAAACGCGTCCAGCGGCGGCGGACTGACCGGCGGCGAATCCTCGTACGAAATTAAAACTACAAAACAACAACAATGTACCAACATTCCACGCTCTGCTTCCGCAAGCACTCACGTCACCGATTCCTCGTGACCGCCCCCTCCATTCATGAAAATAACTTTCTGCTGACGTCAGTCTGGGAAAGAGGAGGAGGGGGGGCATGGTGGTGGAGAGGAGGAGGAGGAGGAGGTGGGGAGGGTGAGGCCATAAATAGAAGACAGACACTGCTGGGGACTTGCTTTTGCTTACTTTACAAAACCAATCTGTACAAAGTCACTTCAGGATGCCAACGTCACAGCCAGAAAGTCAAGGAAACCTTCAGGTCCCCGTCATCATGAAACCTGCTGCTCTCTCTCTGTCTCCTCGGCCCATCACTCTCTTCTCCACCACCACAGGTCTACACAACAAGGTTTTCAAAAATGTGCATAAACAGAGAGAGAGAGAGAAAAATAGTCCTCCTCCTCCCTCCCTCCCTCCTTTTGAGCGGCAGCAGCTGCATTCCATTCCTGAGGAAAGTATGTGGTGTAGTAGCCCCGGCAGTCACAGGATTTCTCTTATTTTAACTGCGCTGCTGCCCAGTATCGTCACAGGTTATTCTGGGTAATTAAGTACTGAATGTAAATATGTTAAGTCAGGAGCCTTTTAAGGGGCCTCGCTGGCACGGGTCTCCCCCTGTTCGTTTATCCGATATGAGAGAAAAGACCTGGGTCTGCAGGTTGCCTCAGACTGTGGTGCCTGTGAAAAACAGCAGCCAGAGTGTTTACACTATAGACACGATGGGTTACAAAGTTCAGACAGCAGCTAAGAAGACGAGGGAAATACATTTTCCACATTGGTTTCTGCTGACTAGACCAAGATTATGTGGACTAGTGATGCGTTTCTTGCTGGATATCTTCTCCAATTAGCATATGGATATTAATTATGACCATTCTTGATATTAAGATCTACCCAGGGAAGTTCTTTTTTTCACCATTGTATACTTGTCTGTTGGTTTGTCAGCGAAAACTACTAAATTGATTTCCACGAAACTTGAGAGGGATGGGACATGAGGGAGCCCGTTCAATTCTGGTGCCGATCTGGACATGTGTGCTGATTTCCCAGGGGAATAATTCATGGATCTTGACGCACAAACACAGCATATTTACGGGGCTGATCTACGAGCGTGTGCAATTTGGTGCATCTTGATTGAATTTAAGGGGAATGTTGGGCCCTTGGCAGAGGCCCTGCTGAGTGCTATTCTAGTTATTTGTGGGATTAACTTCAAATGCACAGCTGTAAAATGTTTGACATAAGATTTTTTTTTAAGCAGTCACATTGCAGAAGGAAGGCATTTGAACAGGTGATCGTGTGGATCTGGAACCTGTGTTCCTCTTAACTCTAATTATAGTGCTGAGGCATTGTTAAATACAGCAGTAAAATTGGTTATAAAGTTGATTCATTCATGTGAGACAGTTTGTGTAGACAACATCCCTGCTGATCGCTGCACAACAAATAGCTTCTTGTTGTTTTTTTTTTCAAATTCCAAACGGACAGAAATTCAATAATGAAATCAAACAGTCTGCAATATGTCATCAAACATCAGCGTGAAGTTGTTATCGCTGACAGACTAGTGGGGGGAACAAGTCGTAGTTTTTTTTAATTGACCATTTTAGGACAAAAGCAGCATCGTAATTGGATCATTTTTGTTCCATGATGATTTCAGTTTCACGCTGCTATGTTTAGCCACTGCAGAGACACAAGAGGAAGCACACAGACACAATAAGGACACGCACATGCATTTCAGATCCATGATGTAATATTGATCTTTAGATAAAGTTTGAACAGTAAATTAGAATTACAGTTAGAATTGAATGAGGTGATTATTTAGACCAAAAATAGGCCTGAACTCTCGCTGTTAAGACGTCTCTCTGTGTTGTGAGAAGGTTTTGTCTTTCTTTCTCAGTTTTTCCCAAAGCAGTGGTGTTAGACAAACAACACTGAATATTGACTTTTCTGAGTCACACGTGGAGTATTCCTTTGTTCGACCCACAAAGTCCTGCTTCCAGCCAAACTCACTAACTCCTGAGTATTCATCCCCTTCACCTTCCGGCTTTGTGCCACATGCTCAGCTTGTACTCGATTCAGGTTCCTGTCGTTCTTTTCTGACTCATCGGATCAAACTGTTCTTCAGAAACACACGTGGAATCAAAAGTTCACTACAGATAGAGGGTGGGCCTGATCAGAGATGATGAGGAATTCTGGGTAAGATGCAAGTGTTTAACCAGCTTTATGATCTAGTAACAGTTTATAGGATAAGATTAAAATATTACTTGATTACTCTAGATTATCATAGAGGTGAAGTGTGATAAAATGAAGTGAAATGAGGCACCACAGGGTTACATTAGGTTACAGCAGAGGTGGGAAATCCGGAGATTAGATTACATTGCATTCAAAATAGATAGCATTTCATTACAAATGTGATGGGATTAAATGAGATGCAATGAGACTGGATTACATTAGATTAAGAATTTGGTATAAAGTAGTTGAATTATGTGGGATTAACTTTAATTTTGAATCGATTTGAGATGGTATTGTTTCAATTTGTTCATATTACAGATTAGTTTGTTTTAGATAGAATTAGATCATGATGCGTTGCAACTTTATCACATTAGATTAGAGATGTGATGAGACAAAGAGGATTATATCAAATTAGAGTGAATATGAGATTTAGAATAGATAAATTACTAAATTAAGGAGATTGGATTGAAATAGATTTGATTAGAGATAGAGCCAGATGAGGATAAAGTGGAATAATCTGAGATGAGAATCAATTACATGAGCTTTAATCAGAGATGAGATTGGGTTACAAAAAACTGGATGAAATGAGATTAGATTAGATCTCGTTAAATGAGGATAGAATGGATTACATGTCATTGTATGAGATTTACAGAGATGCAACAAGACTGGTCTATATGATATTGTATTCGAGATGGATTAGGATTATATAACAATAGATAACAATAGTACAAATTGAGATGTAAGGAGAATAAATGAGATTATCTGAAACTGTTGTATTG
This sequence comes from Hippoglossus hippoglossus, assembly GCF_009819705.1. Lineage (NCBI taxonomy): Eukaryota > Metazoa > Chordata > Actinopteri > Pleuronectiformes > Pleuronectidae > Hippoglossus > Hippoglossus hippoglossus. The sequence goes on along the minus strand of NC_047158.1, from coordinate 7,500,790 downwards.
GATTAGAAAAGAAATGAGAAAGAGAATTGGAAGAACATGAGATTAGATCCCAATAGATTAGATGGAATTGGATTACATTACATCAGAGATGAGACTAGATGAGAAGGGATGATTAAAGATTAGTCGAGATTGTATTTTTCTACATTGGATTAGATTACATTAGATTTCTTGACATTACATAAGAGATCCAATTGAGATATAATGAGAACCATTAAGATGATTAAATAAGATAACATTGAATTACATTTTAGAGTCAAATGAAATCAAACAACTGCAGATAGTAATGTGGTAGAGTGGGGAATACATAGAATCAAGATAGAAAAACAAAACAGAGAAAAAACTACTGGCATATTGTGTTTATATTATCCTGCAGAATCTGCCAGGGGCTGGAAGAGAAAAAGAACAACTGGTGAGAGAAAGTCTCTGCAGGATGACCTCTGCTATTCTAGATCAGTCAGACATCCAGCTGCTCAGTCGATGCCATACCGCCCAATTACTGTCCATCTGGCAGCAGCGTACACAGATGACCTGAAATATACCCGATCCGTCCAACAAAACAAAAACAGCGCACCATGTGCCGCAGACGCCGGCGCTTTCGTCAGATCAGCGAGCTGTGGGGTCCAGGTTCTTTCAGGCCGTTTTAGATTACAGGAAGTAGCTCTGACTCACTAATCTCGCTCCTTTCTGACTCAGACTCTTGAACTCAGAAATCTGATCTCGCACAAAGGGGCCCCCTGTTGTAAAGGGATCATTTCTTCCTCCAAATACTCCGAATTATTAGAGAACAAAGGGGTTAATATCAGCCATGCCGAGTATCTCAAACTCCAGGCAGACTAAAATTATAATACGAATCCATAATACATTCGATTTTCTACCTCAAAGTGTTTTTTACATTGTTGAGGACCAGCTAAGTGAGAGTACCTGACACACTAGACAGCAGCCTGTGGCCCAGTCGGGGGCCCTTGCATGTGTAATTTCAAAAGTGAAAGAATTGTTTTTGCAGATCTGCAGACTTCCCATATGACACAAGATTCAATTTGGAGCGCTGACTGAACATTCCACTGACTTCATCAAATTGTGTTTCATACGAAAAACACTTTACGTAACCCGGCTGGAGGGTTGGAGCTGTGCGGAAAGGAAACATGACGGAGCTACAGTAGTGCTGGTGGCAGTGGAGGCGACAGCTGGAGCAGGCCATGGTTACCTGTCGGCTGTAAAACCCTCTTAAAGCTACACTATGCTGAAAACCACCTGATAGCCAAAGTCAAAGTTTGGGATTTTAAGGAAAGTACAACAGTTGAGAGTTGCTCATTTCTATACTTGATAGTCTTGTCAGGGTTTAGTAATGTTCGAGGAATGAGCAAATCGCTGCCGCCGACCATGGGCGGTACTAAATATGGACATTATTAAGGGCGGTAAAAAAGCTCTGATGCGCTTACTTCATTTTCCTCCCGGCAGGGACTTTGTCAAAGAATGAAAACAGCTGTGAGGACGAACATTTATGTGCGGTCATTTCTCAGAACAGCCCACATCTACGTCACCTCAGTGTGTGACTCATCATGACTCTAAGATTTCCAACTTACTCACTGACTTCACACTCCAACAATCTGCATCTTGTCAGATTTGACATTTGATTCCACTGTGTCATCTGTGTGGAACTGCACATGTATTGTGGTTAAATTGCTCTTATTTCAGGTGTGTGGTCTTTGTTCACAGTCATCACAAAATGCTTCTACTTTTATATTTGCTGATTGTTCTGTTTGGATTTGACATCATGTTTATTTGTTTCATCTGTATTTGTTTATTTTGCTCTTTCAAATTCTGCTCTGGTAGGAGGCCAACTAATATTCCACCCTGTACATGGAATGATTTTAATTTAGTGTGGGAAAAATGGGGACTGCGCTGCCACCTTGTGTTGGAGCCCTGGAATTTAAAACCCTGTGCAAATATTAGGTCACCTGCTTTGTTTTTTTTAGGCCAGAAAGTGAATCTAGTGAAGCAACAGGATGAAAACAGCAAATTAAATTATTTTCTCTCTCACAGCGTTTTTTTAAATCTAATATCTTCACTTCTTGTGGTGCTTTTATTCTGTTAAGTGGAAAACAGCATCAACTCTGAATACATTGGTTATTCTATGCCAGAAGTCACATGTGCTGTTTTTATATGATACACAAATATGTATACAACTGTCTTTCATTGATCTTTTGTTTTGATTATCAGAATAAGATTACTTAAGGTTAATACATTTTAATTCAGCCAATAGCTCCAAAAACTGTTGGTTTATTTGACCTTAGTAAAGGTGTTTGCTCCTTTCTTCCCAAATGCTACGGTCAAAATGTTATTACAAAAGTGGTGGTTTGTTCATCTGTGTCCAAACACCATTGTTAGGGTACATTGTTATTCTCTGTAGAATTAAACAGCAAATTGATAGGAATACTGACTCTAAGAGCCTTTATGTGACAAGTCATTATTACTAGGAAAGTGATACACGCAGAAATAATGGTGCCTATTATTATGATGATGATGATGATGAGGTAGCGAAATATCTGCTGACACTTTTGGAGAAAAATTTGTTTTCGCAAGCGCTGACTGAAACACATGAAAGCAGCTGAGCTTAAAATTAGTCATCATACAGGATTTGATACAATCGGAATGGTGACATCTGCTGGTCAATTATTGGTGTTGCATAATACTGAGACGTTCCCAAATTATAAGTTGTCATGTATGATTATCCAAGTAAAAGACTATTATAATGTTCAGAATTTTGAAGTTAAAATAAAGACAGATTTTTATTTATTTGTATAAGTGGTTTGATAATGGGAAATTCCACATTCATACAAACAACGTTTCTAAAAAAGCACAATTACTCTGTATTACATTTTATATTACTAGGATGCGATATGATAATCGTTTATAAGTCCCACTGTGGAGAACAGTGCTGTGTTAAAGAAGCAAGGATACAAATATTAGTAAAAGTAATAAATAAGTAGACGCACAATATAAACCATTGACTGTAAATATACAGACTAACGACACATCTCAATTTCCTTGCACTGTCCAGAAATGAAGCTAAAATAACTTGTGCATTTGGTCTGCCAAGTAGCAATAGGGGGGATGGATCCGCAATAGTAAGATCCCATCGATAAATGCCCTCGACCAATCAGGAGTCAGTGTCAGCTGTCAATCATGACGTTTCACTTTGTTTTTATTGCATCAAATAACTAATTTAACCGAACTTACCAGAAGAATGAGGACTTGGACAAAGAAATATAGAAAATAGTAATGATGTCTACTGTCTGAACAGAATATATACAATGTAAACAGAGTATACTCAAAACTTATTTTTCTATGGAAGCATTTTTAACATGTGATTTTTAACTCTGGTGCCACTGTGTTGTTTTAATTCCTTTCAATCCTTTTTATCTTACTTTTACTTGCAACTACATTTTAGTGGTGGCTTTTCATAGTGCTGCCATACAAGCCATAAGCCAGTCAGATTTATCTTTAGCCGCAGCACTATTTTAATTTATTTTTATGTATTTTGTAAAGCACTTTGTTTAGATAAGTGCTATGCAAATAAAGTTATTAAATTATTAACTTTCAAACCAGTTGATTTGTATGATTAGTTTTTATATATTTATATATTTAGTGCTCTGTAGAAGAACAACAGCATTGACACTCCTTTGCACTAGGTGGCGGTATGCATATTGACCTACTATAGAGAAGAAGAAGACGCCACCACCATGGCTCTGTGTGAACCTTAGCTTGGATCTAAGATTCGCTTTCTAAGAGTTTTATTAACGTTACATTTCAAAACGCGTCTCTTTCAGACTGATAACGATCTGTTTCATGAAGCCGTTCAACGAGTGAGATGCTTTTCACCTAATGCACCTTTGTTTACGTTTTAGCAGATTGATGCTAACGCCACTGTCAGTCATTGAAACACGGAGGCTAACTTCTAATGCTAACAGACACATTTATGTCCCTTATAATTATATATTGCAGCTACTAAGAACTGCGTCATTTAACATGTCAGCCTATAAACAGAGACCGGACACAGCGGTTTTGCTAACTTTAGTCTGAAACGCTAATGCTAGCTGCTAACTTCAGTGACATGTACCACTCGTAACTAGCTAGACGATGCTAGCTGTAACCTTAGCCTCATACGTGTGTGTTGACGCTTGTGTGTTTGTGTTTTTCTCACGCAGATTGTTGTGAACTAGGTTGTGACACCTCCAGTTGAGATGAATCGCCCCAAACCAACAACTCTCAGGCGGCCCAGTGCCGCCAAACCATCAGGTACGACGCAGCTCCCACTGCCACCTTGTTGTTGCTGCTTTTTCTCAGCTTGTGTTTATGATGATATATAGCTAAGAAGGACAACATCTCAACTGTCCTGTGATGTCCTCTTCTCCCAGCTCACCCACCCCCGGGGGATTTCATCGCCCTCGGATCCAAGAGCCAGGGGGCAGAGCCCAAAGCCCCCGCTGTCCTCCTGAAGCCAGCCTCCACAGGTTTACCAGCGGACCGTAAGAGAGAGACGTCCTCCGCCCTGCCCTCCTCATCGGGGCTGTCCAGCCTCACCAAGCGGCCCAAACTCTCCACCACCCCTCCAGTCAGTGCCCTGGGAAGACTCGCCGATGTAGCTGCGGTGGACAAGAGGGCGATATCCCCCTCAATAAAGGAGCCATCAGTGATTCCCATTGAAGGTAAAACATTACTTGGATTTGATGATGCCATGTACAACTGAAGATGATTACTTTCATGATAACAGCCAGTCTGACAGACCTTTATTATGATGGTTACACAACTGTTCCTGGTTTCTCTCTCCTCTTCTACAGCCATCGAGGTTGAGTCTTACTCTGCTCGAGGTTTCTTCCAGTTATTGAGGGAGTTTTTTCTCTCCACAGTCACCAAAGTGCTTGTTCATTGTGGGAACTCGCTGGTTTCTCTATAAATCTATAAATCGACCTTAATATGTTATGATTTGGCTCTTAAAATTGAATTGAATACCTTTTTTTTTTTTCTTTCCATAACGGTTTTCCATGGATTTTGTGAAGCACTGTGTGACCTTGTTTAGATAAGTGCTATATGAATAAAGTTGTTATTTTCCTTTCATTTCAGTGTCCCCAGTGGTGCTGCTGGACGAGATTGAAGCCTCAGAGTCTGAAGGTAACGATGATCGCATCGAGGGACTTCTGTGTGGAGCGGTGAAACAGCTCAAGTTGAACCGAGCAAAACCTGACATCACGCTCTACCTCAGTCTCATGTTCCTGGCCAAAATCAAGCCCAATGTGTTTGCAACTGAAGGAATCATTGAGGTGAGAATGCTCGTACAGTAATGCTGTAATATCTGTATCCTGGGAGTAATGTTATAATTATGTAATGTACATCATCCCTTAGCCTTTGCTTGTTTTTAAATCACAAAGTAGCCCAGAAGGTAAAATATTTAAACATGTATTATGCATTTATTAACTTGTTTACTTTTTTACTTTGCTTTGAATTATTTATGTTAATGCATGAGAAAAAAAGAATAACTGGAAAGTTGTCTTTATTAAAACTAAAACACTCAACAAAGTATTGCAAAATAATTGACTTGAACCTCACAGATGTTGGATTTTAAGTACTGTCTTTCTGACTTTATTCCCGCTCTTGCCACCAGGCCCTCTGTAGCCTCCTGCGTCGCGATGCTTCTATCAACTTCAAAGCGAAGGGGAACAGCCTGGTGTCTGTTCTTGCGTGCAATCTGTTGATGGCCGCCTACGAGGAGGATGAGAACTGGCCTGAGATTTTTGTTAAAGTGAGAATCTCCTTAACAGTCAAATAAAAGTCATTTTTATTTCAGGCATGTCTAAACCTTGACTTCTGAAATGTTTTTGCAGGTTTACATTGAAGACTCTCTGGGAGAAAGAATCTGGGTTGACAGTTCTCACTGTAAGAATTTCGTCGACAACATCCAGACTGCTTTTGGCACAAAGATGCCTCCGAAGAGTATGCTGCTTCAGGTGGACACCGGTCGCTCTGGTGGAGATCTCAGTGCAGGTGCAGTGCATAGAGAAGATAGACTGGATTTTTGGATGGTTAGAATTGCTATTGCAGGAAAAGGAAAATTGTCAATTGTTAATGGCACTTTTTTCCCTTTTTAGGTAGCAGCCCCCACCCTTCAACTCCTGATGAGGATGACAGCCAGACAGAACTGCTGATAGCAGAGGAGAAACTCAGCCCCGAGGGTGATTGGCAGGTGATGCCGAGGTATGAAAAATAGTCATATTCTTAGACGTGAGTTACACTACAAAACTCTGTCCAACAGACGTCACTCAAAACTGTCATTTGCGCTTAGACAAAATTCAGTGTCAATATTTTCCAGTCTAGATGACAAGGAAATTTATGATTTCTGCAGAATCTATCAAGAGTTGCTGTAACATTTTCCCTCTGTCGCTCCCTCTGGGGTTATTGTAGGTATGAAGAACTGGCAGAGAGTGTGGAGGACTATGTGCTGGACGTGCTCAGGGATCAGTTGAATCGCAGGCAGCCGATGGACAACGTGTCACGGAACCTGCTTCGTCTGCTTACAGCCACATGTGGCTACAAAGAGGCCCGACTCATGGCCGTGCAGAGGCTGGAGATGTGGCTCCAGAACCCAAAGGTAAGAAGCGTCAGACCCTGGAATAAACAAACACCTGAACGGCTTTATGTCACTGTATCTCACTGGCTATAGTTGCTGTAAGCTATTGCATTTGGAAATTCAATCTTGACTCTATAATTCCATAAGAAAAACTAATATTGTTGATTATTGTTTTAAATTGATTATTAACTTGCTTTCTTTTATTTTTAATGCGTGCAGCTTACTCGACCGGCCCAGGACCTCCTCATGTCTATGTGTATGAACTGCAACACTCACGGAGCAGACGACATGGAGGTGATCTCCAACCTGATCAAGATCCGGCTCAAACCTAAAGTCCTCCTCAACCACTACATGTTGTGTGTCAGGTGTGTCTTAGTCTCAGTTAATCTTACTTCTTTTGTCTTTGGTGACTCGCATTAACTGACACTTTGCTGTGGGATTCTCCAGGGAGCTGCTGAACGCAAACAAAGACAACCTGGCCACGATGGTGAAGCTGGTGATCTTCAATGAGCTGTCCAATGCCAGAAATCCCAACAACATGCAAGTTCTCCATACAGTGCTCCAGCACAGCCCAGAACAGGCTCCGAAGGTACAAATGGAAAACATGGAAATGGAAGACTTGTCGTCTTCATCAGTGTCTGTTTTTCCTCTCTTGGCTTTTTTATTTCTGTGTCTAAATTCTTTTATTTCCCTCTCTCTGTCTCCCTTTATGTCTGTAGTTCTTGGCGATGGTGTTCCAGGACCTGCTAACCAATAAGGATGATTACCTCCGCGCCTCCCGAGCTTTGCTGAGAGAGATCATCAAACAGACAAAGCATGAGATTAACTTCCAGTCCTTCTGCTTCGGTTTAATGCAGGAGAGGAAGGAGACCAGCTATGTGGACATGGAGTTCAAAGTAAGATCAAATGAAAACTCCCCCTGTCATTTTAGCTGCAATCATCCTGCATTTAAATTGTGCTCTGAACTGTTTATCGCTGTCTCTCTCTGCAGGAGCGCTTTGTTATCCAAGTGACAGATTTACTGACTGTCTCCATGATGCTGGGCATCACTGCTCAGGTCAAAGAAGCCGGCATTGCATGGGACAAGGGCGAGAAGAAGAGTCAGTCTCGTGTGTTTGTTCTTATCTTGCATTTAATAACCATAACGCATTTTTAATAGGTGTTTGTATTTCCCACTAAACGCGTGTCTGGATTGTTTCAGATCTGGACATCCTTAAGTCGTTCCAGAATCAGATTGCTTCCATACAGAGGGACGCTGTGTGGTGGCTTCACACTGTGGTTCCCACCATCAGCAAAGTTGGTGCGAAAGACTACGTTCATTGGTCGGTATCTGCTTGCCCCTGAACAGTTTGTGCCTCTTAAACCAATGATGTTTCCATCTATGTTGAACATAATTTATCATCACCTCTCCCACCTGCAGCCTTCACAAAGTGCTTTTCACAGAGCAACCTGAGACATATTACAAGTGGGACAACTGGCCTCCTGAGAGTGACAGAAAGTAAGTCTCCCCTCAGGTTTAAAATTTGTGTTTCTTCAGATTGCATCTACCAACCTACACTAGCAACTGATATCTTTTTCTTTCTCTCCTCAGTTTCTTCCTTCGTCTGTGCTCCGAGGTGCCTCTGTTGGAGGACACACTGATGCGCGTTCTGGTGATCGGCTTGTCGCGTGATTTGCCCCTGGGCCCGGCTGACGCCATGGAGCTGGCAGATCACCTGGTTAAAAGGGCTGCTGGAGTTCAGTCTGAAGGTGTGTGAGGATCCAATCGTCTGTAACTGTGTCAGTGTGTTCAGTGTGTCACTCTGTACATTTTGCATGCTTCAGTTTAATGAGAAACCATTTTTTTTTTATATTCAAAGGGGTCATCTCCTTATTTACATCTTATCCTCTCAAGTCAGCAAAATAGTTTCAGCTAAACAAGAACAAAAGGCAAATACGTGATGTTGTTCTTTATTTTTTTAAGCTGCAGAGTTGGCTGACGGTTCAAAAACAGATCTGGAGGTCCTGAAAGTGGAAAGGATCCAACTCATCGATGCAGTGCTGAATCTGTGCACATATCACCATCCAGAGAACATTCAGCTGCCAGCGGGGTACATCCAATGTCTTTTTAAAAACACCATTAGGTCATACAGTTTTCTGTCGATAATAAGGAATGACTCTATGTTAAATTTTTAAGGTACCAACCACCAAATCTGGCGATATCCATGCTCTATTGGAAGGCATGGCTGCTGCTGCTTGTGGTGGCTGCATTTAATCCACAGAAAATAGGTAACATTTAAATTTATGTTTCATACATAAATTTAGTTTTCAAATGTATTCAAAGTCATTAAATCGTGTCTTTTGATATATTGTGTGACATTTCTTTGTTTTCTTTCTTTAGGTTTGGCTGCTTGGGACGGCTATCCAACACTGAAAATGCTCATGGAGATGGTTATGACAAAGTAGGTAAAGGCGATCATTGCGAGTTAGGTGACTCCAAGTTGATTGATGAAGCTTAACTAACACACGTCTCTGTGTATAGTAACTACAGCTACCCTCCTTGCACCATTGCTGATGAGGACACAAAGACAGAGATGATCAACAGGGAGCTGCAGATGGCCCAGCGAGAGAAACAAGACATTCTGGCCTTTGAGAGTCACCTGGCTGCAGCGTCCACCAAGCAGACCATCACAGAGAGCAACAGTCTGCTGTTATCTCAGCTCACCAGCCTGGATCCACAGTAAGACACCCAGAGAAAGTATTTCACAGTTTGTGAAATATTGACTTAAATGTGACTAAAACAGAAATCCACCGGAGCAGGGAAAATCTCTGCTCATAAATATGAATGTTTTGAAATTACTTATTTGGCTTAAAGTACTTTTAATCCTGATATTTTTTGTAACTCCCATGATACTGTCCTATATCAATGTAATGCAGCTTTAAACCTTTTACTTTATTATTATTAGAGTATATAATAAAATTAGATATTGTACTAAGGTCTAGGTAAAAAATACAATAATTGCACCTTAAATCCTAAAAGGTAATAGATAAGGATAATAAGGAGTTTCCTGTTGTTTCAGTTATGTTATGACCTTGTATCTAGGTGTTAATTTCTGAAAAAGGCCTCAGTTATAATCAAATGTGGTGTCTTAGTCCTACCTTTTATGCAGTGGACAGTTAAGTTTAGGTTTTACCACTTAAAGTCAGTAGTAACATCCTGTTTTACTCTAGATAAATGAGTCACTGCTGGTTCACTGGGAGAAGGACTAATGGTTTTTGTTTGTGTTCAGGGGTCCTCCTCGTCGACCTCCACCACAGTTCCAGGAGCAAGTCAAAACCCTCAACCAGTCCCTGCGTCTGGGACACCTCCTCTGCCGCAGCCGCAACCCAGACTTCCTCCTCAACATCATCCAGAGACAGGTACCAGGCACTCACACATATATATGTTGTACCTTTGATAACAGAGATGTGTCGGCAGCTCAAGCACTGGCCCGGGATAGATCTACTGAGCCTAAAACCATGTAGCCCACCTAATAAAAGAGGAAATAACACTTCCTAGTGTCACCATTGGTCAAGTAAGTAAGGTGCATTTTCAATCCATCACAGGCTTCCTCTCAGTCCATGCCCTGGTTGGCTGATTTGGTTCAGTCCAGTGAGGGGTCCCTGGATGTGCTTCCAGTGCAGTGCCTGTGTGAATTCCTTCTGCATGATGCTGCAGATGAAAGTCTGCCGATAGAGGACGACGAAGAAGGAGAGAGCAAAGAGCAGAGGGCCAAGAAGAGACAAGTATGTTGATGATTTTAAACGAAAGCTTTCCTGTTTTTATATTAGTTTTGTTCTGAGCGACTGAGTCCTAAACCCTGTCTGTTCCTCTCAGAGACAACAAAAGCAAAGGCAGCTGCTTGGACGACTGCAGGATCTTTTGTTAGGTCCTAAGGCTGATGAACAGACAACATGTGAAGTGTTGGATTATTTCCTGCGTCGTCTTAGCTCCTCTCAGGTGGCATCGAGAGTCCTGGCTATGAAGGTATTGAACTCAGTGGAAGCATATATCATGTTACAATCCCTATCAGCATTGTGTTGCTGTTTAAAAAAAATTACCCCATTTGACTTAATATATTTGTGTCCAGGGTTTGTCTCTGGTGCTGACCGAAGGAGGCTTGAAGGATGGAGATGAGCGGGAACAACCCATGGAGGAAGATTCTGCAGATGCCGAGCTCTTGCCGGGTTACCAGTGGCTGCTGCAGGACCTCCCAAAACTCCCGTTGTTCGACAGCGTGAGGGGCATGACGTCCACTGCTCTGCAGCAGGTCAGCATCCGACTCAAGCAGTGAACTGTGCATAACCGGAAGCAAAGGTAAAGGTGGAATAATGAGTAAGCGATAGAAGAATAAGTCTTGTCTGTTTGCCCCCTCACAGGCCATTCACATGGAGACCGACCCACAGACGATCAGTGCCTATCTCATCTACCTTTCCCAGCATGCACCAGTGGAGGAGCAGGCCTCTCATAATGACCTTGCACTGGTAATCACATCATAACATGCTTTTTGTTTGAAATCAAGTTTTGATGTTGTCACAGATCATCACTGACTGTTCTTCGTTTCGCTCTCTGCAGGATGTTGCGCGGCTGATTGTCGAACGTTCCACCATCATGAACAGCATGTTCGCCAAACATTCCACCAGGCCTGAGTCCAATGCTGTGCTCTCTGCTTTCCTCACCATCTTCTCTGCTTACATTAAGAGGATGAGGAAGACGAAAGAGGGCGAGGATCTTTACAGCTGGGTGAGCACCACTAAATGAACGACTTTGTCATTTACATTTTTGGAGTCTTATTGTGGGTTCTCTCACCGTGGCTTCCTTATACCGCAATGTAAAGCAAATGGAAATTCCCCTCATAACTGCAGATTAATGCCTGTTTGATATTGATTGGTGAATTATACAGAACAGGGTGGATTAACAATGACAATGTTTTCCTTTTTTAGTCAGAATCTCAGGACCAGGTGTTTTTGCGTTGGACCACAGGGGAAACTGCAACCATGCACATCCTTGTAGTCCATGCTATGGTCATCCTGCTGACTCTGGGGCCCCCTAAAGGTAGTTCTGTGCATGTCAGATTTTAATGTGTGCTTTGATGAAGAACATCTTTGATATTGTATTTGTTTTTTAACAATATTTACAGGAGAGAGTGATTTCTATGCTCTTTTGGACATTTGGTTCCCTGACAAGAAACCTCTACCCACTGCCTTCCTGGTTGACACGTCAGAAGAGGCCCTTCTGCTGCCTGATTGGTTGAAACTCAGGATGATCCGATCAGAGGTCTCTCGATTGGTTGACGCAGGTACAACTTCTCCTACTTTGCTGAAACAAACATGGCTCATCAATTACATATTGTTTTCTACTTTTAATCATTGCACATGTTTCCCTCAGCTCTGCAGGACCTGGAGCCTCAGCAGCTGCTGCTGTTTGTTCAGTCCTTCGGCATTCCTGTGTCCAGCATGAGTAAACTGCTGCAGTACCTGGATCAGGCTGTTTCCCATGACACAGATACACTTGAGCAGAACATCATGGACAAGCGTAAGAGTCTTCTGCAGATATTCTGTTCTTAAGATTTTGAGTTTGGTTGTAAATCTTTCTGATTTGTCTGATTTTGTATTTCCTCTGCAACAGACTACATGGCCCACCTGGTTGAGGTGCAACACGAGCGAGGTGCCACTGGGGGGCACACTTTCCATTCATTACTGAGCTCCACTCTTCCTGCTGACAGAGGTCAGTGACTTTATCTTCCAAATGGTTTGTTTCTGTTCGACTGCGACTTAGAAAACACAATAATTATGATAATAAAGAACTAGTTTTATCAACTCAAAAGAAAACATTGGTACCATGCCGTTAACATGGTTGACAGCAAGTGCCGTTTACAGTTTAAAATAAATGGAGTAAATTCTGTTTGTCTTTTATTTTTTTTACTCCCAACAATCACTCATCCAAAAAACTCTGCTCTTCCTTGGGTCATCAGAAATACTCTGCAAAGTTTGAAATCAATCGTATGAGCAACTGTCAAGAAATACAGACATTCCTACAGTTATAGTTCTCAATATTAAAATGTCCTGTATCTTTATACTTTAAGATGCCTATATACCTTATTCATAATATTTCATGGCATAGATTTTTAATGGACGTAGCAGACAGAAATCTAAAAGAACAAAATGTAAATTATCTAAATTCCTCCTTAATGTTTTGACATCCCTCTTATCAGATGCTTCTGAAACAAGTAAGGCTAAAGTTACCGTGGAGACGCCCCACAGCTCTGTGAAGATGAGATCAGCCAGTCAGCTTCCTGCAGTCGGGCCTGACGATGATCTCACCGGCATGTTGCTTCAGGTAGGATTTAACTAGAGAGTTTCTTCTATATTTTTCCCTCTTTAACATTTGGTGAACACAGTCTCCGAGCAAAAGTTCTTCCCTTTATTTATTCCAATCAGTTCCTCTGACTGCTTAGTCACTGTGTGAAAAGGAATTTGATTCTGTTTCCTTTACTCCGACAGATATTCCCCGTAAAGGTGGACCCTCGCTGGCATGGCCCGCCTCCCAGCCATCTCTCTCTGGCCCTGCAGCAAGCCCTGGCTAAAGAACTGATGCGGGCCAAACAAGGCCAGGTTCAGCAGGGTGGGTTGGCATTTCGCCTCCTACAGGCCATCGCTGCCCTGCTCACCTCTGCCCACGCAGGCCCCATTGTCATGTCCATGCACCGTAGCCACGCCCTCTCCTGTCCTCTCATGCGCCAACTGCACCTCTATCAGGTTGGGCTCATTAACAAATAGTGCATAATTCCAATAGCTCATTAATTAAACTGTGAAAATGTCTTTCTGTTTTCTGACACTTTATTTTTGTTCTTTTCTCTCCAGCGTCTCGTGTCCCAGGACGTTGCTTTTTCCTCACTGTTCCTCAAGGTCATCGTTGAGGTGTTGATCTGGTTAGACAACCCAACTGTGGAGGCAGGTCCTCTGAAGACTCTGCTCAGATCCCTCGCCAGTCAGAACTCTCACAAACACAGGCATAATGATGGTGAGGACATGGCCTGTTTCTCTTTGCAGATACTGGCTGATCCATTTTATGTGAAACAACGAGTGACGCGTGTCTTTGCCCTGCAGTGCGGACTGGTTTCCTCCACCTGGCTGAGGCTTTGGCATATCGCAGAGACACTGAGGTCCCACTGAGGACCATCATCGCAATGCTGAAGGCTGGAGACAGATGTAATGCAGAAGCAGAGCTCATTGGCAAAGGTATAAATGGAGTTAGGTTCATGTGAATTAGTTTGAACTGCCTGATCTAACACTTAGTGTTTCAAAGATTAGACGATACAATTTCTAATTTACTGAATTTGTTATATAGATAATTGTCATTACGAGTCATCAGAAATTCAATTTTTAAAGTGATTATAACAATCAATTTTATAAAAATATATTTTTAAAACTTTTTTGAACCATTTTAATATTGTAAGTACTGTGAGTGAGAATTGGGAACAAATTCAGTGGTGACCTGGTTTTTAGATCATGCAAATTCAATCTAAAAGCCTCATATTGAATGGCTCCTATAATTCAGTGTATTCGTACCTCCATAGTTCATTACCACTAAGACATGAAAACTGAAAGCTTTTAACATTTGGTTTTCTTCCATAAAAATGCAGTTAATGTCCAAGATCCATTATTAATTATGCAGTTTTATTATGATTTTCTAGTGTTACAGGGGCTGATGGAGGTGAAGTCGCCATATTTAGAGGAGCTTCTGTCTCTGCTGATGACCGTGGGCACACAGAACGGGACCGCTGGCCCGGTTGCAATGGTGATTTCCCTGCTGCTCCAAGAAAGTGAGGAGCGAGCCGTGAAAAAGGAAGTGGATTCTAACAAGTGAGCACCGCATTTCTATTTCCCCTCAAGTCACGCAAGAAACATTAATATTTGACGGGACTAAATAACAAGCACAGCCGCCTGTGACAAATAGCAAACCTGCGTCCGCTGCCGTCTGAGGCCTCGTACTTGTAAACTACTTTTGGATTTGGTTCAGGAAGGTTTAATTGGTTTTGCAGCTTTACATTGGCTTTACACATTCACATGCTGTGAAAATCTGTAAATACTTTACAGAGTCTTTTTCTGTGTTTGGTTCTCAGCAACACGGCCGGAGAGGCAGGTTCATATTGAAAGTTGCTCATCGTCACCGGCTGTGTCTAGAAGTGTGTAGGGATGTCACAAGAACTGATACTTCGGTACCAAGTCGATGCCAAATGCGCTCAATTTGCACCGTCACTGGTCAGAGGTTCTTGGGACCGGTGCAGTGCTTATGGTTTGCTTTCTGTTTGTTTGGTTCGCTATGGAGTTAAACAGACAGAGACGAACACACACACACACACACACACACACACACACACACACAAGTTCTTCCCGCAGATTATGACACAACGTGGTGTTTTAACTTAGTTGTTGACGGCGACGCGATGTAAAAGCAGGTTATTAGAGCCTCTAATTATGTCAATATAAATACACAACTATTTTGCATTTTTTCATTCTGTAAAATATAAGTATTCATATCTGCAAACAAATGCAGACAGGGATATGTCTGTGAAAGGCTCATATCGGGGTCTTGTTCAAATGGGTCAGTATAAATGGTAAATACTCAAAATTTCCTGGTTGCAGTAAATCGGCACTTTATAGCCCCACTTTATCTCGGATGTACTGTAGATTACTTTTCTCTGAGGTCTTCGGTAGTTGAACATTGTGATTTTCAGTCACATCCCTGCAGAACTAACCGTTCAGTTTGACCTTCGCCAGCAGCTCCGAGGTGACCAAGTCAGGACTGAGCTCCGGGCTGCTCGTTGATTGGCTGGAGCATCTCGACCCAGAGGTCACGTCGGTGTGTCCGGACCTTCAACAGAAACTGCTGTTCACCCTCAACAAAGTAAGATAAGCGTAAAATATCTTCAGCGAATAAGGACTGTATCTGCTGGCAATGCTCAGGTGTGTGTGTGTGTGTGTGTGTGCTTGGAGTCAGTCATGCATCTTATGTCTCTAATTCAGGTACGAGGCACCCCTGCGTACAGACCCTATCTTCTGGCCTTGCTCACACATCAGTCAAACTGGTGCACCCTGCTGCAGTGTATCAGTGCTCTTCTCTGCAAGCGACGAGACTACAAGTACAACTTTTTATTTTGTTTAACATTCTTCCAGTCACAGTTCAGTGTGATTTCAGTAGATTTAGCATTAAGGTGGCTGGTTATTATGCCTGGTTCACACGACACAATTTTAGGCTTGATTTTCCATTGGTAGACAAAAGACCCAGATTGGAGCCAAATCTGCGTTCAATCAGCAGTTGCAATATCTCGACGAGTTGGCAACAAATACAGCCAATCAAGGCACAGGACAGTTTAAGTGCAGTATAAAGCTTTCTCCTGCTGAAACATGGTCTTATGTGTGACCCCCAGTTGTGTAGTATAAGCACACGACAACTGCAAGACTCCCAGTTACAAGGCGGAAAGTTGTATAGTGTGAATCGCACAGCAATCCGACAACTTTGAAAGTCGTGTCGCCTGAACTTAGCATTAAAGTGAGAACTCGTGTTAAATATCTACTTATCTTTTCTTTTTTTTTTTAGATTGGACCCATCATCAGCCCTTGATTTCCTGTGGGCGTGCAGCCACATCCCCCGTATCTGGCAAGGACGTGACCAGAAGATCCCTCAAGTAAGATCAAAAGCACACAGTTATTAGAAGTGATGATTTTTCCGGCACTTGAGAAGTAGGAGGCAGTTAATTCTGCTCATGATGATGACTCACGTATTTATCTTTGCCTTCGTGCAGAAGAAAACGGAGAAGTTCGTGCTGCGACTCAGTTCAGAGGAGCTCATCAGCATGGTGGACCTGATCTTGTCTGAGTCGGAGCTCAACAGTCGCGACACACAACGTGACGACAGCAGCAGCAGCAGCGTGGACCAGGCCTCCCGCTCCCTCATCCAGTCCCGGCTGCCCCTCCTTCACTCCTACTGCAACGGAGATCTGGAAAACATCAAGAAGGTGTCGGAGTACCTCATCAGCTGCACAAAGAAATGGGAGGACAGGTAAGGTGTATGCTTTTTGCTTCAATACTCATCTATCCTCAAATCTTCCGTCTTTCTCATCCCTCTATTTCCCCCAAAACGCATCTGTTCAACACATTTTTATTCTACAAGTTTCCCCAAAGTACTCATTCCATCTATTCCAACACATCGTATTGTTCTTTCTAATTAGCTCCAAACAGTGAAAGTAATTTTTTCTCTTCCTGTTATGGTGCGCGGATAAACTCGGGAGAAAATCGCACAAGATTTTCCTTCTCAGTGCAGATGAACTTTCCTCTGTCAGCCACAATGCCGTGGACCAGGGAAAACTCGATAATTAGGTCTATTGGTGTGAAATTAAAACCAGCAGAAGTCGTCTATACTGTGATCTCTTTAAAAGCTCAGTGTATTATAATGAAGCCAAGAGGATTAAGGCTGAAGCTCTAAACTTGCCTGTGTTGTGAATTCCTGCTCTGACTTAGCTGTCAGAGATCAGGGTGCAACTCTTTGTGGAGGCAAACCCTCCTTTCATGAATGTGTCTCTGGTTATTAAACCACTTTAATGAGGAAACTTTGGCCAAGGTCAAGCAAAATTAGCTTCCGAATTACAGTATTTTAAGTACAGCTAAGCTGCCTGGTGAAACGGCTGCTTGTGAAAATGTGGCGGGATAAAAACATGTTGAAAGTAAAGGGTTTTGGCCTTGTGTTGAGTAAACACACGACTGCATGTGAGGCATTCTTCTTGCGAAGGCTCGCCGTCGGATAAGCTGGTGTTTATTCCAATTACACAGCAACTATTGAACAACTCTCTTCTCTTGGTCAAGGTCGCTGTAGTTTGGCTGAACATATAGCTGTAATAAACTTTTCAGTCACTGGGGAGTATAGTGCATCATTTGAGCCTGACACGGGCCTGAGCCACTAAGAGGATTGTATGAAACTGCAGTGACTCGGCGGCAAAATACCTCAGAATTACATTATGCTATTCATGCGCGTACTTTGTATTAATGCACATTAATTATTGTGGCTTGTAGACGGAAACAATAGAGAAGTGCTGGATCGTGCTCTTTAATCTGTGATTTCGTATTAACTCTGATGATAATCACTTGAAAGTGATGGGGGGGGGGGGGGGACTTAAATTCACAAAAGCCAACTGGGAACATAGTCTGCTTCATAATGTTTGTTACTGTATAGAGTAGAGCTCACTTGAGTTGAAAAGCTGCAACAAACTTTTTCGTAGCCGCACGAAATTGGTCAACCGGTCACTGTCAGTTAAACGGCTTCAGGCCACACAACTCAATAACATCGGGGATTACAGTGTTGATGATTTTGCCGCTAAGCCGCTGGATTTTCGATGCACAGCTGAACTGTCCTGAGCCAATAATAACACGTACACACCGTATACTTCCCTCTCTTGTTTATTCTGTCCTTCAGTTCGATGAACAAGAGGTGCCAGAACTTTCTGCTGCAGATCTACCTGCACTTTCCCGAGGTCATCCAGCACGTCACCCTGCCCGAGGGCACCCTCAGCAGCGGAGGGGCTGCGGATGGCAGCAGCTGCAAGGTGAAGATCTCTTACAGACAATAAATATAACCGATTATGATGTGGCACTTAAAGTTTTATAGTAGATATGTCACTTAGAACCAGAGGCTTGATATTCAGTATCTTCTTGGGTAAATTTGAGTGAGAACAGATTGTGTCATTGCTGTGTAAATGTAGAAGAATAAAGAATGAAAGAAGGAACAGGATGTCAATGCCTCCATACATAGGTTGTCAGGGATCACTGAATGGTTTGAGTTTGAAAATGATGTGAATCATTTTCCACGGCCTTCACCGACACCAGATCTCAACCCAGCTGAACATTTTGGGCCGATGTGTTCGATTCAAAAGACCAAATATCTTCTGGAAGAAGGATTTTATTGTCTTTTTTCCGTATTCATAAACGGCTCTTTTGTACTCATCAGGTCAAAGAAAATGTGCTTGATATTGATTACTATTTGAAATACCATATGTAAAACCATGACACGGCACAGAGTACAGTATTTATTTCCATTTCTCAGCTCGATGTCCTGGTCCATCGTCTGGTCACCCTGCTCGCCGACGTTGGCGACTCAAAGTCTGTCGAAAACCGCGTGTCTGACGCCAACCTCGCCTGTCGTAAGATGGCCGTGTCGCACCCTGTCCTTTTGCTGAGGTGAAATAAGAAAAGAGAAAATATTTCATGCAGTTGTATTAATCTACAAATTAAGAGATTAACTGCCACCGCCACAGACGACGATACAACCTGCTGACTTTTTTCTCCACAGACACCTGCCCATGATCGCAGGGCTGCTCCACGGCCGCATTCACCTGAACATGCAGGAGTTTCGCCAGCAGAACCACATGGCCTTCTTCAGCAACGTGCTCGCCATTCTGGAGCTGCTGCAGCCGCTGGTGTTCCACAGCGACCACCAGAGGGCGCTTCAGAACTGCCTTCTCTCCTTCATGAAGGTCCTTCAGGTGGGCAGCTCGCAGGCGTTCAGGTCCTCACCAGGAGATTCAGAGCAGAGATTAGATTCACAGTGTTCCCGTGTGTTTCCTCCTGCAGAACTTTCAGAGGACTCGTTCTCCGTTGGTCTTCATCAACAAATTCCTGCAGTTCACGCAGAAGTACATAACGCACGATGCAGCGGCCGCCATTCCTTATCTACAGAAGCACTCCAACATATTACAGTTAGTACATCATGGCAATATCCTTTTTTAGGTTCATTTGTGACGCATTTTAAAACTATAAATTGTGTTATTGCACAGAGATGTAGCTCTGCTGTTTCTCCTTTTAGGAATATGTCTGCAGAAAACCCAGACCTGGTCCAGCTGAGGTCTCTGCTGGCTGGACTCACTCTGCCGGTGAAAAACTCCTCTTCAGAGTTCGCGGCAGACGACAGAGATGGTGAGCACAATTTTCACATC